>NC_092375.1:191630259-192897488 GCF_030028105.1 Mobula birostris
GCCATGATCTTATTGAATAGCGGAGCAGGTTTGTCGGACCAGATGGCCAAATCCTGCTCCTATTTCTTATGTTCTTATACATTTATGATACAAAAATGTTTCTATCTGCAAGGACCTTGACATTACAAAGTATGATGGGAACAGGAGCAGCAAGGTCACACAAGATCTAGTGCGATTTTTTTATAGTGCCAGTGATCACTGATCAGGGTTCAGTTCCCATGCTGTCTGTAATGAGTTTGTACATTGCTCCTGTGATCACTTGGATTTCCTCTCATGTTCCAAAGCTGTATTATTAGAGATCGGGTTGGTAAGTTGTAGGAATGCTATATTAGTTCTGGAAGCATGGAATCACTCGTGGGCTGCCCCATCACCATCCTCTCTGATTTGATTTGACGCAACAATGGATTTCACTGTATATTTTGAGGTTTTGATATACATATGGCAAATAAAGCTAACTTGTAATCTTTAGCAGGGTGTCATTGACAGCATCTTCTGGGTTACTGCATATAACCGGGTATCTGCAGACTCCAAATGTTGCTGCAACCCGCTCCTGCCTTTTATCCTCGGACAGTAGACCTGACTGAAGTCCACTCTTCTCCACACTTCCGATGTCTGGATTGACCACTGGTCAAAACTCTATTATGCTGCTGTGATCTGCTCCTGCCTTTTATCCTCAGGCAGCAGACCTGATTGAAGTCCGCTCCTCTCCACACTTCCGATGTCTGGATTGGCCACTGGTCAAAGCTCTATTGATGGTCAAAACGTATATGCAGGCTAACACACCAATATGTCTCATGGAGAATAAACGATTTACTAAATGGAACATATTTAACATTGCTATCTATTTCAAAACTTCTTATAATTATCAGCAATTTATTTGATGGAAAAGACTATTTACAAAAATACAGGAAAAAAATGATCAAACCGCGATGCGTAAAGTGGTGCCACTTGTCATCACTGTTCAGTATGTCAGCAAAAAGGGGACAATGAAGTCTTAAACACAGTTGTAGTGTCATCTCAGATGTCTCACAACTTGTACAAATGGTAAGTGGACCACAGTCTGACAGCACGCAATGGATGGCAAATGAGAAGAGCCCCAGATGTCTCCCCATATTGATATGGTCCCCTATTCTCAACATACTGTTGTTAGAAAAAACAAAAAGAAATTGGAGGCTATTCGGCGCATGGAGAGTATGCTAAATTGAGGAACATTTCTTATTTGTTAAACATCATTTACAAAATGCTCTCCTTTCTATTTGATTGGCACAATAAATATTATGTATTTATAAATTAAATATTTATTTGAGCTATCTTCTATAAAAAGAATCATGTTCAATCATAACTTTGAATAAGGGGAAGGCTAAGAATATTTTAAAAGTCAATCAATTGAATGAAAGATTTTAATATTGTTCACATCTTTGTAATTGCCTCATTTGGAAATACGTGACAAATAAATTAATTCACAATGAATACAAAACAATCTAACTATATTTAAGTAGGCTTTTTGGAAGGCACATATTTATTTTGGTTCCTTAAGGGGGAGATGGTGGGGATAAGCTCCCACTATCTAATAAATACTCCCAAGGGTGTGTGTCTTTCTGAGGAAAAATCTGGAGCTGGAGTCCCTAAGTTCAATGCTGCCACTGCTGTATTGGTCTCCATTGTCCTTTTGGATTAGTCAGATACATGGAGAGGGGAAACCTGCTGCATGGACAACAGCTTGCTCTCTATATCATCCTGCCCTCTTTTGTATATCGACTTCGACATAGACAGCCAGGGCACAATATTAAAATGTTGACCCCAACCAACATGTGTACATATATAAGATAAATATATATTATATCACATGGATTTTTCTTTACCTTTAAACATAAATATGAACCATTTGCTTAATGTGATAATGTGTAATCAATGGACCTCGCAATAAAAGTTCAGGTTATAGTTGAATACACAGGGTAGCACCATACTTACACTCAAAAGTGAAAGAGTAATGTTAAAGTTATGTCACAAAATTTCCCAATACAAATTTAGTAAAAGTGCTTGCTAGTGGAATTAGAGATTTACTCTGCATGAATTCAACTGGAATAATGCAAGCTTGCTCTAATATTTACTGTTATGGCTTGTTTGGTTGGAGCAGTTAAACTTCTAAGTAAACTGTATTCTCTCCCACCAATTGCACTCAACAAAACCGGCACTTGTTTGTCATCGGCTATTCCATTTGCTTTAAAATTCTGCCTAGGTCATTCCGTATACATCATCCAGTTAAATGTTGTGCGATCGAATGCATCTACCTTTCTGATGTAGCCAGCCATTTCTACTTATTCATTCATTTGTTGCTATTATTTTCACCTAGTATTCACTGTTCACGAACCCATGAACTTGCTCCATTTTCTGCCTTTTTGTTAACCGTCTTTCTCCCCTGCCAAAGAAGCACATGCTGTGCTCTTTTTTAACTAGAATGTCTCTCTCCCTTTGCGAAGAAAAAAAAAATACTGCACTTCAACAGGTAGGTTATCACCTTGGGTTATTTTTAAAACTACCTCATCACCACTGTTATGTTTTGTATCTTCAGAACCTAATCAAAAGGAAAACACAGCAGCCAGGAGATGCGAGTCTACTTAGTACCTTTTTCTTTAGTGAGGTGTGTACATATGCCATGGTGACAAAATGATAGATGCCATTCATGTACTTTTACATATAAAGGGTAATGAATTATGTAAACAAGCAAAGAAAGCTTAATCAAACAATATATTCATAATATTACTCAAATATTACTGAAATACTAAATACACTACACTTACCAGGCGTGGGACTGAAACAAATGTGATCAGCCTGCAGAAATAAGTAACGTCAGATTATTAGTATTGTCTTGTGGCACTCACAAGTGATAAGACTTGTATACCATTGTTCATATCATGTGCATGGCTGGGAAACTGTTAACAGCTTTGAGATCATGAGATTTATTCTAGGGTAAGAAATTTTAAAACAACTTCAAGTATATGTTAAACACAGTGTATGAAAACAGCGAGATATACAGTGCTGTGCAAAAATCTTGGGCATCCTACATATTTTATATGGTTTCAGATGGTATGGCTTCCACAGAGCCCTGATCTCAACATCATCAAAGCCATTTGGGATTACCTGGAGAGACAGAAGCAAGCGAGACAGCCAAAGTCTGCAGAAGAACTGTGGCAACTTCTTCAAGACACTTTGAACAACCTACCTGTCGATTTTCTTATGAAACTGCATGACAGTATACCTAAGAGAATTGATGCAGATTTAAAGGTAAAGGATGATCACACCGCATATTGATTTGATTTAGTTTTTTACTGTTTACTGCTCTTTATGGTTTTTTTGATACTTAGAAACTTTTCAATTTATTATTTTTGAACGTGCTTAAGACTTTTGCACAGTACAGTAATAACTGTCCTAAGTAATGAAAAAACAAGCATTGTAATACACCGTATTTCCATATTTTCACATAAAATAGGAGGCCATTTGTCCCATCAGGTCAATGCTTGCTACCAAAGTAATTCTATCCACCCGCTCTCTCATTTTTTACCCTGTAACATTTTCCCTCTTACACGCCCATCAGAGCTCTGCTTGGTTCTTCTACCCGCCATCCACATCAAGAAATGGAGGATTGTCCGTGCCTGAGAGTGGATAAGTGGGAGGGAGGAAGGGGATTGTTTTGCTGTTTTCTGCTGTTCTTGCCATTGTTTTTGTATTGTTCTGATGGACTTTGTGGGCATGTTACAGTACTGTGCAAAAGTCTTATGCATATATATTTGGTAGAACTAATCAAAATAGGGCATACATGGTAAATGGTAGGGCACTAAAGAATGCTTTAGAACAGAAGGATCTAGGAATAATGGTGCATAGTTCCCTGAAGATGGAATCTCATGTGGATAGGGTGGTGAAAAAAGCTTTTGGTTTGCTGGCCTTTATTAATCAGAGCATTGAGTATAGAAGTTGGGATGTAACGTTGAATTTGTATAAGGCATTGGTAAGGTCAAATCTGGAGTATTGTGTACAGTTCTGGTCACTGAATTATAGGAAGGATGGCAATAAAATTGAGAGAGTACAGAGGAGGTTTACTAAAATGTTGCCTGGGTTTTACCTCCTAAGTTACAGAGAAAGGTTGAACAAGTTAGGTCTTTATTCTTTGGAGCGAATAAGGTTGAGGGGAGACTTGATAGAGGTGTTTAAAATTATGAGGGGGATAGATAGAGTTGATGTGGATAGGCTTTTTCCATTGAGAGTAGGGGAGATTCAAACAAGAGGGCACGGGTTGAGAATTAGAGGACAAAAGTTTAGGAGTAACATGAGGGGAAACTCCTTTACTCAGAGAGTGGTAGCTGTGTGGAACAAGCTTCCGGCAGAAGTGGTTGAGGCAGGTTCTATGTTGTCGTTTAAAGTTAAATTGGATAGATGTATGGACAGGAAAGGAATGGAGGGTTATGGGCTGAGTGCAGGTCGGTGGGAATAGGATAGGGTAAGAGTTCGGCACGGACTAGAAGGGCCGAGATGGCCTGTTTCCGTGCTGTAATTGTTATATGGTTATATATATACAAAAGCCGTTAGGCACCTTGGGTTGTGTGTTGGCTGTTGACGCAAACGATGCTCTTCAGTGTATTTCAGTGGAAGGATACTAACGGCTGTTGTTAGGGGAATGTGCAAAGTCTACATGGACTTGTTTTGCAACATATATATTATTCTGAACGTAACTACATTGTGAATAAACTTATCACAGCTCAGCACTGACAGTGTATGCTTTCTACACTTGTGATAAAGTTAACTTTTTTAGCATTTCTTTGAAACTTGGTTTGTTGTCATTAATACTAAATTTCAATAGTTGTTCACATTGAGAGTTGTAAAGAGAACCAGTTTGGGTTGTCCGTAAAAATTTAGTAGAACTCATTTTTATGAATTAACACCGATCAGCTTGAAAAATCTTATATAACAATTAAGTTATCTTGCCGCGTATTTATCACTGTGCGGAGCAGACTCGACGAACCGAATGGCCTAATTCTCCTCTTGTGTCTTCTGGTCTAAACTAAGATTTTGACATATGGTGATTTGTACACATGATGGTGGCAAAGTGGTATTGCATAATCATACAATCCTAGAAAAAAAAATTCTCTTGAGGTATCTGTTCTTTTTCCAGCTTTGTAGATAGTTTGGAACTATCTGTTAAGCCCACTGAGGAAAATTGAAGGAGTCGGACAGAGACTGTTATCAGTTCTGCTCAAACAAAGACCAGTAAGAAAAAAGAATTTCAGAAGTGTAAGCTGTTAAGCTTTTTTATTTGCCTCTGCTGGGATAGAGCATCTAATTTTCGCATGTCACTCCATTTAATAAACTGACCAAGAACTGATGAAATTCATCCAACTGAGACAAGTACGTCTGAGTTACAGGCACTTCTGCAAATCAAGGTATCTATTCCTCATTGAGAATGAGGTATATATATCTGCTAGAGTTACATACCTAATATGCAATACATAACTAACTGCAGAAGGTAATTCTAAAAGTGTAGGGTATTTGAATTATTTTCTTTTGAAATGAGAAGGATTTTGCCTTGTTCAGCATTGCATCACAATAATGGTTCTCTGAAAGTGTAGTTTAGATTTGAAGCATAGAAACACATTTCTTTGGAAGTTATATTGTCCAATATAATCTGAGGCTTGTAAAATATTTTTATTTTTGTAACATATTCTGTTCAAATTGACCAGTTAATCCAAACAAACATTTTGCAAGCCTAAATTACAGTTATGTACAAGTTCAATCCTCATTAGAGAGGCCCTGCACAATGGTAGGGCCCTGCCTAATGGATACAGTTATGTTCTGGGAGTGAGCACTGAGGTTGCAGAGAAAACATCTGGCCGTGAGACAGTTAATACAAACCTACTGGCCTAACTTGTAATCAAAATTATTTGAATGTTTCTGAAAGCCTCATACAAAAATACTCGTGTTCAAACTTTATTAATAAATCAACAAAGTTAATTCATTTTAATAATTATTAACAATTTAAATCAAATTACCCTATTATTTTAAAATGTTTAAAGTTCAAAGTACATTTATTATCAAATTATATATATATTATACATCCTTGACATTCAACTCTGTACCAGCAGCCACAAAAGGAAGAAACCCAAAAGAACCCTAAGATCATCAAACACCCCATGTGCAGAGAGAAAAAAATTGATCAAACGATAAAAGTAAGAAAATAGCATTCAGAACAAAAGTGAGTCCATAGACACGAAGCCCGGAGCAGCCCAAGTAGGCCGCAACATTTTAAGAAAACTAAAACAATTTTGAAAAATTACATAAATCTTAGCTTGCTCCTTTTGTACTGCTATCTCCCCTCAGCCCCCTCAGCCTCTCCAGAACCAATACTTTCTACTATAACAAATGGATTTCTTGAGGTTGAGGACCAGTTCTACCAGATGGAGAAGGGTGGTGGTGGAGGAGAGTTGTCTAGAAAGAAGCAGAGAGCTTTGAGGCTTTCCTAATGGGGGTTTTAAGACAATAATATGTCAGCAGAAAAATATCTGTTATTTAGTTTATTAATGTGAAAACTCTCTAAATTTTGAGGAAATGCTTAGGTAAGTCTGTCAATGAAAATTGACCTTCGGGTGGAATTTCTGCTTCTTACGTTCAAAATATCTTTTAAGTACACGTCCAACTTCATTTCCTAGCTGAAAGACATTCAAACATTTTTTTTAAATCTTTACAAAAATTATTCTCATTATGTTTTGGACAAGCTGCTGCTTCTTCAGTTATTTTTGATAAATCAGTGAGTAAAATCATCCTTTATTCTGGTGGTACAAAGCAAAATTGCTTTTACACAGTTCTTAGTCCATTGCTTCATTTTAATACTCTTAATACAAAGACTTTTGTACGTACTGTACGAACTTCGGTGACATAGTGGTTAGCACAATGCTTTACAATACAGACAACCTGGGTTCAATCCCCACCTCTGCCTATAAGGAGTTTGTAGGTTTTCCCCATGACTGCTTGGGATTCCTCTGGGTGTTCTGGTTTCCTCCCACAGTCCAAAAATGTACTGGTTCCTAGGTTAGTTGTTCATTGTAAATTGTCCACTGATTAGGCTAGGATTAAGTTGAGGGATTGCTCGAGGGCCAGGAGCTCCTATTCTGGACTGTAGCTCAGTAAATAAATAAATAAAAATTTGAGATAACAGTGAAATCTGCTATTTAATTACAACCCAAAGGAATGTTTGTATTTGCAATGATTTGTTTGAAAAGGATTATGCAATTATAGACGTTTTTGTTTGAATGTACTATTCCTATAATGAATGAATACCATTTTGATTAATTTTATGCCAATTTACTTTGAATCACTTCACTGGCAGTTTAGCAATCTCTTTCTAAATCTACATTGACAAGTCAGGAGAAAGTTGGCACAAATGAATCTAAATACTTTTTTTTAAAAAGTATAAATCAAAGGAATTGTTCAAATCACATTTGAAACTCAATGATTGTGCAATTGTAACATGTCATGCTTACTATAATTCAGTCACTCCTGTGACATATATTTATTAAATCGTCCTGACGAAGGGTCTCGGCCCAAAACGTCAACTGTACTTCTTCCTATAGATGCTGCCTGGCCTGCTGCATTCCACCAGCATTTTGTGTGTGTTGCTTGAATTTCCAGCATCTGCAGATTTTCTCGTGTTTACATATTTTTATTATATGTTTGGTGTTACTATATTTATTTTCTGTAAACTATTGGCCTTGGAATTTAGCACATCAACCAGTTTCCTCTAACAAGTAGCTATTGTGAAAATATAGCGTATAGAGAAATTTTCAGAAGCTTGACACCTTCACTCAAGTCTACATAAGGCCATAAAGCCATAAGATATAGGAGAAGAATTAACCATTTAGCCTATTCAGTGTCTTCTGCCATTTCATCATGACTGATCCATTTTCCCTCTCAGCCCCAATCTCTTGTCATCTTCCCATATCCCTTCAAGAATCTATCAACTGACTAACCAAGAACCTATCAACTTCTGCCTAAAGTATACCTAAAGACTTGGCCTCCATGGCTGCCTGTGGCAATGAATTCCACAGATTCACTACTCTTCTGGCTAAATAAATTCCTTCCCATCTCTGTTCTAAAAGGACACCTCTCTATTCTGAGGCTGTGCCCTCTGGTCTTAGATTCTCCCATCATAGAAAACATCCTCTCCACATCCACTCTATCATGGTCTTTCACCATTCAATAGGTTTCAATTAGGTCACCCCTCATTCTTACATCTCTTTGCATAATGAACCATACAACAACTTCACAAAAGGAAGGCCATAAATGTGCTATGGCAAAGGTAATTTGTATTTCTTGGATTTCTAACTTAATTCACTTTAAATTATGTATGCATCATCAGTGGAGGTTCCCTAAGCTTGTTATATCTAGGGGTGGTAATGGGGATAAGCCCCCACTACCTATTAAATGCTCCCAATGACATGCGTCTCATATAGCCTCTGACGGTCCAGCTCCTGATCTTCATGTGTGGCTTAGCTACTAAGCCTGGTGGAACCATTTCTACTGACAGGAGAATGGGCAAAGGTGCGTTACTGGCGCCGTAAAACCAGTCAGCCATGGTTGACAGCTCATCTAAGGGAAGGAAAACTCTGATCTCTAGTCTTCGCTGCCTTGCAGCTATACCCACTCATTGGGAAGGCTTTGGGAGTAAACCCCGAGAGAAAAATCCGGAGATAATGTCCCTAAGCCAGTCCTACACCGAGTTCAATGCTGATTGGCAACTCCTGCGATGCTGCTGGTACCAAATTGTATCAGTCTCTGCCATTTTTTGGGGTTCATCAGATGCGTGGCGAGGGGGAGCTTGCTACATGGGCAACAGCTTGCTCTCCATAACGTACCGCCCAGGCTTGTGTATCTAGACAGCTAGGATACAATATCCATGGTCAGCTCTGACCAACGGAGGCCCTCGACTCGACTCAATATCAATAGTACAATACTACATAAGTACTTAGATCTAGCTTTACATCTGAACAGTTGTCAAAAATTTGTAAAAATACATCTGACCTCAGTGTGTTTACTTAAATTAACTTCTTTTAATGAGATTTGTTTAGAAGATGTATGTCCATAAATGTGTGGATTACAATGATATAATAACTCATGTTATGCTGACAGGATCTAACTGTGGATGTAAGGAAGATGGAGGGATATGGGTATGGTGTAGGTAGGAGGGATTAATGTTTGGGTGTTTTTGATTTGCTTCTTAGCTGGTTCAGACATCCCACCCTGCAAAAACTCATTTCAAGAAGGTAGCACCATCAATTTGCAGGAGACTCCCAGAACTTCCAGGAGAGGTGGGATGTCTGAGAGCTCCTTAGCAGCTAGCATTAGCTATGTTAATGAACGAATAATGCCTATTAAACTCAACTCAACATGTCTTTTACAGTCTTAACCCACCATGGGCAATAGAAAAGTCACTGTTGCAAACAGCGCAGTGCGCAACGCTGTCATTATTTTGACCCCTATTAGGCAAGAGTACACTTTAGTGTAGTCTGGGGTGACGTACGTTTTATATTTTCTTTTTTTGGAACACTCTGCCACTCTGACTTTCTTTGGAACTCTTGCTCTTGTTCTCGCTCTCTCTCTCTCTCTTGCTCACGCTCTCGCTCGCTGTCACTCGCGCTTGTTTTCTTGCTCTTGAGCTCGCTCTCTCTCTCTTTCTCGCACATTCTCTCTCGCTCGCTCTCAAAAAAATTGACTTCCGGGACGTTGTATATAATTTGCAGACATCAGGGAGCCGCTAGTAATATGCGGGAGACTCCCGGAACTTCCGGGAGAAGTGGGATGTCTGCTGGTTCAGCACAACACTGTGCGCTGAATGGCCTGTTCTACCAGTCCAGGAAGTACAGTCAAAAGAACATGCTCTAAGTTGTAGCACCTATGATATCTCCTAGCCCTTTACTGTGCTAATGTTGAAAACAATCTGATCACTAACATGTATACTGGAAAGGTGGAACAGCATTTAGTTTTAAAAAAAAATTACATTTGTCAAGTTAGGAAGGAACTAAAATTGTTCAGTAAAAATCTGTGTTGCAGAAAATCCCCCCTTTCACTTGCAGAGCTTCTGAGCAAAATCCCTGTGCCTGGGGAGTACCCTGCATGATCAAGCATTTACAAGAACAATCATCCCACAGGGACCGTGGGCCACATTGGTCACTCAAACAGTGTCCTTTGGGATATTAGCTCTCCAGAGCTCTGTCAGCACCTCCCTTTCATTCTTTAATTCACCAGAGGATAACGCTAATTAGATCAGGCTGCTCATTCTGAGCTGATAATTGATTTAAATAGGTTGCTCATTTGAAATAGAATGAAACCCTGCCAAACATTTGGTCCACTGATTTTTCTTATTACTATAAACTTTGCAAATGTATCATAAATATGGAAAGGCAGTCATATATTAGCCCATTGTCATGCTAAGCTATAAAGCATTGTGGGGTGTAATGGGAAAAAGTGATTAAAATTTAGAAAAAAAAAGCTTCCTCCTAAACTATCATATGGTGGCACAATTTTTAAACCTTATTAATATGGTTAAATAGAACATCTACAGTTATATTGGTCAAAGAAGGGCCCTTGGTATTTCTCTCATATTACATTATTGCTGACATGAAATAAAATTGTTGTTAGTAGCTGCACTAGTAAACCATGTCATTGGATATGAGACTATTCTTCAAAGTAGAACCTAGGGGTCCATAATAATTTGTCGACACAGACTTTTCTCTTATGGATTGACCAAGAGCACTTCCTTGTGGCTGACTTTGGGTACAACAGCTATGTGATCATTAAACATCATGAACTCCAGAGATTCTGCAGGTGCTGGAAATCCAGAGCAAGCACACGCAAAACGCTGGAGGAGCTCAGCAGGTCAGGCAGCTCCTATGGAAGTGAATCAACACCAGAGATTCCACAGATGCTGGAAGTCCAGAGCAACACACACACAATGCACACAATCAAAAGTGCGTCATGGGTAGAGGCCTCCCAACCATTGAGCACATCCACGTGAAAGATTGTTTAGAAAAGCAACATCAGTCATCAAAGACCCTCACCACCCAGGCCATCCTCTTTTCTCGCTGCTGCCATCAGGTAGAAGGTACAAGTGTTTTAGAACTCGCATCACAAAGTTCAAGAACAGTTACTACCCCTCAACCATCAGGGTCTTGAACAAAAAGGGATAACAACACTCATTCTATTTCTCGTGTTCCCACAACCGATGGTCTAACTTTGAGGACTCTTTATCTTGTTATTTCATGCTCTTGTTATTTATTGCTATTTATTTATATTTGTATTTGCACAGTTTGCTGTTCATTGATGCTGTTTACAGTTACTGCTCCATAGATTTGCCAAGTATGCCCACAGAAAAAGAATCTCAGGGTTGTATGTAGTGACTCTGATAGTAAATTTTACTTTGAACTTTGAATTTTGACAAACTGCTAGAGGAACTCAGCAGGTCAGGTATCATCTGTGGAAAAGAGTAAACAGTCGACATTTCAGGCTGAGCCCCTTCACCAAGACTGGGGAAAAAAGATGAGAAGTCAGAGTTAGAAGGTGAAAGGAGTGGAGGAAGAAACAGAAGGTGATAGGTGAAACCGGTGAAGTAAAGAGCTGGGAAGTTGATTGGTGAAAGAGATACAGGACTGGAGAAGGGGGACATCTGTTCGGAGGGGACAGAAGACCACAGAAGAAAGGGAAGGCGCCAGAGGAAGGTCATGGGCAGGTAAGGAGATGAGTTGAAAGAGGGAAACAGAAATGGGGAATGGTGAAGGAGAGAGGGGGGGCAATTACCAAGAGTTCAAGAAATGGATGTTCATGTCATCAGGTTGGAAGCTACTCTGACAGAATATAACCTGATTGTGGACTCTGCACGGCAGTAGAAGAGGACCTGGACTGACATTCTGACATGTCATCACTTCCTTTAATAGTTTCCCAAATTAAAGGTTTTGATATATATAAAGAGCAACACAGAAGTCCTGATGAAAGGTCTTGGCCTGAAATGTTGACTGTTTACACTTCTCCATAGATGTTGCCTGAGCTGCTGAGCTCTTCCAGCATTTTGTGTGTGTTGCTGTGGATTTCCAGCATCTGCAGAATCTCTTGGATTGATTCATTTCCATAGATGCTGCCTGACCTGCTGAGTTCCTTCGGCACTTCGTGTGAGTTGCTCTGGATTTCCAGCATCGGTAAGTTCTCTGCTGTTTATTTCCCTCCATTGATGCTGCCTGCCCTGCACATCTCCTCCAAAATCGTCTGCGTGTTGCTTTGGATTTCCAGCAGCTGCAGACTTCCTCGTGTCGATAAATGCAGTATGAAAAAATAAGCAGATTTTGATCCGTTTCCATAAATCGTTTTCAGGGATACTTTTTCTTCTACCCAATATTTTAGGGACACTTTTCACACACTCAACAATTCAGGAACAGCTTCTTCCTTTCTGCCATCCAATCTCTGAATGGACATTGAACCCGTGAACACTACCTCGTGACTTTTTATTTCTATTTTTGCAGTACTTATTTAATTTAACTATTTATACTGCAGTTCACACTGATGAGTCCAATCCGGGCTAGGAAGTACTTCCCATACGTGGGGCAAGTGTGTGAAGGTTCTGTAATTGCTGCTTGTTATTTCCACTGTTGTTGTTTTCTTTTTGCTTAAGCGTTGCGATTCTCTTCAGCTTCAGTGGCACCTTTATTGCGAAGCCTGCGCCAGGACGAGCGAGTCAAGGCTGCACGTCCCCAAGAAGAGTGATCGGTCTCAAGGGACTTGAGTGAACACTTCAGCATGCCCTCGAATTGTTTTCACTGACTACCATGAGAGTGCTTCCCTGGGGACAGTTCCCTGAAGAACAACTGCTTGGGGATGCAGTCATCTGACATCCTGACGACAGGGCCTGACGACAGGGCCTGCCCATCTGACTTGACATTCCGTCAGCAGTGTGTGGATGGTGGGTACATCTGCTGCAGACTGCACTCCCGTGTCAGGAACTCTGTCTTGCCAATTGATGTCCATGATCTTCCGTAGGCATGACAACTGGAAGTGGTTCAGCCTACACGCATGTCTCATGTACACAGTCCACATTTCACATGTGTAAAGGAGGGTGGTTAAGATGACAGCATGGTAGACTCGCAGAGTTATTCCCCTTCATCCCCAGACAGTGTCTCATAGTCTCCCAAAACTGGCACTAGCCTTGGAGATCCTGCAGCTGACCTCGTCGTCGATGTGAACTGCTCTTGAGAGGGTGCTGCCAAGATACGTGAACTTGTCGACCGCCTGGAGCTGCTGGTCATTCACCGAGATGGATGGCTCCACAGAGGATTGATCTGGGCCCGCTTGGTGCTTGACTTCTGTCTTGTTGGTGCTGATGGTGAGACCGAATTTGTCACATGCAGTGATCGTATGTTGATGGTATGTTAAACTCAGAGCTTGTGTTGAGAGTGCAGTCATCAGCAAATAGGGAGTCTCTCAGTGCCACCTCTTTGACGTTACTAACGGCGTGAGGCCTGCGCAGGTTGAACAACTCACCATCCATGCTGTATTTGATGTGGATTGCTGGATCGCTGGCCCAGAATGCATCAGCCAACATTGCACTGAACATCATGCTGAAAAAGGTATACCCTACTTGACCCCATTTGTGACTGAGAAAGCAAGTGTACAGTCACCATCATCATCGGGCATGCGGGCTGATATCACATCATGAAACTGCTTGACAATGGTGATGAATCTGCCAGGGCAACCAAACTTCACCATGATCTTCCATAGTCCTTGGCTCATGGTGTTAAAGGCCTTGATAAGATCGACAAAGGTGGTGTCGAGCTGTCTGTTCTGCTCCTGGCATTTTTTCTGGAGCTGTCTCATAGCAAAGATAGTTCCCTCTCTTTTCCTGAAGCCACACTTACTTTCCGGGAAACGACCTCGTTGGGGGAGTCTTTGGGGGAAGGAAAACCTGAAAAAGAACGATTGAAGGATCTTAAAACCTGAAATTATTTCCACTGATATTGCCTGACCTGCTGAATGCTTCCATCACATTCTGATTTACAATACAATACAATTCCACATAAAAAACATCAAATCACCTTCAGTGTTGCTGCAAGTGGCCTGTGATTCTCTGTGTCAATTATCGCCCTCTGGAAAGACTCAACATCCAGTTTACACAAGTAAAACAAAAGGAAGGTTTTCTTCAAGAATTCTGTTGTGTAGCAGAATGTAATAGAATTTTTAGGACCATATTTTCCTATGTGTTGAAAAACAGAGTAATTATCCACTTCTAGCATAATTTCTTACACTAATAAATCACAAAGATGTCTAATTTTGAAACAATGTGATGATGATGATCTAATTATCAAGCTCGAGGCACCTATAAAAATCACTAGTTGATGTTTTTGTGAAGCAGGTGACAAGCTATTAATTAGTATAAATATTAAAAGCTGTTTAAATCCAAATATAAATGCTTTACTCTGTCTCAACAGAAAAGAAAGATAAGACTGGTTACTGGCAAGAGACTATGTGCGGCCAAGGCTTCCAAGTGTGTTTTTAAATACATAAACTGTTATTATATTGTGGTCTTTGGGAGTCAGCCAAACTTATGAGGTCATTGCAGCTAAGATACGTTTGTTTAATTTTCTGCCAATTTCTCTATTGTTACACTTGTCCTGGACTTTAGAGACCTGCTTTTTTCCTTTCCTTCTGTCTCTTCTGTTCTTCAGTCTGGGTTGATATATCCACTTGCATTTCAAAGGTTTTGTTCATGCCTTTTTAATGTCGGTTAGAAAAATACTTCTTGATTTCTTTGGTTTTGCTTTATGACTAATCCTACAAACCTTTACTTCCTACTTGAGCACAAAGCACGTTTTAAGTGAACTTAAACAAAATAAGTTTGACTATCTTCACAGACAGAAAATATTTTGAAAGATTTGAGATAAAAATTACTACCACTTCTAAACCTATAATTTTACAACCAGCTTTTGCAACTAACCAGCAATGGATATTGGTAATAATTTAGTTGAATAAAATCAGTTTAATAAATAGAAGTTAGAGCTTTAGTTCCAGTGGAACTCAATGCAACATTGTTTCAAAATAAGTGGAGGAATAACTTTATAAACTTCAGTAAGAAGAACTATTTTAAATTATTTAATTCTTCATTTCTCTTTCTTTTTTCCCTCTTGAGTTTTCATCCAAAACATTAGATGATTATTACAGCATTGATGGAGTGCCCCCTGTGATCTATAAAATACATCTCCAAATGTCCCAAGCCCAGGAATCTGAATCAGGAGGCTGTGGAACCTGAACTGAACTGAAATGAACTGTAGTGAAATATGCTGTTTGTGCTTTATACTCTGTGCTTTACAATCGTTTTTTTTAGCTGCCGTTTACACGATTTTTTTGCGTGTGCGGGGAGGGGGTTTGATGTTTGATGTTTTTATTTGAACAGGCTGATTCCATGGTTCTTCTTTCTTTTGTGACTGTGGGGAAGATGAATTTCAGGGCTGTATACGGTATACATAGTTTGATAATAAATGCACTTTGACCTTTGAACTTTGGAAGCTAAAACTCAGCACTAAGTGAAGGGATTGGGATTAGCAATAAAGAGAGGAAACACAAAAGGAGTGGGAGACATTTGGGGAGGAATGTTTATTTAGCTAAGTAGGATGCAGCTTTGAACAGGGAACAGTACAGCACAGGAAAAGGCTATTCAGCTCACAATGTCCGCGATGAACACGACATCGAATTAAACAGGTTTTCTTCTGCCTGTATCTAAGCCTCCAGTGCTCCAGAAAAATCAGCCCAAGTTTGTCCAAGCTCACAATGTCTGATGCAGTCAGCGGCCTGGTAAACTTCTGCACCCTTTCCAAAACCTCCACATCACTGAAGAAAGGTACTTTCATGGAACCAAGAACGTGAGAGCTGCTCAGCCTTGTCCACAAAAAAATCATTCAGATACATGAAGCCACTTTCAAAAAGGCTTCTTTCAGGCTCATTATGCACATTTCACTCTCCATTTAAATGAAGTTAAAATTTTCAATATAATTGAGGCTACAGGTTTAGGATGAGATGAGGATAACCCAAAGAACTGGAACTTTGGAATTCTCCAATTCCTGAAATTAGTAGATGGTCAGTTTTGAGTATATTAAAGACACAGATCAATAGCTTTTTGTAACTCTAAGTTAATCAAAACTTATAGTTACTGATTGTGAGAGTGGAATTTTAGCCAATCCCTTACTGAGTGGTGCAACAGGAGGAAAATGCTGCAAGGACTTCTGTCTTTATTCTTGCATTTTTATTTGTTTCAGGAAGGAGTATCGGATAACTATTTACATGCTTACTTGAAATGCATGCTTGCCTGATCTTGGGCATTATATTTAAAGTATGAATTTAAGAAGTATGTCAGAATCAGAATCAAGTTTACTATCACTGGCATATGTTGTGAAATTTGTTGTTTTGCAGCAGTAGGTCATTGTAATAAAAAATAATAAGAACTGTAAATTACAGTATATATACATAAACCTAAACTAAAAGAGAAAAAACTAATTAGGTAGTTTTCATGGGTAGAAGTGTTGCAAAAAGAGAAAAAAAAATTTAAGAGGTAGTGTTCATGGATTCAATGTCCATTCAGAAATTAGATGGCAGAGGGGAAGAAGCTGTTCCTGAATCATTGAGTTGCATTTGTAGAAATTTGAGAGTGTGTTTGGTGGCATAGTAAATCTCCTCAAACTCCTAATGAAATATAACTGCTGTTGGGGCTTTTTAATGTTGGGTCCAGGATAGATCCTCAGAGATATTGAAACCCAGGATCTTGAAAATTCTCGCACTTTCCACTTCTGCCCCTTTATGAGAACTGGCATGCGTTCCCTCATCTTAACCTTCCTTGTTTTTAATGAAAGACGACATTGGTCTTTCTACCATCCAGTTTTCCATTTCAGTGTAACATTAATTGAACTTTTCTCTCTGCGTTGACTTCAGTATAGAGTTTAAAATCACTTTCTCCTTGCCTACCAAGACAGCTGAGTAAATGTCGTCTACATTTCTACTTGACAAATTCAATAAGGGGAAATCTGCTGTTTTCCTTACTTTTTATGTGTGTTTGTTGATCAATCGAGTAGGAGAGCAGAAAAAAGTGGTACAATGACGGTTACTGCTAACACTGCATCAGCTTTAGGTCACTTCTACTTCAACAAAAATAGAAATCAGGAAAATATAAGTGAATAGGGTGATGCCAATCATCACAGTAACATCGTTGACATTTTTAAAAAAGTGGTTTAATAAAAATGTTAACTGTGCTATGGTGCCACTAGTTTAATTAATCACAGTTTTATTGTTGCTTTTAGCTTCTGTTCTTGCTTTCATTTTTGTAGATGGAATTAGATTTTCTGAAGGCATTGCAATTACAGGAAGTTTGGATGACAGGACAGATTTCTGAATAGATCTCAATTATCCCCCCCTGTAGAGTCATGAAGAACAATGACAAAAGGGACAAATCACTCCCGTGTCAGTGTCCAGCAAGGACACTGTGGCCTCTCATCTATCATATTGTGTTGAGTGCTAGGTCCTGCTCCAGACACAAGAGAACAACCCCATTTGATACGGAATGCTGAGAACGTACCTCAGCCTGACACAATGCAAGCTGGATGAGACAATTAGTGTTATTGTTTAACGTTGCATTCCTGAATGGTGAATGCATGAAAGAAATCTAAAAGTACTGTGTTAAGATGCTAGGGAAAGTCCCATGGTTCCAATCTGTAGTGAACATACTCTGGAGAACTAGGCTATCAGATTCAGATTTATCATCACTGGCATATGTCATGAAATTTGTTAACTTAACAGCGGGAGGAAAAGATGGCAGCGCGACGCAGCGCGCACAGCTCTCTGGTGAAATGATATCGTATCTGTTAAATAGGGGCTGTGGACAATTCTGATTTGATGGAGACAGATGTGAAAGCACAGAGGAACATCTGGAGAAATTTCTGAAATGCTGGTTCGCTGCTGCTGTTACCGTGCAATCAAGAATCTTCCAGAGGGAAGGCCCAAAATCCCCACTTTGCCTGCTGCTGGCAACCGAGACTGAGGTCGAAACACTCAGATAGAGATGGTGCTCGGTACTCGGTGTCAGAGGGCTGATCGGAGGCTCGAAGTTTTCAGACAACTTGGAGTCGGACCGTGGTCAGGCATGGCAGGGAGAGTTTTCTTCCTTCTCCCGTCTGCGTGAAATGTGGGACATTCGAGAGACTTTGACCTTTTTTTATTGTGCCATGGCCTGTTCTTCATCAAGTTCTGGTATTGTTGCACTGTTGTAACTATACGTTATAATTATGTGGTTTTGTTAGTTTTTCAGTCTTGGTCTGTCCTGTGTTTCTGTGATATCACACCGGAGGAATATTGTATCATTTCTTAATGCATGCATTACTAAATGACAATAAAAGAGGACTGTGTGCCCTCATAATCTAATCTATCTAAGATGCAATGCAATAAATTTAGGAAAAAACTGTGAATTGTAGTAAGTATATGTGCATCTTAAATAGTTAAATTAAATAAGTAGTGCAAAAACAAAAATTTTAAAAAGTAGTAAAGTAGCGTTCATGGGTTCATTGTCCATTTAGAAATCATGTGGCAGAGAGGAAGAAGCTGTTCCTGAATCATTGACTGTGTGCCTTCAGGCTTCTGTAACTTTTCCCTGATGGTAGCAATGAGAAGAGGGCATGTCCTTGGTGATGGTGGTCCTTAATGATGGACGCCGACTTTTTGAGGCACCTCTCCTTGGAGATGTCTCGGATACTGTGGATGCTAGTACCCATGATGGAGCTGGATAATTTTACAACCCACTGCAGATCACTTTGATCCTCATCCACATTCCCCCTGCCCCCATACCAGAGGGTAATGCAGCCAGTTAGAATGTTCTCCATGGTACATCTGCAGAAATTTAGGTTTTAGGAGACAAACTAAACCTCTCAAACTCCCAATGAAATATAGCTGCTGTTATGCTTTCTTTGTAGCTGCATCGATATCTTGGGACCAAGTTAGTTCCTCAGAGATGTTAACACCCAGGAACTTGAAATTGCTCATACTGTCCACTTCCAATCCCTCTAGGAGGACCTTTGTGTGTTCTCTCGTCTTACCCTTTCTGAACTCCACAATCAGTTCTTTGGTCTTACTGATGTTGGGTGTAAGGTTACCCAAGGTAAACTCCAGCAATGTGCTTTAGCTCATAACAAGACCAGTAATCCCTTTAAAATATATCAGATTATTTAAAAGCATTTAATTACTTAAAACTGTGTGCAGACCTATTCACCAAGCCGTTGTCCTATAGAATTCCAGTGGGACAAAAGGATATACCCTGAGATACATCAGGATCATACAAAGCTTGTTGCTGAAATTCTAGGTGGGTATTCCTAGTCCTTCAGTGATAAGAGCTCTAGTGAAGCTACAGTATAGTGAGAGTGTTATTGAAGCATATCGAGAGGTAAATGATCCCCTCCTAGAATTTCAACTTCAGACTTGTTTGTGTCTGATCAAAAGTTCAAAAGTGAATTTATTATCAAAGTACATATATGTCACTATATACAGCCCTGTGATTCAATTTTCTTTCAGGCATACTCAATAAATCCATAGGATAATAACCATTATAGAATCATTGAGGACTGCACCAACTTGGGCATTCAACCAGTGTGCAAAAGACAACAAACTGTGCAATTACAAAAAGAATGAAATAATAATAATAATAAATAAGTAAGCAATAAATATCGAGTGCATGAAGTGAAGAGTCCTTGAAAGTTCATCCATTGATTGTGGAAACATTTCAGTGGTGGGACAAGTGAAGTTATCTCCTGATGGTTGAGGGGTAGTAACTGTTCCTGAACTTGCTCCTGTAACTCCTGAGATTCTGCATCTTCTTCCTGATGGCAGCGTGAGAAGAGAGCGTGTCCTGGATGAGGGGGTCCCTGATGATGGATGCTGCTTCCCTGCGGCATTTCATGTAGATGTGCTCAATGGTGGGGAGGGCATTACCTGTGATAGACTGGGCTGTATTGATTGTTTCTTGTAGGATTTTCCATTCAAAGGTTTTGGTACTTCCATACCAGACTGTGATGCAGCCAAATGTACTAAAGAAGTTGCAATAATGTCATACTATTTTATTGATAGAAAACGTTCACCTGATTGCAATATCTCTGTGAAGTCATTGCTGTTAGTCTCACCGAGAATGTGCCCAATTTGCAACTGAAATAATCCTACTGAGCCCATTGTACTACTCCTAAAATAATGCAATTTTTTCTCTGTTGTATGTTTTCCTGCAATTATGCTATGGATTGGGGTACTAAATGTTATCATTTTATATTGCACCAGATGTGAGCCAAAGTTTTAATTGTTCAGTTCCTTTAGTGAGAGCTAAGGGAAACAGAAGTTCTTGTCTTCTCGAAGTTCTGTTCATTTTAATATCTTATCAATTAAAAAGAGTCATGATGTCAGGTGTTTGCAACTTGCAGAAACTGATGCATTAGAGGCTGGTAATTGGCATTATATTTCGAGTCTACAAAAGCCCTCTGTGGTATAGCTTACATGATGTGAATGGCATGGCTAGTACTCAATAACGTTGGTATTAAGTTAAGAGACAAAATCCTCAGCAAGTGCATTCAATCAGCATCTAGATCAGTAGAAAAACAGTCACTAAGCAAAGGAAAAGGAGGAGGAAGAAGGCACGAGAATCAGCTTGAGAGGGAAAATAAATGGTTAAAAATGCTTGAAGTTAATGAGTTTTGAAGAAAGTTTAAAAGGTGAAAAAAGCAAGTAAAAGGAATCAGAATAAGAATCAGGTTTAATATCACTGGCGTGCGTCGTAAATCTTTTTAACTTTATGGCATCAGTACAATGAAATACATGATAAATAAATACAGAGAAAAATCTGAGTTACGGTAAGTTGATATATGTCTAGTAAATAGCTAGGTTAAAATAAGTAGTACCAAATAGCAAAAATAAAAAGTAGTGAGGTTGTGCTCATGGGTTCAATGTCCATTTAGGAATTGGATGGCCGAGTGTGTGCCTTCAGGCTTCTGTACCTCCTTTCGATGGTAACAGTGTGAAGAGGGCATGGCATGGATGGTGGGGATCCTTAACGGTAGACGCTGGCTTTCTGAGGCCCCGCTCCTTGAACATATTTTATTCTATGGGAGGCTGGTACCCATGATAGAGTTGACCAATTTTACAAGCTTCTGCAACTTATTTCGATCTGGTGCAGTAGCTTCCGCGACCCCCACCCTCCACCCCCCATACCAGATGGTAATCCGGCCAGTCAGAATGCTCTCCATGGTACATTTGTAGAGGTTTTCATGTGTTTTAGTTGACAAACCAAATCTCCTCAAATTCCTAATGAAATATAGCTGCTGTCTTGCCTTCTTTACAGCTGCATCGATATGTTGCATCCAGGTTAGGTCCTCAGAGATATTGACTCTCAGGAACATGAAATAGCTCACTCTCTCCACTTCCGATCCCTCTATGAGGATTGACTTGTGCTCCCTTGCCTTACCTTTCCTGAAGTTCGCAATCAGGTCTTCAGTCTTGATGACGTTGAGTGCTACGACACCACTCAACTAACTGGTTATATCACACTCCTGTATGCCCTCTTGTCACCATCTGAAATTCTGCCAACAATGCTTGTATCATAAGCAAATTTAGAGATTCTAAGCATACAACTCTGTGGAGCACCCGTGTTAATCATCAGTGAAGTGGAGATGTTATTTCCAATCTGCACAGATTGTGGACTTACAGTTAGGAAGTCAAGGACCCAATTGCAGAGGGGGTTACAGAGGCCTAGATTCTCTAGCTTTTCAATCAGGACTCTGGGAATGATGGTGTTAAATGCTGAGCTATTGTCAATAATTGTCACCCAGTTTCCCTCGGGATCAATAAAGAATGACTATGACTTTAAACAGCATCTTGACATAGGTATTTGCATTGTCCTGGTGACCCAAGGCTTTCTTTTCTTTTCAAGGTGTCTGGGGTTCTGTCAGAGTCCATGATCTACAGTTCTATGGCTCTTCGCAAATGGTGGGTTTTTGGAATGATGGAGAGTGCCATTGAGATCCTGTCTGCTGTAGACTTATTGTGGTGATAGGCAGATTACAGTGGGTCCAAGTCCTTCCCGAGACAGGTGTTGATTCTAGCTATGACCAACATCTCAAAGCATCTCATCACCATAGATGTGAGTGCTACTGATGGATTAAAGAAGGGTGATCCACAAGCTTGGGATGTTATTTGAGAAAATGTAGAATCAGTCGAGCTAGAGAAATATATGTCAAGGACTGTGCATCCAGTGCTCAAACCAGAACATTGAAATGTGCATTTGGCAGAAGAACATTATCTGTCAGCTATTGCACCCATTTTTCTATCTGAAATAACTTGGTTCAAAACTATACTTCAATTGGTTCAATTTAATATCAGAGAATGTAAACAGTATACAACCTGAAATTGCTACTCTTCACAGACATCACGAAACAAGAAACCCATAAAGTGAATGATAGAAACATCAGAACCCACTGATGGAGATGACAATGTCCTTCCTCATGATTTCTGACATGCCTCCAGCTAAAAGCTAAGTTTGTACTCTTCCAGCATATCAGGGCCCATCCTGTCCTATAGAGTCGAGGACAACTTGGACAAGACAGCATCACTTCTAGGAATTATGTTCATCCCAAGGGAAGCAATAAACACATTGGCTCCTGCTGAGTCAGTGACTGGTCCAAGCCCTCTGCTCTGTAGTCATCTGAAGCATAGGGCAAGAAGTTCCAGGTGTTTGCCCTGGTTGTGCCATCCTGTTCTAGAGACAGGGGTGGAGTGATTTGCAGATAGCTGAAATAATTTTAAGCAAGACTATAAATTGATGCAAAGCGTTTCATTTGTGCAAAAGACGTTTCCTATTTCCATAGGAGCATTACAATTGCAATTTAAAACAACCGGCCATTAAAAATAACTGCAACAATCTTTTTTTTGGAGAGGAGTTTGTTTTTTTTTCTGTGAACAACAGGAGTATAACAGCTTGTTATACAAAACTGTGATATGTTCATTTAAATATATTTAATACCCTGTGTGACTGACATAGCTCAAATCCCATCTATAAATTTGCTGATGATACAAATATTGTCGGTAGAATTTCAAATGGTGACAAGAGGGTGTACAAGAGCGAGATATACCAGTTACTCAAGTGGCGTCACAGCAGCCACCTTGCATTCAGTGTCAGCAAGACTAAAGAACTGATTGTGGACTTCAGAAAGGATAATGTAAGGGAACACAAACCCTCATCAGAAGTGGAGAGAGTGAGAAATTTCAAGTTCCTGGGTGTCAAAATCTCTGAGGACCTAACCTAAACAGAACATATTGATGCAGCTATAGAGAAGGTGAGACAGCAGCTATATTTCATTTGGAGATTGAGGAAATTTGGTTTGTCAGCTAAAACACGCAAAAATTTCTACAAATGCACCATGGAGAGCATTCTGACTGGCTGCATCACTGTCTGGTATTGGGGAGGGACCTACTGCATAAGATCGAATTAAGTTGCAGAAGCTTGTAAAATTAGTCAGCTGCACCATGGATACCAGCCTCCACAGTATCGAAGACATCTTCCAGGAGCGGTGCCTCAGAAAGGCGGTGTCTGTCATTAAGGACCCCCACCACCCAGGACAAGCCCTCTTCTCATCGTTACCATCAGGAAAAGGGTACAGAGGCCTAAAGGCACACGTTCAATGATTCAGAAACAACTCTTCCCCTCTACCATCTGATTTCTAAATGGACATTGAACCCATGAACACTACCTCACTACTTTTTTTAGTTCTGTTTTTTTACACTACTTAATTTAGCTATTTAATAAACACGTATATACTTAATGTGTCTCAGTTTTTTCTCTGTATTTATTTATGCGACGGCCTACAGGGACGAGGTCCAGCACTTGGCCGCGTGGTGTGTCGATAACAACATGGCCCTTAACACCCAGAAGACCAAGGAGATTATTGTGGGCTTCAGGCATGCTAGGAGCCACACTCACGTCCCCATCTACATCAACGGAGCTGTAGTGGACCGTGTATCAAGCTTGAAATTCCGATGATCTCACCTGGTCCCTGAACTCCTCCATCCTGGTCAAAAAGGCGCAACTGCGCCTTTATTTCCTGCTGAGCATTCTGTCCCAGGATTCTGATGGACTTTTACTGCTGTACCATTGAGAGCATACTCACCAACTGCATCTCAGTGTGGTATAGCAATTGTCCCATATTGGACTGCAAAGCACTCCAGCAGGTGGTGAAAACTGCCCAGCAGATTATCGGCACCCAATTGCCCACCATTGAGAACATCTACCATAAACACTGCCTGGGCAGAGCAAAAAGCATTATTAAGGATGCATCTCACCCTAACCATGGACTTTTTACTCTCCTCCCATCCGGTAGGTGCTACAGGAGCCTCCGCTCCCGCACCAGCAGGCACAGAAAGAGCTTCTTCCCTGAGGCTGTGACCCTGCTGAACCTCACAGCACAGAGCTAAGCAGTATTGCACCCATATTGGACTGTCTCAGTACTTTTATATTTGTGTGCTGTAGCACTTACTTTTTATTCACAGTTATTTTGCACTTCTGGTTAGATGCTATTTGCATTTCATCGGCTTTGTATCTTTACTTGACACAATGACAATAAAGTTGATTCTAATCCAATCTATTCTAATCTAATCATGTATTGCATTGCTGCTGTAAAGTTGACAAATCTCACGACATATGCCAGTGATATTAAACCTGATTCTGATTCTGAATTATATGATAATAAGGGGTGGTGGTTCTCATTTCCAAACTTCTGGCTTTTATCCCTATAGTGAACTTGGTCCAAGAATTATGAGGTACAGCTGTAAAGAACAGCTGAAGCAAGCTGAAATGAGGAATATCTGTGCCTGAATTGTCTGGAGAATTTGAATGGTGATTTCTGCAGCTGGAAATTCTTTTTGACAACTAGTTTGAATGTGGCGAAGGGTTATAAGGATGGAGGCTGCTCACTACTCTGCTTACGTTTGTCCAAACTTGATTTGAACTTCATTTGAAGGTGTTAGACCATTAACAACTTTCACTACCTTCCAAAGCCCCTCCCAGCTAAGAGGTCCTTTCAGAAACAGCAATGGCATTCCATGCGGGAATGCATGTGTACAACTAGCAGGGAGGAATAAGGAGGGTATAACCATGTCCCCCCATCTCACTCACTAATTTGAAAAGAGGATGCTGTCTAAGTTGCATGCCATTTTGGACAATGTCTCCCATCCACTACATAATGTACTGGGTGGGCACAGGAGTACATTCAGCCAGAGACTCATTCCACCGAGATGCAGCACAGAGCGTCATAGGAAGTCATTCCTGCCTGCGGCCATCAAACTTTACAACTCCTCCCTTGGAGAGTCAGACACCCTGAGCCGACAGGCTGGTCCTGGACTTATTTCATAATGTACTAGCATAATTTACATATTACTATTTAACTATTTATGGTTCTATTACTATTTATTATTTATGGTGCAACTGTAACGAAAACCAATTTCCCCTGGGATCAATAAACTATGACTATGACTATGACTGTGACTAATTTGTTGATGTAATTTAAATGAGAACCTCTTAAAAGTGACTAATATGAGCGCACTTAAGTATAATGTTTCTCAGGAGCTCTATGTTTTTAACCATGGGTCCACGCATGGTAGGTTTCATGTCTTTCAAGCCATCCGTGTCTTTTCTCTGGCTTTTCCTAATAAACTGATAAATCCTCGCCTAATTCCCAGCTTCCTTAGGCTATCCCAATGATGCAGTGTTACAACCTCATGAACATAAACTAAATCCAAAGCAAGACATTCAAAATGCTGGAGGAACTCAGCAGGTCAGGCAGCATCTATGGAAAAGAGTAAACAGTTGGCGTTTCAGGCCGAGACTCTTCTTCAGGACCCTTCATCATGCAGTGATCTACTTTCACATTCCCTCATAGAAGATTTGGAGATCAGTTTGTCATATTTTGTATTCTTGCTCCTGATGAAATAGTATGTGCTGTTATTTTTTTCAACTTGTTTTAGCTTTTTCCAATCTATATAGTATGACAGAAGTAATGCAATTTAAAGGCTCATATCCGTGTTCTTAGAAACATAGAAACATTGATCATTTTCATTCATTCGTTATGTGCCATGTCATATGACGTGGGCGATAATTGTCTTTCCACAACCATGATTGTTGTTGGCTAATTTTTCTACAGAAATGCCATTGCCTTCTTCCGGGTAGTGTCATTACAAGACAGGTGACCCACGTCATTATCAATACTCTTCAGAGATTGTCTGCCTGACATCAGTGATCACATAACCAGGACTTGTGATACGCTCATATGACCATCCATCATTTGCTCCCATGGCTCCATATGACCCTGATCAAGGGGCTAAGCAGGTGCTACACCTTGCCCAAGGGTGACCTACGGGCTAGCAGAAGGAAGGAGCTCCTTACATCACCTTTGGTAGAGATGTATCTCCATCAGTCAAGGATCATTGATCAATGAGGCTCATTGAAAAAGATAAACAATACATCCAGGAGTTGACAGCAGTCTGGTGCTATATTATTCATCTAGAACTGCCATTTTAATGGCTGTAGCTAGCACTGGATATAAAAACAATATTAAGGCAATGAGGCAAAGTGTCAAGTGTTAGCTATTTAGATAGTTGTTCTGTACTTTGAGCAAGTCTGCAACCTAATCTTGTACCAGTAAGTGGCATCATATAGTGAATTCCAGTTTACCGAGAAATATCGAGACCAGTATATCTTAGCCCAGTTAAGTGGCTGCCCCAATTAGCCAAAGTTTCATGTAAATAGTTAAAAATGCAATAAAAAGTCAAACTACTGTTTAACTGAGTAACAAATTATGTACTGTAATGAAATACAGAACAAATTAGAACACTAATAATACTACTACAGTACTATAAAAGTCAATATTTCTGGAGGAGACGTCCTGCCGAAAGGTCCCAGCCTGAAAAGTTGACTGTACTTTTTTCCACAGATGTTGCCTGAACTGCTGAGTTCCTCCAGCATTTTATGTGTGCTGCTCGGATTTCTGGCATCCGCAGATTTTCTCTTGTTTGTGACAGTACTCTAAAACTTTAGTTCCTATTCATTATTGATGGTGGAATTTACCCAGTGTACGTCGCCATGTTCTTTTGATTGACTGTAATGAAGAAAATCAGTGCAGATATCTAGCGTAGATAATGGCTTGCCTTTATACAATGCTATTGACCATTGCATCCTCCAAATACTCATTTTCAGTGTAGCATTCAAGATGATTGTTGATACCTTCAAATTCTTCATAGTCCTAACTTGTTGAAGTAGTGAAATCATTTCATTTTCACTCCCAGCCATTTCTGGCATCTCCAGGCCTGAATGCTTGAAACCAAATGAATGGCTGCCCTGATTAACCGATGGCCTAATTAACCAGAATCCATTACACTGCGAGACAAGTGAGAGTATTGGAGCACAAAAGGGAAGACTAACAACAACCAAAGTATGTGCATCATTGTAAAATGATTTCATTACATCACACATGTGACTCATTCACTTAAATAGATTCAAAGATAGTTGTAATGGATTCCCGCTTTAAGCAAGGTGTTCATACCTGTAGAGCAGGTACAAGTTCAGACTATTGACTGTTTTCTGATACTTTTAGACCTCCTTAGCTATCTTTGAGTTGATGCTACAGTCAAAATTGAGCTGCTGGAGGATCTCAGTGGTTCAGACCACTCCTGTGGAGGGAAATGAACAAAAGTTTCAATTTGTTATCAAAGTACATACTGTACATGTTCCAAATACCAACGGGAGATTCATTTTCTTGTGGGCATTCACAGTAGGCAAAGAATTACAATTAAATCAATGAGATAACTGCACACAAAGACTCATGAATGACCAATGTGCAAAGGAAGGCAAAGCAGACTGCTCAAATAAAAAAAATTACAAATAAATACGTAAGTAAATAAATGTAATTGTAGAGTTCTTGAAGGTGAATCAGTTCAGTGTTGAGGTGAGTGAAGATATCCATGCTGGTTTAGGAGCTGGATGGTTGAATGGTAATAATTGTTCCTGAACCTTATAGTGTGGGACGTAAGGCTCCTGTATCTCCTTCCTGGTTACAGTAACTAGAGTATGGCCTGGATAGTGGAGGACCTTGATGATGGATGTTGCTTTCTTGGAGCAACGGTCCTTGTAGATGTGCTCAATGCTGAGAGGGTGGGGTGAAGGAAGGCTGCTTTTTTTCTTGTGACGGACTGGACAGTTTACATTTTGGTTCAAAACCCTTCACCTGGTCTCAAATGTTGTAGCTCTTGATCTGAATTGAAATTGGAATTGGAATAGCATGTCATAGTTGACACTAGCAACTATTAACTCCTGTTTCATCTTCAGTAATCAGTTTTACATCCGCTTTAGGAATAAATTCATCATCACATATTCTGATATGTCTCCTGTTGCAGTAATTTGGTCATTATGGACATAACTGACTATTTTTGCTGAAGATATTGTTTGGTACTGTTTCTGCTGAAGACGGTGGCAGGAAGTATCCCTCGGCCATTAACAACAGTAAGCACCTTGACTAATCCAGAAAACCCACAGCTTTTGTCAAAGCTGGAGACAAACCACAGCCTCAGCCCAGATCACCAGCAAGTTTGCTTGCCACAGGGTCCGACTGGCAACTGAAAATCAATTTTGGCAAGCAATTAAAATTCCCTGACTTCATTGCGCCATCATCACTGAGGATTAACATGGTCATTCTGTCAGAAACCTCAAAGCAGGTGGTCATGGTAGAACTAACAGAGCCTTGGGAAAAATGGATTGAGGAGATGTTCGAGCTTGAGAGGGCCGGATACCAAGTGCTGGTAGGGCAGTACCAGAGACAAGAGTGGAGGGTACGATGTGAGCCTATAGGGATGGGCAGTAGAGATTTCGCTGGCTGTCCACTCTGCAGAACTTACTCTCTGCTTTGCATTATAGGGGTTGCAAAGAAGAGAGTCATTGGGACCTCACAGAGGCTGCTGAGTGAGCCTCCAGATGGCTATAGATCATGATGTGTGACCCGTGGACCAATGCTGCTGGGATACTAACCAAAGCCAGATCAACCGCCGCTGGGTCACCTGGGCAAGGCTGTCTGATGCTGAAAGACCCAAAACACCCGATGACCCCAGGTTATATCTTTGATGGTATGTCCCAGGACAAAGCTCAGCATCATCAGTGTCCCACTACTGCTGGTTATATTTGCTTGTTGCCTTAACACCCATTACAGTATGCCCATGGGCTCAGAGGTGGTTAAGATCACGATAGTTCTGGAGTCAAAGTTAGGTAAGCTAAGGAAGTTTTGATAGTTCCCTTTAAAGGACATTAGTGAACCAGATGAGTTATTATGGTAATCTCCTAGTTTCCTGGCTGTCATTATTGACGTTTTTCCAATCACAGCTGCAGAAATCTCAGACTCAGAATTAGAATCACTAGCAAATGCCAGAAAATTTGTTGTTATGCAGCAGCAGTACAATGTAATACATAATAAACCCGTAAATTACAGTAAGAAAAATGTATACTTAAAAAGCTAAATTAAATAAGTGGTGCAAAAACAGAAAAAAATAATGATGTAGTGTTCATGGGTTCAATGTGCATCCAGAAATTGGATGACAGAGGGGAGGAAACCGTTCCTGAATCATTGAGTGTATGCCTTCAGGTTCTTATACCTCCTCCCTGATGGTAACAATGAAAATCTGAGGAGAAGATGGCGACGCAACAGCAGCGCGTGAGGCCTCTCCGGTGATGAGTATCTGTAATCTGTCAAGTAGGGGACCGTGCACAATCCTGATTTGATGGAGACAGACGTGAGAGCATGGAGGAACATCTGGAAAACTTCTGAAATGCCTGCTTTGCTGCCACTGCTCCTGTGTGGTAACCAGAATCTCCGGAGCAGAAGGCCCCGAATCCTCGGCTTTGCTTGTTTCAGCGGCCGGGGCGAGGTCGAAGGCGCTCGGCAGAGGATGGCACTCGGAAGGCTGTATCGGAGGGGCTGGTCGGAGGCTTGAAGTTTTCGGACAGATGGACTTAGTGTCAGCTGTGGTCGACTGCTTCCAAGGCATCGGCAAGTTGACGGTGCCTGGAGGTTTATGGCAGGGAGTTTCTCCCTTTTGCCGCCGCTATCGGGGACTCGGGGACTTTTGAGACTTTTTTTTACTGTGCCCATAGTTTGTTCTTCATCAAATTATAGTATTGCTTTGCACTGCTGTAACTATACGTTATAATTATGTGGTTCTGTCAGTGTTAGTCGTTGGTTTGTCCTGTTTTCTGTGATATCACTCTGGAGAAACATTGTATCATTTCTTAATGCATGTATGCATTTCTAAATGACAATAAAAGAGGACTGAGTGTTCTCATAATCTAAAAGAAACAGGTATGTGACAGGTTTCATAATGATGGATGCCACCTTTTCGAGTCATCGCTCCTTGAAGATATCCAGGATACTGGGGAGGCTAGTGCCCATAATGGAGCTGACTGAGTTTTCAACCTTCTGCAGCTTATTTCAGTCCTGTACAGTGGCCCCTCACACCACCCTTCAGCACCAGACAGTGATGCAGCCAGTTAGAATGCTCTCCATGGACATCTGTAGAAATCTCAGACAACATTGCAGGAAATACGACTGAAACAAGTCAATTGCCTACTCTCATAGGCTTAACTGCAATTTGTAACTATTGTTTTTGTTAGTTCCAGATTTATGAAATGATATAAGTTTAAATTCCCCATCTGCCACGGTTTCAAAGTTTTGTCTTTGAAACGATGGTTCTGAACTCTGACTACTGGTTCAGTAACTTAACCTAAAACCTACCACAGTGCATGCTTGCATGTTACCTGAATTATTCTAAATAAATTATTAGGATATGAGTCATGATTTTGCTCTCTCCTGCAGGCTGAGCTGAAATTAATTCCAGCATGTTTGAAGTCTATGATGCAGTTACAATTGTTGGAGTAGAGTCATAGAAAACCACAGAAGTAGGTCCTTCAGGTCATCCTGTTCATGTCAAACCATTTATTCTGCCTAATCCTATTGACCTGCACCGGGACCATAACCCGTCATTACCCTCCCATCCACGTACCTATCCAAACTTCGTTTGAGCATTGAAATCAAAACTACATCCACCACTTATGCAGGCAGCTCATTCCATACTCTCACCATCCTCTGAGTGAAGAAGTTCCCATCATGTTCCCCTTAAATTTTTCAGCTTTCACCCTGAATCTATGACCTCTAATTATAGTCTCACCCAACTTCAGTGGAAAAATCCTGTTTTCTTTTTTCCTATCTTATACCCCTCATCAAAATTCACCTTTATCAAAGTTCCTCTCAATCTTCTATGTTCTAGGGAATAAAGTTCTAACCTAGTCAATCTTTCCTTATAACTATATTATGGAATTATGGAATGTGATATTAATGATAAATTAACTAAACCATGATTCATAGTTATACTTAACTTTAGAATCCATGTATCTGCAAGGATTCCTTGAGAAAACACAAGACATTTTGCTGTACAACTTGAGGCTGGATGATTCAGAGGAATTTATAAATACTTGACGCTATTGTACTTCATACAGTACACTACCATACAGTTCAGTACAAAGGTCTTAGGCATCTTAGATTTTTTATATGGTTTCTGAAGGTATGGCCTCCACAGAGCCCTGATCTCAACATCATTGAGGCTGTCTGGGATTATCTGGAGAGACAGAAGCAAGTGAGACAGCCAAATTCTGCAGAAGAATTGTGGCAAGTTCTCCAAGATGCTTGGAACAATCTACTAGCCATTTTTTTTTATATAAAACTACACAACAGAGTACCTAAAATAATTAATGCAAAGGGTGCTCACAGCAAATATTGATTGATATAGGTTTTTACTGTATACTGCTTTTTATAGTTTTTTTTGATATTTAGAAATTTTTCAGTTCATTATCTTTGAAAGCATCTTTGCTTCACAGAACTTTTTCAGTGTGAGAAGACTTTTGCATGCTACTGTATATGATATGAACTGAAGCCTATTATCCAACACAACTTCTCAAAGTTGCACCAAATCAATCTTAGCTCCTGAGTTGTATGCTATGCTCTTCCTAGCCAGTCGTTCCTGGTGTTGTTTGTCATTCAGTGCAGTCAGCAACAACTACTGCCACTTTTAATTATTGTCCAGTACAACATACAAATCACTATAATTCCCCTAGTAACTTCAGTGCTTCACTATGGAGAACTTGCAGATTAATTGCACTCCCTGTCAAAAGTAGCTTTCCCACTCTAGGTATCCCTGCCCAGTCAGAAACAATCCATTCTGATTCATCACTCATTTACACAGTTCAAGTGCTGCTTCGAAGAATGTCTTCAAACCACCATCATTTCTTGTCAGAAACAATATATTGTCATAGAGTCATGGAAAAGTACAATAGAGAAACAGGCCCTTCAGCCCATCTAGTCGGTGCTGAACAATTTTTAACTGCCTAGTCCAATCAACCTGCACCGAGACCATGACCATTCCTACCCCTACAATCCATGTACCTATCCAAACATTCCTTAAATTTTGAAATCAAAATCGCATGCACCATTTGCACTGGCAGCTTGCCCCACACTCTCACCACCTTTGAGTGAAAAGGTTTCCTCTCATCTTCCCCTTAAACTTTTCACTTATCACCCTGACCACTTGTTGTAGTCTCACCCAACCTTAGTGGAAAAAGCCTACTTGCATTTACCCTTTCTATACCCCTCATAATTTTGTACAGCTCTATCAAATCTCCACTCAATCTTCTACGTTCCAAGGAATAAAGTCCGAACCTATTCAACCTCTTCTTATACCTCAGGTCCTCCAGACCCAGTAACATCCTTGTTATTATTATTATTTTCATTGTTATATGCAGTGTCTTATGGGTTTGAGGAGCTGCTCAACACCTATCATTAATCATCTCTTGGAGCTTTGTAACAAATACGTCCACTGTATTGTAGACTAAGAACAAGTAACTCATGTGTTTACATGATGGCTCATTTGCATATGATATCCCACCATAAATACAGAGGTGAATGCACTTCGATCTTATCAGAATTTGCTATAATCTACATTGAAGGGGATTCCTCACAACCACCACCCCTTTCCTCACTTCATTTATCCCAATGAACTAGGGCACCACAGTAACTTAATGCTTAGTGTGACATTATTACAGCTCAGGGTTCTGAAGCTCAGAGTTCAGTTCCAGCACCGTCTGAAAGAAGATTATATGTCCCCCCGTGTTTGCTCCTGTGTTCCTGCCTCCTCCCACAGTCCAAGAGACATATTGGTTGGTCAGTTCATTGTACATTGTAACTTGTCTTGTGATTAGGCTTGTGTGGGTTGCTGGGTGATGGGGGCTCATTGGGCAAAAGGGCCTGTTCCCCTCTCTATCTCCAAATAAAATAAATCAACTTGTTAAAAAAATGAAGCATACAGTTTCTTTATATAAGTAGTTTAGCTCCTCTATCAGGAAATCAGTTCCACATGTTGATGAATTTTTGAATGAAGAAGTTCCTGCAGTTATGTCTAAAGTTACAATGTACTTCTTTGTGTTTTGCTTACTGTCTTGGATTAATCCATACTATGTCCTTCAGCACAATAAGTAATTTCCCCAATGTAGCCCAAGTTTCTCCAACAATCCTTACAACCTAGTTTCCTGACAGGAGGAATCAGCCTCAAGCCTTATCTCTGCTCTATGTGCATCATTTACTGCGAATGCCTATCTTCTCTGCAATTCAAAGTGATGGTGGAATGACTACGCCTGAGCTTTAACTATCTCTCTGGCTTTCTATTTTGATCACTTGTTTCATCATTCAATTGGCTTTGACAATCAAAGTTTTAATTGAATGAATATTTTAAGTTCAAAAATAAAGATAGAGGTAATTATATTTTATGTTGATTTACTGATGGCTTTGAATTTTTTCGACTAGTTAATTTTAAAAAAGAGCCACTTCCTTCAGAGCTTGCTAAGTTACATATGTTCTTGGTGAAAGATACTGGTCCTGCCAAGTGGGTGAACAACCACACGTCAGAATGATTACATAGACAATATGTGACCTTTTGATGCTCATGTGATCATGTTTCAGTCATTTGGAGTGCATTTGTTGCCAGGTGCAGATCTTGAATCACAACAGAAGACTAATGGTGTGGGAAATTTTTCACTTTTAAAGAGATTTAGACATGCATCAAAAATGTGTGCATTGCACTGCTATAGCAGTGGACGTGAGGCAGTATATATTCATGGAACTAATTTTTCGGATAGGCTCTTTGATCCTGCCGCCTGTAGTATGACATTGAGGGTGGGCAGACCACCAAAGCCTTTTGTTTTTTTTTCAGCGTGTCTAACCTTGATCTAAATTGTAACAGATTTTGTAAGTTAGTCATTCAGACTCACAGAGACCTCTTTTTTAACTTTAGTTTATCAACCATTTATAAATTGTGCTCTCCAGTCAGGCTATAATTTGGTGCAAATGTACAGAACGCAAGCGTTTTGTAAACCATGCAGAAGATGCCAACTGGTACACTGGTGCATACAATGTAACCATGGGCATTTCTCTTGCGATCACAGGACCCTGTTGGGCATTGATAATGTAAGATACGGCAGCCCTGTTTCCCTTGTTTGGTAGCACGGCACATGGGGTGAGATCTGCGTGGCCTCAGTTGTAGCAGGGACTAGGCCTCAAGCCACAGGCTTGCCTGCTGCTGCAGTCCTGGTGAGGAGACGCCAGAGGCAGTGTCATGTGGCACCCGTGCTAAGTTGCAGGCTGGCCTCTCCCATCCGTGCTGCCATCTAGTGTTCGATCGGTGGAATGATAGGCAGGATTGCTGGGAACTGTCCCATCAATTTGTGGCTCAGGTCCATCAGGATATTGGACAATATATGTGTTTTCTTTTTGTGTGACTGCATTTTCTTTTGTTCGTTATTTTAAATGTGCTCTGTATGTTTTTCACCTTGGCCTCCAGAGGAATGCGGTTTTGTTTGGCTGTATCTATGTACGGTTGAATGATAATTAAACTTGATTTGATTTGATTTGTATCACAACTAATAATATGTTAGGGATTAAGACAATTCTTTTACCTGCTTCTGACGTATCTGAGTTGATTTAACCTTTCACTGTGTTTATTTCCTCCTCTCTACATCTTTTTCCTTAATTCTTCCTTTTATACTGTATCTCTCTGACCTGCTTTCCGTCATCGTTATTTTTTCTCCCTGGATACTGAAGCAGCAGATGATCTAAGTACAGCTTGTGGTGAAAGGAGCAAGTAATGGTTATAGCCCAATAAACCTGATTTCAATTACATAATGAATGAGATTCAATGCAGGCACAGTGCTGAATATAGATAAAGCAGATATTTACAGGAAATATTCAGTAAGATTGCACCTCACACAATTATCTAGAAGTTCCATCACACAACAATCCTATTTCGGTATTAAACAGCTAGAAATGATTTTTCCATGATGCAAAATATCAAAGTTCAAAGTATGTTCATATCAAATTACATATATGGCACCGTATACAACCCTGAGATTCATTTTCTTGTGGGCATACTCAACAAATCCGTGATAGGATAATAACCATAACAGAATCAATGAAAGACCGCACCAACTTGGGTGTTCCATTAGTGTGCAAAGGGCAACAAACTGCAACTACAAAAAGAAAGAAATAATAATAATAAATAAATAAGCAACAGAACATATGAAGAGTCTTCAAAAGTGAATCTATAGGTCTGGGAACAGTTTAGTGATGGGGCAAGTGAAGTTGAGTGAAGTTAATCCCCTTTGGTTCAGCAGCCGGATGGTTGAGGGGTACTAACTGTTCCTAAACATTTCCAATGATCTCACCTGGTCCCTGAACTCCTCCATTCTAGTCAAAAAGGCGCAACTGCGCCTTTATTTCCTGCTGAGCATTCTGTCCCAGGATTCTGACGGACTTTTACCGCTGTACCATTGAGAGCATACTCACCAACTGCATCTCAGTGTGGTATGGCAAATTGTCCCATATTGGACCGCAAAGCACTCCAGCATGTGATGAAAATTGCCCAGCAGATTATCGGCACCCGATTGCCCACCATTGAGAATATCTACCATAAACGCTGCCTGGGCAGGGCGAAAAGCATTATCAAGGATGCATCTCACCCTAACCATGGACTTTTTACTCTCCTCCCATCCAGTAGGCGCTACAGGAGCCTCCGCTCCCGCACCAGCAGGCACAGGAAGAGCTTCTTCCCTGAAGCTGTGACCCTGCTGAACCTCACATCACAGCGCTAAGCAGTATTGCACCCATATTGTACTTTTATATTTGTGTGCTGTAGCACTTACTTTTTATTCACAGTTATTTTGTAAGTAACACTATTTTTTGCATTTCTGGTTAGATGCTAGCTGCATTTCATTGGCTTTGTATCCGTACTCGGCACAATGACAATAAAGTTGGATCTAATCTAATCTAATCTAATCCTAAACCTCGTGGTTGGGGTTCTGAGGCTCCTGTACCTTCTTCTTGATGACAGTAGTGGGAAGAGAGCAGATGCTGGGTAGAGGGGTCGCTTACGATGGATACTGCTAATATCAATTATTTATGGATCTATTTTCACCACTTGAACAACTTGACGGAGTTGTCCTGCAGTACTCTATTGGCCACTATAGCCAATACAACCCTGACACGAATTACCTAGCAAGGGTACTTAAGATGACCTCATTTCACCAAACAGTAGCTTTTGTTTTTGGAGAATTGTATGGGAACTTGGACCAAGACTGAGGAGGCCCACAAATAAATCTTTCAACTCTACTTCCACTTCATTGTCTCACCTCGAGGCCCCAATCTGTATCAAAACCTGTAGCCTGCAATTCCTTATTCCCACCTCAAACTCACAGGCTCGCTTCAAAATGTTCCACCACGAACTATTACACCAATGCCAGTGTGATCCCTTTTCCACACTCATTATTAGTGCTCAGAAGGGGTGGTGCTGAGGTGTGGCTAATAAAGCTGATGCTTCATCGCTTTAGTGGCCAGGGTGTGGTCCAACTTCCAGCACTGCCTGTACAGAGTTTTCACATTCTTGCTCTGACTGTATGAGATTCCTCTGCTGCTCCAGGTTCCTGTCATATACCAAAGATAATTTAATCGGTATGTTAATTGGCCACAGCTAAATTGCCTCTGGCTTATGGGTGACTGAGAAAAGCTGTGGGAAATTGATGGGAGTAAAAGGTAATCATTGCAAATATTTGTTTAGGATTCCTGAAGGTTAATTAGCAGGTTGAGTCTGGAGGTGAGGAAGGCAAATGTAATGTTAGCATTCATTTCCAGAGGACTAGAATAGAAAAGCGATGATGTAATGTTAAAACTTTATAAGGCACTGGTGAGGCCTCACATACACAGAGTATAGTGAGCTGTTTTGGGCACCTTATCTAAGAAAGGATGTGCTGACATTGAAGAGGATTCAAAGGAGGCTCACGAAAATTATTCTGGGATTGAAAGGTTTGTCATATGAGGAGCATTTGATGGCTCTGGGTCTGTACTCACTGGAATTTAGAAGAATGAGGGGGGGGATCATTGCAACCTAACAAATTTTGAAAGGCCTCAATAGGGTGGATATGGAGAGGATATTTCCTATAGTGAAGGGAGTCTAAGACCAGAGGCCTCAGCCTCAGAATAGAGTGGTGTCCTTTCCGAAAGGAGATGAGGACGAATTGCTTTAGCTACAGAGAGGTGAATCTGTGCAATTCATTGACACAGGCATCTGTAGAGGACAGGTCTTTGGGTATACTTATGGCAGATGTTGATAGAATCTTGATTAGTCAGGGCTGGAAAGGATACGGGGAGAAGGCTGAGAGGGAAATGGATCAGCCATGATGAGATGATGTGAACAGTTAAGTGAGTAGAAGATGAACTGATCTCCAAAGGTCATAAAGTTAAAGATGAAACATTCTTTTCAACATTTTAAGCAAGATAAATGTATTATTTTTGTTTTGTACAATTTTAGAGTGAAAAAAAGGAAAGGAGCACCATGCAAAAGTTTGGGCACCACAAGAGATTTGAACTCTCAAATAACTTTTACCAAGGTCTCAGACCTTAAATAGCTTGTCAGGGCTATGGCTTGTTCGCACTCATCGTTAGGAAAGGCCAGGTGATGCAAATTTCAAAGCTTTATAAATACCCTGACTCCTCAAACCTTGTCCCAACCATCAGCAGCCATGGGCTCCTTTAAGCAGCTGCTTAGCCCTCTGAAAATTAAAATAAATGATGCCCTCAAAGCTGGAGAAGACTATAAGAAGATATCAAAGCATTTTCAGGTAGCTGATTCCTCAGTTTGTAATGTAATTAAGAAATGGCAGTTAGCAAGAACGGTGGAGGGCAAGGTGAGGTCAGGAAGAGCAAGAAAGCTTTCCGAGAGAACTGCTCATAGGATTGCTAGAAAGGCAAATTAAAACCCCCGTTTGACTGCAAAAGACCTTCAGGAAGATTTAGCAGACTCTGGAGTGGTGGTGCACTGTTCTAATGTGCAGCGACACCTGCACAAGTATGACCTTCATGGAAGAGTCATCAGAAGAAAACCTTTCCTGCGACCTCACCACAAAATTCAGCGTCAGGTGTTTGCAGAGGAACATCTAAAGAAGATTGATGCATTTTGGAAACAAGTCCAGTGAAGTTTTTGGCTGCAATGAGCAAAGGTATGTTTGGAGAAAAAAGGGTGCAGAATTTCATGAAAAGAACACCTCTCCAACTCTTAAGCACGGGGGTGGATCGATCATGCTTTGGGCTTGTGTTGCAGCCAGTGGCACGGGGAACATTTCACTGGTAGAGGGAAGAATGAATTCATTTAAATACCGTCACACCATCTGTAAAAAAGCTGAAGATGAAAAGAGGATGGCTTCTACAACAGGATAATGAACCTAAACACTTCTCAAAATCCACAATGGACTACCTCAAGAAGCGCAAGCTGAAGGTTTTGCCATGGCCCTCACAGTCCCCTGACCTAAACATCATCGAGAATCTGTGCATAGACCCCAGAAGAGCAGTGCATGCAAGATGGCCCATGAATCTCACAGAACTAGAAGCCTTTTGCAAGGAAGAATGGGTGAAAATCCCCCAAAAAGATTTGAAAGACTCTTAGCTGGCTACAGAAAGCATTTACAAGCTGTGATACTTGCCAAAGGGGGTGTTACTAAGTACTGACCATGCAGGGTGCCCAAACTTTTGCTTTGGGCCCTTTTCCTTTTTTGTTATCTTGAAACTGTAAAAGATGGAAATAAAAAAGTACTCGCTTAAAATACAAAAGAAGTGCGTCATCTTTAACTTTATGCCTTTTGGAAATCAGGTCATCTTTTACTCGCTTAGCTATTCACAGTAACAGTCATTTTGATCAGGGGTGCCCAAACATTAGCATGTCACTGTACAGTATTTCTGTTTTTGCATATTTTTTAAAAATCTATTCAATGTACGTAATTGATTTGCTTATGTATTGCATTGAACTGCTGCTGCTAAGTTAACAAATTTCACGACACATGCTGGTGATAATAAACCTGATTCTGAGAAGCTAATTTTTTTTTACATTTCCTTTCAATACCCTATTAATGTCAATTGTTACAAAATGGTTCACATATATCTTTGCCCCTTCAGCAGTTTTATTTTCAATAGATTATGGTTGTCTTGACTGTCACTATAAACAGAAAAAAGACTGAATGATTGTAGTATCGATGGCTTGTGAAATCTTCTGTTATTCTCTGATGATAATAATGAGATTTAGCTAAGCCGATTAAAGTGTCTGGGCCAGATTGAAAAGGTCAGGGTGTTGGGGCTGGAGGCGAGGTATGCCCACTGCTTAGCAAGTTTACTAGATGTCTTTGTTTTCTAGCTGCCTGTAAAGAGGCAAATCTCAAGGTTGTAACATTCATTCATTACACACCATGATGTATGACATGGGCAATCATGGTCTTTCCATGATCATAATTGTTCTAGGCAAATTTTTCTACAGAAGTGGTTTGCCATTGCCTTCTTCTGTGCAGTGTCTTTACAAGATGGCTGACCCCAGCAATTACAAATACTCTTCAGAGATTATCTGCCTGGCATCGGTGGCTGCATAGCCAAGATTTGTGACATGCACCAGCTCCTCATACGACCACCCACCACCTGCTGTCATAACTTCATGTGACCCTGATTGGGGCAGGTGAGGGGTTGACTAAGCAGGTTCTACACCTTGTCCAAGGGTGACCTGCAGGCCAGCAAAAGGAAGGAAAGCCTTACACCTCCATTAATAGAGACATATCTCCACTGCACCACCCACAAGATTGTATATAGTAAGCATACTTTAATACTAAAAGTACTTTGAACTTAGTTTTGTTTATTGTTGCATACTATTCATAACATTTGGCCTACAATAAACTAATTTTTAAACATTATCTCTCCTAATAGATTAGTTAATCTGTCAAGTCTCGTGTTCAATCAATTCCAGCCCAATGCGTGTTCAAAATCTTCTCATTCTCCTATTAAATTTGTGAAAGGGAAACAACAAAGTTTTATTCTGGCACAGCTGAATGCAAAACCATTGTGTCCACAGCATTCTCAAGGAATGAGAAGTCTGAAATAGAGGAATGTCTGCAGAACAGAAAATCAAAAATCATGTAGAATTATTTGATTACCCAAAAGGAATTAAGGCAAACATTAGCAGCAAAAAATACAGCCTAATTATTGAGGTTGCAACTACAGCACTAACAGTGGTCCCATAATTACACCATGAAATTAACCTCAGCTTCTGGATTCTTCCTTCATTGTTAGCTATTGTTAAAATTCTGATGTTGATGTCTGTAATATTTTCTACTTGATATCCAGCAGCTCCAAAGTTTAAGCTTTATAAGTCCATAGGGATGGAAACATGAATCAAATCACAACATTTATGAAGATTTCAAATGTTTTTGTACTTCTCTTGATGAAAAATACTCAGGTTTGTTGAATGGAAGCCATCTTGGGTCTTAACAGCATTTTAAAGGACCTCTTCAATTTGTAAATAATTTTATGTGTAGAATCTAAGTCACTCTGAATAACTATTACAAAGTTCAATGCCTTTAAGATCATTTAAAGTAATCTTATGTTTTATGTAAGATATATATAACATTTTACAATTTCTCCCATCATGTGGTTCTTCACCAAACCGTTTGAAGGTTGGTTGATTAGAGGCCAGAAGAGAGTGTATATAACAAAACACTACCTGGATTTCACAGTCAGGAATACAAGAGATCAGAATCAGGCTGAACATCAGTGGTATATGCTGTGAAGTTTGTTGTTTTGTGGCAGCAGTACATTGCAATACGTAATAATAAAAACTATAAATTAGAATAAGAAATATATAGTATGTAAAAATAAATTAAATAAGTGGTGAAAATAAGAAAGAAAAACAGAAAAATAAGTGTACCTGGGTTAATTGTGATAAAAATGCACGGATTGAATTATCATAAACCTCAGAAAGGCATATTCAATTGGGGAAGAATGACTCTCCAAGAAGATTGTAAAACCTGTGGCTAAGGAAGTCAAGGTTTGAAGTTCAAAATACATTTATTATCAAAGTATGTATAATATGTACAACATTGAGATCTGTCTCCTTACAGGCAGCCACAAAACATAGACACCCAGTAGAATTCCTTTTTAAAAAAAAAGAAAACCGTCAACACCCAATGTGCAGAGAAAAGAACAAATTGTACAAACAACAAAAGTAAGCAAGTAGCCTTCAGAACTGAAGTTCACAAAAGTGAGTCCACAGACAGGAAGCCAGCAGCCTATCCAGTAGACTGTTAGTTGCAGGCCACAGCTCAGTTCAGCACACTGACAAGTAAACGCTGTAGGACAGCAAGCTGAACTAGTCCATCCTTTTCCTTTGGCCTGATACTCAGATTGGTCTGGTCAACTTGAAAGAAAACTAAGATTAACAGTGGGGTAAAGGATTGGGAGCTTTCATTTGAAAAACCAACAAATGGTAGCTTAAAAAATTATTAAGAGGGAGAAGGTAGAGTATGAGCATAAGTTAACATATATCATAAAAGCAGATTATAAGAGCATTTTTGGTTTATAATAAACAAGAGAAGAATTAAATTAAGTGTTGCTCCCTCTGAGGGTGAGACAGAGACATTAATATCAGAAAAATGGCAGAGATTTTAAAGACATTTTTAATCTTCTTCAATGCTAGAATCTCCTATAGATATAGCAGTAGTTAGAGATGATAAGACCATGAGATCATAGTCATAGGAACAGAATTAGACTATTTGGCCCATCGCGTCTAATCCACCATTTCAACATGGCTGATCCATTTCCCACTCTGCTCCAATCTCCTGCCTTCTCCCTGTAACCCTTCATGCCCTGACTAGTCAAGAATCTATCAACCTTTGCCTTAAATATACCCATTGACTTGGTCTCCACAGCTGCCTGTGGAAACGAATTCCACAGATTCACCACTCCCTGGCTAAATAACTACCTCTTCATTTTTGTTCTGAATGGATGCCTGTCTGTTCTGAGACAGTGTTCTTTCGTTTCCCCCACCATAGGAAATATCCTCACTACAACCACTCTATTGAGGCCTTTCAACAGGTTATATGTAGGCATGGCCTTAAAACAATCTCTATTATTAGAATAAAAGTACTAGGCAATCCAATGGAAGTAAAGACTAACGGTCCTCTGGAACTGATAGCCTACAGCTGAGAGTCTTATAAGCATTGGTTACAAACTATTAAAGTTCCATATTTTCCAGAACGTTGGAAAACCACAAAGTTAACACAGTTGCACAAAAATGGGGCAAACATAAATGAGGAAAATATAGACAAGATCAGTTTGAGGGATTAAGGGATCAGTATCATAGAGGAATAAGATCTGAACTAATCGGAGGTTGGAAAGTTAAACTATCAGAGAATCAGAACTGGGGAAGTAACAGAAATTAGTGGATGTATGGAATGGGAGTGTTCAATATTTGTCAGACAGAAGGAATGAAGGGAAGAGAGGGATTTAGTAACATCTCAGTTTGATGCTTTGCTGATTTTCTCAAGTTGCCTAAGGAGAGACTAAAACTACTTATAAACACGAGAGGTTCTGCAGATGCTGAAAATTCAGAGCAACATACACAAAATACTGGAGGAACTCAGCAGGTCAGGCAGGATCTACGGAAATAAACAAGTAGTCAGCATTTCAGTCCAAGATATTCTTCAGGACTTGTTGTTCCCAAGGAGATGGACTAAACCCCCAGCAATCTACCATAAAGAGTGAATCACATGCTGGAGTCATATCAGACACATAAAAAGAACCATCACCAGGAAATTCTTGGAGGAATTTCTAGAAATTATGTAGAAATGACTGTCATTGTGCTTCATTCCATCTGAAGACCTTAGTTTTGCAGTATTGGAGAGAATGTTCATATGATGAGGTGTGTCATTTAAAACTGATGGACTTTCTTCAATCAGATGTATTGCTTTCAAATATTTCTGGTTGTATTATAGTGAGAAGTTGGTATTCATGTCAAATCCCCAAATCTGTGTGGTTTTTATCCTCAAAAACTCTACCAACAGGAAGCTACTGATGTTGAGGAACAGGGTAAACTAACAAAGACAAAAGTATTTCCACATTTCATTGCGCATGTGCAGACACCAGAAGTTGCTGTCAGTCCTACACAATAATAACCACGGGTGCCAACAATCTCACCATCATTACAATTGCAAATTCTGATCTATCAGATCATGTACCAGCATAACTGCTTGAGACTGGTGTTTTGCATAATGGAGTAGTTCTCACTTCATGCCAAAATCTATTTCTCTATCTTTGTGTAAATTGATATTTTAAGAACTTTCTATATTAAGGGTATTTGATGTCGTGAGGATAATATTCATAAATAAAGAAATCTTGTGCAGAACATAGGCTACGAACGTTCAGCTTTACTGATGTGAGCTTCTAACCTGTTACTGATCATAATTTAATCCAAATATAATGACTACAAAAAGCAATGAAGATGTAGATCTGTAAAGTAAAAATATTAAGAAAAGATGTATATTGTTTTGTCTTTCAAGCCAATGGTTTGACACTAATTTGACATTTAGCATTCTTTAGCTACAAGGCTATTGAATATTTCAAAGCATTGATCAAGAGCAAAGCTGGGTCACAAATATCAGTATAAACTCATGTGTTTACTTTATTGCTATTCTATTTCCATCTATACAGATGATTTGAAAGTTAACCTTGAATTCTCAGAAATAATAATGGCGTCACTAGCAGTGAGAATGTCATGGATCAGAATGAAAATTGTTAACTTCATAAATCTATTCATAATGTTTAACATGTTTCTTGACATAATTGTAATCTTTTCACTTGACTGTTTACTATTGCCTTACTAATTTCTTTAAGTACACATAACAAAATGGTTTTTAATCTAATGCTCCATAAAATCTTAACTAATATTTCATATATGTTTGATTAGTGTGCATAAAGCATTTTTTGAATATGATTGCCTGTCAAGGGTCTTGCGATCGGGATGGCTTGCTAAAATCTTCCTTATTGTGTTCAATCCTGTCTGGAGAGCCTTTATTTGAATGCAAGAATTCTGTTCATCTCTGAACTTCTGAAAATTTATAACATATCAAAATTATATTCCAGAATGATATAATAAATTCTTATAATGTTCCTGCAATTAAAATTTGATGAATATGTTAATATTCACACTTATATTCTCTAAATAACCTCCAACCTATTACTCTTGAATGCTTGTTTGCCTTGATACAATACTATTTAAAAGTTTTGGGCACATATAGATAGCTAGGTGCCTAAAACTTTTGCACAGTACAGTAGTAAATTTATGTATTGCACTGTACTGTTGCTGCAAAAAAAATTCATGACATATGTGAATGAAGATAAACCTGATTCTGATATGGGCCTCTAGTGAAGACTGAGAGGGGGAGGGGAACTGTATTTGTCAACATGAAGCAGAGAGCAAGTTTGTAAATCTGGTGGGAGCAAATGATGCTGGGAATGGTGGTGGAGCACTATGGGAGGAGTGAGGGGCAGGTGACAGAGAAGGGGTGCTGGGGCAGGGAGTGATGGTACAGGTGCAGACGCACCCAGCACTGAGACACCAGGCAAGGTCATTTGAATCCAACAATTAATTTACTGATCATTGCAGAATGTTTCTCTGTTGCTTTCTGCTCCCTCCCCTCTCCCTGCCCTCTTCCCACTTAAAGAAATTACAGAAATTTGCAAAATCTGCTTCAACCTCCCTTATGGACACTCATCATCATTTACTCTGTACTGATCATGGTCTTGACCAGGCAACACACCCAAAATGCTGGAGGAACTCAGCAGACCAGGCAGCATCTATGGAAAAGAGTACACTCAACGTGTTGGGCTGAGACCCTTCAGTAGGACTGAAGGAAAAAAGCTGAGGAGTAGATTTAAAAGGTGAGGAAGGGGAGGGAGAAACACAAGGTGTTAGGTGAAACCGGGGCTGGGGAGAAATAATGCACTGTGAAGTTGATTAGTGAAAGAGAGAGAGGACTGGAGAAAGGGGAACCTGATAGGAGAGGACAAAAGGCTGTGGAAGAAAGAAAAGCGGGAGGAGCACCAGAGGGCGGTGATGGACGAGCAAGGAGATATGGTGAGAGAGGGAAAAGGGGATGGGAAATGGTGAAGGAGGGGAGGAAGGAGGCATGACCAGAAGTTTGAGAAATCAATTTTCATGCCATCAGATTGGAGGCTACTGAAAGGGAATATAAGGTGTTGTTCCCCTAACCTGAGTGTGGCCTCATTGCAAAAGTAGAGGAGGCCAGGGATTCACATATTGGAATGCAGTGGGAGATCCCGTTTCTTCTGGCAGACGGCACTGAAGGTGCAAGGCGAAGCAGTCTCCCAATCTACAGCAGGTCTCACTGATATACAGGAGGCCACACCAGGAGCACCAGATACAGTAGATGACCCGAACAGACTCACAGGTGAAGTGTCGCCTCACCTGGAAGGACTGTTTGGCGTCCTGAATGGTAGGGAAGGAGGACATGTAGGGGCAGGTGTAGGACTTGTTCCACTTACAAGGATAAGTGCCAGGAGGAAGATCAATTGGAAGGGACAAATGGACAAGGGAGTCACATCGAGAGTGACCTTTTTTAGAAAGCAGAAAGCTGGGGGAGGGAAAGCTATGCTTGGTGCTGGGATCCTGTTGGAGATGGCGTAAGTTACTGAGAATTATGTGCTGGACGTGGAGGCTGGTAAGGTGGTGGGAAGATGATGTAAGAGCAGACGTGCGTGAAATAGAAGAGATGCATTTGAGGGCAGTGTAGATGGTGGAGGAAGGGAAGTCTCTTTCTTTGTAAAAGGAGGACATCTCTCTCGTTCCAGAATGAAAAGCCTCTTCCTGAATGCAGATGCGGTGGAGACGGAGGAATTGAGCGAAGGAGTTAACATTTTCACAAGTAACAGGGTGGGAAGAGATGTAGTCCAGGTAGCTGTGAGAGTCAGTGAATGTATAATATGCATCAGTATATAAGCTGTGCCCAGAGACAGAGACAAAGAGATCGAGAAAGGGAAGAGAGATGTCAGAAATGGACCAGGTAAATTTGAGGGTGGGGTGGAATTTGGAGGCACAGTAGATGAACTCGACAAGTTCAGATGGGTGTAGGAAGCAGCCCCAATTCAGTTGTCGATGTAGCATAGGAAAGGTGCGGGACTATCACCAGTGTAGGCTTGGAACATAGATTGCTCCGCGCAGCCGACAAGCAGGCAGGCATAGTTGGGACCAATGCGAGTGCCCATAGCTACACCTTTTGTTTGACAGAAGTGTGAGGAACCAACGAAGGAATTATTCAGTGAGGACAAGTTCCACCAGATGGAAGAGAGTGGTGGTGGAGGAGAACTGGTTGGATCTGGTGTCCAGAAAGAAAAGAAGAGCTTTGAGGCCTTCCTGGTGGGGACGGAGGTATACAGGGACTGGGCGCACATAGTGAAAATAAGATGATGGGGGCCAGGAAAACTGAAATCACTCAAAAGATCCAGAGCACGTGAAGTGTCACAGATGTAGGTAGAAAGGGACTGAACCGGGGGATAAAACTGAGTCGAGGTATGCAGATATGAGTTCAGTGGGACAGAAACAATCTGAGACAATGGGTCCACCTGGACAGGCAGGTTTGTGGATCTTGGGTAGGAAGTAGAAATGGGAGATACAGGGCATGGGAACTTTGAGGTTGGTGGCAGTGGATGGGAGATCCCCAGAGTGAATAATTTTAGTGATGGTGTTGGAGACAATGGCCTGATGCTCCTTAATGGGGTCTTGTTCAAGGGATAAGTAAGAAGAAATGTCTGAGAGGTATTGCCGGGTCTCAGCAAGGTAGGGGTCAGTACGCCAGACTACTACAGCACCTCCCTTATCTGTGGGTTTGATGTTGAGGTTAGGATTTGTGCGGAGGGAGTGGAGAGCAGAGAGTTCAGAAAAATTGAAATTGGAATTAGAGAGAGGAATATTGAAGTCAAGATGGCTAATATCTTGTCAGCAGTTGGCAATGAGAAGGTCCAGAGAAGGCAGAAGACCAGAGCAGGGTGCTATGCTCCATCTGCCAGAAGAACAGGATCTCCCAGTAACCACCCATTTTAATTCCACTTCCCATTCCCATTCCGACATGTCAATCCATGGCCTCCTCTACTGTTGCGCTGAAGCCACACTCAGGTTGGAGGAACAACACCTTATATTCCATTTGGGTAGCCTCCAACCTGATGGCATGAACACCAATTTCTCAAACTTCCAGTAATGATCCCCCCCCCCCACCATCCCCCATCCCCTTTTCCCTCTCTCACCTTATCTCCTTGTCTTCCCATCACCTCCCTCTGGTGCTCCTCCCCCCTTTTCTTTCTTCTATGGCCTTCTGTCCTCTCCTATCAGACTCCCCCTTCTCCAGCCCCTGTATCTCCTTCACCGATCAACTTCCCAGCTCTTTACTTCAACCCTTCCCCTTCCATTTCCTCTTATCACCTTGTGTTTCTACTTCCTGTCCCCCAACATTTTAAATGTATTTCTCATCTTTTTTTCCTTCAGTCCTGCAAAAGGGTCTCGGCCCGAAATGTAGACTGTACTCTTCTCCATAGATTCTGCCTGGCCTGCTGAGTAACTCCAGCATTTTGTATGTGTTGCTTGGATTTCCAGCATCTGCAGATTTTCTCTTGTCTGTGATGGTCCTGACCATGATTGCTCTTGGCAAGTTTTTCTACGGAGTGGTTTGCCATCGCCTTCTTCCAGGCAGTGTCTTTACAAGGCAGTTGACCCCAGACATTATCAATACTCTTCGCAGATTGTCTGCTTGGCACCGGTGTTCGCATAACCAGGACTTGGGATATGCACCAGTGAGGCGGAGCGACGTTAAGATGACACTAAACGGCGACTCCTTTGCTGGCATCTTCAGAAACAGCTCTATTTCCACCTTTAATTTCTTTATTTTTCCTTTTCAGGGTTCTTTTGAAGACCCTGACCTAGAGTTACATGCTGACTTCAGTTCTTCGTGGGAATGGGACCCGTTCTTGGGGTTTCAGGACTGGCCATTGATCGGCACGCCAAGAGTTCGGCCTGAGAGTCCAGCTCGTATTTGGAAGCTTAAGATCTCGGGTCTCTGAAGACGGGCGGATCGAGGGTCGGTGTCACGGCAGGAGACCCATGTGTTGTAGGGGGAGTCGGAAAATCTACTGCTGTGTGCTCAAAGACCCAGGACCTTTGAGATATTTGGGAACAAAGCTTTGGAAAAAGCAACATAACAGACTCCTAACTTGGTAATCCAGCGAGTTGTTTGTTACGTCTCCCCACTCACTGGGAAAAACAGAGACACCTCCTTTTCCCTTATTTGGGAGAGAGAGAGAGCCTGTGGTATGTCGAATGCTGGGTAAAACAAGTCTGAGTCTTTGCTATTGCCTTGCTCGAGCTTGAGTGCTTGGCGGTGGGTGGTGGTGCATTTTTTTTGCTAGTGGTGGTGGGGGGATCACAGCTCGCTGCCACTTACAGGAAGGGGAGCTGGGGGGGGACTTTAGGATTCTTACATTTAACTGTTGTTCATTCTTTGGGGCACTCCTCTGTTTTCGTGGATGTTTGTGTAGAAAAAGCATTTCAGGATGTATATTGTACCCATTTCTCTGACATTAACTTGGACCTTTGAACCTCTGAACCAGCTGCTCATATGACAATCCATCTCTGCTCCCATGGCTTCACATGACCTTGATCAGGGTGTCTAAGCAGTTGCTTCATCTTACTCAAGGGTGTCCTGCAGGCTAGCAGAGGGAATCAGGATCTTACACTACCATTGGTAGAGACGTACCTCCACCCCACCACCCACTAGGACATTAGACAATAGACAATAGGTGCAGGAGTAGGCCATTCGGCCTTTCGAGCCAGCACTGCCATTCACTGTGATTATGGCTGATCATCCACTATCAGTATCCAGTTCCTGCCTTATCCCCATAACCTTTGATTCCACTATCTTTAAGAGCTCTATCCATCACTTTTTTGAAAGCATCCTGAGACTTGGCCTCCACAGCCTTCTGGTAAAGAGTGGGGAGGGAAAATTTTCCTTAAAGAAAGGAAGCAGGCATTGGTTCTTTCAAAAATGTATCTGCATCTTATTTAAAGTTCTCCAGTGACCCTGTTGATGCAGCTCAATTTTAACTCTGATTACTTACTCATGATTGTCCCACTGGTGGAAATATCTCAATAACTATCTTGTCACGCACTTTAGCATCTGGCATGTTTTAAGAAGTCACACCTCATGCTGATAATCTCCGAGGAAAACAGGTCTGCTTTCTTCAGAAGTTGGTTCAAAGAAAATTTATTATCGAAGTCCATATACATTACCATATACAACCCAGAGAGTCATTTTCTTGCGGGCATACTCAACAAATCCAATAATCATAATAGAATCAATCAAAGACCGTACAAACTTGAGTGTTCTACCAGAGTGCAAAAGTCAACAAACTGTGGAAAAAGAAAGAAATCATAATAATAATAAATAAATAAACAACATCTCGAGAACATGAGATGAAGACTCCTTGAAAGTGGGTTGACAGATTGTGGGAACAATTCAGTGGTGGGGCAAGTGAAGTTGAGTGAAGTTATTCCGTCTGCTTCAGGAGCCTAATGGTTGAGAGGTAAAAACTGGTGGTGTGAGTCCAAAGGCTCCCATACCTTCTTCCTGCTGGCAGCAATGAGAAGAAATAATGACTTGAGTGATGATAGAACAATTCTCTGATCTCAGGGATTAGCCCGATATATCTGTTCAGGACTGCTTCCAATGCTAGAAGTGTGGGAGACCATCCAAAATAATAGGTGAACCATTTAGGACTGAAAAGAGCAGAATATTTTTCACAAAGGATGATGAATCTTTGGATTTTTCTAACCCAGAGGGCTGTAATAATGGAAGATAAATCATGATCTTTTTTCTAATTGTTAATTGATTTATTATTGCCACATGCACTAAGATACAGAGACACTCAAGTCTCATTTCAGCTTTCAACACCATCATACCCTAGAACCTGGTGTGGCTCAGCACCTCCCTCTGCAAGTGGATACTAGACATCTTAACAGAAAGGCCACAGTCAATTCATGCGGGCAGCAACATCTCATGTCCCGTTACGCTAAGGACTGGTGCACCCCAAGGCTGTGTGCTCAGCCCACTGTTGTTCACACTGCTGTCTCACGACTGCATAGCAGGATCCAGCTCAAACCGTCTCATCCAATTTGCAGATGACACTATAGTAATTGGCCTTATCAAGAACGATAATGAGATGGAATATAGAGAGGGAGTGGAGTGATTAATGGATTAATGTGCGAAGAACAACCCAAGATGAATGTGGAGAAGAGAAAGGAAATCATTGTGGACTTCAGGAAGGTGCAGATGAACTGCGTATCTTCCTTTGTGAATACACAGCTCCTCCGTAGACGGAGTTAAATGCACCAGGTTCCTGGGAGTTCACATCATGTATGACCTCACCTGCTCCCTTAATATCACCTCCCTGAACAAGAAGGCACAGTAGCACCTCCACATCATACCAAGACTGAGGCAAGTAAGGCTGCCCCCCCATGCCCTCCATCCTAACTGTGTTTTACAGGAGCACCATTGAGAGTGTCCTGACAAGTTGCATCTCCATCTGGTTCAGGAGCAGTGGAGCATCGGACCAGAAGTCTCTACAAAGGACTGTGAGAACAGCTGAGAGGATCGTTGGGGATATTTATCAGGAGCACTGCGTACACTGGGCCCTTGGTATTATTAAGGATCCCCCCACCCCCCATCCTCCCAGCATCCTCTTTGACTTTCTACCATCAGACAGGAGACTACGATGCATAAAAACAAGAATGGTCAGGATGACAAACAACACACATCAAAGTTGCTTGAATTTCCGGCATCTGCAGAATTCCTGTTGTTATGGTCAGGATGAGAAAGCTTCTTCCCCCAGGCCGTTAGACTTCTGAACTCTCAGCTACATCACTGGTTAATCTATACTGTACCTTACAATATTTAATATTAATACATTTTAGTTTGTTGTTATTCATGTGTGATACTCTGTAGATTTTATCCTTAGCTTCATAATTTTTCATGTTATGTTAATACTGTGCTTTACATCCTGGTTCCATAAGAACATAAGATATAGGAGCAGAATTAGGCCATCTGGCCCATTGAGTCTGCTCTGCCATTCAATCATGGCTGGCCCTATTTTTAATATCTCCTCCTCAACCCCAGTTCCCAGCTTTCTCCCTGTAACCTTTGATACCATGTCCAATCAAGAACCTATCAATCTCTGCCTTAAATACACCCAACGACCTGGCCTCCACAGCTGCACATGGCAACAAATTCCACAAATTCAACACCCTTTGGCTAATGAAATTTCTCGCATCTCTGTTTTGAAAGGGTGCTCCACTATCCTGAGACTGTGCCCTCTTGTCCTAGACTCTCCCACTGTGGGAAACATCCTTTCCACATCCACTCTGTCTAGGCCTTTCAAAATTCGAAAGGTTTCAATGAGATCTCCTCTCATCCTTCAGAATGCCAGTGAGTACAGACTCAGATCCATGAAACGTTCCTCGTATGATAACCCTTTCATTCCTGGAATCATCCTTGTGAACCTTTTCTGGACCCTCTCCAATGCCAGCACATCTTTTCTAAAATGAGGGGCCCAAAACTGTTCACAATACTCAAGGTGAGGCCTCACCAGTACCTTATAATAATGGTTCAGTGAAACATTGTCTCATTTCTATATACGTGACAATGACAATAAACTTGACCGGACTTGACTTGACTTAACTAATCAATAAGCGTCAAGACGCAAACACGAGGAAATCTGCAGATGCTGGAGTTCCAAGCAACACACTTAAAAGTTGCTGGTGAACACAGCAGGCCAGACAGCATCTCTAGGAAGAGGTACAGTCGACGTTTCGGGCTGAGACCCTCCGTCAGGACTAACTGAAAGAAGAGCTAGTAAGAGATTTGAGTGGGAGGGGGAGGTGGAGATCTGAAATGATAGAAGACAGGAGTAGGAAGGATGGAGCCAAGAACTGGACGGTTGATTGGCAAAAGGGATATGAGAGGATCATGGGACAGGAGGCCTAGGGAGAAAGAAAAGGGGCAGGGGGGAAGCCCAGAGGATGGGCAAGGGGTATAGTGAAAGGGACAGAAGGAGAAAAAGGAGAGAGAGAAAAAGAAAGTGTGTATATAAATAAATAAATACCGGATGGGGTACCAGGAGGAGGTGGGGCATTAGCGGAAGTTTGAGAAGTCAATGTTCATGCCATCAGGTTGGAGGCTACCCAGACGAAATATAAGATGTTGTTCCTCCAACCTGAGTGTGGCTTCATCTTTACAGTAGAGGAGACCGTGAATAGACATATCAGAATGGAATGGGACGTGGAATTAAAATGTGTGGCCACTGGGAGATCCTGCTTTCTCTGGCAGACAGAGTGTAGGTGTTCAGCGAAACGATCTCCCAGTCTGCGTCGCGTCTCGCCAATATATAGATGGCTGCATCGGGAGCACCAGACACAGTATATCACCCCAGCCGACTCACAGATGAAGTGTCGCCGCACCTGGAAGGACTGTCTGGAGCCCTGAACAGTAGTGAGGGACGAAGCGTAAGGGCATGTGTAGCACCTGTTCCGCTTACAAGGCTAAGTGTCAGGAGGGAGATCGGTGGGGAGGGACAGGGTGGGGGGGGGGGACACGAATGGACAAAGGAGTCGCATAGGGAGTGATCCCTGCGAAAAACTTCAAGACCTTGGCCTCAATGCCTCCTTGTGTAAATGGTTTCTCGATTTCCTCAATTGCAAACCCCAGTTAGTTTGAATTGGCAACAACATCTCTGCCTGAAACAGGTGTACCACAAGGCTGTGTGTTTAACCCACTGCTCGACTTGCTTTACAATTATGGGTGTGTGGCTGAACACAGCTCCAATGTCATATTCAAGTTTGCTGACAGCACCACTGACATAGACCTAATCAAAAGTGGTGATGAATCAGCATATAGGAGGGAGATTGAAATCTGGCTGAGGGGTGCCATAATAACAACCTCTCACTCAATGCCAGCAAGACCAAGGAGCTGATTATTGACTTCAGGAGGAGGAACCAGAGGTCCGTGAGCCAGTCCTCACTGGGGGAATCAGAAGTGGAGAGTGTCAGCAACTTTAAATTCCTCGATGCTATCATTTCAGAGGACCTGTCCTGGGCCCAGCATGTCAGGGGAATTAGAGAGGAGACATGGCAGTGCCTCAGCTTCCTTAGGAGGTGACAGTGATTTACTGGGCTGAATCCAGCACTTTTTGTAGGATTTTCCATTCAAAAGCATCGGTGCTCCCATACCAGGCCAAGGTGCAGCCAGACAATACACTCTCTACTACACATCTGTAGAAGTTTGTCAAAGTTTGTGATGCCATGCCAAATATCAGCAGACTCTGAAGGATGTAGAAGCACTGTCATGCTGTTTTTGCAATGACGTTTGTATGATAGGTCCTCTGAGATAGTAACACTCAGGTCTTTAAAGTTACTGACCCTCTCCACCTCTGATCCTCCGATGAGGATTGGCTCATAGATCTTTGGTTTCCCTCTCTTAAACAATGGAACAACATTAGCTATCTACCAATCCTCCGACACTTCACCCGTGGCTGAGGATGTTTTAAATATCTTTTCTAGGGATGCTGCAATTTCAGCACTAGCCTCCCAGTAGGTCCGAGGGAACACATTGTCAGGCCCTGGAAATTTACCCCCCCTAATTTGCCTCAAGACATCAAACACCCCCTGGTTTGTAATCTGTATAGGGTCCATGACCTCGCTGCTGCTTTGCCTCATGTTTATAAACTGTGTCTGTCTCCCGAGTAAATACAGATGCAAAAAATCCACCTAAGATCTCCTCGATCTCTGTTGGCTCCATGCTTGGACTTCCATAACCTCATGCCTTCTTTTAGCCTTCTTGATCTCCTTCTTAGATTAGATTAGATTCAACTTTGTTGTTTTTGTGCCAAGTACAGATCAAAGCCAATGAAATGCAGTTAGCATCTAAACAGAAATGCAAAGAGTAGTGTTATTTACAAAATAATTGCGAATAAAAAGTAAGTGCTACAGCACACAAATATAAAAGTACTGAGACAGTCCAATATGGGTGCAATACGGCTTAGCGCTGTGATGTGAGGTTCAGCAGGGTCACAGCCTCAGGGAAGAAGCTCTTCCTGTGCCTGCTGGTGCGGGAGCGGAGGCTCCTGTAGCACCTACTGGATGGGAGGAGAGTAAAAAGTCCATGGTTAGGATGAGATGCATCCTTGATAATGCTTTTTGCCCTGCCCAGGCAGTGTTTGTGGTAGATGTTCTCAATGGTGGGCAATTGGGTTTCTTGCATTTCTTATACTTCTGAAATACCTCATTTGTTCCTGCCTGCTTATACCTGCTATGCACCTCTCTCTTTTTCTTAACCAGAGCCTCAGTATTGTTTGAAAACCAAGGTTCCCTAAACCTGTTATCCTTGCCTTTTATTCTGACAGGAACACAATTTGTACTGTGAAAATTTCACTTTGAAGGCCTCCAACTTACCAAGTACACCTTCGCCAGCAAACAACCTATCCCAATACAGAATGAGATCCATTCTGATACCATCAAAACTGGCCTTTCTCCAATTTAGAATCTCAACCCACGGACCAGACCAATCTTTCTGTGTATTTACTTTGAAACTAATGGCATTGTGGTCACAAGCTGCAAAGTGTTCCCTACAAAGACATGTGTCACCTGCCCTGTCTCATTCCCTAATAGCAAATCAGGTATTGTATCGCACACTCTCTCTTTGGGACTTCTATGCCTTGATCAAGGAAACTTTCCTGATCACATTTAACAAACTCTTTCCTGTCCAGCCCTTTTACAGTACAGGAGTCCCAGTGCATATGTGGAAAATTAAAATCACCTACATCGGGAGGAGGAGAAGATGGCAGCACAACGCAGCACACGCGGCCTCTCCGGTGATGAATATCTGTAATTTCCCTCGGGATCAATAAAGTATGACTATGACTATGACCATGACTAAGACTACCTGTCAAGTAGGGGACCATGCACAACTCTGATTTGATGGAGGCAGATGTGAGAGCACGGAGGAACATCTGGTGAAACTTCTGAAATGCCTGCTTCGCTGCCGCTGCTACTGTGTGATCCGAAATCTCCAGAGGGGAAGGCCCCGAATCCTTGGCTTTACCTGTTGCTTGGCAGCCGGGGCCGGGGTTGAAGCGCTCGGCAGAGATGGTGCTCGGTGCTTGGTGTTGGAGGGCTGGTTGGAGGCTCGAAGTTTTAGGACGGACTCAGAGTCGGACTGTGGTCGGGTTCTTCCAGGGTGCTGCATCGGCAAGTTTGCGGCGCTGGAAGCTCATGGCAGGGAGAGTTTCTCCCTTCTACCGTCTGCGTGAGATGTTGGGGCTATCGGGACTTTGAGACTTTTTTTACCGTGCCCACGGTCTGCTCTTATCAAATTATGGTATTGCTTTGCACTATTGTAACTATATGGTATAATTATGTAGTTTTTGTCAGTTTTAGTCTTGGTCTGTCTTGTGTTTCTGTGATATCATACCGGAGGAACATTGTATCATTTTTTAATGCATGCATTTCTAAATGACAATAAACGAGGACTGAGTGTCCTCATAATCTATAACAACCTTATGTTTATTGCAACAGTCTGCGATCTCTCTACAAAAAGTTCCCCTATATCCCTCAGACTGTTTGGTGGTCTATAATATAGATCATTAACATGGCCATGCCTTTCTTATTCCTCTGTTCTACCCATAAAGTCTCACTAGACGAGCTCTCCAGTTGTTCCTGACTGAGCACAACTGTGAGATTTCCCCTGTCCACTAATGCCAAATCCTTCTCTTTAACCCCCCACCCCCACTCTATCACATCCGAAACAACGAAGCCCCGGAATAGTGAGCTGCCAGTCCTGCCCTTCCTGCAACCAAGTCTTTTTAATACTAAAATATCGTAATTCCATATACTGATCCATGCCCTAAGCTCATCTGTCTTTCCTACAGTGCTCCTTGCATTGATATATACACAGCTCAGTACATTAGTGCCACCATGCTAAACCTTTCAATTCCCGACTTTGCATGTAGGCTTAACAACACCTTTCTCCAGAACCTCTCTATTATCTGTTCTGGCACTCTGATTCCCATCCCTCTGCAACTAGTTTAGTTTAACCACACCCACACCCCACTCCACATACAGAACTAGCAAACCTTCTCGCTCGGAGATTAGTCCCCCTCCAGTTCAGGTGAAAACCATTCTGTCTGTACAGGTCCTACATTCCCTGGAAGAGAGTCTGACGATCCAAAAACCTGAAGCCCTCCCTCCTACACCAACTCCTTAGCCATGTGTTAAACTGTGTAATTTTCCCTTTTCTGGCCACAATAGCACATGGCACAGGTAAATTCAAGGTTCAAAGTTTAAAGTACATTTATTATCAAAGTATGTATAAATTATACAACCTTGAGATTTGTCGGCTTACAGGCAGCCACAGAACAAGAAACCCAAAGAACCAAGTTAATAAACAAGACCAACACCCAATGCCCAGAAAGAGAGAAAAAAACACAAATCGTGCAAACAGTAAGAGCAAGCAAAATTGATTTCATTGACCCTGAGCCAGAGAAGCCAAAATAAACCCATTGCCTCAGTTTCAGATCATCACCCAGTGGGGCAAGTCACAGATATGAAGCCTGGAGCAGTCTCTGGGCCTGTACCCCACCACTCAGCTCATGGCCATACTCAACCATTGCAACTTGGCTCAGCGCGTAACTCAATCCAACTTCACTCCTGGATTAGGTGGACAGGCTTCGAAATTCCTCCTAAACTGGCAGTGAGGTTGGATCAATCTAAGTGTCGAGCCAATTTGGGTAGCAATCCTGAGATCACAAACCTGAAAGTCCTGCTCTTTAATTTAGCACCTAACTCCTTGAATCACTTTGAAGTACCTCACCATCTTTCCTACCCTTGTCATTGCTTCCACGTGTGCCATGACCTCTGGCTGGTCACCCTCCCACTTAAGATGCTGTGGACTCGATTTGAGTTGTGTCCCTGACTCTGGCACCCGGGAGGAAACAAACCATCCAGGAATCCCATTCTCATCCACAGAACTTTCTTTCTGTTCCCCTAACCAACAAATCCCCTATCAGCTTGTCTCTTCTCCCCCACCCCTTTTCCTTCTGAGTCACAGACTCGGTGCCAAAGACCTGAATGTTGTGGCTTTCCTCTGCTGGGTCATCCCACCCAAAAATATCCAAAGTGATATACCTGCTGTTGAGGGGAATGGCCACAGGGATATTTTGCACTGGCTGCCTATCCACTTTATCCCTCCTCACTGTCATCCAGTTACCTGTGTCCTGCACCTTGGGTGTAATTGCCTCCCTCAGCCTCCCAAATGATCCGGAGATAATTTTGTTCAAGCTCCAACTCCTTAGCATGGTCTGCTAGGAGCTCTAGCTGGATGCCCTTCTTTTAGGTGTAGTCACCAGGGGCACTGGAGGTCTCTCTGCTTTCTCACATCCTGCAAGAGGAGCATCCCACTAACCTGTCTGGCATCCCCACTGCTCTAATTGTAAAATAAAAATAAAGTAAGAATAAATAATGAAAAAATTATATGAACCTACAGCCTTCACTTCTTCTCGCCAAAGCCCCAACTCCCCACTCCAACACTGCACCACTCAGACAATGGCCACTTCACTTAAACCTAGCCTTTTTTATTGGTCCTTGGTAGCTGCCTAATTATGCACAATCTGATGTCTCCTTTGTACTGCAGTACGCAAAATGCACTGACTGACCCGCTCACTTCTTTTAAAATCTCTCTCCTTCAAGCTATCTAGTGTCTTGGGACTGTGGTGCATGAAAAACTGAATCTATCTTTCACAGCATTACCATGAACTCACTGTAGGTTACATCCACAAGGCTTTGAAGGCACTGGATGGGAAATCCATCACATTTATTAACTGTAAGGGCTGTGCTCTTTGAAAAGATTGATGTTTTGGGAAATCCAACACATGACTGAAGTTCAGCAGGGGACTATACTTTGGACTTCGATGACCCAATGTGATACAATTAGCTTCAAAATGGAACCTGGCCAACAAGGTTTACCCAATTATACAGTACCATGGCTGCTCATATTGTAGTAACTGTTACACAGGGCTGCTGTGCGGCATCACCATCATGCCCAGGGAGGAAGAAACCTATGCCCAGTGGTGAAGACAATGTTCAATACCCTGAGATTCTGAGTCCATTCCTTCAGCAAGTTCACCAGGGATGTTACATACATGAATACAGCAAATGTCAATGTCACCTGCTGTGCACTTGTCAATCTACACCTTCGACCAACCGAAGACAACAATTCAGGCGGGGCATCACATCAGGGGCTTGAACTGTACTGGATCGACTGTGCAATTGTGGCAAGTGCACATGTGGCCAATTGGATCGATCGGGCCTCCTACACCAGGAGATTCCCTCTCCTTTTACGCGAGCTTTCGAGTGCACACATTTTCATCTCCTGCACAGTAACTGCCCTGCGTGTGCAGCAGCTAACATGACTCAGTATAAACATTTAATCCTACTGCTTTCACGAGAAGTTTGAATAGGTGCATGAGTGGCAGGGGTTTAGAGAGCTACAGTCGGGTGCACGTCGATGGGAGTAGGCAGTTTAAATGGTATGGCATGGACTAAATGGGCCAAAGGGCCAGTCTTTGAGCTGTACTTTTCTATGTCTCCATGACTCTAATTATGCTATTACACTATATACAGAATAATGGTAGAGCAGAAGCGTGTAGTTACAATGACACCAAATACACCCACATTGAAAGTAAAAATAAACCACTGTTTAAAGATTTGAAGGCAGGTATGGTAGCAAGTCCTGAATTCTCAGTTGTGTAGCCATCAAGAATTCAAAGGTATGATTTGCAATCTATTACTCCCTTACCATCCTTGCTTGTCGGGGTGTTTCCTTGCTCAGCCCTGTTATGTATGCGCGGAGTAAGAGCGACAATGGAGCATTAGGGTTAAATGTTTTTACTCAGTCACGTTACACATGGGCCAACTTACAGTGCAGGAAATGAAAATATGTGCCCCATGCCAAGATGAAGCCCTCCTCAGGCTGGAGGAGCAACATCTTATATTTCATCTGGGTAGCCTCCAACTTAATGGCTTGAATATTGATTTCTCCTTTCAGTAAAAAATAATCGCTCCACCACACCTCTTTTGCTATTCCTCACTGTGGCCTCTTACCACTTCTCTCCTGCCTATCACCTCCCCCTGGATCCCCCCGCCTTCTATTTCTCCGGTAATCCACTCTCCTCTCCTATCAGATTCTTTCCTCTCCAGCCCTTAGCCTTCCTTACCTACCTGGCTTCACTTGTCACCTTCTAGGTATTCTCCTCCACCTTTTTATTCTGGCATCTTCTGCCTTTCCTTTCCAGCCCTGATGAAGGGTCTCGGCCTGAAATGTCAAACTGTTTACTCTTTTCCACAGATGCTGTCCGACCTGCTAAGTTCCTCCAGCATTTTGTGTGTGTTACTCTGGATTTCCAGCATCTGCAGACATTCTTATATTTATATCAGTTATGTTCCTGAAATGGACTTTTCTTCCTGGAGCAGAGGTTGACAGAGGTACGGAAGAATGAGGGTTGATAGAGAGTGACTGAAAAGGACTGACTTAACAAGGGCATTTGATGACAGTGATTGGCAAAAGGATCAAAAGTGATATGAGGAAATAGGGTTAACATCTGGACTGGTCTACCAGTGGAGGTAGAGTCAATCAACAAGCTCAATAAATACTGAACAAAAGAGACTGCTGATGCTGGAAATCCAGAGTAACACAAGAACAGCTTCTACACATCCACCATCAGAATCAGGTTTAATATCACCAGCATCTGTCATGAAATACATCGGTATTGTGGCAGTAGTATAATGCAATATGTAATAATTTTAAAATATAAATTGCAATAAGAAATATAAAAAAAAGAAAAATAATATTCCATCTAGGTGGTCTCCAAACTGATGACATGAATATTGATTCTTCTTCTTCCATCCCACCTTTTTTCTCTTTCCCAGTCTGGCCTTTTACCTCTTCTCACCTGTCTATCATCTCCCCCTCGATTCTCTTCTTATGGTTCACTGTCCTCTCCTGTTGAATTCCTTCCTCTCCAGCCCTTGACTTTTCCCTCCCACCTGGCTTGACCTATCACCTTCCAGCTATCCTCCTTCCCTTCCCCCCGACAACTTTTTATTTTGGCATCTTCTGCCTTCCATTCCAGTCCTGAGAAAGGGTCTAGGCCTGAAATGGCGACTGTGTATCTCGCTCCCGTACTCCTCCTCATCACCATCTGAAATTCTGTCAATGATAGTTATATCATCGGTGAATTCATGGATGTCATTTGAGCTGTGCCTAGCCACACAATCATGGGCATAGAAAGAGTAGAGCAGTGGGCTAAGTACAGATTCCTGAAGTACACCATTGTTTACTGTCAGCAAGGAGACAATGCTATTTCCAATCCACACAGACTGTGAGGACGTCAGGGATCCAGTTGCAGAGGGAGGTGCAGAGACCCAGGTTTTGGAGCTTGTTGATTAGAACTGAGGGTATAAATGTGTTGAACACCGAGCTGTATCAATAAATAGCAGCCTGATGTGGCTATTACATTCTCCAAGTGATCCAAGGCCAAGTAGAATAGAAAGCCAGTGAGATTGCACCTGGCGTAGACCTATTGTGGTGGTAGGCAAATTTCAGGTTTCTAAATGGATCAGGAAACAACCCACGAAAAGTACCTCACTATTTTTGCGCTCTTTTGCAATGCTTGTTCAACTGAATTTTCCATATACATTATATAAATTGTATATAATTATTTTATTTTATGTAAGTACATGTAGGTACTAATGATATAGGAAGGAAGTGGGATGTGGTCCTACAGGCTGAATTTAGGGAGCTAGGAGATAAACTAAAGAGTCGGACCTCAAAGGTAATGATCTCAGGATTATTACCGGTGCCACGTGCTAGCCAGAGTTGGAATAGCAGGATAGCTAGAATGAATATGTGGCTTGAGCGGTGGTGCAGGAGGGAGGGTTTCGGATTCTTGGGGCTTTGGAACCGCTTCTGGGGGAGGTGGGACCATTACCATCCAAATGGTCTACATCTGGGCAGGGCCGGGATCAATGTCCTAGGGAGATTGTTTGCTAGCGCTGTTGGGAAGGTTTTAAAATAATATGGCAGGGGGATGGGAACCCACACAGAAAAGACAAGGGAAGTGATGCAGAGACCAAAGCTAGAGTTAGTGAAGAAAAAAGTAAGAGTAGAGTGCATAAAAGCAAAAAGCAAAAGTCGCATAGGTCACTAGATTCTAAAAGGACAATGAGTATAAGGGCACTTTAACTAAATGCCCGTAGTATTAGAAACAAGGTTAGTGAACTTGTGGCACAGATCAGTACCAAGGCATATAATTTAATGGCCATTACAGAAACCTGGTTGCAAGATGGAGATGACTGGGAATTAAATATCCAAGGGTATCAGGTAATACAGAAAGATAGGCAGGAAGGCAAAGGAGGTGGGGTGGCACTCTTAATTAAGGATGAGATCAGGGCGATTGTGAGAGGTGATATAAGATATACGGAGCAGAATGTTGAGTCCATCTGGGTAGGGATTAAGAATAGTAAAGCGAAAAAAATCACTGGTGGGAGTTGTCTGTGGACCACCTAATAAAAATACTGCAGCGGCAGAGACGATTAACCAAGAAATAACTGAGGCTTGTAAGAACGGAACAGCAGTTGTCATGGGGGATTTTAACTTCCACATTGATTGGGTGAATCAGGTTGGTCAAGGAAGTCTTGAGGAGAACTTCATAGAATGCATCCGTGATGGCTTTCTTGAGCAGCATGTTAGTGAACCTACAAGGGAAAATGCTATCTTAGATCTAGTCTCATGCAATGAGACAGGTAAGATTAACGATCTTGTAGTCAGGGATCCTCTTGGAAAGAGTGATCATAGTATGATTGAATTTCACATACAGATAGAAGATGAAATAGATCTAAAACTAGTGTATTATGCTTGAACAAGGAAGACTGCAACAGGATGAGGGAGGAGCTGGCTAATGTGGTTTGGGAGCATAGGCTATTTGGTAGGACAGTCGAGGAACAGTGGAATACTGTCAAAGAGATTTTTCACAGTGCTCAACAAAAGTATATTCCAGTCAAAAGTAAAGACAGTAAGTGTGGGGAGAGCCAGCCTTGGATAACTAAGGAAATAAAAAATGGATTCAAATTAAAAGCTCATGTGTACAAAGTCACAAAGAGTAGTGGGAGACTGGAGAATTGGGAAAACTTTAAAAAGCAACAGAGAAACAAGAAATAAGGAAAGGGAAGATAGAGTATGAAACTGAATTAGTTCAAAATATAAAAACAGATAGCAAAAGTTTTTATAAGTATATAAAGTGAAAAAGGGTGCCTAAGTCAAGATAGGTCCCTTGGAAGACGAGAAGGGGAAATTGATATTGGGTGATAAGGAAATGGCTGAGGCATTGAACAACTATTTTGTGTCAGTCTTCACGGTGGAGGACACGTCTAATATGCCAAAGAAGGATGTTATGGACGAAATGGGAGCTGAGGACCTCGATAAAATCACTGTCACTATAGAGATAGTGATGAGCACACTAGAGGGCCTGAAGGTAGATAAGTCTTGATGGGATGCATCCCAGGGTGCTGAGAGAATTGGCAGAGGTTATAGTAGACGCATTGGTAATCATTTACCAAAATTCTCCAGACTCTGGGTAGGTCCCGGTGGATTGAAAGGCAGCAAATGTCACGCCACTTTTTAAAAAGGGATGTAGGCAAAAGACGGGCAACTATAGGCCGGTTAGCTTTACATCTGTAGTCGGGAAAATGCTTGAAGCTGTCATTAAGGAAAAAATAATGATACATTTAGAAAGCAGTGGTTCCATTAGACAGATGCAGCATGGATTCAGAAAGGGCAGGTCCTGTTTGACAAACTTATTGGAGTTCTTTGAAGACGTAATGAGTGCAGTGGATAGAGGGGAATAGGTGGATGTCGGATACTTGGATTTCCAGAAGGCGTTCAATAAGGTGCCGCACAAGAAACATATAAATAAGATACAGATGCATGGAGTTGGAGGAAGTGTATTGGCATGGATAGTGACACACATCAAAGTTGCTGGTGAACACAGCAGGCCAGGCAGCATCTCTAGGAAGAGGTACAGTTGACATTTCAGACCGAGATCCTTCGTCAGGACCCGACTACAGATGTAAAGCTAACCGGCCTATAGTTGCCCATCTTTTGCCTACATCCCTTTTTAAAAAGTGGCGTGACATTTGCTGCCTTTCAATCCGCCGGGACCTGCCCAGAGTCTGGAGAATTTTGGTAAATGATTACCAATGCGTCCTGACAAAGGGTCTCGGCCTGAAACATCGACTGTACCTCTTCCTAGAGATGCTGCCTGGCCTGCTGCGTTCACCAGCAACTTTTATGTGTGTTGCTTGAATTTCCAGCATCTGCAGAATTCCTGTTGTTGGCATGGATAGTGGATTGGTTAACCAATAGAAGGCAGAGGGTTGGTATAAATGAGTGTTTCTGTGGTTGGCAGACAGTGGAGAGTGGGGTGCCACAGGGGTTGGTGCTGGGCCCACAGTTATTTACCACTTACATTGATGATTTGGAAGAGGGGACTGAGCGTAGCGGAGCAAAATTTGCTGCTGACACTAAACTGAGTGGAAAAGCAAATTGTACAGAGGATGTGGAGAGCCTGCAGAGGGATATAGATAGGTTAAGTGAGTGGGCCAAGGTCTGGCAGGTGGAATACAACGTTGGTAAATGTGAGATAATCCACTTTGGAAGGAATAATAGGAGAGCAGATTATTATTTAAATGGTGAAAGATTGCGGCATGCTGTTGTGCAGAGGGACTAGGGAGTGCTTGTTCATGAATCACAAAAAGTTGGCTTGAAGGCAAATGGAATGTTGGCCTTCATTGCTAGGGGGATTGAATTCAAGAGCAGGAAGGTCATGCTGCAACTATACAGGGTACTGGTGAGGCCGCACCTGGAGTACTGTGTGCAGTTCTGGTCTCCATACTTGAGGAAGGATATACTGGCTTTGGTGGCAGTGCAGAGGAGGTTCAGCAGGTTGATTCTAGAGATGAAGGGGTTAACCTATGAGGAGAGATTGACTTGCCTGGGACTATACTCTCTGGAATTCAGAAGAATGAGAGGGCATCTTATAGAAACATACAGAATCTTGAAAGGGATAGATAAGATAGAAGTAGGAAAGTTGTTTCCATTGGTAGGTGAGACTAGAACTAGGGGACATTGCCTCAAGATTCAGGGGAGAGGATTTAGGATGAAGATGAGGAGAAACTGTTTTTCCCAGAGAGTGGAGAATCTGTGGAATTCTCTGCCCAGGGAAGCAGTTGAGGCTTCTTCACTAAATACATTTAAGATAAATTTAGATGGATTTTTACATTGTAGAGGAATTAAGGGTTATGAGGAAAAGGCAGGTAGATGGAGCTGAGTTTACGACGAACAGATCAGCCATGATCTTATTGAATGGAGGGGCAGGCTCGATGGGCCGGATGGCCTACTCCTGCTCCTATTCCTTAAATCATCATATTTATCTATTTATTTATTTATTTATTTTGTAATTTATTGTATTTTTATATGTATTGCAGTGTACTGCTGCTGCAAAACAACAAATTCCATGGCATATGCCAGTGATATTAACCCTGATTCTGAGAACTCTGGAGGAACTCTGCAGTTCAGGTAGAATCTATGGAGTGGAATGAACAGACAATGTTTCGGCCTGAGATAAAGGGTCATGGCCCAAAATGTCCACTGTTTATTTACTTCTATAGATGCTGCCTGACCCGCTGAGCTCCTGCAGCGTTTTGTGATTGCTGCTCTGGATAAATACCAGAAAGGAACACTTGTCTGAGGTAATTGGAAACCTTCTGAGGAGTAAGGGGTAGCTACGTTGCTTTTGTATTAAACTAACATGAACTTGATGTTCTTCCTTGTTGAAAACATTCTATGAGTCTGTGATTTTGTTGCTAATCACATACCAGCATCAATGCATTCTTCATCTGTTTAATGATAATTGACTTATCTGTGGATTGGCTGTGTCCTTAAAGACCTCCACCCCACCCTGTCCAGCATCACGCACACACCTTTGCCCCTCAGGCATTCACTCACTTGAGCAATGGAAGGGATTGGAGGAGGAATTGCGAGGAGCCTGGCAGGAATACTATGTGAATGTGTGTCTGTTAACATGCAGGTGTGGTCTCTGTGACAGAGCTTTGTCCCCAATTGACTCAAACCTTGCCTTTGGATCAAACTATCCTTCTGTCAGGTCTGTACTTCAGCTGATGTGCAACCCTGTATTAAAATAATTCATGCATAGGTATCTCTTTCACTCTCCTCAGAACAGCAGTGAAAGTTAACCATCTTTGATCTGGAGAGCAACACACACAGAATGCTGGATGAGCTCAGCAGGCCAGGTAGCATCTATGGGAAAAAGTACAGTCGATGTTTTGGGCCGAGACCCTTTGGCAGGACTGTACTTTTTTCCATTGATGCTGCCTGGCCTGCTGAGTTCCTCCGGTGTGAGTGTGTTGCTCTAGATTTCCAGCATCTGCAGATTTTCTCTAGTTTGTAATCTTGAGAGATTGCCTCATAAGATGTAAAAGAGACTGTGACATTAGATATTTTGTACAAGATACAACTTATTTTTAAGAGCAAAAACAGTGAGTAAGTAGTATTAATAGAATAAATTCTTGTCACAACCAGAGTATTCACAGTCCTAATCATGTAGTCCTGAAGAAGGGTCTAAGCCCGAAGCGTCAACTGTTTATTCATTTCCATAGATGCTGCCTGACCTGCTGAGTTCCTCCAGCATTCTGTGTGTATTGCTCTGGATTTCCAGCATCTGCAGAATTTCTTGTGTTTATTCATTTCCAGCATGGGCAACTGCTGGTCTTCCATACAACCTTGCCCAGGCCTGCGCCCTGGAGAGTGAAGACTCACGGTCTCACAAGACTAACGAATGCCTCTATATATATTCATTTCCATAGATGCTGCCTGACCTACTGAGCTCCTCCAGAATTTTGTGTGTAATCATAGAGATGTTGTTGACAAATTATTCAGTCTTTCCTGTGTACGGAATAATGTCACAATGTATTTAGTTTATCAGATATTTTATTGCTGAAAGAAACTCAAATATTACATAGAAGATGTTGCATTAAATCAATAATTTTAGTACTTCTCATTTAATTTCAAAATATAAATTACTTGCTTGGGTTTTTGTTTTTTTCTGGCTGTCTTGTGAATACTAAGTGATCACATCACATGCTTATTTAGGTGACAAAATTTGTCTTCAGTGCTGCCGATTTGAGTGATTACAAGGTTTCGCAGTGAACAGCATGAGATTCAATAACAAATCCTCCATTCTGAAGAGCATATTGTAACATGGAGTACAGTCTGACAGGTTTGGTCACAAAGAGAGTGCATCTGCAACAAAGGCCTAATGAATGCCATTTGGTAGCTTGTGGTCAGATCCAGCACTTTAACTGGCAGTTGCCACAAAAAGCAATGTTTCAGTGACTCTCATACAATCCCAAATCACTACCAGATTTATCATCTTGCCGACACATGGGTCGCTGCCCTGAAAACACTATTAGCTGGTGTGGAAAAAAATCAGTGAACCTATTTCAGCATGGAGTACTGTTCTTTTCAAAATGCAAATTGCCTGCCATTGTATTCACCCTATATAATAGCATTAATTAGGCATGCATACAGCGACAGGAAATGTCCACAGCTCACAGAGCAGACAGTAGGTCACTTTACACAAATATATATGACATGTGATATAATTTGTTCTGGTGTGAGTCCTGGACCGTTGACCTCAACATTTAACATTATATTCAAGGCATAAACACGGGGAATTCTGCAGATGCAGGAAACCCAGAGCAACGCACACAAGATGCTGGAGGAAGTCAGAAGGTCAGGCTCATCTTTGGAAATTAATAAACAATCAACATTTCGGCCCAAGATCCTTTGTCAGGAGTGGAAAGGAAGGGAGGGGGAAGATGCCAGAATAAAAGGAGGGAGGGGGAGAAGGTTAGCTAGAAAGTGAAGCCAGGTAGGTGGGAAAGATAAAAGACTGGAGAGGGAGGAATCTGATGGGAGAGGAGAGTGCACGGTAGGAGAAATGGAAGGAGGAAGGAATCCAGGGGGAGGTGATAGGCAGATGAGAGGAGGTAAGAGGCCAGGGTGGGGAATAGAAGAAGAGGGTGTGGGGGAGAATTTTTTTTAACTGGAGTGAGAAATCAAAATTCATGTCATCAGGTTGGAAGCTACCCAGGTGGAATATGAGGTGTTGGTTCTCCATCCTGAGGGTGGTTCATCTTGGCAACAGAAGTGGCCATGGACCAACATGTCAGAATGGGAATGCAAACTGGAATTAAGGCATGCTTGTATAATTCATGTTTGGCAATGTAACCATGTCAACACCAGGTCTATTGATTTTTTTAGAAGAATAATAAACATTTTTAATTCATTGTGCATGTTCTTTGAATATAAAACTATTAATATTTTCCATTTGACCTGATCTTTTAAACAAGTGGTTATTTGCAGATTAGAGAAGAATTTTGATAGTAGGTGACTTGTGTTCACTTAAATCATCATACAGTACTGTGTAAAAGTCTTAGGCATATATATATATATATATATATATATATATAAAACTATCTTGCACAGTAATTTTTTGTATTGCATTATACTGCTGCTACAAAATAAAAACAAATTTCATGACATATGTGCGTGATGATAAACCTGATTCTGATATGGGTCTCTATTGTGGACTGAGAGTGAGAAGGGGGCAGGGAGAGGGGGGGGTCATAGTTAGGAAAAGGCGAAGAGAGAGGACAGGAAGGGGGGATCATGGTTGAGGAAAGGGGAAGGGAGAGGACAGGGAGTGGGGGGTCATGGTTGGGAAAAGGGGAAGGGAGAGGGCAGGGAGATGGGGGTCATGGTTGGGAAAAGGGGAAGGGAGAGGACAGGGAGTGGGGTGTCATGGTTGGGGAAAGGGGAAGGGAGAGGACAGGGAGTAGGGGGTCATGTTTGAGGAAAGGGGAAGGGAGAGGGCAGGGAGAGGGAAGCACCAGAGACATTCTGTAATGATCAGCAGACCAGTTATTTGGAATCTCAGTTATGCTGGTATCCCAAGGCTGGGTGTGCCGGCATCCTCTCCACCCCCTGCCCCTGGCATTCCTTGTCTGCCACCTGTCCCACAGTGCTCCACCTTCACCACTCCCAACATTCTTCACTCTCGCCAGATTTACTAACTCACTCTCCACTCCATGTTGGCAAATACAGTACTGTGCAAAAGTCTTGGGCACCCTAGCTACACACATGTGCCTAAGGCTTTTGCACAGTATCGTTGAAAAAGACTGAAGCACTGTTATTGTTAGCCTGTTCCCTTCATTGTTCTTTTTACAGGCCTCATAGCGTTAATCAACATTCAGCAGCAGGGTCTGTACTGACTGGTGGCTACGTTAACACAGGGACAGGACAGCACAGTAGCATACTAGTTAGCACAACACTTCATTGTACCAGTGTTGGTTCTCCATTCTGAGAGTTCAATTCCCACCACTCCCGGTAAGAAGTTCTCCCCTGTCACGTCGGTTTGTTCCAGGGGCTCCAGTTTCCTTCTGTAGTCCAAAGACATAGCAGTTGGTAGGTTAATTCGTCATTGTAAATTGTTTCGTGATTAAACTAGGGTTAAATCGGGGGTTGCTGGGTGGTACAGCTTGAAGGGGAGGAAGGGCCTATTCCGTGCGGTGTCTTAACAAACATACCACCAGTTTGCCATATACCTGCAATAATACAGTCAAAAATACTTTATATTTTCTTTTATTCAGATAGAAACAGGTCAGGCCAAGGAATAAAAGTCATGTATATTGACTGTGTTTTCATTTATATTCTGTGAAGCTGCCGTCTCTGTATGTTCTCCAGATTTACTATTGCCAGATCGATTCCATATCCCATTCGTAGACTAGTAGATATATCTGTATGTAGTCTGTTACTGAGATCTGAAAGCTATACTTAACACGCTGGACAGCAGAATCTAGTAAACAGTTGCTTGTCCCTAAACTCCAAAGTGAAACAGTACAAATAAACATTATTTGCAATCATCGGTCTTTTATTAAAATGGCAACCCTTCTCTTGTGCAATTACTTAGAAAGATTTAAGCGTCTGTGCGTAGAAAAGATGCAATGCTCAGGCCGATAAAAGGCGAGCAGCTGCAAAAAGATGTGATGAATGAAGTGTGGGGGCTGAGGGGGAGGAGGGAGAGAAATGCAGAAAATCCATGGCACATTGCCAAGCTTTTCCTAGTCACTGACTTTCAAAGATGGCCATCCGCTATAAGACAGAATCTACCATGACGTTAGGGAGGCACACTCTGTGTAAATTTTTTTTCCCAACTTTCAGCCTCCAGTCCAGCATTGTGAATAAAGGCACCCCTCCACGTTACAGACAATTTGGATTCAGAACCTTGCATTTTTTTTGTTCACATAGTTAAACTGCTTTCTGGGTTTCCTGTTCCTTATACCTTTCATTATTTGATAACATTGAGCACAATTCAAAATTAGCCATTAATTCATTTGCATACTTCTTTGCACATTGCTCCTGTACTTGCTTTTTCTGTCAAAATCAGAGTTTAGTAACCACCAAACCTTGTCCACCATGCAGTGATTATTCTTATTATACAAATTTATACTGTAATTGTTATTCTAATTTCAGAGATCAAATGACAAAATATGCTGCATTAGCATTTCATTATATCTGCAATTCATCCAAAACTTCCAATATACCCAATTAAAAACCAAAAAGGCACAGAAAATCTGTTTCTCCTACACTCAGTGTTAAGAAAGAAATTAGCCTTACTGTCGCAATAATACTAATCAGAACTGAGATCATGGATTTTGCAGATTTTACTGACTAAAACACAAAGAATTGTTTTGAATCATCAAAATAATTCAATAAATGATTGCACATGCATTCATATTATTCCTTGTGAATGTAGGAGAAGGAGGGGAAATTTGAAAGCGGTATACAAAATTATGAGGGGTATAGATAGGGTATATACAAGCAGGCTTTTTCCACTGAAGTTGGGTAGGACTTCAATTAGAGGTCACGGTTTAAAGATGAAAGGTGAGAAGTTTAAGGGGAACATGAGGGGAAACCTCTTCACTCAGAGGATCATGAGAGTGTGGAGTGAGCTGCCAGCGTAAGTCGTACCTGCCAGCTCGATTTCAATGTACGATCTGGGTGCAGGTCGATGGTTCGGCACAGATTAGATGGACCAAAGGGCCTGTTTCTGTGTTGCAATTTTCTATGGCTCTATGAATAGCAGCAGGATGGAATTTTTCATTTATTTTAAGATAAACTCCAGTTTATCCTCTCCTGCCGAGTAGTCACTCCAGCAATGGATAAAATGATTTCCACCAGGAAGTTTGGAACTTCCACACTTCAGAATGTCTGTCACTTTTATACTTGCTTTGGTTGAATGAGCTTTGTCAGCCCATAGTAGACAATATAAAGAGTACCATAATATTCAAAGCATTGTTTCTCAGTATATAAATCACACCTGTAAGGAAAGCAATGCAAATCATTTTAACTTCTCATGTAAAGCTGCTGTGAGGCTTTTCCATGTTCTATACAGTATGGTTCAAAAGTCTTAGGCACATATATATAGCTAACATGCCTAAGACATTTCCACAGTAACTTTATGTATTGCACTGTACTCCTGTTGCAAAAAAAATCAAATTTTATGGCATACGTGAGTGATAATAAACCTGATTCTGATATGGGTCTATGTGGGGGACTGAGAGTGGGAAGGGGGCAGGGAGAGGGGAAATTGTGGTTTGGAAAAGGGGGAGGGAGAGGGGAAGGAGTGGGAAGTACCAGACAGACATTCTGTATTGATCAATAAACCAATTGTTTGGAATCAAATGACCTTGCCTGGAGTCTCAGGGCTGGGTGTGTCTGTAACAGAGCCGCTCCTCTGCCCCTGGCACTCTTTCTCTGCCACCTGTCCCACAACCCTCCCGTTGTGTTCCACTCTCAAAATTCCCAACATCCTTTGATCCTGACAGATTTACAAACTCGCTCTCTGCTCCAAGTTGACAAATACAGTACTATGCAAAGGTCTTAGGCACCCTAGCTATATATATGTGCGCAAGACTTTTGCACAGGGCTTTTGTATATTCAATGTAGAGACATATCTTAAAGTGTTTATATCCACGGAAGGTAACAAAAATATAGATAAAGGCAAAATCATATATATCACTTTGAACTTGTCTTTCTATTTATCAAGACCTTTATCAAGATCAAAATTCTTTAATATAAACAAAACAGTAAACATAGTATACTGGCAAGCATACTTTATGAATAAATATAATAACATAGAAATATCTGTCAAAGTAATGTTATGACTAACAGCACTCTCCATTATTTATGTGCAAGCGCTGAAGGAGCTCAGAGCAAGGGCAAATGTGCAATCAATTGCAGAATTGAGGAGTTCCTTTCAAAGCTGTGTCACTGATGGTTTTGTGAAAATGGTTTCTCTTATTTAGCGTTTAAAGCTGTGGACCTGGATTGCAGATACGATGTTAATTCAGAACAGCAGGATAAGTCACATCACTGCAGATCTTGGTGCAACTTCAACTGTTCAATAAGTGCCAACTGCAGCCAGTCAACATCTCCTGCACTGTAAGTTGACCAGTAAGAATGGGGAATTTCAGTCATTTGGGTTTACTTACTGAAATGCTGTTTGATATTGCTCCTGTGAAGTACCTTTGGATATTTAGCCATGCTGAACTCATTTGCTAAATGCATATGCTGCCTTTCTTTGTTGGAGTTTGGAAACTTCTGATTCTGTCTCTTAGAATCATAGAGTCATAGAAAAGTACGGCACAGAATCAGGCCCTTTAGCCCATCTAGTCCATGCTGAAACCATTGTAAACTGTCTACTCCAATTGACCTGCACCGGGACCATAGCCCTCCATACCCATGCCATCCATGTATCTATCCAAGCTTCTCTTGCACGATGAATTCGAGCTCGCATGCACCACTTGTACAGGCTGGTCATTCCGCAGTCTCGTCACCTTCTGAGTGAAGAAACATCCCCTCATGCTCCCCTTAAACCTTTCACCTTTCATCCTTAAACCTTTCACCTTTCACCCTTATCCCATGCCTTCTGGTTGTAGTCCCACCCACCCTCAGTGGAAAAAATCTGCTTGTATTTACCCTCATAATTTTGCTTACCGCGATCAAATCTCCTCTCAATCTTCAACATTCCAAGGAATAAAGTCCTAACCTATTCAAGCTTTCCTTATAACTCAGGTCCTCCAGACCTGACAACATCCTTATAAATTTTTTTGTACTCTTCTTTCCCTCTATTGTTCCATCAGTACTCTTCGGCATTTAATTCATCATTCTAAATTGCACTTCTTTTGTATTGTAATTTTGAAATCCTTCAATCCAATTGATTGAAGTGATGTGCAACTGATGACCCTATTCAATCAAATCCTTGTTGGCCTGCAGAGGGTGCAATGCCTTTTCCACTTCAGACCTCCAGCAGCTGCCAACATTAACTGGGAAAAGCACAAGTCTAACTACAGTCGGCTGTGCGTTTTGGACCAATTAAAGACCATGAAAATTCACAAATAATTCACCATAAAACAAGATTCTCATTTTGATTTTTGGAACTTTGTACTTTGTTGAAACAACCAGATAAAAAGATGGCACTGGTAAATCTCAGCGACTTCTTGCTGGTGTCAAATAAGACAAAGAAAACAATTAAATACTTCATTAATCACACTTTTTCTGGTTGACAGTCTTCTTTGTTTTAATGGGTTCTGTTGAGTATCTTCGTTTTGTAGCTGTCTGAAGGGAGACAAATCTCAAGGTTGTATAATGTATACATACTTTGATAATAAATGTACTTTAAACTTTGGACTTTTTTGAACTCTGATATCTTGTGCAATTAGCAAGGATGATTAGGCTGGAGATCAAAAACTGGAATCTTAAGTGTAAAATGGTCCATATTTCTGTATAGTTTCATATTCCTTTAACAGAATTTTACACTAAAACACAATTCAATTAAAGTACATGGATCACCGTGGTACTGCAGTTAACATGGTAATGATCTGTAATACACAAAGAGACACAATTTCACAATAATAGGAACCAGTTCTCTAAGGTTAATTAGGCATTGTAAAATAACACCATTAAAATTAATATGTCTTCTGTTGTAATGCAAATGTTCTATGTAAATTTTCCAAGCATGCAAGAAATACAATTTCTTGTTAATTTTTAGAATATAACTCTTGCGTCTCAGCCTGTCTTATATTATGTGCAACAATGCTTCCCCACAGCGATCTCCATTTTCATGTAGTTAAAAATAAATAATAATTCTATCTTCTTCTCAAAATAAATTAGAGGATAGGTACTAGAATTCTGAATAAGAATAATGAATTCAGGAATATATTTCATTTTGATTATCCATTGAATGGAGGTATTTTGTTTAGTACACTTTCTTGTTACTTTGCTCTGCAAAGTAGAATAATCTGTTGTGAGAGGATTTTAAGATGATGTAAAGCTTTGAAAGAGCAATATGAAAAACCTTCATTTCCTGTGGTATATAGTACATATAATATCAGTGAAATGGCCTAGCATGGAGATCCAAGATAACTCTGCTTTCACACTGATAACTGTTTGCTCATTTCCTCACAACAAAAAACTGTAAATCTCTGCAGGAATTAAACACCCTGGCTTGTTGAAGCGGTTTGACATTCTGTGCTAGACTAGCTCCATTTCAGTCAAAATCTGTGGCTGGAATAATAATTGTAGGTTTAGTTATTATACTGGTATCAGTTTAGTGTGGCATGAGGCTGATACAGTACTGTATTTGGTCAAATTCTCTCACTTTTGTGTCACTTATTTTCTCTGTGGGACAGATTTGCATTTTAATAGAACTAGTTTATAGACTTCTCTCCTTCCTTCAGAGCGCCACAAGTGGCGTCATTAAGTGAGTTAAGCCGGATTAATGCTGATAGTAAAGTCAGATAATACAATAACAGAGACCCTCATTTCCATCTGGATTAGGTGAAGAGTGCAGGCCTGCCTGGTGCAAAGTGATAATTTGTAAGAGTGATCTGTTGTACTTGAGAGGATAAGATTAAATTTAGTGGGTTTAAGTGTCATTCCTGTAAGTCAATTACTTCATCTTTTCAAACTCAGAATTTCTGTATGAATAAAATAAATGCAATATTGAGCCACTCCAGAGTCACAGGGACTCTGAACTCAGCAGAGAATTATACATACTGGGGCAGACAGATTTCTGATTCAGTCCTGTAAACACTCTATTCAGTTGCTCGAATGGCAGTAATATTGATGGATTGTCCATCACCATCAGAGATTGCCATGTATTTACCTTGAAAGAGGCGTTCCTTTCCCTACAGTAGGTTTAACAGTTTTTCCCTTATTTTCAAGTAGAACTTCCAAATTAATTTCATGACAGACTTCCTCATTCTTCTCACAAGCAAGAGTTTGCAAAGATTAAAGAAATCTGTTTTTAAGATTGAGCCACCACAGATGATCAAAGCTGATACAAAAGCTGAAAAATCAAAGCACAAACTTGTGGGAACAGAAAAAAAAGCATCTGGAATGTGAGAAGATCTATTTCTTTTTTTTTTCAAACTAGTCTTATTTTATAGCTAACAGACCATATGCAAAATATTTGATAATTTCATTCAACCAGCAGTTTCTTGGTTGGACAGGAGTTCTCTATCATAATTTTGGACTGGTCAGCAAACTATAAATATCAATAAATCTGATGAATCTACATGTGGTTTGTATTTTTAAATCAAACCTTCGATACAGAAAAGTAGTGCTCCTTTTAGCTCTTGGCGATTCATTAGCTATATATATAGCTAGTAGGGAAACTGTGTGCTGCTGGAGTACAGCACATGCAGAATGGGCAGGGCAGTCACTATAGGGATTATTGATGTGACTAGAAAAGCCTCTTGTAATGGAGGCATCCTGTGCAGTGTGGGGCTGCTTATGTAAATTTTCTGCCGTGGCTACACTAAGTGGAGCTTCAGTCATGCTGTGATTCTACTGATTGATTCTTATGGCATAATCAGCAAATGCAGTATAAATTTCACAATCTGTAGGGAGTTAATCAAGATGTGACAACCCTAGACTGTACTCACTTGCACTGCTGCTTGTGGTGTCAGTGTTTAAGAGTCAGTGTAGAAGTCCAACAGAGAGGCTCAGCGCCATTGCTATTGTTGAATATCCTCTAGCTTTGGGAGTTTTCAAATGGAGCTTCCTTTCACCCAAGCAACAATTGCAATGGTGATTATACAGTATAAAACCATTGTATGGCTCACAAAGGTTCAGAGGATCTGCTCTCTGCCACTTCAGGAACACATAAATGGTCTCCCCACGCTATATACCTCTTTGTGGCACCCATTACTGATGTGAAAGATATGTTAAAGAAACTAAGAATCTTTTTAATACTTTAGTGAAATAGAGTATATAAGGCTCTAATTTTAATAAGACATTCAATGCTAATTTCCTATTGCTTTATGTAATCAAACACATAACTCTCCAAGCTCTAATTTTATTGCATTACTTGAGCTGTGGTGAAAAGCAATTTAAAAATTGCAAAAACTCTTTTAATATTTTAGTTGAACTGAAAGGAGCTTTAGATTCAACATGTCAGAATGGGAATGGGAGTTCAAATGTCTGGCCACCAAGAAGTTCCGCTTTCGTCGAATGGAGCGGAGGTTCTTTACGAAGCAGTCCCCCAAATTACGACGGGTCTCACCGATGCAGAGCTAAGGATATGCACTTGTCTCCTGAATGATTAAGTTAAGTGCTTGCTAAAAATTCTTGTCATTAAAAAAATCAAAACTTCAAGGGGCAACAAGGACATACACAGGGAAAGTAAAGAAGTCTTGTGTTGATTGTCAGAAGGACAGGGAAGTATGACACCAGTTATTTTAGAAACAGGACAGGAAGGACAGCTTATCTCAAGCTTAAAGTTTATAAGCATCCTCCTGAAATGGGCAGGAAGGGGACCAGGGATGTATTAATGGATTGAGTTGTAGTTTTTTGTCTGACTACGTGAAGAAGCACAAAGAGAAGATAAACAAAAATCTAAGGAAAACAAAAACTATCACACCATAGGTCTTCTTAACTCTATCAACTTGTCGGCAGGGTAGTTTGAAAAGGTGTATAGTATGTTGACCTTCATTAATCAGGGGATTTTTTCATGAGCCACAAGGTAATTTTGTAGCTTTATAAACTCTGGCACGCTGCCGGTGCTGTCTTTCATTGAGTTTATTATGGTTATTCAATTTATTGAGTATGCCTGGAAGAAAATGAATCTCAGGGCTGTATATGGTGACATAAGACCATAAGACCACAAGACATAGGAGCAGAATTAGGCCATTCAGCCCATCAAATCTGCACTGCCATTCCATCATGGCTTATCCCAGATCCCACTCAACCTGCCTTCTCACCATATCCTTTGATGCCCTGTATTTTGATAATAAATTTACTTTAAAATTTGGTAACACATTTAACTACATAACCATATAACAGTTACAGCACGGAAACAGGCCATCTCGACCCTTCTAGTCAGTGCCGAACTCTTACTCTCACCTAGTCCCACCGACCTGCACTCAGCCCAAAACCCTCCATTCCTTTCCTGTCCATATAGCTGTCCAATTTAACTTTAAACGACAACATCGAACCTGCCTCAACCACTTCTGCTAGAAGCTCATTCCACACAGCTACCACTCTCTGAGTAAAGAAGTTCCCCCTCATGTTACCCCTGATCTTTTGCCCTTTAACTCTCAACTCATGTCCTCTTGTTTGAATCTCTCCTACTCTCAATGGAAAAAGCCTATCCATGTCAACTCTATCTATCCCCCTCATAATTTTAAATACCTCTGTCAGGCCCCCCTCAACCTTCTACGTTCCAAGGAATAAAGACCCAACTTGTTCATATTGAAATAGTGAGTTAAGTTCTGAGAAAGTGCAAAGAAGATTTACCAGAATGCTGCCTGGATTAGAGAACATGTTTTACGATAAAGGTTGAGCCTTCTCGGGCTTTTCTGTTTGAAGTGAAGGAGGATAAGAGATGACTTAATAGGGATGTATAAGATTATGACAAATATAGAGACAGTGGACATCCAGTGCCTTTCTCCCAGGGTTGTAATGGCTAGTACCAGAGGACATCTATTTACGGTAGAGGAAAGACTAAGGGAGATGTCAGAGGTAAGCCTTTTATACAGAGTGGTGGGTGTTTGGAATGCACTGCTGGAAATGGTGTTAGAGATTGATACAATACATACATTTGAGAGAGATGTAACTATATCCATGGATGTAATAAAAATGGAAGTTTATGTGCTGTGTAAGAGGGGAAGGTCAGAACGATTGTGGAGTAAACTTTATATACTGTAGATTGGCATAACATCATGCGCCGAAGTGCCCATACTGTGTTGTATTGTTCTATGTTCTTTGTTCTAGGTAGGTGTTAGTAATTTACGTTGCAGATAACTTGAAGTTTGCAGCCCAGCCTATAGCATGACTGTGGTCAGGCCTTTAGATAGTGTTAAGCCAAATCCAACACAAACATGATACCATCGTAAAGAAATGAAGTGACAAGATCAATATATAAACCAATTCTCAATGATTTTAGACAATGTGAGGACAAATTTGCCATGTTATAAGTACTGTAGTTGTCTCTTTAAGATATGCAGTCTGAGGTTTACTGCCTGCCCTTAATAACCCTTGAGAGAGTTGTGGGGAAAACTACCCTATTGAATCTTTGTAGCCCTTCTATTTCATGAGCAGCATGTATTTTGTCACTCATGCACCTCGACATGACAGCATTACGTCGTTTAAGCCCATTTGCAACACACACAAAATGCTGAAGGAACTCACCAGGTCAGGCAGCTCCTACGGAAATGAATAAACAGACAATATTTTAGGCCGAGACCCTTATTCAGGAATGAGCAAAGTTCCTCCAGCATTGTCTGGGTGTTGCTTTGGATTTCCAGCATCTGCAGAATCTCTTGTAGAAAGTCTCCAGGATTTGGGGACTCATGCCAAGCTTCTTCAACCATCTGAGGTGAAAGGGTTTCTGTTGTGCTTTTAGCACCACACAGTTGGTGTGTACAGATAACATGAGCTCCTCGGTGATGTGTATGCCGAGGAACTTAAAGCTGTTCACCCTCTCAACCCCAGATCCATTGATGACAATAGGGGTTAGCCTGTCTCATTCCTCCTGTAGTCCACAATCAGCTTCTTTGTTTTCATGACATTGAGGGAGAGGTTGTTTTCTTGACACAACTGTGTCAGGGTGATGACTTCTTCTCTGTAGGCTGCCTCATTATTATTTGAGATAAGGCCAATGCATCTGCAGAATCTCTTATGTTTATTCATTTCCAAAGATGCTGGCTGACCTGCTGAGTTCCTTCAGCATTTTGTGTGTGTTGCTCTGGATTTCCAACATCTGCAAAACCTCTTGTGTTTATTCATTTCCATAGATGTTGCCTGGAGAGGGAGGAGCTAAAGATGGAGCCAGAGATTTCTGCGGATCTGGACGACTTCTTCCAGTTCATCCGCGAATGTCTCTTTTTTCCTGTTCAAGGTGGCTGGGGTCATGTCAGAGTCAGATTGCAACACCAAAGCAGCGAGCTGTCAGTCTTCTCTCTCTTCTCTCTCTTCTCCTGCAGGAGCAATATCTCTTTCCCTCATTTTTACCAACACTTGGTTCATAGCCTCTCTGCATTGGTGATTTTTGGTACTCTTCCAGATCCTTGTTAAATGTTATGAGGATATCTGCCCCCACCACTTCCTAGAACAATGTACTCCTGAGAGCAACCACACCCTGGCTAAAAAAAAGTTCCTTAGATTGCCTCTACTGCTTTTAGACATTCAGTAATTTGAAACATTTTCTCATTATTTATAACTTCCATAATGTTGTACACTTCTATCTCAGCCTCCTCAGCCTCCTGCACTCCTAAAAAGGGAGAGTCCAGTCCATCCAATCTTTCTTCATTCCAAACCAGGCAATAACCTGGTAGATCTCCTTTGCTTCTTCATTAGCACAGTTGCATCCTTCTTAGAGGGCGGAGAGCGGAAGTGCATTAAATAATCTATTTGTGGCCTTAAAACTTTTATAAAGCTTTACCCTGATCTCTGTGCTTCTATTCTATGTCTGGTGAAATGAAGGTCACCTGTATGGCTTCTTCACCACTTATTTGCCTACACTGGAGGGGGATAAATGGACTAGTCAACCAAGGTATCTCTGTAACTATGGTCCTACCATTCACAGTGTACAGCATGCTCTACCATTATTATATCTCTAATTGATCCTCTGATTAATATTATTCTGTAACCTAAGAACATAAGATAGAATTAGGCCATTTGTCCCATCGAGTCTGCTCTGTCATTTCATCATGGCTGACCCATTTTCCCTCTCAGCCCCAATCTCCTGCCTTCTCCCCGTAACCCTTCATGCCCCGGTTAATAGAGAATGTACCAACCTTTGCCTTAAGTATACCCCATGAGTTGGCCTCCACCACAGCATGTGGCAATGTATTCCACAGATTTACTACTCTTTGGCGAAAATTTTTGTCAAATTAACATAATTCATTACTGGTTATACTGTATGTAATCAAATACCCGAATGGCATACGTCATATGTGAGTCCTCACCAAAATAAGCTAAGCGTACATGTTCTCCCAGGCCCCTATGTTTTTCTTTAAGTTAGCTGCTGGAGAAAACACTATAGTGATGAGGAGTAAGCTTGAAAACAAACCGAGACAACTACCTACCTATTGAATCACAGCGGAACATTCAAGTTTTAAAAAATGCGCAGCACATATTTTCTTTGCAAGGAGAGAAAGGGACATTTGAGCTTTTTAAAAAGTGTGGCACATTTTTGTCTTTGGAAGGGGGAGAGAATGACAGACAAGTTAAAAAAGAAGGCAGACAATGGATGAAATGTCATGGATTCATAAACAGTGAGCACCAGGTGACAATAATAATAAATAAATAAATAAACAGAACAGAAATAGCTAGCAACATCGGAAAAAAAAATATGCTCAATTACAAAACAGATCCCTAGATTATGTGTAATGAACAAATTGAACAGATTTTGAGGCAAATAAAATAGCCAATGTAAAATGAGTGTTGGTGTTACTGAGTGCAATAGCTGGAAAAGCATACAGTTTGCTTAGACTGCTCCAACCAAACCAGGTGAAATCAGCTTTGCTGATATCATAAATGCGGTGCCAGGGCATTTAGAATGAAAACCAATGTTGATTGCAAAATGCTTTAGATTTTATAAGCAGAATCAAAAGGCAGGGGAGTACATGTGAGCTTAAGTGGTTGAATTGAAGGAGTTGTCTGAGCATTGTCAGTTCAGTGATGGGATTAATGATGCACTGAGAGATCATTTAGCTTGTGGAATCATACAAAAAAGAACATTCAAAAATGGCTCCTAACTGAAGCACAACTCACATTTAAGAGTGCAGTTGAAATCATTGTATCAATGGAAACAATAGCTAGTAAAGCAATTGGGCTGCAGTTAGGAATGAAAGCGAGCATAAGGTTTCTGTCTTTGGTTTGCTGATCTGGAGAAGGAGACAGTGTGGCCTACTGCTGTGCCTGGAGGATAGGCCTCTGCATGTCTCTCTCTTCTGATGATGTTGGAGGATGTTACCAATGGTTGTGTTTATGAATTTAGACTATGGACTATGGAATTTTCAGGCTTATGGTTTTTATATTCTGTGTTTTCACTCATTCTTTTTCATTTTTTTGTGCAGGTGAAGAGGGATTTGAGATCAATATTCTTGTTACGTTTTTGTTTGCTTTTTTGTGCAGGGAGAGGGGGATTCTGGGGCCGATTGTGGTTTGTGCAGAGGGAGAGGGGCTAGGGGGCAATGTTCTTGTTGCATTCCCTGCAGGGGTAGGAGTGTTGCCATTCTTTTTTTGTGTGAGGGTGGTGGGTTTGCTATTTCTCTTTGAACTGACACCTATGGTCTTTCTTTGTTTTGTGACTATCTGGAGAAGAAGAATATCAGAGTTGCATATTGCATCCATACTTCAATAATAAATGAACCTTTGAACATTGCAGCATTTAAACAGAAACTGGCTGGCTGAACAAATTGAGTTACCATTGTGGCAGGGGCTCATAAACACCAGAACAATGCAAGTTTAAAGACAAATCTGCATGCATTGTTGAAAAATCTGATAATGATGAGAGTTTTTAAAATTTTTTTTTAGCATGTCGCACCAGATAGTCAGTCATTCTTGTCTGGCGCATGGTGTCAGGATTGGTCTCCTTTTGGATTAACCGGGTCATGACATGAATTTTCCTGACTTGACCCTTTTTTTTTAACGTGGCCGAGTTGCTAGCTCGACCTCAACACGGCACGGATGGAAAACGTGTTCAGGGGGTGGCCCGACTTGGATTCGAACTCAGGAACCTTCGCTCTGGAGTCCAGTGCTGATGCCATTGCGCCACCAGCCAGCCAAAGATGAGAGTGACACAGGCCTGGGTAGCCTTGAGATGTGCAATTGTGAAAACAGGAGACAAGCAATATGGCTCACAACAGAAGTGAACAGCAAATTAATTAAAATGGAATTAGACACTGGATCAGCTGTTTTAGTCATCCCACAAAATGAACTTGAATAGCATTTCAAAGATACTGAATTGAAACCTGCAGATATCCAACTAAGAACTTATACCGAAGAAAAGATCATTCCTGTAGGAATAACATTTGTAACAGTGAAATACAACAACCAATAAGCCACGTTGTTTTTTTTAGTGGCGTAGTTGTAGTTGAATCAGTGGAGGAGGCCTCCACACATTCGGGAGAGAGAGATTTAACAAAGGAGCTTTCATCAGATTTCGGATTTTATTGGTGGAGCAGTCCCAATCGAATTGGCAGAGGTGGCCTCATCCAGGTTTAGGAGCGAGAAATTTCAAAAAGAAGCTTCTTTTTTTTTCATTTTTAAATCTTTCTTATTGATTATTATTGAGATCAACAAAAAATACATTAAAGTAATCAAGTCAACATGTCAATATGTACAATGAGGAATTAAATTACCAAATAACTGATTAACAAAGCCGAACAATATATCAATAATAAGAAAAAATAAAGTGTTAGATTAGATTAGTTTAGATTGTGAGGGCACGCAGTCCTGTTTTATTGTCATTTAGTAATGCATGCATTAAGAAATGATACAATGTTCCTGCAGTATGATATCACAGAAACACAAGACAGACCAAGACTGAAGAACTGACAAAAAACATATAATTATAACATATAGTTACAACAGTGCAAATCAATACTGTCATTTGATAAAGAACAGACCATGGGCACGGTAAAGAAAAGTCTCAAAGTCTCTGGAAAGTCCCATCATCTCACGCAGACGGTAGAAGGAAGAGAAACTCTCTTCGTGCCATGATCCTCCAGCGCCTCAAACTTGCCGATGCAGCTCCCTGGAAGCACCCGACCACAGCCGACTCTTGAGTCCATCCGAAAACTTTGAGCCTCCGACCAGCCCTCCGACACCGATCACCGAGCACCATCTCTGCCGAGCGTTTTGACCCCGACCCCGGCCACCAAGCAATAGGCAAAGCCGAGGACTTGGGGCCTTTCCCTCCGGAGATTCTCGATCGCACAGTAGCAGCAGCAGCGAAGCGGGCATTTCAGAAGTTTCTCCAGATGTTCCTCCGTGCTTTTCACATCTGTCTCCATCAAATCAGGATTGTGCATGGTACCTACTTAACAAATACAGATATCATTCTGGAGCAGCCGCGTGCGCTGCGTCGCTCCACCATCTTCTCCTCCCCACAAGAATTTTTTTTGGAAAGAAGAAAGAAGGGATAAAAGAAAGAAGGGAAAAAAGAAGCTTCTACAGGATTTTGCCTTTTTCTTCAGCAGCACTGTCGTAATTCATTAGCAAGGACAAATAAAAATAACGCAGAGACAGGGACATATTGGCACCAATAATGTACTGTAGGTAGGAAAAGCGAGGAGGTCCTGAAGAAGGAATTGAGGGAGCTAGGTAGAAAGCTGAAAAGCAGAACTTCCAGGGTAGGAATCCCTGATTTGCTGCCTGTGACATGCACTAGTAAAGGTAAGAACAGGATGATCTGACAGGCGGCTGCACGACTGAGAAACTGGTGCAGGGGGCAGGTTTTCAGATTTCCGGAAAATTGGGATCTTTCCTGGGAAAGGCATGACCTGGAATGTGAGGCTGTCAGGAAGGTCAGGCAGGTGATAGGAATAGGATTTTGGACTCTTTATTTAAGAAAAGATGTGGTGATATTGGAGAGGGTTCAGAGGAATTCACGAGTATGATTCCAGAAATAAAAAGCTTACTGTATGTGGACCAATTACTGGGCCTTTACTCACTGGAATTTAGAAGAATAAGGGGGTATCCCATTGAAAGTCACCAAATACTGAAAGGCCTTGATAGAGTGGATGTAGAAAGGATGTTTCCAATGGTGGGGGGGGGGGGTATAGGACCAGAATGCATAGCCTCCGAATAGAGGAATGCCCATTTAGAACGGAGATGAGGAGAATTTCTTTAGCCAAAGAGCGAATAATCTGTGAAATTCATTGCCACAGGTGGCTGTGGAGGCCAGGTCACTGGGTGCATTTAAGGTGAGTGTTGATAGATTCTTAATTCTTCAGCGAGTGAAAGATTATGATAAGAAGGCAGGAGATTGGGATAGGGAGGAAAATGGTGAAGTAAACTTGATGGGCCAAATGGCCTAATTCTGCTCCCACCTCTTATGGTCTTATGGCCTCATGGTTCCTGCCAAACCTGGCTACTGTGCTCCACCCCTTGAACTCATTACAGCAGATCGGGAAGAAATAGCTATAGACAAGGCAGTGTGAGGTGGCTTTCCAAAGAGCAAAGGACATGGTGACATTAGCTGCACATCAGACGTTATGATCCACCTTGCCCAGTGAAGCTTGCCTGTGACACCTCACCTTATGAGTATAGGTGCAGTCATGTCCCATGTCATAAGTGATGGAAGTGAACACCCCGCAGCCTTTGAATCATGTTCCTTACCTCTGCAACGAAAAAATTATGCACAGATTGATAGGGAGACCTTGAGTCTGGGGTCTGAGGTGTAAAATGTTTCAACCAGTCACTGTATGGAAGGCAGCTTACCCTCATTATTGATCATCAACCACTGTTGTCCATTTCAATCCACTGAAGAGTGTTCCACTAACAGCAGCAGCACGGATATAGAGATGGGCTCAGTGTCTCGGAGGACACAATTACAAGGGGACATTATATAATATGGCATAACAAAGAAACCTAACATTTTCTTCTGAAACTCAGGACAATGAGTCCTTTGATGCAGTGCACATAGAAATTAATTGCAGGGGCTAAAATTCACTCCTCTCATAGATTCATGCAATACAGAAGAAGCCATTTAATTCTTTGTGATTGAAATATCTGTATGTATTGAGCCTCCTAATTAATTCCTCTCCTCCATTAGTCCTTATTGAAGTACATATCCAAACCTTTGTGAAAGTAAATGTTGAAAACGCTTCTGCAACCTTTTCAAGTGGAACATAACAGATCAGAACAACTTGAAGCGCCTTTGGTCAAGCTGTTGCAATATGGCAATGATATTGTTATCGAGCCACAATGAGAATGAGTCCACAGGTGCAAAATACCAATGAGAGCAATAGAGGAGCCTACGGTCTTCGTTATTTTTCACTTTCCTATGATGTTTGATGTTTTGGGTGGCGGGGTGGAAATATGTCTCTACCAAAAGAGGTATAAGGTACTTCATCTGTCTGCTAGCCTGTTGGTCACCTATGGGCAAGGTGTAACACCTGCCTCGTTTCCCAAGCAGGGTCACATGAAGTCATGAGAGCAGGAGCTGGATGGTTGTATGAACAGCTGGTGCATATCACAAGTCCTGGTTACATGACCACCAATGCCAGGCAGAGAAGCTTTGAAGAGTATTGACCCTGGGGATACCTGTCTTGTAAAAACACTGCCCAGAAGAAGGAAATGGCAAACCACTCTTGTGGAAAAATTTGCCAAGAGCGATCATCCACATCATACGACACTGCACATAGTGACGATGGTTGAATGTCTCAGTGCATCAAGAGGTGAATAGCATTACTGGCTCTTGCATTTAGTGCCAAAGATTGTAGGGAGAGCTTCAAAATTTCTTCTATTTCCTACAAAAAAAAACAACAAACAGTGCCATTTTCTAATCGTTATACTTAAGCCAAAGCAAATTTCCTCCTGGTTTTGAAGTGGAGCAGAGGCGAAAAGATGTTGCAAAAGCTTAACTTTTGGTGAAGTGGTCCACTTATCAGGAAGGAGGGGAAAGCTCAGCCAAATGGTTTTGATGACTAGGAAAGTATTGAAGACGTTCTAATGGAGGGGGTATAATGGTCAGTTGAAAGGCTACCTGAAGAATATGATTAGTGTCAGAAGAATGAAAAGCATACACGGGGATATAGCCTAAAAGTGATTTGCACACACAAATTGCCCAATATATGTTTTCAGTGGATATCGCTCAGTCAATCATGGGTAAATCCTTCCCAGCCTTTGGGGACATCTACATGAAACACTGTTGCAGGAAAGCAGCATCTATCATCAGGGAACCCTACCATTCACAACGTGCTCTCTTCCCACTGCTGTCATGTGGGAGAAGGCACAGGAGCCTCAGAACTCACATCACTAGGTTCAGGAACAGTTATTACTCCTCAACCATCAGACTCTTGAATCAAAGGGGATAACTTTACTCAACTTCACTTGCCCTGCCTTTGAAATGTTCCCACAACAATGTTTTCAATTTCAATGACTCTTCATCTCATGTTCCCGATATTTATTGCTCATTTATTTATTATCATTGTTTCTTTCTTTTTATATTTGCAAAGTAATTTGTCTTTTGCACACTGATTGAACACCCAAGTTGGTGCAGTCTTTCATTGATTGTATTATGCTTAATAATCTATTATGACTTATCGAGTACACTCACAAGAAAATGAATCTCAGGGCGGTATGTGATAACAGATATGTACTTTGATGATAAATTTACTTTGAACTTTGAACTTCAGCAACTTATAATAATGGCCTGCCCTTTGCTGGTGTAAGCATCACACCAATAATCCCTACTCTCCTGACCATAATTCATTCATGTGGAGGATCTACCTTACATACCTTGCTGTCAGGAAACATCGCAGTGCATCATAGTGTCTCCCAATTGAGAACAAAACATAGACATAATCTTCCCTTGCAAGTCGGGCAGACCACCAAAGTATTGATATTCAGAAACGTTGCAATATTATGAAGATTTGATTTAAATTCCTTGTGCAAATTCAGGTGAGTTTCGTAAGATCCAACTGCACTGCTTGAATTGATGGGTAGATCAGTGATAAATATGTATTAAAATATATAGAAGCTACTATAGGTTTTGCTTCTTGGACTTCTGTGTTAGTAGTTTTGCTGAAGTCCTGGGTTTGCTGTTATTTAAATTGTAAATCTGCCAGTGGTGGCAGATTTGGACAATTAACTTTTTCGATTTCCATGGATGCAGGGTAAGTGACAGGTCTTCGAAGAGAATATCTGCAGCTGCTGGAAATCCAAGCAACGCACGCAAAATGCTGAAGGAACTCAGAAGGCCAAGCAGCATCTATGGAAAAGAGTAAACAGTTGACGTTTCAAGGCAGGACCCTTCATCAGGACTGGAAAAAAAGTTGAGAACTTAGAGCAAGAAATTTGGGGGAAGAGAATAAGAAGTACAAGGTAGCAGGTAATAAGTGAAACAGTGAGCGGGTAGGGGTGAAGTAAAGAGCTGGGAAGCTGATAGGTGAACGAGATAAAGGGCTGGAAAAGGGGAAATCTGATAGGAGAGGGTAAAAGACAATGAAAGAAGGGGAAAGGGGAGAAGCACCAGAGGGAAGTGATAGGAAATAAAGCGGGGTAAACAGGAATGGGAATGGTGAAGTGAGAGAGCAATTACCAGAAGTTTGAGGCATTGATTTTCATGCCATCAGGTTGGAGGCTACCCAAACAGAATATAAAGTGTTGCTCCTCCAACCTGAGTGTGGCATCGTCGCAACAGGAAAGAAGACCTTGGACTGACATATCGGAATGGGAATGGGAAGTAGAGTTGAAATTGGTGGCCCGCAGGGAGATCCCCTTTTTCTGGCGGACGAGCATAGGTGCTCAGCGAAGAGGTCTCCTCATCTACAACAGGTAACAATGATATGCAGGAAGCCACACCAGAGCACTGGATACAGTAGATTACCCCAGCAGACTCACAGGTGCCTCATCTGAAAGGACTGTTTGATGCCCTGAGTGGTAGTGAGGGAGGAGGTGTAGGGGCAGGTATGGAACTTGTATCTTTTTTGTCTATTCCTGTTAGAATTTATAGGTTTCCAAGAGATCTCTCTCTTTTTGTAAAGTTCAGTGATGGTTGTACATCATGTTCGACGATGATAGGAAACTGTGTGGGACCTCAGAAATGTGGGTCTAGTGGTATGAACAAGTGTCTCAAACTAGGGTCAAGTAAATCACAAGACAATAACCTTGTCATTGCCAGACATCATTTCACCCTGGTGAAAACTGAAACAGTAGGTAGATTTATTTTAAATGCATGGCTGTCTTTTCTGATTAAAGCAGAGGAAAAGATCAGATTTTTAATGCCATAGATCCCTACCATTAATCAAGGGATCCATGGGCACCAGGTTAGGATTCACATCTCCTGTTGATGTTCAAATGTCCAGCTGAAACTTTGCCAGTATGACTTGGGCACATAAGTGCCATTTAATACATAAAATTCTATTACCTGCAATAACAAGAATATATGTAAATGATGGGTTTTGTTGGTAATGAAGAAAAATTGAGATGGTTAAGCGTCTTTTATAATCTAAATGAATAATATTAAAATAATAACTGTTAAAATCAGATTGAAGCATGTAGATGCTTTTGTAAATTTGGATACATTTTAAACTGATTTCTATAACTGTGTGCATTAAAGAACTGATAATTTGATTTGCTTCAGTTCAACGCCTATCAGATTTGAAGTGAAGCCGTCCAGGCATGTTACTGTTACTACAGATAATCTGGGTTTCTCCTAAAAAGAGTCTTTTCCTTTTTTTTAACCTATCTTACACTGCATAAGTCCAAAAATTGCACATTATTGGGCACCTTCCCTTTTTATTGAAGGAGAAAACACGTTTTACGTAATAGATTTGGATCTATGGACTCAGTTTGGTTTGGAACACTGCTGCTTACTTCTATTGTTTACGTGATTTAAGTTTTTCCCCCTTTCTCTGCACATTGTGTGTTGGTCTGTTTTTTAAGTGGGTTGTTTCAGGTTTCTTGCTTTGTGGCTGCTTGTAAGCAGATGAATCTCAAGGTTCTATAATTTATACATACTTTGATAATGCATGTACTTTGAATCCTTTGAGAAGAGAGGATCTTGCATATTCAATGATAAAAATGGACATTAATAACAGGTTTCATTGGTCAGGAAAAATATTGAAATGAATAAGCTCTTTTTTAATAATTTAAATAAGTAATAAATAGATATTAAAATCAGATTGCAGTAGATTTATTAAAGATGCATTCATAACATTGGATACATAGGAAAACCATTTTCTGTAACAGTTCATATTCCCAATAAAGTGCTGCAAGATTGCTTTACCTTAATAGATTTAATGTGCAAATACATAACATGCAAATGAGCGATTAAACAGTACTTGATAAATTATGTCCTGTGAGCCACTTAATACACAATCGTGTTGTGATTGTTTTTGGTAGGCTTTGCTGTAGCATTCAGAGAAAGCACACGTGACTATGCATTTTGCATTTTATCCATGGGACACAAAAGCCTATTGATATTTTCTTTTTTACTCTCTTTTGCATTCCAGATTACAATCTTCACAATGAACACTGGCTCTCATTGTGTATTAATTATAGCCCACTTAAAGTGGGATTTCTTTTAAAGCCATTCTCAAACAGTGGAACATGAGGTCTGAGATCATCGTTGCAGAAAAAAAATGTTAGAAGTAATCGTTCAGTTTGAATGAATCTGGTCACTTCCAATGCATATTTTGTCTATGCTTCTCTAATCTATACAGACTGTCGGGCCTGCATGGGCAGGAACCTCCCAGTCTCCAGCCAGCTAATACCAATCACCTGCAGCCTATTCACCCCCAGCTTTCATTCACAGTCCTTGTTCACTGTTTGAACCAGCCAGCTTCAACCGTTGCTCCAAGCCTTCAGCAATCTTGTTGCCTTTTGTGTTTAGTGTCTGCTTGTAGCTTTTTATTTTATAGTCCATTATTGAAGTTATCATTCACTGAATTGTCTCCACTGCTCTGCTTTAGGTTCAAGCCTCTTCTATTTCCCTGAGCACAGACTGGGAAATGGTTAATCAAAATAGATAGATAGATATACTTTATTGATCCCGAGGCAAATTAGGTTTCGTTACAGCCTCACCAACCAAGAATAGAGCATAAATATAGCAATACAAAAACCACAAGAAATCAAACAACAAAATGCAAACTATGCCAGATGGAAATAAGTCCAGGACCAGCCTATTGGCTCAGGATGTCTGACCCTCCACGGGAGGAGCTGCAAGTTCGATGGCCACGGGCAGGAACGACCTCTCGTGCCGCCCAGTGTTGTATCTCGGTGGAATATGGCCAAAGCCCAACAGTAAAAAGTTCAATATCTGGTCTACAAACACGTTCCTCGATCGTAATATGACCAGGATTGCACCATCTGTTAACCAGAACAGTGAGCACCCAACTCCTTTATGCTTACCGCTCTCAGTGCACTTTCGGTTAGCCCGAACATTCTGGAAACTCTCCATGGAAAAGTTTTGATCGGGTATGTCCTCATGCAGCCCCGTTCCAGTGAAACACATGACACTGTACTCCTGAAACGTTCTCTGACGCCTGGCTAGCGCCGTGAACTCATCCATTTTATTACCCACCGACTCCTCTTCTCTATAAACTGAACTGGATACAAACTATCCACTTTGTTTTAGATTGCAAGGGAGCACACAAAACAATAAACGTGAATAGAGGCAGATACATTAGGGGCGTTTTAAGAAACTCTTAGATGGGCACATGGACGCTGGGAAATTGGAGAGCTATATGGGAGAAAGGGTTAGATAGATGAAGAGTAGATTATGAGGGTGGCACCACATTGTGAACGGAGAGGCCTATGCTGTCCTGTAATGTCCTATGTTCCTTCTGTGGGCTCCCCTCACCCCCAGCCCCAGTATATTTACTGTGTGGTTTCTCTCACTGTATAATTTCTAATGACTGGAAAATGTGATTCCAATTTCATGCCTAGGCCTATTCATAACCATCCCATTTAAAACCTGATCCATGTTTCTTTTGTATTATATAACTGCATGAATATAAATACGCAGGTTTGCAATGCTTTGTTCAATGCATCTGAGCTACATCATTATAGTACAGGTTGTTATCTTTCATCCCTCATGAGGATCAAAATTTGTAACTTTTAACATTATTTGCCTCAATCTTTTCCTATACAGCAGAAGACTATCTGCTTCCTTTTGAAGGTTGTCGCTGAGGTAGCTTGTCATTGGAAATCTGGAAGTTTCCGTTTGTACAAGAAAACCTAAAGCCGCTCAAGGAGGTCAAGTGGTTTGAGGTTCAACAACGTGATGGAGTTAGGTCAACCCTAATGAATGATCTTCAGTTCCAACCTCACTTTGTTCTATAGTTTGCTACAAAATCAAATATTTACTGTACTTTACAATTTTGTTTTTGTTGTATCATTTAGTTTCTGCTGCAACATTTTTGATATGTTTAACAACAAATTTCACCATATATTCCAGTGATATTAAACCTAATTCTGATTCTCATTCTGATATATTAGTGATGCTTCTAACTTCTAGATTTTTATATGCAGAATTGAGAAACAGAGTGCTACTTGAATTCGGAGCAGGAAGTCTGTGAATTGGAGCGGGAGCGCGGCGGAAGCCATTTTGAATTTTTCGTTTTTTCATCAGAGTTAAGAGAGGTGGGACTGCGCAGGCATGTGACGTCGGGCAGTGAAGCGCAGAAGATTTAAAAGGTCAGAAATCCTGATTCGGGTTTAATTCGGAGAAGGAAGTCTGTAAATCGGAGCCGGAGTGCAGCGGAAACCATTTTGAATTTTTCGTTTTTTTCATCGGAGTTGAGAGGCGGGACTGCACAAGCATGTGATGTCGGGCAGTGAAGCGCGGAAGACCTAAAAGGAACAGAACACAGCTTTATACAGTGGGAAGTGTCGTTTTGCGGGCTGTGGAGTGAGCCGGGAGCAGAGTGAAGGCCTAAGGGCTTTGGCTCAATGGGCTTAGGCGGAAACGGGCGAGGTGAAGAAGGTTTGGTTTTCAATTTTTCCTGTTATTTGAGGAAAGGGGGGAAGTATGAGCGTGAGAGCAGCTTGTTGTTCTCGGTGTTGGATGTGGGATGTCCTGGAGTCTCCCAGCCTCCCGGATGTCCACATCTGCGCCAGGTGTGCCGAGATGCAGCTCCTAAAGGAACGTGTTAGGGAACTGGAGCTGCAACTCAATGACCTTCGTCTGGTCAGGGAGAGTGAGGAGTTGATGGAGAGGAGCTACAGGCAGGTGGTTACACCGGGGCCACGGGAGGCAAACAAGTGGGTCATGGTTAGGAAGAGGAAGGGGAAGGGTCAGGTACTAGAGAGTACCCCAGTGGCTGTGCCCCTTGACAATAAGTACTCCTGTTTGAGTACTGTTGGGGGGGACAGCTTACCTGGGGGAAGCAACAGTGGCCATGCCTCTGGCACAGAGTCCGGCCCTGTAGCTCAGAAGGGTAGGGAAAGGAAGAGGAGAGCAGTAGTAATAGGGGACTCGATAGTTTGGGGGTCAGATAGGCGATTCTGTGGATGCAGTCAGGAGATCCGGATGGTAGTCTGCCTCCCTGGTGCCAGGGTCTGGGATATTTCTGATCGTGTTCAAGATATCCTGAAGTGGGAGGGTGAGGAGCCAGAGGTTGTGGTACATATAGGTACCAATGACATAGGTAGGAAAAGGGAAGAGGTCCTTAAAAGAGAACATAGGGAGTTAGGAAGGGAGTTGAGAAGAAGGACCGCAAAAGTAGTAATCTCGAGATTACTGCCTGTGCCACGTGACAGTGAAAGTAGGAATGAAATGAGGTGGAGGATAAATGCATGGCTGAGGGATTGAAGAAGGAGGCAGGGATTCAAGTTTTTGGATCATTGGGACCTCTTTTGGCGCAGGTGTGACCTGTACAAAAAGGACGGGTTGCACTTGAATCCTACGGGGACCAATATCCTGGCGGGGAGATTTGTGAAGGCTACTGAGGTGACTTTAAACTAGAATGGTTGGGGGGTGGGAATCAAATTGAAGAGACTAGGAGAGAGGAGGTTAGTTCACAAATAGAGAAAGCTAGTAGACAGTGTGTCAGGGAGGATAGGCAGGGGACAGAGAATGCGAGCACACAGACCGAAGATGTAGAAGAGAATGAAGAAAAAGATAACAAAATTGTTTGCTCCATTAGGAATAAACAGAGAGTAAGAGGTGGAGAGTTCCTTAAATGCATCTATTTTAATGCTACGAGCATTGTAAGAAAGGTGGATGAGCTTAAAGCATGGATTGGTCCCTGGAAGTATGATGTGGTAGCTATTAGTGAAACATGGTTGCAGGAGGGGTGTGATTGGCAACTAAATATTCCTGGATTTCGTTGCTTCAGGTGTGATAGAATCAGACGGGCAAGAGGGGGAGGTGTTGCATTGCTTGTCAGAGAAAATATAACAGCGGTGTTTTGGCAGGATAGTTTAGAGGACTCATCTAGGGAGGCTATTTGAGTGGAATTGAGGAATGGGAAAGGTGTAGTGATGCTTATAGGGGTGTATTATAGACCACCTAATGGGGAGCGAGAATTGGAGGAGCAAATTTGTAAGCAGATAGCAGATATCTGTAGTAAGCACAAGGTTCTGATTGTGGGAGATTTTAATTTTCCACACATTGACTGGGAAGCCCATTCTGTAAAAGGGCTGGATGGTTTGGAGTTTGTAAAATGTGTGCAAGATAGTTTTTTGCAGCAATACATAGAGGTACCAACTAGAGAAGGGGCAGTGTTGGATCTCCTGTTAGGGAATAAGATAGGGCAGGTGACGGAGGTATGTGTTGGGGAGCACTTTGGGTCCAGTGATCACAATATCATTAGTTTCAATATAATTATGGAGAAGGATAGGACTGGACCCAGGGTTGAGATTTTTGATTGGAGAAAAGCTAGCTTTGCGGAGATGCGAAAGGATTTAGAAGGAGTGTATTGGGACAATTTGTTTTATGGGAAGGATGTAATAGAGAAATGGAGGTCATTTAAAGGTGAAATTTTGAGGATACAGGATCTTTATGTTCCTCTTAGGTTGAAAGGAAAGGTTAAAAGTTTGAGAGAGCCATATTTTTCAAGGGATATTGGAAACATGGTTCGGAAAAAGAGAGGGACCTACAATAAATACAGGCAGCTTGGAGTAAATGAGGTGCTCAAGGAATATAAAGAATGTAAAAAGAATCTTAAGAAAGAAATTAGAAAAGCTAAAAGAAGATATGAGGCTGCTTTGGCAAGTAAGGGAAAATAAACCCAAAGCATTTCTACAGTTATATTAATAGCAATAGGATAGTGAGAGATAAAATTGGTCCCTTAGAGAATCAGAGTGGATGGCTATGTGTGGAGCCAAAAGAAATGAGGGAGATTTTGAACAATTTCTTTTCTTCGGTATTCACTAAGGAGAAGGATATTGAATTGTGTAAGGTAAAGGAAACAAGAAGGGTAGTTATGGAAAGTATGATGATTAAAGAAGAGGAAGTACTGGTGCTTTTAAGGAATATAAAAGTGGATAAGTCTCCGGGTCCAGACAGGATATTCCCTGGGACCTTGAGGGAAGTTAGTGTGGAAATAGCAGGGGCTCTGACAAAAATATTTCAAATGTCATTAGAAACCGGGATGGTGCCGGAGGATTGGTGTATTGCTCATGCTGTTTCATTGTTTAAAAAGGGTTCTAAGAGTAAACCTAGCAATTATCAGCCTGTGAGTTTGATGTCAGTGGTGGGTAAATTGATGGAAAGTATTCTTAGAGATGGCATATCTAATTATCTGGATAGACAAGGTCTGATTAGGAACAGTCAACATAGATTTGTGTGCGGAAGGTCATGTTTGACAAATCTTATTGAATTTTTTGATGAGGTTACTAGGAAAGTTGACGAGGGTAAAGCAGTGGATGTTGTCTGTATGGACTTCAGTAAGGCCTTTGACAAGGTTCCACACAGAAGGTTAGTTAGGAAGGTTCAATCGTTAGGCATTAATAGCGAAGTAGTGAAATGGATTCAGCAGTGGCTGGGTGGGAGATGCCAGAAAGTAGTGGTGGATAACTGTGTGTCAGATTGGAGGACGGTGTGTAGCGGTGTGCCTCAGGGATCTGTACTGGGTCCAATGTTGTTCGTCCTACATATTAATGATTTGGATGATGGGGTGGTAAATTGGATTAGTAAGTATGCAGATGATACCAAGTTAGGTGGAGTTGTGGATAATGAAGTAGGTTTTCAAAGCTTGCAGAGAGATTTAGGCCAGTTAGACGAGTGGGCTGAAAGATGGCAGATGGAGTTTAATGCTGAAAACTGTGAGGTGCTACATTTTGGTAGGACTAATCAAAATAGGACATACATGGTAAATGGTAGGGCATTGAAGAATGCAGTATAACAGAAGGATCTAGGAATAATGGTGCATAGTTCCCTGAAGGTGGAATCTCATGTGGATAGGGTGGTGAAGAAAGCTTTTGGTATACTGGCCTTTATTAATCAGAGCATTGAGTATAGGAGTTGGGATGTAATGTTGAAATTGTATAAGGCATTGGTAAGGCCAAATTTGGGGTATTGTGTACATTTCTGGTCACCGAATTATTGGAAAGATGTGAATAAAATTGAGAGAGTACGGAGGAGATTTATTAGAATGTTGCCTGGGTTTCATCTTCTAAGTTACAGAGAAAGGTTGAACAAGTTGGGTCTTTGTTCTTTGGAGCGTAGAAGGTTGAGGGGGGACTTGATAGAGGTACTTAAAATTATGAGGGGGATAGATAGGGTTAACGTGGATAGGCTTTTTCCATTGAGAGTGGGGGAGATTCAAACAAGAGGACATGATTTGAGAGTTAAAGGGCAAAAGTTTAGGGTTAACATCAGGGGGAACTTCATTACTCAGAGAGTGGAAGCTGTGTGGAACGAGCTTCCAGCAGAAGTGGTTGAGGCAGGTTCGATGTTGTCATTTAAAGTTAAATTGGATAGATATATGAACAGGAAAGGAATGGAGGGTTATGGGCTGAGTGCAGGTCGGTGGGACTAGGTGAGAGTAAGAGTTCGACACGGACTAGAAGGGCCGAGATGGCCTGTTTCCATCCTGTAATTGTTATATGGCTATATGGTTATATGGTTACTTTTTCTTTTGAACAAAAGGGGCCATATAAAATTTTCAACCATGGCCAGAGAGGGAAATGAAAACTACTTTTCACTGCTCTGCATTTATATGTATCAAATACCTTAATCACCTTGTTCATTTAGCCAGACCTGTGATATTACTTACAAGGAGCGGGGAAGGGGGGGGGGGGGAGGGAATGTCGACTCAGACCATGAGAGGCCTGCGTTGGGCATTTTCATGCCTTACAAGGTGCAGATTGGAAGTCAGTGTGGGGCGCCACTCTTCACACAGACACTAGAGCAATGTGTGGTTAAGTGCCTTGCTCAAGGACACAAACACGCTGTCACAGCTGAGGTTCATGTTTGTGTCCTTGAAAAAGTTACCTACAAGAGTTTTATTTAACTGGATGCACTGGAGGCTGTGGTAGAACAATAGACCATCCAGAAAATCCTGGCAACTCTGGACAATGTTTCTCACACTCTACATGCCATCTTGGCTGAACAGAGGAGCACTTTTAGTAATAGACTAAGTCAACTGCACTGCTCCAAAGAGTGCCATATGAGGTCATTCTTACCCTTGGTCATTAGGTTCTATAATCATTCAGCTATAGCCGAGGAAATGATGACCACCCCCCCCACCCCCCACACTCTTGTTAGACTGTTATTAGCCTCTGTTTACCAGACCTCTTTTTAAGCTCTGTTCAGCTCTATTTACCACACCCAGCTATCGCGGACACCCTGTGCCGTAAAGACAATACAACCATCACTTCTTATCAGGACAGTGTGAATGTGCAACCACTACTGTATAATATTATGGTAATTCTTGCTCTACCACCTTATCAGTGTGAACTTGGAAATCTTGTAATCTTTGACTTGTCTATTGTTTACATCTTATTTTTAAGGTAACTTTATTTTATTCTTTCTGACTTCTCTTCTAATATCCGTATATTTATGCACTTGTAATGCTACTGGGACACTGCAAATTTCCTTTGGGGTCAATAAAGTATCTATCTATTCAAGCATTTAGATGAGATATACAACTGGATATCTGTCCTACCTTTTTTGACTCCTATGTTTCTTGAGGAAGAACACAGAACAGTGCAGTGTATTATATGCCTTTCAGCCTACGATATTGCGTGGCCCTTTTAACCTACTTCAAGATCAATCTAATGTTTCCCACCCACTTAGCCATCCATATTTCTTTCATCAATATGCCTGTCTAAGAGACTCTTAAGTGTTCATAAGGTAGATAGGGTAGTTAAGAAAGCTTATGGGGTGTTAGCTTTCATAAGTCGAGGGATAGAGTTTAAGAGTCGCGATGTAATGATGCAGCTCTATAAAACTCTGGTTAGGCCACACTTGGAGTAATGTGTCCAGTTCTGGTCGCCTCACTATAGGAAGGATGTGGAAGCATTGGAAAGGGTACAGAGAAGATTTACCAGGATTCTGCCTGGTTTAGAGAGTATGGATTATGATCAGAGTTTAAGGGAGCTAGGGCTTTACTCTTTGGAGAGAAGGAGGATGAGAGGAGACATGATAGAGGTGTACAAGATAATAAGAGGAATAGATAGAGTGGATAGCCAGCACCTCTTCCCCAGGGCACCACTACTCAATACAAGAGGACGTGGCTTTAAGGTAGGGGTGGGAAATTCAAGGGGGATATTAGAGGAAGGTTTTTACTCAGAGAGTGGTTGGTGCATGGAATGCACTGCCTGAGTCAGTGGTAGAGGCAGATACACTAGTGAAGTTTAAGAGACTACTAGAGAGGTATATGGAGGAATTTAAGGTGGGGGCTTATATGGGAGGCAGGGTTTGAGGGTCGGCACAACATTGTGGGCCGAAGAGCCTGTACTGTGCTGTACTATTCTATGTTCTATGTTCTATGTTCTATAATGTATCTGCATCCACCACCATCCCTGGAAGCACATTGCATGCATCTACCACTCTGTGTAAAAAAAAAAGCTCTAATATTCCATCATCCCCTTTACTTTTCTCCAATCACCTTAAAATTATGCTTTTATGCCAATGGTATTAGCCATTGCTGTCCTGGGAAAAAGGGTGTCCATCTATATGCCTCCTATAATCTTATACACCTCTCACCTTCTTCACTTCAAAGAGTAAAGCACAAATTCCATCAACCTATCCTTATAAGACATACTTTCTAATCCAGGCAGCATCCTAGTAAATCTCCTCTGCTTCCTCTCTAAGGCTTCCACATTCTTCCTATAGTCGACCAGAACAGAGCACAATAATTCAAGTGTAGTCTAACCAGAATTACCTCACACCTCTTGAACTCAATGCCTGATTAATTAAGGCCAACACACCATACACCTTCTTTACCACCCTATCAACTTGCGGTTGTTGCTGTTGTTCGTCCATCGTTGACGTCGATGAGGACCTCGACACCATAATGATGGTGTCGAGACTAGCGCGTGATTTGGATTTAAGTGAGGGAGAGTTGCGCAGCGTCAGCCTCACTCTCTCTTCCCAATTCCCATCTGGGTCCAGTGGCAAGACAGAGTCTAGACGGCTGGAGATGGGACTAGATGCAGTGGATGACCAGAAAGTCTTCTGTGTCTTGTCCTGCTCTGCACATTCCACGACGCTTGCAGAGACCACCTTCTTGACTGTTGGACCTTCCATCGGTCTCGTCCGCTCAATCCGCCGGAGTCTGTCTTCACATGCTGGGATAGACAACTCCCTACCTCACCAAGGGTTTGAGACCCGTCGACTACCCTCACCTGGTTTAGCCGGCTTGTCGAAGCCGTTGCCTGGGGTGTGGCCGCTGTCGCATGCAAACAGCTACGGGGAGCCACAGGTGAGAGCTGAGTGCCAGGTGGTGGACCAAAGGTGCGGTACAACTTTGAGGGATCTATAGCCTTGGACCCCAAGATCCCTCTGTTCCTCCACACTGTCAAGAATCCTGCCACTAACCTTTCCAAAGTAATTTATTTCACATTTTTCCATTTTGAATTTCATCTGCCATTCATCAGTCCAACTCTGCATCCTATCAATATCCCATTGTAACCTTTGCCAACCTTCTGCACTATCCACAAACTGCTAACCTTCATGTCACCTGCAAACTTATCACCCCAGACTTCCACTTTCTCATCTACAGCACTTACAAAAATCACATCCCTAACCAGCTTGCTGTAGAACACCACTGGACACAGACCCCCAGGCACAACTCTACCAGCTTCTGCCTTCAATATGCAAGCCAATTCTGAACCCACCCATGCCTTCTCACTTTCTGAATGAGGCTACAATGGAGAACCTTATCGAACTCTCGTTAAAATCCACATACACCACATCTACTATACGTTAAAGTGAAGCTGGTTACTGGATCAAATTGAAATATCCAGAACTTCTTCTGGAACTTCATGCAGTGAATCAAGCTTGCATGGCTAGACAATGATTTCCTTCTTGAATGCAGATTGGAACATTGCTAAAAGAAACTAAATCCAGTCAGTAATTTATCTTTACTTTTGTGCTGCAAAATTCTCTGATTTGCATATTAAGAATCTGCTTATGTGATTTTACCCATGAAGACTCACACTCACCAGGGCCGCATTAACATTTTCGGGCCATATAGATGCCAGTAACATTGACGCATATCCATTACCATCTCACAGACAGAATAAACCACGAGCATCTAGAGACTCCCAACCCAAGCACCATCCTGATGGTCTTTGACATTTCAAAGTGGTTGAAATTGACTTACATGCAAAAGTTGTAGATACGTAAGCATAAGCAAATCGAAGCCATACACTTCGAGCAATTAGCTGTCAGTGTAATCCAACTCACTATCTTATACAATCAAGCAAACTTCTTTTTTTCTTATGATACAATCTTCAGAAGAATTGAATTTCCAATGTATTGGATATAAATGTTATAGAATCAATATAATGAGGCTTTTCACTTTGATTATTAAAAAAAATCTCTGCTGGAAAAACTCAGTGAGTGAAGCAGCATCTGTAGAGGCAAGCTAATGGATCAAATCCCTGCCCTAAACATCCCTCTGCATTACTTGCTAACTTTTTCCAGCAATTTAATTTTTTCTCTAGACCCCAACATTTGCAATCCCCTATATATTCACTTGAGTAAGGTTGCCTATGATTGCAAAATTAGCCCATACTTGACAATGTGAAATATATGTGTGTGTACTTATAATTCAGCCTATCCTAAATAGTTCTTATACTGATAAGTCAAATGCACTAAAATCAATTTCACTAAATCAAAAAATAAGAATGTAAGAACTAACTAGCCAGAGCATGAACCGATGAGTGTCTTAACATTTGCTTAGAAACATCCCTTTTCTCATGTAATCATTCAGTATCCATGACATAGCCAGCACTTTGTAGACAATAGAGTGCCTTCAATGAATGTAATCTTCGGAATCACAGTATCTCCAAGGCAGAAAATTAATGAGTAGAAGTTAAATGTCTCCTTTTCATGTGAACAAAATTGGTTTCCAAGGATTAAGGGATTAACCCAATGTTAACTCCCTGAAGTGATTCAAATGCCTCAGTATTCAAAGCACAATGACATGGACACTAAAAGGCTACACTTAATTCAATAGAATCTCAAATTCTCTTGATTGGAATGAAATATGTATTTTGCTTTGTCAACATTCATTGAGCTAAGTTTAAAAAACTTAAACGATACTATGATTTATAATGATAAATTTGAAGCTGATTTGAAGCATTTAAATATCTAGCCCTGTAACCCTAATGCTAATGGTCCATTATTGATTCCTCTACTATACAAAAATCTATCCAACTTTGTCTTAAATATATATAGTGAGGTAGCCTCCATTTCTTCATTGGGTAGAGAATTCCACAGATTCACCACTCTCTGGGAAAAGCAATTCCTCCTCATCTCTGTCCTAAATCTACTCCTTCAAATCTTGAGGCTATGTCCCCTAGTTCTAGCCTCACCTACCAGTGGAAACAACTTTCCCGCCTCTATTTTATCTATCCTTTTCATAATTTTTGTATGCTTGTATAAGATCTCCTCTCATTCTTTTAAATTTCAGTGAGCACAGTCCCATGCAACTCAATCTCTCCCCATAGTCTAACCTCCTTATCTCTGGAATCAACCTGGTGAACCTCCTCTGCACCACCTCCAGAGCCAGTATATCCTTCCTCAAGTAAGGAGACCAGAAATGCATGCAGTACTCTAGGTGTGGCCTCACCAGTACCCTGTACAGTTGCAACATATCCTCCCTGCTCTTAAATTCAATCCCTCTGGCAATGAAGGCCAACATCCCATTTGCCTTTTTGATAGCCTGTTGCATCTGCAAACCAAGCATTTGTGATTCATGCACAAGCGCTCCCAAGTCCCTCTGCACAGCAGCCTGCTGCAATTTTTTACCATTTAAATAATAATCTGCTCTTTCATTTCTCCTTCTAAAGTGGATGACCTCACATTTACCAACATTGTACTCCATCTGCCAGACCCTTGCCCACTCGCTTAACCTAACTATTTCTCTCTACCTCTTCTGCACAATTTGCTTTTCCAATCAATTTAGTATCATCAGCAAATTTAGATACACTAGGTCCCCTCTTCCAGATAATTAATGTATATCATGATCAGTTGTGGGCCCAGTGCCAACCCCTGTGGCACACCACTCACCACTGATTGCCAACCAGAGTAACACTCATGTATCCCAACTCTCTGCTTTCTATTAGTTAACCAATCCTCTAACCATGCTAATACATCACCCCAACTCTATGCATCCCTATCTTATGGATAAGTCTTTATGTGGCACCTTATTGAACACCTTCTGTAAATCCAAGTAAATAAATTCCCCTGTATCAGCTGAGCTCGTTATATCCTCAAAGAACTCCAGTAAGTTTGTCAACCAGGACCTGCCTTTGCTGAATCCATGCTGCATCTGCCTGATGGATCCATTTCTTTCCAGATGTCTCACTATTTTTTCTTTAATGATAGCTTCAAGTATTTTCCCAATTACAGGTGTTAAACTAACTGGCCTATAGCTACCTGCCTTTTGCCATCTTCCAATCCGTCGGGACCTGCCAAGGGTCCAGAGAATTTTGGAAAATTATCACCAAAGCCACTACTATAACTTCTGCCATTTCTTTCAGAACCCTGGGATGCATTCCATCAGGACCAGGGGACTTGTCTATCTTCAGCCCACAAGTTTACTCAGCAGTACCTCTTCAGTGATAGCTATTGTATTGAGGTCCTCAATGATCCAAGGTCCTAGCTTCTTGAAAGTGGCTACACAGGTTAATAAAGTGGTTGAGAAGGCTTATAGAACGCTTACTTTAATAGTTGATGCACTGAGTTCAAAACTCAGGAGGTTGTGTTGCAAATTCATAAAACTCGGGAGTATTGCACACATTTCTGATCGCCCCACTGTAGGAAGGATGTTGAGGATTTGGAAAGGATGCAGAAGAGGTTTACCAGGGAGCTGCCTGGTTTAGAGGGCACATGCTATCACCAGAGGCTGTATAAACTTGGGTTGTTTTCTCTGGAGCTCTGGAGGAGAGAGATCCGATAAAGGTTCTCAGGATTCTGAGAGGCCTAGAGAATACCTATTTTCCAAGGTTGAAATGTCTAGAGGGTGTGCATTGAAGGTGAGAGGGAGTAGATTCAAAGGAGATATGAGGGGAATCTTTTACTCAGAGAGTGGTGGATGTCCGGGATGCACTGCCTGGTATGGTGGCAGAGGCAAATACATTAAAGGCCTTTAAGAGACGTTTGGATAGGCATGTAGATAGAAGGATATGGATACCGTGTATGTACAAGAGATTAGTGTTTGGGTGTTTTGATTTGCTTTTTAGCTGGTTTGGCACAACAAATAAATAGATAAATAAATAAGTCTTGCACATACTAAAGTCAAGCTACGGACTTGAGAATCTCCAAACCTAGCTACTGAAAATGCTGTGATAATAAAGGTAACTTCTGCCTCATTGGTAGTATGCATATCCTACCTTTAGGAAGCTAGGTCAGTTGGTTACAGTCCTGTGCAAAAGTGTTTGGGACACATATATAGGTTGGGTGCCTAAGACTTTCGCACAGCACTGTATTTGCCATCGTGGAGCGTGGAGCGCAGAGCTGGCAGGATCAAAGGATGTTGGGAATGGTGAGGTCCAAGCACCGTGGGAAGGCTGTGGGACAGGTGGCAGAGAAGGAGTGCCAGGGGCAAGGGGAGGTGGCATGGGTGGAGACACACCCAGCCCTGAGATATCAGACAGGGTTATTTGATTCCAAACAATTGGTTTATTGATCAATGTAGATTTTTTCTCTGGTACTTTCCACTCCCTCCCCTCTCCCTCCTCCTTTTCTCAACCATGATTCCCCAATCCCTTTCTCCTTCCCACTCCCAGAGCACAATAGACATTTGTATCAGAATCAGGTTTATCATCACTCACATGTCATGATTTTGTTTTGCAGCGGTAGCAGTAAAGTGTAATACCTAGAATTACTAGAGTACTGTGCAAAAGCCTTAGGCACCTGACCTGTATATATATATATATACACACACACATACAGTATATGTGCCTATGAATTTTGCACAGAACTGTAGATCTAGTAGTTTAAGAACAGGCTATTAATAGCCAAGGTCAAGTGAGTCCCATTTCCAGAAAAGGGCATCAGTATGGATTACAAGTTATTGTGCTCAGCTGAACTTTCAAAGTGAAGCTAGTTAATTCCCTTGAAGGAGATTAGTTCACAGTTGATTAGACTATTGACCTGTGAAGATCTGACCCTTTGCTTTGCCACCAACCAATACTAAAAAACTGAATGAAATGATGACAGCACAATTTGCCATAAAATGTATTGCTATTACACACCTAGCTTTCTCAGGAATGTGCAACAATTTAAGGTATGTTTTACAGTTGAAAGTGTTGCATTTCAGGACACTCTTTGCCTCTGCAAAAAGCATATCCTGGTAGCTTTGAAATCCTAGCTAATAGTGTCTAGCTTCATTTCAGTCACTAGGAATTATCTTCAAGCACTATCAAACCAAAAAGAATAATTTATTTATTCATTTATTGAGATATAGCACAAAACAGGCCCTCCAGCCCCAGCCCTTCGAACCACGTCATCCAGCAATACCCCAATTTAATCCTAGCCTAACTATGGGACAATTTGCAATGACCAATTAACCTACCAACTAATACATCTTTGGACTGTGGGAGGAAACCAGAGCACCCAGAGGAAACCCACATGGTCATGGAGAGAACATAGAAACTCAATATAGTTAGTGGCAAGAAATGAACCCAGGTCACCTGTACTATAAAGCATTGTGCTAACCACTACGCTACCATGCTACCCCAAATTTAGTGTACACTAGCATCTGTATGGTAATGGAGTAGACATACAGAACAATTTGCAGCAGCTGGATAACGTGTATGGTGGCAGAGAGCTTAATTTTAATAAGTAATAGTAATGTTATATACCAGATACAGTACTTATTATCAATTGCATCATCGAAGACCCTGTGAGAGACATATTTATATAGAGGTGTATCTGCTGTGAACCTAATTCCCCTTTGGTGTTCTGATACCTTATAATTGTGATTCCCTTAGTCACTAAACCACCTTAAATTTGATGCCCTGAAAACCTGCTCAATGTAGTTCTCCTATTTCTGGCTCACAGGTTCATGAGGCTAATTGTTTGTTTTTAATTGTATCAGTAATGAGAACAGGGCAGGTTGCTGCCATGAAAATTAATGTTAAGGTTGGCATTTATAGTGCTCGTGTGATCCCAAATTAACTTTTTAACATTACTTGTTTATATTCAAAGTATATTTGTTATCTAAGTATGTATTCAGTATACACACCTGAGATTAGTCTTCCTGCAGGAGGTCATGAAACAAGGAAACACCAAGGAACCTGTTCAAAGGAGATACCAAACACCCAGCATGTGAACAAAAGAAACAACCACTCAAATGGCAAACACGAGTGATTAAGACACAGAATATTAAACATCAAACTGCAGAGTCCTCGAAATGGTCAAGGAGCGTCCGTTTTAGCGCTGTGTTGTTCGTTGACAGCAGGCCGCAGATCCGGCCCCTGCTGCAGCGCCGAAGTCAGCACCAAGGTGCCCCAATCAAAGGCCACAAAATAGGAAAAAAGGAGACCCACTAGAAACCAGAAACATATGTAAACTGAACTGTAGAATCCTCCAAAAATGAGTCCACAGCCGTGAGCCGTGCGCCGTGCAGTTCAAACCTCGCAGCATGAGGAAGACTCCTGCACCTTCCTCCTGCAGCGGGAGACCAAATTGTGCCGAACACCCGCTCGTCTTCCCTGCTCACCTTCGCTAATTTCAAACTTGCTAAACACTTTAATTGATGAGGAGTAATAAAGTCACACACTCCAGTCTGAACCTCACCACTCCCCTGAGAGACAGCAAAAGCACCAGATTGCTCAGTGGGCCCAAAATCACAGCGTAAAAATGTAAATTACAATCTCCAATCTCACGCAATTTGATAGTAGAAGCATACTTAAAAGAAGAAGAAGAAGTGGTTTCGTGAACTGTCGGCAGGATGTCGCCATTGGTCACGTTGGAAGCTGCTGCAATCTTATCTTTATCCTACATTCTCATAGCAACAAGCAAGTTTTCTTTTTTTAGTAATAGCTCTCACCAATATTTGAATGAAAAAGTGTTTAGATGAAATAGATGTTGTGCTCCTTCACATGTTCTTACCAGTCTGTTGTCGCCAGGACAATCTACTATGCAGTGGTGTGCTGGGGCAATGGCATCAACACGGGTGATGCCAACAGGCTCAATAAACTGATGAGAGAGGCTGGCTCTGTTATAGGAGTCAAACTGGACACACTGGAGACTGTGGTAGAGCAAAGGACCATAAGACCATAAGACATAGGAGCAGAATTAGGCTATTCAGCCCATCGAGTCTGCCCTGCCTTTCCATCATGGTTGATCCTGGATCCCACTCAACCCCACACACCTGCCTTCTTGCCATATCCTTTGATGCCCTGACCAATCAGGAAACTATCGACTTCTCCCTTAAGTATACCTGCAGACTTGGCCTCCACCACAGACTATGCAGTGATTCACTAATCACTGGCTAAAAAAATTCCTCCTTAACCCTATTCTAAAAGGGCTCCCCTCAGTTATGAGACTGTGCCCTCTAGTTCTGGATACCCCCACCATAGGAAACATCCTCTCCACATCACCACATCTAGCCCTTCTAACATTCATTTGGTTTCGATAAGATCCCCACACATTTTTCTAAATTCCAGTGAGTACAGGCCCAAAGCTGCCAAACACTCTTCATATGTTAACCCCTTCATTACCAGAATCATACTTGTGAACCTCTTCTGGACTCTCTCCAATGACAACACACCCTTTCTGAGATATGGGTCCCAAAATGCTGTTGGACTCCGGCCATATTCCACCGAGATACAACACTGGGCGTCACGGGAGGTAGTTCCTGCCTGTGGCCATCGAACTTTGCAGCTCCTCCTGTGGAGGGTCAGACACCCTGAGCCAATAGGCTGGTCCTGGACTTATTTCCATCTGGCGTAGTTTGCATATTGTTGTTTGATTGTTTGTGGTTTGTATTGCTATATTTATGCTCTATTCTTGGTTGGTGCAGCTGTAATGAAACCCAATTTCCCTCGGGATCAATAAAGTATATCTATCTATCTATCTAAAACTATTGACAATACTCCAAAACTGTTGACGTTAGAGAAAATCCTGGCAATTATGGACAGTTTCTCATCCTCTACATGCCACCTTGGCTGAACAGAAGTAATGGACTAAAACAATTGCACCGCTCCAAAGAACACTATATGAGGTCATTCTTACCCTCGGCCTTCAGGCTCTATAATAAGTCAACCCATAGCCGGGGAAGTGATGACCCCCTCCTGTTAGACTGTTTGTGGTAACTTATTTTTTATTCTTTCTATTTCTCTTCTGACGTTTATAACTGTGCACTTGTAATGCTACTGTGACACGGTAATTTCAATTGGGATCAATAAAGTTATCTATCTAACTTTCTGTTATGGGAGTGATGATAAACCTGATTCTGATGTGGGTCTCTATTGTGGACTGAGAGTGGGAAGGGGCAGGGAGAGGGGAATCATGGTTGGGAAAAGGGGAAGGGAAATTGGAGGGAGTAGGAAGCACCAGAGAGATATCTTATAAAGATCAGTTACCCAATTATTTGGAATCAAATGACCTTGCCTGGTGCCTAAGGACTGGGTGTGTCTACACCTGCACTGCTGCCTTCCCACACCGGTGTCACTCCTCTCTGTCTACTGTCGCTCACCCTTGTGTCAGCGGTCCACCTTCACCATTCCCAACATCCTTTGTTCCCACCGGATTTGCAGACTTTTCTCTCTGTTGACACATACAGTACCATGCAAAAGTCGTAGGCACCCCAGCTATAAATATGTGCCTAAGACTTTTGCACAGGGATGTATATATCCAAGTAATCCTGAAGATTGAATCAGAAGTGGAAAAGAAGATTAAGAGGGAATTGGTATTATGAGGGTATTAAGAAGGTATTAATTGGTATTAACAGGGAGTTGCCCTTTCTTTAGCCAGGGCACAGAATATAACATTGGGGAGGTTATGGTAAAGTGTAATTAGTCCACCGACAGAATACTCGCTGTAGTTCTAGTCATTAGGAAACAAAGACTTCACTGCAGATGGAATTCATCAGCATGGTGCCTCAGATAAGGGCTTCAGTTATAAAAAGAGAATGAAGAGATTAAAAACACAAGAAAATCTGCAGATGTTGGAAATCCAGAGCAACGCACACAAAATGCTGGAGATTAGAAAACATGAAGACATTTCTTGGCCCAAAATGTTGACTGTTCATTTCTATAGGTTTATTCATTTCTATAGATGCTGCCTGACCTTCTAAGTTCCCCCAGTATTTTGCATGCATTGTTCTGGATTTCCAGAATCTGCAGAATCTCTTGTGTTTATTCATTTTCATAGATGCCGCCAGACCTGCTGAGTTCCTCCAGCATTTTGTGTGTGTTGCCCTGTCAATATAACTTCTTTAACTGCGTATCAGACAAATGGAACGTAAATGAAAAATCTGATAAATATGTATAATTCCCAGTGTCTAATCATCTATAACATACTTTAATCAAGGTCAAATATTATATTTTTCTTGTTGCCATCCTTAAAAACTCACTTTTCTGATTTTGTACGGACATTTTTCAGTAAAGATAATGTGATTAGCCACAGAGTAGCAGAGAGTTGATAAGATAACCACTTAGTATGAGAAGTGCGTGCCATTGAAAAGGTCACGCTTGATAAGTTATTTTTATTTCCCGATTCTTTCTGTGGTTGAACCTCAGCATAAGTGCTTGACTATAATGAATCTCAAGCCATATGCCTTCTGCTTTAGACGTCTCAAGGTTCATTAACTCATTAGTGAATCACATTAAAATGTCCTAGAATCTGGGACCTACATCAATGGCATTACATACTTCAGCAAAAAAAAACCTTGTTAGCCTTTTTTGTGGTTAACTGCTTTGACACTGAGAAGAGTAAGTACTTCAAATTTATGATAATGTAAAATCTATTTTCTATTACAGTGTGTGTTTTGATAAAAAATTGAAAGCTATTCAATTGACCATACCTATGACAAATTTAAATGTATCTGTGCTTTTAGCCATTAGATATTCTTTTTCCCTTGCCTCCATACTTGTAGGTATTGCAGAATAGATAGCATCTTGTCAAATCGCTGTAAATTGGAAGGGCCAGCAATGAAAAAAAGGAATGCGTGAATGTTTAAGAATGCTGACACTCATTACAAGTTATAGAGGAAACAACCGCCTTGATTTTAGGATATATGAGCACATAAACGAATGAAGTGCATCCTCACACCAATCATGCAGAATAGAAGATTGTGTTGTCAATGAGTACAGAACACTGATTTGACACAGGATGCTATTTTGGATCTCAACTCTTCAGCCAAAATCTGAATGAACTCTCAATCGAACAAATGTTCAGCAACAATGGCACTCTGCAGCAACATCATTTGAAAAGTTCAGAACCATTTAATTGCTGGATGATTTCAGGCAATTACAACATTTCTAAGTTTGATGCTTCCTATAATTGTTTCAAAAGTAAACGTAAATAGTGAGAGATTTTTTTATTTCAATTGCCTACTTGACATCCTGCAAAAATGGAAGTTGCTTGGGGAGATGGAGTGTATGAGGGGGAATTCTCCTAGGAATACAAAATGAATTTAAGGCACCAGTAACCTGCCTTTGCCCCTTCTCCTGTCAATAGAAATGATTCCACCAGTCTTAGTTGCTAAGCCACACGTGAAGGCCAGGAGGTGGACTTGGTTGTCGGAAGCTATTTGAGGTGCTCACCATTGGAAGCACTTAATAGGTAGTGGGAGCTTGTCCCCATTACTGCCCCTAGATATAACAATCTTAATGAACCAGGTGACATCTAGATAGACAGATAGATATACTTTATTAATCCCGAGGGAAATTTGGTTTCGTTACAGCCGCACCAACCAAGAATAGAGCGTAAATATAGCAATACAAAAACCACCAACAATCAAACAACAAAATGCAAACTATACCAGATGGAAAATAAGTCCAGGACCAGTCTATTGGCTCAGGGTGTCTGACCCTCCACGGGAGGAGCTGCACGTTCGATGGCCACAGGCAGGAATGACCTCCCGTGCCGCCAAGTGCTGTATCACGGTGGAATGTGGCCTCTGTAATATCAGAGTTACAATAGCAAAATTCTAAATAGAATGTTCAGCTATCGTAAGCTTTGTGTAGATTAAGGGCGGGATGGGCAATCGAGTAGAGCTGCTACCTGACCTCTCCAGCATCTCAGCTTCAATCCTGACGTGCAGTGTTGACTAAGTTCAGTCTCATGTGATCATGTTGGGTGCTCTGGGTACTCCAGTTTCTCCCCAGAGATCAGCAGGTTGGCTGGTTAATTTCCCACTGTATATTTTCCCTAATACTGAGGTGTATGTGGGGACTAGGGAGGGGTAGCACCTTTGGTGAAGAGCTTGCCGTGTCCATTCTGACTCACTCACACTTGGTCCCCAGTGAACACTCAGCTCACACTGTGGCTCCAGGTAGCTGTTTGCATGTGTGACAGCAGCCATACCCCGGTTTACTGCTTCAACAGGCAGGCTAAACCAGGTGAGGGTAGCCGGTAGCCTCATATCCTGGTGAGGTAGGGACATGCCTGCTCCTGCATGTTCAGTCAGCTCCGATCCGTTGGACTGGGCGTATGAGATCCACAGTGAAGTCCAATGGCCAGGAAAGCAGTTCTACAACGCTCCATGGAGAGTAAGGGCATGACAAGGCACAGAAGATGTCATGGTCATCCACTGCAACCAAGGAAGTCCTCAGTTTGTGACAGTTGTTCGTAGCCACTGGAGCCGGACTTCTGAAGACGAGAGAGAGGAATTGCCCCAGTGTAACGGCTTTCCCACTCTAAAAACCTGCCTGCACGGGTTTCCTGTCATCACTGCACATGACGGTCAACCACCATTGCCCCTAATGAGGAGAACGTACAAACTCTATTCTGGCAGCGGTGGGAATGAAGAAGGGTGGGGAGTAAAAATCCAGGAGCTCCCCACGTAAAGATTTATCTTCAAGTGACTGAAACATTTCATAAATGGTGTTCATCACCTTCAAGATCAAATAAGAATTGGCTATTAATTCTCTCCATGCTGCAGAAGCCTGGTAGTTAGTGCAACACTAGTACAGATAGGAGCATCAGTGTTCAATTCCAACATTGTCTGTAAGGATCTGCATGTGTTCTCTGTAGAATGCATGGGTTATCTACGGGTGCTCCAGTTTCCTCCCACAGTCCAAAGATGTACTGGTTAATAGGTTAATTGGTCATTGTAAATTATCCCGTGATTAGACTAGGGTTAAATCAGGAGCTGTTGAGTGGAGCGGCTTGAAGGGCCAGAAGGTGCTTTTTGTACTGTGTCTCAAATAAATAAATAAGTAAATATTCAGCAGAAGAATAAAATCCTTAACTGATCACCAATTAGCTGGTAGCAAATAACTCTCTTCATGATAGCACGAGCCTGGTGGATCGTTAAATCTTGACACCCACTGATGATCTTATGCTGACTACATATGGGAGCCAGCATCTGTGGGTTGTGAAAAAGCATTATAGCATGTCTTTGACCTCACAGTTGTCTTACTGTTCCCCAGTGCCAAGCCAGGTTGCTCTTCTTTTTCATCTCAAGTGAAAAGGAGGTCAAAGGTGAGATAGTATGCGAAGGAGCTAATGGAAGATTTATGCCTTGGCCACCTGCAGCTTGTAAATCAGATGACTGTGGGCTGAGGGTTAGGTGGAATGATGAGAAGGTGCAAGAGCCTCAGGACTCGCACCACCAAGTTCGGGGACAGTTATTATCTCTCAACCATCAGGCTCCTGAACCAAAGGGACTAACTCCACTGAATTTCATTTGCCCCATCGCTGAACTGTTCCCTCAACCTATGGAATCACTTTATTCATTTATTGTTTGTTTGTTTGTTTGTTTATTTATTATTTCTTTTTGTACTTGCACAGTTTTCTGTCTTTTGCACACTGATTGAATGCCCAAGTTAGTGCGGTCTTTCATTGATTTTATTATGGTTATTATTCTATTATGGATTTCTTGAGTAAGCCTGCAAGAAAATGAATCTTAAGCTTGTACATGGTGACATATATGTACTTCGATAATAAATTTACTTTGAGATTTAAAATATTTAAACCCACATCAGAACAATAGCAACCGTAGATTGGGATATGTGGCTGGACAGGAAATATTTCCAAGTGGAGTAGAAATCTGTGAAGGAAATTTCAGACCAAATTGAAGATATTGATTTAGAGCGGTATAGCATTACAGTAATGTAGCAGCTAATGTAAAGCTACTATAATGACAGCGACCCAGGTTCAATTCCCGCAGCTGCCTGTAAGGAGTTTGTACGGCGTGGGTTTCCGCTGGGTGCTCCTCTTTCCTCCCACAGTCCAAAGACATGCTGGTTAGTAGGTTTATTGGTCACATTGGTACAATCGTGCAGCATGAGTTTGTTGAGCTTGAAGGGCCTGTTACCGTGCTGTATCTCTAAATAAAAATACAATAAGATAAAGAGGTAGACGAGGTACCGCAGATGCTGGAAATCTAGAGCAATACACACAATGTGCTGGAGGAGCTCAGAACCCGATGAAGAGTCTCAGCCTGAAACATCATCTGTTTATTCCCATCCAAAAATGCTGCCAGATCTGCCAAGTTACTCCAGCACATTGTGTGTGTCACATAAAATAAGTAGGACAGGGTGAGGAATTGGGAAATGGAAATCTGAAATGCTATTGCACCACCATTGACAGAAGGATGGATTTAGAGCATGACAAATCTAGAGGCAGAAAAAAAGACGGTTTCAGAATTTCTTGTGAAGGAAGTCTGAACAAAGTGTGACAACTGGACTAGAAAGTGTGTGCTGAGATACCATCCATGTTCTGTATTAGAGAGATGATCATACATGCTCACACTTAGACCTCAGATCATCAGGATATACAACTGCTCCTCACTCCCCATCATCCTCAACACGGGTGTCCCCCAGGATAGGGAGCTGAGCCCACTGCTGTACACTCTATGCACACATGACTGCATGGGCAAACACCCAAGTAATGATATTGCCAAGTTCACCGATGACACAACAGTGGTGGGACACATCACCCACAGCGATGAGATGGCCTGCAGAGAGGAGGTGGAAATGCTTGAGGCTGAATGCCAAGTAAGTAATCTCTTCCTTGATGTCAACAAGACAAAGGAGATGGGAATTGGCTTCAGGTGAATATCCACTTTTTATGAAGGGAAGGAGGCGGAAGAAAGGAAATTATAGGCCAGTTAGACTGACCACGGTTGTTGGAAAGATGTTGGAGTCGATTACTAAGGATGAGGTTTCCGGTTACTTGGTGCCACATAAAATAAGCTAGTCAGCATGGTTTCCTTAAGGGGGAATATCGTCTGACAAATCTGTTGGAATTCTTTGAGGATACAACAGGCAGGACAGACTGTTCGAAGGAGAATCAGTTGATGTTGTTTACTTGGATTTTTCAGCCTTTGACAAAGTGCCACATGACATGGAAACCATAGAAAGGGTGCAGAGGAGATTTATAAGGATGTTGTCTGGACTGGGGAGCATGCCTTTCTCCTTGGAGCAATGGAGGACGAGAGGTGACCTGATAGAGGTGTACAAAATAATGAGAGGCATTGATCGCGAGGATAGTCAGAGGCTTTTCCCCAGGGCTGAATTGGCTAGCACGAGAGGGCATATTTTTAAGGTGCTTTGAAGTAGGTACGGAGGAGATGTCAGGGGTAAGCTTTTTTACGCAGAGAGTGGTGAGTGCCTGGAATGGGCTGCCGGCGACAGTGATGGAGGAGGGAATGATAGGGTCTTTTAAGAGTCTCCTGGATAGGTACATGGAGCTCAGAAAAATAGAGGGCTATGGGTAAAGCCTAGGTAGTTCTAAAGTAGGGACATGTTCGGCACAGCTTTGTGGACCAAAGGGCCGGTATTGTGCTGTATGTTTTCTATGTTTCTATGTGAGGCTGCTTAACAAGCTACGAGCCCATGGTATTACAGGGAAGATTTTAGCATGGATAAAACAGTAGCTGACTAGCAGGAGGCAAAGAGTGGGAATAAAGCAAGTCCTTTCTCCTTAGCTGCCAGTGACTAGTGGTGTTCCCAGATGGGTCAAATTCAGCACCATTTCTTTTCACATTATATTTCAATGATTTGGAAGAAGGAATTGATGGCTTTGTGACCAAGTTGATGGATGATATGAAGATAAGTGGAGGGAGCAACGTGTCTGCAGAAGGACTGACAGATTGAGAAAATGGGTAAAGAAGTGGCAGATGGAATATATTGTACGGAAGCAAATTATCATACATTTTGGGAGAAAGAAGAAAGTGGGGAGTTTATTTTGTAAGTGGGGAGTTTAATTTATCCTAAATGTTAACTTGCAGTTTGAGCCAGTGGTGGGAAAGGCAAAATCCATTTCGCTTCCCTTTGTGCTTTCAGATAAATTTCCATGAAGTCCCTATTATGATGTTTGCTTAGTCCTGCAGAAACTAAACAATCTTGTGGTGCAGACCGGAGTTATCCACTCATGAACATTACAGGACCATGCGCCATGAAGTTAGAAAGGATAGGCTTCCCAAAAAGTTATTAAAATAACTATGAAATTAACCAGCAGAACTAGGAAACTCTTTCAGCAGAATATGGAATAGTTAGACAGGGTTTACTTTCCAAAGAGGAGGTAGAGGTAAATAGGAGATTCGTTGGAAGAATCTAAAATTATGAAGAACTTGTATAAGCTAAATAAGGATACATTTATCCTATTACTAAAAATGAATATTTTTCCATATTTAACTGATCACCAATTAGCTGGTAGCAAATAACTCCATATTTAAGATGATTGGCAAGAGAACCCCAAGGTTTCTCCCAATCTATTTAGGATTGCTCTTGGAAATAACAAAGTTTCAGTAAGTCTTATGACCTTCAATATTTCACTTTTCTATGGTTCTAAGCAAGTTAAATTATGTTAAAGTGATTTATGTATGAAGAGACACTCCATTTGTAGAAGTAAACTATGTATGTTGAGTCCCAACTGTCTTTGTAATATGCAGGCCAGAAGGCAAGCCAGGGCTGTGGGATAGGAAGAGCAAGCTGCACCTCTTCATGCAGCTGATGAATCCAAAGATGGCAGTCAAGAAATAAGGTGCTACCTTCTGTATATTGTAAATTGGTAGGTTGATATAATGTCTGGAATTAATAGCCACAGTTTCATCCAGTTGTGAAATAAGTGGCCACATTGTCTGTGGTCCGTCCCTGAATTTTCACTGAATTCGCGGAACTGGCTATTTTATTTGCGTATCTAGGTTGTGTGGCATTGAACATAGCACTGAGTGTGGCTACTATTGCTGCTGTTGTATCTTAACTACGTTGGAATATGGGCTTGCTCCAAGATGCGCATACCTTCAAATCCATTGTATTTTCATTTTGTTTTATTCTGGTTCTATCTTATCCCATTAGCCCTGACAAAGTTTTGAGATGTATACTAGATTTTATTTCAAAAGGTTTTACAAATTATTTCTACTGCAGATTGTCAAATATGTATACAGTGATGGTTGTCCATCATGTCCAATGATGAAAGGGAACTGGTGCAGGAGAGTTTTTGAAATGGAAATGCCATTGCATTGGGGCAGTTCCACTCTCTCGATCCCAGAGGTCCGAGTCCAATGGTATGAACAAGCATCACAAACTGGGTATTCCCTTGGTTGCAGTGGATGACCATGACAGTTTCTGTGCCTTTTCACGCCTTCGCTCTCCACAGAGAGTTGTAGCACAGAATTCTTAGCCATTGGATTTCACTGTAGATCTTATCTGTCCAGTCTGCCAGAGCTGACTTAACATACTAGGCCAGGCATGTGTCTATTTCACTGGGGTATGAGGCCGCAGCCTGCCCTCACTTGGTTTAGCCTTCTGTCGAAGTGGCATACTGGTTGTGGCCACCGTCACATACAAACTGCTACATAGAGTCACAGATGAGAGCGAGATGTCTGGTGGGGACCAAAGGTGGACGAGCTGCCCCGGAATGGACAGGACAAGCCCTTTCACCAGAGGTGCCCCCTCTCTTTTTTTTGTGTGCCATACGCTACCAGAGCCTTGGCGACCACTTTTTCAAGTGGTCGTCTTGGAGGAAAGGTTCTGTGAGTGGTTCCCCACGTCCTTCTCACAGCGCATTTTCTTTTACAAGGCTGAGTTTCGAGCTCGACACTCAACCCGGCACGGATGGAACACGTGCCCGGGAGGGGCCAACTGGGTTCGAACTCAGGAACCTTCGCTCCAGAGTCTGGCGCTGGATGTCACTGCGCCACCAGCCGGCTAGTGACATCAGCGACCCCTCCCTAGACACCCTGTATACCCCATGTATACATGGAATGGAGCTGCCTTCTCCACTTTCTTTCCAGTCCCAATCAAGGGTCTCAGCTCAAAATGTCGACTGTTTACACATTGCCACAGACGCTGCCTGGCCTGCTGCATTTTGTGTGTGTTGTCATGTATATGGTAGATGCTTAAGTTGCAGGTTAATTTGTGTTTTTGTGGTAATCGTATTTAGTCACATATAATTATGCAAAATAGCTGATCTCATGAAATTATTCATTTAGCGGGTAGTTCAAAAATGTGCTTGTCCTCGGCCACAAAAGTATCCAAGTGGAAGATGTAAAAAAAATATATGATTAGACAACGTATCGTATCTTACCCACATGGAAGCCTGCTGATTCTAATTTCAACACTGTGAGTATTGCTGGACAATATTTTATGAATGGTAAAACAGGAACTACTTCTGGAAGCTGGCCATGCTGCGGCACTTACTTGAAACCAAGCCAAAACTGCTCAGAGACTAAGTACGGGGTGGGGGGGAGGGTTCAGGGGGGGCACACGGGGGTCGTTTACACTGTATGATATGCTATCCACTATAAACAAGTTATAAAGTTGAAGGATGTATATTTAATCATTTATTGAAAAACTAGCAAATCTAACAATCTTGAAAAATGCTAAAAACTAATGAAACTAAAACTGGGACATAACTGGTCTTAGCGTATTTAAACATTAGTGAAGCGTTCTTAAGTGCGTTTAAGAGTCTTCAGGCAGTCAACAAAAAAGCTCACCCACTCTAGACCACTTCCTGGTTCTACCCAAACTAAACTAAACTAAAGACAAAGCTTGAATACTTTGCTTCTACCATGCTCTAACTACGAATAACATTTCCAAAGATGTTGCCGGGTCTGGAGAGCCTGAGTTATAAGGAAAGATTGAATAGTTTAGGACTTTACTTCCTGGAATGTGGAAGACTGAGGGGAGATTGATAGAGGTAAATGCAAGCCGACTTTTTCCACTGAGGTTGGGTGGGACTACAAGTAGAGGTCATGGGTTAAGGGTGAAAGGTGAAAAGTTTAGGGGGAATGTAAGTGCAAACTTCTTCACTCAAGGTGGTGGGAGTGAGGAATGAGCTGCCAGCACAAATGGTGAATGCGAGCTCGATTTCAACGTTTAAGAGAAGTTTGGATAGGTACATGGATGGTAGGGATATGGAGGACTATGGTCCCGGTGGAAGTCGTTGGGAGTAGAGAGTTTAAATGGTTTGGTATGGACTAGATAGGCCGAAGGGCCTGTTTCTGTGCTGTACTTTTCAATTACTTTATGACTCTATAATAAATGTGCAACATGAAATACAATACACACAGAGAATAGATAAATGGCTTCTACTCATCATTCTGCTTTTTCTGGAAGACTTGGCAGTTCCACTTTTGTTTACTCATGACATAAATTTTCCTCCCTGAAGTCAGTCAGCATCACCGACTGTTTTCCACATCAGAAGCACATTCCATTTTCACACTTGCACTGAATTCCTTGACATTCAGCATATTTCCTAAATTCACTTTGTTCCGTGTATTACTTGAAATCTACCTTTTTCTACCGCCCACTGTCATCTCTATTGTTCCATCACTGATGTTTTGTCCAACATGAAGCTGAAAGTATGGCCATGTGTGGTGATGCAAACAATGAGATCCTTAGACTGTGAAAATGATTCAAACATAACTGGCTCTATGATTGAAAATTCCATTATGTTGTTTTGTTAAAGTGGCAGTGTTGTCTCAGGGGGTAGTGGATGTGGGACTGGTAAGGGAGGTAGGATCGTTACGGTAACAGCTGTTGCCATAGTGACAAAATCTGAATGATGCCAGTGTGAACTCCATACCAGAGAACAAACCCAAAGAGGGTTTTAGAACATGCAAATGAATCATGGTTGCAATGTATAGAATCTTTGGAGTAATTTTTGAAGTGAGAAAGAGTTATGGAAGTGATCTCTATTGTATTGTAAAGACAAACAGATTTTTTTTATTACTACTCCAGTCAGTACGTTACAAGACTGCCACCTCTCCTGAGAGCATCAGGCAGTTTGTCCCTGGTTCATTCATGCCGGAAATTTACATGTGCCTCACGTGCAATGATTTCAGCAGTTAAGTAACGGCCAGTCAGGCAAGGCTTTCCATCAGTAACAGGAAGTAATTTCAGGAATTTTGGAACCAGCTGTACCGATGGAAATTATGGCTGCAACTTGTAAAGGAGGTGTTCATTACCTGCAGTAATAGTTTGATGAACACTCAAAACAACCTTCACCAATTCAGATATGAAAGCAGGTTATGTTTTGTAACTTCAAATCAGCAAACTAATTCAAAGGAGAACACGGGAGTCCGAAATGCAGATCTAACTTAGTGTTTAAGCGAGGCAAGCACGTATCACATGGTAGTGTGATGACGTGTACAATTCATGTATTTTTACATGTAACCCATAATAATGAATTATTTAAACAAACCAGAATGCTTAATCAAACAATAACTATACAATATTACCCAAATATTACTGAAATATTAAATGCACAACACGTCCACTCGTCAGAAAGCTGATGTCAAAGCCCTTGGGGAGCAGGCTGGTGCAGGGCAGGACAGGTCATCCGCATGTTCAGCAGCTCTGGAAAACTTCAGATCTGGGGTGAAGTTAGGGGATATTTCAGGGATGTGAAAGCCAGGGATAATTCCCCAGGAAGGCAACAAGAAACTTAATTGAGCTCCATTAGCACGTAATAACACCAAGCTAACACAAAAGATTCTGCAAATGCTGAAAATCCAGGGGAACACACATTAAATGCTGGAAGAACTCAGCAGGTCAGGCAGCATCTATGGAAAGGAATAAACACAAGAGATTCTGCAGATGCTGGAAATGCAAATAAATGGGTTCAGATCAACACTTATAGATCCGATCATGGTGTAACATCTGCTAATACATTTCCTGGGTTCAAACAGTAGCCCTAATGTATAGTACAGTACTAAGTTCAAAGTACATATACAATCCTGAAATTAATTTTCTTGCAGGTGTACTCAATTGAATCCATAATTGAATAATATCCATAATAGAATCAATGAAAGACCACACCCTTTGGTGTTCAACCGGTGTGCAAAAGAAAATAAACTGTGCAAATACAAAAAGAAAGAAATAATATGAAAAATAAGCAAAAACATATCAAGAATATAAGATGAAGAGTCCTTGAAAGTAAGTCCATTGATTGTGGGAACATAATGTAAGGTCAAGTGAAGTTGAGTGAATTTATCCCCTTTGATTCAAGGGCTTGATAGTTGAGGGGTAGTAACTGTTCCTAAACCTGCTGGTGTGAGTCGCGAGGCTCCTGTACCTTTTTCCTGATGGTAGCAAAGAGAAGACAGCATGTCCTGGGTGAAGGGGTCCCTGATGATAGAAGTTGCTGTCCTGTGACAAAGCATCGTGTAGAGTTGCTAAGTGGCGAAGAGGGCTTTACCCATAATGGACTGGGCCATATCCACTACTTCTTCTAGGATTTGTCAGGTGGCACAGTACATGGTGGTTAACACAATGCTTAACAGTACAGGTGACCCTGGTTCAATTCGCCTGTAAGGAGTTTGTGCATTCCCCCTGTAACCCACAGCCCATCAGTGTAGGTACACTGCCAGGCTGTATGCTGTACTCTCTTTATACTCATGACTGTAAGGCTAAGCACAACTCCAATGTCATATTTAAGTCTACTGATGACGACCATTGAATCAAAGATGGTGACGAATCAGTATACAGGAGGGAGAATGAAAATCTGGTGCCATAAGGACAACCTTCCACTCAATGTCAGCAAGACCAAGAAGCTGATTATTGACTTCAGCAGGAGGAAACCGAAGGTCCATGAGCCAGCCCTCATTGGGGTGGAGAAGATCAGAAACTTTAAATTCTTTGGTGTTATCATTTCAGAAGATCAGTCTTGGTTCCAGTACGTAAGAGCCATTACAAAAAAAGCATGCAGGGTCTCTACTCTCTTAGAATTTGTGAAGATTTGGTAGATCATCTGAGGTTTTGACAAACTTCTACAGATGTGTAGTGGAGAGTATATTGACTGGCTGCATCACAGCCTGGTATGGAAACACAAAAGCCCTTGAATGGATAAAGCCTACAAAAGTAGTGGATACAGCCCAGTCCATCATGGGTAAAGCCCTCCCTACCATTGAGTCACCAGGAAAGCAGTTACCATTATCCACACTATTCACGCCATGTTTTCATCTCACTGCTGCCGTCAGGAGGAAGGTATATGAGACCCAAGGCCTCTTGCGGCTCTTGATCCAGAGGGGATGTGAATTTACTGAATGTCTATGAGATGACTTTTTAAAGCAACTTGTCATGGAGCTACAGGTCAGCTGTACTGGGTTGGGTGTTCTGTAATGAACCGGAGGTGATTAGGGAGCTTCAGGTAAAGGAACCTTTTAGGTGGCAGTGATCACAATATGATAGAGTTCAACTTGAAATTTGATGAGGGAAAGGTGAAATCTGATGTAACAGTATTTCAGCAGAGTAAAGGAAGTTACAGTGGTATGAGGGAAGAGTTGGCCAAAGTAAGTTGGAGGGAGATACTGGCAGGAATGACAGCAGAGCAGCAACGGCTTGAGTTTCTAGGAAAAATGAGGAAGGTACAGAATAGATGTATTTCAAAAACAAAGAAATACTCAAATGGCAAAATAGTACAACCGTGGCTGACAAGTGAAGTCAAAGCAAATGTAAAAGCAAAAGAGAGGGCATGCAACAAAGCCAAAATTAGTGGGAATATAGAGGATTTGGAAGCTTTTAAAAACCTAAAGAGAGCAACTAAAAGAATCATTAGGAGGGAAAATATGAAATATGAAAGCAAACCAGCAAAAAATATCAAAGTGGATAGTAAAAACATTTTCAAATACGTAAAAAATAAAAGACAGATAAGGGTGGATATAGGACTGCTAGAAAATGTGGCCTGAGAAATAACAATGGGGGATAAAGAGATGACATATGAACTAACTGAGTACTTTGCATCAGTCTTCTCTGTGGAAGACACTAGCAGTGTGTCAGGTATTGAAGGGTGTGAGGGAAGAGAAGTGAGTGCAGTTCTATTACAAGGGAGAAGGTGTTTCAAAAAGCTGAAAAACCTAAAGGTGCATAAGTCACCCAGACCAGATGAACCGCACCCTAGGGTTCTGAAAGAGGCAGCAGTTGAGATTGTGGAGTCATCAGTAATGACCTTTCAAGAACGATTGCACTCTGGCATGGTTCTGGAGGACTGGAAAATTGCAAATGTCACTCCACTCTATAAGAAAGGAAGAAGGCAGCAGAAAGGAAATTATAGACCATCGCCTGACCTCAGTGGTTGGAAAGATGTTAGAGTCAATTGTTAAGGATAAGGCTACAGAGTACTTGGTGACACAGGACAAGGTAGGACAAAGTCGGCATGGTTTCCTTCAGGGAAAATCTTAACTGATACACCTGTTGGAATTCCTTGAAGAGATTACAAGTAGGTTAGATAAAAGGGATGCAGTGGATATTGCATATTTGGTTTGTCAGAAGCTGCCACACATGAAGATGCTTACCAAGCTAAGAGCACATAGAATTACAGGAACATGACTAACATGGTTAGAGCATTGGTTGATTGGTAGGAGACAGCAAATGGGAACTAAAGGATCGCTTTCTGGTTGGTTGGCTGCCAGTGACTAGTGGTGTCCCACAAGGGTGGTCTCGGGACCACTTTTTATTATGCTGTATATGAATGATTTAGATGATGGAACAGATGGCTTTGTTACCACGTTTGCAGATGATACAAAGATTGGTGGAGGGGCAGGTAGTGTTGAGGAAACTGGTAGGCTACAGAAGGACTTAGACTAGGAGAATAGGCAAGGGAATGACAAATGAAATACAATGTTGGAAAATGCATTATCATGCACTTTGGAAGAAGAAATAAATGTGCGGACTATTTTCTAAACCAGGAGAAAATCCAAAAATCTAAGATGCAAAGGGGCTTGGGAGTCCTTGAGCAGAACAGCATAAAGATTAACTTGCAGATAGAGTCAGTGGTGAGGAAGACAAATGCAAAGTTAGCATTCATTTCAAAAGATCTAGAATATAAGAGCAGGGATGTGATGCTGAGGCTTTATAAGCACTGTGGTGAGGCTTCACCTTGTTTATTGGGAATAGTTTTGGGCTTCTTATCGAAGCAAAGATGTGCTGGCCTTGGAGAGAGATCAGAGGAGGTGGTGGGCCTATACTCACTGGGATTTAGAAGGATTAGGAGGCAGTCTCATTGAAACCTTTCAAATATGGAAAGGCCTGGACAGAGTAGATGTGGATAGGATGCTTTCCATCATGGGGGAGTCTAAGACAAGAAGGTATAGCCTCAGGATTAAGCAACATCCATTTAAAACAGAGATGCGGAGAAATGTCCTTGGCCAGAGGGTGGTAAGTTTCTGTAATTCATTACCACAGGCAGCTGTGGAGGCCAGGTCATTGCGTGTATTTAAGGTGGAGATTGATAGGTTCTTGACTGGCCATGGCATCAAAGGTTATAAGGAGAAGGCCAGGGAGTGGAACTGAGGAAGGGAAAAAAGGATCAGCCATGATTGAATGGAGGAGCAGACTCGATGGGCCAAATGGCCTAATTCTGCTCCTATATCTTGTGGTCTTATGGGAACTGTTCCCACAGCCTATGGACTCTCTTTCAAGGATTCTTCAGCTCATGTTCTCAATATCTATTGCTTATTTATTATTATTATTATTATTACCCATTTCTTTCAGCTCAAGCTGGTAAAACCTGAGGTACAGGCATAGCCAAGCACACTAATTTCTTAATTGCTAGGAACCTTCAGACTATTCTAGTGCTGTTAGTATTATGTCTTTCTGGAGATTTCTGTGTAAGCCTAATTGTTTAATGCTAACGTGTAGTGACTTTGACATGTTACCAGTGCCATTGGGATAATGTATACCCTGTTCATGTTCCATAGTCTTTCAATTCCCTCTTTTGATTCAGCATATTAAGTGCTTTTCACTTAATGCTTTCTGTATGTTATGTGTGTTTGGAATGGTTATATCTATGAAATAATTTGTTCTTGCTTGTTTATCCTGTAGTATTACATCCAGAGAGTTATTCAAAAGTTCAAAAGGTTCAGAGGTTTATTTATTATAAAAGAATACAATTTGAAATTCTCCTTCTCTGGGTAGACATGAAAGCAAGAAAGAAAAGAAAGGCAGGATGATTATCAACCCCCAAAAATCCACTCTCACCGCACAAAAAATGAACAAACACGGAACAGGCACATCAACCCCCAAATCCCTACTCCCGCACAAAAAAAATGAATAGAACAGAACAGGCATATTGACCCCCAAATCCCCCTTCCCTCACAAAAAAACAAGAAAGAATGGGTGAAAAACACAGAATATAAAAAAACTATGAAACCGAAAAGAAGTCTACAGTCCAAGTCCACATCCAAAATGCATAAAATCCTGAGGAACGCACTCTGTGACCAGCAGCAGACCTTCCCCTCTTTGTAGCAGAGCCATCAAAATACAGGCAGCCAGCACTTACACTCTCCTCAGTGCTTCAAGCTCCCTCATCACTTTAATTGGCAAACAGTGGAAGCTTTAATCAGCAAAATGGAGTCAAGCAACAGCTTGCTCCCCATCCTGCAGGCTTCTCACCATGAGGTTCCGGCATTCTGTCTCTGTATCCCAGAATCCTCTCAGAGACTCCAGTGCACTGAAGCACCTAAACGATCTCCAAGCTTTTGCGTTTGCTTCGATGTTTCAGTCTCCCTCTCGGCTTTAATCGGCAAACAATAGTAGATTTAATCGGTGAAATAAAGTCAAACATCGGCTCACAACCTGCCTGCCATGAGGTTTCTGCGCGTTGCCTCTGCCTCCCAGAATCTCCTCGAAGACTACAGAGAGCTTGAACATCCAGATGATCTCCTAACAACAAATCCCAGGCTTGATAGTTCCAGAGACACATCCAAGACAAAAAAACAAATGTAAAAGACAAATTTATGGTTTCATAATCTACCTAGAAGATATCAATCCAAGGAGCATTGTACACAGGTGCCATGTTGACTGGAAGACCGGAAGTTGTTAAGGATTGACCTGTCTGTAATAATGGATAGGTCATAATATAATTTGTATGCCCCTGACTGTAAAACTGAATCAGGCTTGTACTTATAGAAAGGTATCGTGTATTTTATGAGTTTGTATTTTAAAGCAAGATTCTGGTGAATGATGTTTGCCACTTGATTGTGCCCGTGTAGGTAATGAGATTGAGTTAAACTACTGTAGGATCCTGTAATGTGTTGGATTGTTCCTAGTTTCTCTCTGCATTTTCTGTATTTATCATCTTGAATTTGTTGTCATTTTATTTTGAAATTTTGTTATTTTTTCATGTTAACCACTTGGTCCCATATTGCCACAAGGAACCCCTCTGTTTCAGAGAAAAGGTCTTTGTATCTGAGCCAGGCACTCAATACTTCATTGTCGACATTTAATCTACTCAGATCATGGGGATGTCTTCCACGGAGAGTCATGCTCTTCCATTGGTTGACTTTTTCTTCTATAGTGATAATTTCTTCTGGGTAGGGCTTTCATTTAAGTGGTGTGTACTTTGTATCAGAATTGCATGTGCTCGCATGGAGTGCTGAATCCTGTTTTCATTGAAGAAAATATATTGCTAGAATTTTTATCCGACTGTTGTGTAAATATTTAATGTCGTTATTCTCCTTCCTGCTTCTGTCCAAGGTAGTGTCAATCTAAGTGTGTTCAAGTGTACATCATGTTTTCTAAAATCTGTTATTTTGTTTCTTATTTTTCTTTGTAAGTTTTCCAGATCCATTTCAGACCGAGATGTTATGCCAAAAGAATATGTTAATATGGGTAGAGTGAAAGTGTTTATTGTCTTTGTTATATTTTCACTATTAAGCTCTGTTTGATAGATTTTTCAAGCCTTGAAGTAAATTCTGTCGAAAATGTTCCCTTTATCACACTATGATATATTTTCTTTGCTTGTTGATATCCCAAATACCTGCAGTATATGTTTCATATTCATTCATCAGTTGTATTGTATCCTGCTGCTCTGTTTTATATTCTACTTGCTGTCTTGCACATTTTTGTATGTTTAATGTTCTGCATTTACGTATCTCGTGCAATGCTCATGTTTATATCTTTCAAAAATAGTTCTACCGTTTGAATTAATTGCTGTAGTTTTACTGATGAAGGAGCGTATAATTCCAAATTGTCTATCTATAGAAGGTGTGCCAAGGTATAACTCACTTGGTTGTTTCTGATTTGATACCCTATTTTTGTCCAATTCAGTAAATTAGAGAGTGAGCTTAAATCTCAACAGAACTTCAGCCGTCCTGAAAAATGTCTCGGTTTATTTTGATAACGGTGATTGTTCTTTTTCGGTTGTTAATAGATAGAGTGATTATAGTAAGCCAATACTTCATCAAATGTTTTAGGAATTTCACAAGTATTAGATGTGGTTTATAAATATTAAGAATGTCTATTAACCATGAGGGTGGGGTGGAATCAGATACATTTTGGTAGACAATATAACATGAAAGACCTCTGCTTTACCACCGGGCTTGATTTAGAATTACAGAATCTATTATCAGTTGTTCTTTACGTCCTTTCATACCTCTACGGAATCTTTACTGCTCTTCTGTATGTCTATTGTGGTTATTTAAGCGAGCGGCAATTAGTTGCGAGATGCACGATGTTACAATTTACAAATAGTTTGTAAACAAGTAATAAGATGAAGGAGTTGGACCCATTGCAATTTGCCTACCGCCACAATAGGTCAAAGGCAGACACGATCTCAAGGACTCTCCACACGGCTTTAGACCACCTACACAACAGAAGGACCTATGTCAGGATGCTGTCCATCGACTATAGCTCAGCATTTAATACCATCATTCTCACAATCCTGATTAAGAAGTTGCAGAACCTGGGCCTCTGTACCTCCCTCTGCAATTGGATCCTCGACTTCTTAACTGAAAGATCACAAATGTGCAGACTGGTGATAACACATCCCCCTCGCAAACGATCAACACTAGTGCACCTCAGGGGTGTGTGCTTAGACCACTACTCTACTCTCTATATATACATGACTGTGTGGCTAGGCATAGCTCAAATACCAACTATAAATTGGCTGAATGTACAACCATTGTTGGGAGAATCTCAGGTGGTGACAAGAGGGCGTACAGGAGTGAGATATACCAACTAGTGGAGTGTTGCCGCAGCAACAACCTGGCACTCAAAATCAGTAAGACAAAAGAGCTGATTGAGGACTTCAGGAAGGGTAAGATGAAGGAACACATACCAATCCTCATAGGGGGATCAGAAGTGGAGAGAGTGAACGGCTTTAAGTTCCTGGGTGTCAAGATATCCGAGGATCTAACCTGGTCCCGACATATCAATGTAGTTATAAAGAAGAAATGACAGCGGCTATACTTTATTAGGAGCTTGAAGAGATTTGGCATGTCACCAAATACACTCAATAGCTTCTATAGCTGTACCATAGAGAGTATTCTGACAGGCTACATCACCAATCTCTGAACCTCCTACGGGGCAGCAGTCATTCCCTCCCCCATCATTCCCACTGCATTGACATCCTCATTAAATCCCCATCAAGCTGCTACCTGTATGGCTGCTTCTTATGGCACATGATGTAATCTAGGTCCAGAACATCTGCAAAGTTATGTGCAGAAGTAGTCCAAGTGTTTGCTTCCTATATTTGTGATTCATGTTTTAATAGACAGACAAGTGAGTTTACTTTGGGTGGTGGGGTGGAGATACATCTCTACCAAAGGAGGGGTGAGGCTTTCCTTCTCTCTGCTAGCCCGTAGGTCCCCCTGGGGCAAGGTGTAGCACCTGCTTAATGCCCTGATCAGGGTCACATGAAACCATGGGAGCAGGTGGTGGATGGTCATATGAGCAGCAGGTTCATATCACAAGTCCTGGTTATGTGAGCACTGACGCCAGGCAGACAATCTCTAAAGAGTATCGATACTGACTGGGGCCACCTGTCTTGTAAAGACACTGCCCAGAAGAAGACAATAACAAACCTCTTCTGTAGACGTCATACGTCATACGGCATGGAACATAATGTTGATGATGAATAGTAATAATGTAACATTATTAGGATTTGGGCTTCTCTTTAAAAACTGATCTGTCATAAGATATTACAAGTAATTATAGCACCTAATTCTATTAACAGGATCTGTAGGTCACCATTATCATCATCACCATCGCCTGTGTCGTATGATATGGGCGATCATAGTCTTTCAACCATGGTTATTCTTGGTAAATAAGTAGGTATAATAACAAATAGGAATTAGTATGGCTGCATAGAAAAACATAGAAACATAGAAAATCTACAACATAATACAGGCCCTTCGATCCGCAAAGCTGCACCAAACATGTCCTTACCTTAGAACTACCTAGGCTTTACCCATAGCCCTCTATTTTTCTAAACTCCATGTATTCAACCAGGAGTCTCTTAAAAGACCCTATCATTTTCGCCTCCACCACCACCGTCGGCAGCCCATTCCACTCTCTCACTACTCTCTGTGTAAAAAACTTACCCCTGACATCTCCTCTGTATCTGCTTCCAAGCACCTTAAAACTGTGCCCTCTCGTGCTGGTTATTTCAACCCTGGGGAAAAGCCTCTGACTATCCACACGATCAATGCCTCTCATTATCTTGTACACCTCTATCAGGTCAATGGGCATGGGTTATCTAATCTGCTTAATCATTCAATGACATCATGATGGATCTGATCTAGCCCCAAACTTTGCTTCATTGACCGCTCTTCTGAGACCTCAGCTCTCCCAGCCACAAGGTGTGAAGTCAACCCATTGATCAATCTGAAGGCTAATGCGTAGGAACTAGGCAGAGCAATCCTAGTACAGTTAAGTGGCAGGGGCCCCTGTGGAACAGTGGTAGAATTTTAGGTGTGCACGGGTGATGAACAGGTCTTTCCAATGATATGTAGTACAACAAGGGTCACATTAAACTGTAATGGTTGTGAATAATGAGAAAACTGCGCAAAAGAGGACCCCAAATTTCACACAGCTTGTGGTATTTATGGATGACTTTATTCCACCATCTTTGAATATTAAGTATTTTACTCCCTTTCTATGCATTATTTTGATTACTTCAATTGTTTTTTTTAAATTGGAAATCCAGTTTTTCACAGAATTTCACAGAAATTGCAAAATCTATTTATGCAAAAAAAGGACATTAATAATACATATAGCTTATGAATGGGAACAGTTCCCACAATGAGCACGTACTACTTTTTCAAATTTTCATTTCTGAAATTCTACTTAATACCTTTACTGAGCTTTAATTGTCATTAAAGTTAAAATTAAATATGTTTCTTATGGATCAAGTACATCTAATTCTTGTCTGAATCCAAAAGCACAATTATATTTATTCCATTCATTTGGAATGATTTCTTAGTCAACCAACTTAGTTAAAATGAATATGTTAAAGTTTTTAAAGATTAGTTTATAGATCCAATGTAAATTGACAACTGTTTGTCTGTCCAGTGCCCAGCCTTTCCTGGTGACAGTTCTTTGCTTTTCATTTGGTTCAGAGCTTTGTTTCCCACTTGAAGTATGTGACATCTGCTGAATTAATAATCCTGGGATTATTCCTTTCCTGAGATCAGTGCAGCAAACATCCGATATCCCAAATTAGAAAAGCTTTTAAAGTGATGCGTTGTATTGTTCTTACTAAACAAAGTCCTCACTTTGATCTGGAAAATTTTTGTCTGCGAAAGGAATCGGTAGCTGTGAACCTTGTGCACATTTCTTCTTTTTTCAACGTTTTTCCCTTTCTACCATTTTATACTCTTCTTCTTATATTTGTTATTTTATATTAAAGATTCAGATCAATTAAAACGTTCTGCTTAATTGTTAACCGTAGCAGAATAAGAGAAAATGCTTAATGAGCAGCACAATCCTAAAACAGGAAATAAGCCACTTGATCCCTTGGTTCAATCCTATTAAGACCCCCTTGGAGTGCTCAGTAGATACCAGTTTATCATGATACTGTTACTGTGACAACCAGGTCCTTTACAATAAAAAGAGGACATGGGGCTGATTGGTGGAACAGCCTTCGCAAATAGCGATAGAAAGAAAACCACAGGAGGCTGACCTTTTCAAAATCTGAAGTATTTCTCATCTGTTGCACTTTACCTGGAATATTGCATTACATTTTGAAAATCTGAGTGCAATATTAACAGGTATTTTCCATTTTATAATGAAAAGCAAAAATAAAAATCATTCTTCTGCTGATTATCAACTTATTTTGAGATTCACTCTTCGTTTAGTAGTAAAACATACAGTGTGGTTTTGTTACATTGTAACCTACAGCAATACTTCCACTAATTTTAAAACAGTCCAATATATTTTCAATATCAGGTGTATATAAAAATTGATAGAATTTGAATGCTTGCTTTTAATTAGTAATAACCATTAGTTTTAGAGCATAGAACAGTACAGGCCCTTCAGCCAAAGATGCTGTTCCAACCTTGGAATCCACTCTAAGATCAATCTAAGCCTTCCCTCCCACATAACCCCCCCCCCCCAGTTTTCTTTCATTCATGTACCTAATAGTCTCTTAAATGTCCTTAATGTGTCTACTCTTACCATAACTCCTGGCAGTGCTTTTCATCTACTCTTTGTGTAAAAAATAACTACCTTGACATCCCACTCTACACTTTCCTCCAATCACCTTAAAATTATGCCCTTATTTATTTACTGAGATAGGGTGTGGAACAGACCCTTTGAGCCACACTGCCCAGCAACGCCCCCCCCCCCCCCCAGTTAATCCTGGCCTAATCATGGACAATTTATAATGACCAATTAACCTACCTATCAGCATATCTTTGGACTGTGGGAGGAAACTAGAGAACCCGGGGAAAACCCAAGCAGCCACGGGGAGAACTTACAAACGCCTTACCAGCAGTGGCAGGAATTGAACCCAGGTCACTGGTACTGTAAGGCGTCGTGCTAACCACTATGCTACTGTGCTGCCATAGGCAATGACACTAGCTATTGCTGCCCTGAGAAGAAGGTGTCTACTCTATCCATGCCTCTTTTTATCTTATACACCTCTAACAAGGCATTTCTCATCCTCCTTCAATTTAAAAAGAAAAGCCCCTAGTTTTTTCAACCTCTCCTCAGAAGATATATTTTCTAATCCATGCAGCATCCTGTTCAATCTCCTCTACATCCTTACTAAATTTTCCACATCCTTTCTGCAATGAGATGACCAGAACTGAATTTTAAGTGTGCTCTAACTAGAGTTTTATAGAGCTGCAATGAATTCCCATGGCTCCTGAACTCAATCCTCTGACAAATGAAGGCCAGCACACCATACTCCTTTTTAACTACCATATTAACCTCTGTGAAAACCTAGAGTGAGATATGCGTGTGGAACCCAAGATATGTCTATTCCTCAAAACTGCTAAGAATTCTGCCATTAGCCTTGTACTTCGCCTTCAGTTCAACCTTCCATAGTGAATCACGTCACATTTCTCTGGATTGAACCCCACCTGCTACTTCGCAGCTCAGCTCTGCATCCTATCAATGTTTTGTTGTAATCTACTACAACCTTCCACACTATCTACATCTCCACCAAACTTCATGTCATCTGTAAACTTATTAATCCACTCTTCCATTTTCTCATCTAATTTATTTATAAAAATCACAAAAAGCAGAGGCCCCAGAACAGGTCCCTGTGAAACACCACTGGTTATCAAACTCCAGGTGGAATGTGTTCCATTTACTATCACCCTCTGCCTACTGTGGGCAAGCCAATTCTGAATCCACACAACCAAGTCTTCTTGGATCCCATGCCTCCTGACATTCTGAATCACCCTACCATGGGCAACCTTATCAAAAGCCGTACTAAAATCCATATACACCACATTCACCACTCTACCTTACCAATTTGTCATCACTTCCTTGAAAATAGCAATCAAGCATGTGGGGTACTACCTGCCTCCACAAAGCTATGCTGTCAATTCCTAATCAGTTTATGCTTCTGCAAATACTTGTAAATCCAGTCTCTAAGAGTCCTCTCCAATAGTTTGCCCACCACTGATGTAAGACTCCCTGGTCTATAATTCCCAGGATTATCCCTATTGACTTCCTTAAACAAAAGAATAATATTTGCCAACCTCCAACCTTCTGGTGCTACTCCTGTGACCAGTGAGGATACAAAGATCATTGTCAAACATCTGGTAATCCCTTCCCTCTCTATCTATAGAAATCTGCAGTATATATCATACGGTTTTGGGGACTTCTCTAACCAATGTTGCTTCAAAAATTCCACCATATCTTCTTTCTTAACCTCAGTCTGTAGCACACTGAACTCACATTTGACAAGTCCCTCTCACTGATGAATACTAAAGCAAAGTATTCATTAAGGACCAACCCTACCTACTCCAACTCCAGGCACATGGTTCCTCTGTTATCCCTGATCAATCCTACCTTGACCCTAGTCATCCTCCTGTACTTCACATACATTTAGAACATTTGAGGTTTCATTATTTCATGTCCCCTTCTATTTCTCCTAAGTCTCTTCTTAAGCTCCTTCCTGGCCACCTTATAACTCTCAAGAGCTCTGTCTGAGACTCTCAGAGCCATGAGTTCTGTGAGGTTAAGGTTGATTCCTAAACCTTGAGTATGTATCTTTCTTCTTCTTGACCAAAGAGCAAATGTTCCACATTTCTTGTCAACTATAGTTCCTTCACCCTACCGCCTTTCCCTGCCTCAAACAGTCAGACCTATCCAGAACCCCATGCAAATGCTCCCTAAACAACCTTAACAATTCTGCTGTACGTTACCCGGAGAACATCTGTTCTCAATTTGTACTCCTAAATTCCTGCCTAAAAGCATCTGAATTAAATACTTCCCATACCATCTGCTCCCATTCCTGTCCAAAGCTACGGGGAAATATCAGGGAGTTGTAGTCACTGTCTCCGAGCTGTTCACCCACTGAGAGAGCTGCCACCTGACCAGATTCATTGCAGGGTAATTGAACCATAGCACTTGGCCTCTCCTCTAGTCCTATAGAAACCTAGATGGTTTCATTAACCTTGTTTTTACATCTCAATTACATATCACACTGTAAAAATTTAACACTCAACTTCCCACCAACTCCAATGTTATATTGTAATTGCATCAAACTCTGCTGTCATATTTAATTCACCCTATTGCCCTGATGGAAAGTCAATAAAATTCATCTCTAGTAAATGCAGAGGAGACTAATCCACAATCAGAACGCGGGCAGAGTTCCACAAGAAGTAGGTAGACTACACTTGTGAGGTTACGGGGAGGAGAGTGAGGAAGAACAGTCTTCAAAGTTTAAAATGAAATGTTACTTTCTGCCAAACGGTCTTGGCCCGAATCATCAACTGTACTCTTTTCCATAGATGCTGCCTGACCAGCATTTTGTGTGTGTTTCTTTGTTTTCCAGCAATCTGCAGATTGTCTTTTGTCCATATTCAGTAGCTCTCATGTATTTAAAGAACTGAGCAGGTTTTTGAAAACCTACTTAACAAAAGGTTAAAAAAAAGGATTAAAATTCTGACTATATTAAGTATTACTAAAACAAATAGAATGAGACTTCATGAGTAAGAATAGATCATCAAACTATTTAAACCATCATTTATCAAGGATATGGCTGATCTTTTACTTCAAACACCATTTTCCTGCACTATCCCCATTTTCCTGGACATCTAATATTCCCAGAATTCTATCAAACACTGTTTTGAATTAAATCATCTGAATGAACGTTCACAGACATTTAAGGGAGAGAATTGTGAAGAATCATCACAATCTGAAACCAAGGATGGCAAGACCTGATTTTCACCTTGAGGAATAGATGACTAATACACATCATGAGTGTAACCTTTTTTAAGTAGGTTTCAAAAACCTGCTCAGCTCTTTAAATTCATGAGAGTCATTGAATTTTAAACTTTAAAGACTTTTCTTCTTCACTCTCTTCTCCATCACCTCACGAGCATAGTTTGCCTACTTCCTGTGGAACTCTGCTCTCATTCTGATGGAGGTATTTGAGACGGTTAGTCCCCTCTGCATCCACTAGGGATGGAGAAACGTCCAGGATTTACTTCATGGGGAATGCTCCATTGACTCTGATGGAGATATTTGAGAGGGTTAGTCCTCTGTGTATTTTCTGGGGATGGAGAAACCTCCATGATCTGCTTCATGGGGAACATTGCACTGATTCTGTTGGATATTTGAGAGGGTTAATCCTCTCTGTATTTTCTCGGGATAGAGAAATGCCCATGATCAACTTCATGAGGAACACTGAACTGACTCTGTTGGAGATATCTGGGAGCGTTAGCCCTCTCTACATTTACTGGGAATGTAGAAATGCCCATATATAAACGTCCATGCAACAGGATGAATCAACTTACTAACTAGAAGAATAAGAAGAAATATGCAGGTTCTGGAAACTTGCAGAAACAGTAGTAAAACCTGCAAATGTTCAGAAATCAGGCAGTAGAAGAGAAAAGCTAACTTTTTTCACTAGAACTGGTGTAAGCTGGATTTGCAGTTGGTTTTAATAAACTTGTATGGGGATTGTAATACGTTATTAGATCCTGATCCTGATGCTGATCTGCATAGCTGTGTGAAGATCTCACTAGATTTTGGTTAGCATATTGTCTGCCTACATTAGAATAGGTAAGTTTGCCATTTCCACTTTAAAGTTGGCACATGGATTTCTCACCATAACAAAATGACCAAAGAGCCCTCACTGTATAAATGAGAGATTAATATACTCTACCGCACAGATTAAAATGAAGTCAAGGGATGTAGAAGCGAAGTAAATCTTGATGTAGGTGAGAAGTAAGTCTTGATGTGATTGGGCAAGTGCACTAGCCAGCTCAGCCCTGCATGCAGAGTAACTGGATCATGATCTCAGGTGTCCTGCTGTAGTAGAATCGAATGGCACAGCCGTCTTGACAACTGAATAATCAAAGATTCTTCCTAAAATAACAGTGGAAAGCAAGAATTTTGCATAATCTATGGAGAGTTTGAGTGAAGACGGATCTTATTAGGCTGATTACAAACAAGAGACAATCTGCAGATGCTGGAAATCTAAACAACACATACAAAATGCTGGAGGAACTCAGCAGGCCAGGCAGCATCAATGAAAAAGAGTCAACGGTCAACGTTTCGGGCCAAGACCCTTCACCAGGACCGATGAAGGCAGGTGTTATTATTTGCTATTAGGCTAATGCCTCCTGATAATAATGCTTTATTCGTCTATGAAGGAATGTCATTTTAATGTGTCTCTCAAATATCCAGCATAAACTACTATTGCAGCTATTGTACATCCTGTTCTTAATGACAAACAAGAGAAAATCTGTAGATGTTGGAAATCTAACAGAGCAACACACACAAAATGTTAGAAGAATTCAGCAGACCAGGCAGCATCAATGGAAAAGAAAACAGTCGACATTTCAGGCCGAGACACTTCAGCTGAACTCCTGTTCTTAAGGAGTCTATCCGAATCAGAATCAGGTTTAATATCACTGGCATATGTTGTGAATTTTGTTGTTATGAGGCAGCAGTACATTACAATACATAATAAAAATTATAAATTATGGTAAGAAGTAGATATACATATTCAAACAGTTAAATTAAGTATTGCAAAAAAAGAGAAAAGAAATGGCGAAGCAGTGTTCATGGGTTCAGTGTCCATTCAGAAATCTGATGATAGAGGGGAAGAAGCTGTTCCCGAATTGTTGAGTGTGTGGCTTCAGTCTCCTGTACTTCCACCCTGATGGTCGCAATGAGAAGAGGGTATGTCCAGGGTGATGGGGGCCCTTAATGAGAGATGCTGCCTTTGTGAGACATCACTTCTTGAAGATGTTCTGGTTGACATGCACCATTAGCTTGATTCCTGATAACTGCTGTGTCTATATCAATTTAATAAAAGCAAGCAAGTGAGTAATGGCTTTAAACTGGTGTATTCATATTCTATTGAGAGGGAGAACAATGCTCATGCATAGACAACAGCACATGTGCAGACAACAGATCAATACGTAGTGCTAAGAAATAGATCCATGCATTACACTTCCTCACCTTTCAGACTATTAATGCAACATAAAACTGTATATGTACAAAACATTCAATTTCTCTTTCATAAACCCATATTCACAATAACAGTCCATAACAACTTCACTATACTAAAGGTTCAGTCTTTTGGGTGGCGCTCTGTTTCTTTCAGGATAGCGGCTCTGGACCTGTGGAGTAGCATCAGGTTTGGTGGGTGTCATGTCTAAGACAATGTAGTCGGTTGCCAGTGTCACGTTGTTGTCAGTGACATGATCATCACTGAGAGGTAAGTCCAGTGACTGTAATGTGTCTCACTTGTTGGATGCATCCTTCAGTTGAGCATCCAGCACCTGGTCCACGTGTCGTCTCCATGTCTGATTTCCAACATTCGCTGTGTACATCAGTATTCCAGTTCTTGTAGCTATCATATAGCAGTGGTCCCCAACCAGCGGGCCGTGAGGAAACGATATGATTTGGCGATATGAGTCAGCTGCACCTTTCCTCATTCCCTGTCACGCACTGTTGAACTTGAACACCTGCGAGGTCATTACCCACGCGTCATCCATGTCAGGGCGGGAAGGCGATCAACTCCTCGAGCTTGCAGATGACAATGGGCTGAAAAGTATGTTTGACATAACATCTCTGCCAGCTTTCTGGATCAAGGCTAAATATCCTGAGATAGCCACGAAAGCACTGAAAACGTTGCTTCCATTTCCAACATATCTCTGCAATGAATGCAACGAAAACTAAATTGCAGAATAGACTGGACATAAGGAACCCCCTTCGAGTATCGCTGTCTCCCATCACCCCTCGATAGGACTGTCTTGTTGCAGGGAAACAAGCCCAGGGCTCACACTGATTCAGCGATATTGGTGTGTTTCAATTATTTTATATGTTCATACGAGGAAAATATGCACTGTGTTTAATATCCAAACGTTACTTAAAATGTTATGATGCTATTGACTTATAAGTGACTTATAATTGACTATATTCATGCAAGGAAAATATGCGCTCTGTGTTACTATATTAATATATAATATTAAATTCATTAGATAAACCCTTTTAGAAATGAAATTGAGTGTATTAGCCACTTATAAGTGATTTATACTTGACTTATCACCTATATTCCGGTTGTGATTAACACCCACCCACCCCCCCAGGGTTGCCACTTTCCCATATTAGCCGCGACATCCTGTATATTAGGCTAAATTGGTTTGACCCATACGGGACCGCCATTTTCCCATATTTCCCCTGCTAAGATAGAGCGTTCCTATGAAACCTTTCGTGCCAAAATGGCATAAAGCGCAGAAGCAATTACCATTGATTTATATGGGAAAAATTTTTGAACGTTCCCAGACCCAAAAAAATAACCTACCAAATCATACCAAATAGCACATAAAACCTCAGATAACACTAACATATAGTAAAAGCAGGAATGATATGATAAATACACAGCCTATATAAAGTAGAAATAATGTATGTACAGTGTAGCTTCACTGAACAGAATGGCCAAAAACAATTTGTAGAGAAAAAATCGGCACGTACGCGCATGCGCACGTAATGTATGCGCACGGCACGCATGCACACACTGGTGCCCGCGCAAGGCTTCATGGTCATGGTAGTCTTTATCGGAGTAAACACAGTGAGAAAGTTGGCAACCCTAGCCCCCTCCTCCCCACCTCTGCCCCCGGGTTGGCCGGTCCGCAAGAATATTGTCAATATTAAACCGGTCCGCGGTGCAAAAATGTCGGGGACCCCTGTCATATACGGTGTCCACTTGTCTTCTCAGTAATCATGTGTGAGGATTTCTTGTCCAATCTCGAAGCTCCTTGCTACTTCTCTTGGCAACTGGTTGAACTGTTTATTCTACACTTCCCTCCGGAGGTCTGGTTTCAGGGGATCTATGTGAGAGCTCAGACTCCTGCTCATGAACTGCATTGCCAGTATTTGATTTGTTGTCGCATGAACAGAGTTCTGTGCTGTAGAGAAATGTTCTCCTTGTCCTTTGCTTTATGGACTTCTTGAAGTTTTGGATAAACCTTTCAGTTAACCCATTCGTTGCTGGGTGGTGAGGAGCTGACTTGAAATGTCTGATGTCATTTTTCTTCATGAACAGTCAGAATTTTTCTGACATGTATTGTGGTCCGTTGTCACTCACAATTTGTCCTGGTAAGCCATTTCTGGCAAGGATAGCTCTCAGAGCGGAGGCAGTCTTTGCTAAGGTATTGGTATATTGGTATAACCTCCAGCCACCTCAAATGAGCATCCTCAGCAAACAGAGACATGGAGTCCATGAATGGACCAGCAAAATCAATACGTACCCTTTGCCATGGTGATGACAGCTAATGCCATGGGTGTAACGGTTCCTGTGGAGGTGCATTATGAACTTCTTGGCATCCCGGGCACATTAAATCTTCGGTCTGTTTATCTATTCCCTTCTCAAACACCTTCTGATTAGCATTATCTGCTGTGCCAGTCTCTGGTTGGTGCTACCATTTGAGCTGCAGTTGCCTGTTGATGCCACACTGAAAGCTTTGACTGAGTGCCAGTCTAGTTGGATTTTTCTCAACCATTCACGTCTGAAAAGTGCTGGCCCTCCAGTTCTCAATACATAAAGCTCTAACTGTTGTGTTTGGCCTCCAAACATCACATTTACTTTCAGATTGCCTTTGGGAGAGACCTTTTCACCTGTGCAAGTCCTTAGCATCACTGAGGTCTTCTCTAATGGCATCTTAGAAAAGAGTCTGTTGTAGTCAGCCTCTGGAATTATGGACAAACCTGATCCTGTATCCAGTTCCATTTTCAGTTTTACACCAGACACATCTACTGTGATCCAGATGATATTTTGATGTGCTTCAGTTATTCTATGCAGTTCCAGGCATGACAGTTCACCTTTGTCAGACTCTATGTTGTCTGATTCTCTTTTACATTCAGTAACTTTATGCATTTGCTTAGTTTTGTGTTTGAGACTTTAGACTTGGTTTTGCTTATTATCTGCCTTGCACGTTCTCTCTTGACCTTGTCTGTGACACTTTCTGCAGACTTTTTCTTTAAACCAAGTCATTTTCAGCATGTGAGGATTTGCCACATTGATAACATTTTTGGCTTTTTGCACCATTCAGGGACATTCTGTGCATTTCACTTTCTAACCTCCCTTTCTGCAGTTCTGCTGCATCCTTTGCTGCAGTCTCTAGCGATATTGCAATGGTCAATGCCATTCTAAGGTTAGGTTTGATTCTGCCAGTAGCCTTGTTTGAGTGCTTTGACTATGCATGCCACATACAAGCCTGTCCCTTAATGCATCAGAAAGTCCATCTCTAAAGTCCAGGAAAATTTTTGCAATTCTGCAATGTACTCAGAAAGGCTTTCATCTTTTGGCAGGTTCCTTTTATAAAATCCTAATATTTTGCTATTACCAGTGATTTAGACTCAAGTGATTTTGTAAAATTGTAATAATTTCATCAAACGTTTGCTTTCTGGCTTTGTAGGGGTTACTGAGTTACGTTAGAGACTGTACATTCTTGGGCCCAGTAAGCTAAGAAGTGTAGGGGCTAGGGGCTATCTTTTGCTCTTCCACATTGTTTGCATTACAATATAGTTCAACCCTCTTGATATATGACTCCCAGCCTTTATTAGTGCCATCAAATTCATCAACTTTCCTGACTGCAGCCATCGCCATGTTATTTTCACTTTAAATTCAGCACATGCTTCACTATTACTATGCATTTGTTAGCATCTGTGATGGCCTTCTTGTGCTGTTTGACTCTCGTTGTTAAGTCCAGTAACTGTCAGTGTAGTTCGTGATATTTTCTGACTCTCAAGTTTGTGCTCGTCACCAATTTGTTGTGTCTGCACAACTGCATATCAATTAAATAAAAACACGTACATGGGAGATGGCTTTAACTGGTGTATTCACCTTGCAGCGAGAAAGAAAACAATGTGCATGTGTCGACAACAGCGCATGCACAGACAACAGATTAATATGTAGTGCTAAGGCTGGGGGGCAGGGGTCATTGCTCTAAAAGAAATAGATCCATACATTACAATAACTAAAATATGAAACATTCAAGGCTACAATTTATAAAACTGGGCTGTATTTTTACTGCAGAACACTTCTGGACCCATCCAGATACCAGAGTCTTTATTTTGAGCATCACAATTTCACAGGGAAAGGATTCTAAGTTTACAGAGATCATACATGGCAAGAGAGAAAATAAAATTTGTAAATTGAGGATCTGGAATGAGAAGACATAAATATTGTGGGCTCATTGCCAATCAGGGGCCCTGGAAATATTTAAACAAAGCTTCAGCAGTGACCAGAACCTTCTCCTTTAAAGAGTTATGGGGAAAAGGCCAAATTTGAATGGGTTTTGGTTCCTGATGAGATATATGCTCTCTTGTTGTAAAGGCTTTCCGGCTACAACACAAAACTAATGCTCAGGATGAAATGATAAGCCTTTGACCAAAGTAACCAAACCTGCACTTCAGCGCATCAGTTAGTTATCAGGAATAAGTAGAATTGTCTCATCTTGTCACTTTCTAGGGCCAGAGGACATGGCCTCAGGATCGAGAGACGTCCGTTTAGAATAGAGATGAGGAAGAATCTATTTAGCCAGAGGGTGTTGAATCTGCCGAACTCATTGACTCAGATGGCTGTGGAGGCCTGGTCATTGGGTGTATTTAAGGCAGAGGTTGATCGGCTCTTGATTAGTCAGGGCATCAAAGGTTACGGTGAGAGGCAGCAGATTGGGGTCGAGAGAGAAATGGATCCATCATGATGATATGGCAGAGAAAACTTGATGTGTTGAATGGCTTAATTCCGCTCCTATGTCTTATGGTCTTATGGTCTAAAACAAAACAACTATGACAAAACAAGTCCCTTTCGCAGTCTTTCACCGCATGCTCACATGCACAGAGAGAACTCCAACCCTCCAGCCTCCAGCCCTCCAACCCTCCAACCCTCCAGCTTCCAGTCTTTCAAAGTCTAGTAATATACCCCAAAGCACAATGCAAAGGGAATCAAGTTCTCCTGCAATCCTGTATCCCTTAACTGAGATCTAAAATTGATCATTTGTCCTGGCTTTTGAAGAACATTACTTGCAGAAAAGAGGCAGCAATTTGTTTAATGTTAAAGCAGTTTTCTGCATCATCTTTATGAAGAGAATTTCTAACTGAGAGAGTCAGCTTCATTCTACAACATCCATGTCAGCCCAGGGGTTATGCATGAATATATAAAGTGAGTCTGGGGTTTTCAACTTCCATCTCAGGAGTTTGTATGCTGCCGGTCAGCCATACCTATCACCAGCAAAGCATAAGAACAAAGCACAAAAACAAAACCTTTGAAGCTGGTATTTCTGAAGTTGCTTCTCGACTTGCTATTGATTTCAATGTTGGGTTGATCACCTTTTGCATGAATTGTAGTTTGCTCAAGTGAAAAGCCAAGTCATTCACTTGAATCCATTATACAGTACTGCGCTAAAGACTTAGGCACGTTAAAAAATCTGTAACGTGAAGATGCTATCAAAAGTAATGAAATGAAAAGAATCAGAATGAGAATCAGGTTTATTATCACCGCCTATGACATGAACTTTGTTAACTTAGCAGCAGCAGTTGAATGCAATACATAATCGAGAAGAAAAAAACACAAAATAAAATAATAATAATAATAAATAAATAAATTACAGTATACGTATATTGAATAGATTAAAAATCATACAAAAACAAAACAATATATTTTAAAAAAGTGAGGTAGTGTCCAAGGGTTCAATGTCCATTTAGGAATCGGACGGCAGAGGGGAAGAAGCTGTTCCTGAATCGCTGAGTGTGTGCCTTCAGGCTTCTGTATCTCCTACCTGATGGTAACAGTAAGAAAAGGGCATGCCCTGGGTGCTGGAGGTCCTTAATAATGGACGCTGCCTTTCTGAGACACCGCTCCTTGACAATGTTTCTGGTCCTTTGCAGGCTAGTACTCAAGATTGAGCTATCTAGATTTACAACCTTCTGCACCTTCTTTCTATCCTGTGCAATAGCCCACCCCCTCCACACATCTCCATACCAGACAGTGATGCAGCCTGTCAGAATGTTCTCCATGGTACATCTATAGAAGTCTTTGAGTGTATTTGTTGACATACCAAATCTCTTCAAACTCCCAATGAAGTATAGCCACTGTCTTGCCTTCTTTATAACTGCATCGATATGTTGGGACCAGGTTAGATCCTTAGAGATTTATTTATAGATGGTATAGATGGTAAGTTTCTAAACATCAAAAATATTTCCTATAAAGAGCAGTAAACAGTAAAAACTCAAGTCAATACTTGGTGTGACTGCCCTTCGCCTTTAAAACTGAATCAATTCTCTTAGATACTCTGTTGTGCAGTTTCATAAGAAAATTGGCTGATAGGTTGTTCCAAACATCTTGGAGAACTTTCCATGGTTCTTCTGAAAACTTTGACCATCATACTTGCTTCTGTCTTTCCAGGAAATCCCAGACAGCCTCAATGATGTTGAAATCAGGGCTGTGTGGAGGCTAGACTATATGAGTCTGTATATAACAAAAAATCTAGGATGCCCAAGACTGTTGCACAGTACTGTTTACTGAATCAAATGTAAAGAAAAAAATGCAGCCAGGACTGTGTTTCGAAGAGGAATATCCCCCGCTCCCGCCCCCCAGGCTCTAAAAGGATAAGAAGATCAAATCAATGAGTACAGGCCATTCAGTTTATTATCAGTGGTGAAGAAAATTACAGAAACAATTACAAAGAGCGGTAGTGAAAGCTTGTTCAATTGCACCATTCAAAAGGGAAATGGATAATTTACAGAACTATGGAGAAAGAGCAAACTAGTTTATTGTTGATTACACACACTCAGTGGCCACTTTATTAGGTGCACCTGCTCGTTAACGCAAATATCTAAGCAGTCAATCTTGTGGCAGCAACTCAATGCATAAAAGCATGCTGGCATGGTCAACAGGTTTAGTTATTGTTCAGACTAAACATCAGAATGGGGGAAGAAATGTGATCTAAGTGACTTTGACTGTGGAATGATTGTTGATTCCAGATGGGCTGGTATGAGTATCTTAGAAACTGCTGATCTCCTAGAATTTCCATGCATAACAGTCTCTAGAGTTCACAGAGAATGTTGCAAAAGAACAAAAAAACATCTCATATGCAGCAGTTCTGTGAGGGAAGACATCCTGTTAATGAGAGATGTCCGAGGAGAATGGCCAGACTGGTTCATGCTGACAGGAAGGTAACAGTAACTCAAATAACCATGTGTTACGACAGTGCAGAAGTGCAGCTCTGAAAGCACAACACATTGAACCTTGACGTGGATGGCGACAGAAGCAGAAGATCAAACCAGGTTCCACACTGTTGTCCACTTTACTTCGTGCACCTCTATACCGCACAAAGTGGACACTGAGTGTGCATCCTGTACTCTTGGGCTGAACGGTTTCCTTTCATGGTACGGCTATTCAGTCATTCAGAAATAAGAATTAGTCACAACATCTGACAAATGAAGCTTAAGAGTTACAATGACGTTCATATTCTCTGAAAAAATAATCTATTAGCCTAAGGTTTTTTGGAGATTTTGAGCTTTTACCTGTTTTGATTCTTTGTACGAGATTTAGAAAACTTTTTTCCGGTGCAGACGTAGATGCAGAACATCCCCAAACAAGCTAAAATCCACACCTGCATTATTTGTCAGGGTTTTCACATAAAACACAAAAAAAGGTGTTCTCCAGAGACCCGGCACATTATTTCAATTAAATGTGGTTGACTCAGTCGCGGATTGAAAACAAAAAGCTTGACAGTGTTTATTTCAACAAAAAAAAAATTCTTCAAGCCTTTTTTTTCTCTGTAAGTAGGCAAGCACAGGATACCAGCTTTTCCTCGGAGATAAGTCTGCTCAACATCTGTTTGGAGTAGCTGGTCCAGTTCCTTAAGGTCAAATGTTAAACCAACAACTGTTGCTTAGCTTATTCAACACAATGCAAGGTGTAATATATTTTAAACCCAGAACACAAAAGACTGCATCAGATTGTTTGAAGGTATCAATATATTGATGCACAATTTGCTTTAAAGCTGCAGTTCTCCCTGCAATTAATGTTGGCCTCTTTTATTTTTAATTTGGTTACAGATTTATTTCAATCACAGCCAGGGATGCAATTACAGCTACCCCCTCTCCTACTCATCAGATAGTTTCCTGAGCCACAGAAGGAAGATTTAAGTTTAAAGCAGCTATTTATTTATTGAGATACAGTACGGAATAGTCCCTTACGGCTTTTTGAGCCATGCTGCCTTGCAATCCCTTAACCACAGGGCAACTTACAACATCCAATTAACCTACCAACCGGTACGTCTTTGGACTGAAGGAGGAACACACATGGTCACAAGGAGAATGTACAAACTCCTTACAGGTAGCGGTGGGAATTGAACTGGCGTTGCCTATACTGTAAAGCGCTGTGCTAACCACTACTTTATTGTGCTGCTCCAGAACAAACTTATTCAGTTCTGAGTTTCTGATATAAAAAAAATCAGGTGCACTGCTGGTTTTACACTTGAACACCTATGGCGAGTGATTGGACAGGCAAACCTTCTGATTTTCAGATGTCTAGCAAAAAAAAAATCCAAAATAATGGAATCAAATCTAACTGAACCATTACCAATTTATTTTTGGAGTTTTTGTTGGATTTGCAATGTGATAGCATGCAGTAGAATTTTTGAAGCAAATTTGGTCCCTCTATTTGATATTTTTTTTCACTTCTCAGTAAGTACCCATTGAGGCTGTGTGCCTGTTCTGGCTGCTTCGGGCTTCATGTCTGAGGACTCACTTTCATTCTAAATGCTATTTGCTTTCTTTCATTATTTGCACAACTTGTTTTGCAAATGTATACAAACTTTGATAATAAGTGTACCTCTGACTTTTTGGCTAGACACTATTTTGGTTAGCGTAGCAGTGTACACAAGGCTAACACTGGCCAGAAGAGAGCAGGATAGCCTGATCGTGACATCATGCAGTTATAACATAAGCTCTGCCAAGTTGGAGCTGAGCATTCCAGCTCTACCCTCTCTTAACCTTGCACAGCTGCTAGTGCATTCAGCAGCAGGAAAAGCTGCAGCCGTGCAAATTTAAAAGGATCATAACTATTCTGGTTAGTTGCTGATTCATTTCTACAGACTGTTACTAAGTGTTTAATGCCTTCTGGAATTCTTTGAAGTCGCTGAGACTACAGGGAATGGGTGGCAGGTGTTGAAAGACCCGATCAAGACTCTGTTGCTTCTGTATTCCCTGATGGTGGTTGTCCGTCGTGTCTGACGATGACAGAAAACCTGTGCCAGAAGAGCTTTGAAAGTGGAAAAGCTATTACGCTGGGCAGTTCCACTCTCTCAACCTCAGAAGTCTGGGTGCAGTGGTATGAACAAGTGTCACAAACTGGGGACTTCCTTGGTTGACCATGAAGTCTTCTTTCTGTGCCTTGTCATGCCCTTCGCTCTCCACGGAGCATTGCAGTAGTGCCTTCCTGGCCATTGGATTCACTGTAGATCTCATCCACCCAGTCTGCCAGAGCTGACTTCACGTGCTGGGACAGGCATGTCCCTATCTCTCCAGGGTATGAGTCCGCTGGCTACCAGCACTTGGTTTAGCCTGCCTGTTGAAGTAGTGGACTTGAGTGCAGCCAGTGCCATATGCAAACAGCTACTTGGAGTTGAGTGCCCGGTGGGAAGCAAAGGTGAGTGAGCTGCCCGGACTGGACATGACAAACCCCTTCATCAGAGGGGCAACCCTTCCTCAAGTCATCACGTCAAGTCAAGTCAAGTCACTTTTTATTGTCATTTTGACCAATACTGCTGGTACAGTACACAGTAAAAACAAGACAACTTTTTTCAGGACCATGGTGCTACATGAAACAATACAAAAATTACACTGAACTACGTAAAACAACACAAAAACTACACCAGGCTACAGACGTAGCCAGGACTGCATAAAGTGCACAAAACAGTGCAGGCATTACAATAAATAATGAACAAGACAATAGGCACAGCGGAGGGCAGTAGGTTGGTAGTCCGATTGCTTGGGGCTAAAACTGTTACATAAATAAACAGCTGAATGGCGGCATCCAGGATCTGTACCCCTGCCGAGTATTTCGTTGGAGTCAGATGTAGTCCAATTTAATGTCCATTGGAGAACAGAATGGACAGGACAGCCAGCCGGCTAGGGCCTGCTTTTTTCCTGGCACGGACTCCTGCCCGCTCACCTCGCTTCAGCTTCCTCGCACATCACTTACAACACCCCATACACCTACACCAGTGCATTATTAGGCATTTCCCCTTGGAATACAGAATGACTGAGAGAATAAGCAGAATTCTTGTTGAGCAGGGATAGGGATTGGGAGAGGGAGAAGGAAGAAGATACGAGGAAATCCCTTAGAAGGAGGCTATATCAATCATCCTATGTCAGCTGTGTGACAAGTCCTGGCTTCAATAAGGGTGTCCTAGAACAGTTACAATGCTCCTCCAGTTCAGAGGGGCATATAGACTTGATTCAATGCAATCAGGGTTTTACTGATGGCAGCACACGCAAGATACTGGAGGAACTCAGCAGGCCAGGCAGCATTTAAGGAAAAGAGTACAGTCAACTTTTCGGGCCGAGACCTTTCATCAGGACACTGTTGCCCTGCTGAAGGGTCTTGGCCTGAAACATTGACTGTTACCTCATTTCCATGGATTCTGCCTGAACCTGCTGAGTTTCTCCGCATTTTGTGTGTGTTGCTCTGGATTTCCAACATCCGCAGAATATCTTGTGTTTATTCATTTCTATTGATGCTGCCTAATTTTCTGCATCTGCAGATTTTTTTGCGTTTATGTTTTACTGGTTGTGGTCACTGCTGATGTCGTGCAACTTACTGAAGTGTGCAGCCACCTAGCATTGTGAGTTGTACTGGTTACACGCTGCGTTTGTTCATTTGTAAGCTGGCATGCTCACAGAAGCAACCGGTGCAGACTAATCCCGCATCAGAATCTCTGAGCCCATTTTCAGAGCCTGCCCACTTTAGCCCCAATAATAAACTGTAATCTTCGGTATTACCTTCTATCTGAAAACTGATTTCTGCCTTAAAAATATAAAGTTTTAAAAAATGGATTGAATTTCAAGGACTCTTCATGAGTTACAGAATAACCAGAGAGATTTGGACTATGAAAGAAGTTGAATCTGCAATGAGATGATAGCTCGCTAATCCACCTCAAAAAATCCTCCTTTCTTTTATTAATATTGAAATATACAAACGAATATTTAATCTATAATAATATAGCAGAACAGAAAAGGTAATTGTCACTAGCAATTGAGAGGAGATATGAAATCAATTTGCATTTTTATGTGTGCTCATACATTTGAAAGTGCGGTAATAAATGTGGCCAAGACTCAAACTATGGGATGGCAGAGAATGTAAAGATGATGGGGCAGGTATCAGAATCACATACTGTGCTACACACTTCATAGATTAAACTGACAGTAAAGTTCAAAGTAAATTTTATCAAACTATATTAAAATCACCATGTTCAACCCTGAGATTCGTTTTTTGCAGGCATACTCAATAAATCTATAGAATAATAGCCATAACAGAATCAATAAAAAACTGCCCAACTTGGGCATTCAACCAGCGTGCAGAAGACAGCAAACTGCGCAAATACAAAAAGAAAGGAACAGTAACAATAAAAAAATAAGCAATAAGTATCAAGAACATGAGATGAACATTTCAGTGATGGGACAAGTGAAGTTGAGTGTAGTTACGCTCTGTCCGCCAGAGAAAGCAGGATCTCCCAGTGGCCACACATTTTAATTCCACATCCCATTCCCATTCTGACATGTCTATCCACGGCCTCCTCTACTGTAAAGATGAAGCCATACTCAGGTTGGAGGAACAACTCCTTATATTCCGTCTGGGTAGCCTCCAACCTGATGGCATGAACATCGTTTTCTCTAACTTCCGCTAATGCCCCACCTCCCCCTAATACCCCATCTGTTATTTATTTATATACACACATTCTTTTTCTCTCTCTCCTTTTTCTCCCTCTGTCCCTCTCACTATACCCCTTGCCCATCCTCTGGGCTTTCCCCCCCATCTCCCTTTTCTTTCTCCCTCTGCCTCCTGTCCCATGATCCTCTCATATCCCCTTTGCCAATCACCTGCAGCTCTTGGCTCCATCCCTCCCCTTCCTGTCTTCTCCTATCATTTCAGATCTCCCCCTCCCTCTCCCACTTTCAAATCTCTTACTAGCTCTTCTTTCTGTCAGTCCTGACGAAGGGTCTCGGCCCGAAACGTCGACTGTACCTCTTCCTAGAGATGCTGCCTGGCCTGCTGCGTTCACCAGCAACTTTGATGTATGTTGCTTGAAATTCCAACATCTGCAGATTTCCTCGTGTTTGAGTGTAGTTATCTCCTGGGGTTCAAGAGCTTAATGGTTGAGAGGTAAAAACTGTTCCTGAACCTGGTAGTGTGAGTCCTGAGGCTCCTGTACCATCATCCTGATGGCAGTGACAAGAAAAGAGCATGACGTGGGTGGTGATCAAGATCCCAGCATTAAAAAAAGGTTAAACTAAAGCCAATTCCAAAGCAAATAAGCCAAGAAATTTAACTGAATAGAGCACTTTGTTTCCTTATAGACACTAATTGTGTACAATTTGATTTCACTCTGAATAGATTGAGCTAGTAAATGTTCATGAGGCCAGCAGGCATTGGACCGAGAACCTCCTGTGCTACATAGGTTGGTGCAGTCGGCCTGTGCAGCTAATAGTGGGAATTTTCATCTATCGCTTATAGGTAATGTAAAATAACAAACAACAACTGTTATTGGACCAGATCAGAAGAACTAATTCTGAAATGGTGGCACAGTAGCACAGTCATTAGCACAACACTTTACAGTACAGTTGACCCTGGTTCAATTCCTACCACTGCCTGTAAGGAGTTCTCCTCTTGACTGTGTGGATTTCCTCCAAATGCTCCAGTGTCCTCCCACAGTCCAAGGACATACTGGTTGAGAGGTTAATTGGTCATTGCAAATTGTTCCATAATTAAGCTAGGATTACAGCAGGGATAATTGGCTGGCAAGGCTTGAAGAGCCAAAAAGGCCTATTCTGCACTATATCTCAATAAATAAAATAAAAATAGAACTAGGAGTGTTTTGTTTTATTTTGCTGCTTTTCTCACTATTTAAAGGGATGCTTTGCTGACATTGGGAGATTTTGACAGAGAGGCTTCAAAGCTCTTCCAAATGTAGCTCAGGAGATGGCTGACAGTGTAGTTGGCTGGATCGGAATGCTCCATCTGTTGTGTACTTAGCTGCTAAGACGCTCATGCAGTGGGTGCCTCAGTAATGACGCCACTCTCAGCAATCTGTTGCAGTAGGTGTTGTTATGACAGTGGGTTAAGGATTTGAAGGCAAGAGGCAGGGACTTGCCCATTAGCAAGAAGCTTCCTCAACGATACTACATCCTCACCAGAGCTATCCAATGAACAAAATTTTCAGACACGTGACTTCAATCCCTGCATTAATGAGTTTTCTGACATTCTGCAGGAACACCTTTGGCCACACGTTTGTTCCTGGACTGCACAGTCCATGAAGGCATGTTAACTTTCACCTTCTTCAACGTGGTTTATTCTGAATAACTGCAGAAGATTTCTGCAAAGTCTTCCAATATGGTATTCATTACTATATCCAAAATATCAATTAGGCATGGTCTTCATAAGAGTTATTTCAGAAAGAGCAAAAGGATATTGCAAGCACGGAGATTGTCCAGCACTGTTATCTTTCCAGAGTGTAGGATCGACTATATTCATGCTCCCTCTGAAGTTTTTATGAAGGAACTAGACCTTCCCTTCAATCAGAAAAGTTTCCACTTCCTTAACGTGCAGTTAGAGTGAAGTATAAGAATTTCTTCTAGGAGAATCCTTAGGGAGAAGCCACAGCTGAAAGTTTTCAGCAATCAACACTTGTTAGATAGATTGATTCTGTGAGACAAAGGTTCTCCTCTATGCCTGGGGCTGCTTACAACACTGCCCGTTACATAGTCATGTTACATTCAGAGATACTCAAGTACTGCAACATGAGATTTTATTCCTACATTATTCCAGGACTATGGTACAGTTCTTGCTCAGCAGAACCATTGCCATGCCACATAACCTTACAGACTACAGAGAGTAGCTAGTACCAGAGGAAGAGCATGAGGGAGATTTGGACACTGAGAACCATGACACAAAGGAGGGAGGCATTGTATGCATGAACTATAGGGAATTCCCTGGTAGAAAATGGTTCTAGGGAAGACTTTGTAATATTGTCATTTCCAGTTCACGTCTTGTTCGTGTCCGTATTCCAGTTATAACTGCCAAAGTCACGTACTAACAATCAGGTGAGGAAGCCCATATGACACAAAATAATCTTTAACATGCTACATTATAGGTTCACCTACATTGATTAAAGTATATGAATGAATTCACCTACACTTTAATTATCTGAAAGATTCATCAGAGTTCCTCTACATTTCCTGATCTCGGCTTGGCCTTTAGTACCCCCTTTTGCAATTGGATCCTGGATTTGCTCACTTGCAAATCCCAGTCTGTTCAGGTTGGCAAGAACATCTCCTCCACAATCTCCATCAGCACAGGAGTACCACAGGGATGTGTACTTAGTCCCCTGCTCTACTCTACACCTATAACAGTGTGGCTAAGCACAACTCCAGTGCCATATTCAAGTTTGCTGATGACACCACTGTTGTGGGCTATATCAAAGGTGGTGATGAATCAGCATACAGGAGGGAGGCTGAAAACTTAGTTGAGTGGTGTCATAACAACAACCTCTCACTCAATAGCAGCAAGAGTAGGAGCTAATTGTAGACTTCAGGAGAGGGAAACCAGAGGTCCATGAGCCAGTCCTCATTGGAGGATCAGAGGAGGAGAGGGACAGTAAATTTAAATTCCTGGGTGTCACTATCTCAGAGGACCTATCCTGGACTCATCATGTAAATGCAATTGTAAAGAAAGCACAACAGCACCTCTACTTCATTAGAAGTCTGCGGAGATTTGCTATGACATCAATACCCTTGACAAACTTCTTTTGATGTGTATTGACTGGCTGCATTATGGCCTGGGATGGGAACACCAATGCCTTTGAACAGAAAATCCTACAAAGGGTAGTGGATTTTGTCCAGTACATAATGGGTAAAGCCCTCCCAACCATTGAGCACATCTACATGACACGTGTTGTAGAAAAGCAGCATATATCATCAAAGATCCTCACCACCCAGGCCATGTTTTCTCACCGCTGCTATCAGGAAGCAGGTACAAGTGCCTCAGAACTTGCACCACCAGTTGCTACCCCTCAAATATCAGGCTCTTGATCAAAAGAGAATAATTACACTCATCTATTGAGAAGCTCCGACGACCAATGATCGCACTTTCAGAACTCATTAACTTGTTATTTCATGCTCTTGCTGTTTATCGTTACAATTCAACAGTTTGTTGCCCTCTGTGTTCCTGTTCTTTCATTGATCCTGTTTACAGTATAGATTTGCTGAGAGTGCCCTCAGGAAAAAGAAAAAAATCTTGGGGTTGTATGTGGTGGCATGTATATACTCTGACAATAACTTTTACTTTGGACTATAATTAACTCCACCTTGGTTCCCTTGAGCCAAGCACCTTGAAGTAGCCAAATTCTGATTGTCAGGACTTACCTTTGACTTACAGGGGGCCTATGTACATTTCCTCTGCACCCATGGTCTTTTCTATGCCATTGCTGCTGTGGGCACGTGGCCAAGTGGTTAAGGTATTGGACTAGCTACCTGAAGGTCGTGAGTTCGAGCCCCAGCCGAGGCAACATGTTGTGTCCTTGAGTAAGGCACTTAATCACACATTGCTCTACAACAACACTGGTGCCAAGCTGTATGGGTCCTAATGCCCTTCCCTTGGACAACATCGGTGTCGTGGAGAGGGGGGACTTGCAGCATGGGCAACTGTTGGTCTTCCGTACAACCTTGCCCAGACCTGCGCCCTGGAGAGTGGAGACTTTCCAGGCGCAGATCCATGGTCTCGCAAGGCTAACGGACGCCTTTACTTTACTTTGCTGCTGTCTAATTGCCAACAGCTGGTAACCCTTCTCTGAATTAAAATTGCAAAAAATATGGAAATCAGAAATAAAAGAAAGAAAGTGCTGGAAATTCTCAAGAGGTTGGGCAGTAGTTACAGATGGATGAAACAGTTCAAAGTTCAAAGTAAATTTTATTTTCAAAGTACGTATATGTCACTGTATACAACCCTGAGATTAACTTTCTTCTGCACATACTCAATAAATCTATAGAATAATAACCATAATACAAGCAATAAAAGACTGCCCAACTAGTGCAGTCACCCAGGCTGTAAAAGTCAACAAATTCTGCTAATACAAAAAGAAAGAAATAATATTAATAAATAAATAAGCAATAAATATTGAGAACATGAGATGAAGATTCCTTGAAAGTAAGTCCAGTGGCTGTGGGAACATTTCAATGATGGGGCAAGTGAAGTGAAGTTGAGTGAAGTTAATGTTCAAGTGGAAAATTAATAATCAAATTGGAAAAGAAAGCATTTTAAGCTGTAGTGAGGGATTAGTGGTATGCACTGGACAAAGTGAATATCTCTGTTCAGGTGCAGCCAGCCATTCCATTGGTGATGGAGAACAGGGATAATGGTGATGTACTGCTTATGGACCATTTGCTCAATATATTAATGAGAGAAGGAGAGACAGACAGACAGACAAAAACAGAGAGGGAGATAGAGAGAGAACAGAAATCATCATCATTATGTGCGTTGTCATATGATGTGGGAGGACTTGCAATATTCATCAGCTACTCATCTGGCCATCCACCATCTAGTCCCATTGCTTCACATGATCCTGTAGTGGTTACAAAGGCAAACTGCATGTGGCCTTTATTGCAAAGAGGTTGGAGATTAAGAATATGTAAGTTTCCTTATATCAGGGTTTGGAAGAATGAAGAGTAACCTTATTCAAACATCCGTAGAGGGCTTGTCAAGCAGCTGTTGAGAGGTTGTGACTAGTGACGTCATAAAGCAGGGAATTTAGCTACAAAAATAAGGGCCAATCACTTAAAATGGAGATGTACAGACATTTCTTGTTTCAGAGTGTGGTGAACCTCTGGAATTCTCTGCCTTGAAAGTGATAGCCAGGTCTTTAGATAATAGAGCTTTAACCAGCGGTCAACTGGACATCAGAAGTTTGGAGAAGAGGGTACTTCGAACAGGTCCACTGCCTGAGGATAAAAGACAAGAGTGGTTTGCAGCATCAAAATAGAGTCTTGACTAGTAACCAATTAGTGTTCGGGATTAATTTATAAGAACAAATTAAAAGAAGGCCTGGGAAAGCACAATGGCTATCATCTGAGTATACAAAGTCAGAATGGTGATCTTAAGGCATTAACTCTTTGGGGCATCATTCAGAGAAATCAGAGGAAAGAAAAACTCTGTTTTTTTCCTTCTCTTTATATCTGCTTAGTTAGGACAGTAGAAATATCAGGCAGGATAGTTCAAATGCTCCTGTTGTGGGATGTGGGAAGGCAGGAAGACATCCAGTAATCTTGAACACTACAACTGCGAGCAGTGCATCCAGCTGCAGTTTCTAACAAATGGTGTTCTGGAGTTGGAGCTGGAACTGGATGAACTCTGGATCATTTAGGAGACTGAAGGGGTGATAGATAGGACATATAGAGAGATAGCTACATGGTCCATGTAGGTACCAGTGACATGGGTAGTACAAGGTTTTACATAGGGAGTTCAGGCAGTTAGATGCTAAGTTAAAGGGCAAGACCATAGAACCATAGAAACTACAGCACAGAAATAGACCCTTTGGCCCTTTTTGGCTGTGCCGAACCATTTTTCTGCCTAGTCCCACTGACCTGCACACGGACCATATCCCTCCATACACCTCCCATCCATGTATCTGTCCAATTTATTCTTAAATGTTAAAAAGGAACCCGCATTTACCACCTCGTCTGGCAGCTCATTCCATACTCCCACCACTCTCTGTGTGAAGAAGCCCCCCCTAATGTTCCCTTTAAACTTTTCCCCCCTCACCCTTAACCCATGTCCTCTGGTTTTTTTCTCCCCTTGCCTCAGTGGAAAAAACCTTCTTGCATTCACTCTATCTATACCCATCATAATTTTATATACCTCTATCAAATCTCCCCTCATTCTTCTACGCTCCAGGGAATAAAGTCCTAACCTATTCAACCTTTCTCTGTAACTGAGTTTCTCAAGTCCCGGCAACATCCTTGTAAACCTTCTCTGCACTCTTTCAACCTTATTTATATCCTTCCTGTAATTTGGTGACCAAAACTGAACACAATACTCCAGATTCGGCCTCACCAATGTCTTATACAACCTCAGCATAACATTCCAACTCTTATACTCAATACTTCGCTTAATAAGGGCCAATGTACCAAAAGCTCTCTTTACGCCCCTATCTACCTGTGATGACACTTTTAGGGAATTTTGTATCTGTATTCCCAGATCCCTCTGTTCCACTGCACTCCTCAGTGCCTTACCATTAACCTTGTATGTTCTACGTTGGTTTGTCCTTCCAACGTGCAATACCTCACACTTGTCAGTATTAAACTCCATCCAAAGACCTCCAGGGTTATGATCTTAGGATTGATACCCATGCCATGTGCTAGTGAGGGCAGAACTAGGAAGATTATATAGTTTAACATTTTGCTAAGGAGTTGGTGTAGGAGGGAGGGCATAAGAGTTTTGGATCATTGGGCTCTCTTCCAGGGGAAGAGGGACCTGTACAGAATAGACAGTTTGCACCTGAAATGGAGGGTGACTAATATCATAGTACAAAGGTTTGTTAATGCTGCACGGTGGGGTTTAAACTAGAATTTCAGGGGTGTCACGTGACCAGCAACAATAAATATAGAATTGACTCAGGTTTTATAAAAACAATCAAACATTTATCAAACTCTACCCAATATAAAAAAAAAACAAAAAATCTTAACTGGACGTAAACTGCTATGCGGCCACTTAACAAACTGCCACTCAGTACTAGTTCTTAAAGCGATAAATGCGAAAACAGTTCTTAAAGTGGTAAATTCAAACACAGATCTTAGAATGGTAAATTGGAAAGTCCAAGAGATTTATACAGTCAATTAGGAGAGACTTTCCTGAAGTAAAGAATTCCTCGAAGACACGACGTCACAGCCGATCCCAGCCGGAACCTGCCTTGTCCACAGGATTCACAACAACGGAAATAAAACGGTTTAAAGGCACTGACCTTTCCATCTGGATACTAGATACTGCACAGCCTTTTCTGCTGCTTTTAGCAGAGGCTATCTCATGCAGATCACTCTTTCTTGAATGAATTCAATAATGGTCGATTCTCTCCAAAACCGTCGAACGACTCCTTCAGGTTCCTGTCTTCACTCTCCAATATTACTGAAAAGGTACATCAACAAATCTGGCAGCTATTGGTAAAACTGCCGGCCCAACACTTCTGTACCTTACAATAGAAAGTAAAACTCCGTTTTAAAACTATACTGCGTCATGAGATTAATAAGCAGTGTAGCAGAGTATCTGACTGATGATCTAACTGAAAGCTAACTGCATCACCAGGGGTCTACACTTATATACCTGGTGAGAACAGGTCATCACGTGACCTCACATCGGCAGGAAAATTACATCATGTGACCTCCGCAAGACCATTACACCATCCTCATAAGACAGTCACAAGATATCCATGAAGTATGTAACAGGGGTATGGGAACTAGAATGCCAGAACAGTTAGTGGAGAGGTTGTGGACGCAGTTGTTGGCAAGACCTCAGACAAAGTCAGGAATCAAAAGGTTGAGCAAGGTGTGACAAAATTGAAAGGGGTGACTACAGGACTGAAGGTGTCGTATCTGAATGCGTGCAGTATATGGAAAAAGGTAGATGAACTTGCAGTACAGTTGCAGATTGGCAGGTATGATGTTCTAGGCATCACGGAATCACAGCTGAAAGATTATAGCTGGGAGCTTAATGTCCAAGGATATACATGTATTGAAAGGATAAGCAGGAAGGCAGAGGGGGTGGCATTGCTCTGTTGGTAAAAAAAATAAAATCAGATTATTAGAAAGAGGTGACATGGGGTCAGAAGGTGTTGAATCATTGTGGATAGAGCTAAGGAACTGTAAGGGTAAAAACACCCTGATGGGAGTTGTATACAAACCCCGAAACAGTAGTAAGGATGTGGTCTACAAATTAGAACGTGAGATAGAAAATGCATGCCAAAAGGACAAAGTTACAATAGTATTGGGGGACTTCATATGCAGGTGGATTGGAAAAGTCATGTTGGTGCTGGATTACAGGAGGGGGAATTTCTAGAACACCTATGAGAACGTTTTTTAGACAGCTCATGGCTGAGCCCACTAGAGGATCAACTATTCTAGATTGGGTGTTGTGCAATGAACCAGGCTTGATTAGAGAACTTATGGTAAAAGAACCCTAAGGGACAAATGATCATAATATGATTGAATTGATGCTGAAATTTGAGGAGAAGCTAAAATCAGATGTATCAGTATTACAATAGAGTAAAGGGAATTACAGGGACATGAGAGAGTGTCTGGCCAGAATTGATTGGAAAAGAGCACTGGCAGGGTTGACAGCAGAACAGCAATGGCTGGAATTTCTGCAAGCTACTCAGAAGTCACAGGATATATACATCCCAAGGAGGAAGAAGTATTCTAAAGGAAAGATGACACAAATGTGGCTAACAAGAGAAGTCAAAGCCAATATAAAAATCAAAGAGATGGCATATAATAGGTACAAATTAGTGGGAAGTTAGTGGACTGGGAAGCTTTTAAAAAACAACAGAAGGCAACTAAAAAAATCATTAAGAAGTTAAAGATAGAATTCAAAAGAGAGTTAGCAATAATATTAAAGAAGATACCAAAAGTGTAAAAGAGGTGAGAATGGATATGGACCACTGGAAAACAATGCTGGAGAGGTAGTAATGGGGGACAAGGAAATGGGGGATGAACTGAATAAATGTTTTGCATCAGTCTTCACTGTGGAAGACACTAGCAGAATGGTGGAAATTCCAGGTGTCAGAGGTCATGAAGTATATGAAGTTACTGTAACTCGACATAAGGTTGTTGGGAAACTGAAAGGTCTGAAGGTAGATAAGTCACCTAGACCAGATGGTGTACACCCCAGGGTTATGAAAGCGGCAGCTGAAGAGATTGTGAAGTCATTAGTAATTATCTTTTTAGAATCACTAGATTCCGGAATGGTTCCGGAGACTAGAAAATTACAAATGGTAATTCAAGAAGGGAGAGAGGCAGAAGAAAGGAAACTGTAGACCAATTATTCTGGCCTCAGTGGTTGGGAAGATGGGTTGGAGTCAATTATTAAGGATGCGGTCTCAGGGTACTTGGAGGCACATGAGAAAATAGACCATAGTCAGCAATGTTTCCTCAAGGGAAAATCTTTCCTGACAAACTTGTCAGAATTCTTTGAAGAAATAATAAGCAGGATAGACAGAGGAGGATCGCTTGATACCGTGCACTTGGATTTTCAGAAGACCTTTGACAAGGTGCCACTGATGAGGCTGCTTAACAAACTATGCGCCCATGGTACTTCAGGAAAGATTCTAGCATGGATAAAGCAGTGGCTGAGTGGCAGGAGGCAAAGAGTGGGAATGAAGGAGGCCTTCTCTGGCTGGCTGCTGGTGACTTGTGGTGTTCCACAAGGATCTGTGTTGGGACTGATTCTTTTTACATTACATTTGAATGATTTAGATGATAGAATTGATGACTTTGTAGCAAAGTTTACAGGTGATATGAAGATAGGAGGAGGGGCAGGTAGATTTGAGGAAGTAGAGAGGCTACAGAAGGACTTGGACAGAATAGGAGAATAGACAAAGAAATAGCAAATGGAATACAGTATTGGTAAAGCACTTTGGTAGAAGAAGTAAAAGGGTTGACTACTTTCTAAATAGGGAGAAAATACAAAAAACTGAGCTGCAAAGGGACTTGGGAGGCCTTGTGCAGGATTCCCTAAAGGTTAATGTTCAGATTGAGTCTGTGGTGAGGAAGGCAAATGAAATGTTAGCATTCATTTCAAGAGGACTAGAATATAAAAGCAAGGAGGTAACATTGAATCTTTATAAAGCACCAGTAAGGCCTCACTTGGAATATTGTGAGCAGGTTTAGGCCCATTATCTTAGAAAGGGTGTGCTGAAACTGGAGAGGGTTCAAAGGAGATTCACGAAAATGGTTCCGGGATTGAAAAGATTTTCATATGAAGAGCATTTGATGGACCTGTGCCTGTATTCACTAGAGTTACGAAGAATGAAGGGTGACCTCATTGAAACTTATTGAATCGTGAAAGGCTTTGATAGAGTAGATGTGGAGAGAATGTTACCTTTAGTGTGAGAGTCTAAGACCAGAGGACACAGCCTCAGAATGAAGAGGCGTCCTTTTAGAACAGAGATGAGAAATGTCTTTAGCCAGAGAGTGGTGAATTGTGGAATTCTTTGCCACAAGCAGCTGTGGAGGTCAAGTCTTTATGCACAGTATATTTATGGCAGAGGCAGATAGATTCTTCATTGGCCAAGGCATGAAGAGATACGGGGAGAAAGCAGGAGATTGGGACTTAGAGAAAAATTGGATCAGCCATGATGAAATTGTGGAGCAGACATGATGGGCCAAATGGTCTAATTCTGCTCCTATATCTTATACATTTAAGGTGGAGATAGGTAAATATTTCACTGAGGAATTAAGGGTTATAGGAACTTGGCACAGAGAAGGAATTGAGGACATCATATATCAGCCACAAGTACGTGGAACACCAGGACAAGCTGAGACGCCCAGTGGAACACATTGCTAGGATCATGGCAGAGGCAGATACATCAGGGAGTATTTAAGAGACTCGTAAATAGATACATGAGTGATAGAAAAGTGAAATGGAGGGATATGTGGGAAAAAAGGGTCAGATTGATATTGGACTGGCTAAAAGGTTGGCATGACATCATAGGCCAAATGGCCTGTACTGTGCAAGTGCTGTTCAAATTTCTGTGTTCAATATCAGAAAAAATTGCAGTAAATTGGTTTATACCCAATTGCTGTTGGAGGAAGATTGATTTTGTGATGAAGATGGCTTCTGAACACTTTACTGAACCTGCATTAATAGTATTACATTACATTGTCCAGAAATAGGAGATGGAATTTAATGCAGACAGGTGAGAAGTATTGCACAAACCAGTGCAGGACCTACACAGCGAGCAGTAGAACAGACGGATCTGTGAATACAAGATCCATAATTCCTTGAAAATGGCATTACAGGTTGATAGGGCTGTAAAGAGAGCTTTTGGCACATTGGCCTTCAGAAATCAAATTACTGAGTACAGATGTTGGGATATTATGTTCAAATTGTACAAGATGTTGGTGAGGCCTACTTTGGGGTATTGTGTGCATTTCTGGTTACCTACCTACAGGAAAGATATAAATAATGTTTAAAGTGTGCAGAGAAAATTTACAAGGATGTTGTCAGGACTTGAGGACCAGAGTTATAGGGAAAGTTTGAACAGGTTCGGACTCTATTCCCTAGAGCACTGGAGAATGAGGGGAGATTTGATAGAGGTGTCCAAATTATGAGGGGTATAGATAGGGTAAATGCAAGCAGACTTTTTCCACTGAGGTTGAGTGGAATGACAACTGGAGGTCATGGGTTAAGGGTGAAGGGTGAAATGTTTAAGGGGATCATAAGTGAGAACTTCTTCACTCAGAGTGGTGTGAATGTGAAATGAGCTGCCAATGAAAGCGGTGAATTCAGATTTGATGTCAACGTTTAAGGGAAATGTGAATAAGTGTATGAAGGAGAGGGGTATGGAGGGCTATGGTCTGGGTGCAGGTCAATGCAACAGGCAGAATCATAGTCTGGCATACACTAGGTGGGCTAATAGGCCTGTTTCTGTGCTGTAGTGTTCTAAGACTTTATGACTCTAAACACAGCATTTCTGATAATGCAGCAAAACTTCAGCGCTGCACCATAAAATTAGCATGGAATATGGGGTGGGGGGGGGGGTGGAAGATACTACAGCACAGGATGGAAGTTAGCTGCAGAGAGTTGTAAACTCAGTCAGCTCCATCATGGGTACCAGCCCCTGTAGCATCCAAGACATCTTCAAGGGCCGATGCCTTAAAAAGGCAGCATCCATCATTAAGGACCCCCATCACCCAGGTCATGCTCAGTTCTCATTGCTACCATCAGGAAGGAGGTACAGAAGCCTGAAGGCACACTCTCAACGATTCAGGAACAGCTTCTTCCCCTCTGCCATCCGATTTCTGAATGGACATTGAACCCATCAACACTGCCTCACTACTTTTTATTTCTATTTTTGCACAACTTACTTAATTTAACAGTTTGAGATATATACACTTACAGTAATTATCTCTTTTTTTTCCTCTGTTATTATGTATTGCATGTACTGTTGCCACAAAAATAACAAATTCCATGACTATGCCAGTGATAGTAAGCCTGATTCTGACATTGATGTGTTTTAATTCTGAAAAGTAGTTTGAAAATTAGTCTCAATGGATTGACAAAGAGAAATAGGAATTTCTGGTGAAAATTGTAACATATTGATGGCACAAAAATGTATTCAAAAAAGCAGAATGTCCCAGTGCATAACTATTTGATCTATAAAAAAAATATTCAATAGAATTTTTCAGGTGAGGGGAGATGGTTGAGTTATAAAGTTAATACAACAATGATTTAGTTCTAAGATAATATAAAATCTAAAGTCAGGAAGGAAGTTTTAGAATAAGTTGATCAGAGTTGAGAATAATAATGGCCATGAGGAGATCATTGCTATTCACTGTGACACAGAATTAAAAAACTAATCGACATGGTAGCATAGCGGTTAACACAACGCTTTGCAGTACCAGTGACTCAGGTTCAACTCACGCCGCAGTTTGTAAGGAGTTGGTATGCTCTGCCTGTGACCGCGTGGGTTTCCTCCGGGTGCTCTGGTTTCTTCCCACAGTTCACACATGTACTGCTTGGTAAGTTAATGTGTCATTGTAAATTGTCCCATGCTTAGGCTAGGGTTAAATTGCTGGGTGGAGTGGCTCAAAGTGCCAGAAGAGCCTATTCCACACTGTATCTCAATAAATAAACAAACAAACAAACAACTGATGATAGTATTCTGAGACAAAAATATAAAATGTTGGATATATTTAATATGTTGGGCAGTATTTGTGTAGAACAAAACAAAATTGATGTTTCAAGTTTAAGAACTTATCATCCGAAGTTTTAATTTTTTTTTACCTTGGCATTTCAATTCAGTTTTTGTTGTCTTTGTTCTTCCTGTTCTGGAATATCTTCCTTAGTGAGGGTTCTTCAGTACATTTTGCTGAAGAGTCTCAGTGTACCTGCCTTTCATTGCTCAGTGAAATCACGTACAGTCTAGAAGGAAACACACTGAAACAGAATGAGGAGAGAAGCCTCCATTGGTCAGGGTCAATCATGATTGTTGCATCCCAGTTGTCTAGATACACAAGACTGGGCAGTACAGTATGGGGAGCAAGCTGTTTCCCATGTAGCAAGCTCCCTCCTCCATGCAGCTAATGAATCCAAAGGAACTGCAGAGACTGGTACAATTTGGCACCAGCAGCAGCACAGGAGTTGCCAGTCAGCAGTGAACTCAACGCAGGACTGCCTTAGGGACACCAGCTCCGGATTTTTCCCTCAAGGTTTACTCCCAAAACCTTCCCCATGAGTGGGTATAGCCACAAGGCAGCAGAGGTTTAAGATCAGAATTTTCCTTCTCCTTCGATGTTCTCCTTAAAGTATTTATAGCTGGCGGTGATAATGGGGACAAGCTCCACTACCTATTAAATGCCCCCAATGGCATGTGCCTCTGACAGACAAGTCCAGCTCCTGACCTTCACGTGTGCCTTAGCTACTAATCTCGACAGAACCATTTCTACAGACAGGAGAACGGGCAAAGGTGGGCTGCCAGCACCTCAAAACCAGTCGCTTTGGACAGAACTCCTTCCTTCTGGTAGGCACTTTAGGTCACTGTATGCCAGGACAAATAGGTACAAGAACAGTTTCTTTCTGTATGCCATCAGTCTTATGAACACTTGAATTTTAGTCTATTATAAACCAAGTCCACCTGTACATACACAGGTATACCTCATTGTATATAGTTCACGATTATTTGCACTATTGTTTTGTTTGCTTTTTGATTCTGTACAGCAAGAGCTCAGGGAAACCGGCATCAAATTCTCTGCATGTGTCCACATACTTGGCGATAATAAAGGATTCCGATTCTGATTATGAAGGAGCTTGTTGGCCGTGGGTGGAAGACAGTAGCACACAAAAAATGCTGGAGGAACTGAAGGGGTCAGGCAGCATCATACCATCACACCAGAACAGATATATGGTGCATTAGAAAAGGTCTGTGTTCAAAATCCAGCCAAAATACTATCAGTAAAGTTACAAGTTTATTGTTGTGCTGATTGCAAAATCTGGGCCCTTACTGTAAGAAAAAGGATGCTCATTGGAAAATGGTGGATTTTCTTTTCCTTGCTCATATAATTTATTTATTTTATTGAGATACTGCACGGAATAGACCCTTCCGGCACTTTGAACCACACCGCTCAGCAACCCCTAATTTAACCCTAGCCTAATCATGGGACAATTTACAGTGACCATTTCTCCTACTAACCTTGACTTTGGCCTGTGGGGTGAAACCAGAGCACTCAGAGAAAACCCACTCATTCCACAGGGAGGACGTACAGAGACTCCTTACAGATGATGCTGGAACAGATCTCGGAACTCCGACACCCTGAGATGTAATAGTGATCCACTAAGTACTTTGCTACCGATCCTACATTATAAATTAAAAGTGACCATTGTGTGACTGGTTGATCATTAGTTTGAATTGCTGAGGTTTAATTTCCTGCATTGAAAAGTTTAAATTGTTATATTTCAAATGTATTTTTAATATATATCTTATTTTAAAGAGCTAATGGAATATCCCACTGATTTCATAAATTATGATTGTTCCTTTACAACTGTGGATCATAAAATCTGAATGAAAATACTGTTGAAACATACTATTATTAAATTCTCTTGGTCCAGAATGACACATGGTTTTAAAATGGTTAGGAATTCTGGAATGCTCTTTGAGGTTGACAGCTATTATGAATACTGCCTACGAGCTCAATTCCATGCCAAGTTATGGGATATGCATTTGATAAATATTATAGTGAAAGAAGAGATTTTCAAATTATCTGTGCAACCTAGAAAACATACTGTAACCTGTAACAGATGATTAAGTTACAACATATCTGCCTGTAAAATCAATTGCATGACTTTCTTTATTTGTAACAAAATTCAGCTGCAAATCTGTCTTTTCCATGAGTGAAATGTGGTCATGTCCACTTCTGGATTTTACCATGTCCCATCAATATTTTACTACGTACCTCTGGTAATAAATCTGGGGCTCACTAGATGCTGCTGTGTCCCTCGTGAACTTCTCCTTTTGGAGACCACAGAGAACTTGGAGTATGTTGTTTTGGGCTTGCAATATATCTCTCCCTCTCCCCCTCCCTACCCCCCTCCCTCCCCCTCTCACTCCCACACCTCTCTTTCTTTCTCACTGTCCTTCCTCTCGTTCTCTCGCCCTCTGTCTCTTTCTCTCCCCTCCCTCTCTCTCTCCTTCTGTCTCTCTCTTCCCATCTCCCTCTCTCCCTTCTCTCCCCCTCTCTCTCTTCTCCTCCCTCTCTTTCACCCCTTCCCTCTCTTCCTCTCCAACTTATTCTTTCAGTCTCTTTCTCCTTCCCTCTCTTTCACCCTTTCTCTCCCCATCCACCCTCCTCTCTCACTCTCTCCCTATGTCTCTCTCCACCCCTTTCTCTCTCCCTCCCTCCCCCTCTCACTTTTCCTTAACATTCCGCCCATTCTACTCCCATACTCCATCCCTCCATCCTTGTATTACTTCCAAAACTGCCGAAGACTAGTCACAGATTTACATGTGCACTACTTTCAATGCAAGTCTCCCGGGTGGCTTGACAGTCATTCCTCCAATGTGTCACCCACCAACTCCTCACCTACAAGCTGAATTAGATCATTGTTTGAGCTTTCAAGCCCAACCACAAAGACTTTGGCCTGTGTAGCAACTGATGCTGTTGACTAATGCCCAAAGCAATCCTTGCCCAACTAAATTGGTCATGATCGAATGGTGGGCAGACTTGATGGGCCGCATGGCCTGCTTCTGCTTCTATTTGTTATGGTCCATCACAACCTATTTAGTGTCTTCCAAAGCATACTAACTATACCTTATATATTTACATCCGAGTTATTTATACAACTTACAAACAAAAGTCCTACATGAGCCTTGTGGCATACCACTAGATACAGGCCTCCAGATACAGAAACAAACATCACCCTCTGCTCACTTCCACTGAGAAAATAATCAATCCAATCAACCACGCCCCTTGGATCCCAATGCAGTCTAACCTTCTAGACTAGCCCGCCATGAAGATCTTGTCAAAGGTCCTGCTAACATCTCTATAGATAATATCCACCATTCTACCTTCACCTACCTTCTTGATTACCTCATCGAAGAACTCCCAGAGATTTGTCAGACGTAATTTCCCATGAACAAAGCTGAGCTGATGGTCCTGTACGAGCTGGTGTCAGAAATCACTGAAGCAATGTGGGAGGAAATCCATCCTTAATTTCAGGGGACGGTCTAAGAAGAAGATACAAATAATTAAAAGCAATCAAAATTCAAACACTGTAAATTCCAACTCATTTCCCAACAGTGCACCAAAAGGTATATTACCACAATAGACATCATCTGCAGGCATAAGAAAAATGTTAATAGCATCATTAAAATCCTCACATTTATTGACAAACAGGAGAAAATCTGCAGATGCTGGAAATCCATAGAGGCTACCTAGCCTGCTGAGTTCCTCCAGCATTTTGTGTGCATTGCTCATATTTATTGAAGTATTTTTCAGCAGTTATTTTCCCGAAACTGTCCTGTTATGATTAATAGTAAATCCCAACTCATGTGTTTAAAACAACACACATCAAAGTTGCTGGTGAACGCAGCAGGCCAGGCAGCATCTCTAGGAAGAGGTGCAGTCGATGTTTCAGGCCAAGACCCTTCGTCAGGGCTAACTGAAGGAAGAGTGAGTAAGGGATTTGAAAGTTGGAGGGGGAGGGGGAGATCCAAAATGATAGGAGAAGACAGGAGGGGGAGGGATGGAACCAAGAGCTGGACAGGTGATTGGGAAAAGGGGATACGAGAGGATCATGGGACAGGAGGTCCAGGAAGAAAGACAAGAAGGGGGAGGGGACCCAGAGGATGGGCAAGAGGTACATTCAGAGGGACAGAGGGAGAAAAAGGAGAGTGAGAGAAAGAATGTGTGCATAAAATAAGTAACAGATGGGGTACGAAGGGGAGGTGGGGCCTTAGCAGAAGTTAGAGAAGTTGATGTTCATGCCATCAGGTTGGAGGCTATCCAGACAGAATATAAGGTGTTGTTCCTCCAACCTGAGTGTGGATTCATCTTTGCAGTAGAGGAGGCCGTGGATAGACATGTCAGAATGGGAATGGGATGTGGAATTAAAATGTGTGGCCACTGGGAGATCCTGCTTTCTCTGGCGGACAGAGCGTAGATGTTCAGCAAAGCGGTCTCCCAGCCTGCGTCGGGTCTCGCCAATATATAAAAGGCCACATTGGGAGCACCGGACGCAGTATATCACCCCAGTCGACTCACAGGTGAAGTGTTGCCTCACCTGGAAGGACTGTTTGGGGCCCTGAATGGTGGTAAGGGAGGAAGTGTAAGGGCATGTGTAGCACTTGTTCCGCTTACACGGATAAGTGCCAGGAGGGAGATCAGTGGGGAGGGATGGGAGGGACGAATGGACAAGGGAGTTGCGTAGGGAGCGATCCCTGCGGAATGCAGAGAGAGGGGGGGAGGGAAAGATGTGCTTAGTGGTGGGATCCCGTTGGAGGTGGCGGAAGTTACGGAGAATAATATGTTGGACCCGGAGGCTGGTGGGGTGGTAGGTGAGGACCAGGGGAACCCTATTCCTAGTGGGGTGGCGGGAGGATGGAGTGAGAGCAGATGTACGTGAAATGCGGGGGATGCGTTTAAGAGCAGAGTTGATAGTGGAGGAAGGGAAGCCCCTTTCTTTAAAAAAGGAAGACATCTCCCTCGTCCTAGAATGAAAAGCCTCATCCTGAGAGCAGATGCGGCGGAGACGGAGGAATTGCGAGAAGGGGATGGCGTTTTTGCAAGAGACAGGGTGAGAGGAGGAATAGTCCAGATAGCTGTGAGAATCAGTAGGCTTATAGTAGAACAGGGTGAGAAGAGGAATAGTCCAGATAGCTGTGAGAGTCAGTAGGCTTATAGTAGAAACACTTCACCTGTGAGTCGGCTGGGGTGATATACTGCGTCCGGTGCTCCCAATGTGGCCTTTTATATATTGGCGAGACCCAACGCTGACTGAGAGACCGCTTTGCTGAACATCTACGCTCTGTCCGCCAGAGAAAGCAGGATCTCCCAGTGGCCACACATTTTAATTCCACATCCCATTCCCATTCTGACATGTCTATCCACGGCCTCCTCTACTGTAAAGATGAATCCACCCTCAGGTTGGAGGAACAACACCTTATATTCCGTCTGGGTAGCCTCCAACCTGATGGCATGAACATCGACTTCTCTAACTTCCGCTAAGGTCCTACCTCCCCCTCGTACCCCATCTGTTACTTATTTTATGCACATTCTTTCTCTCACTCTCCTTTTTCTCCCCCTGTCCCTCTGAATGTACCTCTTGCCCATCCTTTGGTTCCCCCCCCCCGTCTTTCTTCCTGGACCTCCTGTCCCATGATCCTCTCTTATCCCCTTTTGCCAATCACCTGTCCAGCTCTTGGCTCCATCCCTCCCCCTCCTGTCTTCTCCTATCATTTTGGATCTCCCCCTCCCCCTCCAACTTTCAAATCCCTTACTCACTCTTCCTTCAGTTAGTCCTGACGAAGGGTCTTGGCCTGAAATGTCGACTGCACCTCTTACTACAGATGCTGCCTGGCCTGCTGCGTTCACCAGCAACTTTGATGTGTGTTGCTTGAATTTCCAGCATCTGCAGAATTCCTGTTGTCATGTGTTTAAAAAGTGCACAAGCAAAGGAAGGGAAAATTCTACAATCCTTACAGTGATCTGCAAAAAAAAAAGATAATTTTAAATGTTGTTAACTTCCAGATATTTCTGTTATTGAGGACTAAAATTGATTCTCAATCAAATAATTATTAATGGAGAAGTTTCAAACACACATCTACTGTATGCACAGGTAAACCTGTTATAAAAGTTTATTTCCAATGCATTGTAATGATTGCTATTCATTAATCACAACCCTTCTCCACTCTACATTGTTAAAGCATAAGACCATAACATACAGGTGCAGAGTTAGGCCACTTGTCCTATTGAGTGTGATTTCATCATGGCTGATCCATTTTGCCTCTCAGTCCCAATTACCTGTACCTGTTCATGTCCTGACCAATCAAGATTCTATCAAACTCTGCCTTAAATATATCCAATGACCTGACCTCGACTGGTGGGCAATTGGGTGCCGATAATCTGCTGGGCAGTTTTCACCACCCGCTGGAGTGCTTTGCAGTCCGATATGGGACAATTCCCATACCACACTGAGATGCAGTTGGTGAGTATGCTCTCAATGGTACAGCGGTAAAAGTCCGTCAGTATCCTGGGACAGAGGTGAGCTTTCTTGATGCTTCGCAGGAAATAAAGGTGCTGTTGCGCCTTTTTGACCAGGATGGAGGAGCTCAGGGACCAGGTGAGATCCTCGGAAATGTGGACACCAAGGAATTTGAAGCTTGATACATGCTCCACTACAGCTCCGTTGACATAGATGGCAATGTGAGTGTGACTCCTGGCATGCCTGAAGTCCACAATGATCTCCTCGGTCTTCTGAGTGTTAAAGGTCAGGTTATTGTCCGCACACCATGTGACCAAGTGCTGGACCTTGTCCCTGTAGGCTATCTCGTCAGCCCCTCTGATCAGGCCAACTACCGCGGTGTCGTCTGCGAACTTGATTATGGAGTTAGAACCATGTGCAGGAATGCAAATGGGTTTATTGATCATAACAAAATGTCTCTCTAGTGTTTTCTGCTCCCTCCCCTTGCCTCTTCCTTTTTCCCAACCATGATCCCCCACTCCCTGTCCCCTTCCCACTCTCAGTCCACAATAGAGACCCATATCAGAATCAGGTTTATCATCACTCACATATGTCATGACATTTGTTCTTTTTTCTGCGGCAGCAGTACAGTGCAATGCATAAAATCACTATAGTACTGTGTAAGAGTTTTAAGCTCCCTAGTTATATGTGCCAAAGACAATTGCACAGTACTATATATTGATATACTTTCTGCTATATTCCCTAATCTTCATGAAGACATGGGGCAAAATGTATTGATTTACTTTACTCACACTTGTAAATAAAGTCAAAAACTGATAAAGCACAGAAGATGACCTAGCCATCTACCAGGTTTGTGCCAATTCAATAAAAGAGCTCTTCAATTAATTTCAGTCCTGTCTTTTACACATAGTTTTGAAGTAATTCCTTTTCATTTCTATCCAATTCTATTTTAAAAGTTATTGGGAAGTGCATTCCAGATAACAGCGATTGCATTAAAACTTCACCTCATTTCATCTCATTCCCCTTTCAGCTAAACCACTGTTGAATTCCATTTCCGTAGGTTATCAATGTGCGATATCCAAGATAAATAGGAGAAGATCATGTTACAAGAAGTAATCATACGTGGAGGGAAAGAGTAAGGAGAGCAGAATATGGTAATGCTTGATCCTATCTGTGGTGTAAAGATTGGCCTTTCAGATCACCAGATATGTGGATGTTAGGTTCAGTGTAAAGCTAGCCCTTTTTCAATTACAGTGTAAACTGATGATGGCAACAGCAGGACAAAACTTTCCTTGCTGGTCTTAAATAAACTGAAATTATTCATTCAATTGTTAACATACTTGTTTAAAATTGTACTTGCTGGAGTTTAGAAGAATTGAAACCTATCAAATATTGAAAGACCTACATAGTCATAGTCATAGTCATACTTTATTGATTCTGGGGGAAATTGGTTTTCGTTACAGTTGCACCATAAATAATTAAATAGTAATATGTAAATTATGCCAGGAAATAAGTCCAGGACCAGCCTATTGGCTCAGGGTGTCTGATCCTCCAAGGGAGGAGTTGCAAAGTTTGATGGCCACAGGCAGGAATGACTTCCTATGACGCTCTGTGCTGCATCTCGGTGGAATAGAGTGAATGTGGAGAGGATGTTTCCTATAGTGAGGGAGTTTAAGACCAGGGACACAGCTTCAGAATAGAGCAGGGGCTCCCAACTTTTTAATGCCATCAACTCCTACCATTAACTATGTCATAGTAGCACAACACTTTACAGTACCAGTGATTCAGGGTTAGTTCCCGCCACTGGCTGTAAGGTGTTAGTATGTGGTTTCCATGACCACATGGGTTTCCTCCGGGTGCTCCAGTTTCCTCCCACAGTCCAAGGACATACTGGTTGGTAAGATAATTGGTTATTGTAAATTGTCCCATGATTAAGCTAGAATTAAATCAGGGGATTGCTGGGTGGCGTGGTGCCAAGGGACAGTAGGGCCTATTCTGTGCTGTATCTCAATAAAAAAATAAGACGTCTGTAGACCACAGGTTGGGAAACGCTGGAATTGAGGGACATCCATTTAGAACAGAGATGAGGAAGAATTTCTTCAGTCAGGGTGTGTTAAATCTGTGGAGTTTGTTGCCACTGACAGCTTTGGAGGCCAAATCATTGGCTATTTTTAAGACAGAGGCTGATAAGTTCTAAGGCCATAAGACCATAAGACTGAGGAGCATATTTAGGCCATTCAGCCCATCGAGTCTGCTCCATCATTTCATCATGGCTGATCCCAGATCCCACTCAATCCCATACACCTGCCTTCTCACCATAACCTTTGCTGCCCTAACCAATTAGGAATCTATCAACTTCCAATTCATAATATATCCATGGACCTGGCTTCCACCGCAGTCTGTGGCAGAGCATTCCACAGATTCGCTACTCTTTAGCTATAATAGTTCCTCCTTACTTCTGTTCTGAAAGGTCACCCCTCAATTCTGAGGCTGTGCCCTCTAGTTCTGGACACCCCAGCTATAGGAAACATCCTCTCCACATCCACCTTATCTAGTCCTTTCAACATTTGGTAGGTTTCAATGAAATCCCCCACATTCTTCTAAATTCCAGTGAGTACAGGCCCAAAGCTGCCAAATGCTCCTCATATGTTAACCCCTTCATTCTGGAATCATTCTCATGAATGTCCTCTGGACTCTCTCCAATGACAGCAGATCCTTTCTGAGATATGGAGCCCGCAACTGTTGACAATACTCCAGGTGCACCTCGATTAATCAAGGCATCAAAGTCAAAGGTTAGAAGGAGAAGGCAGGGGAATAGGGTTGAGGGTATAATAAATTATCCATGATGGAATAGTGGTGCAGACTCAGTGAGTCGAATGGCCCAATTCTGCTCCTATGTCTTAAGGTCTTTTTGAAAAAGACATTTGTGTAAATCATATTATCAAATATTCAACAGTCTAAAGTTAACAAGTAATGAAAATCACTATACAGTCAAAAGTGTTTTCAAATTAATGCCCTGATGGAAACACATTCTTAAAATCAGTGGAGTTGGATATAATCTACAGTACCATGCAAAAGTCTTAAAAGCATATATATCGCAAGAGTGTCTGAGACTTTTGCACAGTACTGTAGTAATTTTATGTATTGCACTGTACTACTGCCACAAAAAAAAACAAATTTCATGACATACGTGGGAGATGATAAGCCTGATTCTGATATGAGTCTCTATTATGGATTGAGAGCTGAAAATGGTCAGGGAGAGGGAAATCATGGTTAGGAGAAGGGGAGGGGAGAGTGGAGGGAGTGGGAGGCACCAGAGGGACATTCTATAATGATCAATAAACCAATTGTTTGGAATGAAATGACTTTGCCGAGTGTCTCAGGGCTGGGTGTGTCGGCACCCACGGCACCCCCTGTCCCTGGTACCCCTTCTCTGTCACCTGTCCCACATCCCTCCCGTGGTGCTCCACCCTCACCATTCCCAATATCCTTTGCTCCCCCCAGATTTACAAATATGGTTCCAATAGGTTTCAATAGGTCAATAGGTACATTTAATGTCAAAGAAATGTATACAATATACATCCTGAAATTCATTTTCTTCGCTTTCCACTCCATGTTGACAAATACAGTATTTGCAATATTCTTAAGCACCCTCACTATATATATGTGCCTAAGATTTTTGCACAATACTGTAAAGGATCATAAACACCTGTGATTTATTCAATGTCACTACTAATATACTAATATTCACGATATTCAGAAAATAAATTAAAGTTTGTATATGATTTTGCCATGTATCATTTCCAGGTGAGAAATGGACACTGGTACCTTGAAAATTAAAAGAACAGTAGCTTCCAATTTTTGGGCAACCAAGTCCTGTCTCTTCCACTATGTGGAGGGGTCTGTGTAGATAGCATTCATATACCATCGTAGAATTGCTCATTAAGCCATCTGGTGTAAGATCTAACACAATGCAAGTGCCTGGACAACTTTAATTTCTTTGTTTGTTTTTGAGATATAGTGAAGAATATACCCTTCCTGCCCTTCGAGCCGCATCACCCAGCAATGCCCTGATTTATTCCTAACCCAATCACAGGACAATTTACAATGACTAATTAGCCTACCACTGATACATTTTTGGACTGTGGGATGAAACCAGAGCACCTGGAGGAGATCCATGCATTCACAGGGAGAGCATACAAACTCCTTACAAGTAATGGCAGGAATTGAACCCGGGTCACCTGTACTGTAAAGCATGGTGCTATGCGCTATGCTGTTGCCCTTTCATAAGGTCCTGTAACTTCCATGCACAACATGGCTAAAAATGGATTTGGAACAATTGGAGAGAAACAGGAATAAGCAGATGTTGGCTAAATTGGGCAGTGTTAGGTATGTGAGAATGTTAATTACCACCAGATTATCAAGCAGTGCACACGAGAGAAGTTGCCAAAATCAGTGCAGGAAGAAGGGAAGATAGTGGCTCCCTGCTGTGCACATCCTTCTGACCTTCAGCTGCAAATCTCTGCAAATAATATATTTGTCCCAAAATGTCATAAAAATTCCATAGAAATGGATTGTCCACAGACCTTGCTACCTACATCTGCTCACTTCCAGTAACCTGGTGTGGGATTGGAAAAATGTGTGAGGCACTGGGAAAGATATATGTGCTGGGAGAAATGAAAAGCAGGTCTGTGATAAAGATCGTTGTGGACTGAGTGGAATATCGAGTTGAGTGTATGTTGGGGAGGGAGGGAGCTGGGAGGGAAGTCCAGCTTGTGTCACAGAATGTGGTGAAACGAGGCTTTATAGTCCTGGGCACGGTGGAGGGGTGGGGGGGTGGTGAAGTAGAAGTGGTTCTGGGCAAAGCAGTAAAGATTGAAGAGAGAAGTGTTCTCTCCTCTGATCGAGCCACTGAATTCCTCGTAAGGACTATTGGCCCTTACTAGGAAAGGCCATTCTTCACCAGTGGGGCTGCAGTTTCCTCAGAATCCATTAACCAATGTGTTTCAAAAGACTTAATTCTTATTACCATAATCTCCATTACACTATCCACATAGGAAAGGATTCAATCATGTGAGGGTCAGCTTTTATGCAGAAGATTGTGGGTAAATCTTACATTCTACTGCTGCCTCAAAACAACAAATTTTACATCATATGAAACAGCGATAATAATGATTCTGAAATGAAAAAGAACACTTCATGTTGGCTCTGCAGTGTACAATGTTGGTGTCACCTGTTCACAGCTGCCCAGGAGGTGTCAGAGTCGTTGCACTCCACTGGGGGGGCAGTGTGGCGAGGAACCCTGGCTGCAGTTGGTACTGCCCTCCAGGCTTCGCTCTGCAGAAGACAAGCCGTATTACATTTGCAAGCAGACTTCTGCAACGTTCATGGTCTCAGGGTCTTGGATGTCATTGTGTATTACTGATATCTCGTACGTACTTACTATCTTGCTATGTGCGGCAGTTGGTACTGTGTTATGGAGTAATGTTGTTTCATTTGGCTCAATTCATAGGTATTCATGTATGATGAATGACCATTAAACTTGAACTATAAACCGAGGCCATGTCAGCTCACAAAAGTGAACATAAATGATCCAAGCGTACTGCTTCAAAGTGTTTTCGATTGTGTCTTGACAAATGTTTATACCTCATCATTAAACCAGATCATTTGATCATTGGTACATTATTGACCGTGAGAACTTGCTATGTACAAATCGACTATCAGACTGGGCTACACTTCAAAAACTATTTCATTAGCTGCAAAAATGGAGGACTGACTTGTGACCCAGGAAGCTGCTATATATAAGGAAGTGTTTCTCTTTTTTTCTGACGAAGTTTTTTTTTGGAGGGGAAGCAATAAAAAAGGAAACACTTCTTTTAAGAGTTGGAGGCAGACTTTAAATGGATTTCCCTCTTTTCCTAATGGTAAACTGCCAATGTTGGATGCATTGCACAGCCACCTTCCCCTTGCTATGAAAATGAAGGCTGGCCTCATATATGACTCTGGATATTTGCCAAAGGACAGTTTAAAACCTAGTTTATGCCATGTGTACTTAATGTTGGCAGGTACTTCAGTACGCTATTAAAGTGGTGTTACACTATAGATGGTAGCATTTTTCAAAGTTCAAGGTTTGAAGTAAATTTAATATCAAAGAACATATATGTCACCCTATACAACCCTGAAATTCATTTCTTGCAGGTATACTCAATAAATTCATAATATAATAACAATCATAACAGGATCAATGAAACTCCACACTAACTTGGGCATTCAGCCAGTGTGCAAAAGACAAAGAACTGCATAAATACAAATAATAATAATGATAAAATAAATAAATAAATAATTAGATACATATATCAATGGCTGGATCACCATCTGGTACTGAGGGAGGGGTGGTGTGGTGGGGGAGACTACTTTTTACTTATACTTTATTGTCGCCAAACAATTGATACTAGAACGTACAATCATCACAGCGATATTTGATTCCGTGCTTCCCACTCCCTGGATTGCAAATATTAAATATTAAAAATATTAAAATAGTAAAAATTGGTCAATATTAAAAATTTAAATTATAAATCATAAATAGAAAATAGAAAAATGGAAAGTAAGGTAGTGCAAAAAAACCGAGAGGCAGGTCCGGATATTTGGAGGGTACAGCCCAGATCCGGGTCAGGATCCGTTCAGCAGTCTTATCACAGTTGGAAAGAAGCTGCTCCCAAATCTGGCCGTACGAGTCTTCAAGCTCCTGAGCCTTCTCCCGGAGGGAACAGGGACAAAAAGTGTGTTGGCTAGTTGGGTTGTGTCCTTGATTATCCTGGCAGCACTGCTCCGACAGCGTGCGGTGTAAAGTGAGTCCAAGAACGGAAGATTGGTTTGTGTGATGTGCTGTGCTGTGTTCACAATCTTCTGCAGCTTCTTTCGGTCTTGGACAGGACAACTTCCATACCAGGTTGCGATGCACCCAAGAAGAATGCTTTCTACGGTGCATCTATAAAAATTAGTGAGGGTTTTAGTGGACAGGCCAAATTACTTTAGTTTTCACAGGAAGTAAAGGTGCTGGTGGGCCTTCTTGGCAGTGAACTCTGCTTGGTTGAACCAAGTCAGGTCATTTGTGATATTGACCCCGAGGAACTTAGAGTTTTTGACCTGTTCCACTTGCGTACCACTGTTGTAAATTACTGCACAAGTTTGAAGTAAACTGCGGAGAGTTGTAAACTTAGTTAGATCCATCATGGGCACTAACTTCCCCAGTATCCAAGACACATTCAAGGAGCGATGCCTCAGAAAAGGCAGTGTCCATCATTACTCACCCTCATCACCCAGGACATGCCCTCTTCTCATTGCTACCATCAGGAGGGACGTACAGAAGCCTGAAAGCACACACTCAATGATTCAATAACAGCTTCTTCCCCTCTGCCATCTGATTTCTGAAAGGACATTGAACCCATGAACATTACCTCACACAACACACATAAAAATTGTTGGTGAACGCAGCAGGCCAGGCAGTATCTATAGGAAGAGATATAGTCGACGTTTTGGGCCAAGACCCTTAGTCAGGAGTCCTGAAACGTTGACTGTACCTCTTCCTAGAGATGCTGCCTGGACTGCTGCGTTCACCAGCAATTTTTATGTGTGCTGCTTGAAATTCCAGCATCTGCAGATTTCCTCGTGTTCGCAAACATTACCTCACAATTTTTTTTATTTGTTTATGCACTACTTATTTAAGGTAATTATTTGATATACAGTAACATACTTACTGTAATTCACAGGTTTTCTCTCTATTATGTACTGCATTGTATTGGTTTTATTGTTTTCCCAAACTGCAACAGAAGGTAGAATTCCACAACGTATTTTCTTTCGCTCAATGCCATCCATTTTATTTAACAAAAGAAAATCAGTTCCTGCCCTGTCTTTAAGGAGTTTGTACATACTCCCTGTGACCGTCTGGGTTTGCTCCAGGTGCTCCAGTTTCCTCTCACAGTCCAAAGCTGTACATGCAATGTTCCCTCTAAGGTGAGTGTGTGTGCGCGTGCACATCTTTTGCTACTAGTGCACAAAGGAATTTAAATTGCACACAAAAGGTTGCCACCCTCTACCTCATTGCCATGTTAAGTATATTTCACGATCGTACACAATCACATTTCCTTTTCCAGTTTCTGATGCGGGTGGTTTTGACAATGTGGAGTTTGCAATGATTTGTCTGCAGATTTCAGAACTGGTTTATTCATACTGTTTTTATTAAAGAAATTATTGATTCTCTGTGTCAAATTCCATAGAAGCAAAGGGCGTGAAGCGCAAAAGAACTGCAAGTTCATTTAAAGCAGAATAGCTTAATAAAACAGTAAACACTGCTACACCAAAGAGCCATGAGATTAGAAACATGCAGCTACGGGAAATATTTATGTACAATACAGAAAATGGTGTTACTTGTGATGCAAAAGTTGCTGGAGGATTTCTATGTAGGAAAAAGTGCAGTGATATTTGGAAACTTGACTTTTTAAAGCATCACAGTGAGCAAATCACATATGTATAGTGTGTAAAAGTTCTGACGAGAAAATCCTTCATTACCTGCTGCATGTGTTCTATGAGAGTGCAGACGAATGAGAGTGAAAATGATCAAACCTAGAGGAGATCGAAGTTCTTATTGACAGTGTTTTGCTAGCTGTTACAACGAATATCTCTATATATAAAAATTCAGTGCACACATGTTGTCACTGGGCAAAAAATCATACAGCACAAGATTTTTGTGCACACTGGTCATTACAAGTGTACAGATTAGAAGGTTAATTGGTTATATAGGTGTAGTCGGGTGGCATGGGGTTGTTGTGCTGGAACCATCTGTTACCATGCTGCTTCTCTTAATAAAAAGAAATGGAGAACTTTCGAGGGAATAATTCTTCATTTTCCACAGTTCAACATTAGATTTTAGGGACTGAATGTGATGCTGGAAGCAGGGTAGTTAAACACTGCGTTGGATGCTTGGGGCTTGGAAGTTTAATAATTATGAGGTTTGGCAAGTATGTTAAAAATATTTTTTTAAAAACGCAATTGCTAGAAATCTGCAATAGAAACAAAATCTGCTGGAAACAATCAGCAGATTGGACAGCATCCATGAAAGAAAAACAAAAGTTCATGTTTCAGATTGAATGTTTCTTGCAGTTTATAATCCTGCTGATTATATCTCTAGTGCTACAGTTCATCCCCAAAAGTTCAAAGTTTAAAGTACATTTATTAACAAAGTATGTATACTATATACAATCTTGAGATTCATCTCCCGACAGGCAGCCACAAAACAAAGAAACTCATAAAAAGATGTCAATACCTCATGTGCAGAGAAGGAAAAAAACAAATCATGTGAAAAAAGTAGGCAAGTAGCGTTCTGAACAAAACTTGCAGTTTAAGGTGGCACTGGTGAAGCCCAGCGACTACTTACTGGCGGCAAACAAAATGGAGTTCATCCCTCACCCCTGAAGGCGTCTATGTGGAGTTCTCCATGTGCTCATATGGTAAACTGGTAAATCAAATTTATAAATCAGTTTATTATTGTCACATGTACCAAGTACATTGAAAACTTGTCTTGCATGTGTTTCATAGTGATCAGTTCAGTACAACAATGAATTGACTTTTACAAGGTAAAACAATAATGGAAGCTCTATAAAACTCTGGTTAGGCCACACTTGGAGTACTGTGTCCAGTTCTGGTCACCTCACTATAGGAAGGATGTGGAAGCATTGGAAAGGGTACAGAGGAGATTTACCAGGATGCTGCCTGGTTTAGAAAGTATGCATTGTGATCAGAGATTAAGGGAGCTAGGGCTTTACTCTTTGGAGAGAAGGAGGATGAGAGGAGACATGATAGAGGTGTACAAGATAATAAGAGGAATAGATAGAGTGGACAGCCAGCACCTCTTTCCCAGGGCACCGCTGCTCAATACAAGAGGACATGGCTTTAAGGTAAGGGATGGGAAGTTCAAGGGGGATATTAGAGGAAGGTTTTTTACTCAGAGAGTGGTTGGTGCGTGGAATGCACTGCCTGAGTCAGTGGTGGAGGCAGATACACTAATGAATTTTAAGAGACTACTAAACAGGTATATGGAGGAATTTAAGGTGGGGGCTTATGTGGGAGGCAGGGTTCGAGGGTCGGCACAACATTGTGGGCCGAAGGGCCTGTACTGTGCTGTACTATTCTATGTTCTATGTTCTATGAATGCAGAACAAAATGTAACATTTACAGAGAAAAGTGTAAGGTCATAACGAGGTAGATTGTGAGGTCAAGAGTCCATCTTATCATACTAAAGAACCATTCAACAGTGGAACAGAAACTGTCCTTGAACCTGGTACGTGCTTCCAGGTTTCTGTATCTCCTGTCTAATAGGAGGGGGAAAGAGAGAATGACTGAGATGTGTAGGATTGGGCTGTGTGCCGGATTATTGGGTCCTGGGCAAGGTTGCTGGAGGATTGTGCCAGAGTCTTGGGTCATGGGCAAATTTTAATTGACACTGTTTGTGGACTGGATTCTGCAGTTCATGTTATGTGTGTCTGGTTTCTGCTCACTCATTTTTTAATTGCTATTTTGTGAGGTTTTGATCGGGGTGAAGTAGCTCTGAGCCCTGCAGTCAGCGAATGATACGGTTCTAAAGTGAACTGAACTGAACTGAATAGTCCTGAACTGTTTCAAGGACTCTGAGGTTTGCCATTTGTTCTTTCATTGTTTGCAGTTTGGATGTTTGATGTTTACTTTGAATGGGTTCCATGGTGTTTCTTGTGGCTGTCTGTGGGAAAATGAATCTCAGGGTTCTATTCTACATACATACTTTGATAATAAATGTACTTTGAATCTTCGATTGAGATCTGTATCTGGGGAAAACAGAGACTGGTGTAGCCACAGTCAGAACAGAGATTACAGAAAGTTGGAAATAGTTCGAAAAATGTGTAACTCAGATGGTTGATGGTTGGGTTGAGTTGTTCTCCAGTCCTGGCAATTTACTTGCAAACATTTCATCACCACACGAGGAGACATCATCAGAGCACTGTTGATCAATAGCACATTGATTAAGTCTCCTCGCATGGTGATGAAATGTTTGCAAGTAAGTTACCAGGATCAGAGAGCTACTCAGCCCAACCATTACAGAAAGTATTCATCTTTGTTTTATCTAGTCAATGATCAGGATGACTGCGTTGGTGAACTGATGATGAACTGAATCTGTTACTATGTTGACGCAGGAGACTGCAGATACTGGAATCTGGAACAAAAGCTAGAACAATGAAGGAACTCAGCAGGATGTGCAGCATCTGTAAAGGGATATGGGCAGTTGAAAGTTCATGTTGAATCCCTGCATTGGTACTGAGAGTAGAAAAGTAAGATGGCTAGTTATCACATTCCTTCCTTGCAGCTGTTTTGTGTAGTCACTGATATTTATTTGTATTTGTACTTGCACAGTTGAGATGTCGAAGATTTGGGGGGGGGCAGTAGTTTTTGATGGATTTTAGATCATGTCTCTGGGGGCTTTGCTATTGCTTGCCTGGTGGGTGGTGGGTGCTGGGGATTCATGCTTTTGCTGGAGCAAGTAGGGGAAGGGGGTTGGTTGTTGCATTTCCTGCTGCTTGTGCATGGGAGGTGGATGGGTCTCTGGGGGTTTCTGTCATTCATTCTTCGAGTGGTTTTTGTGGATGTCTGGGAAGAGTGAGGATTTCAGATTGTATTCTGTATACATTCTCTGGTATTAAATTGAACCAAATTGTTGTCTTCCGTACTTTGGTTGATCTTTCATTGATCCTGTTATATAAATTTGCTGAGTATGCCCACAGGAAAATGAATCACAGGGTTGGATATGGTGACATCTAATGTACTTCAAAATAAAATTTACTTTGAACTTTGAACTGAGGACTAATGCAAGGGGTGAGAACCACCGAGATTTGCAGATAAATCATTCCATTATAATGAAAATATTCATGTGGGTCGGAAGAGGACTGGACCACTATGCAGAGTTGATTCATTACTCCCTAAACCATTATGGAGATGATACAGTTTGGGCATATAACCTCTAGCTCACCCATGGAAACAAATTACCTCAGTCTGGAGTATTAGATTTGTACACATGTACATCCCATGAAATTACTTAAAGAATTATGCAGATAAATTAACACAAATGAAAATATATTAACACATGATACATTTTCACATGTATGTACTCACACATACATACATCTTTTAATATCATTCTTGATTTTACTGCTTCTCAAATCATGCAGTATATAATTATTGTTTATCTCTCAAGCAAAAACTTCTGTTAACAAGAAGAAATATGGAGTAACAGTAAAAGAAAATGAATAAAGGTTAAAAATCCTTAAGTCTGCATTTACTTGTTAAAAAGTAGAGGTCTGTAGCCTGTTAGGAGATAGTAACACTTCAGAGGTTTGAAATGATATTGTAAACCGTTCCAGTTTCATTCTTACAGTTAATATATCATTTCATCTCCTTGATGTACCACTGCTGCTTAACACATTGCAGACAGTGTGCTGCCTGCACGTATAATCTTTAAATGTCTATCCATCACTGACTTTCTGACATCAGCTGGGAAAGTCACATGGAGGCACCCTTGACTTTTGCCACATCAACTCCTGCAGGCAGCCACATAAGATCAGCAGGAGACCATTATACATAAGTACAACCAACAAAGAAATGGCAATATAATACAACAAACAGCAAGTTTTTTTAGAGTGAGATGCATCAGAAATAATTCATAAGATATCTAGCTCAGGTGGTTAATGGCTGGGTTGAGTTGTTCTCAGAACTTGGCATCTAATTTCTGAATGGACATTGAACCCATGGACACTAACTCACTACCTTTTTATTTCTATTTTTGCACTACTTATTTAGTTTAATTATTTAAAATATATATACTTACTGTAATCCACAGCTTTTTTTTCTATTATTACATATTCCATTGCACTGCTGCCAAAAAGTCAACAGATTTGACAATGTATGCCAGTGCTATTAAAGCTGATTCTGATTTAGTTGCAAACATTTCATCAACATACGAGGAGACATCTTCAGTGTGCTGTTGATTGTGGTGTGTCCTCCAAATGTTTGACCTGATTGTATATCAAGTCCAAGCATTTGGAGGACACACTACAATCAACAGTGTACTGATGATGTCTCCACACACAGTGACAAAACATTTGCAAGTCTATTGCCAAGACTGGAGAACAACTCACCCCAAACAATAAAAAAATGTTTGCAACCACAGGCTTAAGAACAATTAAACAAACAACAAAAAAAGTTGATTATTGATAAAGTTGGAATTTTTTTTACATATATTGGTAGGGAAAAGTGTTTTTCTATCAAAAAATTTTGAAGCACTTGTAAGGCAGGGGTTTCCACCCTTGGGTTCACAGGACCCATCCTTGATGGAATTGGTCCATGGCATAAAAAGTGTTGAGAACCCCTGTTGTAAAGGCTGATGAAAACAGTGTTTACATCTGATTATGTTAAATCCAGGAAACCAGTTTGAACTTTTTACAATTTGGTGTAGATTGCAAAGAGAAAGAAGGCAAAACAATTTCTATTTGCAGACCTCCATGCAATTTTTCATCTGTCGTCGATATGATTTCGTTCTCAGCAGGATTTTCCCTTTGTAAATTCATTCATTAAGATATATTGATAAAGGCATAATTATTATGCTTTGTAACTCTAAAAACATGAAACTAATTGAAAGAAAAACATGGAGCTAGAAGATAATGCGTGTGTCTACTTTGTTTTTACTTTAGCAAGGCTCGTATTTATGACATGATGGTGTAATGGTGTATGCTATTCACATACTTTTACATATGACGCGTAATGAATTATATAAACAACAAAGAATGCTTAATAAAGCAATATATTTACAATCTTTCTCAAATATCACTGAAGTATTAAATACACAACACAAATGATCATACATCATGATTCATTTGAACAGAATTAAACTATTCAGTCCATCTGCCCCCTCCATGATTTTATTAGCTACAGCAGCACTTTAGATAGGGTCATAAAGAAAGCTTTTGGCACATTAGCCTTCATACGTTAAAGTATTGAATACAGGAGATGGGATGTTACATGGACACTGTGAGGCGTAATTTTGAGTATTGTGTGCTGTTTTGGTCACCTACCTACAGGAAAGATGTAACCCAGGTTGAAAAAATAGAGAAAAAATTTACAAGGATGTTGCCGGGACTGGAGGACCTGAGTTATAAGGAAAGATTGAATAAGTTAGGAACTTCATTCCTTGGAAAATAGAAGACTGAGAGGAGATTTGATAGAAGTATACAAAATTATGAGGGGTATAGATAAGGTAAATGCAAGCAGGCTTTTTCCACTGAGGTTGGATGGGACTTCAACCAGAGATCATGAGTTAAAGGTGCAAGGTGAAAAACTCAACGGGAACATGAGTCGAATCTTCTTCGCTCAGGTGTCGTGAGCTGCTGGCACAAATGGTGCATGTGAGCTTGATTTAAAAGACGTTTTGATAGGTACCTGGATGGGAGTGATATGGAGGGCTGCGGGCCTAATGCAGGTCCATGGGAGTGGGCAGATTAAATGGTTCATCATAATGTAGATGGGTTGAAGGACTTGTTTCTGTGCTTTAATTTTCTATGACTCCGACTCTAAATGTTGTTTATTCCAGTTTTTCTGTACTGTTGTAAGTTATGGTTGTTTGTGTGGAAGTAGTTGCAAGCATACTCCTGTGAAAACAATTGATTTCTTCACATCTATTTCTATCTTATTTAAATATTTCCCTTCCTTTGTGGCTTTGTTCACCAAGAGAATCAACTCAGAATAAATATATATTTTTACTACTATTGCAATGTTTTACTTTTAAGTCCATAGGACAATGCTTTAAGAAAGCAAATGAAATTAAAATATTTGACATAACAAGAATGTAGCAATAGATTTTGTTAAATGAAAGTGAAGTATTTACATGTTGTATTTGCAAAGTATTTCCACATTATTTTGAATATCACTGAATTTTGACCAAACAGGAAAGCAATGGAATTAAAAATGGCATTGATTAGTTTATTGACTTGAATTCCTGGCAGAATTATTAGTAATTTATAAACATACAAAATAAACATGTATTAACTTTGACACCAGGAAATCTGCAGTTGCTGGAAATTCAAGCAACACAGACAAAGATTGCTGGTGAACGCAGCAGGCCAGGCAGCATCGATAGGAAGAGGTACAGTCAATGTTTCAGGCCGGGACCCTTCGTCAGGACTGTATTAACTTTACTGATAAATTTTCATCCTAGTTAAATAAAATTGTTCTAGTCCTGTCCCTGCAAGGAACTAACAGAGTCATAGTCATAGAAAAATAATGAACAGAAACAGGTCCTTTGGCCCATCTAGTCCATGCTGAACTATTTAAACTGCCTACTCCCATCAAACTGCACCGGGACCATATCCTTCCATACCCCTGACAAACATGAACCTACCCAAACTTTTGTTAAATGTTGAAATCGAGCTTGCATGCATCACTCATTCCACACTCTCACAACCCTCAGAGTGAAGAAGTTTCCCCTCAAGTTCCCCTTAAATGTTCCACCTTTCGCCCTTAAATCATGACCTCTGGTTGTAATCCCACCCAACCTCAGTGGAAAAAGCCTGCTTGCATTTATACTATCTATACCCCTCATAATTTTGTATACATGAGCTGTATAAAATACTGTGCAAATGTTATCAAAGCAGATTAATAGAGTAATCAGAAATTAATATAATTTGAAAATATAAGGAGGAAGTGATTTCGTAAGATGGTGCTGCAACGTGTGGATTTGGATCAAGTACTTGAAGAAGGAAATGAAGTTTAAAATCAAACGTGAAGAATGAACATTTGATATTGTTGAGCCTGTGGGAAAGAAGTGCACAGAATATCCAGTTATCCAAAAACAAGTCTGTGAATGTTTCTGATGGGAAGGGAACAGAGGGGAAGCAAGGATATTTGAAACTTAACTTGCTCTATAGATCATTCCCAGGGTTCGGCGCTGAAGGAGTTTGTTCTTAAGTCCTAGCAAGCATACACCAGATTCTCATGGAAGACTCTAATTACGGATTATTATCTGATTAATTTCCAAACTAATTAGAACTTGGTCAGAGTACATTCGTCCTCATCAGAAAAAAAATATATAGGCTGGAATTTCTGTTAAGGAGCTTGCTGCATGGGCTCACAGTCACCAGTCTACTGAAACCTATCTTGCCTAGAATAGATCTCTAAGTGTGAGCATCCACAGGAAGAATGGCTCTAGATCGATCAGTAAGGACACATCATTCCAATCAGCAGTTAAGCAACACCTTCTGTTATCTGTCTATCTTTGTTTTTCAGCCATTAACACACATTCAAAAGCATTAAATAGAACTATTAATTATTAAACATTATTAAAGTGTAGAGGAAATTTCTAAATATTACTTATTTAAATCATTTAAAGTAATCCAGTTCAAAGCAGTTTAGTAAGTTATATCCACATGGGACCCACAGTTATTTGTTACCACTGAAATTAATTAACTACCTTTTCTTTTCTCAGATATAACCTGCTGCAGGAGCAGTTAGATAATATGCTGAAATATCTCTGAAGTTTACTGATCCACCACTAAATTGCATCAAAATCCACTAATGGGACACAATCAGGAAGCTGCCAGTGTGAGGGGTATCGACTGGATAAATGCAAGCAAGCTTTTTCCACTGAGGGTGGGAGACTAGAACCAGAGGTCATGGGTTAAGGGGGAAAGGTGAAATATTTAAAGGGAACCTGAGTAAGAACTTCTTCACCTAGAGTGAGGTATGAGTTTGGAATGAGTTACCAGCAGCTGATGGATTGCAAGTTCGATTACAACATTTAATAGATGCTTGGATAGGAGGTTATGGTATTACATCTTGTAACTTCAAAACATTAAACTAATTCAAAGGAAGATACAGGAGTCTGAAATGCAGGTCCAACTTTGTGTTTACTTTAAGAGAGGCATACACGTATCATGTTCTAGCATGAAAACATATACAATTCACATATAAATATACCTGAAAGGCATCCGTTAGTCTTGTGAGACCATGGATCTGTGCCTGGAAAGTCTTCACTCTCCAGGGCACAGGCCTGGGCAAGGTTGTATGGAAGACCGGCAGTTGCCAATGCTGCAAGTCTCCCCTCCTGACAACACCAATGTTGTCCACGGGAAGGGCAAGGGCAGATACAGCTTAGTACCAGTGTCATCGCAGAGCAATGTGTGATTAAGTGCCTTGCTCAAGGACACAACAGGTTGCCTCAGCTGGAGCTTGAACTCACGACCTTCAGGTCGCTAGTCGAATACCTTAACCACTTGGCCATGTGCCCACACATATAAATATAATGAATTACATAATCACCAAAGAATGCTTAAGTAAACAATATATTTACAAGATTACTCAAATATCACTGAAATATTATGTATGGAAGGCTATGATCCCAGTGTAGATTGATGGGAACTGGCAGAATAACAGTTTACCATGGACTGGACGGGTGAAAGAGCCTGTTTTGTGCTGTGGTGCTCTGTGACTCTATTGGATGTTCTGAAGTTTAGGGCTTCCAGCTTTGTGATGAAGACTCCACTTCAAGAACATAATAATTCATAAGAAATAAAAACAGGAATAGCTATGTCCTCCAACATAGCTTGACCAATATGATCTTAGCAGTGTAGAGGAAAAGAGGGATCTTGGGGTCCACATCTATAGCTACACATGTTGATACTGCGGTTAAAAAGGCGTACAGTCTTTCATTAGTCAGGTGATTGAGTTCATGATCCATGAGGCAAAGTTGCAGCCCTATAAAACTCTGGTTAGACCACACTTGGGATATTGTGCTCAGTTCTGGTGACCTCATTATAGGAAAGATGTGGAAGCTTTAGAGAGGGTGCAAAGGAGATTTACTAGAAAGCTGCCAGGATTGAAGACCATGCTCTATGAGGACAGGTTGCCTGAACTAGAGCCTTTATCTTGGAGCAAAGGAGATGAGAGGTGATCTGACAGAGGTGTACAAGATGATAAGAGACAAAGATAAAGTGGATAGCCAGAGATGTTTTCCCGGGATGGAAATGGCAAAAATAAGGGGGCATAATTTTATGGTGATCAGAGAAACGTATAGGAGGATATCAGAGGTATGTTTTTTTTACATGGAGAGTGGTGAGTGCATGGAACACACTTCCCTGAGTAGAGGTAGATGCAGATACATTAGGGACAAAAAGGCAAGATGGGAGAAAAGATGAGATACGAAGGCAAGCTGGCCAAGAATATAAAGGAGGATAGTAAAAGCTTCTTTAGGTATGTGAAGAGGAAAAAATTAGTGAAGACCAAAGTTGGGCCCTTGAAGACAGAAACGGGTGAATTTATTATGGGGAACAAGGAAATGGCAGATGAGTTGAACAGGTACTTTCACTAGGGAAGACACAAACAATTTCCCAGATGTAATAGTGGCCGGAGGACCTGGGGTAACGGAGGAACTGAAGGAAATTCACATTAGGCAGAAAATGGTGTTGGGTAAACTGATGGGACTGAAGGCTGATAAATCCCCAGGGCCTGATGGTCTGTATCCCAGGGTACTTAAGGAGGTGGCTCTAGAAATCGTGGACACATTGGTAATTATTTTCCAATGTTCTATGGATTCAGGATCAGTTCCTGAGGACTGGAGGGTAGCTAATGTTATTCCACTTTTTAAGAAAGGAGGCAGAGAGAAAACAGGGAATTATAGACCAATTAGCCTGACATCAGTGGTGGGGAAGATGCTGGAGACAATTATAAAGGATGAAATAGCGGCACATTTGGATAGCAGTAACAGGATCAGTCCAAGTCAGCATGGATTTACGAAGGGGAAATCATGCTTGTCTAATCTGGAATTTTTTGAGGATGTAACTATGAAAATGGACAAAGGAGAGCTGGTGGATGTAGTGTACCTGGACTTTCAGAAAGCCTTTGATAAGCTCCCACATAGGAAATTAGTGGGCAAAATTAGAGCATATGGTATTGGGGGTAGGGTACTGACATGGATAGAAAATTGGTTGGCAGACAGGAAACAAAGAGTAGGGATTAATGGGTCCCTTTCACAATGGCAGGCGGTGACTAGTGGGGTACCGCAAGGCTCGGTGCTGGAACTGCAGCTAGTTACAATATACATTAATGATTTAGATGAAGGGATTAAAAGTAACATTAGCAAATTTGCAGATGACACTAAGCTGGGTGGCAATGTGAAATGTGCGGAGGATGTTGAGATAATGCAGGATGACTCGGACAGGTTGAGTGAGTAGGCAGATGCATGGCAGATGCAGTTTAGTGTGGATAAATGTGAGGTTATCCACCTTGGTGGCAAGAACAGGAAGGCAGATTACTATTTGAATGGTGTCAAGATAGGAAAAGGGGAAGTACAATGAGATCTTGGAGTCCTTGTACATCAGTCACTGAAAGTAAGCATGCAGGTACAGCAGGCAGTGAAGAAAGCTAATGGCATGTTGGCCTTAATAACAAGGGGAGTTGAGTATAGGAGTAAAGAGGTCCTTCTGCAGTTGTACAGGGCCCTAGTGAGACCACACCTGGAGTATTGTGTACAGTTTTGGTCTCCAAATTTGAGGAAGGATATTCTTCCTATTGAGGGACTGCAGCGGAGGTTCATGAGGTTAATTCCCGGGATGGCGGGACTGTCATATGTTGAAAGATTGGAGCGACTGGGATTGTATACACTGGAATTTAGAAGGATAAGGGGGGATCTGATTGAAACGTATAAGATTATTAAAGAATTGGACACACTAGAGGCGGGAAACATGTTCCCGATGTTGGGGGAGTCCAGGACCAGAGGCCGCTATTTGAGAATAAGGGGTAGGCCGTTTAGAATGGAGTTGAGGAAAAACTTTTTCACCCAGAGAGTTGTGGATCTATGGAATGCTCTGCCTCAGAAGGCAGTGGAGGCCAATTCTCTGGATGCTTTCAAGAAAGAGTTAAGGCATCCATTAGTCTTGTGAGACCATGGATCTGCACCTGGAAAGTCTTCACTCTCCAGGGCGCAGGCCTGGGCGAGGTTGTATGGAAGACCGGCAGTTGCCCATGCTGCAAATCTCCCCTCTCCACAACACCAATGTTTCCAAAGGAAGGGCATTAGAACCCATACAGCCTAGCACCAGTGTCGTCGCAGAGCAACGTGTGATTAAGTGCCTTGCTCAAGGACACAACACGTTGCCTCGGCTGGGGCTCGAACTCACGACCTTCAGGTCGCCAGTCCAATGCCTTAACCACTTGGCCACATACTCACAAGAAAGATTTAGATAGAGCTCTTAATGATAGTGAAGTCAAGGGATATGGGGAGAAGGCAGGAACGGGGTACTGATTGTGGATGATCAGCCATGATCACAGTGAATGGCGGTGCTGGCTCGAAGGGCCGAATAGCCTACTCCTGCAGCTATTGTCTATTGTCTATTGTCTATTGACATTTCAGAGACTCAAATAAGCAGATGGATGAAAGAAAAATGAAGAGATACATGGGAGAAAAGGGTTACTTTGATCTTAGAGGAGGTTAATGTTACAGGTCGAAAGCAGGAGATTGTTCAATGTGAACGTCAACTGCACTTCACAACCTTTGATTGTACTAAAAATCTTCCAGTCCTGTGCCTTAATAATACAACTTCCTCAAGACAAAAACAGCCAGGATGGGAAACAGCTTCCTCCCTCAGTCCTTTAGGCTTCTGACCTCCCTGCTACATCACATTCAAAGTGTCACTGGATAATTTACGCACTTCACTTTGTTTATCTATGTATATTTCCCTAGCGCATAGCCCTCTATTTTTCTAAGCTCCATGTACCTATCTAAGAGGCTCTTAAAAGACCCTATTGTATCCACTTGCAGCACTGCCACCGGCAGTGCATTCCACACACCCACCCTCTCTGTGTAAACCTCTGACATCCCCTCAGTACCTATTTCCAAGCACCTTAAAACTGTGCCCCCTCATGTTAGCCATTTCAGCCCTGGGAAAAAAAGCCTCTGACTATCCACACAATCAATGCCTCTCATCATCTTATACACCTCTATCAGGTCACCTCTCACCTTCCATCACTCCAAGGAGAAAAAGCCAGGTACACTCAACCTATTCTCATAAGATACACCCTCCAATCCAGGCAACATCCTTGTAAATCTCCTCTGCACTCTCTCTATAGTATCCACATTCTTCCTGTAGTGTGGTGACCAGAACTGAGCACAGTAATCCAAATGGGGTCTGACCAAGGTCTTATACAGTTGTAACATTACCTCACGGCTCTTGAACTCAATCCCATGGATATGCTGTCTCAACAACTCTGTCAACCTGTGCAGCAGCTTTGAAGGTCCTATCGACACGGACCCCAAGATTTCTTAGGTATTCCATGCTGCCAAGAGTCTTACCATTTATATTATATTCTGTCTTCAAATTGGACCTACCAAAATGAACCACTTCGCACTTATCTGAGCTGAAGTCCATCTGCCACTTCTCAGCCCAGTTCTGCATCCTATCAATGTCCCGCCGTAACCTCTGACGACCCTCCAGACTATCCACAACACCCCCAACCTTTGTGTCATCAGCAAATTTACTAACCCAACCTTCTACTTCTTCATCCAAGTCATTAATAAAAATCGCAAAGAGGAGGGGTCTCAGAACAGATCCCTGCGGAACACCACTGGTCACTGACCTCCATGCAGAATATGAACCATCTACAACTACTCTTTGCCTTCTGTTGGCAAGCCAATTCTGGATCCACAAAACAAGGTCTCCTTGGATCCCATGCCTCCTTACTTTCTGAAGGAGCCTTATCAAATGCCTTACTGAAATGCATATACACTATATCCACTGCTCTATCTTCTAAGTGTTTTCCATATTTTTGATTTTCAATTTTAAAAATCTAGAAGTTCTTCATCCTACCTAAAAGAAATCACATTCTTAAAATAATGTTATGTGTCCATTTTAAAAAATGTCAGAGCATTGGAAATTGAGAAGCTTGAAGTGCGGGTGGCAGGGTGGAGATACATCTCTACCGTCTCTACCAAAGGAGGTGTAAGGTGCTCCTTCCCTCTCCTAGCCTGCACATCACCCTTGAGCAAGGTGTAGCACCTACTTATACCACCCCCCCCCCACCAATCAGGGTCACATGAAACCCTGGGAGCAGCTGGTGGATGGTCCTATGAGCAGCTGGTGCTTATCGCAAGTCCTGGTTATGCGACCATTGATGCCAGGCAGACAATCTCTGAAGAGTATTGATAATGGCTGGGGTCACCCATCTTGTAAAGGTACTACCTAGAAGAAGGCAACTGCAAACCACTTCTGTGGAAAAATATGCCAAGAACAATTATGGTTATGAGACCACGTCGTACAACACATCACATAACAAATGAACAAAATACTTGCTGGATTTTTTAGCTAATGGCAAATGTACCAATAATTCTACCAGCGTTATCACACAGTCAGGGCAGATCAGTAATAACACTTCCTCAATGACAATCAACATGAGTGCACTTCAAGCATGTGTGCTTAGCTCTTGCTCTACTCTCTCTGCACTCATGTCTGTGTGGCTCAGCATAGCTCACTCATCAGTTATGAAGTCACTGTTGTTGGTCGAATCTCAGATTTAAATAACAATTATAGGTTTAAACTCTTTGTGGAAGTACCACAGTGGGTTCAAACCTATATTGCTGGTTTGCATCCATAACTGTGTAGAAAAAAGAAAGTGTAAAGTCCTAATGAGGCATGACAGAATAGATGAGAGATTGCACATCCTCCCTGCCACCTTTGAATGATCCAGCTTCCTCCCAGATCACCAATAAACATGCTAGCATGCAAGGGGCTATTGTAAATGAACTCTGGCATGTAAATGAGAATAGGTCACAGGGAAATAAATCGGGTATAGGACTGAAGAGCCAGCATAGTCTCAATCAGCCAAGGTATGAAATTCTGTACTCTAGAGAGTCAAGTCAAATCAAGTCAAGTTTATTGTCATTTAACTATATACATATACACCATCAAGCCAGACAATGTTTCTTCAAACCAGTTGTACACATAACAAACAGGTAACACACAGTAAGAAAGTAAGAATTAAATCTACGAATGAATTATACATAGATAAACAAAGTTAAGTGCATAATTTAAATATTGTAGGATACAGTACAAATTATCCAGTGATACCTTGAATGTGATGTGGCAGGGAGTTCAGAAACCTAAAGGCCTGAGGGAGGAAGCTGTTTCCCATCCTGACTGTTCTTGTCTTGCAGAAGTTGTATTTTTAAGGCACAGGATTGAAAAATTTTTAGTGCAATCAAAGGTTGTGAAGTACAGGTAGTTAAAGTGGAGTTGTAGCTCACATTGTACTGTAGAGCACAGTACAGGCCCTTTGGCCCTTTGAGTCTGCTCTGCCATTTCATCATGGTTGATCTATTTTCCCCCTCAGCCCCAATCTTCTGCTTTCTCCCTGTAACGTTAACATAAAAACTCTATACGCTCAGAATTTCACTTTTGAAGGCCCCTGCTTGCAAAGCACAGCTTTGTCTGAAAGCAACCTGTCCCAATCCACATTTGCCAGATCCTTTCTGATACCATCAAAAACTGGTCTTTCCTCTTGAAGGACTTATTTTTTCTATTTCAATAAATAATTAGTGTGCTGACTTCTCTGAAGTATCCAAAACACAGCAGTGTTCTCATAGCTCTGGCACCAACATCACTTACTGTCGATACCTCTCATTGTCCTACATCACTCTCAACATGCTCGGAAATACTCAGCAAAAAAGATTTCTAGCACAACAATTCTTTGAGTTTGACGTTATAAATAAATTCATTCCTAGTACTTAACACCACATGCTGCAATTATCCACCACATCTGCCAGGAAAGATGGTCATTGCACCAAGTTCAACAGACATTAAAATATTTAAATTTATTTTAAAATGCTGGTGAGGGGCAAATTAGGATTTCCTTGGGGATATCTTGGTCTTGGTGTTCTGCTGGTCTAAGTGTTAGGTGATAATTTCTATTGTATCAATGGTAACAGTTGGAGAGGAGGATTGAAGAAACATGGTTCAATTATCTATTTATCATACTTATTTCTCTATGATTTTTTCTATGTTTCACTGATCATATTAAATGATGAGAAATCCATACACCTAATGAATTGAAATGGGCGACTCTCTCAAAGGAATGACAATTAGTTTAAAAACTAAAATTAGGAAGACAACTATGGTTGTCAGTAATTGACATGTACCTATTTATCTATGGTTGCTATTTCTAATTTGGCGCAGATGAGCTCACAGACGAGCAGCTGTAAATCAGATTAATGCTAGTCTGAAGGGCAGAATTTATCGATTGGCTGATAAAGTAGTTTTATAAAGAAAATAAAGTTTTTAGTCCCAGGGAAGATTTTTGCATCCAGCTTAGCCAAAACGCTCAGAGTGACACATTTGTTATATTAAAAGCAACACACACAAAATGCTGGAAGAACTCGGCAGGTCAGGCAACATCTATGGATATGAATAAACAGAAGAGATTCCACAGATGCTGGAAATCTAGAGCAACACACACAAAATGCTGCAGGAATTCTGGATTTCCCGCATCAGCAGAATCTCTTATTCATTTCTGTAAATGCTGCCTGTCCTGCTGAGTTCCTCCAGCATTTTGTGTGTGTTGCTCTGGATTTCCAGTATCTGCAGAATCTCTGTGTTTAACATTAGTAATGTTGTTTTTTTTTAACACTGAAACCCATTCAGGGACTCTTCTGTGTTTCCAAAAGAGAAAACAAAACAATCTCAGAGGGTTTATATTGAAGGCTGATAGGATTTCTGTTCTGGTGCCAGGGGTATTAAATTAACCTGACAAATAGGCTCAGTTTTTCTTTTCCTTCCTATTGCACTTTCTAAGGTCTGATCCAGATGCTGATCCTAAACCAATGGTTCATAACATGGAGCAGCTCGATTGTTGAAGGGTAGCAATGTTTTTCCTACTATAAAGCAGAATTATAATATGCAATATCATCCTTTGAACTGAGCCAGAGTGAACAATTAAACTGAAATTTTCACAAAATTAAACTTAGAGCTGCAAGTATAAAACAGATTTAAGATATACTCTATAACTGTGCAGACCAAATATCATCCTCTTATTGTGGTAGTCTATAATGAAAGAGTACTTACTGGAAGCTGGTGAGCTAGTTCCGTAGCCATTTAACACCACCTACTGGTGTTGTCGCTGGAATGTAATATCCAGGATTCTATTTACAAGCTTAGAATATTGATTACAATACCACAATTACACATAACGTAATGCAAACTTCAAGAAACTTACAATTTTATGACCTTTTGTTCAAAATTTACAGAATTGCCTCAGAAATATGCTTCATGGCTGCAATTGTGAAAAGCACTCTGTATTTGAAGGATTAAAGTGCAATTTCCAACAAAATTCTTCAAAGTACAATGGATTCTAATTAAGCAGGGCAGCTGCTTATCTGGGATAACTCTTAAAGATCAAAACCTAATCAAGAAAATAACCAGGATTCCCTTCATTTATTTAGGACACTATGCTGCCTAATTAGGGCAGGAGAGACTCATTCTAAACTGTTTCTAACTATTGTCAGTCACAACATTGTGCTACAAGCAAACAGTTTTTAAATAACATCAGTTGTATAGGCTTGTATTCAAAAAGCAGTAACTTTTGTCACTGATAGTTGGCGAGAAATAAGCATTAAGATAATTCAAAACTGTTTTATTCACTGCAATTTCAAGCATTCAAACTTGGAGTTGCCAGAAACAGCCAGGAGCATAAATTAAATTATTTCACTACTTCAACAAGTTCAAAACTATGAAGAATTTTGAGGTATCAACAGTTTTCTTGAATGTTACAATGAAACTGAAGACTTGGAGAATGCAATAGTCGACAGCATTATATGAAGGCAGCCTGCACAGATTTTGTTCATTTTCATTCAAAAGAACACAACTTGGATGAATTCCTCATCAAAAAGTTTTGGGAAGTAATACACAGTTTCTAGCATTGCAATAGCGTTGGTAGTGTTCTAATTTGTTCTGTATTTCAATTACATACACAAATTTTTACTCAGTTTGTCTTTTTAATACCTTTTAACTATTTCAATGAAATGTCAGTTAATTGGAGCAGCCAATTTTTTGGGCCAAAATGTAGTGGTCCTGATGTGTCCCAATTAACCACAATCTACTGTATTAGAACAATGGTCCCTAACCTCCGGGCCGTGGATCGGTACATTGCTGTGAAGAATGCAACGGTGCAGCGGTGGCCAGAATGCACCCAGCACATCTTTAAGAAAAAAGCTGAAATAAACAAGCTAATTAAATAGGTGCCACCCGGCACCCGGGGGAAACCCACACATTCCAAGGGAGAACGTGCAGAAATTCCTTACAGAGCGGCACTGGAATTGAACTGAACTCCAGAACGCCCTGAGCTGTAATAGTGTTGCATTATCCTCCATGTAACAGTGACACCCAGGAAAAATTGGATGGATTGAAAACAGAAACTCATTCCAGGGATCTGGAATCATCCATCTTTTAAAGACGCTTCCCAGAAGAAGGCAAGGGCAAACCACCTCTGTAGAAAAACTCGCCAAGAACAATCATGGTGAGGACCACGATTGGCCACGTCATACAACATGACATATAATGGTAATGATGAACAGTAAGATTATTTATATTAAAATATACCAAGGAATTTATAGTAAATAATATATGTTTGGAAATCTAGATTTGAAATAGTCATTACATTTTTTTTCAGACTTGAATGCTTATAATAAGGATACATAATTATTGATAAAAGAACAGGAAAGTATTGATGATGATGATAGGTAGACATATTTTGAAAGAAATAAAGAATTGATGTTCAAGAAGTTATCGTGTATCACAGTTACTCATACCACCATCAGCCACCTGCTTCCATAGGTTCACGTGACCCTGATTGGGTGCTAAGCAGGTGCTACACCTTGCCCAAGGGTGAACTACAGGCCAGCAGAGGTGAAGAAGTGTCTTACATCTCGTTTGGTAGAGATGTGTTTCCACCCCTCCACCCGTAAATCTTTCTAATAGTAAAGTTATTACTACATTTTTATCTGATTCCACTTTTAGTGTGCAAGAGTTTGAAGCAAATGACTTGTTTTTATTTTGCATGAGTCAGAGGAAAAAAGTTTAAAAAGATAACAAGGACGCAAGAAAAATCAACTCCTTTGTGTATGGTACAGACTAGAAAGTATTTTAAACAAACTATATTTTATTTATAAATGTATTCAAATTTAATCATTTGTTATAAGCATCACATTTGATAAGAATCATGCAGAAATTTAAAACATATTGATGCATTTTAATGGTTTAACTATGTAACCATAAGTTTTACATTATTCTGTAGCTTTGGTAACAAGTGTATACAGCAGGTATTAGTTATAGGTGATAGAGTTATAGAGAGCTACAACCCAGAAAGAGATTCTCTGGTCTATCTGGTCTGTGTTGATCTGTTACTCTGCCTAGTCCCATTGACCCATACCCGGACTATCAAGGAATTATGAATCCATATTCGCAGATTGCTTTTTTCTGCCACACTCCTCAGTGTCCTACTGCTCATGGTGTAAATCCTACTCTGGTTTGCCTTCCCGCAATGCGATACATCACACGCGTCTGCATTTAATTCCATCCGTAATTTTTCCAGTTTGTTGTTGAGTTTGCTCACCTATAACTACTGATGAGACCCAAAGCCAGACAGCAGAATAAGCTGGAATTCAAAATAACGCTTATTCAGTAAACTACACCAGTCTCAAAACTCGGCTCAAACTCACACTCCCCAGTACGACTATCCCAGTGGTTTACCCCAGAACAATTGAGTTCTTGATTGGGACAAAAATCAATCAGTGAAAGTCGGCCTGGGACTGGTTTCCGCTGAAACACTAGGTGCTGATTGATTTGGCTCACCAGAGGGAGGCAGGGTTTGAGGGTCGGCACAACACTGTGGGCTGAAGGACCTGTAATGTGCTGTACTATTCTATGTTCTATGTTCAAATAGACTATTTTCTGGTTTCCCTATTTGTTGACAACTTTATAAACTCCAGCAATTTGTCAAATGTGAGTTTTCTTAGTGAAATGATGTTGACGGCCTGATAGTTTTGTAAGTAGCCTGGGTGACATTAGATTAGCTGCTCCGTAATTTCCTGCTTCTTCTGACTCTCATTTTGTTGTTTGCCCGTTACCTCAGATGGCATCAAATCTGTCACTGCCAACGGCCCTCAACAAACTCAACAACAATCCAGGATAAAGCGGCCTTCTTGAATGAAACCTGATTCCACACCTTAAATATTCTGTCCCTCCTTCACTACAGCACAGCCATTATAGTATGTGACATACTTACTCACCCAGCAGATCTTCCTAAACCCACAAATTCTATCACCAGAAAGATAAGATAAGAATAGCAGTTCAGGGGAACACACCACTTGCAGTTCCCCTCACACACCATTGCAACTTCGGTATATATCACTGGTTCTTCATTATCACTGTGTCTAAATGCTGAAACCTTCTATCCAACAGACATCCAATAAGACCATAAGACATAGGAGCAGAATTAGGCCATTCAGCCCAGTATGGCTGCACCACCATTACATCATGGCCAATTATCCCTCTCACCCCAACATATAGAAATATTTTGGTGATGTGATTTTCAGGTTTGGAAGTATTGCTGTTAACCAATTTCCCCCTGGGATCAATAAAGTGTGACTATGACTATGACTATGACTATGTTAGTTGTCCATCGATTCCAATGACATGGAACCTGTACGGGAAAGCTTTTAAAGTGGAAAAGACATTGCACTGGGGCAGTTCTACTCTCTTAAAATGATTATAAAGTACGAATATTTTTAAAGATGAGGAAGTCCCTGCAGATGCTGGAAATCCAGAGCAGCACACACAAAATGCTGAAGGAACTCAGCAGGTCAGTCAACATCTATGGAAAAGAAGAAACATTTGACATTGCAGACCGAGACCCTGCTTCAGGACGAAGAAAGACACCAGAACAGAAAAGGTGGGGAGAGGGAAAAGAGGCCAGTTGGAAGGTAATAGGTGACACATGGTGGATGGGAAAGGTCTAGGGCTGGAGAAGGAAGAATCTGATAGGAGAGGAGAGTGGACCATAGGAGAAATATTTTTATTCATTAGAAAGGATCATATATGAATATATTGAACCAAAGCTATATGTAAAGAATGTATAAATAAAAAATATAAAAGCTTTAGACTAAAGAGTTGAAGTAATTACGTGAGTCATAAAGACAAAGGCAAATTTTAAGGATTTTTTCCTGTCTGGAAATGAAATATAACTGAAAAATAACATTTCAGGGGGAAAAAAATTAGTTCCTATTAGGAGGAAGTTACAGTTATCTTGTTCAAATTGAATTTGCTGTGAGGGATTCATCATTGCCACGATTATTATTGATCCCAAATTGTAAAGCAGAGAGCAGCCTCTTCCATTCACATTAAATTAACACAGTTTAAATAAGCTGCCTCTTAATATAAAATTATCTAAATGCTCATTCCGTATTGAATTATGTACTTTCTTCATATGTTTATGAGTTGAATTTATTGAGTTGAAAATGCACAAAAGTGGATAAAAGCAGAATTTATGGGCAAGTTTGTACTTTGAAGTCAACTGGCTAGTCTGCATCTGCTTCCTTTAAACAACAGCTTGAGCACTCCCATCCACAGCTTGCCTTTTTCTCCACGTTGGTGTTGCTTTTCTACATCATCTCGTGCTGTGATATTCCAGTGTTTTCTTTCTCTTTCCTTGTCTCAGAGGAATGATCCAGTCCTCATTGGCATTTGTGACATTTTCATTTCAGCCTGAAAGTGTACTCTGTATTTGCTCCAATTCTTTCCAAAATATTTTCATAATTTCTTGCATATTATTAATTAGAGGATTGACCTCGGCAAGTCTTGAAAGACGTTAAAGGAATTTTAGTGCCTTAGGCTAACTCCATTGAAGGTGCAGGGTTTTTATTAAAAAACTCTAATGAAAACCTGTTGCGACTCTTCGAAAAAAGGATGCCATAGATTTGGAAATAAGATACATCAAAATTTACCTAGAAATGCAAGAAAGTCTGCAGATGCTGGAAATCCAGAGCAACACACATAAAATGCTGGAGGAACTCAGCAGGTCAGGCTGCATCTATGGACATTAATAAACAGCTGATGTTTTCACTGAGAATCTTCTTCAAAACTGGAAAGGAACGGGGGAAGACACCAGAATAAAAAGGCTTGGGGTGGGGATGGGGAAGGAAGATAGCTAGAAGCCAGATGAGTAGGAAAGGTAAAAGGCTGGAGAGGATGGAACCTCCTCTGATAGGAGAGGAGTGTGAACCGAGGGAAGGAGGAGGGAATCTGGGGGAGGTGAGAGGCATATGAGAAGAGATATAACCATATAACAATTACAGCACGGAAACAGGCCATCTCGGCCCTTCTAGTCCGTGCTGAACTCTTACTCTCACCTAGTCCCAACGACCTGCACTCAGCCCATAACCCTCCATTCCTTTCCTGTCCATATAGCTGTCCAATTTAACTTTAAATGACAACATCGAAACTGCCCCAACCACTTCTGCTGGAAGCTCATTCCACACAGCTACCACTCGCTGAGTAAAGAAATTCCCCCTCGTGTTACCCCTAAACTTTTGCCCTTTAACTCTCAACTCATGTCCTCTTGTTTGAATCTCCCCTACTCTCAATGGAAAAAGCCTATCCACGTTAACTTTATCTATCCCCCTCATCCTTTTAAATACCTCTGTCAGGTCCCCCCTCAACCTTCTACGCTCCAAAGAATAAAGACCTAACTTGTTCAATCTAAGATAAGATGCCAAAGTGGGGAATAGAAGAGGGGAGGGGAGGGAACTTTTTTTTAACCAGGAGAAATCAATATTCATGCTATTTGGTTGGAGGTGAGCCAAACAGAAAATAGGGTGTTGCTCCTCCACCCTGAGGATGACCTCATCATGGCACATGTCGGAATGGGAATGGGAATTGGAATTAAAATGTTTGGCCGCCAGGAAGTTACACTTTTGGTGGATGGAGCAGAAGTGCTTAATGAAGCGGCCCTCCAAATGACCTATGTTTCTGCTACAATACAAAAATTAAAAGTATCTTGAACTTTATTTTTCCTGGTAAAATATCAACATAACTACAGCAGAGTACATCCAATCGCACAAAATATCTGCCAACTGAAAATGCACGTAAATAATCCAGAAAGGTTTGGTCATTGATCTACAAAAACGATGTAAATAACATTGAAAGAGTACAGAAAAAACTTACAAGGATGTTGTGGGTCTGGAGGACCTGAGTTATAAGGAAAGATTGAATTGGTTAGGCCTGTGTTCCTTGGAATGTAGAAGATTGAGAGGAGAGTTGATAAAGGTATACAAAATTATGAGGGGTATAGATAGGGTAAATACAAACTGGCTTTTTTCACTGAAGTTTGGGTGGGACTACAACTAGAGCTCATGGGTTAAAGTTGAAAGCTGAAAAGTTTAAGGAAACATGAAGGCAGACTTCTTCACTCAGAGGGTGGTGGGAGTGTAGAACGAGCAGCCAGCTCAAGTGGTGCCTGCAACCCCGATTACAACATTTAAGAGACGATTGGATAGGTATATGGATGGTAGGGGTATAGAGGGTTATGGTCCCAATGCAGGTCGATGGGAGTAGGCAGTTTAAATGGTTTGACACAGACTAGATAGGCCAAAGGGTCATGGCAAACTCCATGAACAGCTCGTTGCTGAAGTTGCTACAGAAAGTTTGGGATTCCAATGTAAATAAGAAGTATTTGAATTGCAAGCCACCTTTTGTTTACTATCTACTTGCAACTTTGAACTCCTGATAGATCTTACTACAGCATCCAGCAATTAGCAAAACAATCAACTCAACATACATCAAGATAAGTCTATCACAGAATCAGTTAGTGTATTAATTCCAATGAAGACATACAACTGTGAAGGACAAAGATGCCGGTTAACTAACACTATAAATTGAGTTTAGCTAAATAGTTTAATTGTTGTTAAGTGGTATTAAATGTTCTTTATTAATTTTCAATAGTTTATGTTGAATTATAGTGATTTGAAGTGAACTTTAATAGTTTTTGAACATCTTTGGATGTCATAACGTTCAGGACTATTCCTAGAGTACTAGCCTGTGTAGCATCCAGATTACCTTCAAGGAGCAGTGCCTCAGAAAGGCACCCCCATCAACCAGGACATGCCCTGTCCTCAGGAAGGAGGTACAGAAGCCTGAAGACACACACTCAATGATTTGGAAACAGCTTCTTTTCCTTTGCCATCTGATTTCTGAGTGGACATTGAACCCATGAACACTGCCTCACTACTTCCTTCATTTCATTTTTTTTGTATTACTTATATCATTTACCTATTTTATTTATATAGGATACATATATATCTATACTTACTGTAATTCACAGTTTTCTTTTTCTCTAAATTATCATGTATTATTGCATTGTACTGTTGAGGCAAAGTTAACAGATTTCATGACATATGCTGGTGATATTAAATCTGATAGGTTTGATGTGTTTAACCATTAGCTGAGTTCGGGAGCATACTTCCAGGGCGACATTAAGAAGGCAAATTGTGTGAGCAGCTCAATGGAAATCAGCAAGTATTCCCATTTTAGACTGCTACAGTTGAAATCCGCAGCTACAGCGATGGACAATACAGTAAGCAATATCATCTTAAGGCTTTTAAAAACCTATCACTACTCAAAGTCAATGAACCTCAGATGGCAGTTTCCAGTCACAAGTGCAGTTCCCATTTAAGACAGTGGAAAAGAGGAGCATAGTTAGTTGATTATAACAGATCTTCAGATACTTCTTGGAGAGATCTGGTTCTGCCCCATGTAACAGACCACTTAGCACAGTAGCTATTTAGTAGCATTTAGTGAAGTAGTGATTAGCACAACATTTTACATTACAGGCAACCCTGGTTCAATTCCTGCCACTGACTGCAATGAGTTTGTATATTTTTCCCGTGACTATGGGGTTTCCTCTGGGTGATCCGGTTTCCTCCCACAGTCAAAAACGTACCAGTTGGTAGGTTAATTGGTCATTGTAAATTAGACCATAAGACCATAAGATATAGGAGTAGAATTTGGCCCATCAAATCTGCTCTGCCATTTCATCATGGCAGATCCATTTTCCCTCTCAGCCCCAATCTCCTGCTTTCTCCCCGTATCGGTTTGTACCCTGACCAATCAAGAATCTATCCGCCTCTGCCTTAGGTATACCCAATGACTTGGCCTCCACAGCTGCCTGTGGCAATGAATTCCACAGATTCACCACTTTCTGGCTAAAAAAGTTCCTCCTCATCTCCATTCTAAAAGGACACCCCATTATTCTGAGTCTGTGTCCTCTGGTTTACAATCCCCCACCACAGGACACATCTCCTCCACAACCACTCTATTGAGGCCTTTCAAAATTCAAAAGGTTTCAATGCAGTCACCCCTCATTTCTCTGTATTCCAATGAAATCAGGCCCAGAGCCATCAAATGCGCCTCATCAGACAAGCCCTTCAATCCAAGAATCATTTTCATTAACCTCCTTTGAACCCTCTCCAATTGTCCTGTCATTATGCTTGGATTAAATTGGAGGATTGCTGGGTGGTGTAGCTCGAAGAGCCAGAAAGACCTGTTCTATGCTGTGTCTCAATAAATAAATAAAAACATCAGTGCAGCATTTACCAGCAGGTCAATACTACTGAAGCTGCAAGAGGTATGTTTTTATCACATAGGTCATCAGTACAAGTGAAATTTGCCTTTGTCTCCAAGATAAGCTTCTTCTTGTGAAGGAAATGATTGACAAATACTTCACAACAAAGACAATGTTGTATAAACATAAGAACAAAATGACAATCTTTAGGAATGATCCCACACATCCTTGCAACAAATCTCCTATATATTGGCATTGTAACTGCATATCCCAAACGTATTCAGGGTTCTGAACAAGTGACTGTTTATACATTTCCATAGATGCTACCTGACTGCTGAGTTCCTCCAGCATTTTGTGTGTGTTGCAGAGGAAAAGCTGTTTGGATAGTAATGGGGATGGAAAGCATGCTTTACTTGTTATTCCTATAATTCAACCAAGAGAGACGTAAGTGAAAAGTGAAAACTGAAAAGAGGTATCGCCTCTTCCAATTCCTGTGGATGGCAGTGGTTGTTGAAATGTGATTGCTTCAGAAACCAAAGACTCCCGCAAATAGTTCCATCTGTCCATCATTCCTCCCCTATCTGGTTCCACTTATCACTTTCCTTATTTATCAAATTCCAGCATCCGCAGGCATTTGTGTCGCCTCTTATCACTTTCCAGCCTCTATCTCTACCTCCATGCACCCCTCCCCTCACCCCACCTAACTCCCTCTTTTCCTCTCTCCTTATGTCTCTGCATGTTATATATCAGGGTAACACGTAGAGACATGAAAAGCTGAGCAATTTCAAGTTCTGGGTGTCAATATCCCTGTGGATCTGTCCTGGGCCCAGCATATCGACGCAGCTACAAAGAAGGCACGACAGCAGCTATATTTCATTAGGAGTTTGAGGAGATTTGGTATGTCACCACAGACACTCACAAATTTCTACAGATGTACATTGGAAAATGTTCTAACCGGCTGCATCACTGTCTGGTATGCAGACAGTGGGGCTGGTTATTGCACAGGATTGAAGTAAGCTGCAGAAAGTTGTGAACTCACTCTGCTCTAACATGGGCACTTGCCTTACCAGCATCCAATGCATCTTCAAGGAGAAATGCCTCAAAAAGGCAGCATCCATCACTAAGGACCTCCAGCACCCAGGTCAAGCCTTCTTCTCATTGTCTCCATCAGGGAGGAAACTCAGAAGCCTGAGGGCACACACTCAAAGGTTCAGAAATAGCTTCTTCCCCTCTGCCATGTGATTTGGATCTAACTGAGTTTATAACTTTCAGCAACTTATTCTGATCCCCAACTTCAGATGAAAAATCAATCCCTTTAAGCGTTCAAGAAATCCTAGTGCAAATACTTCATGGAGTGAAATTTATTTTCAATTTGGAATATTCTTAATTTCACAGCAATTGTTTCCAAATGTAGTTGAAACAGTATCTGCTGGGTTTTATAGCTCCAGCAGAGTAAGCAAAAACCAAACCGATACGTCATTGTTTTTTTTTGTGTGATTTATAATATGTCGGTCTTTTTCTATCAGCTCTTAGGACAGGTAGGTTATTATAGATTACTGTACCCCACAAAGTTCTTGTAAAGCACTTGATGCATGCCTTCAGTTATACACACAAATGGTCTGTGTATTTAAGGCTCAATCAAATTCACAGAGTGCCACTTCATAGAGGTTGAGACACTATAGCAACTTAAGACATAGGAGCAGATTTAGGCCATTTGGCCCATCAAGTTTGGCTCTGCCATTTGATCATGGCTGATTTATTTTCCCTCTCAACCCCATTCTCATGCCTTCCTTCCATAACGTTTGACAGCCTTGCAAATTAAGGATCTATCAAACACTTTAAATATGCACAATGAATTGGCCTCCACAGTCATGTGTGGTAATGAATTCCGCAGATTCATCACCCTCTAGCTAAAGAAATTCCTCCTCATCTCTGTTGGAAAGGGATGTCTTTCTATATTGAAATTGTGCCCTCTTGTCCTAGACTTTCTACCTAGGCCTTCCAATAGTCGGTAGGTTGAAGTGAGATCACCTCTCCTTCTTCTAAACACAAACAAATATAGGACCTGAGCCATCAAACACTCCTCATACATTAACCCTTTCATTCTTGGGATCATTCTCATATATCTCCACTTAACCCTCTCCAATACCAGCACATATTTCCATGGATATGGAGCCCAAAGCAGCTCACAATACTTTAGGCGTGGTCTGACCAATGCCTTGTAAAGCCCCCATATCACATCTTCGCTTTTATATTCTAGTCCTCTCAAAATTCAATGCCAACTTTGCATTTGCCTTCCTTATTACTGACTAAAACTATGTAACTTTAGAAAATCCTGCACTAGAACTCACTAAGTCCCTTTGCTTTTCTGATTTCTAAATAAGCTCCTCAATTAGAAAACAGACGACACCTTTATTCCTTCGACCAAAGTGCATGATCATACATTTACCTGCACTGTATTCTATCTGCCATTTCTTTGTCCATTCTCCTAATCTGTCCAAATCCTTCTGCAAACTCTCTGCTTTCCATACCACTACCTGCCACTTCACCTGCCTTTGTGTCATCTGCAAACTTGGCAACAAAGCCATCATCTCCATCATCCAGATCATTAACATGTAACATGAAATATAGCAAAACAACAATGACCCCTGCAGCCAACAAGAAAAGAGTCCCTTTATTCCCACTCTTTGCCTTCTGCCAGTTAGCTAATCTTCTATCAATGCTATTAGCTTTCCTGTAATACCACAGGCTCTTCTCTTGTTTAACAGCCTCATATGCTACACCTAGTAAAAGGCTTTCTGAAAATCCAAGAAAGCAACATCCACTGATTCTCCTTTATTTATCCTGCCTGTTATTTCCTCAAAGAATTCCAACATATTTGTCAGGCAAGCTTTCCACTTAAGGAAACCATGCTGACCTGCCTATTTTATCTTATGCCTCCAAATATCCGGAAACCTTATGGACACTAATATCTTGCCAACTACTGAAGTCAGGTTAACTAGCCTATAAATTTCTTCCTTCTGCCTCCCTCACGTCTTAAAGAGTGGAGAGACGTTTGTAATTTTCCAGTCCTCTGGAACCATGCCAGAATCTAGTGATTCTTGAAAGATCATTATTAATGCCTCCACAATCTCTCCAGCTACTTCTTTCAGAACCCTGTGGTGCAGTCCATCTGGTCCAGGTGTCCTATCCAACTTCAGATCTTTCATCTTCCCAAGCACCTTCGCCTTAATAATAGCAACGACACTCACTTCTGCCCCCTGACACTCTTGAGTTTCTGGCATACTGCTGGTGCCTTCCACAGTGAAGACTGATGCAAATTATTTATTCAATTCGAGAGAACCTTTGGTATCCTCTTCATATTTCATCTTTTCTCTCCTAATTGCATTTTAGTTTTTTCAGTTACTTTCTGTTGGTTTTTAAAAGCTTTTCTATCCTCCAGCTATCTATTACTTTTCCTATATTGTATGCTCCCTCTTTGTTTTTTATGCTGTCATTGACTTCCCGTGCCAGCCAGGGTTGCCTCATCCTCCCTCTATTTAGAATGCTTCTACTGTTTTCAGATGAATCAATCTGCATCTTCTAAGTTATTTTCAAAAACTCCAGTCATTGCTGTTCTACCATTATATCTGATAGTATTTCCTTCCAATCATCTAGCCAGCTCTTTTCTCATGTCTCAATAGTTACCTTTACTTAACTGTAATACTGATATATCTGAGTTTATCTACTCCCACTCAAATTGCAGGTTGAATTCTTTCATATTATGATTACTAAACCCTAAGTGTTCCTTTACCTTAAGCTTGCTAATCAAATCTGGTGCATTACATAACCTCAGTACAGAATTTCCTTTGCCTAGTAGGCATGACTCCAAGTTACTCTAAAAAGCCATCTTGCAGGCTTTCTGCAAATTCTTTCTCTTGGGATCCAGCAACAACCCAAATTCCTGATCTACCTGCATAATAAAAACTCCTGGCTGTTTATACCTGCCTTTATTGTCTTCTGTTTTAATTTGTACCCCACATCCTGGCTACTGTTTGGAGGCCTGTGTATAACTCAAGGTCTTTTTATCATTGCAGTTTCTTAACTACCCACAGGAGTTCTACATCTTCAGATCCTATGTCACTTCATTCTGAGGATTTGATTTCATCTATTACCAACAAAGCCACCCTACTCCATATTCACACCTGCCTGTCCTTTGGATGTTAAATTCACAGATGTGATCTTATTTCATCCAATGCTCAGTGGTGCCCATAATGTCATACCTGCCAATTGCTAACTGCACACGTGCACAAACCCACATTCACAACACACACACACACACAAACATACACAAGCACTCACACACTCAGACACACATACACACTCACTCACACACTCTCACATACACACACAGACAAACACATATACACACACCCTCACGTGCACATACACACACATGAACATCTACACAGCCACAAACACATATATACACACAAGCACACACACAGAGAAACATCCCGCACATACACACAAACACAAACACACACAGGCATACACACTCACTCAAAAACACACACACACACACACACACACACACACTGATTCTTATATTTGATTTTTGTATTGAATTTACAAGATCAACCTCATTTCAATTACTACATGTTCTTAAATATAACAATATCGTTCCTGTACTTGCCACCCTACGTTTCTATTTATTCTCCATGCTGCCTGAAATTAAATTCATATACCCTTGTAAACGCTTTGTCTTATTCTTTACTTGGGGTATTTCAGTCTCCTCCCTGTACTGTTCTTCATTTTACTTTATCCACATTTTTCAAGCTGTTGAAACTACACCCCGCCCCCAAGCACTATTTTAGTTAAAGCCTTATCCACAGGCCTAGTTATGTGATTCACCAGCACCCCATTCTCATCACGGTTCAGTTGGAGTCAGTCCCATCGGAACAGCTCCCTCCTTCCCCAATACTGGTACCAATGTCCTACAAATTCATACTCACTTCTTCCACAGCAATCTTTGAGCCCCATATTTAATTCTTGGATCTTATTAAACTTGTGCTATATTTGCATGTGATTCAGTTAACAATCCAGAAATATTTACCTTTTTGGTTCTGCATTTTAATTTAGTACCTTTCTGCTCAAATTCCCTCAGCGGGACTTCCTTCCTCATTTTTCCTGTCATTGGTAGCCACGCGGAGCACGAGTGGATCTTTCCCCGCCCACCTCAGGTCAGATGAGTTGGCCTGAACCTGGGAATCAAACAGACACAGCCTTCGGGACTCTCAATTCTGGCAGCAGAGAATTGTGTCTATACTATTGCCAATTAGAATCACATTTCTATTCTCTCTCCCATCCCCTCTTAAATGGCCCTCTGAACCATGGTGCAACTACTGGGTTGCTCATCCTTCCTCTCGATCCCACTCTCATACACAAGAGGAGTAACAATCTCAGACTTGCTGGGCAAGATCAGGGGCTGAGGCTCCTCCAGCACTACCTCGTGGATCCCCCTGCCTGCCTCACACACAGTCACACCCCCCGTCCCTGGTTACAGACTGAATTTGAGGCCTAATAGGTGCGACTGCCACCTGAAACACAGTCTCCAGGTAACTCTCCCCCTCCCTGCTTATCGCAGTGTTTGAAATTCCGATTATTGGATTTGTCAGGATTCATTAAAGTATAACTTCATAATCCAAATGAACAAATAAAATGACAACTAAAAACATAAAATTATATGAGTAAACTCATTGGCCAGCTTCATTTATTTACTGAGAGATAGCGTGGAACAGGCCCTTCTGGCACTTCAAGCTGCGCTGCCAAGTAACCCCTGATTTACCCTTAGTCTAATCACGAGGCACTTAACAATGACCAATTAACCTACTAACTGGTACATCTTTGGACTGTGGGAAAAACCCAGAGCACCTGAGGAACTCATGTGGTCACGGACAGAACTTACAAACTCCTTACACACAGTGGTGGGAATTGAACCTGGGCCACTGGTACTGTAAAGCATTGTACCAAACACAACACCTCCGACTGCTGAGTTATTGATGTCTCTGAAGGTGATTATTTTGAGTTGTGCTGATTACATCTCCCTCTGTATTTCTACTGCATATTTTATTGATAGTTTTTTTTTTGTTTTTGATTATTGTCTTTTATGTCAGTGATGACAAACCCGATTCAGATTCTTTTTGGCTGACGAAGGTGAAGTAGTTTTGATAGGAGTAGAACTTAGGAGTAGATGATAGGTATAACATAAATGTAAGAAAGGACAAGCCAATCACTGAGTACAAATACAGAAAGAGCAAAGAGTTATATTGTACCAGAGGCAAAATTCAAAAGGGCAAAGAATGCAGGAGTGAACGTGCTGTATGAAATGCGTGGAGCATTCGGAATAAGATGGACAAACTCGTGGCACAATTAGAGATTGGTTGGTATGACGTTGTGGGTATTACTGAGTCATGGCTGACAGAAGGTCATAGTTGGGGTTTAACTTCAAAAGATATACTTTGTATCGAAAGCACAGGCAGGAAGGCATAGGCAATGGTTATGGCTCTCTTGGTAAAAGCTGGAATTACATCTTTAGAAAGGGGTAACATAGGGTTAGAGAATGTCAGATCTTTGTGGGTGGACTTAAGAAATTGCAAGGCAGAAAAAAACATTTTGGGAATCTCTGTATAGGCCAAATAACAGCCAAGATGTGGGGTGTAGATTGACAAGGGAACCGGAAAAGGCATGCACTAAGGGTATGACACAATTGTAATGGGAGACTTCAATATGCAAGGGGACTGGGAAAATCAGATTGGTGTCTGATTACAAGAGAGGGGATTTGTTGAATACCTACGAGATGGCTTTTTAGAGCATCTTGTGCTTCAGCCTATTTGTGGAAAGGCTATCTTAGATTGGCTGTTGTGTGATAACCCAGATCTTATTAGGGAACTTAACGTAAAGGAACCCTTAGGAGGCAGTGATCATAACATGATTGAATTCATACTGCAATTTGAGACTGAGAAGCATAAGGAACATATATCAGTATCGCAATAGAATAAAGGGAATCACAGGGGCAAGAGAGAGGAGCTTGCCCAGGTGGATTGGAGAAGGATGCTCGCAGGGGTGACAGCAGAGCAGAGATGGCTGAAGTTTCTGGGAATAGTTCACAAAGCACAGGATAGATATGTCCAACAGAGAAAGAAGTTCTCAAATGGCAGGGGTAGGCAACCATGGCTGACAAAAGAAGTTAAGGGCTGCATAAAAGCCAAGGAAAGGGCATATAAGGTAACAAAAGTGAGTGGGAATTTGGATGATTGGGAAGCTTTTAAAATTCAACAAAGGGCAATGAAAAAACTATAAGAAGGGAAAAGATGAAAGCAGGATACAAAAGTTTTTTTCAGTTACATAAAGAATAAAAGGGAGGTGAGTGTTGAAATTGGACCACTGGAAAATGATGCTGGTGAGGTAGTAATGGGGGACAAAGAAATGGCAGATGAACTTAATGGGTACTTTGCATCAGTCTTCACTGCGGAAGACACTAGCAGTGTGCCAGAGGTCTGTGAGTGTCAGGGTGCCATTGCTATCACAAAGGAAAAAGCGCAAGACAAACTCAAAGGTCTTGAAGCAGATAAGTCACCTGGATCAAATGGACTACATCCCAGAGTCCTGAAAGAGTTTGCTGAAGAGACAACAGATGCATGTGTCATGATCTTTCGAGAATCACTTGACTCTGGCATAGTCCTGGAGGACTGGAAGATTGCAAAAGTCACTCCACTCTTTAAGAAGGGAGGAAGGCAAAAGAAAGGAAATTAGCCTAACCTCAGCGGTTGGGAAAGTGTTGGAGTCTATTATTAAGGATGAGGTTTCGGGGTACTTGGAGACTAAGGATAAAATAAGTCAAAGTCAGCAATTCAGGAGCAGCTTCTTCCCCTCCGCCATCTGATTCCTAAACGGACATTGAAGCTTTGGACACTACCTCACTTTTTTTTAAATATACAGTATTTCTGTAATTGCATGTTTTTTAAAAATCTATCAATAAACGTAATTGATTTACTAGTTTATTTATTATTATTATGTTTTTTTTTCTGTTTGCTGGATTACGTATTGCATTGAACTGCTGCTGATAAGTTAATAAATTTCACGTCACATGCCAGTCATAATGAACCTGATGCTGATTCTTATTCTTATGGTCTATCTTAGGTTCCTTAAGGTGAATATAGCCGGAGGAGATAGTGGAGGTAAACTCCCACTACCTATTAAATGCTCCCAACGGCACGTATTTCATATAGCCTCTGATAACCAAGTCCGGCTCCTGGCCTTCACATAGTGGAACCTTTTCTACTGACAAGAGAAGTAGCAAAGGTGGGTTAATGGCACCTTATAACCAGTTGCTTCAGGCAAGAGAGGATTGTGGTCATCAGCTGATCTAGGAGAAGGAAAGCTCTGATGTCAAACCTCCACTGCCTTGTGGCTATAGCCACTCATGGGGAAGGCTTCGGCACTGAACCCCAAGGAAATATCTGGAGTAGAGTCCCTAAGGCAGTTCTACATTGAGTCCAGTGCTGACTGGCAACTCCTGCGACACCTCTGGTGCCAGACTGTATAGGTCTCTGCCATTGCTTTGGGCTCATCAAATGTGTGGAGAAGGGGAGCTTGCTACGTGGGCAACAGCTTGCTGTCCATATTGCACTGCCAAGCCTTGCATATCTAGACAGCAGAGACACTGCATCCATGCTTGACCCCTACCAATGGAGAACCTCAGAGTGCACCACAGATACATACGGGATGAAAACCTTTACTGCATAATTTGAATAAATTTCATATTCTCCTTTGTATAAATTAATGAACCTGAGTGATAAACAGTACAGATGGTGAATGTTACAATCTCTTCACAGTGGTTTGGGAGTGAGTTGTCTTTCACAGGCAATATGGCATCTTGAGTACACATCATATAACTCATACAAAGATAATATGCATAAATATTGTAAAGCAATTCAGAAATATGCTTCCTCCAGTACAGCATTTAAGACAATGTACAGAAAGCATTCCTTTGATTTGTTATAGTATTATATGGATGGTTGAGGGATGGAGGGCTATGGTCTCAGAGCAGGGCGATGGGAGTAGGCAGTTTAATTGGTTCAGCACAGACTAGATGGGCTGAAAGGCCTGATTCTGTGCTGTAATTTTCTATGACTCTAACTAATTTCTGTGCAATTTAGTGAGACCAAGTTTAAAGACACTGAAACCATTGTCTCTGTGGGTGGAGGTTACGAACAGGAAGGGGTCAATAACTTTATTGGATGTTTTTTATAGGCCGCCCAACAGTAACAGGGATATTGAGGAGCAGATAGGAAAACAGATCCTGGAAAGGTGTAATAATAACAGAGCTGTCGTGATGGGAGATTTTGATTTCCCAAATATCGATTGGCATCTCCCTAGAGCAAGGGATTTAGATAGGGTAGAGTTTGTTAGGTGTGTTCAGGAAGGTTTCTTGCCACAATATGTAGATAAGCCTACAAGAGGAGAGGCTGTACCTGATCTGGTATTGGGAAATGAACCTGGTCAGGTGTCAGATCTCTCAGTGGGAGAGCATTTTGGAGATAGTGATCATAATTCTATCTCTTTTACAATAGCATTTGAGAGAGATAGGAACAGACAAGTTAGAAAAGTGTTTAATTGGAGTAAGGGGAATTATGAGGCTATCAGGCAGGAAATTGGAAACAGATGTTCTCAGGGAAAAGCACAGAAGAAACATGGCAAATGTTCAGGGGATATTTGTGTGGAGTTCTGCACAGGTACGTTCCAATGAGGCAGGGAAGATATGGTAGGGTACAGGAACCGTGGTGTACAAAAGCTGTAATAAATCTAGTCAAGAAGAAAAGAAAAGCTTACAAAAGGTTCAGAGAGCTAGGTAATGTTAGAGATCTAGAAAATTATAAGGCTAATAAGAAGGAGCTTAAGAAGGAAATTAGGAGGGCCAGAAGGGGCCATTAGAAGGCCTTGATGGGCAGGATTAAGGAAAACCCCAAGGGATTCTACAAGTATGTGAAGAGCAAGAGGATAAGATGTGAAAGAATAGGACCTATTAAGTGTGACAATAGGAAAGTATGTATGGAACCAGAGGAAACAGCAGAGATACTTAATGAATATTTTACTTCAGTATTCACTATGGAAAAGGATCTTGGTGATTGTAGTGCTGACTTGCAGCAGACTGAAAAGCTTGATCATGTAGATATTAAGAAAAAGGATGTGCTAGAGCTTTTGGAAAGCATCAAGTTGGATAAGTTGCCGGGACCAGATGAGATGTACCCCAGGCTACTGTGGGAGGCAAGAGAGGAGATTGCTGAGCCTCTGGTGATGATCTTTGCATCATCAATGGGGATGGGAGAGGTTCCGGAGGATTGGAGGGTTGTGGATGTTGTTCCTTTATTCAAGAAAGGGAGTAGAGATAGCCCAGGAAATTATAGACCAGTGAGTCTTCCCTCAGTGGTTGGTAAGTTGATGGAGAAAATCCTGAGAGGCAGGATTTATGAACATTTGGAGAGGTATAATATGATTAGGAATAGTCAGCATGACTTTGTCAAGAGCAGGTTGTGCCTTACGAGCCTGACTGAATCTTTTGAGGATGCGACTAAACGCATTGATGAAGGAAGAGCAGTAGATGTAGTGTATATGGATTTCAGCAAGGCATTTGATAAGGTACCCCATGCAAGGCTCATTGCAAAAGTGAGGGAGCATGGGATCCAAGGGGACATTGCTTTGTGGATCCAGAACTGGCTTGCCCATAGAAGGCAAAGGGTGGTTGTAGATGGGTCATATTTTGCATGGAGGTTAGTCACCAGTGGAGTGCCTCAGGGATCTCTTCTGAAACCTTTACTCTTCGTGATTTTTATAAATGACCTGGATGAGGAAGTGGAGGGATGGATTAGTAAATTTGCTGATAACACAAACGTCGGAGGTGTTGTGGATAGTGTGGAGGGCTGTCAGAGGTTACAGCGGGACATTGATAGGATGCAAAACTGGGCTGAGAAGTGGCAGATGGAGTTCAACCCAGATAAGCGTGAAGTTGTTCATTTTGGTAAGTCAAATATGATGGCAGAATATAGTATTAATGGTAAGACTCTTGGCAATGTGGAGGATCAGAGGGATCTTGGGATCCGAGTCCATAGGATGCTCAAAGCAGCTCTGCAGGTTGACTCTGTGGTTAAGAAAGCGTACGGTGTATTAGCCTTCATCAATCGTGGGATTGAGTTTAGGAGCCGAGAGGTAAAGTTGCAGCTATATAGGACCCTGGTCAGACCCCACTTGGAGTACTGTGATCATTTCTGGTCGCCTCACTACAGGAAGGATGTGGAAGCCATAGAAAGGGTGCAGAGGAGATTTACAAGGATGTTGCCTGGATTGGGGAACATGCCTTATGAGAATAGGTTGAGTGAACTTGGCCTTTTCTCCTTGGAGTGACGAACAATGAGAGGTGACCTGATAGAGGTGTATAAAATCATGAGAGGCATTGATCATGTGGATAGTCAGAGGCTTTTTCCCAGGGCTGAAACGGTTGCCACAAGAGGACACAGGTTTAAGGTGTTTGGGAGTAGGCACAGAGGAGATGTCAGGGGTAAGTTTGCGTGGTGAGTGCGTGGAATGGGCTGCTGGCAATGGTGGAGGAGGCAGATACGATAGGGTCTTTTAAGAGAGTTTTGGATAGGTACATGGAGCTTAGCAAAATAGAGGGCTATGGGTAAGCCTAGTAATTTCTAAGGTAGGGACATGTTCAGCACAACTTTGTGGGCCGAAAGGCCTATATTGTGCTGTAGGTTTTCTATGTTTCTATGTTTTAAATGCACTGATAGCATCGGTAAATGGCACGCGCACACGCATACACACACAAAAACACTCACAAACATACACATACACACACACAAACACACACATACACACACACAAACACACACACACACACACACACACACACACACACACACACACACACACACACACACAGTTGTGATTCCTATACTTGATTTTGGTATGGAATTTACCAATACTGCCTTAATGCTAATTACTTTAATCGGTAGCCAGATAACAGATCAATCTAACAAGAATGAAGAGAGGCATTTTTTTTTCTCTGCTCAGTAAACAGTAGCTCTTTAAAATCTATTTTGTTGTTAAAGATTTTCTCCCATCCTTTGGATTTATGCAGTCTATAGAAAGATGGGTCTCCTTGATAACAATTCAATGTACCTTGACATTCTAATAGCATGCCAAGCAAATGAACACAACTGAGCTAGCCGGTGAAGCATGAATCATTAGGTAAGCAAGATAATCTGAAAGAATCAACCATTATCAGGAGCACATCTGTGTATGATATACCCTGACAAACTTCAGGTCTCCAAAGATTCCCTCCCATGCAGGTGGATAACGCGGAGAATGCCACTTCTTCACATTTATTTCCACAGAGTAAGATGCTGACTTTGCAGCCACTCAGTCAGTTTATGAATATGACCCTCAGAGGGGAGAAGCGGTATCTGAGCTGTAGAACTATGTTATCACCATTATTAGGAAGCTTAAAGGGTAGCTGGGAAGAGAAGACACTGGTGGAATTACAGGCTGATTGTGATTGATGTGTTCCTATTAGCTTCTCAGTGTTATCTCTCTGGATGGAAAGAACAGCCAGTGGCTTGTAACACAACAGATTACCCGAGTTTTCAGCCCTAGATAGATGTTTAAATAAAATATAGACCCTTATCGAGATGCTCATTTTCTTGGTGCAGCGCTCAGACTATTTCATGTCAAGTGCAATTTGCTATGGTTCTCCACTCAATAAACATGTCTTATCATTAATAATTTTTCAAGAGGAGGAATTCACTGAGGTTCGTCTGATAACCTGAGATGCAGTCCAGAATCCCACGCTCGGTGTTTTATACTTTCGCCGATGTTGCCAAAAATGATTGATTGCGACTAGTGGGTTGGATGTCCAGTATTTTCCAACAAATGACTTTGGCCTCTAAAAGCAGACCTTGGCCAGATAGAAATCAATATTTCACCATTAAAATCTATCAAAGAAGAGTTAAGGCACCAGCTGTCCCTGCTGCCTTTCCTTGGAGTGTGAACATTAAATCCGACACTTGTAGTACATGAGTAATCAATATATAGTGGTTTACAGATCATTTGTGGTCACCATTTAGCTGTGATGGATGTCTGGAGTAGTTGTGATACATTTTGTCATGCCATTAAACAAGATTCTGTCTAGTTCTTTCCTGATTTCATTTAGCAGAACATTTCTTCACAGTTCATATGAAAGAAGCGATTTTATAAACCCTGTCCTATTCCAATAAGTCACTTACAGAGATTTTGTGTCCTGCAGACTGTGAAAATTCTGTAAAGACAGGACAAACATGCTTCTGTAACTACTCACTGCATGACATATGCAGACAGTGTGAAGAAGTTTATGTAAATCTGTTTTCCTCTTTATACACAAACATTATGTTTAACCCTTTTTATTGCTGGGTATGTGTGTTAAGTTTGCTGCTTATCACTGTGCACCAGTGTCTTGCTCCCAAATTAAGAGCTGCATAACTGTATTCATGCAAATTATTTTTATTAAAATGCATGCTGCAGTTAAGCCATAAAATTATTAAAAAGAGAATGTTGAGCTTCCTGGTTTGGTGCGATATAATGGAAATGGGCTGAATGGTAACAAACAGAAGCATTGTCTTCCCTTGCACACATTAGAACGAGCATGTTTTGTGGAACCTGCTCTGTATTAATCATCTTGTCACGTCTCCAGAATGGCCATAATTGTTTATTATGTCCTTTTTTCCCAAGAGAATCCAGTTAATTCCACATTAGGGATGAAGGTCTTTTCTCATTGAAGGTTGTTAAGGATTCTAAGTGAAATGCGTTTCATCATTTTCCATCCCATTCCCAGAGGGAACATATTCACAGCATAAAACCACCCACAAATTAGCAGAGACAGTAAACGCAGAGAGAAAAAAAAGAGAAAAATGCCAAGGCAGAAAAAAAACTCTTCAAAAGTAAGGCCTGCGTTCTATTGTCAAATTAATGCCGTGAAGCCCAAAGCTGCATTTAGATTTCTTGAAACCTGACTTAGGACTGTTTGCTATCACCGCCAGATAGAAATAAAATCAAAAATAGTTCCATTCTCCAGCACTCTCATCCCTCAACTTAATGAGCACAATAAATCTCTAACCCACTGAAGAATCTTTCTCAACAGATTTCTGGAATTTCCCCAGATGTGCATTTCTAACCTTCACAAGGCTTTTAATCTCTGATTGCATAGCTGACATGGTAACAAAAAAAAATTCTATTTCTTTCAATTTTTTTTCTCGTGGAAGATCATTTTGTTGAAAACTGTTTGAAACAATTTATTTATAACAAAGGGAACAGGGGTAGCATTACATATTTCTTTTATTAAAGAGCATTCTACATGTTTACAATACAACTAAATGTACTGAAGCTACAAAGTGATTAACCTTGGCTTTCTGAATACAATATACATTGCTTATCTAAAAGACATAATTTACCAATATGAAGTGAGCTAACATCTGATGATATCCACGCACTTCCTTTGAGGACCAATGTCAGATCACTAACCAGCAAAATAAAGAGTATTTCATCCAACAGCATGAGAGATTTTTGATGTATGTCAGAGAAATATAGGGGTAAGTTTGTTGAAGATTTTAACAGATGTGCAGTCTTGTAATTTACTGCCACCTAGTATCAGCTCAATTATAGTACCTTCCTCTCACATTATTCCATGGGAGGATTGGTATTGATATGTTAGTTATACCTCTCCCTGGTACTTGATCAGAGCGTACCGACTCAGGGCAACATTTAGAATATCGATACCAGGCCACAGCAGAAGGGTGCAACTGCCAAACTAACCAGAATATTATTCATAAATTCAGAAATAACTCAAGCTTCCCCCTTGTGAATTAAAAATCCTCAGTAGTGTTACAGTCTTCTAAACACGTTCAGCAAATAGGATCATCACTGCAGAGTTCTGGTATATAATCTGTGTTTTATCCTGTCAAACTGTGGTTCACTTCAGGGTGATTAGCTGCAAGTTATTCAAATTAAGTCTTTAAATGTTATCTACAAATTCCTTTATTTTAACAGTTTTTGTTTTAAATGAATGATTGAATATTAATAGTATTAAATTTATATACAGGCAGTGGAAAACACCACTCAATATTTTTAAATCAATCTGCCAAGCCATTGTTTTAGGTTAACTAGGATTCTAGATGTAGGTCACACTAAAATGCAGTTTGAATGTGATAAATAATAGGTGATGTCCAATTATCTACAGACTCTGTACCTTTTAATAGTGTGGTTTTATTCCTAAACACAGCTGTATTTCCTTTCAGCATTGCTGACAATTTCTTGCATGTGTTGCTCATAAGCTATGATTGCAAATTAATATTGATGCCATCTACAAAAACCAAAGCTTGTGTTTGGTAGCAAGTTCTCATCTCTTTGAAAAACAGAGAGAGTTTAAGTCATAACCTGCTTGAATGTAGAGCAGCAGCCACAAAATAAAAATAACAACATCAAATTACCCTAATCAGAATTTACTAGATTAATAAACATGATTTATCAAGAAATAACAGTCATCACAGTCATCTGTAATTTTAAATGCATGATATTAAATTTGATTGTCAAAGCAGGAACTGTATCAGCTACTCTGGACATCAGGAAACCATGTTTCATTATTAAGCTCCATTGCTGAAAAACCCAGGAGTTGCTAATTTATGTTTTTTGTTCCTGCAACAAATCAAAAATACCAACTTTAATATATAATGGACTGTTAAAGAGTATTCTGGAGTTAGATTATATAACAAAATATTAACTTCAGCAACCAATCTTTAGACTTGAACATGGACTGTAGATTAAATTTAAAATGCAGCTCCGGACAATAGATTCCTAGAGCTGTGAACAGTAGTTATTTGAAAAACCAGACAACATTAATTAACATCGTCTGGAGTGGGGATGCGAAGAAGGAGGTGACAGTTAAAAGTAATTCAAAGGAAGCATTGTAGATACATTGTAAGTATTGAATTGTCCTTTGATCTTTAGCATATAAAATGTCATATAATGTTGGGTTAAACAGGCCTTTTCCTCTGAAAGGACCTCAGTGTGATGCCTGCTGCTGGCTTTTGTTGAGTAATCTTCTTCTATAACATCATTATAACAACAACACCTTATATTCCATCTGGGTAGCCTCCAACCTGATGGCATGAACATTGACTTCTCTAACTTCTGCTAATGCCCCAACTCCCCCTCGTACCCCATCCCTTATTTATTTATATACACACATTCTTTCTCTCTCTCTCCTTTTTCTCCCTCTGTCCCTCTGACTATACCCCTTGCCCATCCTCTGGTTTCTGCCCCCCCTTTTCTTTCTCCCTAGGCCTCCTGTCCCATGATCCTCTCATATCCCCTTTGCCAATCACCTGTCCAGCTCTTGGCTCCATCCCTCCCCCTCCTGTCTTCTCCTATCATTTTGGATCTCCCCCTCCCCCTCCCACTTTCAAATCTCTTACTAGCTCTTCCTTCAGTTAGTCCTGACGAAGGGTCTCAGCCTGAAACGTCGACTGTACCTCTTCCTAGAGATGCTGCCTGGCCTGCTGCGTTCACCAGCAACTTTGATGTGTGTTGCTTCTTCTATATCCACTAGCTTCAGTCTCTCTCTGATAACTTTGTTCACTCTAGAACACTCCATCAGTTCTAATCTAGAATAAACATCCGCTGGATTTCAGATCCTATTTCTTAGAGAACTCTATAGGTGGAATATGTTACCTGTTTCAATGATGAATGAACAGTTTAATTCCTACAAATATTAATGTACATGTATCAACATCTGGATGTATGTTTTATTGGGTAGTCTTTTCACCCCCTTACCCCACTTCATGCATCTTCTGACAACATTTCTATTGAAATACATTGATTCAGAAAAGTTGGTAAGACAATGGAAATCCAAAGCAAAACACATAAAGTGCTGGATGAATTCTGCAGACCTGGAAGCATCTATGGAAAAGAGTAAGCAGTTGACATTTCTGGTTGAGACCCTTCATCAGGACAAAGGAAGGTTGGGCCAGAGTTTTCATCCACAAGGATTCTAAGGGTGTTTCTCATTAGTTGGACTTGACCATGCATCCTTCAGTGAATTCCTATTTTTATCTACTAGAGAACTGAAAATCCAAAATGGAAATGGAAGCTGGGCGCTGAGGATCCAAGGAAGCGGTCAAGAGGACATCTCCTTGACTAATCAAGTTTAAGGATTGTGAAGTAAAGAGTGAAGAGCAAACAAGGGTGATTTTAAAACACTGAATGCACTGTCAAACCCAGTGCAGAAAAATGAAGGAAAGAATTGGAAAAAATAAGAAGAAAACAGAAAACTAAGCGATCATTTTAAAATGCAAAATTTGGAGTTGTAAATCACTAAAAATATTTTACTATTTGAAGGAATAAATTATGCTTTTAATAGATGTAGTTGGCAAAGAAATTGCTTGTCAATAATTAACATTATGTTCATATTTAACTACATCTCAAGATCTGGAATAAATTCAAAATTGGGATGGAAATGGCAAAAGGAATGACTTCTGAAAATAAACTAACTACTAACATAGATGAGAATTCAAGTCTGACTATTAAAATAGAAGTATTTAAAAAAGGAAAAGTGGTTCTCAGAGAAGAAGCTGAAAAGTTCTGATTGTAGAGATGTAGATGTAGTTGAAATACTGAATAAATATTCTGCATCATCCTTGACTAGAGAAGGGCTTGTTTTGTTGACGAGGGAAAGAGAACACAAGAAAGGAAGTTATACTTATTGTTACAAATACTGTATTAGTTAGGTCTCCGCTGAAATTTTAGCCACACACTTCAAAGTTGCTGGTGAACGCAGCAGGCCAGGCAGCATCTGTAGGAAGAGGTGCAGTCGACATTTCGGGCCAAGACCCTTCGTCAGGACTAACTGAAGGAAGAGCTAGTAAGAGATTTGAAAGTGGGAGGGGGAGGGGGAGATCCAAAATGATAGGAGAAGACCGGAGGGGGGAGGGATGGAGCCAAGAGCTGGACAGTTAATTGGCAAAAGGAATATGAGAGGATCATGGGACAGGAGGCCCAGAGAGAAGGAAAAGGGGGAGGAGGGGAAACCCAGAGGATGGGCAAGGGCTATAGTCAGAGGGACAGAGGGAGAAAAAGAAGAGAGAGAGAAAGAATGTGTGTATATAAATAAATAATAGATGGGGTACGAGGGGGAGTTGGGGCATTAGCAGAAGTTTGAGAAGTCAATGTTCTGCTGAAATTTTAGTTAATTTTGTTATATCGTTTTTCATGAAACATGAAAGTGTATCAGTATGGGCTATTGTACTCACTTCCATACATCCCATCTCACTGAATTTCATAGATCTGAATACAAACATCAGCTACCCACAAACATATCTAGTCAAAATGAATTCTTCCCTCAAAAGTGTTCAATTCCACACACAATATTTAACACCCTTAATGTGGATACAGAAGATATTTTCTATTTTAGAACTAAGAATATACGGGTTTTGAGAAAGACCACAGAAAGTGGGGTCATTCTTGCAACAGAATAGCTCATGGGAGATTTGATATAAGTATTGAGAATCATTTATTTATTTATTGATTGGCACATGGTGAGGAATAGGCCCTTCTGATCCTTTAGAAAGACCCATTAACCTACCAACGGCTATGTCATTGGACTGTGGGAGGAAACCCGAGCCCACACAGTCATGGGAAGAATACACAAACTCCTTGCAGACGGCGGCGAGAACTGAACCTGGGTTGCTGGTACTGTGAAGCATTGTGCTAACCACTACACTACCATGCCACTCTGCCGCATTGTACACCACCCTGCCAAATCAGGAATAGCAGTAAAAGGGTAAATAAAGAGAATGGTAGAAAGGTCACAAGTTAAAGACATATATTTAAGAACACCAGCGAAAGAATAAGAGACAGAATAAGAAAATATGCTTTTAGGCAGAAAGTTGTTGTGGTATGGAATATGATATTTTGAAGTGTGACATAGTAACACTCAAAACAGAACTACTGTGTACATACATCTATTGATGCTTCTGGATGCATATTCAGTGATGTTCCTGAAATCATCGGGTGTTTCAGGTCTTTCAACATCATACAACCTCCTCCAGGTGACCCAGCCGGGGCTGATCAGACCCCAGCTTGTGTCCAGATGGCTAGCTACTTATGACTCCATGGCTGCCCTCTTTTGAGCCACAGCCATCTTGAGGCCCTCGCTGTCGCATCGGTGGTACTGCGGATGGCTCTCCTCTTCCTCTCTCCCTCGATGCCCAAAATGCTGAAGGCTCTAACTAAGGAACGGGCTATGAATCCCCTACAACCAACCTCCACTGGGAGACACCTCACTCTCCATCCAGCCTGCTGACAGTTGCTGACCAGTCCTGCGTACTTGGAGAGTTTCCTTTCAAAGGCCTCTTCCAAGCTATCTTCCCATGGGACTGTCAGCTCCAGCAGCACCACTTGCTTAGTAGCCTCAGACACTAGGACAATGTCTGGTCGCAGGGTGGTGGCTGCGATGTGGTTGGGGAACTTCAGCTGCCCTTCGAGGTCCACCAGCAGCTGCCAGTCCCTTGCAGAGGTCAGAATGCCTGCAGACATTCTTTTGGCAGGTATTGGCTGCTCCCCAGCTCTGACAAAGGCAATGGTCTGCTTGGAGGGTCGGGACCGCTTCGCCCACTCAACTCCTGCGCTAACGGCTTCAGTGATGGTCTTCAGGACCTGATCATGCCTCCACCTGTACCGTCCCTCACCAAGTGCCCTTGCACAGCCACTGAGGATGTGCTCCAGGGCTCCTCGCTTGGAGCACGGTGGGCACGCAGATGACTCTGCCTTGCCCCATATGTGCAGGTTTGATGGGCTTGGAAGCACATCGTACACTGCCTGGATGAGAAATCGGATGCGGTGTGGTTCGGCTTTCCAAAGATCAGCCCAGGTCACTTTCCTCTCAACCGCATTCTCCCATCTTGTCCAAGCTCCCTGTTGCTTTATTCCCACCGCCTTGCAGGCTCTCTAGATACTTCACAGAAAATATTTTTGATGACATGGAAATATGTAGGTTGTGAGACTAATTGGACAGCTCTACGTAAGATCCACATTGCCAGGGTGCATCTGTAATGTATCATTTCATCATTGTACAGCTTACAGCTGAACTCAAACTACTCTGTGACTTGTGTATAAATTAACAAAACCTCACGAGCAAGTAAGTAGCAGAACTTGATCTCATACTTACAGGAACAACTAATTTCACGACATATGCCTGCGATATTAAACCTGATTAATCACTAAATTTGTTAGTTTGTTAGGCTGGAAATGACTTACTAATTCTTGAGAAAAAAGTGCTTAAAAGACAAAAACCCAAGGCATGCCCTTTCCTCGTTACTATCAGGGAAGAGGTACAGGAGTGTGAAGATACACACTTAACGATTCAGAAATAGCTTCTTCCCCTCTGCCATCAGATTTCTGAATGGACATTGAACCATGAACACTACCGCACTACTGATTTTTCTATTTTTCCACTCACTACTTTTTTAATTTAACTATATTCATAGTATTTTTCTCTATATATTATCATACATTGCATTGTACTGCTGCCGCAAAGTTAACAAATTTCACGACATATACCAGTGATATTAAACCTGATTCTGATTCTGAAAAGAGCATTACTATGAGACATATTGAATTATATTATTGTTCTCCAATGATAAATATTGTTCTAGAGATACATGTGAAGCTGCCTGATGCTCTAAGAATAAAGATATTGCCACTGAGCAGGAAAGTGGAGCGTAACTAGTGGTGCTATTTAAATAAACACCAAAGTGTCAGTTTACTGAAGAATTCAATCTAGGTAATAGCATCTTCGATGGAAAAGGGCAAAGATTACTGCTCCACTGTTTGAGAAAAGAATGGGAATATCAGACAAGATGAAACCCATGCCCTGAGTGAAGGCCATCTTATTTCCTGTCCATTTAAATCAATGGACGAAAAACTGAATGGGCTTTCTTCTACACAGTATTCCTCCCTGCTTGATTCCCCTGTTTTCTGCTGTACCCAGTCATTTCTAAAGAACAGCACAAGAGTTGGAAAATCTGTCCCTTTTACGTCTATTAGTGCTCACTGCTCTCATGGCCACATGTGAAGCATTGTGCCCGGTTATATTCACAGAACTAAAGAGACAGACAGTCCAATAGAATGAAAGGAGAATAATGCTGGCTCTAGGTCTTGGTCATTGAGCTATGAAGAGATGCTCAGACAGACAAAGGAACTAAGGATGAACTTGACCATGACGCTTGAGAATCACGGGGACAATCAGTAGGGTGAATGTATGTATATGGTGGAGAAGCAGGGGGCATGATAATAAGATAAAGCTCCGGAAATTAAACAATCTAAGGAGCAACTTCACAGTTGGTTATGGTTGAATGGAATGGACTTCATCTCTCACAGTGAATACGGCCTCAGTTCAAGCACACAAAAGAAAAGCAAAAAAAAAGAAAGGCCTCATTTACATGAAGCAAGCAAATACAGGATTGACGCCACACAAGGAGGGAGATGAAAGTGGACTATACTTAAAATCAACGTAGTACAGATTAGACCAGATAAATTTGTTTTATAAATTCTGGTTTATTCTGCAGACTTGCAACCAGAACTACTGCTTGGTAAATGTTTTAAATCATTTCCCTACCATGTGGGTTCCATCACTGCCTTTCTTTTTAATTTAAATATTCAGGTGGAATTTTTCAAACTGCCAATGGACAAGCTATTAAGCTCCAGCCAGGAATCATTTAAAATGTTGTTCTTGAATAAGTCTTTCAGATGCTTCTGAGAGATTTTATTTTTTAGCTGGGTGGCATGGTAGTGTAGTGGATAACATAATGTTTTACAGTACAAACAACCAGGGTCCAATTCCCACTGCTGTCTGTAAGGAGTTTCTACGCTCTCCACGTGACCATGTGGGTTTCCTCTGGGTGCTCCAGTATCCTCCCACAGTCCAAACTTGTACCGACTGGTAGGTTAATTGTCATTGTAAATTGTCCCGTGATTAGGTGAGGATTAAAATCATAGGGTTGCTGGGCGGCGTGGATCAAAGTGCCAGAAGGGCCTATTCCACGCTATATCACAATACATAAAAGTAAAATAAAACTGGAAACAAATTGGAAAAATAATTGGAGCCGCAATACTCCAGACAAATTGGGCTAAATCATTTCCGACTGAAACACTGTTAAACTCTAGGAAATAGGCAAGGGACTGAAAAAATGCCAAAGTTAAAATAATTGCCAACTGCAATTATTTATCTAGCTCATAGGGACCCACATTTATGTATTATTGGCAGTTCTGAACACTCTGCAAATATATACTTCACCACTGCTTTAAATCTGTAGTCAAGTGAGTCACAACTCATTGAACTTGACCTCTTCTGTAATCAATTAAGCTTTCATTCTAATTGCATTTTATGTACGGGGAACATAGACTGCTTGGTAGTCTATCGTTGGGTGTCTGAGGTTTACAAGTCACTATTTATCATGAACTGTGCTCTGGCCAGAATAATAGATTTGGAAGATGTGACTGATGTGATTTAATACAATCATCACATCTTTTCAAAGATTCAAAGTACCTTTATTGTCGAAGTATGTATAAATTATACAACCTTGAGAATCATCTACTTCTATGTTTCTATGTTACAGGCAGCCACAAAACAAGAAATCCAAAAAAATCTAATTTTGCAGGGCAAATCTTGTTTGAGAAACTAGAGATAGTGAAATTGTGGTACACATATTCCTGGCTATACAATTCGTCACTTGAGTGGATGTGTGGGAAAGAGATTGCAATGGGAGATTGAATTTTCATTATGGTGTATAGCAGCAAATGTTTATCAGTAGGTGTTAAATCTAGGAGGAGCTATGCAGTATGTTTAGAAACACAAGGCCTAAATAATTTTATTCCATGACAAGCTTATTCATTATATAGGAAAATGCATCAGTAGATTTTATGAACTAATTATAATATTCAAAAACATTTAAACTGACCATTCTTCTGGTTATCTCCAAGAGGACTATAACCTTGTTGTATGGTGTGGAGGCTTGTGTATCTCAAAGGCCTAGGGAACAATGTTGGGTGGAGCCAGGACTTTATGCTTTGACTCTTGGTACGATCACCCATGCCAAACAGGTCAAAAGATAGATGCCAGACTAAGAGTGGCCCACCAGTCTGGGGTGGGCGGGTGGTGGTCAGCTCAGGGCTAACAGCCCTGGCTGGTCAAAAAAAATTGTTACAGAAACAGCAATGAAGAATCTTTCTACATCGGAGTGCAATGGTGTTCCTGGGTCTCCACCCAGGATTTGCATGGCTGAAAGTAGTAAAAACCAGGAGGACCATGAACTGCACCTAGGGCACAATAGAGAAGATTGCCAAAAACAGGCAGAGATGGAGGACTGTCGTTGCTGTCCTATAGGCCAGCGGTGAAGCATCCAGTGACTAACTCTTCTGTTAAATTAATATTTTAACTTGAATATTTGTAAATTTACCCAATAAGCTCAACTGATATTGAAGGAATAGCAAAAGAGAACAGTATCTAAAAAGAAATGAGTCATATAAGTCACGTTTAACCTTTATATTCAGAATCAGAATCAGGTTTATTATCACCGGCATGTGACGTGAAATTTGTTAACTTAGCAGCAGCAGTTCAATGCAATACATAATCTAGCAGAGAGAGAAAAAAATAATAAATAAAATAAAACATAATAATAAATAAACAAATAAATCAATTACGTATATCAAATAGATTTTTTAAAATGTGGAAAAACAGAAATACTGTGCTGTATATTAAAAAAGTGAGGTAGTGTCCAAAGCTTCAATGTCCATTTAGGAATCAGATAGCAGAGGGGAAGAAGCTGTTCCTGGATCGCTGAGTGTGTGCCTTTGGATTCTGTATCTCCTACCTGATGGTAACTGTGAAAAAAGGGCACGCCCTGGGTGCTGGAGTTCCTTAATAATGGATGCTGCCTTTCTGAGACACCACTCCCTAAAGGTGTCCTGGGTACTTTTTAAGCTAGTGTCCAAGATGGAGATGACTAGATTTACAACCTTCTGCACCTTCTTTTGGTCCTGTGCAGTAGCCCTTCCATACCAGACAGTGATGCAGCCTGTCAGAATGCTCTCCACGGTACATCTAGAGAAGTTTTTGAGTGTATTTCTTGACATGCCAAATCTCTTCAAACTCATAATGAAGTGTAGCCGCTGTCTTGCCTTCTTTATAACTATATCAATATGTTGGGACCAGGTTAGATCTTCAGAGATTTTGACACCCAGGAACTTGAATCTACTCACTTTCTGCACTTCTGTTCCATCTATGAGGATTGGTATGTGTTCCTTCGTCTTATCCTTCCTGAAGTCCACAATCAGCTCTTTCGTCTTACTGACTTTCAATGCCAGGTTGTTGCTGCAGCACCATTCCAATAGTTGGCATATCTCGCTCCTGTACGCCCTCTTGTCACCACCTGAGATTTTACCGACAATGGTTGTATCATCAGCAAATTTATAGATGGTATCTGAACTATGCCTAGCCACACAGTCATGTGTATACAGAGAGTAGAGCAGTGGGTTAAGCACACACCCCTGGGGTGCACCAGTGTTGATCATCAGAGAGGAGAATATGTTATCACCAATCTGCACAGATTGTAGTCTTTTGGTTAGGAAGTCGAGGATCCAATTGCAGAGGGAGGTACAGAGGCCCAGGTTCTGCAACTTCTCAATCAGGATTGTGGGAATGATGGTATTAAATGCTGAACTATAGTCAATGAACAGCATCCTGACGTAAGTGTTTGTGTTGTCCAGTTGGTCACAGAAAATGCAGAAAATTACCTCATGACAATCTAGTGAAAATCAGAATGAAAGATGTACAAAGAACAGAAAAAAATCAGATAGGTGTGAAAAAGCAGGAAATAACCCATTTTTAATCAGACCTTAGCCAATACAGATGAGCGTTAATTAGAAATACAATCATCCATCTATTAGCATAGTGATGTGTAACACTAACAGGTAAAAACTGTGTTTTGTTTACCAATACAACCAAACAACATGAGTTGCTATTTCTAAATAAAGAATTACAGTTTTCCCAGGCGTGTTTTTACAATGCTGTTGCAATTATTCATTATATTTTCCAGAGAAAGAAAAGCTAATTCACAAATTTAATGGTGGTGATTAATGTATGTCTGTTTGCCCCACTCCCACCAGGAAAGAGGCTATGTAGCATCCATGCCAGGACCACCAGACACAAAAATTGTTCTTTTCCCCAAGCAGTAAGGCTGATCAACACCTCCACCCAGTAACCCACCCCTGCACACACCCACCTCCGCTACGTTATCATTTCCTGTCAGAGTCGCCTTATGTACAGATACTCCTGTGCCTAGCATCACTTTATGGACATACAATCAATCTATGTCTATAACTATCTTATTTATTGTGTTTTATTGTTGTTAGTGTGTTCTTTATCTTATTGTGCTTTTTTTTGTGCTGCCTTGGATCTGGAGTAACAATCTTTTACACGTGCACTAGAAATAACATTAAGCCATTATGAATCAACAATTCAGGAACAGCTTCTTCCCCTCTGCTATCTGGAGCATTGGCTGTTCGGCAGAAAACAGAGAGTGGGAAAAAAGGGATCCTATTCAGGCTGGCTGCCGGTTGCCAGTGAAGTTCCACAAGGGATTGGTGTTGGAACCGCTGCTTCTTACGATTCAATGATTTGGACTACAGTATTAATGGATTTGTGGCTAAATTTGCTGATGATACAAAGATAGGTAGAGAAACGGGTAGTGTTGAGGAAAGAGAGGACCTGCAGAGAGACTTAGATAGTTTGGGGGAATGGGCAAAGAAGTGGCAAATGAAATACAATGTTGGAAAGTGTATGGTCATGCACTTCGGTGGAAGAAATAAACGGGCAGGCTATTATTTAGATGGGAAAAGAATTCAAAATGCAGAGATGCAAAGGGACTTGAGAGTCCTTGTGCAAGATACCCTAAAGGTTAATCTCCAGGCTGAGTTGTTTGTGAAGAAGGCAAATGCAATGTTGGCATTCATTTCTAGAGGTAGAGAATATAAGAGCAGGATGTGATGTCGAGGCTCTATAAGACACACGTGAGACCATACTTGGAGTATTGCGTGCAGTTTTGGGCTTCTTATTTTAGAAAGGATATACTGATATTGGAAAGGGCTCAGAGAAGATTTATGAGAATGATTCCAGGAATGAAAGGGTTACTGTATGAGGAACGTCTGGCAGCTCTTGGGTTTCATTCCCTGGAGTTCAGGAGAATGAGGGGGGATCTCATAGAACATTCCAAATGTTAAAAGGCCTGAACAGATTAGAGATGGCAAAGTTATTTCCCATGATAGAGGATTCCAGGACAAGAGGGCACAACTTCAGGATTGAAGGACATCCTTTTAGAACTGAGATGCAGAGAAATTACTTTAGTCAGAGGGTGGTAAATCTGTGGAATTTGTTGCCACGAGTGGCTGTGGAGGCCAAGTCTTTGGGTGCATTTAAGACAGAGATAGATAGGTTCTTGATTAGCCAGGGCATCAAAGGGTATGGGGAGAAGGCAGGGGAGTGGGGATGACTGGAAGAATTGGATCAGCCCATGACTGAATGGCAGAGCAGACTCGATGAGCCGAATGGCCTACTTCAGCTCCTGTATATTATGGTTTTACCTGATTTCTGAATAGACATTGAACCCATGAACACCATTTCGCTACTTTTTTGCCCTGCTTATTTAATTTTTATATATATAAGTCTGTATATATAATCTAAACTGTGAATTACAGTAAGAAGTATATACTTACTGTAGAACCTTACTGTAGTTCGGTTTTATTATTATGTATTGCTGCCACATAAAAAGAAATTTCACCTCATGTGTTGGTAATATTAAACCTGATTCTGATTCTGATCTTGAATCCTGTAAGATTATGTAAAGAACAAGAAATAAACAACTTGAAAGAGGTCAAAGTCTTGCAATTAAGTAAGTTGCCTTAATAGCATGTGTGAAAGCAACATCAAGGCAGAATAATGCTGGTAGCCCATAACATGTTGTAAACATTCATTATCCTGTCTCATTGTCCCTCCCAAGAACAAAGTGCCAAACCCAGTACCATCACTACTAAAAATGGACCATTCTGTATGGGGTCCATAATTGCAAGTTGATGGCTGCTGTTTTTTCACAAACATGATAAAGTCTGCAGAATCTGGAAATCCAGAGTAACACACACAAAATGCTGGAGGAGCTCAGCAGGCCAGGCAGCATCTATGGAAAAGAGTACAGTCGACGCTTTGGGCCGAGACCCTTTGGGTATGAATTCGAGAAGTACAGAAAGTGCTTCATCCACTTCAATCTCTGCTAGATAATCTGAGTTTCAGTGCTGTAAATGTTGGCTTTACGTTAGTGCAGCGACTGTCTCAGTTTACAGAAAGAGTAAAGGTGAATCTACTGCCACAGACCTCTCGTCCTAGACTCTCACACTATTGGAAACATCCTTATATGTCCTCCTCTAACCTGGCCTTTCAACGTTCAATAGTTTCAATAAGATACCCCCTCATTCTTGTCTGAGCTCACTGTACTCTGGAAGAATGGTGGGGGGAGGGGAATCTCAGTTGCTGGCAACATCCACTAACCTTCAGTATGTGCCGGATTTCTCTGTTTGATCATGCACAAACAGAAGCAGAGACATTCTAAAGTGTGAATGGCTGGCAGACGGCAGTCCTCTTCCGAGATGTAGCCTTTCAATTAGGACAGGTCAGGCCACTCTGACAGCTAGGCGTCAATTAATTAATGGTTAAATGTCAAGTAAATTATTTTATCATATTCGTTTGTTCATTATGTGCCGTGTTGTACCACATGCTCTATCATGGTCTTTCCATGGCCATGATTGTTCTTGACAAATTTTTCTACAGAAGTGATTTGCCATTATCTGTTTCTGGGCAGTGTCTCTATAAGACAGGTGACCCCAGCCATTATCAATACTCTTCAGAGATTGCCTGCCTGGAATCAGCGGTCGCATAACCAGGACTTGTGATATGCACCAGCTGCTCGTACGACCGTCCACCACCTGCTCCCATGGCTTCATATGACCCTGATCTGGGGGGGGGAAGCTAAGCAGGGACTATACTTTGCCCAAGGGCAACCTGCAGGATAGCAGAGGAAGGAGCACCTTACACCTCCTTTGGTAGAGACGTATCTCCACCCAGATCCAGTCTATCTTCAGAATATAACTGCTTCTCATCTACATTCTGTCCCAAAGTTCTTTGTTATCAAAGTATGTATACCATAAACAGGTCCTGGGTATGACTCTAAACTGCAACCGGTGATGAGGCTCTGATTGGGGACTTTCAGCGCTTTGGGGAAAGTGGAGTTACCCCTTAGTCATTCATTGCTCCCAGGGCCGCTCTGACCCGGAACGGTAGCACCTGCAAGGGTTCCTGCTCAGGATACGAGCGAAGGCCAATGGCAGATCCGGTAGGTTCACTAACTGAACTTTTGACGGAGAAGGCGGATGAGCTACAACCTCAAAAGTCAACGGCTATAGTATAGGCGGATGAACATTTGGGAAGAGAAATGGCGATTTCTTTAGTTTGCCCAATGGTAGGCAATAGCAAACCACCGTTGTAATTTGCTAAGAAAGCCATGGTCAAACTCAAACTTCGAAACCAAAGATTTAGAAACTCAGTGACTCAACGCAAAACATATCCAGGTGCAGACTGTAATAGCGACCATAACCCTGTAGTATGTCATGTAAAAGTAAAACTTAAAAAAAAACTAAGCAAAATCCTGAACAATCCCTAGACTGCTTGCAATTAATTAAAGAAGAAAACTTAAGACAAAAATTTACAATTGAAGTAAGGAATAGATTTCAAAGTCTAGAAGTAGAATCTGTTGAAGATGATAGCAATCATGTAGAAATGAAATTTAACTCTCTAAAGGATGCCTTGGTAGAATCAGCAAAGTCAGTGATTCCTAAAAAAGAAAAAAGTACAAAGAATAAATGGATGAAAGATGAAATCAAAAATCTAATGGAAGAAAGGAGACGGAAGAAAACAAATCCTATAGAATATAAGTCCTTAGATAAAAAAGTTAAAAGCTTATGTCAAAAAGCCAAAGAAGAATGGTTAAACCAGGAATGTGAGCAAATAGAAAGAATCCCTATTACTGATCCAAAAAGGTTACACCAACAAATCAAGAATATCACTGGTAAAAAGCTCCTCTGTTCTTCAGGTGGATGTTTGAAAGCAAAGGACAGTACCATTATCATGGAAAAAGATGAGATTACGAAGAGATGGACTGAGGATATACAGGAATTGTTTGAAGACAACCGAGGTGAAAAACCAGAAATTAAGAAAAACATTGAAGGTCCAAGTATTTTAAAATCTGAAGTTCGTAATGCAATAAATAAGATGAAGAAAGGAAAGGCAGCAGGTCCCGATGAAGGAACAACATCTTATATTCCGTCTGGGTAGCCTCCAACCTGATGGCATGAACATTGACTTCTCTAACTTCTGCTAATGCCCCACCTCCCCCTCGTACCCCATCCGTTATTTATCTACACACATTATTTCTCTCACTCTCCTTTTTCTTCCTCTGTCCCTCTGACTATACCCCTTGCCCATCCTCTAGGTTTCCCCTCCCGCCCCCTTTTCCTTCTCCCTGGGCCTCCTGTCCCATGATCCTCTCATATCCCTTTTGCCAATCACCTGTCCAGCTCTTGGCTCCATCCCTCCCCCTCCTGTCTTCTCCTATCATTTTGGATCTCCCCCTCTCCCTCCCACTTTCAAATCTCTTACTAGATCTTCCTTCAGTTAGTCCTGACGAAGGGTCCCGGCCTGAAACGTCGACTGTACCTCTTCCTAGAGATGCTGCCTGGCCTGCTGCGTTCACCAGCAACTTTGATGTTAGGTCCTGATGAATTAGTAATAGAACAAATTATCGCCCTTGAAGATTATGGAATTGAAAAACTTACTGATTTAATCAATGACATTTATGAGACTGGAATAATACCAGAAGAGATGAAAAAATCTGTATTTATCACTCTTCCTAAGAAACCTGGAGCAATAGGATGTGAATTACATAGGACCATAAGCTTAATGAGTCATATCACCAAGATACTTCTAAGAATTTTGATAACAAGAGCTAAAAGTAAGATACAAGCTGAAATAGGTAAAGAACAATGTGGTTTTGTGAAAGACAAAGGTACAAGAAACGCAATATTGATGTTAAGGATACTATCAGAATGAGCTATTCAAGTGCAAAAAGATTTGTTTGTTTGTTTTATCGACTACACAAAAGCATTTGATAAAGTGAAGCACAATAAGTTATTCAATATTTTACAGGGAACTCTAGATCTAGATTCAAAAGACCTCTGCCTAATCAGAAATCTGTACTGGGAACAAACTGCCGCTGTGAGAATAGATGGACAAGTGTGTCAGTTTACGAAAGTCAAGAGAGGCGTTAGACAAGGGTGTGTTTTCTCCCCTGATTTATTGAATGTGTACAGTGAAACAATATTACAAAAAAAAGAGCCATCTTGGGAATCAAAGTTGGTGGTGAAAACATCAATAATTTTAGATAATTGCACTGCTCCTGCGAAACGCTGTCTCATTCTGCCCTGCAGAGCTGATGTACGGTTAGAATGACAATAAAGTTTTTTGAATGTTGAATCTGTGAATCTTTGAATATGTAGATGACACTGTGTTAATTGCAAGTATGGAGGAAGGACTACAAAACTTAATAGATATAGTTGTTGAAGAAAGTGCAAAAATGGGTCTGTCTATCAATTGCAAAAAGACAGAATGTATGGTGATATCCAAGAAGAAGGAGAATCCTATCTGCAGGCTGAGAATAAACGGGGAAGACATAAAACAAGTACAAGTACATAACTTAGGAAGCTGGGTGACATCAGATGGCAGGTGCGACTTGGACATCAAAAGAAGAATATGGATGGCAAAAGACACCTTTACGAGAATGAAGAGTATACTGACCAATACTAAACTAGGTATGACAACCCGCCTCAGAGTACTGAAATTTTATGTTTATCCATTTATGTTATATGGCTCAGAATGTTGGACAATATCTAGTAACATGAGGAAACGAACTGAAACAGCAGAGATGTGGTTTTTGAGGAGAATGCAAAGAATATCATGGATGAAACGAATAACGAGGATGTCATGAACAGAGCAAACATAAAAAGAGAAATAATGTATGAGATCATGAAAAGGCAACGTAACTTCATTGGACATGTGATTAGGAAAGAGGAGTTAGAATGCTCGGTAATTATGGGAAAGATTGAAGGGAAGAAAGCAAGAGGAAGACAAAGACAAATGATGATGGAGACAGCAGCCAGCAAACTGGAAATGAATACCAATGAATTGATCCACTTGACCTGAAACAGGAGTGTGTGGGCCATGGCAGTCAAAGCTCAAACTGGGCACGGCACCTGATGATGATGATGATACCATAAACAATCTTAAGATTCATCTTCTTGCAGGCAGACACAGAATAAAGAAACACAATAGAATCCATCCACAACTAAGACCAACAAACATCCAAGGTGTGGAAAAAAAGAATAAATCATGCAAATACTGAAAAAACATGAGCTGCAGAATCCCCAAAAGTGAGTCCATGGGTTGTGTAGTCTGTTCAGCACTGAGATGAGTGAAAATGGTCCAGGAGCCCGATGGCCGCAGAGCAACAACTGCTCCCGAACCTGCCAAAGTGAGACCCAGGACCCCTGCACCTTCCGTTAGCGAGAGGAGAGGGAGATGGTCAGACGCAGGCTGACAGGACAGGTTTTGGTGAGGGATTTTGGCCAACATGATGAAGTGAGCTGAACACTGCTTCATTTTCTCTGTGCAACATCACCTGAAAATTTCCATGGGCATATAGAATTCTTTATCTTTACCATCTCTCTCAATTCCTCTTCTATCTCTAAATTATCAGACTATCTAACCAACATCCAATGGATGTGTTTTTTAAATTTTTTTTCTAGCCAGCTTTTTATGTTCTACTAAAATCTGTTCTCCTTGTCCCAACTTCTACCCTCCTATTCACTCATTGTCTCTATGTTTGAGGAACCAGTGGGGGAAGCTAGGGAAGGTAGTGTCAGTGGTTTTTGCAGACCCTCGTGACTTCTTCCAGTTAGTCCATGGCATGGTTATTTTTCTTCACTTGTGTCTTTCTTTTCCTTTCAAGGTGGTTGGGGGTCTATCAGATCTACAGTTCAAACTATGGTTCTTTGCAAGCGGTGGGTTTTCAGACCGGTTGTGCAGCCTGGTGCTTCACTACCTCCAGGAACAGTGTGGAGGATGTGCACCTTCGGGGAGCGGCCCCCTAGACGACCCATTTCTTCACCAATTTCACCAAGTGAAACATCAAGGCAGCAGGCAGCGTGTGCGTCTCTTTGAGGAAGGCCTCTGTACTCAAGCAATCCCTCTCTCTCGTCCTCTCTTCCTGATGGAGTGCGAGAGTCTGTGGGTCCTCAAATCAGGGGGACTCAGCAAAGCGATGTGGAAGATTGTAACATTGGAACAGCAAGTTGCTGGTCTCCACTCTCATTGTTGCAGCGGCAAATTCTCTCTCCCTCGATAGGGGACAGAGCCTGTCTGACATAACGAAATACTGGGTTATGAACTATCTTTTTTGATAGACTAGTAGCTGCCTCTCCACCTGTTTCCTGCAGTAAAATGGACCACAAAACATAGGAGCAGAATTAATCCATTCAGCCCATCCAGCCTTCCCCACAATTTAATTAAGGCCGATTTATTATCCATCTGAACCCCATATGATGGTGGCATAACAATGATCAAGTGTGTTGGCTCCTCCGGTTCCACAGATGATATGTTGGTGATCGTTGTTCAGAGACTTGTTCAAGCTGGCCTGGTTGTAGAATGATAGAGAAGGTTTCCGGGTGTGCCGTTTCGTGCCTGCTGATTACATCGCTCAGCTCGGCCAGTGCCTGCTTGAGGATGGCCAGAGGTGGAATGTACACCACTGCCTGGATGATGGTGGAAAACTCCATCTGCAGATAAAATGACCACTAGATGTTCCACGTCGGGTGAGCGGGACTGAGACAGAACCGCCGTATCTGCGCATCATGATGAGTTAATATAAACCATACTCCAAATCTTCTGCTGCTAAAAGACTCAACTGACCTGCCTTTGCGGAGAATGATGAAGTCATCAGGCTGCAGCACTGCGTCCAAAATGCTGCTATCACGTTAATCATTTCCATTGTTTCACTTTAGAACCTTCGATAGTTTTCAACTATTTCTTCATATTTGTACTTCCTGAAATCTGTTGGCATGTTAGTGAATTCCCAATGAAACCTTCCTAAAGACTCACTAATCTTCCAATAGCAGAGATTCCAATAATAGATACCATCATTTAATTGTAATTGCATTAAGGCTTTAATAGTTTCCTGTGAATCAATTTGAACAATCAATAACCAAAATAAAACATGCATTTCTGTAAGGCTTACTGTGATAGCTCTACAAAATATATATCAATAAATGCTGTTTCATTTCAGATTCAGACTTGCAAATAGAAATGAGTTTAAAAATCATAATCCAAATCAGGTCTAATATTACAGGCATATGTTATGAAATTTATTGTCTTTGCAGCAGTAGTACAATGCAATATATAATAGAAAATAACTTGAATTACAGTAAGTGTGTATATATATATATATATATATATATATATATATGTAACAGTAAAGTTAAATAAGTACAAAAACAGAAATTAAAAAGTAGTGAGGTTCATGGATTCAATGTCCATTCAGAAATCTGACGGTAGAGGAGAAGAAAATGTTCCTGAATCACTGAATATGTTCCTTCAGGCTCCTGTACCTCCTCCCTAATGGTAACAATGAGGAGAGGGCATGTTCTGGGTGACATAGAAACTTAGAAACATAGAAAATAGGTGCAGGAGTAGGCCATTAGGCCCTTCGACCTGCACTGCCATTCAGTATGATCATGGCTGATCATCCAACTCAGAACCCTGTACCTGCCTTCTCTCCATACCCCCTGATCCCTTTAGCCACAAGGGCCATATCTAACCCCCTCTTAAATATAGCCAATGAACTGGCCTCAACTGTTTCCTGTGGCAGAGAACTCCACAGGTTCATCCTCAAATGTGACGTGGGTCCTTAATGAAGGCCACCGCATTTTGAGGCGTTGCTTTTTTAAGTTGTCCTGGACACTATAGAGGCTAGTGCCCATGATAGAGCTGACTAAATTTAAAACTCTCTGCAGCTTATTTCAATCCTGTGCAGCCACACCACCCGCCCCCCACGCCCCAACACCAGAGGGTGATGCAGCCAGTTAGAATGCACTCCAGAATACATCTCGAGATATTTCTGAGTATCTTGGGAAAGAAAGTGAACAATTATTACTTTCTTAATGTTTTGTCTTGTTATTTATGTTAAGTTCTGATCATGAAATTATTTATTGTCAATATTCAACCTCTTTCAAAATCTGGGGCTGAGGGCAGTCCTTTCATTCATATTTATCATCAAAAGTGATGCCCTGATGTGAATGTGCTGTATTTCCCAACATGCATTAACAGCAATCTGTCAATGAGGTGGCACACTGACAGAAAAGGATGAGCTAAGAGTGCATAATATGACATTAAAGCTTTAAAAAACTCTACCGATTTCAAGACAAGCAGCAGAATTAATAGTTGATTAAATCCTGATGTTATCAGCATTTTTTCCAAATAAATTAAGCAAGTTAGAGAACAGAAAGGTACTCAGGTAAACATAACATGGGCTAACTCGGAAAGCCACAAAACAGGTGCAGGAATGGTTAACCAAACACACTGATTTCAATGCAGACAGCATACCAACTTCCTGTTGTCTGCTCACTTGAGTGATTGCCATGTATCGTCAGTAGTAACCATGTTGTCTATTGGCCAGATATGTCAGCAGGAACCATGATCACAAGCAGCTTGTGTGGATTCTTAAAGCTAACCTGCACATCTTAAAACGTTGGCTGGTAGTATTAAGATAATGCTGTGTTGTCAAGAAGCAGCAGATTTCATGAGCTGTTAAATTAAGTTCCCAACTTTTCCTCCGAGTGAATGTGGAACTGAGCTGGCAGGGTGGAGATATGTCTCCACATGTCATGTAAAGACACTGCCCAGAAGAAGACAATAGCAAACCACTTCAGCAGAAATATTTTCCAAGAACAATCATAGTCACAACAGAATCAACAAACTCATTCGTAAGGCCAGTGATGTTGTGGGGATGGAACTGGACTCTCTGACGGTGGTGTCTGAAAAGAGGATGCTGTCCAAGTTGCAGGCCATCTTGGTCAATGTCTCCCATCCACTACATAATGTACTGGGTGGGCACAGGAGTACATTCAGCCAGAGACTCATTCCTCCGAGATGCAACACAGAGTGTCATAGGAAGTCATTCCTGCCTGTGGCCATCAAACTTTACAACTCCTCCCTTGGAGGGTCAGACACCCTGAGCCAATAGGCTGGTCCTGGACTTATTTCCTGGCATAATTTACATATTACTATTTAATTATTTATGGTTTTATTACTATTTAATTATTTATGGTGCAACTGTAACAAAAAACAATTTCCCTCGGGATCAATAAAGTATGACTATGACTACTATAACTGCTACGTCATACAACACGGCACTTGATGGTTATGATACTTAATGGCCTATAGAGAGGAAATCCATTCAACAATCGGCATCAAGTCAGACATGGCTTAGAGCTCTTTTCTGATTTCAGTGACAGGAATGGCTGTGAGGAACTACGGTGTTAGTATTTTATGATTTCTAAATGTTCATTTAAATTCTTTTTTATTTTATAAGTTATAGGTTGAATACATTTAAAAGGCTTTACTAGTTTAATATCACAGTTATTCAGAAACAAGCTAACATTTTGATAGCTGCTTCAGCCATTAGGCAGTTGGCAAAGATTAGCTGCTGAAGTTATTTGTTTACGGCTGTTTGCAGACAGGACTTGATTAAGTCATCTCTTTTTGTCAAGTTTACAGAGGGCCAAATGCACAAGGTAAGTTAGAGGCTTCTTAAAATGGGCCAGGGACATGCACAAGTGGCAAATGATGTGTTCTGCCGATGTTAATTGAGGGATAAATAAATGATAGAATACCAAGGAAAAGATACTGGCATGGGTAGGGGAATGGCTGACAGGCAGGAGGCAGTGAATGGAAACAAAGGGGGCCTTTTCTGTTTGGCTGCCTGTGACTGGTGGTGTTCCTCAAGGGTTGGTATTGGGACCACTACTTTTCACAACAACAGTCATTTGGATAATAGAATTAATAGCTTTGTGGCAAATTTTACAGATGATACAAAGAAAGGTGGAGGGGTAGGTAGTGCTGAAGAAGTTATGTGATTGCAGCAGAACTTAAACAAATTGGAAGAATGGGCAAAAAGATGCAGATGGAATACAGTGTTGGGAAATGTATGATAATGTATTTTGGTAAAAGGAACAATAGTGGAGATTATTATCTAAATGTGGAGAAGGTTCAAACATCAGAGGTGCGGAGGGACTTGGGAGTCCTCGTGCAAGACTCCCAGAAGGTTAATTTACAGGTTATGTCTGTGGTAAAGAAGGCAAATGTAATGTTGGCACTTATTTCAAGGGGAGTAGAATATAAAAGCAAGGAGATAATACTGAGCTTTTGTGAGACACTCGTCAAGCCGCACTTGGGAGTATTGTCAACAGTTTTGGGCCTCACATCTCAGAAAGGATGTGCTGCCATTGGAGAGTCCAGAGGAGGTTCATGAGGATGATTCCAGGAATGAAGGGGTTAACATTCGAGGAGCTTTTGGCACCTTTGGGTTGTACTCACTGGAATTTAGAAGAATGCGAAGCGATCTCATTGAAACCCTCCAAATGTTGAAAGGACTGGACAGGATGGATGTGCAGAGGATGTTTCCTATGGTTGGGGTGTCCAGAACTAGAGGGTACTCCAAATTGAGGAGTGACCTTTTAGAACAGAGGTAAGGAGAAATTTGTTTTAGTCAGTGAATCTGCGGAAAGCTCTGCCACAGACTGCAATGACAACCAAATCCGTGGATATATTTAAGGCGGAAGTTGATAGTTTCCTATATCCTGCCATCATATTTGACCTACCAAAATGAACCACCTCACACTTATCTGGGTTGAACTTCATCTGCCACTTCTCAGCCCAGTTTTGCATCCTATCAATGTCCCGCTGTAACCTCTGACAGCCCACCACACTATCCACAATACCTCCAACCTTGGTGTCATCAGCAAATTTACTAACCCATCCCTCCACTTCCTCATCCAGGTCATTTATAAAAATCACAAAGAGAAGGGGTCCTAGAACAGATCCCTGAGGCACACCACTGGTCACTGACCTCTATGCAAAATATGACCGATGTACGACCACTCTTTGCCTTCTGTGGGCAAGCCAGCTCTGGATCCACAAAGCAAGGTCCCCTTGGATCCCCTGCCTCCTTACTTTCTCAATAAGCCTTGCATGGGGTACCTTATCAAATGCCTAGCTGAAATCCATATACACTACATCTACTGCTCTACCTTCATCAATGTGTTTAGTCACATCCTCAAAAAATACAATCATATTATGCCTCTCCAAATGTTCATAAATCCTGCCTCACAAGATCTTCTCCATCAACTTACCAACCATTGAAGTAAGACTCACTGGTCTATAATTTTCTGGGCTATCTCTATTCCCTTTCCTGAATAAGGGAACAACATCTGCAATCCTCCAATCCTCTACAAGTTCTCCCTTCCCCATTGATGATGCAAAGATCATTGCCAGAATATCAGCTATCTGCTCCCATGCCTCTCACTTACCAGTTTCCAATACAGAATTCTTGAGCTGACACATTAACTGTTTCTCTCTCCACAAATATTGTCTGACCTAGAATACCCCAAGTACTTTCTGATTCTTCAACCAAGTCTGCTACTTGATCACCTAATCACACAGATGTTCTTTAGTATCTCCCTTCAAAGACTTGAATCTGAGTGGTACATCAGGAACAACTTAAATTTATAATCTCCTGCAGAATTTCCATCAAGCAGAAGAACTAAAATGGTCTGTGCCAGGTTTAAATCTCTGTTGCCTTTTCCTCTTTGGAAATATGCTCTTTGTGCCATGTATTCAATAAAGTGTCTCAATGACATTAAAGACCCATTCAATAGCCACCTTTTGTGACAATCTCTGTTTTTAAATAGGGTATTCTTCAACTTATTTAGTATGGGACAAGCCACTTTTATACAACATTTTTCAAATTCATAATCCCACCCTTGCTTATAAGGAGTTTGTATGCTCTCCCTGTGAGCACATGCGTTTCCTCCCATCAACCAAAGGCAAACAATTTGGTAGGTTAATTAGTCATTGTAAATCGGCCTGTGATTAAGCTAGGGTTGAATCCAGGTTGCAGGGCAGCGTGTCTCAAAGGGCCGGAAGGGATTGTTCTGTGCTGAATCTCAAAAAATAAATAAATATTTTCTGAACAAATGCAACAGAAGCCCTGCATCAGTACCAGGAGGAGTGCACAACCCCACACCTGCCTGCCCTGTCAGCTACTTCCTACCACATCTCTGAAGAGGCCACTGTTCTCACACTGGTCTCACTAATCACCCAAGAACCTAAAAAAAACCTGAATGGAAGCAAGTCATCCTAAACACCTGGGAGAAAATTCTCTTTGTCTGAATTGAAAACTGACCACTGAAAATAACAACTCATTTGTTTTTAAACAGCTTACATAAATTGTTTGATGTGCCTGCTGCTTAGTTGTATAGCTCTAGAATATATCTGTCCCTGACAACAATTGGAACAGTCACCATAACACTAAGTTGTCTCCATTGCTTCAAAACACAACAATTACTATGTGTTCATATAGATTAAGCATGTAAATTGACAATATAACATTTTCAGAGCAAAAAATGACGCTCTGCTCCTTGGTGGCTATAAAGAGGATTTTTTTAATGTTGTAAATAACTTTTTCCTGCAAAAATACATTGTGAATATTATGCATATTATAACCCTAGTGAAATCCTTTAAATAGAATACAACTGCACAAACATGCAAGTGGCAAGAAGTAATGCAAGTCAAAAGGTAAATATTTCTTCTAAATCTCAAACAAAATTTATTATATACCTAGCCTTTTATCATGTGGGGCTCGAGTTTCAGCAGTATGATTGCTCAGGCAGAAAGAGAGAAAAAATTGAAATCAACTATTACTTTTCTCGTATCACTTCAATGCATCAGTAAATGTGCTGTTGAACTATAGTACTGTGCAAAGGTCTTAGGCACACGGTTGCAAAAAAAAGTTTGTGAACCCTTTGCAACTATCTGGCTTTCTGTATTAATTACTCGTAAAATGTGGTCTGATCGTCATTTAAGTCACAATAATAGACAAGCACAAACTGCCTAAACTAATAAAACGCAAACAATTGTACTTCTTCACATCAATACTGAGTACATCCTTTAAACAATCACAGTCTAGGTTCTAATGAGTATGTGAACCTTTGGGGTAATGCCTTCTACAAATACTATTTGGAGGCAGGTGTTCCAATCAATGAGATGAGATTGGAGGTGTGTGTTATAGAGGTGCCCTGCCCTATAAAAAAGACACATAAAGTCAGGTTACTAACAGCAGGGTTTGGGGTGGTCATACCAGCAAAAGAAATTGGAATCAGCAGAAGAACATCTAATAAGTTAGGGGTGTTTACAGTAGAGATGCTGGCGGTGTTGGTTGCGTTGCAATCGGTGCAGAAAGCCAGACAAGTCAAAGCATTGATATGTTCAGATTCATGCTCAGTTCTAGCAAGTTTAAGGTCTTTTCACACAAACAGTCGGCAAGATGTACTTTATGAAGTCCTTCAGTTAGTTACAAGGATTGCAAATCAGGGAGGTCAGGTAAAATTTCTATGGGTTCCAGCACATGTAGGGGTGAAGGGGAATGAGAGGGTGGATGAGTTGGCAAAGAGGGCGTTAAAGAAAGAAAATGTGGAAATGCTCATTAGTATCAGTAAAGCAGAGGTTAAGTGTGTAATCTGGGAAAAAGTCAACCGAATGTGGCAAGAAAGATGGGACAGGGAAGGGAAAGGGAGGCATTTATATCAAATACAAAAGAGTGTTGCAGTTATTAGGGTAGGTAATGGAAACAGAAGAGAGGAAATTGTGTGGACTAGGTTAAGGCTGGGGCATTGTGCATTAAACAAAACATTGAAAATGATAGGGAAACACCAGACAAGATTGTGTGAGGAATGTCAGGAAGAGGAGTCAGTAGAACATGTAGTTCTGAGTTGCAGGAAGTATGGGACACAGAGAGAGATGATGAGAAATAAATTAAGGGAGTTGGGGATGCAGGAATTCACATTAAAAGGGTTGCTGTGCATGGGTGAGAGAGCACAAGTCCGGGTATTTTTAGCATTTTTAAGGGGTACAGGGGTTTTTTTATAGAATATGACGAATAAACAGAAATAGGATACTAGGATGGTCAAAGATGGGAGGGTGAAGTGTTAGGTGTGTGTGTGTGTGTGTGTGTGTGTGTGTGTGTGTGTGTGTGTGTGTGTGTGTGTGTGTGTGTGTGTGTGTGTGTGTGTGTGTGTGTGTGTGTGTGTGTGTGTGTGTGTGAGAGAGAGAGAGAGAGAGAGAGAGAGAGAGAGAGAGAGAGATTGGGTGAAGGGATTTAGAATGTATGTCTAGTGCACATTCTGGAGCAGGGGGTGGCGGTAATGCACCATTAAGCTGGATGCCAACCGCCGTAAAACAAGATACAGACAGACAGGTTACTAACAGATCCTGCTCTCCTCAAGAAAGATCTGTTTATGTTCACCATGCCTCAATTAATTAGAACTGTAGAGATAGATGAAGCTGGAAAAGGCTGCAAAATCATTTCTAAAGACTTGAGTATTCATCAGTCCACTACAAGAGAAATTGTCTGCAAATGGAGTAAATTCAGTATTGTTGCTATTCTCCTTGGAGTGGCCATCAAGCAAAGATCACACCAAGAGCACAACGTGCAATGTTGAAGGAGGTGAAAAAGAATCCAAAGGTAACAGCAAAAGACCTGCAGAAACTTTTAGAACTTAAGTCTCTGTTCATGTGTCCACTATGAGAAAAACAATGAATGGTGTTCGTGGAAGGACACCACAGAGGAAAACACTGCTCTTAAGAAGAAAAAAAAAAAAATGGTGTATGTCTTAAGTTTCCAGAAGACCAGCTCAATGTTCCACAACGCTTCTGGGATGATGTTCTGTGGACAGATGAGACAAAAGTTGATTTTTTTTTGGCAGAAATGCACACTGCTACATTTGGAGGGAAAAGGACACTGCACACCAACACCAAAACCTCATTCCGACTGTGAAGCATGGTGGAAGGAGCATCATGGTTTGGAGCTGTTTTGCTGCTTCAGGGTCTGGACAGCTTGAGGGAACGATGAATTCAAAATTGTATCAAGCCATTTTACAGGAGAATATCAGGGTAGCAGTCAGTCACGTAAAGCTTAATAGAAGTTCGATGATGCAAGAGGACAATGACCCAAAACACAAGAAAAAAAATCAACAGAATGGTTTAAAAAAAGAAATTTCCTGCTTTGGCATAGCCATGTCAGAATCCAGACTTTAACCCAATTGAGATACTGTGGCACGACATAAAGGCAGCTGTTCATGCACTGTATTCCAGAAATATTGATGAACTTGACAGTTTTGTATGGACGAATGGTCTAAAATTCCTCTCGCCATTGTGCAAATCTGATCAGCAGCTACAGGAAACACACATCAAAGTTGCTGGTGAATGCAGCAGGCCAGGCAGCATCTCTAGGAAGAGGTACAGTCAACGTTTCAGGACGAAGGGTCTCGGCCTGAAACTGGTAGGACCTCCTTTAGCAGCAATAACCTCCACCAAATGTGGAGGTTATTGCTGCTAAAGGAGGTTCTACCAGTTATTAAATACAAGGGTTCACATACTTTTTCCAGCCTGGACTGTGAATGATTAAACGATCTGTTCAATAAAGACATGAAAAGTTTGTGTGTTATTAGTTTCGGTAGATTGTGTTTGTCTATTATTATGACTTAGATGAAGACCAGACCACATATTATGAGTAATTACTGCAGAAAACTAGGTAATTGCAAAGGGTTCACAATTTTTTTCTTGCAACTCTATATACGTGCCTAAGACTTTTGCACAATTCTTTATATGTCAACATGGAGCAGAGAGCAAGTTTGTAAAGCTGGCAGGAGCGAATGATATTGGGAATGGCAGGGATGGAGCTCTGCAGGACAGGTGGCACAGGAGTGCTGGGTGGGCTTTGGCATGGATGCAGCTTCACCCAACCCTGCTTTATTGATTATTACAGAACATCTCTGCTCTCTCCTCTCTCCCTTCCCCTTTACCCAATCATGATTCTCTTCTCCCTGCCCCCTTCCCACTCTCAATCCACAATACAGATCCACATCAGAATCAGGTTTATCACTCATGTCATGAAATTAAAGTTTTTTGTACCAGCAGTACATTGCAACATGAAATTACTACAGTACTGTGCAAAAGTCACAGGCACACCAACTATATACGTATTTCAAATTTTTAATTTAGTGCTAGCAGAAGAGGGACAATGTGAATGTATTTGACAAACACTGGCTGATTTTGGCAACACACACACAAAATGGTGGAGGCAGCAAGCATGGGGAGGAATAGAGTCAACATGAGTTATTCTGGATTTTCAGTATCTCTTGTGAGGCTGACTTTGGCGATGTGTAGGCAAGTTGGATAATAAATGACGATTAAAGATTAGTCTTGATAAGCTTAATAAAACATTAAGGGGAAGGCAACAATATTTCTCCAAAATTACATTGCAGCATTAAGAAGAAATTGCACACTTGTAATATAAACTTTTATTGTGAAAAATATGTCATTTTATTTTTTTTTTTTTTTAAGTATCTTACATTTACACTCTAATGTTCATAACCATTGTGATACCACACTATGGCTAAAGAATTTAGAGCTCCTTTTGCATACAGGCAAATCAAATTAAAGGAAACAATCAATAACACTACTGGTGCATTGCATGGTTAATATTTCATTGAGATCAAAAATACATATAAAATGCATCTGTATTTGAAACTCAATCATTCTACTTCAATTGACAAAATTGAAAACCTGGCAGCTTTAATATTTGTGTTAAATTGCACACTGATTTTTTTTTTTCATTATTCAGCGTTTTACTTAGCAAAAAGTCGAGGCATAACCTGTTCTAAATATTTTGGAAAGCCACAAACCTGAGCATACCAAGAAAACACAATATAGAACATTGCAGTCAGCTATTTCATTTTAGTCGAAGCTACTAAATGCACTGCATTAATGAGGCTCCATCCACATAACTGCTGACCCAAAAGTCCTATCAATTAACACTTCAAATTTTCAGAATGCCACAAAGCAGGTTACATACATCAGCAAAGAATTAGTGATTTGTTTAGGTGCAGCAAAATCCAAGGTTTACATATGTACAGTGAACAATTGATAGTATTAAACAATCCCCTGCATGTTTACATTTGTACATAATCCTACACAATCAGGAATTTTGTCTTCGAAAGCTTTCCTTTTGCGTTATTATTTTCTTAATCACTACCAAGTGTGATTAAAAGCTAACAAGGTTGAGTTATACAACTGGAGGGAAATGTTTAAAAAGGGAAGATTTTGTTTCATTACAGGGCAAGAGACACCAACTTTACCGAAATATATTCAGGAGCATTCAGAATAAATTAGTCTACAATACCCGAGAGGCTAAATGTTTTTGTTCCCACTTAAAACTTGCTATTTTGGATGAAAAGAACAAAAGCAATTTGTACAATATCTTGCTTTAACTGAAACTTCATAAAGGGTGCTTGTTCCAAGTTAATTTTCTTTATTCTAAACAAAATACATATAGTAAACGTCATCATTTCAACTGCAAAAGCTGAAGGACATCCAAGTTTTGTTTTATGAAATAAAATTAGAAGCATTCAAATTTTTGAAGTATCAATAAATAGCTTATTGCTTTAGAAACATCACATCTATGTCAATACATATTGGTGAAAGCAACTTCATGCATAAGTAAGTACTTTTTTCTTCTGCTGCAAGCAGGACTCTAAAAAGTTGGGAGGAGCCGGGAAGTTCAGATAACTATATTCCCTGCAAGGCATGAAATATTCACATAGTAAACTTTTAAAAAATCTGAAATAATAATGTACTTTATGTCCTGACTTTCTAAACAGATGCATGCCAACTAGTGAAATGAGAAAACTAAATAACAAGATAACTTAAAGTGTTTGAAAATTATGCTTACTAAATAACTGCACGATTCTGCCAAATGAGCATCGCAAATGGGTAAAACTTGTGTCTTTTGCTCACATCAGGTATTATATTATTTGTATATGATCACCACACATACGTAAATAACAACATGTTCTAAAAATGAGGCTAAATGTTACACATAGATTAATGGTCTCATAGATATATTATTCACACAACAAAATATTTTTTTTGCACCACCTGCAATCACAGATTGCACTTCATGTAGCAGAATGAGTAAGGAAAAACAAAACTGCAGCTTCTGCAATTTCATACTGGAATCCTTATTTACAACTTTTTACATTCATTTGGCATATCATCCTGATTTCCAGCCGTCAATTTGAAGCCTTCAAATTCCCACACTATTACATCAATCTTGATGAGGTTTCTCTGGAATAACTTTACACTCGTACTGCAATTAAAGAAAATATAAAGTGGTAATGGTTTACAAGTTTTGGTGAAGAGTTCAATGTGTGTTCAATCAAAATCTACTTTATAACTTCAACTGGGATGTAAGACAACTCATAAGAAAATTGGATGTTAAAATTGATGTTAAACCACTCATAGATTTGCAGAATATAGATTTTAAAACAGAGGTTCCTAACCTCGGTTCCATGGACTTCTTGGTTAATGGTAAGACTCTGTGGCATAAAAAAAGGTTGGGAACCTCTAATTTAACATCAAGAATGTGAGAACTAGACTGCTTCTATCTCCATTGCATTTATTTGTCCTTGTACTTCCATTTTCAGATCTGTTCGATTTTATTGCACAACCGCTCCTACCTTGTGCAGTAGAATGTGACAACTGAAGCTCCCCACGGATCTATTCCAGAAACTCAGTTTTTTCTAATTATATTGGGATGAAGTAAGTTAAAAATACAAGTTTTCTAAGCAGCACAGAACATTTCAATGTAGCCCTCATTCCCAATGACCATCCACTACATAATGTACTGGGTGGGCATGGGAGTACATTCAGCCAGAGACTCATTCCACTGAGATGCAGCACTGAGCGTCATAGGAAGTCATGCCTGCCGGTGGCCATCAAAATTTACAACTCCTCCCTTGGAGGGTCAGACACCCTGAGCCAAAAGGCTGGTCCTGGACTTAGTTCCTGGCATAATTTACATATTACTATTTAATTATTTATGGTGCAACTGTAACGAAAACCAATTTCCCCCGAGATCAATAAAGTATGACTATGAAAGACCCTATCTATGTGGACACCTTGGTTGAAATCTCCATCCCAATGACATCATCATACACTGTTTCAAAGGAACCTCAAGGAATAGCAGCTCAGTTTTAGACTATTATAACCTTGTGACAGCAACAGTATATTCAACAATATCCAAAATAGTCCTACTTTCACTTTAGATTCTTCCAAAAGCAATCTAATGCTCATCAAATCTAACCACAATGACCTTTTACCTGGCACCACTACACCTTTAATTATACTGTGGCTATGATGCTGCTCCAGCTAAGCTTTGCCATTGTACCTATGCATAGAAGTAGAAACACAGAAAACCTACTGCACAATACCAGCCCTTTGGCCCACAATGCTGTGCTGAACATGTACTTACTTTAGAAATTACCAAGGGTTATCCATAGCCCTCATTTTTCTAAGCTCCATGTACCTATCCAGGAGTCTCTTAGAAGACCCTATTGTATCCACCTCCACCAACGTTGCTGGCAGCCCATTCCACGCACTCACCACTCTCTGCATAAAAAATTTAACCTCGACATCGCCTCTATACCTACTTCCAAGCACCTTAAAACTGTGCCCTCTCATGTTAGCCATTTCAGCCCTGCGAGAAGCCTCTGACTATCCACACGATCAATGCCTCTCATCATCTTATACACACATGACAATAAGTACATGCACACATGACAATAAACATGGCTGACAATTAGCAAAGGTTCTTGTTCCTTAACATTGCGGGACTAAATCCTGGAACTGCATAAACCAGGGGCCTCCAACCTTTTCTTAATGCCATGGAACCAAGGGGTTCGTGGACCACAGGTTGGGAACCTCTGAACAATTTAGTAGCATTTTCAAGAAGTCATCATATTGGTAAAAATAATTTGTTTCACTTACCAATGCTAACTGGCGTCCTATATTTCCCATTGTTATTCCACCAGCAAAAAATATACAAGGTAACCAAGAGCGAACATAGAGGAAATCTGGAGATGTGTATCTGCAGAACAAGATATAATAGGCAAAACCAAAATCATGACATACAATTGACTCAAAACTAATGAAAGTTCTGTAAAGCAGCAATTCCTCTACAATAGCTATACCAAATTTATCAGTAAAGACTGAATCCTATATAAAAATAGGTGTGTGAATTAATTTTCAGAAGAAATTTGAACATTAAAGATAATGGAAATTTCAAATAAAAACAGAGAAAGAGCAAACACCCAGCAGGTCAAGCAGCATTTGTAAAAAGAAAAACAAAGTTAACAATTCTGTCAAAGATTCTTTGTCACAAGTGGTAAAGACCTGAAACACCAACTCTAGTTTCTCTTTCATAATTGATATGGTCAGTTCACCAAACTTAACTTATGCTGACAGTTGAAAACTATTTTGAGTCAGAAATTCATTCAGCATATAAACTTTAGTTCAGTAACCATGGTAGTCATCAACTATGTTAATCCCATTTTTAATCAGTTGGGCCACTACCTTCTATACCACAGATTTTTGTGTGTGTCTGTGTGTCAAATTTTTCCACAGAATTAGTTTGCCATTGCCTTCTTCTGGGCAGTGTCTTTATTTAACGGGCAACCCCAAACATTATCAAATATTCTTCAGAGACTGTCTGCCTAGTATCAGTGGTCGCATAACCAGGACTTGTGATATGACCATCCACTACCTTTCCCATGGCTTCACATGACCCTGATCAAGGGACTAAGCAGGTGTTAAACCTTGCCAAAGGCTGACCTGCAGGCTAGTGGAGGGAAGGAGCGCCTTGCACCTCCTTTGGGAGAAACGCATTTCCACCCTGCCATGAACCAGTCCATTTATTATTTCGGGCAAGGATGAAAGTGTTTCACGCAATTGTTAAATTTGTGTTAACTTTTTTGACTAATAACTGCTAATTTGCAAAGTACTCAAGATCAAAATAATGGTGATGAATATTGCCATAAAATGTAAAAGCTTGAATTTAACACAACCACCGCAACCGGATTTTAATTTCAAAAACAGTTACTGTAGCTCAGCTGCATGCTTAAACTTGTATGAACATGCAGCCATGATCCCTGGCTTACATAGCTGGGCATAAAGGGCATTACTGACTACACAAGGAAAACAGTGTCTGCCGACTGTACCAGTGACACCTCCCTCACTGACACTCTAAATAACTTTTATGCACGCTTCAAGACATGCAATACAACGCTATCCATGAAAGATGCACCCCTCCCAGGTGAGCAGCCAGTGTCGATAAATGCAACAGATGTGAGGACTCTACAGAGTCAGCCCATTAAAAAAAAGGTTCAAAGGTTCATTTATTATCAAGTATACAACTTGAAATTCTTCTCCTCCAGGTAGCCATGAAACCAAGAAAGAAAAGAAAGATGCACGATTGTCAACCCCCGAAATGCCCCCTCCCTGCACACAACCCCCCCCCCAAAAAAAACGAAACAGGCACAATGACCCCCAATTCCAATCCCTTGTCCATAATATGGCTTGGCCAGACAACATCCCAGGCTGAGCACTCAGGGAACCTGCACACCAGCTCAAGGATGCCTTCAGATATCTTCAACCCTTCATTCACCCAGGCTGCTGTCCCCACATGCTGCAAATCAGCCATCATCATCCCTATAGCAAAGAATTTACACTCTCCAAACTAAACGACGACCATCCTATGACACCGATGCTAACCATCATGAAGCACTTTAAATGGCTGGTAATGGAAAATATCAAAAACTCCATTCCTGCCACTTTGGACACTCACCTACAGAACCAGTCTACGAAAAATGCCATAGCATCTGTCCCTGATACACAGAAAACAAGCAACAAATGGCAGATGAACTAATTAAGTATTTTTGCATAAGTCTCAATGTGGAAGACACCAACAATGTGCCAGAAATTTGAGTGTCATGAGGCCGAAGTGAATGTAGTTGCAAATACTAAGGAGAAGGTACTTGGGAAGATGAACGGTCTGAAGGAAGGAAGTCACTGGGATCAAATAGACTACATCCCAGGGTTTTGAAAGAGGTAGTTGAAAGGATTGTGGAGGCATTAGTAGTGAACTTTCAAGAATTACAAGATTCTGGAATGGTACTCGAGTGGAAAATTGGAACTGTCAGTCTACATTTTAAGAAGGGAGATGGGCAAACAACAGACAATTACAGGCCAATCAGCTTGCCTTCAATGCTTGGCAAAATGTTAAGAGACCAGTATTAAGGATGAGACTGAGGTCTTGGGTTACCTGGATGGACACAATAGGTGAAACTCAGCATGGTTGCCTTAAGGATAAACTTGCCTGAAAATTCTGCTGCAATATTAGTGGATGTTGTATACTTGAATTTGCACACATACTGTTGTTAAAAAAAAAGAGAGTTCATGATATTACAGAAAACATACTAGTGTGGACAGGAGAATGGCTGACTGGCAGAGGGTAAAGAGTGGGAATAAAGGAAGCCTTTACTAGTTGGCTGCTGATGTTTGGTGGTGTTCTGCAGGGGTCAGAGTCAGTGGCTTTGTGGTCAAGTTTGTGGATGATACAAAGATTGGTGGAGGGGCAGGCAGTGTTGAGGAAGCAGGGAGTCTGCAAAAGGACTTGGACAGATTTGGGGGAATGGGCAAAGTGACAGATGGAATATTTAGGGAAGTATATGGTCATGCACTATCTTCTAAACAGAAAGTCCTAATGGAGTATTCCCTCAAGGTTAACTTGCAGGTTACATCAGTAGTACAGAAGGCAAAAATACAAAGTTTTATTATTTATTTTCAGAGAACTAGAATATAAATGCAAGGATGTAATACTGAGGTTTTACAAATTGCATTTGGAGTATTGTGAACAGTTTTAGGCCCCATATTTAAGGCAGGATGTGCTTGTATTGGAGGGGATCCAAAGGAGATTTACAAGAATGATCCTGGGAAAGATAGAGTCAATGTATGAGGTGTGCTTGATGGTTCTGGGCCTAATTTGCTGGAGTTCAGAATTATGGTAGGGTGGGGGAGGAGATCTCATTGAAATCTACTGTATATTGAAAAGCCTAGTTAGGAATGGATATTGAGAGAATGTTTCTAATAGTGGGAGTGTCTAGGAATGAAAGGCACAGCTTCAAAATAGATGGTCTTCCTCTTAGACAAGAGAGGAATAGGAATTTAGCTGGAGTGGTGTATTTCATTGCCACAGACACCCGTGGAGGCCATACATTGGCTATATTTAAAGCTAAGTTGATAGGTTCTTGATTAGTTAAGGGTGTCAAAGGTTATAGAAGTAGGCAAGAGAAGACAGGTGAATGGAGATGAGAGGGAAAATACATTGGCCATGATCGAATGGCACAGTAGACTCAATAAGGGCCCAATGCCCAATTCTCCTCCCATGTCTTATGACCTTACAATCTTTCTACAGCCTTGCAGGTCCTTCAGGCAATACAGATTAAGTCTGAACTAGACTGTGTTAGCTACAACATTTATTTTCCATATGATCAAATATCATATTTATGCCTTTCCAAAGAAGTGATTAAAATGCATGAGAATTATTTATTACAATAAACTACTAGATAGCTACATTCAAAAAATATTTTTCATATTTCAATGAATCAAAGTTTGCAACTTTTCTTTCTACATGCAGGGCAGCTTTATAACATTGTAATTGCTCATTGATCAAGCAAGAGTTAAAAGGTCAAAATTATTTCAAATGTGAACTGTATAGAATCTGGATCCATGCATTCCAGTCATAATAAACTTTTGCCCACAATTAAAATTACACAAAAGTATCTGGCTGGAAAATGCAGAAAGTCTTTTCTATAAATATTAGCACAACACTCCTTTACTTATTCAGACACCCTAGGCCAAACATTTCTCCCCACTTTTGTTCCCCAATAGAAAGAATTTTTATTGGAAGTGACAGCCAAAGCTTTGAAGTCTCAGTCTCCTGCAGTAGAAAAAAAACTTCAAAGCTTATAAGCTCTGCTTTTCATTACCAAGGATAATGAAGCAATTAAACCATCTGAAATACCTGCAATAATTAGCTGCACAAGGCATGATAACCAAACACAACTGCACACCCAACAAATTTCACTTTTAATTGTAAAATGCTAACAGTTTGAAAATGCAGGTTTTAATGTTAAGGTGACAATGCAATTAGTGGGAGATTAAGCAAAATAATTTCATGATGCAGAAGACACATGCCAATGTATCACAAATGGCAAGGCAGCAAATTCGGATTTTTTTTTCCTTTAAGGCTTGGATCCCAATTTATCACAATGAACAGAAGACACCAAAGTTAATTCTTGCATTTCACTTTTCCATTTGTTTGGGAAGATATAATCAACGAGTTAGCTCAGATATTTAGCTCACTGCTTCTGGACAACATACTAATGACAACTTCATGTTTCTATCTTACTATGTTATGGCTACAAAACCCACCACAAATGCCTTTTTTGATCATTTTTTAATTTCTACTGGTAAATGTGGCCAATACTATCTGTAGATAAAGTGTATTTCTCCATTTGGAACTTGGGTAAGCTGATGTATTTTTTTAGTTGAATTGGACGTTGTTTGTAACCACTCATATTCCAGATTAAATAGTAATTGACGTTTGTTTGCTTTATTGAGCTAGTGATGGTAAAATTACTATTGTTTTCTCACTGATACTAGTTAAGATGCAGGAAGTGGCACAGCAGAGTTGCTACCTCAATGCCAGAGGCCCTGATGTCCAGTGCCATCTGTGCGAAGTTTGTACCTTTGCCCTGTAATTACACGGGTTTCCTCTGTATGGTATGGTTTTAGCCCACATCCCAAAAATGTGTGAATTGGTAGGTCTAAGGCAGAGTTAAGACTGCACCAAGTGGCTGCTTCTTTGAGCTCACTGGCAGAAACAGCTTAAATACCTCTCCTTAATGTCTCCTTTGTTCCTTTTCAAGGTGGCTGGTGTTCTATCAAGGTCCCTGATCTGCAACATCACTCAAAACTCTTTTTTTTCCACAGCGATGAACTCCTGTTCGCGGAGCTCACCAGCCGACCGGCCATCTTCCGACATTCTACAGGTGAGGCACGGAAGACGCCGGGGTGCGGCCCTGCGTGGCCCTGTGGACGACATTACAGGCTGATGCCTGAGTTGTCGCGGGATTTCACGACAGCAGGTGCTGCTGCGGAGGTCTCTACGGAAGCAATTGCTTCCTCTCTTCCTCTCAATGGCGGCGAGTTTGCTGCTGATTCTCAAGTTTGGGAATCTCAGAATAAAAAGCAATGTGCAAACTGTATCGTCGTCAACAGTGACTATTAGTCTCCCCTTTTGCTGTGAAACGAGTGACATCTGTTTGACCCTTGTTAGAGCGAGAGAGAGCGCTTGTGGCATGTCAAACTGTGCAGTACACAATAGTTTTTGTTAACTGAAGATCATGGTCTCTCTTGGGGCTTTGCTGTTGTTTGCTGGGTGGTGGGTGCTGACGCTTTTTTGCTGAAATGGGTAGGGGAGGGGGAAGTTGATGCTTGCTGGGGGACAGGGGGTTTTGGGGGTCTAACATTTTTCTGTCGTTCATTTTTTTGGGGTTCTTGTTTATCGTGGACACCTGCGAAGACCAAGGGTTTCAGGTTGCATACTGTATACATTCTCTGATAATCAATGGAACTATTCAACCACTGAACTCTAAATTGCTGCTATTGGAAATTGATGAACATTTCAAGAATAAAACAGGTTACTGTAAAAATGGGTGCTTTGGATTTGGTGCAAACAGTGGGACCATTGCCTGTTTACATTTGTATCGGTCACTATGTATTTGTCTTCCCCACAATTTAGTAATAAAACTAAAATCAGAAACATAAATTTGAATAATTAAATATGATTAGAATGTACTTTAAATGGTCTTTAAAGGGTACTGCTACACGAAGAGAGGAACAGACAGGAAGTCGAATATTCAATTTGTATTTGGGCATAAGCTGTCATTCAATTCGTCTGAGTTATAGCAAAAATCATGAACGAAGTTTGACTGATGCAGAAAGGCTACCAGATTAGCTTAGATCAAACATGTTATCTTATAAAGTCTATGCTGCATATTAAAGAATACAAATGAGACCAGAGCAACAGCAATGCTTTAAGCATAAAGGATCCCTTTGTCAAGGTTCCTTGCGCTGCAGCAGATAATTAACACTCAATATTTTCAAAAGAACCTACTTGTGCATTCTGTTATGCCAGGTTATTGCAATTGACAAAGTATCAGGACATCCACAGATGTTAGAACGTCGTAACAAGTTGTTGATGCTAGACACTGATATAGATGGAGATTCACAAATCAAAGATTTAAAAAGAAAGCTGAACTTGTAAAATAAAGCTGGGGTACTAAACTCTGGCTTTACTTTAGCATGAACATTAGGGATTATTAATACTAAGATTAACTACTTAGATTGCTAACTTTTGGTAATCTGTTCTTTTGTATGCTGTTTCAAAAAGATGATTTGTAATTACCATTTGGTTTGCAGGCAACGTCTAATTTAATTCAATTCAAACAGTCAGGCATTTACCCAATGCAAATTACTTGTTTGCATGTTAATGATAAATTTGTGTTGAACATTTGAACACCTTTTTGATTGATATGTATTTTCTGTTGTTATTCCTGTATTCTATATCAATGAGGAATGAGGGAAGAATATAAAAATGGTACAAAATTTCCAGCTAAAGTGCATTGGCCTAAGGTGGACAAACTAAGCAATACTGAGTTACTAACAGAACCTTTCCAAGATCCATCAAGAAATTTGTTTTCTTTTCCCCCTCCAAGCCACCCGTAATACCCCTTGCCCAAATCTGCCTACATTCCTATGAGTAACCTTTAATACCTCAAGTCTCATTGCTTGGAAACTCACACAAGATAGCAGACACTATCAGCTTCATCATGGGCACTAGCCTCCATAGCATTCAGGATATCAAAGAGCGAATGCTTAAAAAGGCAAAGTCCATCATTAAGGACCCCCATCACCCATGACATGCTCTCTTCTCATTGCTACCATTAAAAAGGAGGTACATGAGCCTGAAGGCATACACACAGTGATTCAGGAACAGCTTCTTCCCTTTTGTTATCAGATTTCTGAATGGACATTGAACCCATTAACCTCTACTTTTTTTGCTGCTGCAAAAACAACTAATTTCATGACCTATGCTGGTGATATTAAACCTGATTCTGACTATCGAGGGATCCTAACATACTTTTCCTTCACTGTACACCATTCTATAGTATGCAATTAACAGGCATATCCGGAACGACTACAAAACATCTGGGCTCTACTGCAGGAGTGGCACAGTGATGGTTTCAAAGGGAAAAGGGCCCAGCAGCTGGAGTTGCAGAGAGACAGACAGACAATCACAACCAAGCTTATGGTCAGTGGTCAGAGCTAAGTCAAGAGTTAGAATGTAGCCTAAGTTGGGACCAAAGTGAGGGAAATGGGAAATGGAAACATAAAACATAGAAACATAGAAAACATACAGCTCAATACAGTCGCTTCAACCCACAAAGCTGTGCCAAACATGTCCCTACCTTAGAACTACCTAGGCTTTACCCCATAGCCCTCTATTTTCCTAAGCTCCATGTAGCCATCCAGGAGTCCCTTAAAAGACCCTATCGTTTCCGCCTCCACCGCTGCCGCCGGCAGCCCATTCCACGCACTCACCACTCTCTGCATAAAAAACTTACCCCTGACATCTCCTCTGTACCTACTTCCAAGCACCTTAAAACTATGCTCTCTCGTACTAGCCAATTCAGCCCTGGAGAAAAGCCTCTGAATATCCACACAATCAATGCTTCTCATTATCTTGTACACCTCTATCAAGTCATCTCTCATCTTCCATCGCTCCAAGGAAAAAAGGCCGAGCTCACTCAGCCCATTCTCATAAAGCATGCTCCCCAATCCAGGCAACATCCTTGTAAATCTCCTCTGTACCCTTTCTATGGTTTCCACGTCCTCCCTATAGTGAGGCAGCCAGAAAGGGAAGCTAAATCAGCAGAATTTCCATGGCAGTCCATAGAGTGTAACAGCCTTCAGAAAGTGGACTTCGGAAGTAACAAAGCTTTGATGGATACAGAGGAAAATCAAATTAGCTTTTGGCTCAGTCGTGTAACATTGGTGCAAGTAAGGTGCCTTTTCTGATACTCCTCAATTTACACATTTTAGTGAGAATGAGACATGACGGGACAGCTTGACCAACTAGAATGCAAATTCTGCTCCGTGTGTGAGTTTATCAATTGCTCCAAACAATCACATGTAGGAAGCATCTCAAGCTGCAATACAAGAAGCCGTGTTCTGGAGCTGGAGTGGTGGCTGCAGTCACTGCAGGGCATCACAAAGCTGAGAATTTCATAGACACCACAGGTTAAACATGAGCAGGCAAAGAAAGTATACTAACTGCCAGAAAGACTGAGGAACGTGGGCACAGGCAGTATGTGCAAGAGTCCCTTCCCATTCAGCCCAATGAGTCTGCTCTGCCATCTGGACACAGCTGATTTATAATTCCCTCTTGGCCTCATTCTCCTGCCTTCTCCCTGCAACCCTTGACACCTTTACTAATCAAGAACTTACCAATCTGCATTTTATATACACCAACACCTGCAGATGCTGGAAATTCAAGCAACATACACACGGCCCGAAATGTCAACTGTACCTCTTCCAATAGATGCTGCCTGGCCTGCTGCATTCCACCAGCATTTTGTGTGTGTTGTTTTAAATACACCAAGTGACTTGGCCGCCACGGTCACTCCCTGCTGGCTAAGGAAGTTCCTCCTCAGCTGTATTAGAAGGATCTTTCTATTCTGAGGCTGTGCCTTCAGGTCTCAAACTCATCCACTACTGAAATCCTCCTCCCCATGTCCTCTCTATCCAGGCCTTTCAATATCCATTAGTTTCAATACTCAATAGCTTTCAATGACATTTCCCCTTATCCTTCTAAACTCCAGTGAGGACAGGTCCAGAGCTATCACACGCTACTCATACATTAACCCTTTCATCCCAGAGATCAAGTTAAAACCTCCTCTGAACCCTCTCCAATGCCAGCACATCCTTCCTTAACTATGGGACCCAACACTGCTCAAAACACTAAATGCATTCTAATCAATGCTTTATAAAACCTCAGCATTAAACCCTCACATATATATTCTGGTCCTTTGGAAATAAATGCTAACACTGCATTTGCCCTCCTGATTACCGACTCAACTTGCAGGTTTACTTTTAGGGAAAAAGTAAATCCACTCCCTCCCCATTTAGAAAATTAGCTACGTCTTTATTCCTTCTACCAAGATTCAAGTTTATTTGTCACAGGTACATCAAAATATAGAGTGAAATGTGCCATTTGTGTTAACAACCAACACGTCCAAGGGTATGCTGGGAGCAGCCCACAAGTGTCACATATTCTGGTGCCAACACAGCATGCCTATCATGCTCTGCAGAACACCACAGAACACAATTCCAGCTTCCAGTGGACACTGACTTGGGCCTGCAGACAACAGGCTTCAACCTCCCCTGCAGACTCGCAGAGATTCACAAACTCACCGCTAGCCAATAGGCCTCAACTTCGAACTTCCAACTCACCCTTGGGCCTCACTATTAATCATCGACCCTAGGATAATCACTGAACATCAGACCTGGAAAATTTGGACTCGCTTATGGCAGGACCCAAAACACTGGACTTTCAAATCCAGTCTCATTGTTCTGCTAACCTAGGGATTCGTCGGAACTAGTTTCTCCACGTCTGCGTCACTAAAATGCGTGACCACACACTTCCCTATGCCGTATTCCATCTGTCACTTATTTGCCCATTCGCCCAAACCATCCAAGTCCTTCTGAGACCACCTGCTTCTTCAACACAACCTGTCCATCCACCTATCTTATTATCATCTGCAAAGACAATCACAAAACCATCAATTCCATTATCCAGATCATCAACATATAACAGAAAAGTAGCAGATTCAACACTGACTCCTGGGGAATACCACTAGTCACCAGCAGCTAACCAGAAAAGGCCTCTGCCAGGTACCCAACATTCTATCCATGCGAGCACCTCTCCTGTAATAGCAGTTATTAGAGCACATGGCATCTTGTTAAAGGCCTTCTGAAAATCCAAAATAAACAACATCCACTGGCTTTCCTTTGTCTATCCATCCTGTTACTTCCTCAAAGAGTTGTCAGAGATCGTACTGAATAAGCGGACTGTGGAAAATAAGGTTAGTGAGCTTCAGGAATATATTCTCACTGGCCACTGTATTAAGTACCTCCTGTCGCTAATAAAGTGGCCACCAAGTACTGTTGTGGTCTTCTGCTGCTGTATAAACTACCCACTCCAAGGTTTGACATGTTGTGCATTGAGATGTTCTTCTGCAGGCTGTTGTAATGCTTGGTTATTTAAGCTACTGTCATCTTACTGCCAGCTTGAGCCAGTCTGGCCATTCTGCTCTAACCTCTCTCATTAACAAAGTGTTTTTGTCCACAGAACTGCTGCTCACTGGATTTTTTGTTTGTTTGTTTGTTTTTGCACCATTCTCTATAAACTCTAGAATCTGTTGTGTGTGAAAATCCCAGATCAGCTGTTTCTGACATACTCAAACCAGCGTCTGGAAACAACAATCATTTCAGTCACTTATATCACATTCCTTCCCCATTCTGATCTTTAGTCTGAACAACTGAACCTCTTGACCATGTCTGCATGACTTTATGCAGTAAGTTGTTACCACATGATTGGCTGATTAGATATCTGCATTAATGAGGTGTACGGGTGTACTTAGTAAAGTGGCCATTGAGTGTATAACTATGCGAAAATATGGTTTAGTGTTCAAAATAGAAACTTGTGCAGAAAGGGACAGGACGAGGCATGAAGTATTCCTCAACTTCAATAAGGATAGAGAAGGAAAGACTGTCAGCAAGGTAGCACTGTTGGTAAGAGGAGACAAAAGCAGAAGTTATTGGGTTAGAGTTAAGACAGAATAGAGGGAACAAGACACTGATTAGTGTGCTCTACATGTCACTAAATGGGCGAGATAAAGAGAAGCAAAAGATGTCAGTATAACCAAAGAACTGACTATGGACTTCAGAAAGAGTAAGATGAGGTGTCACACACCAGTCCTTGCAAGAATCAGAAGTGGAGAGAGTGAACAATTTCAAGTTCCTGGGTGACAATATTTACCCTGGGCCCAACATAATGATGCAGTCACAAAGAAGGCAAGACAGCAACTATATTTCATGAGGAGTTTGAGGAGATTTGGTATGTCACCAAAGACACTCATAAATTTCTACAGATTTACCCTCAAGAGCATTCAAACTGCTGCTTTTTTTTGCGGAGGGTGCTACTGCACAGGATCAAATTAAGGTGGAGTTGTAAAATCATTTAGCTCCCCAGCATCCAGGACATCTTCAAGAAGTGATGCCATCCAGGCCCTGCCTTGTTCTCATTATGACCATCAGAAAGAAGGTATAGAAACCTGAAGGCACACACTCAATGATTCAGGAACAGCTTCTTCCACTTTGCCATCTGATTTCTGAATGGATATTGAACCCATGAACAAACACATTATATATGATGGGTGAGTCCTGGGCTGGACGACCTGCTCATTTAGGGAAGGTGAAGTGCATCCCACAGCCTTTCCTTTCCAGGTGTAGTGCTCACCGCAGGACCACTGCTTGGCTTGTTATGCAGAAGGTCACTTGCATATGGCCGCTCCTAACTGCTGTGTCCGCAACAATGCCTTCACGTGGCACCCCTGTTCTTACTGAGTTCGCAATGTCCTGGTGCGACCGAGTGTCCAGTCTGGGCTCATCAGCCTTGGCTGGCAGTCAGACTAGGAGAAGGACAATTCTAATTCCAAACCTGGGTAGATGGAACTCATTAGCCTTGCCAGGCATCCTGTCTAGAAGGAAAACTCCGATACTTAACCTACAGCCTTGTGGTTGCCGCAGCTCACTGTGCCATTGTGGAACAACCCCACCCCCCAGCCTAGAGTGGCATCGTTCCGTGTGCACCTATCCTAACTATGAACATAGACGGTGTAGGCAAGAAAAGTCTTACAACAATGGAGATATTCCCTCCCGATTTTCGCAAATGAAGAACCAGTCATCGTCATCTGCAACTCATCATCAGCTCTGTGTAAAACGTCTGTTAAGGTTTCCTTTTCGGTTATTTTTGCTCCTCTCTTACTGTACCATTTAAATGGCTGTGTGTGCTCTTGTGCCAGATGTTGGAGAACTGGGAGACCCAGAGTCTCCCAGGGAACTACATCTGTGTGAAGTGCATCCGGCTGCAACTCCTTGAAGACCGTGTTAGGGATCTGGAGCAGCAACTGGATGACCTTCTGCTTGTATGGAGATCGACGATATAATTGATCAATGTTACAGGGAGGTAGTCACCCCAAAGTTGCAGGAAGCAAGCAGCTGAGTAACTCTCAGGAGAAATGGAAATAGGCAGTTAGAGCAGAGCATCCTTGTGGCCATTCCTCAAAAACAAGTATACTGCTTTGGGTACGTTTGTGGGGGGATAACCTCCTGGGAAAATGTCACAGCAACTGGGTTACAGGCACTGAGTATGGGCCCGTGGTGCAGAACGGAAAGAGAGAGAAGGGAGTGGTAGTGATAGGGGACACAATAGTGAGAGGAACAGGTAGGAGATTCTGTGGATGTGAACGGGACACCTGGATGGTATGTTGCCTCCCAGGTGCCAGGGTCAGGGATGTCTCAGATCACATCCACAACATTTTGGAGAGGGAGGGGGAGCAGCCAGATGTCTTGGTACATATTGGTACCAATGACATAGGAAAGAAAAGCAATGAGGTCCTGAAAAGAGAATTTAAAGAGCCAGGTAGAAAGCTGAGAACCAGGACCTCCCGAGTAGTAACTTCTGGATTGCTGCCTGTGCCACGCGGCAGTAAGGGTAGAAGCAAGATGATTTGGCAGATAAATGCGTGGCTGAGAAGCCGGTGCAGGCCGCAGGGCTTCAGGTTCTTGGGGAGGTATGATCTGTTATAAATTGAAGTGTTGCACCTGAACCCGAGGGGGAACCAATATTCTAGCAGGCAGGTTTGTTAGAGATGTTGGGGAGAGTTTAAACTAACTTGGCAGAGGAGTGGGAACCAGAGTGAAGGGACTCAGGAAAGGACAAATGCTAAAAATGTAAAGATAGTGTGCAGTCAGATTGTCAAGAAGAGCAGGCAGGTGTTGGGACTTGGTTGCAGCCAACAGGCTGAGTATCAAATCATTAGGGATGCAAAGTCAGAAAGGATAGCAAATACGGTACTCAAGGTGTTGTATCTAAACGTACATAGCATAAGAAATAAGGTGGATGATCTTGTTGCAATATTACAGATTGTCAGGTATGATGTTGTGGCCATCCCTAAATCGCGGCTGAAGGATGGTTGTAGTTGGGAGCTAAATGTCCAAGGTTACACGTTATATGTGAGGGATAGGAAGGTAGGCAGAGGGGTTGGTGTGGCTCTAGTAGTAAAGAATGGCATCAAATCAGTAGAAAGATGTGGCATAGGATCAAAAGATGTTGAATCCTTGTGGGTTGAGTAAAGAAACTGCAAGGGTAAAATGACGTTGATGGCAGTTATATACAGGCCTCGTGGCTGAGAGGTGGACCACAGGTTACAACAAGAAATAGAAAAGGTGAGTCAAAAGGGTAGTGTTCTGGTAGTCATGGGAGATTTTCACATGCAGGTCAATTGGGAAAATCAGGTTGGTAATGGATCTCAAGAGAGCAAGTTTGTCAAATGCCTAAGAGATTGCTTTTTAGAGCAGTTTGTCGTTAAAACAACTAGGGAATCAACTATACTGGATCGGATGTTATGTAATGAACCAGAGGCGATTAGGGAGCTTAAGGTAAAAAAAAACCCTTAGGAACCAGTGTCACAATATAATTGCGTTCAACTTGAAATTTGACAGGGAGAAAAGTAAAGTCTGATGTAGCCGTATTTCAGTGGAGTAAGGGAAATTACAGTGGTATGAGAGAGGAGTTGGCCAAAGTAAATAGGAAGGAGCTGCTGGCAGGGATGTCAGCAGAGCAGCAATGACGTGTGTTTCTGGGAAAAATGAGGAAGGTGCAGGACATGTGTATTAATAAAATGAAGAAATACTCAGATGGTAAAATAGTACAACTGTGGCTGACACGGGAAGTCAAAGCCATTGTAAAAGCAAAAGAAAGGGCATACAACAAAGCAAAAATTAGTGGGAAGATAGAGGATTGGGAAGCTTTTAAAAACCTACAGAGAGCAACTAAAAATCATTAGAATGGAAAAGATGAAATATGAAAGCAAGCTAACAAATAATAAAGTGGATAGTAAAAGCTTTTTCCAAGTATGTTATAAATAAAAGAGAAATGAGGGTGGATATAGGAACACAAGAAAATGAGGCAGGAGAAATAATAATGGGGGACAAGGAGATGGCTGATGAACTAAATGAGTATTTTGCGTCAGACTTCACTGTGGAAGACACTAGCAGTATGCCTGATGTTGTAGTGTGTGAAGGAAGAAGAGTGGGTGAAGGAAGAAAAGTGGGTGCAGTCAATATTACAGGAGAGGTGGTGCTCAGAAAGACCTAAAGGTACATAAGTCACCTGGACCAGAGAAACTGCACCGTAGGGTTCTGAAAGAGGTAGCATTAGAAATGATCTTTCAAAAACCACTGGACTCAGGCATGGTGCCAGAGGACTGGAAAATTGCAAATATTACTCCACTCTTTAAGAAAGGAGGAAGGCAGCAGAATGGAAATTATAGACCAGTTAGCCTGACCTCAGTGTTGGGAAGATGTTAGAGTCAATTGTTAAGGATGAGGTGATGGAGTACTTGATGACACAGAACAAAATAATACAAAGTCAGCATGGTTTCCTTCAAGGAAACCATGTTGTATTTGAACTCATGCAGCATAAGTAGTAAAACGGACGATCTTGAAATTCAGCTACAGATTGGCAAGTATGACGTTGTGGCCATCTCTGAAACTTGGATAATGGATGGCTGCCATTGGCAGTTGAATGTCCAAGGATATACGGTGTATTGGAAAGATAGGTCAGTAGGCAGAGGAGGTGGTGTGGCCCTGTGTATAAGAAATAATATTAAATCATTAGAAAGGAATGACATAGGATCGGAAGATGTAGAGTCTCTACGGGATGAGTTACGAAATGGCAAGGGTAAAAGGACCCTAATGGCAGTTGGATACAAGCCTCCACACAGCAGCCAGGATGAAGATTACAAATTACAGCAGGAAATAGAAAAGGCATGTCAGAAGTCAATATCATGGTAGTCGTTGGGGATTTTAACATGAAAGTGGATTGGAAAAACCAGGCCAGTACTGTACCTCAAAAGAGAGAATTTCTAGAATGTTTAAGGGATGGCTTTTCAGAACAGCTTGTTGTTGAGCCCACTAGGGGATCGGTTGTGCTGGATTGGGTGCTGTACAATGATCTGGAGGTGATAAGAGAGTAAGGTTAAGGAACCCTTAGGGAACAGTGATCACAATATGATCGAGTTCACTTTGAAATTTGAGAAGGAGAAACTAAATTCCAATGTGTCGGTACTTCAGTGGAATAAAGGAAATTACAATGGCATGAAAGCGGAACTGGCCAAGGTTGACTGGAAAGGGACACCAGCAGATAGGACAGCAGAGCAGCAGTGGCTGGAGTTTCTGCAAAAAAATAAGGCAAGTGCAAGACAGATATACTCCAAATAAGAAGAAATTTTCAAATGGAAGGACACGACTGTGGTTGACAAGTGAAGTCAGAGCCAAAGTAAAAGCAAAAGAGAGGGCATACGAGGAAGCCAAAGCTAGTGAGAGGATTGAGAAGCTTTTAAAAAACTTGCAGAAAGAAACTAAGGAGGTCATTAGGAAGGAAAAGATGAATTATGATAGGAAGCTGGCGACTAATATCAAAGAAGACACCAGAATTCTTTTTTAAAGTATACAAAGGGTAAAAGAGAGTTGAGGGCAGATATAGGACCAATAGAAAATGATGTTGGAGATATTGTAATAACAGACGCGGAGATGGCAGAGGAACTGAATGTATATTTGCATTAGTCTTCACAGTGGAAGGCATCTGCAGTATACCAAATATTCAAGAGTGTCAGGGAAATGGAGTACATGCTGTGAAAATTACAACTGAGAAGGTGCTCTGGAAGTTTAATGGTCTGAGGGTGGATAAAACTCCTGGACCTGATGGAATGCACCTTCAGCTACTCAGGAAGTAGCTGGAGAGATTGCGGAGGAATTAACAATAATTTTTCATGAATTGATAGACTCTGTCATTTTACTGGATGGCTGAAAAATTACAAATGTTACTCCACTATTTAAGAAGGGTGGGGGGTAGCAGAAGGGAAACTATAGACCTATTAGCCTGACATCAGTGGTTGGGAAGTTGATGGAATCGATTGTTAGGGACGAGATTACGGAATATCTGGAGGCACATGACAAGACAGGCCAAAGCCAGCATGGTTTTCTGAAAGGAAAATCCTGCCTGACTAACCTACTGCAATTTTTTGAGGAAATTACAAGCAGAGTAGACAAAGGAGATGCAGTAGATGTGGTGTACTTGGATTTTCAGAAGGCCTTTGACAAGATGCCACACATGAGGCTGTTTCGTAAGTCAAGAGCCCATGGAATCACAGGGGAGTTACTAGCATGGGTGGAGCATTGGCTGATCGACAGAAAACAGAGTGGGAACAAAGAGATCCTATTCTGGCTGGCTGCCAGTTACCAGTGGAGTTCCACAGAGGTCGGTGGTGGGACCACTGTTTTTTATGATGCATGTCAGTGACTTGGACTATGGAATTAATGGACTTGTGGCTAAATTTGCCAACGATACAAAGATAGGTGGAAGAGCAGGTAGTGTAGAGCCTGCAGAAAGACTTAGATAGTTTAGGGAATGGGCAAAGACGTGGCAAATGAAATACAATGTTGGAAAGTGTATGGTCATGCATTTTGGTGAAAGAAATAAATGGGCAGACTATTATTTAGATGGGGAGAAAATTCAAAGTGCAGAGATGTAAAGGGACTGTAAGTCCTTGTGCAGGATACCCTAAAGGTCCATCTCCAGGTTGAGTCAGTGATGAAGAAGGCAAATGCAATGTTGACATTCATTTCTAGAGGTATAGAATATAAGAGCAGGGATGTGATGTTGAAGTTCTATAAGGCACCTGTGAGACCACACTTGGAGTATTGTTGTGCAGTTTTTGGCTCCTTATTTTAGAAAGGATATACTGACATTGGAGAGGGTGACAGAATATTCACGAGAATGATTCCAGGAATGAAAGGGTTACCATGTGAGGAACTTCTGGCAGCTCTTGGGCTGTATTCCCTGGATTTCAGGAGAATGAAGGGGAATGTCATAGGAACATTCCGAATGTTAAAAGGCCTGAACAGATTAGATATGGCAAAGTTATTTCCCATGGTAGGGGAGTCTAGGACAAGAGGGCACGATTTCAGGATTGAAGGATGTCCATTTAGAACAGAGATGTAGAGAAATTACTTTAGTCAGAGGGTGGTAAATCTGTGGAATTTTTTGCCACGAACAGCTGTGGAGGTCTTATCATTGGGTGCATTTAAGGCAGAGATAGTTAGGCTCTTGATTAGCCAGGGCATCAAAAGGTATGGTGAGAAGGCAGGGAGTGGGCACGACTGGAAGAATTGGATCAGCCTATGATTGAATGGTAGAGCAGACTCGATGGGCTGAATGGCCTACTTCTGCTCCTATATCTTATTGTCTTACGGAAAATCCTGCCTGACAAACGTGTTGGAATTCTTTGAGATTATAAGCAAGATAGATAAAGACGATGCAGTGGATATTGTATGTTTACACTTTCGGAAGGCCTTTGACAAGGTGCCACACATGAGGCTGCTTACCAAGTTAAGAGCCCACAGGAAAGTTACTGGCATGGTTAGAGCATTAGTTGATTGGTAGGAGGCAGTAAGTGGGAATAAAAGGATCCTTTTCTGGTTGGCTGCCAGTGACTGGTGCTGTTCCTCAAGGGGTGCTGTTGGGACCACTTCTTTTTATGCTATATATAAATGATTTAGATTGATAGGTTCTTGATTGAACATGGCATCAAAGGTGATGAGGAGAAGGCCGGGAACTAGGATTGAGGAGGAGATAGGAGAAAAAGGATCAGCCGTAATTGAATGGCGGAGCAGATTCGATGGGCCAGATGGCCAAATACTGCTCCTATATCTCATGGTTTTATGGTCTTCGTGTTTTTTCTATTAATATGTATTGCATTGTACTGCTGCTGCAACACATTTGTACTGCTACAAGGCAACAATTTATGCTGGTGATACTAAACCTGATTCTGAGATAGAGACTGTACCAAAAAAGATTAACAGTCAACACAAATTCAAATCCTAAATTAACTCCTGCAAATATAGGTGGCAAAATGGTAACTCATGGAGGAGGCGTGGAGTCCATTCAGGGTCAACATGGGAACTTGCACATGGTCCCTGCTGTACCTACTTCTGATCATTTTATTTTATCACAAACTGAAGTACTTTCACGTTCCTTCTATTACAATTTCTCAAATTCCACTGCAATATGTTTCACACCTCAATCCAATATTCACTTAAAGCCAGTTTTGAAATAAATTTTATTCAAATTCTTGGCTAACCATTTGGTTCAGCAACTACTTTTACATCCACATGAAACAGTGTGGACATAATAAACATTAAGAGTACTTATGAATTCACGTCGTTATTGGTCAGAAAAAAATGTCACAACAAATATCTAAGTTCTTCCTCCAAATTCAATCATTCTGTGAAGAATTCTGAAAAGTAAAGCAGGTTTCACACTCCGCATACCTAACTGCTGAAGAATGAGCCTTACCTCCACCATGGAAACACTCCCATTTTAAAGAATTTTAATTCTTAACTAGAGTCCATGAATTAAAATAATAGCTTAAGTGTTACATTTAAATGAAAGGTTCCTTGGAACAGAGGTTCCCAACCTTTTTTATGCCAAGGACCCTTACCACCCACCGAGGAGTCTATGGACTCCAGGTTGGTAAACCCTGCTTTAGAAAACATATAGCAACAATCCAAGTCACCTACATACAATTCAGTTTTGTACAAAAAGCTAAAGACAAAAAAATTAATGTCCACAGAAAAATCATATTGGCACAGACCTTTCAATAGGTAAACCTTCTCTTTTATACTTACTGGTAAACACCATTGTAGACTAAAAGCTGAGTGACTAGTGTTGCAAGAAATGCAATTCCTATTCCAAGTCCTAAACCACTTCGAGATCTGTCAAATGTCCACCACAATCCAATGGAAAGTGCTGCTAATGTAAGGGATAGTTGCATATTGTTGGCAAAGTCTACTTTCTATAATAAATAGGTTAAGGCTTGAAACAGAGAATTCAACAATATTTAGATTAAATAGATATCTAAAATGTTAAGTTAATAAATAAATGTAAAATAAATCCCAATAAAAACCTCTTTGAATAAACTTTCTTAGCAGATACTTTTAACAGTAGGAACAACTATGTTCAAAATTAATCATTGATACAATGTGTTTGTCTTCTTGATATGATACATGTATACAGTCAAAATATATATTTTTAAATCAACCTTTTGTAGGTTGGTAAACAAAGGATACAGCACTAGCATGGTTTATCCCAACAAAAACTGCCACACAACGCATTACGCTGGACCATTCTCTCTTGAATTTGTGTGGTTCTCCCAGATGGCTGTCAATGCAAGGATAAAGCAAACCAATCACAGCTAGAACAAAAAGAAAAAGGCATTGATTTGTGCACCCAAAAATACCATACTTTTACATAATTGTTTTATGTTGTTATTTAAAGGTTCTTCCTGCTGATATCTGCGAACTTGCATGGAACAGTTATTACCCATCTGCCTCCTGAACTGGCATGGACAACTCCACTCACAATTTTGAACTGATTCCAGAACCTAGAATGACTTTCAAGAATCCTACAACTCATGTTCTCAGTTATTTATCTATGTTTTAATTTGCAAAATTTGTCTTTTGCACATAGGTTGTTTGTCAATCTTTAAATATAGTTCATAAATTCTACTGAATTCCTTTATTTTCCTGTAAATGCTTGCAAGAAAGCAAACCTCACGCTAGTTTACAGTAACATATGTACTCTGACAATAAATTTATGCTAACTCTAAAGACTGATGAACTGACAGCATGAATCAATACACAGAATTATGACATTACGGCCATTACCGAGACATTTAGATATTTAGAAGACGATGGAGTGGCATTACTAATCACACATACTATTATAGCTGCAGATTGTGATGGGATTGTCTGCTGAGTCAGTGTGGCTGCAAGTGTTCTGGGACTTCGGCTCTTTGTGAACTTTATAAATAACGGATGAGGAAGTGAAAGGGAGGGTTATCAAGTTTGCAGATGGCACAAAGGTTGATGGTATTGTGGCTAGTGCAGAAGCTTTCAGCACAGCATTATGATGGGATATAGATAGGATGCAGAGCTGGGCTGAGAGGTAGCAGATGGAATTCAATCTGGAAAAGTCTGAAGAGGTACATTTGGGAAGATCGAACTTGAAGGCAAAGTACAAGTTAGTGGCAGGATTTTTAGGAGTGTGGAGGAACAGAGCAATGTCGGGGTCCAAATACATAGATTCTTCAAAGTTACTACGCAAGTTGAAAGGATAATTAGGAAGGTGTCTGGTGTGTTGGCCTTCATTAATCAAAGTTATAGGGTTCATTAATCAGCAAGGTAATGTAGTTCCATAAAATTCTGTTTAGAGCACACTTGGACTATCATGTTCATTTTTAGTCACCTTATAGGAAGGATGTGAAAAGTTTAAAGATGATTTAGAGATTTACCAGGATGCTGTCAGGACCAGAGAACATTTTTTTTGAGTAAAGGTTGAACAAGTCCATGCGTTTTCCTTTGGAGCAAAAGAGAATGAGGAGTGACTTTATAGAGACGTATCACATTATGAGAGGCATAGATAGTGACAGCCAATACCAGCAATGGCCAATATCAGAGAACATCCATTTAAGGTTGAGTGTAGGAAAGCTTAGGGTACATGTCAGAGGTAGGTTCCTACACAGCAATAGGTACCTGGAATGCACTGGCAAGGTGACGGTAGAGATAAATATATTACAGACATTTGAGAGATTTAAAAGACACATGGATCTAAGGAAAATGGAGGATTATGGGCAATGTAAGAGGGAAGGGTTAGTTTGATAGTGGACAGAAGGGCCCATACTGTGCCGGAACAAACCAACTAGAACCACTGCTAATTCTGACCCACAAGTTTTCAATGTTATAGTAAGGATGTTAACCGGCCACACCTTTAGCAGTTTCCATTTTTCCAGCTACTTCTTGATATCATGTGGAGTGAATTAAACTGAGTGGAGACATCAATTTTTTTCTTTCACATGGAGCTATGTCATTGGTATAAACCACTCCAACAAGGGTTCCCAATTCTTTAATACCATGGAGCCCTAGCATTAACCGAGGAGTCTGTGGACCACAGGTTGGCAACCCTTGCCCTAGAATAACACATGTAAATCCTGTCCTCATACAACAAGTAGAATAATTTCAATCAGGAAGCTAACATTAACAGTTTATTTTGTACTTACAAGATTTATCAGCAAGAATGAGAGAAAATTAGCTTGTCTAAGTGAAACCGATTTGCTCAAATGATCTTTATTTGCACCACTACACAAGTTTTTCATAAACACGGAAACCCATTTTGACTTACCAGACGCTGTGCCACAACATGGTGGAACCCACCACGCTGATGAGAAAATGCTGGCAATCACATCAGGAGGAAAGAGAGTAACGTTTCTTTGAATCTGCAACAAGTTCAATACAAGTGCTAAGAAGACACCAATGGAAAAGAGAACCACTCCCCGAATGAGCAAGTTCATGTTCTGGTTTGTGATAACAGAGAGATAAAGGCTATGTCCAATCTGCACAGTTGAGGTTTTGTTTCGTTCCTCGTCTGCCATTTATGCAAATGTGCTTTGAATTCTGCCGCCTCAAAGATGTGGCTATAGTACGTCCTCTTCACTCGACATTGTGTGTGCAACCTATCGGGTATTGAAATATATACATTACACAATTGCCACAACAAACAATCTACAAAAACTTGCATAACAGTTGTTACTACATAATCCCTTCACAGACTTCAATTCAAAAATGCAGACCGACTGCTATGGAATAAGCAAGAGTGTTAACATTTCAGAGTGAAAATATTTAATCAAGATGAGGAAAGAGATAAAATAGGTTAGTTTAAACAGAGTATGAGTCAGGTGAATAGGACAAAGGGAACATTTATTTATTTATTTATTGAGATACAGCTCAGAGCCCTTCTGGTCCTTTGAGCTACGCTGCCCAGCAATCCCCCATTAACCCTAGCCCAAACAAGGGACAATTGCAATGACCAATTAACCTACCAACCGGTATGTCTTTGGACAGTGGGAGGAAACCCACGCGGTCAGGAAGAGAATGTAAAAACTCCTTGCAGACAGCAGCAGGAATTGAACCTGAGTTACTGGTAAAGCGTTGTGCAAACCACTCAACTATCAATAACTTCAACTTCTGACTGGAGGGGCAGGACTGTTACAGCAATAACAGTTGATGAAGCCACCCTATTGACAGATTCATTTAGGTAATTAGACAAACAAAATAAAGTGACCTGCTAAAAAATGGAAATGCAGGTTGAAACCAAAGGAACATGCAGTAGATTGGGCAGTGGATGCCTATGTAGAATGAGAAATTTGATCAACTCTGTGACAATATTACAGATGAATTGGGCTGTTTCTGATCTAAACAGAAAGAAATTGTTTCATTTGGTATTGATCCTGACGACCGAACCTGCCCAAGTGGAGGAAGTGCAAGTGAACTGTTACTTCATTCAAAAAGATTTGTTTGGGACTCTGGAAGATATGAAAGATTTGTTTGGAACCTGAAAAGGAGAGAGGTCTTTGGAGATAGAGGAGCATTTATCAAAAATAGATATGGTGGATCACTGACAAGAGAACAAAATGTTTATGGCTAGAATAAATTTTAATTCTAATTTACCTTTTGTCTTTTCATCCAAATGTAATAAACTATCAAAGAAAATTAGTTTCTTTTTGCCCTTTTTGTACCACATTGTGGAAATCAGTAGCAAGAGCATGAACAATCCTCAATAAAGTGGTCAGAGCTAAAAATGGCACCAGGGGTGACTTCTCCCAGCAAATCAGCGAAAGAGTTCTTCCTATTCTAATTTGTCTTTGCTTTCCTATTGCTTTCTTCAGTTCAATCTTTCCCATAATTACCGTGCATTCTAACTCCTCTTTCCTAATCACATGTCCAATGAAGTTACGTTGCCCTTTCATGATCTCATACATTATTTCTCTTTGTGTTTGCTCTGTTCATGACATCCTCGTCAGATACTTCTTTCGTCCATGATATTCTTTGCATCCTCCTCAAAAACCACATCTCTACTACTACAATTCATTTCCTCATGTTACTAGATATTGTCCAACATTCTGAGCCATATAACATAACTGGATAAACGTAACATTTCAATACTCTGAGGCTGGTTGTCATGCCTAGTTCAATATTGGTCAGCATACTCTTCATTCTCGTAAAGGTGTCTTTTGCCATCCCTATTCTTCATTTGATGTCCATGTCGCACCTGCCATCTGATGTCACCCAGCTTCCTAAGTAGCAAAAGTTCTGTACTTGTTTTATGTCTTCCCCGTTTATTCTCATCCTGCAGATAGGATTCTCCTTCTTTTTGGATATCACCATACATTCTGTCTTTTTGCAATTGATAGATAGACCCATTTTTGCACTTTCTTCAAGAACTATATCTATTAAGTTTTGTAATTCTTCCTCCGTACTTGCAATTAAGTGTCATCTACATAGCTGAAATTATTGATGCTTTCACCACCAACTTTGATTCCCAAGATGTCTCTTATTTTTTGTAATATTGTTTCACTGTACACATTACAGTGAAACAATACACATTGCAGTGAATCAGGGGAGAAAACACACCCTTGTCTAACGCCTCTCCTGATTTTCTTTTTTTTAAATTTTATTTTTATTTGGATAAGGAATTCACAAATATCATGTACTTTTTTCACACATATAACCTTTTCCATTTTTTTATATGTATAAAACTACAATTTTTTATACATTCTTAAGTACACATTGAGATGATATATATAAGGAAAATAAACATTTAAATAGATAATTATGTACTGTGGTAAATCTAACCTATTAGGCTAAGTAATGGAATTAGTTGTTAAGAAAAATGGTAATAATAGTTTCCATATAACCCTCCTGGACCATTTCCACTGGTCCAAAATGTTGTATATAAGCCTATGTATCAACCATTGTAGGTGCTTATATCCTAATTTGTTCATGCTTGCTCCTGCCCGCAGACATAATTATCCAATCCCTATGTACTTATTTACTTAATTTTTTCATTTTTTTTATCCCTTTCCCTTTACTTGTGTTAATTCTCTATTTTCCAAAAGAAAACACAAAAAAACAAACATTTAGACTAGGGGTGCTTACGTTAGCAATATTACTGTGTTGATGAGAAGAACAGTATAAATCATTAGGAGAGTCATCTAAAGTCTGCTCGCATTGGGGTTATATGTTCAATCCATTTATTCCAGATTTGATAAAATTTTTCTTTTTGAGTTCTCAGGGAGTAAGTCAACTTTTCCATTTTAAATATTTCGAGAGATAATTTCGTACCAATCTTCTAATGTAGGTGATATTGGATTTAGCCATTTTCTAGTGATTGATTTCTTACTTGCCGCTAAGAGGGCCTGCAGCAACTTTATATCTTCCGTCTGTTCAAGAAACAATACATGCCCCAAATAGAGCGTCTCAAAGTTCAGAGGTATCTGGGACCTAAGTACCTTAACTAATGTTCTATGAATACCCTCCCAAAATAGACTTAATTTAGGGCAATCCCAAAAAATATGAAATGATTTGCCTCCTTGGAGCCGCACCTTCTCCAACACATCACATTTGTATCTTTATATTTTTCCTGATATGGGGTCTTGAAGTATCTTATAATGTTTTTCCAACAATGTTCTCTCCAAGTCAAAGAATTAGTCGAGGACCATTGAAAGCTGCAGATTTTCTCCCAAGCCTCCTCTGAAAGTACCAACCCCGCTTCTTTCTCCCACTTCTCTTTAATATACAGTGTATTTACATTTTTAGCATGGGAGAGTGCATTATATACTCGAGAAACTGATTTACTAGGTATTGAACTGCAAGCCGAATTCAGAATCTTGAAAAATTCTAATTCTACTGTTGATAGGTCTGTATATCTACAACTCTGGTTAACATAGTTTCGTACTTGAAGGTACCTAAAAAAGTCATTATGTTCTAGGCCATGTTTGTCCTGCAGGATTTGGAAACTTTGTAATACTCTTTTATCTATAAATGAGAGGTAGGTTGTAAGACCTTTCTTTATCCATAGCTCAAATCTTTTATCTCCTCTGTTGGGAAGGAATTCGGTATCATATGCACACCGCCTAAAGAGTTTTAACATGTTATTAATTCCACATGAATTAACCACCTTCTGCCATACTTTTAATGTAAGATTTATCCAAGCGTTTTTAAATTTTTCCAACTGGGCCATCAATCCTTTGTCAGCTATTGAGGCCTGAAGAGGAAAACTGTCAACTAATCCAAATTCTATTTCCTTCCATCTAGCCTTATATTCCCTATTACACCAATATAACAGAGGGGTTATCTGTGAGGCATAAAAATAATTTCTCAAGCAAGGAAGAACCATACCTCCTCCTTCCTTCCCTAACTATAAGGTGTTATATCGAATTCTAGGTTTCTTTCCTTGCCAAATGAAGCGGGAAATCCATTTGTCCCATTATCATCCATTATCATCCACCTCCACCGGTAAAGTACGGAAAAGATACAATAACTGAGGAAGAATATTCATTTTTATAGTATTTATCCTTGAATTTAAACTTAAAAAGGGGATAAGATTCCATCTATGCATATCTGCTTTTATCTCTGAGATTAATGGCCTATAATTTACCTGTGACTGTGTTGAAAGATCCTTCGGCAGGGTTATTCCTAAATATTTTAATGATTTAGCTTCCCACTTAAGATCATATGTATCCTGCAATTTTTTGGATGGTGTATAATTTAGGGACATAACCTGCATTTTCTTTACATTTATTTTATAACCTGATATTTTCCCAAAGTCATCCAACAGTGTAAACAATCCTATAAATGATCTTTCTGGTTCACTCAGATAGACCAAAACATCATCTGCGAATAACGCCACTTTCTGGTCAATCCCTGCCACCTTGATACCTCTTACGATTTTGCTCTGTCTTATTAGTTGGGCAAGCGGTTCAATATTTAGCGCAAAAAGGAGAGGAGAAATTGGGCATCCGTGTCTAGTGCTTCTCTCTAAGATGAAGGAGTCAGAGAGGTCCCCATTTATCTTAATTCGGGCTGTAGGGCTGTCATATAGAGTCTGAATTACTTTAATAAACTTTTCTTGAAAGCCGAATCTTCCTAACACTCTGTATAGGAATGCCCAACTAACCGAATCAAAAGCTTTCTCAGCGTCCAATCCTACTACCATTGTCTCTGTCTCGTTCTTATTAACCTGTTCTAATATGTGCAGAGTTCTCCTTATGTTGTCCTGTGTTTGTCTTTGTTGAATAAATCCAGTCTGGTCTAAATGGATTAGGCCAGGTAAAAGCTTTTCCAATCTGCGTGCTAATATAGATGTAAATAGTTTGTAATCTAAATTAAGAACACTAATTGGCTGATAATTGCCACATTCTAGTTTATCTTTACCCTCTTTAGGAATAACTGAAATAATCGCTTCTCTCCAGGAAGGTGGAGTTTCTCCTCTCTGCAAGATCCAATTAAAGGTGTTAAGTAGTAATGGGGCTAACTGTGTCTTCAGGGACTTGTACCACTCTGAGGTAAACCCATCAGAACCTGGGGACTTTCCAGCCTTTAACCTAGAGATGGCCACGTTCAGTTCTTTGACAGCTACTGGTTCTAATAAACTTTCATTTTGTAAATCTGTAAGTTTAGGCAGATCTAAAAAATTCAATACACTGTCTATATAGGGCTCATTGGGGGCCCGGGGTTGGGAGTACAGCTCTCGATAATATGTTTCAAAACTCTCTTGAATTTTCCCTATTGTACTCTCCACAAGCTTTGTCTTTGGATTCTTTATTTTATGAATTGTATTGTCTGCTTGTTGTTTTCGTAATTTATATGCTAATAATCTAGCTGATTTACCTCCTACTTCATAATTCTTTTGTCTCAGGTAAAGAAAATTTCTTTGAGTTTCCAACGTTTAAATATCGTCAGTTTCACTTTGCAATTTCCTAATTTCCTGTTTTCGATTTGAATTACTTTTGTTGCTATCTACAACTTGAAGTTGTTTTAATTTTCCTTGAAGGTCTGCTAATTTTTGTGCATTGATTTTTTTCATGTGAGTGGTAATGGAAATAATTTTCCCTCACAGTACAGCTTTCAATGTATCCCATAAGATCACTGGTGATGTTTCTCCCGTGTCATTAAGGTCTAGATGTTCTTTGATTTCTCCCCTTAATCTCTCCATTACTTTCGGGTTATTGAGTATATGTGAGTTTAGCCTCCATAGTGTTTTCCTCATTTTCCTTTCCAGGATTAGAGACATAGAGACTGGGCTATGATCCGACAGGTCAATTGTTGCAATATTACAGTTTTTTATCCTGAGTCTATCTGTATTAAAGATAAAGAAATAGTCTATCCTTGAATAGGCTGAATGAGGGAAAGAGTAATATGTATAATCTTTACTAGTAGGGTGTAATTTCCTCCAGACATCTATAATTCCCAACTCCTCCATCAATGAATTCACTTTCCGAGTCAGAGGTTTATTCTGAGTAACTATTCTTGAAGAATCTAATATAGGATTTACTCTAATATTAAAATCCCCTCCACAAATTACTACCCCTTGAGAACTGACCATTAGATCAAAAATGTGTCTATAAAATGACCATTCACAACCTGGAGGAGCATAAACATTCAGCAATGTTATTTCTGTACCTTCTATTCTTCCTGTGATTTTTACGAACTGTCCTTCTTTGTCTCTAGTCTCTGAAATATGTTCATAATTAAGAGTACTTGATATTAAAGTAGCTACCCCTCTTTTGTGACTCAATTTATATGATGAATAAAATACATGCTTAAAGCCCATTCTTTTTAATTTTCCATGTTCAGATTGGCTCATATGTGTTTCCTGGAGGAAAGCTATTTGTGCCCTCTCTTTTTTCAATTTAGACATAATCTTATTTCTTTTAATTGGATTCAAAACCCCATTAACATTATAGGAAATTATTTTTACCAATTCAGTTTGCATTTTTCTCTAGTAGAAAAAAAAGCTCTCCTTTTCTAACCAAACAGTAAGCAATCCCTTCTCAACAGTAAACCAAGACATATAACCACACCCTAGACATTTTTGAACGTGCAACATTTGAAAATTTTTCCCGACTTCCCACAGTGAGGCCTGAGCACCCACCCGCCTCAGTTCAGAGGGATAACCTCTATCTTCACCCTGTGTTAGAGGGCCCTCAGCAGTTTGAATAATCATAGAGAATTTTCTCCTATTTATGTCTCGACCACATTGCTATCATTCAAGTTATTCAGTCTAGTTTATTTTCAGTTACCAGTTTTCATTTTACCTTTAAGTCCGATTTACTCTTTTCAGTCATTTCTCTTAATTAATCTGTGTTCTCTGTACATTCGCGTCTGAATATTTGCAGCTTTTCCTTGTAGTCTGACACTCTGGTTCGTGTGGAGCGTCCTCGCCGCACTAACTGCCATGACTTCTGCCGAATCCTTTCCAGTAGCGACTCCTGTTGGGTGATAACTTTAATAGGTAGTCCCCGGTCCGCCAGGTCCGACATTGCCTCCTCCACCGTAGCGTAAGTTTTTGTCCCTTCATCGTAAAAGACTCTCAGCCGAGCTGGATACAGGGTCTGGAATCTGATGTTGTTTTCCTTCAGGACTCTCCGTGTTTCCGTATATTCCTTCCGTCTGGCAAGAATCCCCGGTGTGTAGTCGTGGTCTAAACTGATTTTACAGTAGTTCCACATGAAACCTTTCTTTTGCCATGCCCTTTTAAGCACCTCTTCCTTCGTTCTGTAACTGAGAAATCTGACCAGAATCGATCTGGGCTGGGTGCCTGCTGGAGGCTGTGGTGCCAACGCGCGGTGAGCCCTTTCTATCTGTAGGTCTTTTGCGGCCGGTATATCAAGGTTCTCTCTAAGTAGCTTCTCCACTAAGGGAATCATCAATCCGGGTTTACCTTCAGTTCCTTCGGGAACTCCGTAAATCCTCACATTTTCCCTTCTCGAGTGGCCTTCTTGATCTATTAGTTTCCACTGGAGCTGGTCTTGCAGCTTCAGCATTTCTGCTATCACCTCCTCTGCGTTTTGTAGCTTCTCTTCAATTCCAACAATCCTCGCTTCGGCTTCATCTATCCACGAGTTAGTTTTTACTATTTCTCCTTTAATATCTTCCAGCTGGTTGTTGTTATCTTGTCGGAACTCGCGAATCTCTCTGAGAATCAAGGACAGAGTCACCGATTCCCCCTCATTATCTCCGTCCTGGCTTGCTGTGGGGGAGCTAGGCCCGTCGCCTTGCTGCGTCTCTTTATGTTTATCAGCCTTCGGAGCGGACTTTTTAATCTTGTTCTTAGACATCATCCTTGCCCCTTTTATTAATATAGTTATGCAATATTAAGTATTTGTCTAAATTCGATTATGGGGCAGTTTACTTTCTCTTTTGTCGAGAGACCTTTTCCTTACGCCGCCGTTCCCTTGATGACCCGGAAGTCCTCGCCTCTCTTGATTTTCATAAACTGACTCACTTCTCCATCTATTCTTACAGCGGCAGTTTGCTCCCAGTACAGATTTCTGATGAACAGCTAGTAAGATTGAATCTGCTGTAGATCTATTGTGGCGATTAACAAATCGCAGCAGGTCAAAGTCCTTCCTTTGGCAGAAGTTGATTCTGGCCATGACTGACCACTCAAAGCACTTCATCACAGTAGGTGTGAGTGCGACTGGGCGATATTCATTGTGGCATCTCACCCTGCTCGTCTTGGGTAATGATCATCACCCTTTTGAAGCAAGTGGGAACCTCTGACCACAGCAGTGGGAGACTGAAGTTGTCTTGGACATTCCCAACAGTTGCACGGTACAGGGTTTCAGTGCCCTACCAGGTACACTATCGGGCCTGAGGCCTTACAAAGGTTCACCCTCTCCGACATTGGCCTTCGAGACAGAGATCACAGCATAGTGTTACCAGATGCCGCAGGGATTTGCACAGGTATAGTTTTATTCTCCCTTTCAAAGCTGCATAAAAGATATGAGCTCACCTGGGAGTGAAGCAACACAGCCACTCATGTTAGGTTTCGCCTTGAAGGAAGTAATGGCCTGCAAACCCTGCCAAGTCTGATATGCATCTGATTGTGTCTTCAACTTCAATTGGAATTGGCTTTTTGCTCTTAAAATAGCCTTACATAGGTCATCCAGGACTTTTTGGATGCCACAAATCTAGTCCTCAACAGACTATAAGGCTCTTGGTTCATCCATGGCATTTGGTCTGCGTATGTTCCCAAAAGCACACTCTCATCCACACAGGTCTTGAAGACAACTCTGGTGTATTAATATACAGATCCAAAGATGAATCCCTGAATATTGTCCAGTCCAGCAACTCAAAGTAGTAGTGCTTACAAGACTACGCCTCCCTTGACCATACCTTTGCAATCCTCTCCACTGATGCTGCAGTCTTTAGCCTCTGCCTACATGCCGGGAGTAGAAGTGATCGGACTTTCCAAGGTACAGTAAGTTTTCTTGATGATGGTATAACAGTGATCAAGTGTGTTGGCTCCTCTAGTTTTATAGGTGATATGTTGGTGGTAGTTGTTCAGGGACTTCTTCAAGCTGGCCTAGTTGTAATCCCCCACGTTGACAGAGAAGGCATCCGGCTGCTGATCACATTGCTCAGCTCCAGTGCCTGCCTGACATTCACCTGAGATGGCATGTACACAGCTACCAGGGTGATGGCAGGAAACTCCCTTGGCAGATAAAATAGCCACTTACCACTAGTCTCTTACCAATAGTCTCTTACCACTAGATGTTCCAGGTCGGGTGAGCAAGAGTGAGACAGAACCATCACATCTGTGTACCATGATGAGTTAATCATGAAGCATACTCCTCTCCTCTACCTTTAAAAAACTGAGCTGACCTGTCTTTGTAGAGAACGAAGCACCATGCCCAAAATGGCGACAGAGAGTCATGTTTCCCTGAAGCAACGTTGACAGATGTTCTTCTGGTACTCCAGTCTTACTCTGAGGTTTTTAATTTTATTTTCCTGAGATTGTACACTCACCACCAGGACTCCAGAGTGCAAGGGTAAGGGGGGGCCTGAGGCTTCTGTGTTTCAATCCTACCTGTTGACCAGTGCACCTACCTAGCTTCTGTTTTCTTAAAGGAAAACTGCACTCGTGGCCCAAGTCTGTCATCTGGGGTTTGTCAACTTTGAGGATTGATAAGATTGTTTAAGCATCACAAAACAATGTTGCTTACTTTAGTACCTAGGGCTGTGACTATGGATTTGAGTTGTAGTAGCTCTAAACAGAAATATTTGGTGATTCCCATCTGAACTGCACGCAAAGAGTTGCCTCTTATTGGCGCCAACTTGCAATGAATAATCTTGGAAATCGTTTACTGCAAATATTTTGTCAGCTACTGAAAATAAAGAGAATAAGCTTAAATTTCATTTTACAATCTTATATTTAACACATTTTCTCTTTCATGCAATTAATTCAGCACCACCTCAACAAACTGCACTTTAAAACCTCCACCAAACGTTCATTACCATTTTTAGAATGACAAACATTTACTCTATAGTTTCCAACAAATCAGAATTTAAAAATGTCACATTTTTAAAAATCCTAATGATCAGAACCTGAGAAATTTAATGACAAATAATGCAGATCACTAAAATATAATAAAGAAGCAATGCTGGGAATGTTCTGCAAGCTGATTTGACAAGTTGAATACCCTTCATCAGGATAAAAGTAATATTTCTCATAGGGTTGTCAATTAGTAAAAAGCTATGGAAGTCAGCTGGTTAAGAGACAGTTACAAAAAGAAAAATAATGAACAAAAGCTATGAAATGAGAGCAGTAAAACAAAAGAAATATGAAATATCTGTAAAAGCAGTGTTGTAATACATGACCAGCAGGACAGTTTGTGCTAATGGGGTGAGGAAAAGTATGAACCAAAAAAAACAACAGTTTGAGAGGGAGAAGACAAAGCCAGGTGTATCCATATTAGAGTGGAGTAAAGGGAGTGGAGTAGAGAGGAGCTGTCCAAAGTTGATTGGAAGGGGGCACTTGCAGGAATGACAGCAAGGCAATTTGGAAGGCGCAGAATAAGATACATCCTAAAGATGAAGTAGTATTCTGAAGGGAGGATGAGGCAAAGATGGCCGACAAAGGAAGTCAAAAATAGCATAAAAGCAAAAGAGAGGGCATACAACATAGCAAAAATTAGTGGGAAGTTTGAGGATGGGGAAGCTTTCAAAATTCAACAGAACAACACACACAAAATGTTGGAGGATCTCAGCAGGCCAGGCAGCATCTAAGGAAAAAAGTACAGTCAACGTTTCGGGCTGAATCCCTTCAGCAGGACTTTGGCCCGCTGAGTTCCACCAGCATTTCGTGTGTGTTGCTCAGATTTCCAGCATTCGCAGATTTTCTCGTTTGTGGTTTGAAAATCCAAAAGAAGGCATTTAAAAGAGCTGTAAGGAGAGAAAAGATTAAACTAAAAGGAATCTAACCAATATTATACAAGAGGATACCAAGAGCTTTTTTTCCCCCCACAAGTAGATAAGAGTAAAAACAAGATGAGTGAACATTGACTCCTGGAAAATGACGCTGGAGAAGTAGTAACGGGGACAAATACATGGCAGAGGAACTTAATAGGTATTCTGCATCAGTCCTCACTATGCAACACACTAACAGTACACTAGAAATTTGAGTGTCAAGGGGCAGAAGTGCACTATTTTTAAATATATTCTTATTGTAATTTATTGTAAGCTGTATGTATTGCACTGTACTGCTGCTACAATCCAAATTTCAGGACATGTGATAATAAACCTGATTCCCATTTTTATTATTACTAAAAGCAATCTGGCTGTTTTTATAGCTATTATGTAAATGTAACCGTCACATTTCATAACTTTAATTTGATATTTAGACAAAATATTAAAATATGATTCAAGAAAACTCCTATTAACAATACCTTAAAATCCACTCAAAGAAGCTGGCCTGCCTTAATACTTTAATTTGACAGACAAGATGCAGCACATCTTAGCTACTGTAATGAGCTTTAGGTTAGGTTATGAGGATTTAGGTTATAAATTATTTATTGATCTGATTGCCGACATTCAGCTGTTTACCTCACTTTTGTTTTTGCACTACTTATATAATATTTATTTACTCTAACTCGCGTTTTCTATTCTGTATTACATTGCACTACTGCCACAAAGACAAGTTCCACAACATATGGCAGTGATATTAAACCTCACTCTGCTCTCTCGAAATTTACTCAAACCCTATTACTCATCTTCAGTGTACGTCATTCTCTGCTAAGCAAAGATGTACTACAAGAGGGAAGACATAAATGTTTACGGGAAACATTACCAATGTCATTAGAGACGCTGCTCTGTTGGCATTACTCTCACAAGTTCGTTGTCGTGAATAAAAGACTACTCTCGCAACATCAAATTGCCCGCAAACTCAGCTGCAATGTGCTCCAAGCTGCATTCTATTTACCGGCAGCACAGTAGAACCATAGAACCATAGAAACTACAGCATAGAAACAGGACCTTTGGCCCTTCTTGGCTGTGCCGAACCATTTTCTGCCTAGTCCCACTGATCTGCACACGGACCATATCCCTCCATACACCTCCCATCCATGTATCTGTCCAATTTATTCTTAAATGTTAAAAAAGAACCCGCATTTACCACCTCGTCTGGCAGCTCATTCCATACTTCTCTGTGTGAAGAAGCTCCCCCTAATGTTCCCTTTAAACTTTTCCCCCCTCACCCTTAACCCATGTCCTCTGGTTTTTTTCTCCCCTTGCCTCAGTGGAAAAAGCCTGCTTGCATTCACTCTATCTATACCCATCATAATTTTATATACCTCTATCAAATCTCCCCTCATTTTTCTACGCTCCAGGGAATAAAGTCCTAACCTATACAACCTTTCTCTGTAACTGAGTATCTCAAGTCCCGGCAACATCCTTGTAAAACTTCTCTGCACTCTTTCAACCTTATTTATATCCTTCCTGTAATTTGGTGACCAAAACTGAACACAATACTCCAGATTCAGCCTCACCAATGCCTTATACAACCTCATCATAACATTCCAGCTCTTATACTCAATACTTTGATTAATAAAGGCCAATATACCAAAAGCTCTATTTATGACCCTATCTACCTGTGACGCCGCTTTTAGGGAATTTTGTATCTGTATTCCCAGATCCCTCTGTTCCACTGCACTCCTCAGTGCCTTACCATTAACCCTGTATGTTCTACCTTGGTTTGTCTTTCCAACGTGCAATACCTCACACTTGTCTGTATTAAACTCCATCTGCCATTTTTCAGCCATTTTTCCATCTGGTCCAAGTCCCTCTGCAGGCTCTGAAAACCTTCCTCCCTGTCTACTACACCTCCAATCTTTGTATCATCAGCAAATTTGCTGATCCAATTTACCACATTATCATCCAGATCATTGATATAGATGACAAATAACAATGGACCCAGCACTGATCCCTGTGGCACACCACTAGTCACAGGCCTCCACTCGGAGAAGCAATTCTCTACTACCACTCTTTGGCTTCTTCCATTGAGCCAATATCTAATCCAATTTACCACCTCTCCATGTATACCTAGCGACTGAATTTTCCTAACTAACCTCCCATGCGGGACCTTGTCAAAGGCCTTACTGAAGTCCATGTAGACAATATCCACTGCCTTCCCTTCATCCACTTTCCTGGTAACCTCCTTGAAAAACTCCAATAGATTGGTCCAACATGACCTACCACGCACAAAGCCATGTTGACTCTCCCTAATAAGTCCCTGTCTATCCAAATGCTTGTAGATTCTGTCTCTTAGTACTCCCTCCAATAACTTACCTACTACTGACGTTAAACTCACCGGCCTATAATTTCCCGGATTACTTTTCGATCCTTTTTTAAACAACGGAACAACATGAGCCACTCTACCGTACGGTAGGTACGGTAATTGGAATGATAAAATGACATAGTGTAGACAGGTAGGTGAAGAAGATCAGCCCACCTTCAGCTTATCCGCACATAACCGCAACACTCACACCATCACGGAAGACATCCAACTAACCATGAACCGACCGCTGGGACTACCGCGGCGTTAGCAGTAAGCCCTAATAAATTAAGCAGGAAGGGGTTTCCTTTATCAAGGGAGAAACCCGGACTCCCACCGGCCGGCAGAGGATCCCCGTCTAGTGCCAGCAGATGCCTAGGCCGCACGCAGCCGGCTGCTCCGAACAGCCCTTACCCAACACGGGCGCCGGGCTTGCTGCCGAACATTCAGCGGCACAGACAGACCTCCACGGGGCTGCCGCACACACCGGACCGGGGCACCAGCGCCGCCGCTACTTACCGCTCTCCGACTCCCATCACCGGCGTCCGGCGAGCGGCCGTGCGTGCGTGCGCACTCCCACGTACAGGACGGGCCGTCTGCGTGCGCGCCACCCACACTCCCACGTACAGGACGGGCCGCCTGCGTGCGCGCCACCTACACTCCCACTTACGGGACGGGCCGTCTGCGTGCGCGCCACCTACACTCCCACTTACGGGACGGGCCGTCTGCGTGCGCGCCGCCTACATTCCCACTTACGGGACGGGCCGACTGCGTGCGCGCCACGCGCAGGTATATGGAAGAGGGAGTTCAGCTGCTTGTGTGCGTGCGTACGCGCTCCCGATATATGGGGGGGGGAGGGAAAGAGGAAGTAAACGCATGCGCACCCCCCCCTGCAAAACAAATGGATTGAAGCAACACATATCAAAGTTGCTGGTGAACGCAGCAGGCCAGGCAGCATCTGTAGGAAGAGGTGCAGTCGACGTTTCAGGCCGAGACCACAGTCCTGACGAAGGGTCTCGGCCTGAAAAGTCGACTGTACCTCTGGCCTGCTGCGTTCACCAGCAACTTTGATGTGTGTTGCTTGAATTTCCAGCATCTGCAGAATTCTTGTTGCTTGCGTTTTTTTAAAATGGATTGAAGCCTCTGGGCAAGCTGATATAAAAAGTTGAAACAAGGCGTGCGCGGCCCTACGGTGCCTCTGCTTGAGGATGCCAGGGTATGCATCCTTCCTCGTTATCTGAACAGGATAAACTGGGGGACACAGACACACATATTCTCCCAGATGCAAACATACAAAACTGCTGGGACCTGGGAGAAAACGTATGCAGGGATTTGAGAATGTGCCTGTGTCCCCAGTAAATGAGTAGTCTTATATTCCCGATATATGAACAAATTAATAGTGGACAGCCAGAGGCTCTCATTCTCCTGCCTTCTCCTCGTAAGCTTGGACATTCCTACTTATCAGCAATCTATCAACCCCTGCTTTAAATATAACCAAAGACTTGTCCCATATAGCATCTGTGGCAATGAATTCCACAAATCTATTACCCTGTGGCTAAATAAATTCCTCCACAGTGTTGTTCTATAGGGATATCCTTGCATTCTGAGATTGTGCCCTCAGGTCCTAGACTCTTCCACTACTGGAAACATCCTCTTCATATCCACTCTGTCTGGGAATTTCATATTCAGTATGTTTAAAAGAGATTCCTCCCCCACCCCCCCCATCCTTCTAAATTCCAGTGAGTACAGGCCCAGAGCCATCAAATACTCCCACATATGTTAACTCTTTCCTTTCCAGTATCACTCTAAGGATCTCTTCTGGATTCTCTCCTACATCAGCACAGCCTTTCATAGATACTGGGCCCAAAACTGCTCACAATGCTCCAAATGAGGCCTTACCAGTGCCTTATAGAGCTTCAGCATTACATCCTTGCTTTTGTATTCTGGTCCTCTGGAAATGAATGCTAACATTGCATTTGCCTTCCTCACCACAGACTCAACCCGTAAATTAACTTTTAGGGAATCCTGCACAAGGACTTCCAAGTCCCCTTGCATGTCCAATTTCTGGATCTGCTCTGTATTTAAAAAGTAGTCTATGTCTTTATTACTTCTACCAAGTTGCATGACCATACACTTTCCTACATAGAAATTAATAGATTGGTAGGGTTTTTCAGCATAGCAACAGGTCCTTCTGTCTGACTCAACTGTGCTGACCAAGACAGCCATCCAAGATGGATGGATCCATTTGGCTGGATTTAGTCCACATCTCTCTAAACTTGGGGTTCCCAACCTGGTGTGCAGGGATATCTTGCTAATGGTATTGGTCCATAGCATAAAAACAGTTGGAAACCCCTGCTCTAAATCTTTCCTATCTAATCACCTGTCCGATGCTTATTTGAACATTGCCTCTGACCTTTACCATCTTCTCTGGAGGCTTGTTCCATATACCCACCAACCTCTACACAAAAAGCTTTCCCCTCAGATTCCCTTTAGATCTTTCTCCTTTCAACTTAAACCAGCACCCTTCAATTTTAGATTCTCCTATCCTTGGGGGGAAAAGACTGTGATAAACTCTCCTCGGCGTCCAGCCGGGTACAGCTATCGATTTTCAGGTATTGACGGCAGAGTCTGTCATCGAAATGCCGGTTAATGTCGATAGCTATACCCAACGGGAAGCCCAAGAAGAGTTTATTTGTCAAATATGCCAGGAAAGCACTAGACCCTCTTTTAGATTGTGATTATATTCCCTATTTATACCCCTCATGATTTTATAAACCCCTATAAGATCAGTGCTCAGCCTCCGATGCATCAAGGAAACAGGCCCAGCCTATCCAACCTCACCTGATAACACAAACCCACCAGTGCAGATAAGCTGGTTTATTGTTGCCACACGTACTGACGTTGAGTGAGGAATTTGTCTTGCATACCATTCATACAGATCACCATGGATCAATGGAGCTATGCTACTGTGGTGCCTTCACTTAACAAAGAGACCAAATCCACTCTCCTTTGTCATCCACCTGCCTCTGTGTCCTCCTCGCTTCCCCATATAGTTCCAACTCCCTATCATTCTTCACCCCTCAGTTCACCAATCGCATACTAGTCTCTGTCTCATCACATTCCCTCTCCACGCTCAGTTCCGATGCAGCACTTCAAACATTGACAATTCCTTTCCCCTCACTAGACACACTGAGCTCTTTCAGCAGATTGTTTACTGTTCTGACAGAATGATTATGTCCCTGCCTCTCTGCTCATGAATCATGGGGACTGCTTGTGCACCCTGATATACTTTCAGGTTAAAGAGACTGGATATGATTTGGCTTCAATATTTATGCAACAGGGAGCCCACATGCATATAGCAGATATACCCAACGTTTGGAGAAGCTGTGTGCCCATCTCTGCTTTAGTCATAGGTTATATAATATGCTTACCTGGCCCTATGTGTGGTGGGGTGGAGATACGTCTCTTCCAAAGGAGATGCAAGGTGCTCCCTCCCTCTGCTAGCCTGCAAGGTGTAGCACCTGCTTAGCCACCCAATCAAGGCCATGTGAAGCCATGGGAGCTGGTGGTGGGTGGTCGTATGAGCAGCTGGTGCAAATCACGTCCTGGTCAAGTGACCATTGACACCAGGCAGACAACCTCTAATGACGATTGATAGTGGCTGGGGTCACCCGTCTTGTGAAGACACGGCCCAGAAGAAGGCAATAGCAATGGCAAAATTTGCCAAGAACAATCATGGTCACAAGACCGTGATCACCCACATCATACGACACAGCACATAATGATGATGATGACCTGGTCTTAAGATTGTGTGTGTGTCCATAACATACATCACAGGGAGACTACCTATGTGTCCCAATATACATTTAGGTTGGGAGGCCATGTGCAAACTTACAATTTATGCACAGATTAGGAAAGTCAAGGAAACTATCACAGACACAGATGATGGAATGTAAAGCAAAAAAAATCTGCTGGAGGAACTCAGTGAGTTAAACAGCATCTGTTGGGGGTGGAATGTTGTTAAGATATTTTGATTAGAAATCCTGCATCTGGACTGAAAGTAGAAAGGGAAGATTGCCTAAAAATATCTCTTCAAAGGACAATCCAATCCCAGGAATTTATCTGGTGGATCTTTGTGGTTGTCATCAGCCTTGCCAGCCCTGTGCACCTGTATTTATTAATTGTTTTCTCATCTGGAGTTGTTAAGCTCTTGTGCTTTCTCCTTAATCTTGTCAAATTTATTTTAACTGGCACGGGTTTTCATCCTATTGTAATTATTTAAAGTGGACTCCCAATTAACACTTATTGTGGGGTCTGTGTATGTGTATGTGGGTCTGTGTATTGTGGGGTCTGTGTATGTGTATGTGGGTCTGTGTATTGTGGGGTCTGTGTGTGTGTATGTGGGTTTCAAGAATGATTCATCTCATAGTGCCGCTTGATCAAGCCACTGAAGTGTAATTGGCGTTCCGATGAATAAACTCTTGTTTCTGTCTCAATATGGGAGCTTATGGTTCCACTGCACCTGACTTCAGTCATCTGTCAATACACACCGTGACAGTAGTGTCCGCACTATTACAAACAGAGACTTGTTTAGCATACAATTTTCCAAGTGCGGTCTTATCAGTGTCTCATGCAATTCCAGTAAAACGTCCTTATTCTTGTTCCCATATCCTTTTGCAACAAAGGTCAACATATCATTTGTCTTTGTCATTGCTTGCCCTACCTGGATATTAACTTACACTAATTCATGTATAAAGTCAACAATTTCGGTGAACACCAACACTTGTCAATATCTCATCATTTAGAAAAAATCGTTTCTCTTTTTTTCTGCCAAAGTAGATGACTTCAGATTTTTCCACATTATATTCCATCTCCCACTCACTTCTTCTGACTGTATCTATTCCCTTTAGGCCTTTCTACATCCTTGTCACATTCACACTGTCAGACAGATTTATATCGATAACAAATTTTGATATATTTCACTTGGCTTTGGCATCTAAATCATTAATAAAGATGATGAACTGGAACACGAGAAGACATTTCCAAATGTGAATTTTGCATTTGCCCCAATTCTGTTTTCTGTCCAATAACTAATCTCCAATCAATACTAGTATACTGACCCTCATACCATGTATTCTAATTTTACTCAACAACCTTTTATGTGATGCCTCATCAAAGACATTCATGAAATCCAAGTGCATGCACAACCAATCCTAGTTTGTTTGGTTGTATGTTGAGATACAGCACAGAATAAGCCCTTCTGACCCTTTGAGCCCTGCTGCCCAGCAACCCCAATGTAACGCTAGCCTAATTACAGGACCATTTAAAATGACCAACTGACCTACTAACTGGCATGTCTTTGGAGTGTGGGAGGAAACCCACGCGGTTACAGGGACAACATATAAACTTACAGGGAGCAGTGGGAAATGTACCCAGGTCGCTGGTACTGTAAAGCATTATGCTAACCATTGGGCTACCATTCTTCCCCATTAATATTTTATCCCCAAGCCATATGCTCTGATGTCATTTAATAATCTTTTTGTGACACCCTATTAATGACTTTCTGGAAACCCCAAGTCACCAATGTGCTCGGTTGGGGCTGGCCTCTCCTGTTGGTGCTGCTCTCCAGTGTTTGATCGGTGGAATGACAGGCTGGATTGCCAGGAACTGTACCATCAATTTGCGGGACATGTCCATCAGGGCCTTGGACTATATATATGTTCTTTTTTTGCATGACTATGGTTTTTTTTCTTGCTATTTTGAATGTGCTGTGCATGTTTTGCACCTTGACCCCAAAGGAATACTATTTTGTTCAGATGTATCCATGTATGTTTGAATGACAAGCAAACTTAATTTAAATTGATTTGATTCTCTATCTACGATCATGATTGTCTTGGCAAATTTTCTACGGAAGTGGTTTGCCGTTTCCTTCTTCTGGGCAGTGTCTTTACAAGATGGGTGAGCCCAGCCATCATCAATCCTATATAGATTGTCTGCCTGGTGTCAGAGGTCACAAAACCAGGAATTGTGATATGTACCAGCTGCTTACACGACCATCCACCACCTGCTCTCATAACGTCACGTGACCCTGAATGGCGCGGGTGAGGGTTAAGCAGGTGCTACATCTTGCCCAAGGCTAGTGGAGGGAAGGAGTACCTTACACCTCATTTGGTAGAGACATGGCTTCACGCCACCACACAAAATATGTCCTTTCTTAAGTTGATAAAGTGGATAAAATAGTGTTCTGCTCTATGTGCCCCAGATTTTACATTTATTCCACTTAGTTTCTCTGAAGGGTGTCAAATGCCTCAAAAATTTTATCTTCACTGATAGCTACTGAATCAACAAAAGGTATCCAGAAAGATGAGTTTCACATCTGTGTAATAACAGAAGAGAAACATCACCAGCCGCCTGTTGGCCCTCTAATATGGGTTTGTTCCAAAGCTCAGCATTTAATACCATAATATCACCATCCCCTCAAAACTAACCAGTAAACTCCAAGGCCTGGGTCACAATAACTGGATCCCGGATTTCCTTACTTGCAGATCCCAGTCAGTTCTGATTGGCAAAAACATCTCCTCCACAATCTCTATCAGCACAAGAGCACCACAGGAATGTATACTTAGCCCCCTGCTCTACTCACTTTACACCTATGATTGTGTGGCTAAGTACAGCTCCCACACCGTATACAAGTTTGCTGATGACACCACTGTTGTGGGCTGTATCAAAGGTGGTGATGAATCAGCATACAGGAGGGAGATTGAAAATCTGTCTGAGTGGTGTCATAACAACAACCTCTCACTCATTGTCAATAAGACCACGGTCGTAGATTTCAGGAGAGGGAAACTAGAGGTCCATGAGCTAGTACTCATCAGTGGATCAGAGGTGGAGAGGGTCAATAGCTTTAAGTTCCTGGGTGTCACTATGCACGAAAGTGCTTCGACTTCCTTAGGATTCTGCATTAATTCAGCAAGTCACCTTGTCAAACTTATGTAGATACGTGGTAACAAGTGGGCTGATCAGCTACATTACAGCCTGGTATGGCAACACCAATGGCTCTGAGTGGAAAATCCTACAGAAGGTTTTAAATTACTTCCTTCCTTCCCATTTTTCTATTTTCTATTTATGATTTATAATTTAAATTTTTAATATTTTTAATATTTGGTATTTGTAATCCAGGGAGTGTGAAGCGCAGAATCAAATATCACTGTGATGATCGTACATTCTAGTACCAATTGCTTGACAACAATAAAGTATAAGGTATAAAGTATAAAAGTATTCAGCCCAGTACATCACAGGTAAAGCCCTCTCAACCATCGAGGACATCTACATGAAACACTGTTGTAGAAAGGCAGCACCTATGATCACAGATCCTCACCACCCAGGCCATGCTCTTTTCTCACTGCTGCCATCAGGTAGAAGGTACAAGTGCCTCAGGACTCACACCACCAGGTTCAAGAACAGTTTCTATCCCTCAACCACCAGCCTCTTGAACAGAAGTGGATAACTACACTTATTCTACTTCTGGCGTTTCCACAACTGATGGTGTCACTTTAAGGACTCCTTATCTTGTTATTTCATGCTCTTGTTATTTATTGCTATTTGTTTATATTTGTATTTGGACAGTTTGTTATTCATTGATCCTGTTTACATATCAATCCGTTCTATAGATTTGCTGAGTATGCCCACAGGAAAAAGAATCTCAGAGTTGTGTGTGGTGACATACATGTACTCTAATAATAAATTTTACTTTGAACTTTGAGCCTGTAGCGCCACTAATTTCCAAATCAATTGTGCACATGGTAGATATGCAGTGCAGAAAGAAATTGATGATGTAGCAAGTGAGGGAAGGTCTTTTATAATTCCCTATATGACTTCCTCATTCAATGAAATTGGCACGCTCTGACAAATCCACCTCACTCCAACTAACCACCTTGCTCTACTCCCTCTTTATTCCCAATGAATGCATGCCAGTGATTCCCTCAATTGCCTGATGTGTGACACTGCTACTGAGGGTGTTGTTCCAGCAATTGGCCGATGCTGTGAGATATATAGCAGATTTCCTCTCTAATGTCAGTGATGGAGAAGCCAAGTCTCTTTCTTTTACGGTCTCAAATTCAGCATTTAAGGTTTTGATTGATAAACTGTGGTGCATGAATCAAGCACTTCAGTCTTTTGCAAAGGGCTTGTGGGATCTCATATCTGCCATCATTCCATCAGTCAGGGTGCTGCCAGGAGGTGGGGGCCATTGATCAAGATAGCTTTGCTTGGTTGACTTGTGCAGATTGATTGGCTGATGGGTGGCAGCACCACCCTGGGTCCCAGCCTTAGATCAATAGGCATTTTACCAACTACATAAAATGCCATAGTAGTGTAGTGATTTGTGCCACACTATTGCAGCTCAGAGTGTTCTGGAATTTGGGGTTCAATTCTAACGTGTTCTGTAAGGAGTCTCCGTACATCCCCCCCTGTGGATTTTCTCTGGGTCCTCCATCGCCCGAAGATGTAGCAGGTAGGTTAATTGGTCATTGTAAATTGTCCCGCGATTAGGTTAGGGTTCATCAGGTTTGTCTGGGCTTGATGGGGCAGCACGGCTCGAAGGGCCGAAGGGGGCTACTCCATGCTGTATAGCTAAATAAAATAAAAATAGGCTAGAATTTCAGTTCCACATTGTTGGAATGTATGCAATTATGGGCACACTAGTCATTAGACTTTTATCACACCACTGTGCCCTAATTTTCAAACTATAGCTGGTCGTCAATGGCCAGGTACCACCAAGGCTGAGTGAGATGTCTTAAGGGATTTGTCAGTTAGGGAAAGCTGTCAGTCTGGAAGATGTTCTCCTGCCTTGTTTCTACTATTCAAGATGCAGAATTAGAAATGTTGAATATATGAAACCATCAAAATTTTGTACAGGACAATTAAAATTCCCATAATGTCAGCAAATGCAAATGGTCATTGAGTTCAGCAAGAGAGGGCGGGGGTGCACATATTACGGTCTATCTCAATCAGGCAGAGGTTGAAAGGGTTGTGAGCTTCAAGTTCGCAGGAGTGAACATCACCAATACCTTGTCGTGCTCCAAGCAAGTAGACCCCATGATCAAAAAAGCTTACCAATGCCCCTATTCGTCAAGAGGATAAAGAAATTGGTCACATCTCTTCTAACCTTCACTAATTTGTATCAATGCACCAAAGGAAGCACCTGTCTGGATGCATCACGGCTTGGTATTGAAACTGCTCTGCCCATGACCTCAAGAAAATGCTTGGACTGTGGATAAACTCATCTCACGGAAACCAGCCTACCCTATGGTCTCTGTCTGTACCTTCTCACTGCCTCAGCAAAGTAGCAAGCATAATCAAAGACCCCACCCACCGTAGACATTTGCTCTTCTCGTATCTCCCATTGGGCAGAAGGTACAAAAGCCTGAAAGTGCATTCTACCAGGCTCAAGGACAGTGTCTACCCTGTTGTTTTAAGACTATTGAATGGTTCTCTAAAACAACTTCACTATCTGTGACAATAATAAACCAATTCCATGTCCAATTTTGTATCCCCTAGAAACTTGAAGTGACACGTTTGATATAATTTTCTACACCTAGCCTATGTTTCCTTCTCTTCCCCAATCAATTTTTCAATATAAGACCATAAAACCATAAATACAGAAGCAGAATTAGACCATTCGGCCCATTGACCGAATGGGCTCTGCCATTTCATCATGGCTGATCCATTCCGTCTCAACCTCAATCTCCTGCCCTCTCCCCATATCCCTTCATGCCTAACCAATTAAGAATCAATCACCCTCTGCTTCAAATAGACCCAATGACTTGGCCTCCACATCTGCCTATAGCAATGAATTCCATAGATTCACCACTCTCTGGCTAAAGAAATGCTCCTCACTTCCATTCCAAATGGACGTCCCTCTATTCTGAGACTGCGTCCTTTAGTCTTGGAGGACCAGAGGGGAGAGTGGATGTTGGACCACTGGAAAATGATGCTGGCGAGGTAGTAATGGGGAACAAGGAAGTAGCGGGCGAACTGAATAAATATTTTGCATCTGTCTTCACTGCGGAAGAACCTAGCAGTATGCCAGAAGTTTGTGAGTGTCGGGGGCAGAATATTAACCAGAATTGCCTTAATACAAGGGCTTAGGTGGGGAGGAATTAGTAACATGCATTCAAAAGGTTTTCTGGAGCAGTATGTAGAGAGAGGAGAGTGCTTGATCTGAAGGAATGAAGGTGTACAAGTGACTGAAGTGACAGTGGAGGAACCTTTTTCAGAACAGAGACCAAACAAAAAACAGAATGGGCGGCACCTTAGAGGAGTAGTTAACACAATGTCTTACAGAACCGGCAAGTTGGGTTCAATTTCAGTCACTGCCTGTCAGTGGCATGCACGCTCTCCCTGTGACCATGTGAGTTTCCTCCAGGTGCTTCAGTTTCCTACCACAGTCCAAAGATCTACCAGTTGGTAGGTTAATTGGTCATTGTAAATTGTCCCGTTAGACTAGGATTAAATTGGGCTATTGATGGGTGATGTGGCTCGATGGGCCAGTAGGATCTATTCCATTCTGTATCGCAACAAATAATTGAATAAATAATTCGAGGCTGTCGTGAAAAAGATAAAGTAGGTCCTCAAGTTAGGTCCCAGAGCTTGGGGAAGGCAAATGCTGATAGCGTAAAACAGAAGCTGGCAGAAGTAGATTAGGAGTAGCAGCTAGAGAGAAAAACAACTGAGAAGTGTGAGTCATTTCAAAGTGAGATAATAGACGTTCAGAGTCAGCATGTCACTGTAAGGGTAAAAGGCAGAGATGTTAAGTTTAGAGAACCTTGGCTAACAAAAGATATTTGAGAAGGAGAAGCTAAAGTCAGATATATCAGTATTACAGTGGAGTAAAGGGAACTACAGAGGCATAAGAGGAGAACTAGCCAAAATTGATTGAAAGGAAACACTGGTAGGGATGACAGCAGAGCAGCAATGGCTGGTGATTCTTGGAGCGATTCGGAAGGTTCAGGGTAGATACACCCCAAGGATGAAAGTGTATTCTAAAGGTAGGATGACACAACCATCACTGACATGAGAAGTCAAAGCCAACATAAAAGCCAAAGAGAGAGCATGTAACAGCAAAAATTAGTGGGAAGTTAGATGATTAGAGAGCCTTTAAAAACCAACAGAAGGCAACTAAAAAAGTCATAAAAAAGTAAAAAATAATGAAGGTAAGCTAGCTAATGCTATTAAAGAGGATACCATGTTTCTTTCGATATATAAGGTGTAAAAGAGATGTTCCATCCTCACACATATTTCCATTATTACAACATTATCATAATTAGACCTTTAGCTCACTTACTCATCTAATCTGTGAGGCTCCTTGCATTAAATAAACACAGTTAAGCCCACTGACCCTGTTAGGTTCGTCTTCCTGGTTCTTCCCACTGGATATATCTTGTAGTGGTTAATTGAAAAACAAACCAAAACTACGAGAGAATGAGTACTAGAGATTGACGTGCTTCAAAATAGTGAAGTTCCAAAGTAAAAAAAATACGTTCAATCCTTTATTATGAAACGTCACTTCAGCTGTGATGAAACGTTTGTGACCTAACCCCCAGGCTCAGTGCACAAGCCTACAAACAAAAAGCTGACAACTCCAAATCAATCCCTGTCTTCCACTTGAAAATAAATCCTGTCCCTTGGAAGATTTTTTTTCTCTAATAGTTTCCCTACCAGTAACGTAAGACTCACTGGCCTGTAGTTCTCTGCTGTATCCCTGCTGCCCTTTCTGCATAAAGGAACAACATTTCCTCACATCAAGCAGTCCAGTACTTTATCTCTTGTAAATGCTACCAACATTTCAGTTCCCATAAACAGCTAGTTACTTTAGAGCAGGGGTTCCTGGCCTTTTTTAATGCCATGGGCCAAAACTATTAAGCAAGGAGCTGTGGTTGGGTATCCATGCAAAAGAGTCATTGGACCCTTCCTGTTTCTGACTTCCACTCACACTGACTCAGCAGACAATCCCTCCCTTTTTGCAGTTGTGCAACTATTCCTAGTTAACAATGCCACTGTCACCCCCACCCCTTATTCCTTCCCTATTCCTTTTGAAACATCTAAGTCCCAGAAGATCAGGCAGTCTAACTTGTCCTGTTCCCTGAAAGTGCATAAGGTGGTTAAAAAAATAACATGGCATGGTATGCTTCTCTTTGTCAGTTGGGACATTGAGTATAGACTTAGGAAGTCAAATTGCAGCTGTATAATGTTTTGGTTATTGTGTGCATTTTGTGCATTGTTGATCGCTGTCTTAAATTGAGAGCAGGACTTCCCAAACTTTTTTAGACAAGTAAAGTAATAACACAGAAAAATATTAAATAAATAATATTTTAATATACTTTTTAGTTCAGGATGAGGATACTTACTTTATGTTCATAAAAATAATACCTTCATTGTTTAAATCTTCATATTGAAGTTGCTTATGCTGCTTCTAATGCAGAGCAGGAAATTTTTAAACAAAGTTTGTGAAGGATAACAAGGCAGCTGAACTTTGGCAGTATGATATCTGATAGTTTGGGCATGAAATGTATACTGTACATCTTATCCTCCTTCCATAGAAACCAGCATAAAATGGCAGCTACCAAAGCAAAACTCTGTGGAAGTTGGCAATCCTCATTAAGCCAGAACACTGAAAATTATCAGCATGTCAGACAGCAGTTATACAGAATATCCTTTCATCAGAATTGGGAACTCTGTATCTATAAAGTCAATGTCCTTTCATCAGATGAAAGGGTTAAGGGCAGACTATATATAGTGTATGCAGTACTGTATTTCTCAACATGGAATGGAGAGCAAGTTTGTAAATCTGGTGGGAGCAAAGGATGTTGGGAATTACGAGGGTGGAGTGCCATGGGAGGGGTGTAGGAGGAGTGCCGGGGCGAGGGTAGCATAGGGGCACTGAGAAACGAGCAAGATCATTTGATTCCAAACAATTGGCTTATTGATCATTACAGAATGTCTCTCTGGTGCTTCCCACTCCCTCCCCTCTCCCTTCCCCTTTTCCCAACCATGATTCTCCTCTCCCTGCCCCTTCCTTTTCTCAGTCCACATTAGAGACCAATATCAGAATCAGATTCATCATCACTTACATATGTCATGAAATTTGATTTTTTTGTGGCAGCAATATAGTGCAATACATAAAATTACCACAGTACTGTGCAAAAGTCTTAGACACCCTAGCAATATATACTCACCTAACACTTTTGAATAGTACTGTACACATATCTATAGTCAGTACTATTTCAGCACAGTAGTGTAGTGGTCGGCACAACATTTTACCGTACAGGTAACCCCGGTTAAATAGCTGCCGCTGCCTGTAAAGTGTTTCTACGTTCCCGTTCCCCTGTGACCATGTGGGTTTCCTCTGGATGCTCCGGTTTCCTCCCACAGTCTGAAGACCGTAAGTGGTTGGGTTCCTGGGAGGCACTGCTCAAAGGGCTGGAAGGGTCTGTTCGACACTCTATCTCAATAATTAATTAATTAATTAAGAAATGTTGTTAATGCATTGCAGGGAGTTCCTGGAAGGTTAATAAGCCTACTTGTCAGAATAGTTGGGCTAAATTATGAGAGAAGATGGAAAATAATGCATGAGTTTAAAAGGGTGAGAGGCGATGCAGGAAACTAAGAGATATGATTGATATGGAGAGGATGTTTCCTCCAGTGCAGGGGTTCCCAACCTTCTTTATGCCACGGACCAATACCATTAAGCAAAGGGTTCATGGACTCTAGGTTGGGAACCCCTGCACTCTGGTGGGAAGAAACTTGAATGAGGAGTCACTGTTTAAAAATAAGAGCCATGACAGAGATGGGACATTTTTTTTCTCTTTCAGAAGATCATGCGCTTTTCAAACTTTCTTTAAAGCGTGGTGAAAATTGTTTGAATATATTTAAGGCAGAGTTTCATAGATATTTGATAACAAAGTGAGTGAAAAGTTGCTGCAGGCTGGGGGACCAGAGCAGTGGGTAGAAAGTCTGGTGCAGAGGGATCGTAACTTTTCTTAGGAGGCCTCGATAAGCCGACACAAAGCCTCACAAAGAAATGGGAGAGAGAAACATTTTTATAGCTTAATGCAAGATTTCTCATGCATGCCTCTGGCTAAAAAATGTAGTCAGCTAGCTGATGAAGTAGTTGGTGACAAATACATACGGAAACATGATCTTAACATGTCTCCCTTAATTAAAATCAGACCCCAAATTAACACTCCAGAACCTTGAAAACCAATTTGAGGCCTCCGTTGGTTGATCAACCATAGATATTGTGTCCTAGGTGTTTACGTAAACACAAGCCAAGGCAGTATAATATGGAGAGCAAGCTGTTGTCCATGCAGCAGGCTCCCCCTCCCAACACAGCTGATAAATCCAAAGGAAACGCAGAAACCAATACAATTGGCACCAGCAGCATCACAGGAGCTGCCAGTCAGTGTTGAATTCAATGTAGGACTGCCTTAGGGACTCCAGCTCTAGATTTTTCCTCAGGAGTTTACTCCTGAAGCTTTCCTCATGAGTGGGTATAGCTACAAGTTTTCTGATGGAAAACTTGATAACCAACTCACTGGAAAATTTAACTGTAAGCCCACATATTTCAGTCTTCACACACATTCATAACTCATTGGTGGTTGCTAATTAACTCGAACTGAAAATAATCTGGAAAATCACCACAGGCTTGAGGCAAATGATGTGGCCGCTCTGCAGTCAAACCTTGGAGGTTGAGTCTATGGTGAGGAAGGCGATTGCAATGTTAGCATTCACTTCAAGAGGACTGGAATATAAAAGCAAGGATGGGATGTTGAAATTTTATAAAGCACTGGTGAGGACTCACTTGGAGAATTGAGAGCAGTTTTGGGCCCCTTATCTTAGAAAAGATGTGCTGAATCTGGAGAGAGTTCAAAGGAGGTTCATGAAAATGATTCCAGGATTGAATGGCTTGTCAGATGAAGAGCATTTGATGGCTCTGAGCCTATATTCACTGGAATCCAGAAGAAAGAGGGGTGACCTCATTGAGACTTATTGAATGGTGAAAGGCCTTGATAGAATGGATGTAAAGAGAAAGTTTCCTATCGGGGGAGAGTCCAACACCAGAGGACACAGCCTCAGAAAAGAGGGACATCCTTTTAGAATGGATATGAGGAGGAATTCCTTTCCCAGAGAGTGGTGAACCTGTGGAATTTGCTACAGGAAACTGTGGAGACCAAGTTTTTATGTATATTAAAGGCAGAAGTTGATAGATTTTTGATTGGTCAGGGCATGAAGGGATACGGGGAGAAGGCAAGAGATTGGGGCTGAGAGGAAAATTGGATCAGACATGATGAAATGGTGGAGCAGACTTGATGGGCCAAATGGCCTAATTCTGCTCTTATATTCTATGGTTTTATGATCTTGTTTTCTTTGAAATCAAAGGTTGTGCTAGAGCTCTAGATCAAATGTTGATTTGAAAATGGAAAGTAAGTAACTCTGAAATATTATCAGAAAATTATGAATTTAAGTAAGACTTAAATTTTTCATTGACTTTAAGTCTTATATAAGTATTAAAATAAAAGTCTTAAATTCAACAGGAGATGGATCCTCATGAGGAACAAGCGAGAACATGGAATTCAGATCTACATCACATTAATTATGTTCCTTTTGAACGGTGGAGCGGTTTCAGGATGGGCCAGCGGACCTGATACTGTGCTGTGGTGCCCTATGACTCTGTGACCAAGTCACCTACACTTAGTCCTATTTTAGAACCTTGTGACATACTAACTCACTGTGTATTTGAATGCTCAGTGAGCATTGGCTCCACTCTCTACTATGATAGTCCAGTAGTTAAATTCTCAGATCAATATCCAGTACTCTGGATCATTCATCTATTCTAGAGACATGAGTTTGAAATTCATTGAGGCATCTGGGGAATTTAAATGCAGTTGATTAACTAAATCTGGAATGAACAGCTCACTAATAGTCATCATGAAACTAATGGATTGTTGTAAAAAAACACATTTGGTTCATTATATCCTACAGGGAAGAAAATCTGCCATCCTAAATTTGGTCCATTTATGTCTTCAGATTTCACCAATATAGTTGAATCTTAACTATCTCTTCACTTCAGGAGTAAATAGCAATGGAAAATTAAAACTGGCCTTTTTAGATTTATACCCTGTGAACAAAATTAACTTCAAATTTGTTGGAACAGTTTATCTGAAACAAATTTCTCTTAAGTTTTTAAATAAGCAATGGAAATAAATAAATATGAACTTAAATCTAAAAAGTAAAAAGAAAGTAAAGAAAAACTAACTTAAAACTATATATAAGTATTCACCACCCCCATCCCCCAGAAGTTTTCATGTTTTATTGTTTTACAACATTGAATCACAGTGGATTTAACTTGCCTTTTTATGACACTGTTCAACACTTTGTGTTATAGTGAAAACAAATCTTTACAAAGTGATCTAAATAAATTACAAACATAAAACACAAAATAATTGATTGCACAAGTATTCACCTCCTTTAATATGAAACACCAAATCATCACTGGTGCAGCCAATAGGTTTTAGAAGTCACATAATTAATTTAAAGGAGATCTGTTTTTGGAGACCTGTGTACAGTTAAGGTACTTCAATTGATTGTAGTAAAAATATACCTGTATCTGGAAGGTCCAACTGCTGGTGAATCAGTATCCTGGAAAAAACTACAACATGAAGACAAAAGAACACTCCAAGCAACTCTGTAAAAAAGTTATTGAAAGGCACGAGTCAGGAGATGGATGCAAAAAAATTTCCAAGTCACTGAAAATCCCTTGGAGTACAGTTAAGTCAATCATCAAGAAAAGAGTATGGCACAGCTGTAAATCTGCATAGAGCAGGCCATCCTCAAAAACAGAGTGACTGTGCAAGAAAGGGACCAGTGAGGGAGGTCACCAAGAGACCTGTGACAACTCTGGAGAAGTTACAAGCTTCAGTGGCTGAGATGGGAGAGACTACATATACAATATCTGTTGCCCGGGTGCTTCACCAGTCGCAGCTTTATGGGAGAGTGGCAAAGAGGAAGCCATTGTTGAAAAAAATTCACATGAAATCTCAGCTAGAGTTTGCCAGAAGGCATGTGGGAGACTCTGAAGTCAGCTGGAAGAAGGTTCTATGGTCTGATGAAACCAAAATTGAGCTTTTTGGCCATCAGACTAAACATTATGTTTGACGTAATCCAAACACCAGACATCATCAAAAACACACCATCCCTACCATGAAGCATGGTAGTGGCTGCATCATGCTGTGGGGATGCTTCACTGCAGCAGGTCCTGGAAGGCTTGTGAAGGTAGAGGGTGAAATGAATGCAGGAAAATACAGGGAAATCCTGGAGGAAAACCTGATGCAGTCTGTAAAAGAACTGTGACTTGGGAGAAGATTTGTTTTCGAGCAAGACCACCCCAAGCATAAAGTCAAAGCTACACAGGAATGGCTTAAGAACAACAAAATTAATGTCCTGGAGGGGCCAAGTCAGAGCCCAGATCTCAATCCAACTGAGAATTTATGGCTGGACTTGAAGATAGCTGTTCACTCACAATCCCCATGCAATCTGACAGAGCTTGAGCAGTTTTGTAAAGAAGGATGGGGAAAAATTGCAGTGTCCAGATGTACAAAGCTGATAGAGACCTATCCACACAGACTCAAGACTGTCATTGCTGCCAAAGGTGCATCTACTAAATACTGACTTGAAGGGAGTGACTACTTATGCAATCAATTATTTTGTGTTTTATATTGTGTTGTATAATTTAGATCACTTTGTAGAGATTTGTTTTGACTTTGACTTGAAAGAGTCTTTTACTGTTGATCAGTGTCAAAAAAGCCAAATTAAGTCCAATGTGATTCAATGTTATAAAACAAGAAAACATGAAAAATTCCAAGGTGGGTGAACACCTTTTATAGGCACTGTATGTCACCATATATAACCCTGAGATTCATTTTCTTGCATGCTATAATAGAATAAAAACTATAACAGAATCAATGAAAGACCGCCCCAACTGGGCATTCAACCAGTGTTCAAAAGGCAGCAAACAAAAAGAAAGGAATATTAATAATAAATAAATTATTATTGGGGTAGCACAGTAACATAGTGGTCAGCACAATGCTTTACAGTACCAGTGACCCAGGTTCAATTCCTACCAAAGCTTGTAAGGGGTTTGTATGTTCTCCCCATGACTGTGTGGGTTTCCTCCAACTGCTCCGGTTTCCTCCCACAGTCCGTTAATTGGTCATTGTAAATTGTTCCATGATTAAGCTAGAGTTAAAATAGGACAATTGTTGGGTGGTGTGGCTCAAATGGCCATATTGGCTTATTCTGCACTGTATTTCAATAATAAATAAACAAAATAAGCAACAAATATCGAGAACATGAGATGCAGAGCCCTTGAAAGTGCGTCCATAGGTTGTGGGACCTGGTCAGTGATGGGGAAAGTGAAGTTGAGTGACGTTATCCCCTCTGGTTCAAGAGCCTGATGGTGGAGAGGTAACACCGTCCCTGAACCTGGTGGCGTGAGTCCTGCCAGCAACTTCTGCCAACATTAAAGTTGCTAATTTATAGATTTCATCTTTTTAGTTGAAATTGAGCATCATAAAGAATAGCAAACTATAGGTTGTTACAGATTGTTAATTTTCATATTATGCTTCATTAAGACTGGGTCATCTACAAATGTTTTCACCACTTTTATAGATTTTAAAACAAATCAAGATTTTTAAAGGTTGATGCATTGATATTGAACTTGTTAGACCAATGATAATTTTTAGTTACATTTTAATGCATTCATACAAGTTCCATCTGCTTGTATACAATTGCTGTACTGAATAATACTATGTAGATGACTAACCTTATTGTACTAAAAAAAAATGTTGAGCTAGAAAACACACTATTTCAGAAACATGAGTAAATCTGCAGATGCTGGAAATCCAGAGCAACATACACAAAGTGCTGGAGGAACACAATAGGTCAGGCAGCATCTATGGAAATGAATAAACAGTAGATGTTTTGGGCTGAAACCCTTCTTCAGGACTGAAAAGGGAAGGGTAATACATCAAAATAAAAAGATGAGAGGAGGGGAAGTGTTACTCCTGCCTATTCACTTCCTCCCTCACCTCCATTCAGAACCCCTTCCAGGTGAGGCAACATGACACCTGCGAATCTGCTGGTGTTGTCTATTGTCTCCAGTGCTCCTGCTGTGGCCTCCTCTACACTGGTGAGACCTGTCATAAATTGGTAGACCGCTTTGTCAAGCACCTCCACTCCATCCGCCAAAAGCTGAACTTCATAGGTTCATAACTTCATAGGCTAAACATTTTAATACTGATTCCCATTCCTATTTCAACATGTCAGTCCTTGGCCTCCTCTTGTGTCATGATGAAGGTGGAGGAGCAACATTATGTGACAAGAATACACATAGATTACGATGTAGCTGTCCTGTGCTGGCACCAGTGGAATCAGCAGTTGGTCTGCCACCTGTCTTCAGGAGAGAGAGAGAGATAAGGAAAACAATGGAGCAGCATTTGGAGATGTTAATGAAGGGGAAGGAGAGCTGTCAAGATCGGCTCCCCCTTTGAACCCCGAACTGTTTGAAGTGATGGACAGGTGATACCCCAGCAGGGGGATAAAAAGGGACAGGTTTGCTAAGGCAGGACACACAAGACACCCGAGGTAACAAGAACCTGGAAGCGGTGCGCCTCTCACAAGTCGGTGGGAAGGTTTGGAAGGCTGTTTGCAGGACCAGGCCATAGACGCACAGGGTGGAAAGGCACGATCGGCGGGAACCTGGTGTGTGTCCACCCTTGCCTGGGTGCCGGGTTCACCGCAGAGAAACGATCGTATCTGGAAACGGAGGCGTCACGGTCGGTGACCTCAGATGACATCACAAAGGACTCGCCCGAAAGCTGACTGCGAAGGTCTGTGTGGAAGCCTTGAATATTCATTCGTTTTGCACTCTCTCTCCTCCCCCCCACTGTCCATCGCCACGGCAGCGATTACTGCGAACTGAACTGAACTAAATTGAACTGAACTTTGCGTCACTTTGAAACTGGTCATTTACCCCTAGACAACGATAGAGCTTGATTGATCCTGTTATCTGAATTCTGTGTACATCTATGTTTATCATTGCTGAACTGTTGCATTCATTATCCTTTTGATTAGAGTACTGTGTTGATTGTTTCTTTAATAAAACTTTCTTAGTTCTAGTAATCCAGACTCCAACTGAGTGATCCATTTCTGCTGGTTTGGCAACCCAGTTACGGGGTACGTAACAGGAGCAACATTTTATCGTCTTTTAACGTTTGGGTAGCCTCCGTCCTGATGACATGAATATCAATTTCTTCTGGTAAAAATATTCTCCCTCACTCCTCTTCTTCTATTTCCCCACTCCGGCCCCTTACCTCTTCTCACCAGTCAATCACCTCCTACCGTTTCTCCCGTGGTCCACTGTCCTTTCCCATCAGATTCCTTCCTCTCCAGCCCTTTACCTTTCCCACCCGCCAGGTTTCACCTATCACCTTCTAGTAATTTTCCTTTCCCTCCCCTCACCTTTTTATTCTAGCCTCTTTCCCCCTTACTTCTCAGTCCTGAAGAAGGGTATCAGCCTGAAATGTTGACTGTTTATTAATTTCCGTAGATACCGTCTGACCTGCTGAGTTCCTCCAGCAATTCTATGTGTGTTGCTTTGGATTTCCAGCATCTGCAGAATCTCTTGTGTTTACTCATTTCCATAGATGCTGCCTGACCTGCTGAGTTCCTCCAGCATTTTGTGTGTGTCGCTCTATTCCATAGTGGTTTACAATGAATCAGAGAACACAACTCTCTCCCCAGTAAAAGAAAATGTAGAATTTTTCATTCTTAATTCTTTCTGGTTCTGATCTTTAGTCAAACACCTTAAGGTATCCCTTGGAATACTGGATATTCCCATTCACCTTCAACTGGCTGCCTGGCCAATGGTACTAGTGGCAGGTTTTGTAAAAGGTTTCATCTTCATGAATCACCAGCATCAATGGTTCAAAAACAGCGGGAACACACGTTTCCACATTATTGCTATGATTCATCAAATGTCTTTATATCTCCTTTTTCTTAGAGCTGAATAGACTTTATCAGCTCACATCTCTTGTACACCATTAATAAACTGAGCTCCAATCATCCGGGGAACTGAAATTTTAACAGGTAAATTCCAGATGTCATGAACTTATAAGTATTCACGGCTACTTTGGGTTATTTTGTCAGACACTCTGCTTATTCAGCTGAAACCTGCCACGCAGTGAAAAACTATTGTGAATATTGAACTAGAAGCACACACTTCCTACTTGATCTGAATATTTAGAACATTATGCTCAGTTTGGGGCTTTTAGTTATCAGTTGTGCCGCTGATAAGTAGTTCACTTGATCACATCTTCAGAAATTAATCCATATTTGAGAAATATCCTCATAACATAGAGTCAAAGGTCCACACAGGTGGGTTCAGCAGGCACTGCCTCCAAAGATCTACAATCTCTGAAGTCGATGGGCCTTAGGGCATGGGCCAGCAATTCCTGAGGTTGGCAGTTCCTGGGATGGGGTTGGTTGACAGGACCCGAGTAAGTACATTTGGCGGTAAGGCCCAAAGGTGGCCTGTACTGTGGTTGGAGGCCCAAGGTTGAGGTGTCCAAGCAACTGGAGGGGGTGGTGTGGGGATAGAAAGGGGTTAGCTTTACTGTTGTTGTGTCTGTCTTGTTGTATGTTGGCTGCTGAACACTTAGGCCAACATGTTATGTTGGCACCTGAAGCATGGCGACATTTGCCAGCTTCCCCAGCACCTCCTCAGTCTGTGTCATTTATTAATTCAAGTATTGCATTTCACTGTAAATAAATCTAATCAGGTGATATAATGTAGCCTGGGTGGTGGAGGTCCCTGATGATGAATGCTGCTTTCCTGCAACACTAACATCTAGATGTTTCATATAGATGTGCACAATGGTAGGGAGGGCTTTACCAATGATGGACTGGGCCAAATCCACTGCTTTAATGTGCTTTCCAGATTGCTCTTTAGACCTTTGTTCTATCTATTCCAATCCACTTCCATGGACATCTTTCCTCTTTATCCACACGTTTTAGCCACGGAGAATTTGGTTTCCACTTGGCTGAGGAGTTGGTGCAGGGGGCAGGGTTTTAGATTTTTGGATCATTGGGATCTCTTCTGGGGAAGGTGGGACCTGTACAGATTGGATGGGTTGCACCTGAACTCGAGGGGAAACAATATCCTTGCAGGTGGGTTTGTTAGCATGATTCGGGAGGGTTTAAACTCATTTGCAAGGGGGATGGGACCCAGAGTGATAGAGCAGTGAAAGAAGTGCATGGAGTAAAGCCAGATCTAACATACAGAGAGGCTTTGAGGAAAGAGAAGCAGAATAAACAGTGTAAAGACAGTAAGGTAGAAGGGCTGAAGTGTGTGTACCTCAATGCAAGAAGCATCAGGAACAAAAGTGATGAACTGAGAGCTTGGATACATGCATGGAATTATGATGTAGTGGCCATTACAGAGACTTGGCTGGCACCAGGGCATGAATGGATTCTCAATATTCCTGGATTTCAGTGCTTTAAAAAAGATAGAGAGGGCAGAAAAAGGGGAGGAGGGGTGACATTACTGGTCAGGGATACTATTACAGCAACAAAAAGGGTGGGTAATGTAGCAGGATCCTCTTTTGAGTCAGTATGGGTGGAAGTCAGGAACAGGAAGGGAGCAGTTACTCTTTTGGGAGTATTCTATAGGCCCCCTGGTAGCAGCAGAGATACAGAGGAGCAGATTGGGAGGCAGATTTTGGAAAGGTGCAAAAATAACAGGGTTGTTATCATAGGTGACTTTAATTTCCCTAATGTTGATTGGCACCTGATTAGTTCCAAGGGTTTAGATGGGGCAGAGTTTGTTAAGTGTGTCCAGGACGGATTCCTGTCACAGTATGTGGACAGGCCGACTAGGGGGACTGCTATACTAGATCTAGTACAAAGTAATGAACCGGGTCAGGTCACAGATCTCTCAGTGGGTGAGCGTCTGGGAGACAGTGACCACCGCTCCCTGGCCTTTAGCATTATCATGGAAAAAGATAGAATCAGAGAGGACAGGAAAATTTTTAATTGGGGAAGGGCAAATTATGAAGCTATAAGGCTAGAACTTGCAGGTGTGAATTGGTATGATGTTTTTGCAGGGAAATGTACTATGGACATGTGGTCGATGTTTAGAGATCTCTTGCAGGATGTTAGGGATAAGTTTGTCCCGGTGAGGAAGATAAAGAATGGTAGGGTGAAGGAACCATGGGTGACAAGTGAGGTGGAAAATCTAGTCAGGTGGAAGAAGGCAGCATACATGAGGTTAAGGAAGCAGGGATCAGATAGGTCTATTGAGGAATATAGGGAAGCAAGAAAGGAGCTTAAGAAGGGGCTGAGAAGAGCAAGAAGGGGGCATGAGAAGGCCTTGGCGAGTAAGGTAAAGGAAAACCCCAAGGCATTGTTCAATTATGTGAAGAAAAAAAGGATGACAGGAGTGAAGGTAGGACCGATTAGAGATAAAGGTGGGAAGATGTGCCTGGAGGCTGTGAAAGTGAGCGAGGTCCTCAATGAATATTTCTCTTCGGTATTCACCAGTGAGAGGGAACTTGATGATGGTGAGGACAATATGAGTGAGGTTGATGTTCTGGAGCATGTTGATATTAAGGTAGAGGAGGTGTTGGAGGTGTTAAAATACATTAGGACAGCTAAGTTCCCAGGGCCTGACGGAATATTCCCCAGGCTGCTCCACGAGGCGAGGGAAGAGATTGCTGAGCCTCTGACTAGGATCTTTATGTCCTCGTCGTCCACGGGAATGGCACTGGAGGATTGGACGGAGGCGAATGTTGTCCCCTTGTTCAAAAAAGGTAGTAGGGATAGTCCGGGTAATTATAGACCAGTGAGCCTTATGTCTGTGGTGGGAAAGCTGTTGGAAAAGATTCTTAGAGATAGGATGTATGGGCATTTAGAGAATTATGGTCTGATCAGGGACAGTCAGCATGGCTTTGTGAAGGGCAGATCATGTCTAACAAGCCTGCTGGAGTTCTTTGAGGAGGTGACCAGGCATATAGATGAGGGTAGTGCAGTGGATGTGATCTAAATGGATTTTAGTAAGGCATTTGACAAGGTTCCATATGGTAGGCTTATTCAGAAAGTCAGAAGGCATGGGATCCAGGGAAGTTTGGCCAGGTGGATTCAGAATTGGCTTGTCTGCAGAAGGCAGAGGGTCATGGTGGAGGGAGTACATTCAGATTGGAGGATTGTGATTAGTGGTGTCCCACAAGGATCTGTTCTGGAACATCTACTTTTCGTGATTTTTATTAATGACCTGTATGTAGGGGTAGAAGGGTGGGTTGGCAAGTTTGCAGACGACACAAAGTTTGGTGGTGTTGTAGATAGTGTAGACGATTGTCAAAGATTGCAGAGAGACATTGATGGGATGCAGAAGTGGGCTGAGAAGTGGCAGATGGAGTTCAACCCGGAGAAATGTGAGGTGGTACACTTTGGAAGGACAAACTCCAAGGTAGAGTACAAAGTAAATGGCAGGATACTAGGTAGTGTGGAGGAGCAGAGAGATCTGCGGGTACATGTCCACAGATCCCTGAAAGTTGTCTCAGAGGTGGATAGGGTAGTTAAGAAAGCTTATGGGGTGTTAGCTTTCATAAGTCGAGGGATAGAGTTTAAGAGTCACGATGTAATGATGCAGCTCTATAAAACTCTTACTAGGCCACACTTGGAGTACTGTGTCCAGTTCTGTTCGCCTCACTATAGGAAGGATGTGGAAGCATTGGAAAGGGTACGGAGGAGATTTACCAGGATGCTGCCTGGTTTGGAGAGTATGGATTGTGATCAGAGATTAAGGGAGCTAGGGCTTTACTCTTTGGAGAGAAGGAGGATGAGAGGAGACATGATAGAGGTGTACAAGATAATAAGAGGAATAGATAGAGTGGATAGCCAGCGCCTCTTCCCCAGGGCACCACTGCTCAATACAAGAGGACATGGCTTTAAGGTAAGGGGTGGGAAGTTCAAGGGGGATATTAGAGGAAGATTTTTTACTCAGAGAGTGGTTGGTGCGTGGAATGCACTGCCTGAGTCAGTGGTAGAGGCAGATACACTAGTGAAGTTTAAGAGACTACTAGACAGGTATAGGGAGGAATTTAAGGTGGGGGCTTATATGAGATGCAGGGTTTGAGAGTCGGCATAAATTGTGGGCCAAAGGGCCTGTACTATGCTGTACTATTCTATGTTCTATGTTCTATGTTCAACAACCTTACACTCAATGTCAGTGGACTTCAGAAAGCGTAAGACAAGGAAACACACACCAGAACTTACAGAGGGATCAGAAGTTGAAAGAGTGAGCAATTTCAGACTCCTTGATGTCAACATCTCTGAGGATCTAGCCAGGGCCCAATATAATCAATGTGGTTACAATGGAGACATGACAGCAGCTATATTTCATTATGAGTTTCAGGAGATTTGGTATGTCACCAACGACACTTGCAAATTTCTACGGATGTACCGTGAAGAACAATCTAACTGGTTGCAGCACCATCTGCTAAGGGTGGCGGCCGGGGAGGGCACTGAACAGGATCGAAATAAGCTGCAGAGAGTTGTGAACTCAGTCAGCTCCATCATGGGCACCGGCCTCCACAGCATCCAGGACATCTTCAATGAGCAATACCTCAAAAAGTCAGCGTCCATCATTAAGGACCCCTTCCAATCAGGACACACCCTCTTCTCATTGCTACCATCAGGAAGGAGGTACAGGAGCCTGAAGTCACACACTCAATGACTCAGGAACAGCCTCTTCCCCCGTCATCATATTTCTGAATGGACATTGAACCCAAGACACTACCTCACTACTTTTTTTCCTTTTTTACACTAGTTAGACAATAGACAATAGACAATAGGTGCAGGAGTAGGCCATTCGGCCCTTCGAGCCAGCACCGCCATTCACTGTGATCATGGCTGATCATCCACTATCAGTATCCAGTTCCTGCCTTATCCCCATAACCTTCGATTCCGCTATATAGTTATTTAATTTAACTATATATATGTGTGTATAAGATGTGAGAGGCATTGATCGTGTGGATAGTCAGAGGCTTTTTCCCAGGGCTGAAATGGCTAACACGAGAGGGCACAGTTTTAAGGTGCTTGGAAGCAGGTACAGAGGAGATGTCAGGGGTAAGTTTTTTACACAGAGAGTGGTGAGTGCGTGGAATGAGCTGCCGGTGACAATGGTGGAGGCGGATACGATGGAGTCTTTTAATAGACTCTTGGACAGGTATATGGAACTTAGAAAAATAGACGGCTATGGGTAACCCTAGGTAATTTCTAAAGTAAGTACAGGTTTGACACATATGCCAGTGATATTAAACCTGACTTTGATTCTGCAATTACAATTTTATTGCCTTCGAAGTGCTGAACAGGATTTCCATTTTCTCACTGTTACCAATTTTAATGTCAAGGTAATTCCTTGGGTCAACATACTTTGCATATTTCAGCTCAGCAGCTGCAAAAATGCCTCATATTGGAATCCTGCTCAGTTCAAATAAAATTACGGCTTCAGGCTTTACAATATTCCTGTGGCTGAAAGTCATTCTTTCTTCAAAGACTTTCTGAATGAGCTGCTGCATGCCATTTTGTTGATGTGCTTTGTGGACATGGTCTCTCAGAAGGTTGAATAGGTAGAAACAGACTGATGAAGCTGCATTATGCCTGTACTGAGTTGGAAAGGAAAAACCCTGTTGTTGTTTAACAAAAGAGGAGAGGGATGATATTTTCTCCTAGAATGCATCACTGTTGCAAAATAATCAGTTGGAATAGAGAGGAGAATGAATTTCTTTTTCACGTGGTTAATGAAAACTTGGAATTTTCTATCCAAGAGGGCAGGGCAGTCTGTTATTGAGTGTATTAGTGAGGGAAATCAGAGGATTTAAAATAGATTTTATGTGGATCAAAAAAAAGCGGTTAATGCAAAAAAAATGGTGCAGAGCTAAAAAATTAACTATGATCTCATTGAATGGCACAGCAGACGTGAAGGGACAAATTATTTAACCCAGTTTCTATTTCCATTGCTGTTATGCCAGATCCTGAGCTTAAAAATAGTGAAGGAAGAGCCAGGATGCCTTCTAGAAATTAACTCTAGTAAGATTCCTATCATTTATAGTACCTCCTCTGCCACCTCTGGCTGCTGCTGGAGAAGGTGTTTGCGTGTCATGGTCTCCCTCTTTCTCTCTCTCTCTCTCTATCTCTCACTCTCTCTCTCTTTTTCTCTACATTTCTCTCTCTCTCTCTCTCTCCCTCCCTCTCCCTCTCTCGCTATCTATCTCTCTCTCTTTCTCACTCTCTCTCACTCCTTCTCTCTCTCTCTCTAGCTATCTCTCCCTCCTTCCCTCTCTCTCTCTCTCTCTCACTCTCTCTCCCCTCTCTCTCTGTCTTTCTCACTCTCTCTCACTCTTCCTTTCTCTCGCGTTCTCTCTATCTCTCTCTCTCCCTCTCTCTTCCTGCCTCTCCCCCTCCCTCCCTCTCCCTCTCACTCACTGCTCCTGCGGAAAGGTCCCTGTGTTCGATGATCTCTCTCCCTCGATACAGTCGCAGAATGGTGCTGGAGAAAGGCCTAATCGACATAGTTGCTGGATTGGACTGTAGTTTACATCATGATGTACTCTCTAGTTTATGGTCGCTCGATTTTTTTGCTACTTTTCGGAGACTTTGAATTGGGGCGGCCTGCCGTTAATGAACACTCAGCAGAACTGAATATGGATTCTTTTGTTTTTGTGTTTTTATATTCTCTGTTTTCACTCATTCTTTTTGTTGCCATTGCACATTTTTTTTTGCCCATGGGGGTGTTGATGTTTTCCTTGAATGGGTTGCATGGCTTTCTTTGTTTCGTGGCTATCTGGAGAAGATGAATCTCAGGGTTGTATACTGCATACATACTTTGATAATGAATGTACTTTGAATCCTTTGAAATGATTAACATCGATACTTAGGATTTCGAAAGCCAACCTCGGTATCCTGTCTTTAGCTGAATGTAGCATTCACAGCCTCACCTGCTAGAAACCATACTACAAACCTTACAATGATTGGTGCATACAGCATCCAACCTTACCCTTCCTTTAAGGGCTGAATGTAGGCTCTGGGGTTTTACTTTACTTCATGTTATCCGAACAATTTCTCAACTTCCACTTTTAAAAAAAAAGACAAACAACCCTCAACAGATGGCTGCTGACAAATGATGGGCTCTCAAACTTGAGAACATTTCTCCCTTTTGGAAGAAGCTTCATAGATCCTGGGGAGGGACCATCAAAGATGTTGAGACAGGAAGCAGGAGTGTATGGTCCAACTGAGGGTTCATTGGGACATCCTGAATTTAATTTTGGAAACACAATTGAGATTTTTTTCACAATGAACCCTTGAGATTCCAATGGAATACATATGGAAAATATTCCAGAAAACATTAACAGTTAAAATTGACATTAGAGAAAAAGTTAGATTAAAATTCATTAATCTTGATGATATATTTTCAGCCAATGATTACCGTGCAATGTACTTTTGCTAATTCCTTTCTATTGCCCATTTTAAGATTAATTGATTAAATTTATGGTGATTTAATATTTCATTGTCTTGCTATGGCACATCTTGATTTAATCCATCATCTAAGTATTTTTTTCTATTTTTCTTTTTCTTCTGTATGCTATAGAGTGATTATTAACAACACATTTCTAGAATTCAGGCAGTTATGATATAGTGTAAAATCCCGAGGATATCAAGTGTTGATATCTGGGCTTCTTAGTCAACATCATAATCTGTCATTTGCCTTTTCACAATAAAACCAATCACATTTATTCATATATGGTCAAAGTGAACGACAACTTTCAATCTTACTTCATCTGTACGTTAGTCAAAATCAAACCATGATTTCAGTCTTCACTTTTAAATTACCTTGTTCACCGGGAGCTGCTAAGCTGTTGGGTCTAATTAGCTGACAATAATTTTGTTATTTTCATGTAATTATCTTTTTTGTGGAAAGAATTCAGCTGACCAGAGTAATAAAACTGTCTGCTCTGTTTCCAAACCCTTCCTCTGCAGCCAACAAAAATCATTTCCTTAGAGAACAAGAGATTGACATAGACTGCTGGTATAGACTCGAGAGGCCTTTTTCTCAATAATGCTGCTATCCAGAATACAGTAAAGGGCGAATAACCTTGACACAATGTGAAACAGATGTTATACTTCTGTTAATATGATACATTTAGCATCCTTACTTTTCTCATGTAGAACAATTATTATTAACAGAAACAACAAAATTGAGTATAGATCATATTGGTACAAAAGAATATAAGTGATGTTATCCATGTAGAGTTGTAATTATTATTTATTTATTGATTGTGATACAATATGGAACAGGCCCTTCTGGCTGTTCGAACCCCGATTTAAACTTAGCCTAATCACAGGACAATTTATAATGACAAATTAACCTATCAACCAATACATTTTTGGACTCTGGAATAGCTTACATACATTTACATCTAGCTTGTATTCCCTATGAATCATGCAATCAATAAATTTACAATGTCCAATTAACAATGACTAGAGTCAGAATCAGGTTTAATATCATCAGCAAACATTGTGAAATTTGTTGATTTTACAGCAGCAGTACAATGCATACAGAATGATAGAGAAAAAAACTGAATTACAGGAAGTATATATATTAGTTAAATTAAAAAGTAGTGCAAAAATGGAAATAATAAAGTTGTGAGGTAGTGTTCATGGGTTCAATGTTCATTCAGAAACCTGATAGCAAAGGGGTAGAAGTTATTCCTGAATCATTGAGTGAGTGCCTTCAGGCTCCTGTACCTCCTTCCTGATAGTAGCAATGAGAAGAGGGCATGTCTTGTGTGATGGGGGTCCTTATTGAAGGACACCACCTTTTTGAAGCATCGCTCCCTGAAAATGTCCTGGATGCTATGAAGGCCAGTGCCAATGATTGAGCTGATTAATTTTACAACTCTCTGCAGCTTATTTTGATCCTGTGCAGTCGCAACCCTCCCCACACCAGATGGTGATGCAGCCAGTTAGAATGCTCTCCATGGTGCATCTGTAGAGATTTGTGAGTGTCTTTGGTGACATACCAAATCTCCTCAAACCCCTAATGAATAAATTTACTATGACCAATTAACCTACTAACTGGTACATCTTTGGACTGTGGGATAGCTGACATACATTTACATCTAACTTGTATTGGCTATGGATTATGGAATGGGTAAATAAATCAAAGCTAAACCAAAATATATTTATACATATATTGGTAGGAAAGAAATATAAGATGACAAAGTTCAAAAATGTTCAACACTCAAAGTGCATTTTATCATCAAAATATGCGTACATTATACAACCTTGAGATTCAACTCCTTACAGGCAGCCACTAAAGAAGAAACCCAAAAGAATCTATTTCCAAAAGTCCAATGAACACCCACTATGCAGAGAGAAAAAAATTCTTGCCTTCACTGCTTTCATCATTACCATTTTAATCAGCATCATATTAGTAATATGTTGCCATGACTGCAATTAAAATATATTTTGTAATGGTAAAAACATATATTTTAAAACAGATTATATTTTATAAATAATTTAGAAAATAGTGAATAATTTACAAAAAGGTGAAATTGTGCTTTGAATCGGTGAAGAGGGTTCAGAAACTGCTTCAGTTAGACTCACACTGTATCAACCCCAAACTGAATCTCATGACTGAATAATTCCATATGAATCACAGTCAGACATGTATTACCCAATATATTTTATATGATGTGTTATAATTTTTCACATTATATATGTATATAGATGTGATCTCATGTATAAACTGTTATTGGCTGTAATAGAAGCTAATTTTAATTAAATTGTTGCTCATGGCATGAAAAAGTATGCAGCCTCTGGTCGATGAATTACTTAGAGGAAAATATATACCAGATGTTACTTCCTTCAAATATCTTAAATGTGAAAATAAAATCCACATGTAATCTATTAGCAACTACTTTAATGAAATTGTGTGACTTCTTACGAGAGCAAGCAGAAAAAGCACTGCACAATAAATTTCAATTACCCTTATCAGGTACCAGAATGGAATGAGCATGTCAGAAATGTGCATCAGAGAGCTGGGAATGTATCTTCTTTCTGACACAGCACTTGAAAATGGTTTACCCTATAACCCAATCATGCCCACTGAGATTGTCAGCATAATCCAATGGCTGTCCCTGCAGATATCTTTTAAAATATTCGCAGCATGATTTGTAGGTAAGCGGAATATTTTAGAGTGTGATATCTCGCATCTGGTTTTCGCTAAAAGTATTGTATTACAATGTGAATATTGCCATCTAGTGATCAGTTTTCGATCATTCAGTTTCACCATTTTAGTTCATCAACTCAATACTGAAATGGCATTGAAAGTTACACTCACCTGGAGTCACAGAGTCATAGAAAAGCACAGCACAGAAGCAGGCCCTTCAGCCCATCTAGTCAGTGCCAAGCCATTTAATCTGCCTACTCCCAACCATCTGCACCCAGACTATAGCCCTCAATACCCCTACCATTATTGTACCTATCCAAACTTCTTTTAAACGTTAACATCAAGCTTGCATACACCACTTGCACTGGCAGCTAATTCCACACTTTCACGACCCTCTGAGTGAAGAAGTGTCCCCTCATATTCCCCTTAAACTTTTCACCTTTCGCCCTTAACCCATGAACTCTTGTTGTAGTCCCACTCAATCTCAGTGGAAAAGGCCTGCTTGCATTAACCCTATCTATACCCCTCATAATTTTGTATACCTCTATCAAATCTCCCCCCAATCTTCTGTGTTCACTTTTGTGGCTTTGCAGCATTTACTGTTTTCGGATATTAAAATAAGTGTTTAAAGCCTTTGATAAAATACATGGAAAAGAATAAACATAGATATGTACTGTATGTAGGGAACACATATGGCCAGTCGGGATCTAAGCCTTTTCTGCCCTTCAATAAGATTAGAATTACTCAAATGTGCATTTCTATCCACACATGGTAACATCTCCCTAACTCTTGGCTATGGAACTGTCTCCCTCTACCTTGGTGCTATTCAAAGACGCTTGTCCTTTGAGAAGAGAGTTCCAAAGACTCACAAACTTCCAAGAGATTTTGTTTTACTTCTTTTTGTTTTTATTTTAAATGAGTAATCACTTACTTTGTAATTCTAATTTATAGTTCTAGATTTTCCTAAGTAGAACCATCCTTTACACATCTGCAATGCCAAGACGCTCTAACCAAATTACCTCTCGGTCCATCAGATACTTTCGCTGCACTCCTCTAATGCACATACATCAAATTTCTGCAGGTGTACTGTGGAGACCATTCTAACTGGCTGCATCATCATCATCTGGTGTGGGATCGAGTAAGCTGCAGAGAGTTGCAAACTTAGTCATCTCCATCATGGGCACTAGTCTCTCCAGGATCCAAGACACCTTCAAGAAGTGATGCCTCAAAAAGGCGGTATCCATCATTAAGGACCCCTATCACCCAGGCCATGCCTTGTTCTCATTGCTACCATCAGGAGGGAAGTGCAGGAGCCAGAAGGCACGCACTCAACAATTCAGGAATGGCTTCTTCCCTTCTGCCATCTGATTTCTGAATGGGCATTGAACCACACACACTACATCACTACTTTTTAATTTCTGTTTTTGTACTAATTTAACTATTTTATCTATATACTGACTATAATGCACATTTTTTCTCTATTAGTACGTATTGTATTGTACTGCTACTGCAAAGACAACACATTTCATGACATATATCAGTGATATAAAACCTGATTCTGATTCTGAATCCTTTCAATAAGGAATCCAGTAATGTAACTGGAACTCCAGTTGTTGTGTCATCATTGGACTGAAGATAGACCATAAGACATAGGAGCATAATTAGGCCATTTGCCCATTGTGTCCACTCTGTTATTCAATTATGGGCTGATCCATTTTTCTAGTTAAAGTTAAATCTCTATGATTTTGTAATAATTTACCCTAATAAGAAACAATATGATTGTTGGCTTCTTCATCATTCGCTGTACCTGCAAACCTTCTTTTTCTGAATTATATATTGAAACAGCCTGGTGTCTTTGCATCTCAAGTTCTACAATCTCTCCATTTAGTTAATGTGATTTAAAAAATAATTCTACCAAAAAGAATAACTGGAGGAGGAGGAGGAGAAGATGGCGGCGCGACGCAGCGCGCACGGCCACTCGGGTGAATGACATCTGTAGTCTGTCAAGCAGGGTGCCGTGCACAATTCTAATCTGATGGAGACAGTCATGAGAGTGCGGAGGAACATCTGGAGAAACTTCTGAAATGCCTGCTTCACTGCCACTGCTACTGTGTGGTCCAGAATCTCTGGAGGAGAAGGGCCTGAAGGGCCTTTGCTTGTTTTAGTGACCAGGATGGGGTCGAAGGCGCTCGGCAGAGGATGACGCTCGGGAGGCTGTATCGGAGGGGCTGGTCAGAGGCTCCAAGTTTTTGGATGGATGGACGGACTCAGTGTCGGCTGTGGTCGGCTGCTTCCAATGCATCAGCAGTTGTCGGTGCCTGGAGGTTTATGGCAGGGAGTTTTGACCATTTGCCGCCTGCTATCGGGGACTCGGGAGTCAATCGGAACTTTGAGATTTTTTTTTACCATGCCCATGGTCTGCTCTTCATCAAATTATGGTATTGCTTTGCACTGCTGTAACTATATGTTATAATCATGTGGTTTTGTCAGTGTTAGTCTTTGGTTTGTCCTGTTTTTCTGTGATATCACTCTGGAGGAACATTGTATCATTTATTAATGCATGCATACATTTCTAAATGACAATAAATGAGGACTGAGTGTTCTCATATTTGAAACTTCATATCTTCCTTATAAAATTCATTGGCCAGCTCTTTGTAATCTCTTTATGTTCTCTTCACAGTTTACTAATATGTCAACCTTTTATGTCAATGTCAGATTGAATAAAAATCCAGGTCATCTAAATGATTTATAAAAAGTTGAGATCCCAGCACTGATCCCAGTGTCACATCTTACCAACCAGAAGAAGACCCAATTATCACATACAAAATGCTGGAGGAACTCAGCCAGCCAGGCAGCATCTGTGGAAAAGAGCAAACAGTCAACGTTTCAGGCCAAGACACTTCAAAAGGTCCCAGTTATGATCACTGTCTAGCTTCAGTTAGCCAGCAATCCTCTTGTGCCAAGATGAGGCCACCCTCAGGGTGAAGGAGCAATACCTTATATTCTGTCCGGGTACCCTCCAACCTGATAATATGAATATCAATTTCTCCTTCTGGTGAACAGATCTCCAACACTCCCCCCTCCCACCCTTCCTCTATTCCCCACTTGGACCTCCTACTTCTTCTCACCTGCCTACTACTTCCCCCTGGGTCCCCTCGCCCTTCCCTTTCTCCTATTTTACATCCGCTCCGGTTGGATTCCTTCTTCTTCATCATTTGACCTTTCCCACCCACTGAGCTTCATTTATCATCTTCCAACTAGCCTCCTTCCCCTCCCCCGCTTTTTTATTTTGGCATCTTCCCCCTTCTTCTTAGTCCTGAAAAAGTGTCTCGACCTGAAACATTGACTGTTTACTCTTTTCCATAGATACTGCCTGACATGCTGAGTTCCTCCAGCATTTTGAGTGTGTTGCTTTGAACTTCCAGTATCTGCAGAGTATCTTGTGTTTGCGATCCTCTATCCATGCCTGTATGTTACCTGGTATACCAGGGCCTTTTACCTCTCCCTATAGCCCTTGGTTTAGCAACCTAACAGATACCTCCTTATAATCTAAATACAAAATGTCCACCATTTCCTCTTTATCCACAGAAGAATAGTAACAATTGTTTCAGGCATTTATTTTTAAATATGTTTAAATATTTTCAAATATTCTTTGTAAACTTGCCAGTGTAGGCAAATTTGCTGCTCACTTTGATCCCTGATGCATAATCATTACATTTTATTATTTCAGTGATCCCATATTCATTTTCCAAAATTGTATGGAACAAACAGAATTAGCTAAATCCTTCCAAAAGGTAGGAAGTTGCTTCTTCCCTCCACTAGCCTGCAGGTCACCCTTGGGCAAGGTGTGGTACCTGCGTAGCCCCGTCCCCTCCTCCTCCCCGCAGATCAGGGTCATGTGAAGCCACGGGAGCAGGTGGTGGATGGTCGTATGAGCAGCTGTTACATATCACAAGTCCTCGTTATGTTACCACTGACGCCAGGCAGACAATCTCTGAAGAGTATTGATAATGGCTGGGGTCACCCATCTTGTAAAGACACTGCCCAGCAGAAGGCAATGGCAAAACACCTCTGTGCAAAAATTTGCTAAGAACAATCATGGTCAAAGACCACGATGGCCTACATCACATGACATGGCACATAATGCAGGTGAGTATCTACATTTGCCTTATTGTACGTTACTATTGTGTCTCAATTAGATAAGGTCGCAGAAAATTTCTTCAGTTGGTTAGATTTCAATCTCATTAATATGTTCCAAACTTCTTGTACAGTGTTCAACTTGCAAATACTGTAGCTCAGATTTTTAATTTCAGTAAATTGATCTAATGAGAATCTTCTTGGCCACAGAAAATACCAGAGTTAGAACATCTATTGTTGGTTAATTAACTTTAGCAAATCAATTGAAACAAGTGAGACCAGGTTTGTGACCCTAAACTTTGAGCAGTGATTAAACTCCAAATAATGTTATGCATTGTTTACTTAATAAAACCACAGCAGACATTTAAAGTCAAATATCTTAACAGAGCAGAACAACATTTAATGAGTATGAGCCTTCAGTTTCCTGATGGTAGCCCTGAGGCACACCAATGTTGATTGTCAGCGAAATGGAGATATTACTTCTGATCCGCACAGATTGTGGTCTTCTGGTTAAGAAGTCAAGGATCCAGTTGTAGAGGGAGGTACAGAGGCCCAGGTTCTGTAGCTTTCTGATCAGGACTGTAGGATTAATGGTGTTAAACACTGAACTGCTGTCAATAAACAGCATCCTGACACAGGTATTTATATTGTCCAGGTGATCCAAGGCCACATGAAGAGCCAGTGAGGTTTCACCCATCATAGACCTATTGTGGCGATTGGCAAATTGCAGTGCACCCAGGTCCTTGTTGAGACAGGAGCTAATTTAAGCATAACCAATCTTTCAAACTTCATCGCTGTGGATGGGAGTGCTTCTGGCCGATAGTCATTGAGGCAGCTCCCCCTGCTCTTCTTGGGTACAATATGATTTTTGCCCTTTTGAAGCAGGTGACCTTCTGACTGTAGCAATGAGAGACTGAAAATCTGATTATTCCCCCTCTTATTTCCCTGTAGCTGACTTTATTCTCTCTCACATGCCTATCAACTTCTACTTGATGCTTCTGCATTAGTGGCCAATTAATCTTTCAGGATGCGAGAAAAAAGCAGAGGGCGGTGCTTCATGAAGAATATGTAAGCTCTGTACCTACATCATCTGTCAAAATAGAAATGGTCCCTGGAACTAGGATGTAAAGATGCCTGTCTGCCACCCTCACATGATAAAATTCTCTCATCCTTATCTGAGCTATTTAACCCTGTTTACAGAAGATGAGCTCAAGAAGAGATCAGTTACTACTATGTTAAAAATGTACATCAGTGGATGTCACTCTTTGGTATAAACCCACTCAATTGTTTTGTTGCTTTTAAAATATAATCTGTAATTCCCAATCACCTTCCGAGCTGCAACAGTGCCTGAGGTAAATAAGGTTGAACATACATTCAGTGGCCACTGGTGACAAGCCCCTCATTCCAACTGCTGATCTTCAGGCTAAACTTCTCAACGAGAAACTGCTCAGTAATACCATACCACTCTCAGTGTTGAAGACCTGTGACTGTGCAGGGCCTTTCCAGAATAAATTTCTTCATGTTGTTGTGTGAGGTGGGGAAGGAGGGGATATAGGGCAAGTCATTACTGGAAAATAATGAAAAGTCTCTGACAGGTTTCCAGGCCTCGAATTTTAGACTGTCAAAGCAAGGAGAATATTAATATATTCAGAAACATCCCATCAATGAAAATTAAGCAAGCTATCAAAATTCTTAAAAAACACTAAACTAAACTGAAGAATCAAAAACAAAATCTAAAATAGATGGATCAGAGACTGCAAATACTGGAATCTGGAGCAACACAAAAGGTGCTGGAGGAACTCAAGGGTCAGGCAAAGGGAAATGGACAGCTTGAGACCTGACAAAATGTCATGATCCCAAACGTCGACTGCACATTTCCCTCCTTAGATGCTCATGACCTGTTGAGTTCCTCCAGCACCTTTAGCCTGGCTTGCTGACCTTCTCCAGTATTTTGTGTGTGTTGCTTGGATTTCCAGCATCTGCAGATTTTCTCCTGTTTGTGATAGTCTGTTCTATGTTGCATATCGTCAAAATTATTGACAATATATTTTATTGTTACTGAAGGTATAAAGTCTGACACTTATTCAACATAGAGAACCAAATGTAGTTTGTAATAAGACCAATAGGCAAATGTTTCTATTTTAAATCTTAATGTAAAATAATATTTATTTATTTATTGAGCTACAGCACGGAATAGGCCCTTTCAACCCATTGAGCCATACTGCCCAGCAATCCCCGATTTAACCCTAGCCTAACCACGGAACAATTTACAATGACCAATTAACCTACCAACCAGTACGCCTTTGGACTGCAGGAGGAAACCCACGTGATCTCCAGGAGAACATACAAACTCCTTACAGGCAGCGCTGGGAATTGAACCCAGGTCGCCTGTACTATAAAGTGTTGGGGCTAGCCACTATGCTACCATATGTTGCAGATCATAGAACTTATTGGCAATGATTTTGTTGCTTACTGAAGGTAATAAAATCAGCACACTTATTCAATATAGAACCAAATTTAGCTTATAATGAGAATGGTAGGCAAACATTTGTATTTTAGATCTTAATTTTAAATCATGGTCTGTTCTATGTTGCATATCATAGAAATTATTGATAATGATTTTATTGTCACAGAAGGTATAAAAATCAGCACACTTAATTCAATATAGGGAACCAAATAGCTTATACTAAGACTGATAGGCAAATGTTTAAATAGCTTAAATCTTAATCTTTATCTGCCAAAACATTAAATAGTATTCAATGAATTATGATAAAAGTTATAGATAGTGCAATGAATCAGCTTACTTAAAAGAGGATAACAGACTTACTTGTGATATCTACCTTTCTCCCACTCTCTCAATTGTATTCAGTGTTTTGGGAAATCAATTTTTAAAACAGCTTGCCCTAATGCATTCTTGGATTTATTTATTATCTCCCAACACTTGTTTATACTGCCTGTGCTCTATATATCTTATAGGAAATAGTTTGCATATACAGAGCCATGTGTTTGAAGTCACTAACGGCACCCTCCAACTCAGTGACACATGGAGCACTAGAGCTAATAGTGGGATGTGTGAGTGGACATGGAACTCATTCATCATTCTGTTTAGGCCAATATAAGACTCTTTTTATCAGCACTATTTGTACCAATGTCATTACCCTTGGTATAAATCTTCTGTCAAAGGCTATTGCAAAGGCAGTGTTGTTGTCCCATTAGGTGGCTGTGATCTGAAGTAATCACTAACTGACCTCTGGATATCTGTAATTAACTTTTGGCCTGCTTCACACTGTCACTGACAAAGTCAAATGATGCATTTCCACATGTGTATTCTCTATAGGAGTCTACTTAATAGATCAAGTGTATGTTCATAATGAAATACAAATAATATATCATATTGTCTGTTTCTAACCACAATGTATCAAAAGTCTGCTTTATGTCCTACTCAGATTTAAAAAGTAAAATCAGAAAGTAATGATTGCTGAATGGTGTTTGTAATACAGGAATATTTTATGCATGAACAAATTAAACTAAGCATTTTCAAAAATACACTTTATTTAAATGATGTATCCAAGCTAACGTGTGATTTCTTAATTTTTCTCATGACAAGATTATTCATTAATTTACTTGGATTTGAAGTCATATTCCCTGATCATATTCCCTGTAATTTGCACAGAGGAAAGGTGGAAAGCCTTGTCTGTCTTCTCAGGATAAAAACAAAAAGGCATTTAATATTGGTCTTGCCAATATTTCGTGGTGGCTACGTCCCGAGGAGGAATTAAGACAATATTTGGCTGTTTATTATGCTATAAATAAATTATTATTATTTTAAAGGTAAGTAGAATATTCATGCCCCTTTGATTTCCACAGCTATCTTTAATGCAGAATAAAGTCTTTGATTCAAACAATTAAACAAAAAGACCATTGATTACATCTCTTAATGCTAAGGCAAAACAGTTTAATTACTTCCAATGATATTCTTTAAGAAAGTCATCCACTGAAAGCAACTATATTCTATTGAACACATTTGTTCAAAAATATCAAGAACATTACAGAAATAGGTGAACATATTAAAGCCATGAAGCAAATATAAATAGGCAATATCTGATGATGATTTTTTTCTGAAATTAAATCCTATGTTATGTATCCTTCTGGATAAACAGCATAGATGGAAGATCTGCTCCTTGGTTTCTAGTCAATCATTGATATGTGTGTGAAGGTGACCAGAAATGACTAGCTGTGATTACTATTCTTTTCTCTAGAGAAGAGCCTCTTCTCCACTTGGCACCTCTGTGCAGTCGCACAGAACTCAACGTGTGGATAATTGCAAGCATTAACCTCCATTGTATCCTTAATGGTGCAGAATTAGACACTCCTCCTTAACGTTAGCTTGCAGTTCCCAGCTACAAAATAACCTTGTTTGAATTAAGGAACCATTGAAATAGACATGCTGCTTTGGCGGTAACTTCTTAATCATATAATTGAATAAAAATGGTGACATATTTTGCTGTCCAATAAGGATTCAGTTATCTATTTGTTTCAACATCATTAATTGACAGAAAGATCATGTTACCATGAAGAAATCCGGTAACACTTTGTTGTTCAAAGTCATATCACAAATCTGCAGGTCAAACTGCAATGGTAATGAAATAATATTGAATAAAATATTGAAATTCTTTGAAAATTTTCTAATTTGACTAAGAATAATAATTTATTTTTATATTTATTAATCATCTTTACCCACCAGGTAGCAATAAAAAAAGCACCATTTTGTGAATGTAAAGAATAGATTTCGCCTAAATTGATTTTTTTTGTAGTTGGCAAAAAGGTTCATGAATTGGTGGCTGCAAGATTTCACAGTATACACCATTGGCATAAACACACACAATGGAAGTTTGCGATTATGTCATACAGCATCAATATTTTCCATTACATTTTTTTAAGATTAATCAAATCTTGTATGCAAAATCTGATGGATTGGGAAAAAATATTACACCTCCACGTCGAAATGCCTGACTGATACATGGAACTTTAATGAAGCTTTACAGCTTCCATTACCTTTACAGGCAATCAGTAGACTGGCTGCACGTTCTGTCACTGCTAATCAGATTTCATCTTTTTAAAGTGAGATGCAGTTATCAATGAGGTAAGCTCTAATATTCAGATTGGAACAGATGATAAATCATTTCTACATAATTAGTGTACAGCAACGTTACAGCTGACATGAATTTTTATCTTAATTATGGAATAAATTTGTTCCATTAATTTAATTTAGTTTGCATGAATGAGTAGATGCTTAACAAAGTTAATCTTACATCTGTCATTATAAGATTAGAGAGCTTCATTCTAAAAATGTGGAAACAGATACTTCATCATCCAAGATTCTTGCTGCTTAGTGCACTGTCAATGGGTGGGAACCAGAAAGGTTTTCCAATTTGCCTTTCACACAAATCACTGCTATAAATGGTACTTAATTTGTAGTGTGCTTAATACTGACTCGCTAATACATTATTATTCATTACGAACAATCCAATAAATGTCTGAGCTTACAAGTCATATCATGATTATTTAAATAGTGAGCTAATGATACATCAAAACTGTAGTTAACTAAATTTGTAGTAATGATTGCTCAGCTGACACATTGCTGTATATCATTATTTACGTCAGAACTCTCACATCAGAATCAGAATCGGGTTTAATATCACTGGCATATGTCATAAAATTTGTTAATTTTTCGGCAGCAGTACAATGCAATGCATAATATTAGGGAGGAAAAACTGTGAACTGCTGTATGACCATATGGGTGGGATAGTATAAAGTACAGCCAAAATAACCTTCCAATAGTCCAGGTGAAAATCTATCCGATTATCTTGAAGCACAAACATTCAGATTGCTAAGTAAGAAGGTGACCTTCTTACATGCTTAAATGCAAAATTAATTCACTTTGCCATGGTCCATCCAAGGTAAAACCTTTCCCCCTGTTGAGTACATCTACATGAAACATTGTCACAGGAAAGCAGCATCCATCATAAGGGACCCTCAGCACCCAGGCATACTCTCTTCCAAGTGTCGCCGTCATGGAGAAGGTGCTAGAGCTTCAGGGCTCACACCACCTGGTTCAGGAACAATTATTACCTCTCAGCTATCGGGCTCTTGTATCAAAGGGGATAACTTCACTCAACTTCACTTGCCCAATCATTTTAATATTCCCACAACCTATGGACTCACTTTCAAGGATTCTTCATCTCATGTTCTTGATATTTATTGGTTATTTATTTACCATTATTACTTATTTTTATTTGTATTTGCACAGTTTGTTGCCTTCTGCATGCTGGTTGAACACCCTAGCTGGGTGGTCTTTCATTGATTTTGTTATGGTTATTATTCTATAGATTTGTTGAGTATGCCCACAAGAAAATGAATTTCATGGTCATGTATGGTGACATATATGTACTTTGATGCTGAATTTACTTTGTACTTTGAACTTCATCTTGTGCAGTAAATATAGAAAAGTGCCTGTAGGTACTAACCAATGAGACATTATATTATTGTATTCTTGCTTACTCCCCTTTCAGGAAAATCTTGCTACTATTGCATTTTCATAACACTACTTGGTGAATTACATTTCCATGTGTCAATATTCACCTGAAATGAATTACCAGTATTCCCTAGTTATTGCTGCATTAATGCTACATTAATATCCTAAAAACTGAATCCAAACTTTATAAACATATTTAAAAATTGCTAGGGAATGCAGCAGGCCAGGCAGCATCTATAGGAAGAGGTACAGTTGACATTTCGGGCCAAGACCCTTCGTCAGGACTAACTGAAAGAAGAGGTAGTAAGAGATTTGAAAGTTGGAGGGGGAGGGGGAGATCCAAAATGATAGGAGAAGACAGGAGGGGGAGGGATGGAGCCAAGAGCTGGACAGGTGATTGGCAAAAGGGATACGAGAGGATGGGACAGGAGGCCTAGGGAGAAAGAAAGGGGGAGGGGGGAAGCCCAGAGGATGTCAGGGAGTATAGTGAGAGGGACAGAGGGAGAAAAAGGAGAGAGAAAAATTTTTAAAAACTAAAATTGTATATATATATATATAAATAAATAAATGAATAACAGATGGGGTACGAGGGGGAGGTGGGGCATTAGCGGAAGTTAGAGAAGTCAATGTTCATGCCATCAGGTTGGAGGCTACCCAGACAGAATATAAGGTGTTGTTCCTCCAACCTGAGTGTGGCTTCACCTTTACAGTAGAAGAGGCTGTGGATAGACATGTCAGAATGGGAATGGGACGTGGAATTAAGATGTGTGGCCACTGGGAGATCCTGCTTTCTCTGGCGGACAGAGCGTAGGTGTTCAGTGAAACGGTCTCCCAGCCTGCATCGGGTCTCACCAATATATAGAAGGCCACATCGGGAGCACCGGACGCAGTATATCACCCCAGCCGACTCACAGGTGAAGTGTCGCCTCACCTGGAAGGACTGTTGGGGCCCTGAATGGTGGTAAGGGAGGAAGTGTAAGGGCATGTGTAGCACTTGTTCTGTTTACCAGGATAAGTGCCGGGAGGGAGATTGGTGGGGAGGGATGGGGGGGGGAACGAATGGACAAGGGAGTCACGTAGGGAGAGATCCCTGCAGAAAGGGGGAGGGGGGAAGGAAAGATGTGCTTAATGGTGGGATCCCGTTGGAGGTGGCGGAAACATATTGATAGCTATAAGACCATAAGATATAGAGCAGAAGCAGGCCATTTGGCCCATTGAGTCTGCTCCGCCATTCAATCATGGGGGGATTCAATTCTTCCAGTCATCCCCACTCCCCTGCCTTCTCCCCATACCCTTTGATACCCTGGTTAATCATGAACCTATCTATCTCTGCCTTAAATACACCTAATGACTTGGCCTCCACAGCTGCTCGTAGCAACAAATTCCACAGATTTATCACCTTCTGACGAAAGTAATTTCTCCGTATCTCTGTTCTAAATGGACGTCCTTCAATCCTGAAGTCATGCCCTCTTGTCCTGGACTCCCCTACCATGGGAAATAACTTTGCCATATGTAATCTGTTCAGGCCTTTTAACATTCTATGAGATCCCCCCCTCATTCTCCTGAACTCCAGGGAATACAGCCCAAGAGCTGCCAGACGGTCCTCATAAGGTAACCCTTTCATTCCTGGAATCATTCTTGTGAATCTTTTCTGAACCTTCTCCGATGTCAGTATGTCCTTTCCAAAATAAGGAGCCCAAAACTGCACACAATACTCCAAGTGTGGTCTTACGAGTGCCTTATAAAGCCTCAAAATCACATCTCTGCTCTTATATTCTATACCTCTAGAAATGAATGCCAACATTGCATTTGCCTTCTTCACCACCGACTCAACCTGGAGGTTAACCTTTAGGGTATCCTGCACAAGGACTCTCAAGTCCCTTTGCATCTCTGCATCTTGAATTCTCTCCCCCATCTAAATCATGGTCTTCCTGGTTATTTCTTCCACCAAAATGCATGACCATACACTTTCCAACATTGTATTTCATTTGCCATATCTTTGCCCATTCCCCTAAACTATCTAAGTCTCTCTGCAAGCTCTCTGTTTCCTCAACACAACCTGCTCCTCCACCTATCTTTGTATCATCGGCAAATTTAGCCACAAATCCATTCACCCATAGTCCAAATTATTGACGTACATTGTAAAAAGCAGTCTCCCAACACTGACCCCTGTGGAACTCCACGGGTAACCAGCAGCCAGCCTGAATAGGATCCCTTTATTCCCACTCTCTGTTTTCTGCCAATTAGCCAATGCTCCACCCATGCTAGTAACTCTCTTGTAATTCCATGGGATCTTAATTTGCTAAGCAGCTTCATATGCTGCACCTTGTTAAAGGCCTTCTGAAAATCCAAGTACACCACATCTACTGCATCTCCTTTGTCTACTCTGTTTGTAATTTCCTCAAAAAATTGCAATAGGTTAGTCAGGCAGGATTTTCCTTTCAGGAAACAATGCTGGCTTTGGCCTATCTTGTCATGTGTCTCCGGGTACTCTGTAATCTGATTCCTAACAATCAATTCCAACAACTTCCCAAGCACTGACGTCAGGCTAACAGATCTATAGTTTCCTTTCTGCTGTCTCCCACCCTTCTTAAATAGCGCAGTAACATTTGTGATTTTCCAGTCATCCGGTACAATGCCAGAATCTATCAATTCATGAAAGATCATTGTTAATGCCTCCGCAATCTTTCCAGCTACTTCCTTCAGAACCCAAAGGTGCATTCCATCAGGTCCAGGAGTTTTATCCACCCTCAGACCATTAAGCTTCCTGAACACCTTCTCAGTCGTAATTTTTCATTTCACATACTTCACTTCCCTGACACTTGTAAATGTCCGGTATATTGCAGATGTCTTCCACTGTGAAGACTGATGCAAAATACGCATTCAGTTCCTCTGCCATCTCTGTGTTTCTCATTACAATATCTCCAATGCCATTTTCTATTGGTCCTATATCTACCCTTGATTCTTTTTTACCCTTTGTATACTAAAAAAAGCTTTTAGTATCTTCTTTGATATGAGTCGCCAGCTTCCTTCCATAATTCATCTTTTCCTTCCTAATGATCTTCTTAGTTTCCTTCTGCAAGTTTTTAAAAGCTTCCCAATCCTCTATCTTCCCACTAGCTCTGGCTTCCTTGTATGCCCTCTCTTTTGCTTTTACTTTGCCTCTAACTTCACTTGTCAGCCACGGTAGTGTCTTTCTTCCATTTGAAAATTTCTTCTTATTTGGAATATATCTGTCTTGCACTCCCCTCATTTTTTGCAGAAACTCCAGCCATTGCTGCTCTGCTGTCCTTCCTGCAAGTGTCCCTTTCCAGTCAACCTTGGCCAGTTCCCCTCTCATGCCATTGAAATTTCCTTTATAAGGGGAACATGAGAGGGGAAACTTCTTCACTCAGAGGGTCATGAAAGTGTGGAATGAGCTGCCAGCACAAGTGGTGCATATGAGCTTGATTTCAATGTTTAAGAGAAGTTTGGATAAGTATGTGGATGGTGAGGTTATGGTGGGCTATAGTCCAGATGCAGATCGATAGGAGTATGCAGTTTAAATGGTTCAGCATGAATTAGATAGGCCAAAGGGCCTGTTTTTTTGCTGTACTTTTCTATGACTCTATAATAAAATAATCTGAGCATAATTATGTATTCTATGAACACTACAAAATATTAGAATGACCACCCCTATTATTTTAGGTAAGCTGTCTTCCTTTTTAGACAAATCACACTCTGATTTCTTGATGTAAGCTTTCCCACAACCCCATCTACTTTCCTGATCTTTCCACATTTATTCAGTCTCTAAGTCACATACTGTAGAACACTGACTCTCATGTTAATATCATCACTGGCTACTTAACATCTCATAAAATTTAAAAAAAAACTGCAGATGTACTAAAAGCTGATAACGTTGGAGACTTTCAACTGGTCAGGCTGCATCTCCAGAAAGTGATACTGAGTCACTACTTTAAGTCTGAGTCTGAAAAGGTCCTTGACTTAAAACATAGAACATAGAATAGTACAGCACAGTACAGGCACTTCGGCCCACAATGTTGTGCCGACCCTCAAACCCTGCCTCCCATATAAACCCCCACCTTAAATTCCTCCATATACCTGTCTAGTAGTCTCTTAAATTTTATTAGTGTATCTGCCTCCACCACTGACTTAGGCAGTGCATTCCACGCACCAACCACTCTCTGAGTAAAAAACCTTCCTCTAATATCCCCCTTGAACTTCCCACCCCTTACCTTAAAGCCGTGTCCTCTTGTATTGAGCAGTGGTGCCATGGGGAAGAGGCGCTGGCTATCCACTCTATCTATTCCTCTTATTATCTTGTACACCTCTATCATGTGTCTTCTCATCCTCCTTCTCTCCAGAGAGTAAAGCCCTAGCTCCCTTAATCTCTGCTCATAATCCACACTCTCTAAACCAGGCAGCATCATCCTGGTAAATCTCCTCTGTACCCTTTTCAATGCTTCCACATCCTTCCTATAGTGAGGTGACCTGAACTGGACACAATACTCCAAGTGTGGCCTAACCAGAGTTTTATAGAGCTGCATCATTACATCGCGACTCTTAAACTCTATCCCTCGACTTATGAAAGCTAACACCCCATAAGCTTTCTTAACTACCCTATCTACCTGTGAGGCAACTTTCAGGGATCTGTGGACATCTACCCCAAGATCCCTCTGCTCCTCCACACTACCAAGTATCCTGCCATTTACTTTGTACTCTGCCTTGGAGTTTGTCCATCCAAAGTGTACCACCTCACACTTCTCTGGGTTGAACTCCATCTGCCACTTCTCAGCCCACTTCTGCATCCTATCAATGTCTCTCTGCAATCTTCAACAATCCTCTACACTATCTACAACACCACCAACCTTTGTGTCATCTGCAAACTTGCCAGCCTATTCTTCTACCCCCATATCCAGGTCGTTAATAAAAATCATGAAAAGTAGAGGTCCCAGAACTGATCCTTGTGGGACACCACTAGTCACAACCCTCCAATCTGAATGTACTCCTTCCACCATGACCCTCTGCCTTTCTGCAGACAAGCCAATTCTGAATCCACCTGGCCAAACTTCCCTGGATCCCATGCCTTCTGACTTTCTGAATAAGCCTCCTGTATGGAACCTTGTCAAATGCCTTTCTAAAATCCATATAGATCACATCCACTGCACCACCCTTATCTATATGCCTGGTCACCTCCTCAACGAACTCTATCAGGCTTGTCAGACATGATCTGCCCTTCACAAAACCAAGCTGACTGTCTCTGATCAGACCATGATTCTCTAAATGCTCATAGATCCTACCTCTAAGAATCTTTTCCAACAGCTTTCCCACCACAGACGTAAGGCTCACTGGTCTATAATTACCCGGACTATCCCTACTACCTTTTTTGAACAAGGGGACAATATTCGCCTCCGTCCAATCCTCCGGTACCATTCCCGTGGACAACGAGGACATAAAGATCCTAGCCAGAGGCTCAGCAATCTCTTCATCAATTCCTTTTACCTTTATACAGATGCTTCTTACCTGATGATATTTTTTAGAGTCTTCTGTTTTTATTCAATGTATTATACCTGCTGACCACTATTTGGTTTTAGTCGTACCTGCTAGGGTCAGACAGAGGTCTTGGGTATGATGCAGATTACATTAGGATCCCATGGAGAGTTTATATCTAAATGATGAACATTCCTATTTATGAGTAAGCTGAAGGTGATTGATTTCTTCCAAGTTGCTGAAAGCAGTTTTGAAGTCCACACAGGAAACTGACCAAATCTTCTGTGGGCAAATGTGTACTTTGATTGCCGGGAGAATTTGCAGCAAGATGTTTATGATATTTCCGTTTATTAGTTCTACTTCAATGTGTAGTCAGATTTATTAATCTATTTCTCCTGATATCCGGTGGAAGTTCGCTCCTATTCAGTTTGGGACTTTTCAACTGCTCATGACTGCATATTAATAATTCAAATATGAGAAATTCTGCAGATGCTGGAAATACAAAGCAATGCACGCAAAATGCTGGAGGAACTCAGCAGGTCAGGCAGCATCCATGGAAATGAACAGTCAACCTTTCAGACCGCGACTCTTCTTCAGGTCTTGTGGATAGTTTTCTCCCAGCCTGTCCCACATAGTGTTTGAGGCAGTCACCACATTGGATTTGGTATATTATATTTGATCTCTCCATGTGGGTCTCAGGAAGAAGTAATAAGCAGGTACTGTTCTCCAGCAGGTGGCCAGCTTTACCTTCAATGATAGTCAAGCCATTCCCCAGGCTAACACTCTCCAGCATTATCTTCTTTCTTTAAATGAGGGCTGAAATATGTACTATTCCATATCTTTCTCTTCCTCCTCACATAATACATTCATTAATCCCATAGAATGCAATGTAATGGTCAGTAAAGTGGACTTCAAAATGGGAACTGCAAATGCTCAGGGATTCTGCAAATGGTACAGAAAGCTGACTTAGAGCTAAATGGAATATGAATTGTTACATGATGAATGGAAAACCAAGTATAAAACATATAAAGGGTAAGAAATACAAGGAAGCTGGATTTGTTTCCATGAGTTTGAGGATAAGAGAATAAGATACATTTTTTTATGAAAAAGAAGTTATGGATGTGTAAGAAAGAGAGATGTTTTAGGTTGTGATTAGACTTTAAAGGATGCCATGGAAGTACAAGCCCTTCAGAATGTTTATAGAATACTGACAGTTTTTTTTTACCAATTGCTTAAACTCTGTGGATCGTAACAATTGTGCCAGTGAAACAATTTCTCTTTATTTTAACGTCCATCCAGAGGCGAAGATGGTGGCAACTGCCTACAGCATCTGGTCCATCAGTAACAGTTTCTGACCCATACTCTAACCAAGCCTGATTCTAGTTAACGTCTGAGATAAGATTGGATCAGACAACATCTGTTTAGTTCTTTAAATTATTAACAGAACTTGTAGAACTCTTCTTTTAAATATTTCTCATGACCTCTGTTTTGGTAAGCAACAACAGCTTCACTAGTTTGTCAATAAAGTTGTGAGTTCTTGGTCCATAGTACCATAGCTTGAATACTATTTCAAATAGTTTTATATCCTTTAGATATAACATTTCAGCTGGGATCTTACCAATTATTTATAATTTAACTTAATGTCCTTCCTTTTATATGTCATGCTCTGTATATATAGAATAGCAAAGGATATATTGTGTATTTTGCTTTAATTACCATCTGAAATTAGACTTAACATGTAAAAAATTATATACAGTATGTACAACCTCAGATACTTTTGATGTGCCTTATTTATGGAGAGTAAACTGATGAGGTAGAACATGGATGGAATGGGTTCACCCTGTGTTTCATAGTGTGCACACAAAAACAATTTGAACCTCAGTCCAGAAAATGTCAATGTCGGAGCTCAACTGGAATAAATTAGCCAAAGGCATGTCCTATTCTGTAGCACGAACCTTCAGAATTCAGAATAACTATAATTCTGAAGGTGTGTGCTAATGGATAGCTGCTATGTATTTATAGATGTTGTGTAGTATCATTCAGAGTGGTTAGAATGGAATTATTTGAAGTCTGGCTTCTATGATGCTGCATTATTCTCCCAGCCCTTCTGCCCAAATAAGATTGCAGATGTCTCAGACTTGTCTTTGGCAATCACATGCTGAGTTTATTATGGCTGAGAATGTGAATGTGTTTGAAAATCTTTCTACCTTTAACTGTTAAATTATTCATTAATTTTCATGACTAGATCTCACGTCCCACCCAACCTCAGTGGAAAAAGCCTGCATGCATTTACCTTATCCATACCCCTCATAATTTTGTATGCCTCTATCAAATCTCCCCTCAATCTTCTATGTTCTGAGGAATAATATCCTAACCTATTCAATCTTTCCTTGTAACTTAGGTTCTCCAGACCCAGCAACATCCTTGTAAATTTTCTCTGTACTCTTTCAACCTTATTTATATATTTCCTGTATGTAGGTGACCAAAACTACAGACAACACTCCAAATTAGGCCTCACCAATATCTTATACAAATTGAAAACAACATCCCATCTTCTATACTCAATACTTTGATCTATGAAGGTCAATGTGCCAAAAGCTTTCTTTGCAACCCTATCTACTGTGACGCCATTTTCAATGAATTATGTTATATCTGACTCTTGCATGTTACTTGTGTCTAATTAGAGGTACAAGAGATTTAAAGTAACAGGAATTAAGTACAGTACTTCTTCTTCTTCTTGGGCCCTTAGCACCCAGTGGAGCATGGGCCAATTATGACCTTCTGTCTCCATCATCCAAAGTCGATGATATGGTTGGAGTTCAGTAATGTTTCTGTAATCCATTGTATCCACTCTTCAGGGGATTGGCTTATACAGCTTCACCAGCACCCTGTTGGCCAGCCTGACCCATTTCCACCTCTCATGGCGGGAATGTAGGGTTGGACTTCGAAAGGCAAAGCACAAAGAGAGCACAGTACAACTTTTATTTATTGTGAGCATTTTTAAAAACAGATGGTGTCTTCTTATTAATCTTGTACTGTAAGACAACTAATTGCAATTCCTTTTGTAATTTTTATATACATGCTATAACAATTCTATAATTAAATTTTAAATTTAAATGACATGAGTAGTAATTAATAGAGCAATGTCAATTAATAAAATCATGTATATCTTTTGTCATTTGTTTATTCTCTTTTAACATTGTGGTTTACAACAGACTTATTTTTAGCTTATTTGTTCTTGTCAAAGGCGTAAATTGTAATTTACCATCATTTGACCCTTCAGTAAAATCTAAATGATTCATCTCCAGTGAGTTAATCAATCATTTTTGTGCTTGGAATAAACAAGGTCTAACTAAGGACTCAAATCAAATTTGCTTGCAATGAAACAGCAGTCAATCTCTAGCAGCTCGAGTAGAAACTCAAACAGATTTCACTCTTGCATTCGATGTCAGACTAAATTAATGATGTAGTGAATTCATTGTACACCTGTTCATACCAGCTGCTGAGGTAAGTAAGTGACAGGCCTCTCTATCAGTGTGAGCTCAGTACCCAGTCTGAGCATTTGTGGCAGAACAGAGGTGGCAATGAACTCTGGGAGAGACATGGGTGGGGTTTACCGACGAAAACTGAGGACCCAGATGTGAAGGCAGAATGATAAAAGAAGACAACATCTCAGGGAGTAAGTGCAAACAAGAAAGTAAATGTCATTCCATTATTTTACATTATTTCACAATCATCTGAAAGAAATGAACTTTCGATTATTAATCTTGATTTTTTTTTGCTTATTTTACAAAAAGGTTAATAAGTGAAGCCTACTTATTGGCAGTCCAAATTTTCATCATTTCTGACTACCAGGGCGTTTATTTCCTGCTCTTCCTGTTGATTCTCTTTCCTATTAAATCTCCTTCAATGCACGAAACATTCTTCCATGTTTCAGCTAATACTGTTCTCTAATCGACTGCCAGAGGTGCACAGCAGTGATTAAAGATACACATCTTCTATTTATTTTTGCTGAAATACTTCTTTAAAGAGGGGAAAACACAAGTGACTGTGATTTGTCTATTTTCCAGAGATCTTTATTCTAGGGAAACCAGTTTGATTCAAATAATTTAAAGATCTTTGCACAGAATTATGTTTCTCAGATGTTAAAGGAATATGACTATAAATTGTACAGACAGCTTACTCAGAATCAGGAACCCCTTATATGAATTTTGATATTCATTATAAGATATTATATATGAGTTAACCTCCAAGAGGACCACAACTTTGTCACGATCCTGGAGAGTTGGCTGAGGACAGGGCTTTATGCTTTGGCCCTTGGTAGGGTCTTTCATGCCAAACAGGTCAAAGGGTAGAGGCCAGACTAAGAGTGGTCCATTCGATTTGGGGGTTCAGCTCAGGGCTGACAACCCTGACTGGTAAAACAACATTGTTACGGAAACAGCAATGAAGAATCTTTCTACATCTGAGTGTGAGGGTATTCCTGAGTCTTCACTCTTGACTTGCAGGATTGACAGTAGCAAAAACTGAGATGAAGCTATTGGAATGGTGAAGGAAGCCCTGAACACCACCAGAGACGGAGGACTGTCATTGCTGCAAGTATATATGAGCAAAAATTTGTTATTTCAGATGGGAAATGGTACCATAAACATGGTTGTGGGCTGTCTGAAGTCTATAAAGTATTACTTTGCTGCACACTAGTTTTGTGCTATTGTCATGATTAATTGTTTTCCTCCTTAAGAGAAAATAAACTACTCAGTATTGGTCTAAACAGTGCCTGTCATTTTTTATCTCCATGTAGTAAAAGATTATAATCATATTTAATAATGTTTCTACAACTTTTTTAGATCTCCCTTCTACCTAACATGCTTCTAAACCCCCAAAATAGATTTGTGTTACTTCAATGAGGGCATAGGCTTTTTTGTCAATTCTATATATCTTTAGATCTAAATAGTTGTATTTATGACACCTTAACCTTGACTCCAACACTTACTCTTTTGTCAAGGCGAGGACACTGTCATGGTGGAGGAACAACACTTTATATTCCATCTAGGCAGCCTCCAACCTGACGCCATGAATATCAATTTCTCCTTCTGGTAAACAAATCTACCCCCCCTTCGACTATTCCCCATTTTAGCTTTTACCTCTTCTTACCTGCCTAATATTTCCCCTCCTCCTAGGTCCCCTGCTTCTTCCCTTTCTCCTTTGGTCCACTCTCCTCTCCTATCAGATTCCTTCCTCTCCAGCCCTTCACCTTTCCCACCCACTTGATTTCATCTATCACCTTCTGGCTAGCCTCCTTCCCCTCCCACCACATTTTTATTCTGGCATCTTCCCCTTCCTTTCCAGTCCTGAAATGTTGACTGTTTATTCACCTTCATCGATGCTGCCTGATCCACTGAGTTCCTCTAGCATTTTGTGTCTGTTACTTATTATGAGATTTTCTTTTTTAATATTGCACAGGAAACTGCATTAGGGTTCACTTTTACAAGACATTTTTAAATCTAAATTTTATATTTCACCGGACCAAATAACATCCTAGTGAATCTACAGCATCCCTTCTTTAAAGCCTCAATATTTGTCCTGTGTTGTGGCATTCTGTACTCCATAAAGCACTATTCTAATTGAGGTCTTATTAAAATGTATTCGGGAATGCTATTATCTCTCATCTTTAATATTCTGGAGCTCTTGAGATAACATCTAGAATTCTATCACGTTTTATTTTGTTACAGCCTTCTTCAGATTCAACTTTAATGTCCCGTGGGTTTTTACCTCCAAGTCAATAGCATAGGAATATTTCAAATCTTGTTTAATTCTAGATGTCTTGCCAACAGAGCACGTTTACGTGCAGTGACTTTATTTCAATGAAGCTCTACCTAACATGATTTACTTTAATCAAGGTACAACCATCATCCTGCTTCTCAGAGCTTTTATTCCAAAAGTATATCATAATTACTTGAAAATAGTGACTATTGTAAAATATAGCTATTTTATACTCAAAAATAGGACCATCCATTTATAAAGTACATTTCAACAAATTTTAGCAATCAGTTAAACACTGTTCCCTCTAAGCTACAAGGGTGTGCGGTCACGCTGTAACTGCAATGCTCCCAGGCCAATAGCCTTTGTTGTCACGTAGACAAGAAAAAGTCTACAAAATGTATAAGATTTTCTTTGTTGTATGATATTTCATTATACCGTTCTATGAATAAATGAAATCAAAAATATGTGATTTTTCAATTTTCGTTTTAAATGTTCATTGTACATATATTACAAAAAAAAGTATTTCATACGCTGCACTATTTTCAGGCCGTGTAAAGAGTTCCTGCTCAAAGCAATGATTGGTCCATGCTGCTATAAAAATAATTAGAAGGAAAATTGCAGTTAAGTGTCTTTACATAAATTGTGATGTAATCTTGCCTTTCTGCAGGAAAAAATAGTTAAAGTTAATGCAAATTTTATTATTAGAGTACCTATGTATCATCACATGCAACAAACAGGAAAGGAATAGGTAAATAATTGTTTTTGGTAATGTTTATAGGGAGAAATGTAAGCTATGATGTTTGATGAACTCCTGCAGAATTGAAATTATTCAAAAGAAATATTTTCATAATCCAGCAACATCTATATATAAATTAATTTGAAGGATAGTTTAAAGGATACTTCTAACTCTGGTTTGTTCAACTGCTGAAATAAGTTGTACATATTGTAGCAACAGAATCCTTTTACCTTGTTTTTTCTGTTGCTGTGTTGGCTAAATTTCTTGAAGACTTTATATACACAGGGGATTTCTCATAACTATGTCGTTCTCTTGGGATAAAATTACACAATTGCACAAATTGAAAGTGCACGTAAACACCATGTCCATTGGTGAAAGAGGAACAAAGACAAGCATCTACATTGTATCTTCCATGACATCGGACAATGTAAAGCACTCTGAATTGAAATGCAGTCATTGTGTGATGACTAATGTGCAGTATTAATTGTTATTTGGGAATTTTGAAAAAATCTTCAACAATCTATTACCAATTTTACAACACTGTTTGTGCAGTGATTGGATGAATAATCCAGAGTTCACAGATAATGATTATGAATCTCGCCACAGCAACTGTCAAATTTAAATTCTATTGGTAATATGGAATTTAAAAATAAACTGCTTGTTAAAAAATAATGACCCAACAGTACAAAATTGTTGTAAAAGAAATCTAATTAATTTATGACCTAAGTGATCTATTCGTCTGTGCAGACAGATCAGTATTTTTGACTATTTTTGGCTGAACAAGTTACTCAGTTGCATCACAACAAGTGGACAGCAAAAACTTAGTTCACCACCACTTTTCCATGTAGTATTGGGGATGACCAATAATGGCCTTGCTAGTATCAAAAAGATCCTGAAAGATGAAATACTGCCATATTATTTGATAGCTATTTCATTAGAATTAAATAACCCAACTTTGGACTGCCATTACAACATTCTGATGATGTCATGGCGGAAGATGCAAAAAAATTTAGAACCAAAGTATCTAGTTGGGGAAAAAAAAAGAGATTTCTAATCTGATAGTACTATGCAGGCATTCTGAATTTTGTCATCTCTATCTTCTGAAGTGATTCACAGTCCATTATGTGAGCTCATCGTATTAATGGACTGTCTATCTCTTGTAATACAGACACTTCATTCCTTTAACCACTTTAACAGTCTAGGGAAAATCTGTCATTCTGAATTTCAGCCAGAATCAATTCTTCATTCTCTAAGGGCTGCATTTTTTCCAGGCACTGCTCAAATTTCTACAGATAATCCTGATAGCTTTAAAACTGTAAATGCAAATAAAACACAAGAACAGAAGGAAATGGGAGCAAGTAAAATCTAGTCTGTTCCCACACCTGCTCCACCAATCAATTCAATCATACCTGATTTTCCTCAGACATCATCTCCTCTTCCAGTTTTCTATGGTCTTCGATCCCCTGATCTTTCAAAAATGTTTGCGCATCCTCCTTAAATCCCTCCAATGCCCTGGTCTCTACAGTTCTCAAATGTAAAAAATTCCAGAGATTGTTTCCTCATTTAAGATTCTATCACTGATAAACGTCTCACTATCTATCATGTTGTGCCTCCTTAGTTTTTTTTTATGTTTCAATAAGATCACGCTTTATTCTCCTGCACATCAAAAGGTAGAATATGATGATATACAAACAAGAAAAAATCTGAAGATGCTGGAAATGAAAATAACACGGACAAAGTGCTGCAGAAACTCAGCAGGCCAGGTAGCATCTATGGAAATGAGTAAATGCTTTACGTTTCAGGCTGAGAAAACCATATGATGATATACATGATTATACTTGTATCGGCAAAACCAATCCAAAATCAAAACCATTGCTGACTGCCACGGGGTTGTCATACTGTACTTGTAAGATGTATCTTCAGCTCCAATGAAATGATTGTTCTAAAGAGTCACATTCCTTGCTTTGGTCCTTGATTAGCAATTAGCAAACATACCATCTTGAAGTGGTCTTATGTGATCAGCAAAGATTTACGCCAACCCTAAGCTACAAACTGCCACGAAATAAGCAAGAATACACAATTTTTATTCCCTTCACTTTTATCATGGCCCCGCTAATATAAATAGTTACCATGATAAAGGCACAACACAGAATACAAAGTAATTAGAGAACAGATACACTATATGACTCCTAGAACACTCTTATCTGTTTAAATAATCAACTTACAACCTATCCCAGATATTTTCCTTATTTATTTACAGTATGTGAGTGTCACTAACAATGCCACCATTTACTGGTCATCCTTAATTATCCCTGGACTGAGCAGGCAGGAAAAAGTCAAGTACATTTCAGGATCTCGAGCCACATATAAACCGGACTAGGGAAGGATGAAAGATTTACAGAAGACACTGGTGAACCAAATGGGGTTTACAACCACCCAAGAGTTTCATAAATACCATTAATCTACTGCCTGTTATGCCACTGGCATTTCAGGCAGCAATGAAGGTCCATCTCTGGCAGTGTTCAGGGCTCCCTTCATCGTGTCAGTAGCTTCCTCTCAGTTTTCACTACTGTCAGTCATGCAAGTCCCAATGGGGACTCAGGAATACCGTCACACTCAGATGTAGAAAGATTCTTCATTACTATTTCCATAACAATTTTGTTTTACCATTCAGGGTTGTTGGCCCTGATCTGAAACTCCAAACCTGCAGAATCATTTGACCACTCTTAGTTTGGCCTCTACCCTTTGACCTGTTTGGTATGGGTGACCCTACCCAGAGCCAAAGCATAGAGCCCTGACTCCAGCCAATGCAGATCTCTGGGACTTTGAGGCATGCAAGCCTCCAAACCCTATGACAAGGTTGTGGTCCTCTTGGAGAAAATACCTTTGAGGCTACCTTTAAAAATAAAACAGATCTACTTCATTACTTTAGTTTGAAGTCTCTATTGTCTTGATGGGATATAAACAAATGTCTTTGGTTCAACGGTCCAGAATGCCATCTGCTTGTCAAATAACATAACCACTACATTGCTGTGCCCCTCTTAGAAATGAGTGGATAATAGCTTTCACTTTCAGTTGTTGAATAAAGTCAGCAATTTTTACTGTGAGAACTGGGGGAGATTTGTGTGATTATACATAGGATATTGCACTGGTGATGGTGCATGCAGGAATTCTTTCATGAGTGTGAAAGAGCAATAATTCACAACCATTGTAAGTTATTTTTATTTTTAAAATTTAAAAAAAATGAAATCAACCAGAACATACCAGCTCAGACATGTGTAAAAATGAAATAAGCAAAAAAAAAGGGACATAACATTAGAGGGATACCGATTGTACAAAGTGCTCAAAAATACTAGAACATTAATCTCAAATGAGGGCTGTGAGTTATGATGATTTTTCATATGCACATTAAAGATGGCTTTTAATGCACCAGCAATAGTATGATATTCTATTTAGTCCATTTGTAAACAATAGCTCCTCTAAGATGCATTCTGTGGCATCTTGCATAATTTCTCATCAATTTATTTCTAAATCATTTATATATGCTAACCTGAGGTTATTAATATTAATATTAATAACCTATAAAGGAATCAGAATAAAGTTTATAGCACTGGCAAATGTTGTGAAATTTGTTGACTTTGCATCAGAGCTACAATGCAATACATAATAACAGAGTAAAAAACTGAATTACTGTAAGTATATACATATAAAATAGTTAAATTAAAAAAGTAGTGCAAGCAAAAATAGAATTTAAAAAAGTAGTGAGTTAGTGTTCCTGGGTTCAGTGTCCATTCAGAAATCAGATGGCAGAGGAAAAGAATCTGTTCCTGATTGTCGACTGTGCCTTCAGACTCCTGTATCTTCTTCCTGATGGTAAAAATGAGAACAGGGCATGACCTGGGTGATGTGGGTCTTTAAAAATATGATTTCTTAAAATATGATCATCTGAAAGGGAAGAAATAATTCATCTACTGCATCATTCTCCCTTGATTATAAATATTTCTAAATTAATAAACTGTAATTTATAATCTTTATGAAATCAGCTTTGAGAGGAATTGTTGTTCAAAATATGCATTGTCGAGATAACAATTCTGCAACTATTGTCAAAACATCAGACTATAATAATCTAAATCTGTAATATGTAACAAATTGGCACTGTCACCTTATCTTAGCTTCAACTGATCAAACAAGCCTAATTACGGTATGGCTCTTCTGAGAATTCAACATGCCATCTTGCTGCAGGAATAGCCATTAATTACTCTTTCTGGAAGTGAAGTAGAATTCTGCACTTCAACCCCACTGACCTTCATCTACTTGAGTGCCTCCCTCAAGATGGAAACCAATTATTCTGCAGACTTCCTGGCATCAACCAAGATAAAGTATCTCTTGCCATTGTATGCTAATCCTGAATTCTCTTCTATCTTTAATATCAAAGTTCAAAGTTCAAGGTACATTTATTACCAAAGTATGCATACCCTATACAACCTTGAAATTTCTCTCCTTACAGACAGCTGCAAACAAAGACTGTCTCATTCAGCTGTCTCCATATATGGTTTGAATGATAAGAAAAGTTGACTTAATTTGATTTGTCTATCTTGCTAGTTACTTCTTCAAAGAATTCCAACAGATTGTCAGGCAAGATTTTCCCTTGAGGAAACCACGCTGACTACTGTCTATTTTGTCATATGCCTCCAAGTACCCCAAAACCATATCAATTAACAATTGACTCCAACATCTTCCCAACCACTGAGATCAGACTAATTGGCTTATAATTTCCTTTCTTCTGCCTCTTTCCCTTCCCGAAGGGTGGAGTAACATTTGCAATTTTTCAGTCCTCCAGAACCATGCCAGAATCAGTTTATTCTTGAAGGATCATTACTAATGCCTCCATAATCTCTTCAGCCACCTCTTTCAGAATCCTAGAGTGTACACCATCTGATCCAGGTGAGTTTGTTACCTTCAGACCTTTCATCTTCCTAAGAACCTTCTCTCTAGTAAATGGCAACTTCGCACATTTCTGACCCCTGACACCTGGAACTTCCAGCATACTGCTAGTGTCTTCCACAGTGAAGACTGATACAAAATGACTTATTCAGTTTATCTGCCATTTCCTTGTCCTCCATTACTACCTCTTCAGAATCATTTTCCAGCTGTCTGAAATCCACTCTCGCCTCTCTTTTACACTTTATTTATCTGAAGAAACTTTTGGTGTCCTCTTTAATATAATTGGCTAGCTTACTTTAACATTCCATCTTTTCCTTCTGACTTTTTTTAGTTGCATTCTGTTGGTTTTTAAAAGTTTTCCAATCCTCTAACCTCCCACTAATTTTTATGTATTTATGCCCTTTCTTCAGCTTTTATGTTGACTTTTACTTCTGTTGATTATCTTGCCTTTAGATTACTTCTTCCTCTTTTGGATGTGTATATCCTGTGCCTTCTGAATTCCTCCCAGAAACTTCAGCCATCGTTGCTCTGCCGTCATCCCTGCCAGTGTTCTTTTCAAATCTTTGGCCATCTCCTTTTTCATGCCCCTGTAATTTCCTTTACTCCACTGTAATACGGATACATCTGACTTTAGCTTCTCCTTCTCAAATATCAGTGTGAATATGATCATATTATGATCATTTTCCCCAGAGGGTTCTTTTTATCTTAAGCTCTCTAATCAACTCCAGTTCATTGCACAATACCCAATCCAAAATAGCTGATCCCCTCTGAGCCCAACCACAAGCTGTTCTAAAATGCCATCAGATAGGCATTCTAGATATGACCCCTCTTGGGATCCTGCACCAACCTGATTTTTCCAATCTACCTGCGTATTAAAATTCCCCATGACTATTGACTATTGTAACATTGCCCTTTTGGCATGTATTTTCTATCGCCTGTTATAATTTGTAAACCACATCCTTACTACTGTTTGGGGTCTGTGTACAACTCCCATCAAGGACATTTTACCCTTGCAGTTCCTTAGCTATACCCACAACAACTCAACCCTTTCCAACTTTATGTCACCTCTTTCTAATGGTTTGATTTCATTTTTTACCAGCAGGGCCACACCACCCCCTCTGCCTACCTGCCTATCATTTGGATACAATGTGTATCCTTGAACGTTGAGCTCCCAGCTATAGTCTTCTTTCGGCCATGATTCAGTGATGCCTACAACATCACACATGTCCATCTATAACTGTACTACAAGTTCTTCTGTCTTATTCCGTATACTGCAGGGGTTCAAGCATAACACCTTCAATCCTGTATTCACCCTTTTCAGTTTTGTTTGCCTTTTACATTACAACTCATCCTGTTGACTGCAACTTCACCCTATTATCAGCTTTTCCTCGTTAGCAGTCCGACTGCACATTGGCTTTGTTTGTAAACCAACTACCGCAACTTCAGCACTATCAGTCGGGTTCCCATCCCTCTGCCAAGTTAGCTTCATCTCCCTTGAACAGCTCTAGCCAACCTGCCCATAAGGATACTGTCCTCCCTTGGGTTCTGGTGTAATCCATCCTTTGTGTACAGGTTTTAACTTCCCAGAAGAGATTCCAATGATCCCTAAATCTGAACCCTACCCTCAGCCATGCATTCACTTCCCAAGTCGTTCTATTCTTACCCTCACTGGCACATGGCACAGGCAGCAATCCAAAGATTACTACCCTGAGGTCCTGTTCCACAACTTTCAACCTAGCACCCGAAAATCACTCTTCAGGACCTCCTCACCCTGTCTCCCTATGTCACTGGTGCCAATATCCAAGACTTCTGGCTGCTTACCTTCTCCTTTGAGAATGCAATGGACACAATCCGAGACATCCCAGATCGTGGCATCAGGGAGGCAACATACCATCTGGGTTTCTGTATGGCACCCACAGAAGCTTGTTTCTGTTCCTCTGACTATGGAATTTTCTATCAACACTAGAGTCCTCTTCACCTCTCTGCCCTTCTGAGCCACAGCACCAGACTCAGTGCCAGATACCTGGTCACCGTGGCTCCCCCAGTAAGTCATCACCTTCAATAGTATCTAAAGTTATACATTATTGAACAGCCACAGGTGCACTCTGCACTGGCTGTGCACTACCCCTCACAGTCACCCACTTACCAGTCTCCTGCAATCTCGTGGTGACTACCACCCTGTAGCTCCTATCCATCAACGCCTCATTCTCCACGATGAGTTGAAGATCTTCGAGCTGCAGCTCCAGTTCCTTAATACATTCTCTCAGGAGCTGCAACTCGGTGCATCTGGTGAGGTATGTTTATCTGGGAGACTGGAGGTCTCTCAGACTTTCCACATCCCACACAGAGTACAAAACACTGCCCCTGGAGTCATTCTCACTAACCTACTATGCCTAACAGATGAGAAATGAACAAATAAGAACAGAAGAACTTACCAGACACTTTACCTCACCCAAGGCTAATGAGCCAAAGCCACTCTAAAGACTGGTTCAGTCACAAGAATGGCTGCATTTGCACTTGTGTTATTTTTATTGGCTCTTTCTAATGAATCCCTCTCATTGATTGGTTGCTGCCCAACTCAGAAAACTGCCGTGAAGCTTTGCTTTTCAATCCTGATCGTGGGTCTGATTGAAAGGTAGCTTTTTCACACACTCCCTCTTTTGATCGGTTGCTGACAAATGAATCAGACAACGAACTGTGCAAGTACAAAAGAAAAGAAATAAGCATATTAATAACGAGATGAAGAGTCCTTGAAATTGAGTCCATATGTTGTGGGAACAGTTCAGTTATGGGGCGAGTGGAGTTGAGAAAAGTTATCCCTTCTGATTCAAGGGCCTGATGGTTGAGAGGTAATAACTGTTCCTGAACTTGTTGGTGTGGGTCCCGAGGCTCCTGTACCTTCTTCCTGATGGCAGCAGTGAGAAGAGAGCGTGCCCTTGACGATGGAAGCTGCCTTCCTGCGACAGCATTCTATGTAGAGGTGCTCAATGATGGGGAATATATTGTGGTTAGGCAAAGAAGCTAAAAATTCCACCATGGTCTGTAATGAGTGTGTACATTCTTCCCATGATATTGTGGGCTTCCTCCCACATTCCAAGACAATTAGATGGCAAGGACTCACTAGACCATAAGATCATAAGACATAGGAGTAGAATTAGGCCATTCAGCCCATCAAGTCTGCTCCACCATTCCATCGTGATGGATCCCGGATTCCACTTAACCCCATACCTTCTCACCATATCCTTTGATGCCCTAACCAATCAGGAAAATATCAACTTCCACCTTAAATATACCTATGGAGTTGGCCTCTACTGCAGCCTGTGACACAGTATTTCATAGATTCACTTCCCTCTGGCTAAAAAAAAATCCTCCTTGCTCTGTTCTAAATGGCTGCCCCTGAGTTTTCAAGATGTGCCCTCTAGTTCTGGATACCCCCACCATAGGAAGCATCTTCTCCACATCCACCCTATCTAGTTCTTTCAACATTCGGTAGGTTTCAACGAGATCTCCCTGCATTCTTCTAAATTCTCAGTGCTTACCTGGACCTGCTTAAATTTGCACAACAAACACTTCCATATCACCTCTGAATAATTTGGAAAAACACTGAAACTTTAGTAAGTTCTCAAACAAAAGCTTTTGCAAACCCAAATGCATATTACTCAGGTTCAGATTCAGAATTATTTATCACATGTACATTGAAACACACAGAGAAATATAGCATTTTCATTCATAACCAAGACACCTAAGGAGGTGCTAGGGGTAGCCTGCAAGTAAACTATCTCCTTACATAGTTGTAAACTTCCCTAAAATTATAATATTTACTCCTATAAGCTGTAGCTGCCACAAAAATAAATCTTCACCCCATAAAGCAACATTTGCATTAATATAAAATAATCTGGCCACTTCCATCCTCAGGAGAGCAGATTTAATAAAATACAGATTATATTGCTGCTTCTAAGTATTACAGGGTTTAGAAATATTGGCACAAGGTAAGCTAAGCAATTTTGAGTGTGAGCAAATGTACCTGCTAGTTTCTATAGCAAGCTGAAAAGAACTACAAATGCATTTGAAATTCCTTCAGCTCACAAATCATGAATATTTTTCCCCTCACAGGTACTGGCTGCAGAAGCCACATTTGAAGGCCTGTGACCTATAATCTAATCCACTCACGTATATTGTGTATTGTGTTAGGCAAAGAATATATATATAAATGACATGGCTGAAATTGGAGATGGGTGTATTAATAAGTTTGCGAAGGACATGATGATTGGTGATATGGTGGATAGCTTAGAAGACTAGGATAAAGAACACAGTGGAATGTTGCAGATATAGGCAAAGAAATGGTAATTAGAAATAAACTCAGCCAACCTTGATCTCCCAAATGTAAAGAAAAATAACACTGCTTATGGCAAGACCCTTAACAGTGCTGATGTGCGGAGGTATCTTGGGGTCCATGTCCATGGACCCCTGAAAGTGGCTACACAGGTTATGGTGTTTGATTACTGTCCATTATGCCGCTGGCATTTCGGGCAGCAGTGAAGGTCCTCCATCTCTATGCTGTTTGGGGCTTCTTTCACATCGTCTCTGTATCTTCCTCCTGGTTTTCACTACAGGCAGCCATGCAAGTCCTAGGTGGAGACACAGGGATACCATTGCACTCAGATGCAGAAGGATTCTTTGTTGTTGATTCTGAAACAATTTTGTTTTCCAGCAACTTTGATGTGTGTGTTGCTTGTTTTTTATCAGTCAGGGTTGTTAGCCCTGAGCTGAATCTCCAGTGACTAGTCATTGTTGACACAGTTACAGATCGAATTGCTGTTGCTACCCACAGTGAATCATTATTATTGATTGTGTTATTGATAAGTCAGTCTCTGTTGGCCTTTATTCTCACAGAAATAGGTGCTTCCGGCTTTGTTCCACGCAACAGAGGGCAATCCAGCTCAGAGGACCCTGTCAGTGCTCACTTTGCTTCAGAGTGACTGATCATAAAGGTCCTTGCTGACCATTCTCCAGCATCATCGACTATTTCCCAACTGAACATGCGTGCTGACCACTCCAGGAAGACAGGTAGAAACATAGAAACATAAAAAACCTACAGCGCGATACAGGTCCTTCGGCCCACAAGGTTGTGCTGAACATGTCCCTACCTTAGAAATTACTAGGCTTACTTACAGCGCTCTATTTTTCTAAGCTCCATGTACCTATCCAAAAGTCTCTTAAAAGACCCTATCGTATCTGTCTGGTTAACGCCTGTTCTCTAAGTGTGTGAACAATCTGATATCTTTGGGACCTCCTGTACCTGACGGACACACTGCCTACCTCTAACTGATATAGAATGTTGAATTTCCTCTAAAACCAACAAATGACAGAGTACTAAATCCCTGGGACAACCACAATTTCTTATAAGGGATCAGAATCAGAATTGGGTTTAATATCACTGGCATATGCTGTGAAAATAGTTGTTGTGTGGCAGCAGTACATTGCAATACATAAAAATAAAAACTGTATATGACAGTAAGCATATATATATTTAAAAAGTTAAATTAAATTAGTAGCATAAAAAGAGAAAAAAAGTAATATGTAGTGTTCGTGGGTTCAATGTCCATTGAGAAATCAAATAGCAGAAGGAAGAAGCTGTTCCTGAATCACTGAGTGTGTGCTTTTGGCCTTCTGTACCTCCTTCCTGATGGTAGCAATGAGAACAAGGCACGTCCTAGTGATGGGGGTTCTTAATGATGGATGCCACCTTGAAGATGTCCTGGATGCCCATGATGGAGCTGAGTGATTTTATAACTTTCTGCAGCTTACTTTGATCCTGTGCAGTGCCTGCAAACCTACCCCCCCCCCCCCATACCAGACAGTGATGCAGCCTGCTAGAATGGGACATCTGTAAACGTATGCTGGGATACCAAATCTCTTCATACTGCTAATGAAATATAGCATCAATGAAATTTGTCATAATGAAATTCATCAATCATAATGAAATTTGTATCATATGTTGGGCCCAGGATAGATCCTCAGAGATGTTGGCGGCCTGGAACCAGAAATTGCTCACTCTTTCCACTTCTGATCCCTCGATGAGAACCAAAGTGTGTTCCCTTATCCTGCACTTTCTGAAGTCCACAATGAATTATTTGGTCAGAGTCCTGTCTCAGTTTACTCTAAAGCCATGGTCTTTGGTGCCATCAAATGCCAAGCCCAAGACCTCAGGGTTCACCTGGTGCCCTCTACAGGTTCCAATTGATGCTGGCACTGGGCACCAATGAGTTACTTGGGCAAGTATTTACTGGCACAATTGAAATTTTGAAGGGCTCTTTCCGAGAGCTATTGCAGGCACAATGGATTGTAACAATTTTTGGAATACCAAGGATTCTGTATTCTATTCCTGTTAGGGACAAATCATGAACTTGATGGATTCCCATATAAAACTGACACAAAAGATAATTATTTATCAGGATGGATGCAATGGAAACATACTCTACTTCCTGCTTCTACTTCAAAAATAATAGCTTTTATATACTATTCTTTTCTGGATATTATATTTAGTTATTGATCAGGTTGCAGGCAGTTTCTGTATCATATTTTCAGTTTCCTCTTTTACTGATTTAAAAATAATGCATTCAATATGCATGACCACAAGAAACAGTTTGACTCACAAGTGAGGGAAAATCTGCAGATCAAAGCAACACACACAAAATGCTGCATGCCAAGCAGCATCTATGGAAATGAATAAACAGTCGACATTTTGGGCCGAGACCCTTCATCAGGACTGGGAAAAAAGATGAGAAGTCAGAGCCAGAAGATGGAGGGAAAGGAGGAAGAAGTACAAAGTGATAGGTGAAACCAGGATTGGGGGAGGGGTGATAGGTGATAGGTGAAACCAGAATGGGGGAGGGGTGATAGGTGAAACCAGGATGGGGGGAGGGGTGATAGGTGATAGGTGAAACCAAGATGGGGGGAGGGGTGATAGGTGATAGGTGAAACCAGAATGGGGGAGGGGTGATAGGTGATAGGTGAAACCAGGATGGGGGGAGGGGTGATAGGTGATAGGTGAAACCAAGATGGGGGGAGGGGTGATAGGTGATAGGTGAAACCAGGATGGGGGGAGGGGTGATAGGTGATAGGTGAAACCAGGATGGGGGGAGGGGTGATGGGTGAAACCAGGAAAGAGGGAGGGGTGATAGGAAAAGAGGCTGAAGGAGGGGGGAATCTGAAAGGAGAAGGTAGAAGACTATGGAAGAAAGGGATGCTGGGAATCCAAAGCAACACATGCAAAATGCTGGAGGAACTCAGTTGGTCAGACAGCATCTATGGAAATGAATGAACAGTCAACATGTCGGGCTGACATCCTTCTTCAGGACTGGAAAGGAAGGGGAAAGATGCCAGAATAAAAAGGTTGGGGAGGGGGAAGCGGATAGCTAGAAGATGATAGGTGAGGTCAGGTAGGTGGGAAAGATAAAGGAGAGGAAGGAGTCTGGTAAGAAAGTGGACCGTAGCAGAAAGAGACCAGGGGTAGGTGATAGGCAGCTGAGAAGAGGTAAGAGGCCAGTTTGATTTGCTGATCCTTTGCTTATTTCAGAATCTTGTTATATCGTGAAGCGTAGAATCCTGCCCACGATAAGACCATCTGCAGCAAGCATCTTCTTGTATTACAGTGGTGACAAGCACATCATCCTCCCCTGGGAATGATCATTGCTGACTATACTACGAAATAAGTGGTTGAATAACATTGAAAAGTAATGCAGTTGCTGCCTACAAGCTATGGGATAACCAATTTCAACGTTTCTGTGCTGCTATAACTGTGTTGTAGATGACTGTGAATATCTCAAGCATCAGTTAATAAGGTAATCAAGCAAACACAAATCTCAATGGCCTCTATCCTTAAAGCTTCCAGTCACTGACGCACTCTCAGTGCCTAAGGTCCTGAAGCCCCTTTTGTGCCCAAGGTCACTAAAGTGTGCCACCAGTGTTATTCATTTACACACACGCACAGTGCCTGTCTATCACCATTGCTGCACCACCCCATCTGCCACACCCACACACACTCTCCTGACCTTTACCTATCCTCCTTGAGCAGCCTGTGACCTCAAACAAATCTTAACTAAAGAGCTGGGATTCCACTTGTTGTCAGAATCTGTTTGTCCACATTTTTAAAATTTCTATTTTAACATGGTTCCTTAAGGCTGTTAGTGCCAGATGAGGTAATGGAGATAAACTCCAACTATGTATTAAATGCTTCCAATGGCACAGGTCTCAAATAGCTTCTGACAACCAAGTCCAGCTCCTGGCTTTCACGTGTGGCTTGGCTACCAAGCCTGTGAAACCATTTCTATGGACAGGAAGAGGGGCAAAGATAGGTCACTGGCACTTTAAACCCAATTGCTTGGTGCAGATGGGGTTTGTAACCGCCGTTGGCAGCTCATCTTGAACGAAATTTCTGATCTCAAACTTCCGCTGCCTTGTGGCCATATCCGCTCAAGGGGAGGACTTCGGGTGTAAATCCAGAGCTGGAATTCCTGAGACAGTCCTATATTGAGCTCGATGCCGACTAGTAACTCCTGTGACGCTGCTGGTGACAAAGTGTATTGGTCTCTGCCGTTCCTCTGGGTTCATCAGCTCAGCGGACAGGAGGAAACTGCTGCATGGGCAACAACTTGCTCTCCATATCTTACTGCCTTGGGTTGCATATCAAGTAGACAGCTACATCGCAATATACGTGGTTTAGCCCAAACAACAGCGGGGACCGCTTTTTAGCAGGTATTGAAACTTCAACAGGAATGCCCACATTTACAAATGGCTGAAACATAAAGGGACATATCATTCCTGCCATTTGGAAGTGCAGACGTTCCTGTCCGTTTTCTCCATGTTGAGACTGTCTTTACTGCCATGTTCTGCCTAATTTGAAAAAAAAATCACCCTCACAGATCAAATTAATCATCATGTTAATCAGAATCAGGTTTAGTATCACTGGCATATGTGTGAAATTCATTAACATTGTGGCAGCAGTATAATACAATGCATAATTATTAAGTAGTTAAATTAAATAAACAGTGCAAAAATAGAAAATTTAAAAAGTAGTGAGTTAGTGTTCATGGGTTCAATGTCCATTCAGAAAGTGGATGACAGAGGGGAAGGAGCTGTTCCTGAATCATTGAGTGTGTGTCTTCAGGCTTCTGTACCTCCTTCCAGATGGCAGTGATGAATTTCAAGGCATGACCTGGGTGATGGGGGACGTTGGTGATGGATGCCGCCTTTTTGAGGCGTCGCTCCTTGAAGATGTCCCAGATACTACGGAGGCTGGTGCCCATGATGGAGCTGGCTGCGTTTTCAACTCTTAAGCGTATTTTGATGTCTGAAACGTACTCTGATGTTGTGCAGAGCCTCTCATACCAGGCGGTGATGCAGCAGATTAGAATGTTCTGTTGAACAAATCCATTGTGAACCTTCATGAGGATTCTGAAAGATGAGCTTTTTTTTTGCACAAAAACACAAAAAGTCACCTGTTTAAAAAAGTGTCAGAAATATATATTAAGAAAAACTAGAGTTCTGAATAGTGTTTAAAATAATCTTCAGTTACTTACAGTCTTGTTCTTCACAAATAGTGGACCTAATATTTATTAAAAATTATTAATTATTTTGAGGTAAATGTATTTACAACTGCATTAATAAAACTGCACCAGATTACAGTTGAACAGATATATGAAGTAATTAGGTCTAGAGCAGGGATTCCCAACTTTTTTTATGCCATGGACCAATACCGTTAAGCAACGGGTCTGTGGACCTCAGGTTGGGAACCTCTGCTTTGGAGGGATAGGGATTAAATGCAAGCAAATGGGACTGGCTCTGATAGACTGTTGTTTAGTAATGTCAAAACATTGAACTAATTCAAAGGAAGACATGGGAATCCGAAATGTAGGTCTAACTTTGTGTTTACTTTAATCGAGGCTCACAGGTACCATGTGGTAGTGTGATGATGTATGCAATTCACATATTTATACAAATAACCTGTAATGAATTACTTAAACAAACAGGAATGCTTAATCAACCAATATATATATGCAAGATTACTCAACTCCTAAGAGTAGCGTACAGTGGTGTAGCTGTTAGCAAAATGCTTTACAACAACAGCGACCCAGGTTCAATTCCCGTGGCTGTATGCAGGTGTTTGTACATTCTCCTTGTGACCGCATGTGTTTCCCCCGGGTGCTACAGTTTCCTCCCACAGTCCAAAGACTTACCTGTTGGTAGCTTATTTGGTCATTGTAAATTGTCCCGTGATTAGGCTAGGATTAAATCGGGAGATTGTTGGGTAGTGTGGCTCAATGGGCCTTCTCCACCTGTGCTGTATCTCAATAAATAAATAAATAAATAAATAAATAAATATTAAATACACAATATGGACAACTTTTTCAGCAAAGACAGGTAGGCCTAAGGCCTGGTTTTGAGCTGTATGACTCTGTGACTCAACTACTACAATTTTGAAATGGGGAATGCTTTAATGCAATTAAATTTGCTTTCTAAAAAACAGCACATTTGTGATGGTTCATAAAAAGTTTTGTATTTGGCAATGTGCTTTTAAAGTTTTGTGGAAACTGGACTAAATGAAACAATGCTATGTTGAGTGTTGTTTGTGCTGATAATCTCTAAATCAGAAATACTGATCAGAATACTCGAAACTGACTTTGACGTCTGAAGTGAAACATTACTCTGCCAGTACAAATTTATTTCATTAGCAAGCATTTCTAAACATGAAACAGACATTACTTACCTCCCCTAATAAATTCCATTCTGCAAATTGCTGAAAATTATTACTTATTCTCTCTGCATGTATAGGAACCTTTATATGACATGTTTTTGTATAAGTTTAGTCTTACACTGCTTATGGTAAACAAGCAATGTTGAAATATGCACACTGTATTTCATTTCTAAAACTAACTTGCTTTGAAGACTGCATCAGAAAAAGTCTTGGTTTTAGCTGAAAAGTAAAAGAACTGTAGATAGTGGAAATCTAAAACAAAAACAGAAAATACAATAAATACTCAGAAGGCTCAGCAGAATCTGAGGAGAAAGAAACATTTCAATTCACTAACTTTTTACAAATACTGTATCAATTCAGACCAGCAATCTTTCATCAGTATTTTTGATGAATATTCATTGAACTTAAGTGTTAACTCTGTGTTATAAATATTGTCTGACTTGTTGAAGAACTCCAACAGGACAGTCAAAAGTAATTTTTATTCTTTGTTGTAGTGCCTCTGTCCAGAATCAGTATCAGGTTTAATATCGCCAGCATATGTTGTGAAATTTATTGCTATATGGCAGCAGTACAATGCAATGCATAATAATAATAATTGTGAATTATAGTAAAAACTACATATATACATTAAAATATTTAAATTAAATAAGCAGAGCAAAAAGAGAAAAAGAGAGTAGTGGGATAGTGTTCATGCAGAAATCGGATGGCAGAGTAAAAGCTGTTCCTGAATCTCCAAGTGTGTGCATTCATTCTCCTGTACCTCCTCCCCGATGGCAGCAAAGAGAAGAGGGCGTGTCCTGGGTGATGGGGGTCCTTAATGATGCACGCCAGCTTCTTGAGGCATCGCTCCTTCAAGGTGTCCTGGATGCTGGGGAGGCCAGTGGCCATGATGGAGCTGACTGAGTTTACAACTTACTGCAGCTTATTTCAATCCTGCGCAGTAGCCCTTTCCCAAACCCCCACCCCCACCCCTCACCCCGATACGAGATGATAATGCAACCAGTTAGAATTCTCCCCACAGTACATCTGTATTGTCTTTGGTGACACCAGATCTCCTCAAACTCCTGATGAAATATAGCCACTGCCTTGCATTCTTTGTATGGTATCCAACCAGCAATGTTCGAAACAGCCCAGGTATATGTCAATCTGCTAATTAATTCAGCAGTCATATGAGGAAAGGTAGTTCCTGATGGAGGTGATCAGTTCATCCCGAGAGTTCTTTTTAGTGGCTTCATCGATGATCTTCCCTCTGAGGTCAGAAGTAGGGATAATCCTGATGATTATACAATGCCCAATTCCTTCAGCCACACTCACAAAGTAAAATGATCAGCGTTGAAATGCAGCTGATCTTAGTTATGAGAAACAAATGATTTTTGTCCCTTCTTTCATCAGAGAAACTGAAAGAACAAGATATCAGTTTAGTCCATGTTTATCTTTCTGCAACTCTTTCCTTGTCAGTATAAAATAGATTTGGAGCCTGCAGTTATGAAGACATGATTCTTTACTATTTGTTTTCACTGTTAATTATTTACTGTTTTAGAGAGCAAACAGGATCAATAGCAATGTTGAATTTAGTGAGATGACTGTACAATATTACAAGCACATATTACTGAAGAAAGTTTATTTGTTGTAAATATAGAAAACTGTAATGTTAATGTATTAAATTGACACTCAAATGTTTTGGGAAATATTACATAATTACATCACATCTATTAAAGTGTTACAATCATATATTTTTATAGTGATCATATGGTGTGCTCAGATGAAGGATCTCAGTCAAAACAACATTCACAACACACTGGAGGAACTCAGCAGGTTGGGCAGCATCCGTGGAAACGATCAGTCAACGCTTCGGGCCGGAACCCTTCGTCAGGTAAAACAAAATTGTTATGGAAACAGCATGAAGAATCCTTCTATTGATGGCGGACCTTCATTGCTACCCTGAATGCCAGCAGAGTAATGGGCAATAAGTAAGTTAATGTGAAATATATGTACAGTTTTATTGTCCTTACACTAAAATTAGGACTACTAAGGGAAATCATTTTCAGGTAGATAGGAAGGTAAAGAAAGTGTTTGGCACATTGGCTTTCATAAATCAATGTACTGAATACAATAGACAATAGATAATAGGTGCAGGAGTAGGCCATTCGACCCTTCGAGCCAGCACCGCCATTCACTGTGATCATGGCTGATCATCCACAATAAGCTGCCTTCCTGCCTTCTCCTCATATCCCTTGACTTTGCTATCATTAAGAGCTCTATCTAACTCTTTCTTGAAAGCATCCAGAGAATTGGCCTGCACTGCCTTCTGAGGCAGAGCGTTCCATAGATCCACAACTCTCTGGGTGAAAAAGTTTTTCCTCAACTCCGTTCTAAATGGCCTACCCCTTATTCTCAAATTGTGGCCTCTGGTTCTGGACTGCCCCAACATCGGGAACATATTTCCTGCCTCTAGCGTGTCCAATCCCTTAATAATCTTATATGTTTCAACCAGATCCCTTCTCATCCTTCTAAATTCCAGTTACAAGCTAGTCGCTCCAATCTTTCAACATATGACAGTCTCGCCTTCCCTGGAATTAACCTCGTGAACTTCCACTGTACTCCCTCAATAGCAAGAATGTCCTTCCTCAAATTTGGAGACCAAAACTGTACTGAATACTCCAGATGTGGTTTCACCAGGGCCCTGTACAACTGCAGAAGGACCTCTTTGCTCCTATACTCAACTCCCCTTGTTGTGAAGGCCAAAATGCCATTAGCTTTCTTCACTGCCTGCTGTACCTGCATGTTTACTTTCAGTGACTGATGAACAAGGACACCTAGATCTCGTTGTACTTGCCCTTTTCCTAACTTGACACCATTCAAATAGTAATCTGCCTTATTGTTCTTGCCACCAAGGTGGATAACCTCACATTTATCCACATTAAACTGATTCTGCCGTGAATCTGCCCACTCACTCAACCTGTCCAAATCATCCTGCATTACCCCAACATCCTCTGCACATTTCACACTGCCACCCAGCTTTGGGCCATCTGCAAATTTGCTAATGTTACTTTTAATCTCTTCATCTAAATCATTTATATATATTGTAAACAGCTGCGGTCCCAGCACCAAGCATTGCGGTACTCCACTAGTCACCGCCTGCCATTCTGAAAGGGACCCGTTAATCCCTACTCTCTGTTTCCTGTGTGCCAACCAATTTATAATCCATGTCAGTACCCTACCCTCAATACCATGTCCTCTAATTTTGCCCACTAATCTCCTATGTGGGACTTTATCAAAGGCTTTCTGAAAGTCCAGGTACACTACATCCACTGGCGCTCCCTTGTCCATTTTCATAGTTACATCCTCAAAAAATTCCAGAAGATTAGTCAAGCACGATTTCCCCTTCGTAAGTCCATGCTGATTCGGACCGATCCTGTTACTGCTATCCAAATATGCTGCTATTTCATCCTTTATAATTGACTGCAGCATCTTCCCCATCACTGATGCCAGGCTAACTGGTCTATAATTCCCTGTTTTCTCTCTCCCTCTTTTCTTAAAAAGTAGGATAATATATTAGCTACCCTCCAGTCCTCAGGAACTGATCCTGAATCTATAGAACATTGAAAAATAATTACCAATGCGTCCATGATTTCTAGAGCCACCTACTTAAGTACCCTGGGATACAGACCATCAGGCCCTGGGGATTTATCAGCCTTCAGTCCCATCAGTCTATCCAACATCATTTTCTGCCTAATGTGATATTATGTAGAATACAAAGGATGAGATGTTATGTTGAAGTTGTATAAGATATTGGTGCAGCCTAATTTGGAGTAATGTGTGCAGCTTTGGTCACCTACCTACAGGAAAGATGTCAATAAGGTTGAAAGAGTACAGACAAAATTTACAAGGATGTTGCTGGGGCTGGAGGACCTGAGATATAAGGGAAGATTGAATAGGTTAAGACTTTATTCCTTAGAATATAGAAGATTAAGAGGAGATTTGATAGAGGTATACAAAATTATGAGGGGTATAAATAGGGTAATGCAAGCAGGTTTTTTCCACCAAGGTTGAGGGGGACAACTTGAAGTCATGGGTTAAGGGTGAAAGTTGAAAAGTTTAAGGGGAACATGAGGGGAAACTTCTTCACTCAGATGTGGAATGAGCTACATGCGCAAGTGAGGCATGAAAGCCTGACTTCAGTTTAAGAGATAGGTACATGGATGGTAGAAATATGGAGAACTATAGTTCGGGTGCATGTCGATGGGAGAAAGCAGTTTAAATGTTTGTGCATGGACTAGATGGCCCAAAGGGCCTATTTCTGTGCTGTACTCTTCTATGACTCTGTGACTCTGTTTCATTATTGCCCAAAATAAATTGTAACATTATTGTTTTAGGAATTATTAACTTGCTACTATTCACCAAAGGCTATCATGTAAAATTACCCCCTCTAGTGTTACATGTGCGCCATCTATTGGTGTATGTTTGCACAACTTCATTGCAGTGCGCACAAAGCTAACACTGAATTAGATCTATTTGACAGCAAGTCAATACCGTTACTATTGATCTGCTGCCAAAGAACTAACATTATATATATTCTGCTTTAGCACCAGCAGGAATACTGCTGACTTAAGTTAAGCCATTTATTAAATCAAAGTTGATACCAAACACTGAGTTTATATTTTTCAATGACAGCGAAGGTTTATACTTGTAAGCAGCAAACTTTATTTAGGGAGATGGAAATGGAACTTCTCTTCAAAAGAAAAGTAATAAAAAACAGATAGTATCTCTGCCAAAACAGCATCCAGTAGAGGGAAGGTCGACAGAATAAGTTTAATCTCAAAAATTGTATTGGATAGGAAAATCGCTGCTAGTATCTCAACAAAGTCAAAATGGCAAAGCTTAGTCACTGCTTGAAAGATGATTAGACACCATATGTAAATACTTTGTCTGTACAGGTACTTTTCAGAGAATTTATGAAATGTACAAAATCTCTTTAATCGGGATGAGTGAAATGTACTTATAGTGAGGTCTTGGCTTTTGATAGGCTTATCACTCTAAGTGAAAAGTTCAGTTTAATCAGTTACTCATAGAAAGGAAACTATATTCTTTGTCAGTAGTGGAATTTTAATAAAACACATCAGTAATCAGAACAGGGGAAATCAGGAGAATGGGGTTGCAAGGGATAATAAATCAGCCATGATGGAATGGCGGAGCGGCCTTGAATGATTTATTTATTGAGATTAGATAATGAGAACACTCAGTTCTCGTTTATTGTCGTTTAGAAATACATGCATGAATTAAGAAATGATACAATGTTCCTCCAGAGTGATATCGCAGAAAAACAGGAAAAACCAAAGACTACAGCATGGAATAGGCTCTTCCAGCCCTTTGACCTGTGCCACCCAGCAATCCCTCGATTTAATCCCAGCCTAATCACCAGACAATTTATAATGACCAATAAACCTACCAACAGGCACTTCTTTGGACTGTGGGAGAAAACCGGAGAACCCAAAGGAACAGAGAACGTACAAACTCTTTACAGGCAGCGGTGGGAATTGAATCTGAGTTACTCGTACCGTAAAGAGTTGTGCTAACCACTACTACCGTGACGTGTCAGTTGACATTGACAAGTTGAGCCGAAGGACCTGTTTCCACGCTGTATGACTCTATCCCTCTGAGAACTTCTGTTGGCACACATAGGATTCTGATTGGGTTCCAGCATAATCAGTAATGCAAATGCTCGTCTGTGGAGATCCTCTGCCATGAAGTCATTGTAAAGAAAGTAAGTGTCTTGTGAAATTGGAAAATAGCCAAGGACTTCAAACGGAAAGATGGCAATGAACAGACCTTTCAGAAAGAGAGGAGTTAAGACTTCTGTTTTACATTGGTAGCTGGTAAATCTTTTGTGATACAAATATATATCAATTGATTTAGAATTGACAACACTGGGCAGCAAACAGGAAACAAATAAGAAATGCTAAAGGGAAAACAGATGCCCATGAACAGAACCTGCCTTCACAGAAAACTCCATTAATCTTCCTCGCCTCTGGGAAACTATTTCAACATCTTCTGTGACCTTTACTTGTTATCATTTGCAACAGAGGTATTTTTTGGTTACAGGGCAGAGGTCTTTAATTGTACTCGGATGTGTAAGTTACCTTATTCGTTCAAGCCCATTATTAAAGTTACTTCCTCTTCTAGCGTTTGATTTATATTTCTATAGAAAACTACTTTTGCAACAGGTATGGACACTCTGAAGCATAGGAAGTAGAACATTTAGCTGCAAATTTTAGAGCTACCTGTCAATTCATCCCATCTGCCCTGTCAGAAACAGCTTTCATCTTTTCTTAGCTCAAGGCTGCATGCAAGAGGGCACTGGGGCAGCAGGACAGTAAAGAAGACATTGGCATGGATTTCATTTACTTCAGGGTGACCGTGTGTGAATAGCAAAGGCTCTCTGTGATCAACCTGTCCTGCCTCCTTAATCACAGTGCAATAGAAAGGTACAGAACAGAAACAGACCCTTCAGCCCATCTAGGCTGTGCTGAACCATTTAAACTGCCTACTCCCATCTACCTGCACCAGAACCATAGTCCTCCATACCCCTACCATCCACGTACCTATCCAAACTTCTTTTATTGAATTCAAAATTGCATCCACCACTTGAGCTGGTAGCTCGTTCCACACACTCTCGCAACCCTCTGAGTGAAGAGGTTTCCCCTCATGTGCCCCTAAACTTTTCCCTTTCACCCTTGTTTGAAATGTTGACTCAAACAGGACAAAAAATTAGAGTAAAATAAAATAAAATAAAATAGAACTTTATTGTCTTTGCTCAAGACTACAAGATCTGCGGTGTTTTCCAGTCCGTGTAAAACAGCTACTTACAATGCATGCAGTTCAGCCTAATTTTAAAAAAACTCGAAGGGCATTGGCAAGCCAGGGTGTAGTATTATTCAGCTGCACAACAGCCCTCGGGAAGAAGCTGTTTTTCAGCCTCACTGTCTTGGCTAAGATGTTTCTCTATCTCCTACCAGATGGCAGAAGATTGAACAGTGTCCGGGATGGGACAGGTCTTTAATAATGTTAGGAGTGCGCTGTAGGCAATGAGAGTTGTAGATTGTCTCCAGGTCCGGTAGTTAGGTCCCAATCATGTGCTGAACTGTCCTAATCACCCGTTGGAGTGAGTTAAAAACAAGAATAATTCATGAGTCACAAGTGAAACAAATTACTATTTACAATATTGCAAGATGAAGATGCAACAAGCTTCCTTCAAGTTCATCCTGCTGCTATATTAACTATCAGAACAGTAAAAATAACAACTTCGTATCATTACTCTCAGTAGTTTCTACTTTATAGCCTGATATATGATGTATATGTCATCTTGTCTGACATAATTCCCATGAGATTTGACTTCTTAGTCCCACTGACAGGATCCAAAAAGGCTATTAAGTCTTTAGACATCCTGATTACTTTAATTGAATTGAATGGAATTGACTTTATTTCTTACATCCCTCACATACATGAGGAATAAAAATCTTTATGTTACGTCTCCATCTGAATGTGCAATGTGCAATTTATAGTAATTTGTAATAAATAGTATGTACACAGGACAGTCAATATAACATAGAAATACAATTGTGTCAGCATGAATTAATCAGTCTGATGGTCTGGTGGAAGAAGCTGTCCCGGATCCTGTTGGTCCTGGCTTTTGTGCTGCAGTACCGTTTCCCGGATGGTAGCAGCTGGAACGGTTTGTGATTGGGGTGACCTGGGTCCCCATTGTTCCTTCGGGCCCTTTTTACACACCTGTCTTTGTAAATGTCCTGAATCGTGGGAAGTTCACATCTACAGATGCGCTGGGCTGTGCACTCTCTGCAGAGCCCTGAGATTGAGTGAAGTACAGTCCCCATACTTTAATACTGACCTCATAAAGTGTTTAATGGTAAAACAACAATTTGGACTCAACATGTGCTGAAAAGAGGAAGAACAGATCAAGAGAATTACAAAAGGAAAATACAGCTGAGGCCAAAGGCAGAGTGGAAATTTTAGTAGAGGGGAGGGGAAATGCCAGTTGAAATTTAATGAAAGAATCTTGTCTTTCAATAATCTATTGGACACAAATAGATAAAATGCCTCTGATAATGATAAGTGCTTCATATATCTTCATGTTAAGCAAAACACTATGCCCCAGTTCAGTGTTGTGAAATCCAAAATGGCCAGATTTGAAAAGTGTGAATGTGAAAAATAATTAATAATCAATTAAAATCCAGGAAATAGTAGAAAATTCCAACAATATTAAGCATAGTACAGTATGTTAAAAGCCAGAAAGCATGTTGTATGAATTGTTGAGCTATTAAGATAACTGACAGATAATTTTCTGTATTGTATACAGTGAAAGTTTTCTTTCTTCATCCAGGTGTTTCCAATGTGGGGCCTATGGACCCCTTAGTTATTGGTAGGGGTCCATGGAATAATACAGGTTGGGGATCCTGGTTGTACACTGTGGTATAAACATTATAAATAATACTTTGCTTTTTCACCTTTCAAAGTTAATTCTTAAATACCACACCAATAATTGAGATGCTGAACAATCTAACTACAAGCATCTGCTTACAGCACTGAACTTTTACAAAAGGATGTTAATGCTACATTGGAACTGTCAATAAAGATAAAAGCAGATATTTTGATGTTTAGTCAGAAAATAAAGAACTTTAATTCCCAATGGGCAATTGATATAGAAGACAAAGAACAAACATATTGTACTATGTAATTTTCTTGTTTCCTGGTCCAAATAACTTCCATGGCTGAGCACTATTTTATGTCAAAATGTAGTCTCAAAGTCTAGACCAAGATATTTTCACGATAATTTATAAACTAGTGTGTGCATTACTTTGAATGTAACCTTGTAATCGTAATCAATTATTTTTATCTTGTATTATCTGGTATGGGTTTCTTCCCTTCAGCAACAGCCTTTGGTGGGTAGGTCTATTATCAACCTGTAACAAAATCCAGCTCTTGTCCCTCTGGGCACAATGCTTCTATTAGAAGCATAGCGTTGCTGACTTTCATTTGTAGGGATACAATGTGTAAAGGCGATAACCTCCTGATTCGAATACAAGGCCCAACACTAGTGATGTCTATTAACAGAGGACAAAGGTTAGTATTTGATTGTTGGCCTGATTTTAGCAACCACCCACACTTTGTATCATTACACTTACAACAAAAAAATTTATAAATCATTCTTGCTTCTGGAGCTACAAAAAGTGATAAATTCTTAAATAACACAAACAGAAAGCTGGAGGAACTCAGCAGGTCAAGCAGCATCTATGGAAATGAGTAAATAGTCGATGTTTTGGGCTGAGAATCTTCTTCAGTGTGTGTTTTGTCCAGAATCTACAGATTTTCTCATGTCTGTAATAAATTCTTAAAGGTGTTCAAAGGAAGAAAACATTCAGAATTTATATTGTCATTTCATATTCATATTTTTCACACTATAGGAAGCCAGATTTGTTTATTACCATATAACACATTTCAAATCCATGTCATACTATCCAAAGAAATTCTATTGCGTGGCAGAATGATTTATGCATTACACAACACAATTTTACCTGAAAACAGAGCACATCCATAGAGTGCTTTAAGAAATTACACTTTGGCATATTATAGAGGTTTCCATGAACAAAAAAGCTGCATGCAGAGAAGGGCTGGGGTATGCAGCCATGATGAAAGGCAGCATCCAATGTATGGTAGATGTCACTTTGAGAATGATGAACGATGGACGCAATGCCTGTTACGCCGCTGCCGTTTAGAGCAGCACTGAAAGTCCTCTGTCCCTGGCGGTGTTCAGGGCTTCCTTCATCATGTCAATAGCTCGGTTTTGACTACTGTTAGTCATGCAAGACCTGGGTAGAGACTCAGAATTACCATTGCATACAGATGTTGAAGGAATTTTCATTGCTGTTTCCGTAACAATTTTGTTTTATCAGTCAGTGTTGATAGTCTTGAGATAAACTCCCCCCAATCCCCCCCACCCTGAACCTGGAGGACCAGTGCACTACTCTTAGCTTATCCTCTACCCTTTGACCTGTTCGGCATGGGTGACCCTCCCAAGAGCCAAAGCATAAAGCCCTGGCTCCAGCCAACAGAGGTCTCCAGGTTATGGATGCACAGAAGCCCCCAACCCACAACAAGGCTGTAGTACTCTTGGAGGGCTTCATGAACGGCTTAGGCCTTAAATGCAGGAGCAGGTTATTACAGGAGAGTAAAGGGCAGTCACAACATTTCAGGAAGAACCCAAAGTTCATGAGGGTCATCAGCATTAAAGAATGGATTCTATTTATACTGGATTATCCTGAAGCCGTCCTTCTGTAATGCATTTTTTTCACTCTCTACTGCTGGGGATCCTAAAACAAAATTATTTTTGCCCTGGGTGGACCCTCACAACTCCAGATTGTCCTTTTGGCCTTTGGAGTTTAGAGGTTCTCATCTCACATTTAGATTATGAAGACATGCAGTCCCCTTTTATTGTCATTTAGTAATGCATGCATTAAGAAATGATACATTATTTCCTCCGGTGTGATATCACAAAACACAGGACAAGCCAAGACTGAAAAAACTGACAAAACCACATAATTATACATATAGTTATAACAGTGCACAATACCATAACTTGATGAAGAAAATCCATGAGCACAGTAAAGTTCAAAGTTTCTCAAATGTCCCACATCTCACGCTGATGGGAGAGGGAAGAAAAACTCTCCCTGCCATGCCGACCACAATCCGACTCTGAGCCATCCGAAAACTTCGAGCTCTGATCAGCTCTCCGACACCGAGTACTGAGCGGCATCTCTGCCGAAAGATTCGACCTCCTTCTCGGTCGCCAAAAGCAGGCAAGGCCGGGGATTTTAAAGCCTACCCTCCGAAAGATTCCCAACCACACAATAACGACAGCAGCGGACGGGCGTTTCAGAAATTTCTGTAGATGTTCCTCTGTGCTTTCACGTCCATTCTCCATCAAATCAGAATTGTCCACGGCCCCTATTTAACAGATACGACATCATTTTTCACCGGAGAGCTGAGCACGCGTGGTGCGCTGCCATCTTCTCCTCCTGCCGTTTACCCATGCTCATGAGCAAATCTATCCCCACAGTGCCCACACAATCACCCATTAGGAGTTCCCAAGCAACAATATTCATTGCTTCATTCACACTTTGCTACTAATAGACGTTAATAGTTGGGCCAAAGGGTCTGTTTCATTGGTGTGCTTTTCTATGACTCTGTGACCCTACTTGCAGATGAATTGAGATTCACAATTCTAATGCCCCCTATGTATTACACATCATGAATATTAGAATACTACACACTGTGGTCTCACATTAAGAAACGTAAGCCCCTACAAACCACCATCTTAATGTGCATTTTTATGCACAGAGAAACTCCAGGCTAAACTTTTTATGTTTTGTTACCTTTCAGACAGCATAAAACATGGACTACTTCAGCCCTTTCAAATTTTATTCGCAGAAATTTATATTAACAGTGGATTCTGGTTAATTGGGACACTATCCGGACCAGTACATTTTGGCCCAATTAAGCGGCTGCCCACATTTGCCAAAGTTTCATGGAAATAATTAAAAGGTATAAAAAAAAAGACAAGCTACTGTTTAACTGATAAACAAATTAAGTATTTAAATAAAATACAGAAAATAATAGAACATTAGCAATGCTACTACAGGACTATAAAACCATGTATTGATTCCTAAAATTCATCCAGCTGCCATGTTCTTTTGATTCACTATAAATGAACAAAATCAGAGCAGATACCTAGTGCAGATAATCGATCCATTATGCGATCCATTGTTTTCTTTGAACCTAATATTGTTGCGTGTTTGTAGCCAAGGGAACTGTTTGGCATGGCACAATAAAAGAAAGTCCGTTTCATTGGCATTGTAGTTGTCATCTGCACAAATATTTGAAGCAATTTGGGAGTTTTATAGATTTCCATGTTTCTGCACTTACAGCATCAGCACTCTCTCTCCCACCAGGTCCTTTCTTGACTTTAATATGGCGCCCACATTTCCAGCGAGACATCCGTCAGTTGCTTTCATATCTTGGTGACCCAGCTTCTTAGCTAGCTCCTCCAACTTGTTCTTTAACATTGGTCCACAATATGCACACCTCATCTACTTTTAATGGAAACCCCATTGATTGAGGGCTTCGTCAACATCCGGATCCTTACCCTCAGGCTTTTGTGTTTACGACATCCCCTGATGTCCCTTGCGTACAGCCTATTCCTTTCGCAGTTTATCTTGCTGATGTATCACATGTGCAAATATAGATCTCGGTTCTTCAATTACCTCTGCCAGCTGACAATGAGTGGTGTTAGGCAGTTGGCTTTTAATTTGGTCCACTAGGGTAATTTCTTCAGCTGGTATCAAATCTTTTCATAGCATCTTGGCAAGGGAAAATTTCTTAAAGTCAAAATTTTAAAAATTACCAAAAATCACTCCTTTTTGAATCAGCATCCATTTTCCTTAATGGATACAATAACTCAAGCACACGCAACTGACCCTATTTAAAAAACCGTTCACCCTGAGTGTGGTGTGGTATCTAGCGGCCACACAAGTGTACATAAATGATGCTAGTTAGAAACTGTTTGCCAACTGCCTTTTATCCCAATTAAATGGCATGATGTCCCAAATAAACAGAAGGAAACCTGGCTATATTCTCGATGAGTTTTTGTTCTTTTCGTTCCCAAATAAGTGGCTCCCTTGATTAACTAATGGCACAATTAACTGGAATCCACTGTGTGTGTGTGTGTATATATATATATATATATATTCAACTCCATTAACATTGCTTCTTTTGAAACTAAAATTACCAGAGCCATGAAACATGCAAATTATAAAACAAAAGGGAATTAGTTATTTTTAATAATGCTCAAACGCCATGAACATCACATTAATTGTGACAAAAATACTGATCTTCTGAGATTTAAAAATGATTAATTTGCAGAATCACAAAATATCTTTTGAAATGATAATTTTATCATGACATTGTTCGCTTCGAGGTAAGTATGATGTAAAGAGTAGGAGTGCTTACTCTAAATGGATGCTAATGGTTGCCATTTCTCACTATCTGAAAATCTGAAACCCACACACTCATGTTTTGGGAGGCCCTTGCTGCAAAATATAGATAAATATCATGTAAGTAAAATGCCAAAATAACTAACCAATTACAGTGTCAACTATTATTAAATCACATCCTATATCATTAACAGTAATTTGGCATCTCTAGATACCACAGGGAGTCATTAAATAGTTTCATTATTCTTCATGGTTACAATGCATTGACATGTACAATAAATGTTTTTTCTTCTAATCTCTTAAATGTTTCCTGAACTATCATATGTAAGTAGTCTACAGCTAAAACTTTTGTCACCAGCATAGCAGACAATATCATAAAATAAAACTTGCCATGATGATCTAATTGGGAATGCGTGGCAATTCTTAGCACAAAGAGACTGACATCTAAAATAAGTTCAAGCCGATTACTTTGAAATTCATTGTCTGCCAGACTAGCATCAATATTCTAAGCATCTTTGTGACTTTTTGATGAACTTGCTATTATACATTGATTTATTGTGGCTTTGCACTGAACTGTGTCATTAGGTTGGTAGCCTGTTCAATGTTAACGTTGGAAAAGGTGTGTATTTGACACAGGTTGTGGCTTCAGGTAGATTGCACAATGTTCATTTGGTTTCCTCTTGCAATGTAACAGGTGATGCAGTCCAGAGACGAGGCAAAGTAAATTATCTCAGCTGCAAGCTAAATTATCCGTTAAACATGGTCAGAGACATTATCTCTACCTGATCTGGGCTCCATCAAAATAGTGTGGAGTCAGCTGAAAGGAGTATAGATGAAAATATCTGTAGCTGGACCCAGTATTTCAAATCAAAGTTCAAAGTACATTTATTATCAAGGTACTTATACTTTATACAACCTTGAGATTCATCTCCTAACAGGCAGCCATGAAACAAAGAAACCCAAAAGAACTCATAAAAAAAAGATCGTCAAACATCCAAAGTGCAGAGAAACATAGAAACATTGAAAATCTACAGCACGTTACAGAATTTGTCCCACAATACTGTGCCATGTAACCTACTCTAGAAGCTGCCTAGAATATTCCTACCGCATAGCCCTCTATTTTCTAAGCTCCATGTACCTATCTAAGAGTCTCTTAAAAGACCCTATTGTATCCGCCTCCACCATCTTCAATGGCAGCGTATTCCATGCACCCACCACCATCTGTGTGAAAAACTTCCCTCTGACAATCCCTTGTACTTTAAAACTATGCCCCCTCGTGTTAGCCATTTCAGCCCTGGGAAAAAAGTCTGGCTATCCACATGATCAATGCCTCTCATTATCTTATACACCTCTATCAGGTCACCTCCTATTCTCCGTCGCTCCAAGGAGAAGACGCCAAGTTCACTCAACCTATTCTCACAAGGCATGCTCTCCAATCCAGGTAACATCCTTGCAAACACGAGGAAATCTGCAGATGCTGGAATTTCAAGCAACACACACAAAAGTTGCTGGTGAACGCAGCAGGCCAGGCAGCATCTCTAGGAAGAGGTACAGTCGAGGTACTGAGGGTCCTGACGAAGGGTCTTGGCCTGAAATGTTGACTGTACCTCTTCCTAGGGATGCTGCCTGGCCTGCTGCGTTCACCAGCAACTTCTGTGAACATCCTTGTAAATCTTCTCTGCACTCTCCCTATAGCATCCACATCCTTCCTGTAGTGAGGTGACCAGAACCGAACACAGTACTCCAAGTGGGGTCTAACTAAGGCAAACAAATCGCATTCAGAACCGAAGTCCACAAAGAGAGTTCAGCGCACACTGGAGCAGTGAGCTGAACCGGCTCGACCCTCACCTCAGGACCTGAATCCCTGATCTTTTCAATCTGGCCTGGTGCTTAAATGGTTGTCCAAACAGCAGGTCAGTCCCTTTGATGCACTCCGGGGCCTGATGAAGTTCATTGAGTTACAACACGCCAAAACTTGACAAAAACTAAAAACAATTACAATCAAAATTACGAAATGCTTGAAACACAGGTAACTGTTGACCCACCATGTTTTTGATAGCTCTTCACCAAATAAATTCTCCATGTAATGATCTGTGCATGGTGCCACTCACTGCAACCATAAGACCATAAGACACAGGAGCAGAATTAGGCCATTTGGCCCATTGAGTCAGCTCTGCCATTCAATCATGGCTGACCCTATTTTCCTATCTCCTCCTCAACCCCAGTTCCCGAACTTCTCCCCGTAACCTTTGATGCCATGTCCATTCAAGAACCTATCAATCTCTGCCTTAAATACACCCAACGACCAGGCCTCCACAGCTGCATGTGGCAACAAACTTCACAAATTCACAGCCCTTTGGCTAAAGAATTTCTCTGCATCTCTGTTTTGAAAGGGCGCCCCTCTATCCTGAAGCTGTGCCCTCTTGTCCTACACTCTCCCACCATGGGAAACATCCTTTCCACATCCACTCTGTCGAGGCCTTTCAACTTTCGAAAGGTTTCAATGAGATACCCCGCTCATCCTTCTGAATTCCAGTGAGTACAGACCCAGAGGCATCAAACGTTCCTTGTATGATAACCCTTTCATTCCTGGAATCATCCTTGTGAACCTTCTCTGGACCCTCTCAAATGCCAGCACATCTTTTCTAAGCTGTCTACAATACTGAATGTGAGGCCTCACAAGTGCCTTATAAAACTGCAGCATCACATCCTTGCTCTTCTATTCTAGACCACTTGAAATGAATGCTAACATGGCATTTGCCTTCCTCATTACGGACTCAACCTTCAGGGTGTTCTGCACAAGGACTCCCAAGTCCCTCTGCATCTCAGATTCCTGGGTTTTCTCCCCATTTAGAAAATAGACCGCACATTTATTTCTACTACCAAAGTGCATGACCATGCATTTTCCAACATTGTATTCCACTTGCCACTCTCTTGCCCATTCTCCTAATCTGTCTAAGTCCTTCTGCATCCTACCTGTTTCCTCAACACTACCTGCCCCTCCACCAATCTTTGTATCAGCTGCAAACTTGGCAACAAAGCCATCTATTCCATCATCTATATTATTTATATACAGCATAAACAGAAGTGATCCCAACACCGACCCCTGCAGAACACTACTAGTCACTGGCAGCCAGCCAGAAAAGGATCCTTTTATGCAACACAAATCAAAGTTGCTGGTGAACCCAGCAGGCCAGGCAGCATCTCTAGGAAGAGGAACAGTCGACGTTTTGGGCCAAGGCTCTTCGTCAGAACTAACTGAAAGAAGAGCTAGTAAGAGCTTTGAAAGTTGCGGTGTGGGGGAGGAGATCCGAAATGATAGGAGAAGACAGGAGGGGGAGGAATGGAGCCAAGAGATGGACAGTTGATTGGCAAAAGGGATATGAGAGAATCATGGGACAGGAGGCCCAGGGAGAAAGAAAAGGGGGAGGGGGGAAGCCCAGAGGATGGGCAAGGGGTATAGTCAGAGGGACAGAGGGAGAAAAAGGAGAGAGAGAAAAAGAACGTGTGTATATAAATAAATAAATAACGGATGGGGTACAAGGGGGAGGTGGGGCATTAGCGGAAGTTTGAGAAGTCAATGTTCATGCTATCAGGTTGGAGGCTACCCAGACAGAATATAAGGTGTTGTTCCTCCAACCTGAGTGTGGCTTCAACTTTACAGTAGAGGAGGCCGTGGATAGACATGTCAGAATGGAAATGGGACGTGGAATTAAAATGTGTGGCCACTGGGAGATCCTGCTTTCTCTGGTGGACAAAGCGTAGGTGTTCAGCGAAATGGTGTCCCAGTCTGCGTCGGGTCTCGCCAATATATAGAAGGCTGCATCGGGAGCACCGGACGCAGTATATCACCCCAGCTGACTCACAGGTGAAGTGTCGCCTCACCTGAAAGAACTGTCTGGGGCCCTGAATGGTGGTGAGGGAGGAAGTGTAAGGGCATGTGTAGCACCTGTTCTGCTTACGAGGATAAGTGCCAGGAGGGAGATCGGTGGGGAAGGATGGGGGAGATGAGTTGCGTAGGGAGCGATCCCTCCGGAAAGCAGAGAGAGGGAGGAGGGAAAGATGTGCTTAGTAGTGGGATCCTGTTGGAGGTGGTGGAAGTTATGGAGAATTATATGTTGGACCCGGAGGCTGGTGGGGTGGTAGGTGAGGACAAAAGGAACCCTATTCCTAGTGGGGTGGCGGGAGGATGGAGTGAGAACAGATGTGCGTGAAATGGGGGAGATGCATTTGAGAGCAGAGTTGATGGTGGAGGAAGGGAAGCCCCTTTCTTTAAAAAAGGAGGACATCTCCTTTGTCCTGGAATGAAAAGCCTCATCCTGAGAGCAGATGCGGCGGAGACGGAGGAATTGCGAGAAGGAGATGGCATTTTTGCAAGAGACAGAGTGAGAAGAGGAATAGTCCAGATAGCTGTGAGAATCTGTAGACTTATAGTAGACATCAGCAGATAAGCTGTCTCCAGAGACAGAGACAGAAAGATCAAGAAAGAGGAGGGAGGTGTCGGAAATGGACCAGGTAAACTTGAGGGCAGAGTGAAAGTTGGAGGCAAAGTTAATGAACTCAACGAGCTCAGCATGCATGTTGGAAGCAGCGCCAATGCAGTCGTCGATGTAGCGAAGGAAAAGTGGGGGACAGATACCAGAATAGTTTTGGAACATAGATTGTTCCACAAAGCCAACAAAAAGGCAGGCATAGCTGGGACCCATAAGGATCCTTTTATTCCCATTTGCTGCCACCTACCAATCAGTCAATGCTCTAACCATGCCAGTAAATTTCCTATAATCCTATGGGCTCTTAACTTGGTAAGCAGCCTCATGTGTGGCATCTTGTCAAAGGCCTTCTGGAAGTCCAAATACTAGATTAGATTAGATTCAACTGTATTGTCATTGTGCCGAGTACAGATACAAAGCCAATGAAATGCAGTTAGCATCTAACCAGAAATGCAAAGAATAGTGTTCTTTACAAAATAATTGCAAATAAAAAGTAAGTGCTACAGCACACAAATATAAAAGTACTGAGACAGTACAATATGGATGCAATACGGCTTAGCGCTGTGATGTGAGGTTCAGCAGGGTCACAGCCTCAGGGAAGAAGCTCTTTCTGTGCCTGCTGGTGCAGGAGCGGAGGCTCCTGTAGCACCTACCGGATGGGAGGAGAGTAAAAAGTCCATGGTTAGGGTGAGATGCATCCTTGATAATGCTTTTTGCTCTGCCCAGGCAGCGTTTATGGTAGATGTTCTCAATGGTGGGCAATTGGGTGCCGATAATTTGCTGGGCAGTTTTCACCACACGCTGGAGTGCTTTGCGGTCTGATATGGGACAATTCCCATACCACACTGAGATGTAGTTGGTGAGTATGCTCTCAATGGTACAGCGGTAAAAGTCCGTCAGTATCCTGGGACAGAGGTGAGTTTTCTTGATGCTCCGCAGGAAATAAAGGCGCTGTTGCACCTTTTTGATCAGGATGGAGGAGCTCAGGGACCAGGTGAGATCCTCCGAAATGTGGACACCAAGGAATTTGAAGCTTGAAACATGCTCCACTACAGCTCCGTTGATGTAGATGGGGACGTGAGTGTGACTACTAGCACGCCTGAAGTCCACAATGATCTCCTTGGTCTTTTAGGTGTTAAGGGCCAGGATGTTGTCGACACACCACACGGCCAGGTGCTGGACTTCATCCCTGTAGGCTGTCTCATCATCCCCTCTGATCAGCCCAACCACCGTGGTGTCATCTGCGAACTTAATTATGGAGTTAGAACCATAGACAGGAATGCAGTCATAGTTGAAAAGGGAGTACAGAAGAGGGCTCAGCACACAGCCTTGAGGCACGCCAGTGTTCAGGGTGAGAGTGGAGGAGGAGAGGTTGTCTCACTTAACTGATTGGGGTCTGTTAGTCAGAAAGTCCAAGGTCCAATTGCAGAGGGATAAGCTGATACCAAGCTGGCGAAGTTTGGCGATCAGCTTGGAGGGGATCACAGTATTGAATGCCAAACTAAAGTCAATGAAGACATAAGAGTTCTGATGTAAAATATATGACATCCACTGCATCCCCTGTATCTATCCTACTTGTAATCTCGTCAAAGAATTCCAACAGGTTCGTTAGGCAGGATTTTCCCTGAAGGAAACCATGCTGACTTTGTACTATCTTGCCCTGTGTCACTGAGTATTCCATCACCTCATCCTTAACAATTGACTCTAACATCTTCCCAACCACTGAGGTCAGGCTAACTGGTCTATCATTTCCTTTCTGCCGCCTTCCTCCTTTCTTAAAGAGTGGAGTGATATTTGCAATTTTCCAGTCCTCTGGCATCATGCCTGAGTCCAATGAATTTTGAAAGATCATTTCTAATGCCTCCACAATCTCCAACATTACCTCTTTCAGAACCCTAGGGTGCAGTTCATTTAGTTCGGGTGACTTATGTATCTTTCGGTCTTTCAGCTTTTTGAGCACCCACTTCTTTTCCTTCACACACTACAAGATCAGGCATACTGCAAGTGTCCTCCACAGTAAAGACTAATACAAAATACTCATTTAGCTCATCAGCCATCTCCTTGTCCCCCATTATTATTTCTCCTGCCTCATTTTCTAACAGTCCTATATCCACTCTTTCTCTTTTATTTTTAACGTTCTTGAAAAAACTGTTACTATCCACTGATATTATTTGCTAGCTTGCTTTCATATTTCATCTTCTCCCTTCTAATGATTTTTTTAGTTGCTCTCTGTGGGTTTTTAAAAACTTCTCAATCCTCTATCTTCTCACTAATTTTTGCTTTGTTGTAAGCCCTTTCTTTTGCTTTTACAATGGTTTTGACTTCCCTTGTCAGCCATGGTTGTACTATTTTACCATTTGAGTATTTCTTCATTTTTGGAATACACATGTTCTGCACCTTCCTCATTTTTCCCAGAAAGCACACCATTGCTGCTCTGCTGACATCCCTGCCAGCAGCTCCTTCCAATTTACTTTGGTCAACTCCTCTCTCCTTACCACTGTAATTTCCCTTACTCCACTGAAATACTGCTACATCACACTTTACTTTCTCCCTGTCAAATTTCAAGTTGAACACAATCAAATTGTAATCACTGATTCCAAAGGGTTCTTCTTCTTAAGCTTCCTAATCACCTCCGATTCATTACATAACACCCAGTCCGATATAGCTGACCCTGTAATAGGCTCAACGACAAACAGCTCTAAAAAGCTGTCTCTTGGGCATTCAACAAGCTCACTTTCTTAAGATCCATCACCAACCTGATTTTCCCAATTGACCTGCATGTTAAAATCTCCCATGACTACCATAAAATTGTCCTTTTGACTCACATTTTCTATTTTCTGTTGTAACCTGTGATCCACCTCCCAGCCACTGTTGGGAGGCCTGTACATAACTGCCATCAGGGTCCTTTTACCCTTGCAGTTTCTTAACTCAACCCACAAGGATTCAACATCTTCTGATCCTACATCACATCTTTCTATTGATTTGATGGCATTCTTTACTAGTCAAGCCACACCACCCCCTCAGCCTACCTTCCTGTCCCTCAGATATAACGTGTAACCTTGGACATTCAGCTCCCAACTACAACCAACCTTCTGCCACGATTCAGTGATGGCCACATCATCATACTTGACAATCTGTAATATTGCAACAAGATCATCCACTTTATTTCTTATACTACGTGCAATTAGATACAACACCTTGAGTACCGTATTTGCTATCCTGTCTGACTCTGCATCCCTAATGATTTGATACTCACCCTGCTGACTACAACTAAGTCCCATCATCTGCCTGCCCTTCCTGACAATCTGACTGCATGCTATCTTTACTTTTTACCATCCATCCTTTCCTGAGTCCCTTCACTTTGGTTCCCACCCCCCTGCCAAGTTAGTTTAAACTCTCCCCAACAGCTCTAACAAAGCTGCCCGCGAGAATATTGGTCCCTCTCGGGTTCAAGTGCAACCCATCACTTTTGAACAGGTCATACCTCCCCCAGTAGAGATCCCAATTATCCAAGAACCTGAAGCCCTGCCCCCTGCACCAGCTTCTTAGCCAAGTATTTATCTGCCAAATCATCCTTTTCCTACCCTCAGTGGCACGTGGCAGAGGTAGATATCCAGAAATTACTACCCGGAAGGTCCTGCTTCTCAGTTTTCTACCTGGCTCTCTAAATTCTTTTTTCAGGACCTCATTGCTTTTCCTTCCTATGTCATTGGTACCAATATGTACCAAGACATCTGGCTGCTCCCCCTCCATCTCCGAAATGTTGTGGATGTGATCGGAGACATCCCTGTCTCTGGCACCTGGGAGGCAACATACCATCCGGAAATTCCACATCCAACATACCACATTCACAGAATCTCCTGTCTGTTCCCCTCACCATCGAGTCCACTATCACTACTGTCCTTATTCTCTCTCTTTCCTTTCTGTACCATGGACCCATGCTCAGTGCCTGTAACCGTTTGACATGGCATTCATCCCCAACAAAAGTATCCAAAGCGGTATACTTGTCTTTGAGGGGAATAGCCTCAGGGGTGCTTTGCTCTAACTGCCTATTCCATTTCTCCTGATGGTCACCCAGCTACTCACCTTCCGCAACATCAAGGTGACTACTTCCCTGCAACTTTGATCAATTATCTCCTTGTTCTCCAGTACGAGCTGAAGGTCATCCAGTTGCTGCTCCAGATCCCGAACATGGTCTTCATGGAGCTGCAGCCGGATGCACTTCACTCAGGTGCAGTTCCACAGGAGACTCTGGGTCTCCCAGTTCTCCAGCATCCGGCACGAAGACCACATACAGCCATATAAATGGTACAGTAAGAGAGGGGAAAAAAAGTCAAAAAGAAAATCTTAACAGACGCTTTACACGGAGCTGACGCCTCTTCCGATCCGAAGCCTCCTTTGAGCCAAAGCCTGTTGCTTCTACTCTCACCACTGGCCTACTCCTGACAAGGGCCACTCCATCGCTTGCTCTGTCTCCAGTTCGAACTTCTGGTAATGCCTCCCTTTCTCTATTCCCCATTCCCATTTCCCTCTCTCACCTTATCTTCTTGCCTGCCCATCACCTTCCTCTGGTGCTCCTCCTCCTTTTTCTTTCTTCCATGGCCTTCTGTCCTCTGCTATTAGATTCCCCCTTCTGCAGCCCTGTACCTCTCTCATCAATCAACTTCCCAACTCCTTACTTCACCACTCCCCCCCAGTTTCACCAATCACCTTGTGTTTCTTCTCCCCTCTCCCCACCCTTTTAGTCTGACCCCTCATCTTTTTTCTCCAGTCCTGCCAAAGGGTCTCAGCCCAAAACGTCATATTTTTTCCATAGATGCTGCCTGTCCTGCTGAGTTCCTCTATCATTTTGTGTGTTTTATTTCGTCAGATGATCGAATGGTGCTTCAGCTATAATTGTGCACGCAATGTCATTAAAATGAAAGAATTAATTGTAGACTTCAGAAAGGCGAAGTCAAGGGGTCAGCTGTGGAAAAGGTGAGCAGTTTTACCAGTTTCCTGGGTGTCAACGTCTCTGAGGATCTATCCTGGGCCCAACATATTGATGCAATTACAAATAAGATACGACAGCAGCTACACTTCATTAGAGCTTTGAGGACCATTAGTATGTCGCCAAAGACACTCACAAATTTCTAAGTATGTACCATGGAGAGCATTCTAACTGGTTGCATCCCTGTCTACAGTGGAAGGACTACTGCATAGGATTAGGAAAAGCTGCAGGGACTTGTGAACTCAGTCAGCTCCATCATCGCGCTAGCCTTCCCAGCTTTGAGGACGTAGTCAAAAGGTGATGCCTCAAAAAGGCAGCATCCATCAATAAGGACCCCATCACTCAGGACGTGCCCTCTTCCCATTGCTACCATCAGGGAGGAGGTACAGAAGCCTGAAGACAGACACTCAACGTTTCAGGAACAGCTTCTTCCCGTCTTCCATCAGATTTCTGAATGGAAAATAAACCCATGAACACGACCTCAATATTTCCCTCTTTTTGCATACTTATTCATACCTTATACTTCATTGTCGCCAAACAATCGATACTAGAGCGTACAATCATCACAGCGATATTTGATTCCGCACTTCCTGCTCCCTGGATTACAAATCAATAGTAAATATTAAAAATTTAAATTCTAAATCATGAATAGAAAATAGAAAAGGGAAAGTAAGGTAGTGCAAAAAAACCGAGAGTCAGGTCCGGATATTTGGAGGGTACGGCCCAGATCCGGGTCAGGATCCATTCAGCAGTCTTATCACAGTTGGAAAGAAGCTGTTCCCAAATCTGGCTGTACAAGTCTTCAAGCTCCTGAGCCTTCTCCCTGAGGGAAGAGGGACAAAAAGTCTGTTGGCTGGGTGGGTTGTGTTCTTGATTATCCTGGCAGCACTGCTCCGACAGCATGCGGTGTAAAGTGAGTCCAAGGACAGAAGATTGGTTTGTGTGATGTGCTGGGCTGTGTTCACGATCTTCTGCAGCTTCTTCCAGTCTTGGACAGGACAACTTCCATACCAGGTTGTGATGCATCCATACCCTGTGATGCTTTCTATGGTGCATCTATAAAAATTAGTGAGGGTTTTAGGGGACAGGCTAAATTTCTTTTGTTTTTTCAGGAAGTAAAGGCGCTGGTGGGCCTTCTTGGCAATGGACTCTGCTTGGTTGGACCAAGTCAGGTCATTTGTGATATTGACCCTGAGGAACTTAAAGCTTTTGACCTGTTCCACTTGCGCACCACCAGTGTAAATTGGGTCGTGCGGTCCGCTACTCCTTCTGAAGTCAACAACCAATATTATATATTTATTATTTTTTAAAATATAAAAACTTAATATTTTTTAAAATATATATTTCTTATTGTAATTTATATTTTTTATTATTTTGTATTGCATTGTACTGCTAACATAAAACAATAAATTCCATGACATATGCCAGTGATATTAAAGCTGATTCTGAATCTGGCTCAGCGCAGCACAGTGAAATGCAGCGCCTCTTCCAGAGCAAATAGCTGACTGCACCTACACAAAGGCTTGGACAGCCAGGGAGTCACTGCCTCCAGGCAAGTGAGCTGTCAAAGCTGCCACCAATTTGAATGTTTATGACTGTAAACGAACCAGAAAGTATCAAAAAAACTACTAAATATTTTGAAAATAAACTTACTAATTTTTTTGCGAGAATTAATATTCCGATAAATGTAATAAACAACAACTAAACAATTTAAACTTAATAGATAAAATCCAATACAAAGGCTAGCTTACCATTTCCTCAGCAACAATTGTTCTCCAATCCTGAGAATTGGGAAACCTGATGAGGTTGTGCACTTCTCGAGGCATTATCTGATGCATTTGAGGGCAGTTAGAAACACAGGCAGCTCAGGGGATGCTGCCACAAACTGAATCATGCACCTGCAGTGCACTTGGGATGTGTTGTGAAGAAATAATTGAAAACGAAGGAAGTTATGCTAACCTTTGGTTTCTGATTCTGGTTGTCAAATTCTGCACAGCAGCCAGCATAGATTTTCGTGAATGAAACCAATTATTTCAAGGAGAAAGTATATTTTAGATAAGGCTGAAGAAAATGAATTAATTTTCACTTGATCAGAGGGTGATATGATAGAGATATTTAAAGTGGTCCAAGGACCCAACCTTGTCGTGATTTGGAGGCCTGTGTGCCTCAATGAGTCAGAGAGCTATGTTGGCTAGAGTCAGGGCTTTAAGCTTTGGTTCTTGGTAGGGTCACCAATGCCAAACAGGTCAAAGGGTAGAGGACAGACTCAGAGAGGCCCACTGGTCCTCCAGGTTCAGGGGTTCTGCTCAGCGTTAACAACCCTTACTGGTAAAAACAAAATTGTTATGGAAACAGCAATGAAGAATTCTTCTACATCTGAGTGTGATGATATTCCTGAGATTCCTGGGATTTGCATGACTGACGGTAGTGAAAGCTGAGAGGAAGCTACCGGCACAGTGGAGGAAGCCCTGAACACACCAGAGATGGAAGACCTTCACTGCTGTCCTAAGTGCCAGCTGCATAACGGGCAGTAAGTAAGAAAGGCTTTGATGGAGTGGAGAGGAAGAGAATGTTCCCACCAAAATTTTTTGACTACAACTGGAGCTAATGAACAAAAAATAAGGAATTCTGAAGAAACAATTTTACCCAAAGAGTGATGAGAATGTGGATCTCACTACCACAAAGAGCAGTAAAAATAAATAATATTTAAAGTGAGATTGGATAATAGAGAATGGAATAGAGTTATGCTGATATCTTACAGTACATATAATAGTGTAAGTAATTTAGTGAGATCACAATGAAGTACCCTATGCAGATTCGTATTGCATTCCTACGAAAGGATATACTTTCCTTGGAGGTAATACATATGATTATATCAGTTACATTAAGTACATAGTCATAGTCATACTTTATTGATCCTGAGGGAAATTTGGTTTCATTACAGTTGCACCAACCAAGAACAGAGTATAAATATAGCAATATATGGTGTAGAATAGACCAATGAGCCTAACCATAGGAGCAACTATATTCTATTCAACCCACCTCTACTTTTCCTCATCTAAGTTTTGTAATAACATCAATTTACATTCCTAATTGCTTACTGTCAGCAAATGGTAACTTCCTCCGTAAACTGTAGAAGCAAAACAAAATCGGCTATTTCCAAAAAAAAAAACTGCAGGTTTTTTCTCACCATTTGAAAGAACAGGTAAAAAAGAGCATACTTGCAAGGCAAAATAGAGCATACTTGCAACGCTAAATGATGGCAGCTGTGAGAGCTTGGAACAAACTGAGACCTCCACGGGGAAAATGATATTTCAATTTCAGCATTATACCAAGAACCCTGAAACGTGCAACCGAAGACTTATTTTTATGACAACTTCCAACAGTAGCACCAGGGTGATTTAACCTCTAATAATAGGTAATAAAACAAATGTTAGTCCAATGAATTTCAGAAGATTATTATACGTCAAGGATTGATATAGGACACATGTTTGAATGGTGCCACATCAACAACCTCTTGCTCAATGTCAGTAAAACTAGAGAGCTGCTTGTTGACTTCAGAAGAATCAGAATCAGGTTTATCACTGGCATGTGACGTGAAATTTATTAACTTAGCAGCAGCAGTTCAATGCATAATATAGAAGAAAAAAGCAAAATAAAATAATAACAATCAATAAATAACTAAATTAATTGTAGTATACATACATTGAATAGATTAAAAAATTGTGTAAAAAACAGGCTTTGAGTTTCATCTGCAATATTCTCACCTTGCTTCCTCTCTGGAATCTGCATCATCCAATAGTGAAATATGAATTCTCCAGCACTTACAATTGGGAATCCATCTTCTGATCAAGTCTGCAGCTCAAGCTGGTGTAGACACTGTTTGCCCAGTCATTTAAATTGAGACTTCATGGTTTCTATGGGAGAAGAAAGGTAAAAACAATATAGTTTTTTTAAGAAGAAATAAATTTGATTTAATATTTATTATTGTTTAAAATGTCTTAGCTTTTTTTGAGGAAAAAATTCTTTTTTTTACACTTTTAAAAATTTAATCAATTTTGATTGGTTTCAAATATTTTCCTTTATCAGGAGTCCAAAAATATTGAAAAACTCAAAAGCTTCAATAGTTTACTATATCTAAAGGCTTCTCCTACAATTTTGTGGAGAGGGCTTCCACTGTTAGATGTAATCACATAAATTATCTGATATTATCTTTCCAAGCACCTCGGCACTATGCATAGGTGGCAAGATGATTTTATCGGGTTTTCGGTGCTTATTTTCACGATAGCCAATGTCTGTATGAATGTAATATTATCTTTTTTTTTCTAATTCCACTCCACCAGAAATGATGTAGGTTTACTCAAAGCCTACTTTTGTTTTTTCTGATGTGTATGTATCCTGTTATCCCCTTGCTCCTCTGGCCTATTTAAAATCTTTTGCTTTGTTAATTGTTCAGCGATATTCTAATATTTAATATGACTCTCTTTTTGAAAACCAAGCCTTATAAAAAGTCAAAGAAAGCATTTTTAGATAAATGGTACTCCATTTAAATTTGCACTTCTACAACCTTGCCTTTGTGAAAAACAGAGATAATGGTGGAATTAACTGACCTCTAGTGGCCATAGTGTGCTACAACCTTGATACGCAGTGTAGTGATCTGAGATCTTAAAATGTCTATCCAGAGACATCCTAACATTACACCACACATTTCTGAAGTCATTTGCTTTTATTCCTCTGGGTTTATTCCACACTCTCTGCATAAAAAGTATTTCCTAATAGAATACTACTACATCTGTATTTGCAAACTTCCCATGATTCAGGACATTAGAATCAGAATCAGGTTTATTATCATTGGCATGTGATGTGAAATTTGTTAACTTAGCAGCAGAAGTTCAATGCATTATATAATCTAGCAGAGAGAGAAAAATAATATTAATAATATATAAAATAAAACATAGTAATAAATAAACAAGTAAATCAATTATGTATATTGAATAGATCTTTTTAAATGTGCAAAAACAGAAACACTGTATTTTTAAAAAAGCGAGGTAGTGTCCAAAGCTTCAATGTCCATTTAGGAATCGGATGGCAGAGGGGAAGAAGCTGTTCTTGAATCACTGAGTGTGTGCCTTCAGGCTTCTGTACCTCCTACCTGATGGTAACAGTGAGAAAAGGGCATGTTCTGGGTGCTAGAGGTCCTTAATAAAGGACGCTGCCTTTCTGAGACACCACTCACCAAAGATGTTGTGGGTACTTTGTAGGCTAGTGGCCAAGATGGAGCTGACTAGATTTACAACCTCCTGTAGCTTCTTTTGGTCCTGTGCAGTAGCCCCTCCATACCAGACAGTGATGCAGCCTGTCAGAATACTCTCCACAGTACAACTATAGAAGTTTTTAAGTGTATTTGATGACATGTCAAATCTCTTCAAACTCCTAATAAAGTATAGCTGTCGTCTTGCCTTTTTTATAACTACATCGATATGTTGGAACCAGGTTAGATCCTCAGAGATCTTGACATCGAGGAACTTGAAGCTGCTCACTCTCTCCACTTCTCACAGTTACAAGGACAGGTATGTAAAAAGGACCCGGAGGATCACTGGGGATCCAAGTCACCACAACCGCAATCTTTTCTAGCTGCTACCATCTGGGAAATGGTACCGCAGGCTCCGGGACAGCTTCTTCCACCAGGCCATCAGACTGATGAACTCATGCTGACTTGAGTGTTCTCTATATTATATTGACTGTTCTAGAAACATAGAGAACCAACAGCACATTACAGGCCCTCCAGCCCACAAAGCTGTGCCGAACATGTCCTTACCTTAGAAATTACCTAGGGTTACCAATAGCCCTCTATTTTTCTGAGCTCCATGTACCCGTCCAGGAATCTCTTAAAAGACCCTAACGTATCCGCCTCCACCACCGTCACTGGCAGCACATTCCACGCACTCACCGCTCTCTGCATAAAAAATTTACCTCTGACATCCCGTCTGTACCTACTTCCCAGCACTTTAAAACTGTGCCCTCGCGTGCTAGCCATTTCAGCCCTAGGAAAAAGCCTCTGACTATCCACACGATCAATGCCTCTCATCATCTTATAGACCTCTATCAGGTCACCTCTCATCCTTCGTCGCTCCAAGGAAAAAAGGCCGAGTTCACTCAACCTATTCTCATAAGGCACGCTCTCCAATCCAGGCAACATCCTTCTTGCAGTGAGGTGACCAGAACTGAGCACAAGACTCCAAGTGGGGTCTGACCAGGGTCCTATATAACGGCAATATTACCTTTCAGCTCCTAAACTCAATTTCACGATTGATGAAGGCCAATGCACCATATGCTTTCTTAACCACAGAGTCAACCTGCGCAGCAGCTTTGAGTGTCCTATGAACTCGGACCCCAAGATCCCTCTGATCCTCCCCACCGCCAAGAGTCTTACCATTAATACTATATCCTGCCATCATATTTGACCTACCAAAATGAACCACTTCACACTTACCTGGGTTGAACTCCATCTGCCACTTTCCAGCCCAGATTTGCATCCTATCAATGTCCCGCTGTAACCTCTGACAACCGTCCACACTATCTACAACACCTTCCTTTGGGTCATCATCAAATTTACTAACTAATCCCTCCACTTCCTCATCTAGGTCATTTATAAAAATCACAAAGAGTAGGGGTCCCAGAACCTGAGGCACACCACTGGTAACTGACCTCTATATCTATTTATTATGAATTATTATAAATTACTATGATTGCACATTGCACATTTAGATGGAGATGTAATGTAAAGATTTTTATTCCTCATGTATGTGAAGAATGTAAGAAATAAAGTCAATTCAATTCAATTTAAATTAACTCTTTCGATGCCATGTATATTTCTCAACTATATTCAACTAGATAACTCATTTTCAAAAGGACTTGATTAGTGGACTGTCTTTAATATGGAAAGGTATCCCAACTCAGTGGTCACTTTATCAGATACCTCTTTCAAGGTTAAACACCTTTTGCATTCAGAGGTGCCCTTCTGCACAACATTGTTGTAACGTGTGGTTATTTGATTGCTGTTGGCTTTCGGTCAGCCTGAAACAGTCTAGCCATTTTCCTCTGTCCTCTCTCATGAACAAGAAGTTTTTGTCCACAGAACTGCCTCTCACTGGATGTATTTTGCTGTTTGCACCATTCCATGTAAACTCTAGAGACTGTTGAGCGTGAAAACCCAAAGAAATGCACAGTTTCTGAGATACTCAAACCACCCCATTTGCTGCCAAAATCATTCCATGGTCAAAGTCACTTAAATCACATTTCTTACCCATTCTGCTGTTTGGTCTGAACAACAGCTGAACATCTTGACCACGTATGCACGAACATAGGACATAGAAATTTACAGCACATCACTGGCCCTTCGGCCCACAATGTTGTGCCAACCATGTAACCTACTCTAGAAACTGCCTAGAATTTCTTTAGCGTATAGCCTTCTATTTTTCTAAGATCCATGTACCCATCTAAGAGGCTTTTAAAAGATCCTATTGTATCTGCTTCCACCACCACCGCTGGCAGTGCATACCGCACACTCACCACTCTCCGTGTGAAAAAACTTACCCCTTACATCACCTCAGTACCCATTTCCAAGCATCTTAAAACTTTGCCCCCTTGTGTTAACAATTTCAGCCGTGGGAAAAAGCCGCTGGCTATCCACACGATCAATGCCTCTCATCATCTTATACATCTCTTATCTTCTGTTGCTCCAAGGAGAACACTCAATCTATTCTCATAAGCACGTTCTCCAATCTAGGCAATATCCTTGTAAATCTCCTCTGCACTCTCCCTATAGTATCCACATCCTTCCTGTAGTGAGGTGACCAGAACTAAAGACAGTACTCCAAGTGGGTTCTGACCAAAGTCTTATATAGCCATAACGTTACCTCATGGCTCTTGATCTCAATCCCACAGTTGATGAATGCTAACACACCATGCACCGTCTTAACAGCACTGTCAACCTGTGCAGCAGCTTTGAGTGTCCAATCGACACGGACTCCAACATCTGTCAGATCCTCCACACTGCCAAGAGTCTTACCATTTATATTATATCCTGTCTTCAAATGGGACCTACTGAAATGAACCACTTCACACTTATCTGGGTTGATGTCCATCTGCCACTTCTCAGCCCAGTTCTGCATCCTATCGATGTCCCACTGTAACTTTTGACAACCTTCCAGACTATCCACAACACCCCCAACCTTTGTGTCATCAGCAAATTTACTAACACACTCTTCTCTTCATCCAGGTCATTAATAAAATTCACAAAGAGGAGGGATCCCAGAACAGATCCCTGTGGAACACCACTGGTCACTGACCTCCATGCAGAATACAAACCATCTACAACCACCCTTTGCCTTCTGTGGGCAAGCCAGTTCTGGATCCACAAAGCAAGGTCTCCTTGGATCCCATGCCTCCTCACTTTCTGAAGGAGCATTGCCTGAAGAACCTTATCAAGTGTCTTACTGAAATCCATATACACTACATCCACTGCTCTACCTTAATCAATGTGTCCTGTTACTTCCTCAAAGAATTCAATCAGGCTCGTAAGGCATGACCTGCCTTTGACAAAGCCATGCTGACTCTTCCTAATCATATTATGCCTCTCCAAGTGTTCATAAATCCTGCCTTTCAGGATTTTCTCCAACAACTTGCCCACCACTGAAGTCAGACTCACAGGTCTAAAATTTCCTTGGTTATCTCCACTCCCTTTCTTGAACAAGGGAACAACATTTGCAATCCTCCAATTTTCCAGTACTTCTCCCGTCCCTATTGATGATGCAAAGATCATCTCCAGAGGCTCAGCATCTCCTCCCTCGCTTCCCACAGTAGCCTGGGGTATATCTCATCCGGTCCCAGTGACTTATCCAACTTAATGTTTTTCAAAATCTCCAGCACATACTCTTTCTTAATATCTATATGATCAAGCATTTCAGTCCACTGTAAGTCATCCCCACAATTGCCAAGATCTTTTCCCTGGTGAATACTGAAGTAAAGTATTCATTAAGTACCTCCACTACTTCTTCAGACTCCATGCACACATTTCCACTATTACACCTGATTGGTCCTTTTCTCACACGGCTCATCCTCTTGCTCTTCACATACTTGTAGAATGCCCTGGGGTTTTCCTTAATCCTGCTCACCAAGGCCATCTTATGGCCCCTTCCGGCTCTCCCAATTCCATTCTTGAGATCCTTCCTAGCAACCTTGTAATTTTCTAGAGCTCTAACAGTACCTAATTTCTAGAATTTTTCCTTTTCTTCTTAACTAGATTTTATACATCCTTTGTACACCATGGTTATTTAACTCTACCATCCTTTCCCTGCCTCAGTGGAACATACTATGCAGAACTCCATGCAAACATTCCCTGAACATTTGCCACATTTCTGCCATGCATTTCCCTGAGAACACCTGCTCCTAATTTATGTTCCCAAGTTCCTGCCTAATAGCATTATATTTCCCCCTACCCCAATTACATTTCCTCAAATTGTCTGCTCCTATCCCTCTCCAGCGCGGTGGTGAAAGAGATAAAGTTGCGGTCGCTACCTCCAAAATGCTCTCCCACCGAGAGATCTGACACCTGACCAGGTTCATTTCTCAATACCAGATCAAGTACAGCCTTGCCTCTAGATGGCTTATCTACATATTGTGTCAGGAAACTTTCCTGAACCCACCTTACAAACTCTACCCCATCTAAACCCCTTGCACTAAGGAGATGCCAATCAATATTAGGAAAGTTAAACTCTCCGATCACAACAACTCTATTATTATTGAACTGTTCCAGAATCTGCCTCCCTATCTGCTCCTTGATACTGTATCCCTGTTACTATTGGTGGTCTAGGAAAAACACCCAGTAGAGTTATTGCCCCTTTCCTGTTTCTGACTTCCACCCACACTAGCTCAGTAGACAATCCCTCCATGACTTCATCCTTTTATGTAGCCATGATACTATCCCTAATTAGCAATGCCATGCCTCCCTCTCTGTTCTTATTGAAACATCTAAAGCCTGGCACACTCAGCAGTCATTCCTGCTCCTGAGACATCCAAATCTCTGTAATGGCCACAACATCACACTTCCACGTATGCGTTTATGCTTTCAGTTGCTGCCACGTGATTGGCTGATTAAATATTTGCATTAATGAACAGGTATACAGATGTACCTAATAATGTGGCCACTGAATGTACATTAAATCAGACAAGAATAGATGTTGAGACATAAAAGAAAATGCTGTTTGGCATGGGAAGGCCGTAAACATTGAATTTAATATCTTGCTTCTTAAAAAATGGACATGGAAGCAAAGATGACAATCCAAAAGTAAAACAAGCTAACTCCATCTCTCTTTTCACAGATGCTGCCTGACCTGGTGAGTACTTCCAGAATTTTCTGATTTTATTAAAATATCTGGAGCATGTCCAGCAATGAAGGATGACAGAAGATAAGAGACATTAGTAGGGTTGAAGGAAGACACAAATAAGATATGAATTTTAAATTGGAAATTCAAAACCAAATGGGTTAATAGGATGTTTAACCTATAATATCAAAGTCAAAGTAAGTAAATTTTATTGCCCAAGTACATATATGTCATCATATTCAACCCTGAGATTCACTTCCTTGCTGGCACAATCATCAAATCTATAGAATAGAAACTATAACAGAATCAATAAAAGATCAATCAGAGTGCAGAAGACAACAAACTGTGCAAATGCAAATATAAATAAATAGCAGTAAATAATGAAAACAACAGATAATAAGATAAAGACTCATTCAAGTGAGATCATTGGTTGTGGGAACATCTCAATGGATGGGCAAGTGAGTGTAGTTATCCCCCTCTGTTCAAGAGCCTGATGGTTGAGGGGTAGTAACTGGTCTTGAACCTCATGGTGCAGGTCCTGAGGTTCTTGTACCTGATGGCAGCAACAAGAAAAGAGCATGGCCTGGATGGTGGCAATCTCTGAAGATTGCTTTCCTGTGACAGTGTTTACACATTTACTGTTACCACATTTGGCTTTGAATCAGATGGGTGGACTGATCAAAAATGTTACAGAAAGAAAATGTAGTCAGTAGAATATTGAAATTATCAATGGATTCTGAGGATTTTGGGAAGCCAGCATTGGTAATGTTTCTACAGTGCCTTGAGAAGTACTGCTGTGTGTAATCCACATCTCAGTGTTATGAAGATCGTGATCACCATGAGATTTATGATCAATTTGATGTTTCAATCTCCTTAAACCATTTTCCTGTCAGCTAAAAGTTGTACTGATGCACCAAAGGTGAATTTTACCTTCAAAGTCTTTGATAAGAGATGTCTCTGAGAGAAAAGCATTTCAAGATGTATATTGTATACATTCCTCCGACAGTAAATTGAACCTTTGAACCTTTGCTCCCTCCATGACAAGAACATCCATCATTGAAGAATGTGAGAAGATGAGCCTTTTACTCATTGTCCACTAGTCCTCTACCAGTCTTTCCTGACTGAAGAATACTGCTCTCTGACAAAAACTAACATCCACGTCAATAGCCTAGAAAATACAGATTACTTCTTTTCTCTCAGAGACATCTCTTACCAAAGGCTTTGAAGATAAAATTCATCTTTGGTGCAACAACAAAACATGCACGAAAACAGAGAAGTGCCCCAAAGAATAAACGACAGTTAAACATGAGAATCCCAAAGTCCCCCCCAGCTCCCCCCTCCTGCATATAAGCGGCAGCAATGCAACGATACCCCCCTGCACCCCGGCAAAAAAAGTGCACCCGCTACAGAGCACAAGCATGAGCTAGGCGATAGCAAAGATACAGACCTTGCAGTTTCCCCAATAGTTAGTTAGGTCTTTCAGCTTTTTGAGCACCTTCTCCCTTGTAATAGTAACAGCACCCACTTCTCTTCCCTCACACACTACAACATCTGGCACACTGTTAGTTTCTTCCACAGTGAAGACTGATGCAAAATACTCATTTCATTCACCTGCCATCTCCTTGTCTCCTGTTATTATTTCTCCTGCCTCATTTTCTAACGGTCCTGTATCCACTCTGATTTCTCTTTTATTTTTAACACATTAGAAAAAACTTTTACTATCCACTTTGATATTATTTGCTAGCTTGCTTTCATATTTCATCTTCTCCCTTCTAATGATTTTTTTTAGTTGCTCTCTGTAGGTTTTTAAAAACTTCCCAATCCTCCATCTTCCCACTAATTTTTGCTTTGTCGTATGCTCTCTCTTTTGTTTTTACATTAGCTTTGATTTCCCTTGTCAGCCACGGTTGTATTATTTTGGCATTTGAGTGTTTCTTCATTTTTGAAATACACATGTCCTGCACCTTCTTCATTTTTCCCAGAAACGTATGCCATCGCTGCTCTGCTGACATCCCTTATTCCACTGAAATACTACTACTTCAGACTTTACTTTCTTCCTATCAAATTTCAAGTTGAACTCAATCATATTGCGATCACTGATTCCTAAAGGTTCTTTTACCTTAAGCTCCCTAATTGACTCCAGTTCATTACATATCACCCAGTCCAGTATAGCTGATGCCCCAGTAGGCTCAATGACAAACTACTATAAAAAGCGATCTCTTAGGCATTCAACAAACTCACTCTCTTGAGATTCATTACCAACTGGATTTTCCCAATTGACTTGCATGTTAAGATCTCCCATGATTATTATAACATTGCCCTTTTGACACGCCTTTTCTATTTCCTGTTGTAATCTGTGGTCCACCTCCCAGCCACTGTTGGGAGTCCTGTATTTAACTCCTATTATTTTACTATTACAGTTTCTTAACGCAACCCACAAGGATTCAACATCTTCTGACCTATGTCACATCTTTCTACTGATTTGATCCCATTCTTTACAAATAGAGCCACGACTCCCCCTCTGCATACTTTCCTATCTCTCCGATACAGTGTGTAACCTTGGACATTCAGCTCCCAACTACAACCATCCTTCAGCCACAGTTCAGTGTTGACCACATCATACCTGGCAACCTGGAATAGTGCAACAGGATCATCCACCTTATTTCTTATACTCCACGCATTGAGATATAATGCTTTGAGTACTGTACTTGCCAACCTTTTTGATTTTGCATCCCCAATGTACTGTTGGGTCCATGGTGCGGAAGGAACTTGTTGAGTGCGACTATGTCCCATCACCTGCCTGCCCTTTCTGGCAGTCTGACTGCATGCTATCTTTACATTTTATCATCCGTCCTATCCTGAGTCCCATCACACTGGTTCACACTCCCCCCAACTGCCAAATTAGTTATACCCTCCCTAACAAACCTACTTGAGAGAATATTGGTCCCCCTCGGGTTGAGGTGCAACCGGTCACTTTTGAACAGGTCATACCTCGCCCAGAAGAGATCCCAATGATTCAAGAGTCTGAAGCCCTACCCCCTCCACCAGTTTTTCAGCCACACACTAATCTGCCAAATCATCCTGTTTCTACCCTCACTGGCGTGTGGCACAGGCAGCAATCCAGAAATTACTATCCTGCAGGCCCTGCTTCTCAACTTTCTACCTAGCTCTCTAAAATCTCTTTTCAGGATGCCTTTGCTTTTCCTTCCTACGTCATTGGTACCAATATGTACCAAGACATCTGGCTGCTCTCCCTTCCTCTCTAAAGCGTTGTGGACGTGATCTGAGATATTCCTGACCCTGGCACCTGGGAGGCAACATACCACCCGGGTGTCCCGTTCATGTCCAAAAAATTTCCTGTCTGTTCCCTCACTATTGAGTCCCCTATCACTACCGCTGTCTTCTTCTCTCTCTTTCCCTTCGGCACCATGGACCCATGCTCAGTCCCTGTAACCCGCTTGCTGTGGCATTTGCCCGGGAGGTTATCCCCCACAAAAGTATCCTTATTTTTGAGGGGAATGGCCACAGATGTGCTCTGCTCTAACTGCCTAGTTACGTTTCCATTTCTCCTGACAGTCGCCCAGCTACTCGCCACCTGCAACTTCGGGGTGACTACTTCCCTGTAATTCTGAGCAATTGTCTCCTCACTCTCCTGTACAAGCCAAAGGTCATCCAGCTGCTGCTCCAGATCCCTAACACAATCCTCAGGGAGCTGCAGCCGGATGCACTTCACGCAGGTGCAGTTCTCTGAGAGACTCCTGGTCTCCCAGAACTCCAACATCGGCATGAAGAACACACAACTGCTATTTACTATACCAAGTACATTAAGAGAAAAACAAAGAGAAAACTGTAACAGAAACTTACTCAGAGCCAACACATCTTTCGAGCAGAAGCCTCCTTTCAGCCAAAGCCTGACACTTCTACTCTCATCACTGGCCTACTCCCCACAATGGCTGCTCTGCTTGGCCCTCCTGAACCTTTATTTAGTTCGCAGTGCTTTGCTCCCGCTGCTGATTGGTCCTCTGCAATGGCCAAACGCCCACGAAGATCTCTTTTTAAATAAGCGTTGCTGACCTGCAAGAAACCTCTTCTCAGTGCTCTGCTCTCACTGCTGATAGGGCCCCTGCAAAAGGCCTGTGCTGATTAACTGGTTGGAGTGTTCTTTAACTTTTCACTTAGGGAGTCTGAGGTACCCAGCTGCATCATTAGGCTTCAATTATACCATTACACAAAGAGAACATAGTGACTTGTCTCAATGACTATCACCCAGTAGCACTTACATCCACAGTGATCAAGTGCTTTGAGAGGTTGATGATGAAACCTATCAGCTCCTGCCTGAAAAGAGAGTTTGATCCACTCCAACTGGCCAACCATCACAACAGGTCAACATTGGCTTTTCATTCAACTCGGGAACATCTGGACAGTGAAGATGTATACAGCAGGATGCACTTTATTGACTACAGATCGGCATTTAATACAATCATCTCCTCAAAACTAATCAATAAGCTTCAAGACCTTGGCCTTGTTACCTTCTTGTGCAATTGGATCCTTAATTTCCTCACTCACGGACCCCAGTTTGGATTGGCAAATATGTCTCCTCCACAATCTCCATCAGCACAGATGCACCACAAGACTACCACCCAGCTCTACTTGTTTTTTTTCACTTATGACTGTGAGGCTATGTACAACTCTAATGCCATGTTCGAGTTTGCTGATGACATCACTGTGATTGGCTGAATTAAACTTGATGATATATCAGCATATATAAGCGAGATTGAAAATCTGAGTGGTGCCACAACATAATCTCTCACTCAATGCCTGCAAGACCAAAGAGCTGATTATTGACTCCAGAAAGAGGAACCCAGAGGTCTATGTGGCGGTCCTCAACAGGGAATCAGTGATTGAGAGGGTCAGCAACTTCAAATTTCCTATTGTTATCATTTCAGAGGATCTCCGCTAGGTCCAGCACACAAGTGTCATTACAAAAAAAAGCACTGCAGTGCCTCCATCTTCTTAGAAGTTTGTGAAGATTTGGCAAGTCTTCTAAAGCTTTGACAAACTTCTCAAAGTTCATAGCACATTTACTTTTAAAATATGTATACTTTATACAACCTTGAGATTCATCTCTTTACAGGCAGGCACACATCAAAGAAACCCAATAGAACCTCTTAGAAAGAGACCGTCAACCACCCTGTGTGCAGAGAGGAAATAAAAACAAATTGTGCAAACGATAAAAGTAAGCAAATAACATTCAGAACTGAAGTTCGCAGAAGTGAGTCCACAGGCACAAAGCCACGTATCACTGCTGCCGATTCAGGAGCAGGCCACAGTCTCAGTTCAGCGTACAGATGGGTTGTTCCTCGCTCCCAGATCTGTGCCCTGCCATTGGGGTCTCAGATTGGTGCCCTGCTGCCCTGACCCGGACCTGACCTTTCCAATTCGGCCTGATGCTTAAATCGATCAAAGCTTGGTTCTGTCTTCACTCCTGGGCCCAGGCCTGGGCTTCACCTCAATGCTGCTTTGCCTCTGCTCGCCTTGCCTCAGTTCTGCCAGATTGACTTGCCTCCAAATCCACTCCAGCAATGGCCAAACATTGTCTCATTTCCTACTTTCAGGCCCAGACCCCCTTGCCTCGATTCAGCCACAACTGTCCCACACCTTCAAGACTTCAGTTCACAAGGCAAAAATGCCAGGTTGGAAAGGTGGTTCTAAAGCTCAACTCCAAAAGTGAAGTTACACACTGTTGACTATAGGGATCATTTATGAGAAAATAGTGTGATTAATAAAGTACTTAGTTGTTTTCTTTGTTTTGTTTGGCACTAATAAGTGCTGGGCTTCACCACTGCTTAAACCGGAAGCGTATAGATGTGTGGTGGAGAGTATATTGACTGGTTACATCACGGCCTGATATGGAAACACCAATACAGTTGAATGGAAAAATCCTACATAGTGTATTGGATACAGCCCAGTCCATCACAGGTAAAGCCCTCCCTACCATTGAGCACATCTACATGCAGTGCTGTCACAAGAAAGCAGCATCCATTATCCAAGACCTGCACCATCCAGGTTGTGCCCTCGTCTTACTGCTGCCATCAGGAAGAAGCTACAGGAGTCTCAGAACTTGCACCACCAGGTTCAGGAACAGTTATTGCCCCTGAACCATCAAGCTCTTGAACCAGAGGGGATAACTTATCTCAATTTCACTCACCCTATCACTAAACTGTTCCCACAACCTATGGACTCACTTTCCAGGACTCTTCATCTCACTATCTTGATATTTATTGCTGATGTATTATTATTATTCTCTTTTTATACTTGCACACTTTGTTGTCTTTTGCACATTGATTATTAGTGTGTCCTATTGGGTGTTGACTTTAACTGATTTGATTGTGTTTCTTGTATTTACTGCAAATGCCTGAAAGGAAATGAATCTCAGGTTGTATATGGTGACCAAGTGCTTTGAAAACAAGCAACACACATCAAAGTTGCTGGTGCACGCAGCAGGCCAGGCAGCATCTCTAGGAAGAGGTACAGTCGACGTTTCAGGCCGAGACCCTTCGTCAGGACTAACTGAAGGAAGAGTGAGTAAGGGATTTGAAAGTTGGAGGGGGAGGGAGAGATCCAAAATGATAGGAGAAGACAGGAGGGGGAGGGATGGAGCCAAGAGCTGGACAGGTGATAGGCAAAAGGGATATGAGAGGATCATGGGACAGGAGGTCCGGGAAGAAAGACAAGTTGGGGGGGGGATCCAGAGGATGGGCAAGAGGTATATTCAGAGGGACAGAGGGAGAAAAAGGAGAGTGAGAGAAAGAATGTGTGTATAAAAGTAAGTAACAGATGGGGTACGAGGGGGAGGTGGGGCATTAGCGGAAGTTAGAGAAGTCGATGTTCATGCCATCAGGTTGGAGGCTACCCAGACAGAATATAAGGTGTTGTTCCTCCAACCTGACTGTGGCTTCATCTTTACAGTAGAGGAGGCCGTGGATAGACATGTCAGAATGGGAATGGGATGTGGAATTAAAATGTGTGGCCACTGGGAGATCCTGCTTTCTCTGGCAGACAGAGCGTAGGTGTTCAGCGAAATGGTGTCCCAGTCTGCGTCGGGTCTCACCAATATATAAAAGGCCACATCGGGAGCACCGGACGCAGTATATCACCCCAGTCGACTCACAGGTGAAGTGTTGCCTCACCAGGAAGGACTGTTTGGGGCCCTGAATGGTGGTAAGGGGGAAAGTGTAAGGGCATGTGTAGCACTTGTTCCGCTTACACGGATAAGTGCCAGGAGGGAGATCAGTGGGGAGGGATGGGGGGTACGAATGGACAAGGGAGTCGCGTAGGGAGCAATCCCTGCGGAATGCAGGGGGGGGAGGGAAAGATGTGCTTAGTGGTGGGATCCCGTTGGAGGTGGCGGAAGTTACGGAGAATAATATGTTGGACCTGGAGGCTGGTGGGGTGGTAGGTGAGGACCAGGGGAACCCTATTCCTAGTGGGGTGGCGGGAGGATGAAGTGAAAGCATGCCCTTACACTTCCTCCCTTACCACCATTCAGGGCCCCAAACAGTCCTTCCAGGTGAGGCAACACTTCACCTGTGAGTCGGCTGGGGTGATATACTGCGTCCGGTGCTCCCGATGTGGCCTTCTATATATTGGCGAGACGCGACGCAGACTGGGAGACCGCTTTGCTGAACACCTACGCTCTGTCCGCCAGAGAAAGCAGGATCTCCCAGTGGCCACACATTTTAATTCCACATCCCATTCCCATTCTGACATGTCTATCCACGGCCTCCTCTACTGTAAAGATGAAGCCACAGTCAGGTTGGAGGAACAACACCTTATATTCCGTCTGGGTAGCCTCCAACCTGATGGCATGAACATCGACTCCTCTAACTTCCGCTAATGCCCCACCTCCCCCTCGTACCCCATCTGTTACTTATTTTTATACACACATTCTTTCTCTCACTCTCCTTTTTCTCCCTCTGTCCCTCTGAATATACCCCTTGCCCATCCTCTGGGTCCCCCCCGCCCCCCCCGTCTTTCTTCCCGGGCCTCCTGTCCCATGATCCTCTCATATCCCTTTTGCCTATCACCTGTCCAGCTCTTGGCTCCATCCCCCCCCCTCCTGTCTTCTCCTATTATTTTGGATCTCTCCCTCCCCCTCCCACTTTCAAATCTCTTACTAACTCTTCTTTCAGTTAGTCCTGACGAAGGGTCTCGGCCTGAAACGTCGACTGTACCTCTTCCTAGAGATGCTGCCTGGCCTGCTGCGTTCACCAGCAACTTTGATGTGTTTTGCTTGAATTTCCAGCATCTGCAGAATTCCTGTTGTTTGCTTTGAAAACAAATTTACATTGAACTTTGAACTTGATATAGAGGCTGCGATGCACATGATTGAGAAAAGCTGCAGAGGATTGTAAATTCAGCACTAGCGGCCCCATCATCAAGGACATCTTCAAAAGGCAATTCCTTGGAAAGGTGACGTACATCATTAGGCATCCTCATCATCCAGGACATGCCCTGCTTCACTGTTTTCATCAGGAAGGAGCTACAGGAGCCTGAGGATGCACACTCAACATTTCAGGAACAGCTTCCTCCCCTCTGCTATCAGATTTCTGAGCAGTCATTGATCATAGAAATTTACAGCACATTACAGGCCCTTTGGCCCACAATGTTGTACTGACCATGTAACCTACTCTAGAAACTGCCTAGAATTTCCCCAGCGCATAGCCCTCTATTTTCTAAGCTCCATGTACCTATGTAAGAGGCTCTTAAAACACCCTATTGTATCTGCTTCCACCACCGCCACGGGCAGTGTATTCCATGCACCCACTACTCTCTGTGTGAAAAACTTACTCCTGACATCACCTCAGTACCTATTTCTAAGCACCTTTAAAACAATGCTCCCTCATGTTAGCCATTTCAGCCCCGGGAAAAAGTCTCTGGCCAACTACACGATCAATGACCCTCATCATTTTATACACCTCTATCAGGTCACCTCTCATCATCCATCACTTCAAAGTGAAAAGGCCAAGTTCATTCAACCTCTTCTTATAAGGTACACCCTCCAATCCAGGCAACATCCCTGTAAATCTCCTCTGCACTCTCTCGATAGTATCTACATCCTTCCTGTAGTGAGGTGACCAGAACTGAACACAATATTCCAAGTGGGGTCTGACTAACGTCTCATATAGCTGTAACATTACCTCACAGCTCTTGAACTCAATCCCACGGTTGATGAATGCCAAAACACCATATGCCCTATTAACAACTCTGTCATCCTGCACAGCTGCTTTGAGTGTCCTATGGACACAGACCCCAAGATCTCTCAGATCCTCCAGACTGCCAAGAGTCTTACCATTTATATTATATCATGAACAATGAACATTCTTGTTCTCTTTTTATGCTATTATTGAAATTTATTGTAATTTTTTGTGTATTGTACTGTACTTTTGTTGCAAAACAACAAACTTCATGACATACATCAGTGAAAATAAAGCGGATTATGATTCTGAGCCATGAATATATTGAAAGGAGGTCAAATAGCTTTTTCTTGCAACACACACAGAATGTTGGAGGAACTCGGCAGACCAGGTGGCATCTATGGGAAGAATAAACAGTCAGGCCGAGACCCTTCATCAGGGCTGGAAAACAAGATGAGAAGTCAGAGCAAGAAGGTGGGGGGAGGGGAGGAAGAAGTACAAGGTGGCTGGTGATAAGTGGAGCTGAGAGAGGGGGAGGGGTGAAGTAAAAAGCTGGGTTGTTGACAGGTGAAAGAAATAAAGGGCTGGAGAAGGGGGAATTTGATAGGAGAGGGTAGAAGAGCATTCTCTTTCCCTGTTTTATGTTTTGATGATAGTCTACCTAAATTTAAGAGTATAACATCATCTAAGTGTCAAGTGGTTTTCTCATTTTGTGGGTGTTGATAGTTAAGGCCAGCCAATGATGGCTCTAACAACACAAAAGCTCCTTATTATATGTACAGCACAGCACCAAACACTCTCAAATTAGTTTCTGCAAGTTGCTTTGGGAAGGAAATAAAAAGCAAGTTGGTGATGTCACTTCCTCTATAAGCACAAGATCACTCTGAGCAAATTTAATTGGATGTTCCTAAATATATTAGCATTCAGTTTGACTACTAAGGTTGCTTTTACCCTGTTGAATAGAAAAACTTGCATTTCCCCATCAACGCTTTAATTGTTTATACCAATTATAATTCTACATAAACTCATCGACAGTACACTGTATAAACTGTAAAGAACAATTAGATATCAAAACAGGAAATGCAGGAAATACTCAGCATTTCAGAATGACAATATGCCAGTGATATTATACATGATTTTGAATTCTCATCTGCAGGACGAGAATTAGAAATAATGTTTCTGGTTGAAATCAGAATCAGAAACAGAATCAGGTTTAATATCACCAGCATATTTTGTGAAATTTGGTGTTTTGCACCAGTAGTACATTGCGATACATACAGTGCCTATAAAAAGTATCCCGCCCCCCCCTGAAGCTTTCATGTTTTATTGTCTCATAACCTTGAATCACAGTGGGATTTAATTTGGCTTTTTTGACACTGATCAACAGAAAAAGACTCGTTCATGACAAAGTGAAAACAAGTTTCTACAAATTGGTCTAAACTAATTACAATTATTAAACACAAAATAATTGATTGCATAAGTATTCACCCCCTTAAGTCAGTATTTAGTAGATGCACCTTTGACAGTAATTACAGCCTTGAGTCCATGTGGATAGGTCTCTATCACCTTTGCACATCTGAGTATTGCAATTTTTCCCCATTCTTCTTTACAAAACTGCTCAAGCTCTGTCAGATTGCGTGGGGATTGTGAGTGAACAAACCTCATCAAGTCCTGCCACAAATTGTCGATTGGATTGAGGTATGGACTTAGATAGGGCCACTCCAGGACATTAACTTTGCTGGTTTGAAGCCATTCCTGTGTAGATCTGGCTTTATGTTTGGAGTTATTGTCTTCCTGGAAAACACATCTTGTCCCGAGTCACATTTCTCTTGCAGACTGCATCAGGTTTTCCTCTAGGGTTTCCTTGTATTTTGCTGTATTCATTTTACCCTCTACCTTCACAAGCCTTCCAAGGTCTGCTACAGTGAAGCATCCCCACAGCATGATGCAGCCAGCACAATGCTTCACGGGAGGGATGGTGTGCTTTTGATGATGTGAGGTGTTCGGCTTACACCAAACATATCGTTTAGCCTGATGGCCAAAAAGCTCAATTTTGGTTTCATCAGACCATAGAATCTTCTTCCAGTTGAATTCAGAGTGTCCCACATACCTACTGGCAAACTCTAGCTGAGATTTCATATGTGTTTTTTTCAACAGTGGCTTTCTCTGAGAGGGAATCCTCATAGAGGGAACAGAAGTGGAATGAGTGAGCAGTTTCAAGTTCCTGGGTGGCAAGATCTCCAAGGATCTAACCTGCTCCCAACATATTGATGCAGTTATAAAGAAGGCAAGACAATGACAACTATACTTTATTAGGAATTTGAAGAGATTTGGTATGTCAACAAATACACTCAAATACTTCTAGAGATGTACCGTGGAGAGCATTCTGACAGGCTGCATCACTGTCTGGTATGGGGGAGTTACTGCACAGAACCGAAAGAAGCTGCAGAGGGTTGTAAATTTAGTCAGCTCCATCTTGGGTACTAGCCTACAAAGTACCTAGCAGATCTTCAAGGAGCAGTGTCTCAGAAAGGCAGCGTCCATTATTAAGGACCTCCAGCACCCAGGGCATGCCCTTTTCTCACTGTTACCATCAGGTAGGAGATACAGAAGCCTGAAGGCACACACTCGGTGATTCATGAACAGCTTCTTCCCCTCTGCCATCCAATTCCTAAATGGACATTGAATCCTGGGACACTACGTCACTTTTTTTTTAATATATAGCAATTCGAAGTTTTGCACGGTTTAATCTATCCAATATATGTATACTGTATAAAGTATACTTCTTTGCAATCTTTTTATTAGTTTCAGCATCATATAACATTACAGAAAAATAGATACAGCGAAATTGGGATTAATTTATTGAAAAAATAGTTTAACCAAATATAACCTTAATTGACACATAAATCATGAGCCTCCCAAAATCTCAAGTATAGCTCTAATATAGGGAAATATAAGATAAAAATGGAAAAAATATCATGGAAAAAGAGAAAAAAAAGGAAAAAAATTTCCCCCAAAACAGAAAAAACAATCTAAACCAACTAAAGATAAACTAAACTAACAGAAAGAAAAAGAATGGGCTATTATGATGCCTCATTAGTGTCGTTAACTCCGCTCCTCGCCCCGTATATAGAATAACAAATTAGAATTGGAAAAGGTCAAATTACATCATATGAAAGTATTGAATAAATGGTCTCCAAATCTCTTCAAATTTAATAGAAGGGTCGTAAATGACGTTCCTAATTTTTTCTAAATTTGAACAAGACATAGTTTGCGAAAACCATTGAAATATAGTAGGAGGATTCATCTCTTTCCAATTCATTAGTATGGATCTTCTAGCCATGAGTGTAACAAAAGCAATCATCCGACAAGCTGAGGGAGTCAGATGATGTTGTTCTATCATTGGTAAACCAAAGATAGCAGTAATAGGATGGGGTTGAAAGCATACTGTATAAGATTTATTTATTTATTTATTCTATATGATGTATTGCATTAAACTGCTGCTGCTAAGTTAACAAATTTCATGTCACATACCGCTGATAATAAACCTGGTTCTGATTCTGATTCTCTTTGCCACTCTCCCATAAAGCTGCGACTGGTGAAGCTCCTGGGCAACAATTGTTATGTGTGCAATCTCCCCCATCTCAGCCACTGAAGCTTGTAACTCCTTCAGAGTTGTCATAGATCTCTTGGTGGCCTCCCTCACTAGTCCCCTTCTTGCACAGTCACTCAGTTTTTGAGGACAGCCTGCTCTAGGTAGATTTACAGCTGTGCCATATTCTTTCCATTTCCTGATGATTGACGTAACTATACTCCAAGGGATGTTCAGTAACTTGGAAATGATCTTGTGTCATCCCCTGACCTGTGCTTTTCATAACCTTTTCAGAGTTGCTTGGAATTTTCTTTTGTCTTCATGACGCAGTTTTTGCCAGGATGCTGACTCACCAGTGGGTTGACCTTTCAGACACAGGTGTATTTTTACTACAGTCAATTGAGACACCTTGACTGCACATGGTGATCTCCGTTTAACTAATTATATGACTTAAAACCAAATGGCTGCACCAGTGATGATTTAGTGTGTCACATTAAAGGGGATGAATACTTATTTTGCATTTTTAATTTGTAATTAATTTAGGTCACTTTGTAAAGATCTGTTTTCACTTTGGCACAAAAGAGTCTTTTTTTTGTTGATCTGTCAAAAAAAAGCCAAATTAAATCCACTGTGAAACATTGTAAAACAATAAAACATGAATACTCCCGAGGGGGGTGTAAACTTTTTATAAGCACTGTAATAATAGAGAAAAAAATCTGAATTACAGTAAGTATGTATATATTAAATAGTTAAATTAAATAAGCAATGCAAAAATAGAAATAAACAATTACTGAGATAATGTTCATGGGTTCAATGTCCATTCAGAAATTGGATGGCAAAGGGGAAGAAGCTGTTCCTGAATTGTTGAATGTGTGCCTTCAGGCTTCTGTAATTTCTCATCAGAGCCGGAGCTGAGATAAAACTGTGCCTTCAGCCTGAAATGCTAACTCTCTTTCTCTTCCCACATGTGCAGCCTCATCTGTTGAATATTCTAACGTGTTCCGTCTGTATTTTAGACTTCCAGCATCTGCAGCTTTCTTTTATTTTCAATCATTAGTAATATTATAATTTGACCTGCCAGGCAACCAACAAATATTTTAATTCTGAATTCTAATCATGTCCTTCTATCAGCAGGGTTTAATCTCCCATGAGAAGCAGTTCATTCAAATCATCAAGCAATTGTGCTTGTCATTGCTAATCAGAACAGGGACCTTGTCTTTCCATGCTAATAATGTATGTAAATCTAATGTAGTTTCTAATAGGTGTGCAGTAAAATGAGGACTGTATTCCTTATGATCGATAATGGGTTCAAAGTACATTTATTATCAAAGTGTATACACATTATACAACATTGAGATTTGCCTCCTTACAGGCAGCCACAAAACAGAGAAATGCAATAGAATCCATTAAAAAATGAAGACAGTCAAATACCCAATGTGCAAAAAAAATTATGCAGAACAATAAAATGTAAGCAAATAACATTCAGAACTAAACTTCATGAAATGACTTCACAGCCACAAAGACAGTCATCACTGCAACTGGTCCAGGAGCCCATTAGTTGCAGGCCACAGCCTCAGTTCAGCATGGAGATGAGTAAACCTTGCCAAGCAGTGGGCTGAACACTGGCCTGCCCCTCACTTCCGGCCCTGACTCTGACCTTTTCAGTCTGGCCTGGCACTTAAATCAGCCAAACACAGGCTCGTTCCTCATTCTCGGATCCGGGCTCTGCCACTTCAACCTGCCCTCAGGCTCAGGCCTCATCGCTTCAATTTAACCTGTACCCAACATTTCCAATCTGATCCGGTGCTTAAAATGATCAAACAGCGGCTCGTTCCTCGCTCTTTGGCTCGGGCCCCTCCATGTCGACTCTACCTTACCTTGGCTCGACTTGTGGATACAAAATCTCCCTGATCACTCCCACGTGATGAAAATTCCTGCAACAAAATCAGTCAGTTCTATTGGTGATTACTGCTCAATTTTATCCCTAAGGAGACCACAACAATATTCTCTCAATATCCTCTGGGATAATGAGGGGTTTTTTTTGTGTCATACTCTGCCAGAGCCTCGGTGACCACTTTTTCAAGTGGTTGTCTTGGAGAAAAGATTCTGTGGGTGGTCCCCCATGTCCTTCTCACAGCGCAGTTTGTTTTTACGAGGCCGAGTTGCGAGCTCGACACTCAACCCGGCACGGATGGGAAGCGTGCCCGGGAGGGGCCAGACTGGATCCGAACACAGAAACCTTCGCTCCGAAGTTTGGCGCTGATGTCACTGCACCACCAGTCAGCTAATGAGGGGTAATCTCATTTAAATCTATTGAATGTTGGAAGGCCTCAATATAGTGGATGTGGAGGAGATGTTTCCTGTAGTAGGGGAGTCGAGGACCAGAGGGCACAGTCTCATAATAGAGGGACATCCATTTATAATGGAGATGAGGAGGAATTTCTTTAGCCAGAAAGAAGTGAATCTGTGGAATTTGTTGCCACAGATGGCTATGGAGGCCAAGTCATTGGGTATACATACTTAAGGCAGAAGTTGATAGATTTCTTGATTAGTCAGGAGATGAAGGGATATGGGGAAAAGGCAGGAGATTGGGGCTGAGAGGGTAACGGATTAGCCGTGTTCAAATGGCAAAGCAGACTCAAAGGGCCAAATGGCTTAATTCTGCTCCTATATCATGCAGTCTTATGGCCTTATCCTAGAGATTCTGGCAGGTATACGTCAATCATGCACTTTTGGATAGCTCGCAATGGCTGAGTAACTTTAAGCAATCTATTGCTATACGTACCCAATGATAGTCACGTTTCAGCAATTAGTAGTTTGTACATTAGTATTGCTTTTGATGAATACTATATTCTTGAGATATTTATATTCTATATTTTAATTCTGTTTTTCAAGAACCCTAATTGAAAACTATCAATTTTGTTAGTAAAGCCTGCTCCACACTACTAAGGATTCGGTGAAAAACATGTTAATTAAATCTTTTACTGGACAGTCTGTGTACACACACTAACTAATTTGATCAGGATGCACTATAATTGATTCTAAATTTTTCACAATGGGCTTTTGAACACTTCTTTCTTTCAATCACTTTCAAACCCCGCCTAACATACTGTTTTCGCCAAGTCATGTTTATTTTTGAATCAACAATCTAGGAGTAAATATGTATTTTAATACATGCTCTTACAAGTGTGATCCTTTGATAGATTCTGAGGCAATTCTCTAGATAAGCACTCCACAAGGCATTGGAAGTATATTGGTAGTTCTTCCATCAGGCTCTTGGCAGATGAGCAGGGATGCACTATGTGGCTTGTCCCTTCCAGTCATTTTCTGCCTTGTAGAATAGAAAACGTAAACCCTGACATGATACACGTTCAGAGCCCATGCCGCAAATCTTCACCTGGGTCATTTGCATAATTTTTAAGAAGAGCTGAATAAAGTCTCTATCCCTCATCACTCAGCCTGTAAGATCTCATAACTCTGCCCTCCAGCAATACAACTCTCCAGGGTTTTAAACTGTCTGACACTCATGCCAAATAACAAATAACAAAGCCAATTTCATAGCACTTTGTCTCAGTGGGAAAATGTCAATCATTTGCAAATCTCCCTTTGACACTCGAGGCATGAATGTTAATGATCAGAAATATACAAGGCACACAGTTAAAGAAAAAACTAATGTGATCAGAATATCATGACAGGTTGGAACTGTGATGAGAAGTCATTTACAATATTATAGATTTCCCAGCTCTTCCATCATATCACAACCATCTTGTTTTAAAGCATAATCAGCAGACAATACTTTGTTGCTAGCATTCTCTGGGAAATAAACTTGTATTACTCAGTCCAGCATCATCTTTTTAAATATACAGTGACATTCACAGATTCCTTCAAAGGTAAAGTTGATTGACACTGCAGCCTAATCTCAGGGCATATTCTTTAAAGCTGCGGAGAGTATTATATTCCGTGCTAACTAAGGCTGCTATTCATTCAACGGCAAGTTTCCATCAATCACTGCACAAACTAAGCAGGCACGAACCTTCATAATTATTCACATTAGATATCTAAAAGTTACCATAGGCAAAGATTGAACACTACTGATCTAAAATAAATGCACTGTGTAATCATACATACAATTTTAATCAGTGTTTTTCGTTTGGTGGAAAGAATATTGGCTATTCCTCTGGTGTACTTTCGCACCTCTAATAGACCAGAACTGCAATATTATTCATCAAGCCAGTTCATTATGAACAGAAGACCATTTCGCTGAGAACTTCACACTACTTTAACATTAAGATTTCAAAGTTCAAAGTAAATTTATTATTAAAGTACCATACATATGTTACCATATAAAACCCCGAGATTCATTTTTTGTGGGCATACTCAATACATCTAAGTAACTATAATAGAATCAGGGAAGGACCACACCATGGGGTAGATAAACAATGTGGAAAAGATTATTTCTTTGCAAAACATACTGTACAAATACCAAAATAAAAAAAGAAATAATAATAAAAATAAAATATTATAATACCATAAGACATAGGAGCAGAATTAGGCCATTCAGCCCATTGAGTCTGTTCTGCCATTCCTTCACGGCTGATCCCAGATTCCACTCAACCTCATACTCCTGCCTTCTCACCATATCCTTTGATGCCTGACCGATCAGGAACAATCAACTTCAGATTGGGAAAACAAGGCCAGTACTGGACCTCAAGAGTGAGAATTTGTAGAATGTCTAAGGGATGACTTGATAGAACAGCTTGTTGTTGAGCCTACTAGGGGATCAGCTGTGCTGGATTGGGTGTTTTACAATGATCCGGAGGTGATAAGCGAGTTTAAGGTTAAGGAACCCTTAGGGAACAGTGATCACAATATGATTGAGTTCACTTTGAAATTTAAGAAGGAGGAACTAAATTCCAATGTGTCAGTATTTCAGTGGAATAAAGGAAATTACAATGGCATGAAAGGGGAACTGGCCAAGGTTGACTGGCAAGAGACATTTGCAGGAAGGACAGCAGAGCAGCAATGGCTGGAGTTTCTGCGAAAAATGAGGGAAGTGCAAGACAGATATACTCCAAATATTTAAACTATGGGATTAATGAATATGTGGTTAAATTTGCCAATGATACAAAAATAGGTGGAGAAGTGGGTGTATTGAGGAAACAGAGAGCCTGCAGAGAGACTTAGATAGTTTAGGGGAATGGGCAAAGAAGTGGCAAATGAAACACAATGTTGGAAAATGTATAGTCATGCACTTCAGTGGAAGAAATAAACGGGCAGACTATTATTTAGATGGGGAGAGAATTCAAAATGCAGAGATGCAAAGGGACTTGGGAGTCCTTGTGCAAGAGACCCTAAAGGTTAACCTCCAGTTTGAGTCGGTTGTGAAGAAGGCAAATGCAATGTTGGCATTCATTTCTTGAGGTATAGAATATAACAGCAGGGATGTGATGCTGAGGCTCTATATGGCACTCGTGAGACCACACTTGGAGCATTGTGTGCAGTTTTGGGCTCCTTATTTTAGAAAGGGTTTACTGACATTGCAGAGGGTTCAGAGAATGATTCCAGGAATGAAAGGGTTACCGTATGAGTAATGTCTGGCAGCTCTTGGGCCATATTCCCTGGAGTTCAGGAGAATGAGGAAGGATCTCACAGAAACCTTCTGAATGTTAAAAGATCTGAACAGATTAGATATGACAAAGTTATTTCCCATGCTAGGGGAGTCTAAGACAAGAGGACACGACTTCAGGATTGAAGGACGCCCATTTAGAACAGAGATGCAGAGAAATTACTTTCGTCAGAGGGTGGTAAATCTGTGGAATTTGTTGCCACGAGCAGCTGTATAGGCCAAGTCATTGGGTGCATTTAAGGCAGAGATAAATAAGTTCTTGATTAGCCAGGGCATCATAGGGTATGGGGGAAAGGAAGGGAGTGGGAATGACTGGAAGAATTGAATTTGCCCATGATTGAGTGGCGGAGCAGACTCGATGGGCTAAATGGCCTACTTCCGCTCCTTTGTGTTATGGTCTAAAATTTCAGTTTTTTCCGTATTTAGTTTTAAGAGAATCAAACTCATCAGTTCTGTAATGCTGGTAAGACATAAGATCAGAGGATTTTAAGCCTCAGGGCCATCTGGTGTAATAGACATACAATTGTGTGTCATAGATACATAGAAAACCTACTGGACACTACAGGCCCTTCGGCCCACAAAGCTGTGCCGAACATGTCCTTACATTGGAACGACTTAGGTTTACCCATAGCCCTCTATTTTTCTAAGCTCCATGTAGCCATCCAGGAGGCTCTTAAAAGATCCCATCATTTCCACCTCCACCACTGCTGCTGGCAGCCCATTCCACTCACTCAACACCCTCTGTGTAAAAAAACTGACATCTCCCTGTACCTACCCTGACATCTCCTCTGTACCTACTTCCAAGCACCTTAAAACTATGCCCTCTCATGCTAGCCATTTCAGCCCTGGGAAAAAGCCTCTGACTATCCACACGATCAATGTCTCTCATTATCTTGTACACCTCTATCGGGTCACCTCTCATCCTCCATCGCTCCAAGGAGAAAAGGCCGAGTTCACTCAACCTATTCTCATAAGGCATGCTTCCCAATTCAGGCAACATCCTTGTAAATCTCCTGTGCACTCTTTCTATGGTTTCCACGTCCTTCCTGTAGTGAGGCGACCAGAATTGAGCACCGTCCTCCAAGTGGGGTCTGACCAGGGTCCTATATAGCTGCATCATTACCTCTCGGCTCCTGAACTCAATCCCACGATTGATGAAGGCCAATGCACCGTATGACTTCTTAACCACAGAGTCAACCTGCGTAGCAGCTTTGAGTGTCCTATGGCTCGGACCCCAAGATCCCTCTGATCCTCCACACCGCCAAGAGTCTTACTGTTAATACTATGTTCTCCCATCATATTTGACCTACCAAAATGAACCACTTACCACTTCACACTTATCTGGGTTGAACTTCATCTGCCACTTCTCTGCCCAGTTTTGCATCCTATCAATGTCCCACTGTAACCTCTGACAGCCCTCCACACTATCCACAACACCCCCAACTTTGTGTCATCAGCAAATTTACTAACCCATCCCTCCACTTCCTCATCCAGGTCATTTATAAAGATCACAAAGAGTAGGGGTCCCAGAACAGATCCCTGAGGCACACCACTGGTCACTAGCCTCCATGCAGAATATGACCCATCTACAACCACTCTTTGCCTTCTGTGAGCAAGCTAGTTCTGGATCCACAAAGTAACGTCCCCTTAGATCCCATGCCTCCTTACTTTCTCAATAAGCCTTGTGTCACGTGACTGGCAACAATGAGTATAGAATTGAGTCAGGATTTATAAAAACAATCAAACATTTATTAAACTCTGCTCAATATTAAAAAAAATAAACAAACGAAAATCTTAACTGGAAGTAAACTGCTATGCGACTATTTAACAAACCACTATACTCAGTACTAATTCTTAGAGTAATAAATGCGAAAACAGTCTTAAAGTGGTAAATTAGAACACAGTTCTTAGAAAAGTGAATTTGCAAGTCCAAGAGATTTATACAGTCAATTAGAAGAGACTTTCCTGAAGTAAAGAATTCCTCGAAGACATGACGTCACGCCAGTCCCAGCTGGATCCTGCCTTGTCCACAGGATTCACGATGACGGAAATAAAACAATTTAAAGGCACTGACCTTTCCATCCGGATACTAGATACTGCACAGCCTTTTCTGCCACTTTTAGCAGAGGCTATTTCATGCAGATCACTCTTTCTTGAATGAATTCAATAATGGTCGATTCTCTCCAAAATCGTCGAACGACTCCTTCAGGTTCCTGTCTTCACTCTCCAACATTACTGAAAAGATACATCAACAAACCTGGTAGGAATTGGTTAAACTGCCGGTCCAGCACTTTTGCACCTTACAATAGAACGTAAAACACCGTTTTAAATCAAAACTGCGTCATAAGGCAAATATGCAGTGGAGCGGAGTCTCTGGCCAACGTTCTAACTGGAAAAACTAACCGCATCACCCCAGGGGTCTCCTTTTATACCAGTGGTGAACATGTCATCATGTGACTTCACATCGGCGGGAAAATTACACCATGTGACCTCCGCAAGACTATTACATCATCCTCATAAGACAGTCACAAGATATCCATGAGGTATGTAACACCTGCATGGGGTACCTTATCAAATGCCTTGCTGAAATCCACATACACTACATCAACTACTCTACCTTCATCAATGTGTTTAGTCACATCCTCAAAAAACTCAATCAGGCTCGTAAGGCACGACCTGCCCTTGACAAAGTCATGCCAAATATTCTTAATCATATTATACTTCTCCAAATGTTCATAAATCCTGCCTCTCAGGATTTTCTCCATCAACTTACCAACCACTGAAGTAAAACTCACTGGTCTATAATTTCCTGGGCTATCCCTACACCCTTTCTTGAATAAGGAAACAACATCCGCAACCCTCCAATCCTCCAGAGGCTCAGCAATCTCCTCCCTCGCCTCCCACAATAGCCTGGGGTACATCCTGTCCAGTCCCAGTGACTTATCCAACTTGATGCTTTCCAAAAGCTCCAGCACATCCTCTTCCTTAATATCTGCATGCTCAAGCTTTTCAGTCCACTGTAAGTCATCCCTACAATTGCCAAGATCCTTTTCCATAGTGAATGTTGAAGCAAATATTCTTTACGTACCTCTGCCATCTCTTCCGGTTCCATACACACTTTTCTACTGTCACACTTGATTAGTCCTATTCTAGCAAATCTTATCCCCTTACGCTTCACATACTTAGATTAGATTAGATTATGAGGACACTCAGTCCTCGTTTATTGTCATTTAGAAATGCATGCATTAAAAAAGTGATACAACATTCCTCCAGAATGATTTCACAAGAAAACACAGGACAAACCAAGACTAAAATTACTAAACCACATAATTATAACATATAGCTACAACAGTGCAAAGCAATATCATAATTTGATAAAGGGCAGACCATAGGCATGGTAAAACAAAGTCTCAAAGTTCCGATAGACTCGTCATCTCATGCAGGTGGAAGAAGGGAGGAACTCTCCCTGCCATGAATCTCCAAGTGCCGCCAACTTGCCGATGCAGCACCATTGGAAGCACCCGACCACAGCGGACTCTGAGTCCGTCTGAAAACTTCGAGCCTCCGACCAGCTCCTGTGACACGGCCTCTCTGAGCACCATCCTCTGTCGAGGTCTTCGACCCCACCCCGGCCGCCGAGCAACAAGCAAATCCAAGGACTCGGGGCCTTCTCCTTCGGAGATTCTGGACCACGCAGTAGCAGCAGCAGCGAACCAGGTATTTCAGAAGTTTCACCAGATGTTTCTCCGTGCTTTCATGTCCGTCTCCATCAAATCAGGATTGTGCACGGCACCCTACTTGACAAATAACAGACATCACCACCGGAGTGGCCGCTGTGAGCTGCGTTGTGTTGCCATCTTCTCCTCCCGCCAGTTGATAGTAAACTTGTAGAATGCCTTGGGGTTTTCCTTAATCCTGTCCACCAAGGCCATCTCATGGCCCCCTCTGGCTCTACTAATCTCTGTCATTACCTATTTTTTTTGAACCTTTCATAAGCTCTTCTTTGCTTCTTGACTAGATTTACAACAGTCTTTTTACACCACGGTTCCTGTACCCTACCATCCTTTCCCTGTCTCATCGGAACATATCTACGCAGAATGCCACGGAAATATCCCCTGAACATTTGCCACATTTCTTCCATACGTTTCCCTGAGAACACCTATTTCCAATTTATGCTTCTAAGTTCCTGCCTGATAGCCTCATATTTCCCCTTTCCCCAATTAAACATTTACCTAACTTATTTGTTCCTATCCCTCTCCAATGTTATGGTAAAGGAGATAGAATTGTGATCACTATCTCCAAAATGCTCTCCCACTGAGAGACCTGACACCTGACTAGGTTCATTTCCCAATACCAGATCAAGTACAGCCTCTCCTCTTGTAGGCTTATCTATATATTGTGTCAAGAAACCTTCCTGAATACACCTAACAAACTCCATTCCATCTGAACCCGTCACTCCATGGAGATGCCAATCAATATTTGGGAAATTAAAATCGCCCACCACAACAACCCTGTTATTATTACTCCTTTCCAGAATCTGTCTCCCTATCTGCTCCTTGACATCCCTGTTACTTTTTGGTGGTCAATAAAAAACACCCAGTAGAGTTATTGACCTCTTCCTACTCCTAACTTCCACCCACAGAGATTCTGTAGACAACCCCTCTATGACTTCCTCCTTTTCTGCAGCCGTGGCACTATCTCTGATCAGCAGTGCCACACCTCCACCTCTTTTGCCTCCTTCCCTGTCCTTTCTGAAACATCTAAAGCCTGGCACTTGAAGTAGCCAAGTCTCTGTAATGGCTACAACATCATAGCTTCAAGTACTGATCTACGCTCTATGCTCATCTGCATTATTCATAATACTCCTTGCATTAAAATAGACACATCTCAAACCATTGGTCGGAGTGCGCCCTTCCCCTATCACCTGCTTGTCCTCCCTTTCGCACTGTCTCCAAGCTTTCTCTGTTTGTGAGCCAATTTCCCTTTCCTCCATCACTTCAGTTTGATTCCTACCCGCAAGCAATGCTAGGTTAAACTCTCCCCAATAGCCTTTGCAAACCTCCAACCAGGATATTGGTGCCCCTCAGATTCAAGTGCAACCCGTCCTTTTTGTACAGGTCACACCTGCCCCATAAGAGGTCCCAATGATCCTGTCACGGTCCCAACCGATAATTCCTCTTATTATCCTCATTCTCTTTTCCCTGTGTTCTCCTGGGCTCCTTGATTGCAGCAACTTATTCTCTTCTAAACCTGCTGCATAAAAACCCCAGCTTTGCATCCACTCGTTGCCAGACGGTTGCTTCAGCCAGTGCGGTAATTCACATTCCCAGCCGCGTAGAATGGTGTATTCTGAGTTTAACTTCAGTACCGAGGTTCCCCTGTGTAACTCTGTCTCTCCGTGTCAAGATAAGTATTCTAAGTTTTACTTCAGTACCGAGGTTTACCTGTATAGCTCGGTCTCTCTGTGTTAAGAAAAGTTTTGTCTGCCACTTGCCTTTCTACACTCCGTGTCAAGATAAGTGTTGCCTGCCGCCTGGCTCCTGTTTGTCGTTGAGCTCCAGCAACGCCCTGTGTCAAGAAAAGTTTTGTCTGCCGTTTGTCTTTCCATGTAACGTTCCATGTCAAGATAAGTGTTGCCTGCTGCCTGTCTCCTGTTTGCCGTTCAGCTCCAGCAACGCCCTGTGTCAAGAAAAGTTTTGCCTGCCTCCTGCTCCTCCGTCCACCTGCGCTGCTTGCCTATGTTAATTCTGTCTCTCGTCCGCTTAGAATTGTGTATTCTAAGTTCCGTTCCCACGCTGTTTTCCGGTGTTAACCCTGTCTCTTGACCGCTAAGAGTTGTGGATTCCAAGTTCTGTTTCTGTGCTTTTTGCCTGCATTAACCCTGTCTCTCCGTGTTAATAGGAGCATTGAACACCGCCTATCTGCCTGTTCATCCTCCCGCCTGCTGTTCTCCTCAAGCCATGCTCGCACTCTGGTCTGCATCCCTGCTCTGCCTCGTTCCGCCACCCGCCTACACTCTCCGTTGGCTCGGTGGTTAAACGCTGCTTTCCCACCGTAGCGACCCAGGTTCGATCTCCAGCCAAGCCTTCCTCGCTCCTCGGCTTTCCTCTGCCTAATCCTCGCTCCCTGGCCTTCACTGTAATCATTGATAAACACTGTAGATTACTCTACCTCTGTGTCTGTGTCCTGTGTTTGGGTTCACCCTGTTCCATTGCAACAGATCCAGAACTCTGAATCCCTGCCCTTGCTCCAATCCCTCAACCATGCATTTATCCTGCACCTCACTCTATTCCTATACTCACTGTCACATGGCACAGGCAGTAATCCCGAGATTACTACTTTTGAGGTCCTGCTTCTCAACTTCCTTCCTAACTGCCCATAGTCTGTGTTCAGGACCTCCTCTCTTTTCCTACCTATGTCATTGGTACCAATATGGACCTCGATCTCTGGCTGTTCTCCTTCCCACTTCAAGATATCGTGGACGTCATCAGAAATATCCCGAATCCTGGCACGTGGGAGGCAAACTACCATCTGTGTTTCTTTCCTGCATCCACAGCAATGCCTGTTTGACCCCCTAACTATAGAGTCCCCTATTACTGCTGTCATCCTCTTCCTTTCCCTACCCTTCTGGGCCACAGGGCCAGACTCTGTGCCAGAAGCTCGACCACTGTTGCTTCCCCGAGGTAGGCCGTCTCCTCCAACAGTACTCAAACAAGAGTACTTATTGTTAAGTGGGACAGCCACTGGGGTACTCTCTAGCATCTGCTTCTTGCCCTTCCCTCTCCTGACTGTTACCCATCTATGTCTCCCCAAGCCGTGGAGCAACTACCTGATGATAGCTCCTTTCTATCACCTCCTCACTCTCCCTGACCAGACGAAGGTCATCGAGCTGCATCTCCAGTTCCCTAATGTGGTCTTTAAGGAGCTGTAGCTCGATGCACCTGGTGAAGATGTGGCCGTCCGGGTGGCTGGGAGTCTCCGGGACATCCCACATCTGACACCAAGCACAGAAAACCGGCCTCACACACATACTTTCTAGATAACCTACCTTGCCTCAACCCTTTATCGCCAAAGCCCTGTTGAGCCAAAGCCTTCCTACTCTGTTTCCCACTACTCCATCACCCACTCTGTAAAGCTGTCCTGTTTTTAAACTCTTCCTGCTATTCTCACTGGCCAACCTCAATGCGGCTGCACAGTCGTGCCCCGTTCAAACCGCTGAAGAGGTAACTGTCTGCATAGTTGTGGTAATTTACCTTGTGTTGTGAAATAATTTTGAAATAAAGACAACAAAGATGTGGTCGCAGGAGGCTGAGGAATAGTTGTGGGATTGCTTCAAGTGTTGGTAATCTGGGCCATGTCCAAGCATGCATCTGTGGATCTGTAGAAATACACCATGGTTGTCATGGGCTTCATTAAGACAGTTTTACATGAGTGTGGTCCCCACAAAATCATTCAGAGCCTTCCCAACCAGAAGGCCTGGATGAACCATCAGATCTGCAATTTGCTGAGGGCCAGATCAGTGGCATTCAGGTCTGGCAACCAAGTTTAATACAAGAGACCCAGGTACAATCACTGGAAAGCCACCTCACATGCAAAGTGGTAATCCCAGACCAAATTTGAATCTCTGATTAGATTAATTAGATTATGAGGACACTCAGTCCTCGTTTATTGTCATTTAGAAATGCATGCATTGAAAAATGATACAATGTTCCTCCAGAAAAATATCACAGAAACACAGGACAAACCAAGACTAAAACTGACAAAACCACATAATTATAACATATAGTTACAACAGTGCAAAGCAATACCATAATTTGATAAAGCGCAGACCATGGGCACGGTAAAAAAAAGTCTCAAGTCCCGATAGCCCCATCATCTCATGCAGACAATAGAAGGGAGAAACTCTCCCTGCCATGAACTCCAAGCTCCGTAATCTTGCCGATGCATTGGAAGCATCTGACCGCAGCCGACTCTGAGTCCGTCTGAAAACTTCGAGCCTCCGACAAGCCCTCTGACACCGAGCACCATCTCTGCCGAGCACTTCGACCCCGCCCCGGCCACTGAGCAACAAGCAAAGCCGAGGACTCGGAGCCTTCCCCTGCGGAGATTCTGGATCACACAGTAGCAGCGGCAGCGAAGCAGGCATTTCAGAAGTTTCACCAGATGTTCCTCCGTGCTCTCACGCCTGTCTCCATCAAATCAGGATTGTGCACGGCACCCTACCTGACAAATAACAGATATAATTCACCAGAGTGGCCGCTGCAAGCTGCGTCGCGCCGCCATCTTCTCCTTCCACCTGATACATAGATGCATCCATCTGATGTATGCTCTATAGGTGCGGCAGGCTTGAATTCTATCACCTACTACAAAGTGAAACCCAACGACATAGGTGACAACAATGTTTCATTCCCAAATGAGCTTAATGCCTTTTATGCTTATTTTCACAATCAAAACATAGAGGCACCTTCACAAACTCCCACAGACCCAATAACGTGTGAATTCAGTCTCTAAAGCGGATGTGAGAGCATTCTTCAGGAGGGTGAATCCAAGGAAAGTACCCTCCCCAAATGTGGTACCTACCGAGTACTAAAGATCTGTGATCAACTAGCTGGAGTGTTTAATCTGTCACTTTGGTAGTCTGAGCTTCAAGCAGGCTTCAACTATACTTGGTACTAAGAAGAACGTTAGAACCTGCTTCAGTGCCTATTGTCCATCAACCACTGTGATGAAGTGCTTTGAGAGGTTGGTGCTGAACCATATCAACTCTTCTCTGGATCCACTCCAAGTTGCCTACCGTCGCAACAGGTGAAGAGCAGCTGCCATTTCATTGGCTCTTCACTCAATCCTGTAACATCGGGGCAGCGAAGATGCATACATCAGGATGCTTTGCATCAACTAAAGCTCAGCATTTAATACTATCATCCCCTCAAAACTAATCAATAAGCTTCATGTCATAGGCCTCAATATCTTCTTATCCAACTGGATCCTTGATTTCCTTGCTGGCAGACCCCAGTCAGTTCAGATTGGCGACAGCAACTCTTCCACAACCTACCTCAGCACAGGTGCACTACAAAGCTATGAGCTACTTATGAATGTGAGGTTAAGCACAGCTCCAATGACATATTCAAGTCTGCTGATTACACCACTGTCATTGGCCAAATCAAGGGTGGTGATGAATCAGCATGTAGGTGGGAGGTTGAAGATCTGGCTGACTGGTGCCGCAACAACAACCTCTCACTCAATGTCAGCAAGACCAAGGAGCTGAATGTTGACTTTAAGAGGAGGAAACTGGAGCTACATGAGCCATAAGACCATAAGATACAAGAGCAGAAGCAGGCCATTCGGCCCATCAAGCCTGCTCCACCATTCAATCATGGGCTGATCCAATTCTTCTAGTCATCCCCACTCCTCTGCCTTCTCCCCATACCCTTTGATACCTTGGCAAATCAAAAACCCATCTATCTCTGTCTTAAATGCACCCAATGACTTGGCCTCCACAACCGCTCGTGGCAAAAGATTCCACAGATTTACCACCCTCTGACTAAAGTAATTTCTCCACATCTCTGTTCTAAATGGGTGTTCTTCAATCCTGAAGTCATGCCCTCTTGTCCTAGATTCCCCTACCACGGGAAATAACTTTGCCATATCTATATCTAATCTGTTCAGGATCTGAGCCAGTCTTCATTGGGGAATCTGAGGTGGAGAGCGTCAGCAACTTTAACTTCCTTTGTGTTATCAACTCAGAGAAACTGTCCTGGGTCCAGCATATAATTGTTATTACGAAGAAAGCACAGCAGCGTCTCTACTTTCTTAGAAGTTTGCATAGATTCAGCAGGTTATTTAAGACTTTGACAAACTTCTATAGAAGTGTTGTGGAGAGTATATTGACTGGTTGTATCACGGACAGTTATGTTAACAATAATGCACTTGTACAGAAAATCCTACAAAAAGTAGTAAATACAGCCCAGTGCCTCACAGGTAAAGCTTTCATTGAGTACATCTACATGGACTGCTGTAGCAGGAAAGCAATGACCTCCCCCACCAACCAGGCAATGCTCTCTTCTTGCTGTTGTCATCAGAAAGAAGGTACAGGAGCTTCAGGACCCACACCACCAGGTTTAGAACCGGCTGGTGGCATAGTGGCATCAGTGCTGGACTTCGGGGCGAGAGGTCCCGAGTTCGAATCCGGCCGGCTCCCTTGCACACTCTCCATCTGTGCCTGGGCTGAGTGTCGAGCTAACAACTCGCCCTCGTAAAAGAAAACCTGGAGAGGGATGGGCTCCACCAAGTTTCAGATGCCCAAGACACGCCGTACGATGAGCATACCAAAAAAGCTTGTCATGACGGTGCCCTGAAGACTCCACCAGGAGTTAAGGGCACGCGCGCGTGCGCGCGCACACACACACACACACACACACACACACACACATTATCCCTCAACCATCAGGCTCTTGAATCAGAGGTGATAACTTCAGTCAATTTCATTTGCTCCATCACTGAACTGGACTCACATTCAAGGAATCTTCGTCTCTTGTTCTCAATATTAGCTGCTTATTTAATAATGATAATTATTATAATTTCTGTTTTTCTCTTTTTGTACTCTCACAACTACTGTGTTTTTTTTTGCACATTGGTTGTTGTCCTCCCTGTTGGCTGTAGACTTTCATGGATTCTATTGTAGGATGCTGTCTAAGTTGCATGCCATCTTGGTCAATATTTCCCATCTACTACATAATGTACTGGTTGGGCACAGGAGTACATTCAGTCAGAGACTCATTCCACCGAGATGCAGCACAGAGCGTCATAGGAAGTCATTCCTGCCTGTGGCCATCAAACTTTACAACTCCTCCCTTGGAGGGTCAGACACCCTGAGCTAATAGGCTGGTCCTGGACTTATTTCATAATTTACTGGCATAATTTACATATTACTATTTAACTATTTATGGTAATATTGCTATTTATTATTTATGGTGCAACTGTAACGAAAACCAGTTTCCCCCGGGATCAATAAAGTATGACTATGACTATGACTATGACTATGACTATTTATTGTGCACACGTGGCCGAGTGGTTAAGGCATTCGACTAGTGATCTGAAGGTTGTGAGTTCGAGCCCCATCCGAGGCAGCATGCTGTGTCCTTGAACAAGGCTCAACAGTGCTCTGTGACGACACCGGCGCCAAGCTGTATCGGCCCTTGCCCTTCCCTTGGATAACATCAGTATCGTGGAGAGGGGAGACTTGCAGCATGGGCAACTGCTGGTCTTCCATACAACCTTGCCCAGGCCTGCGCCCTGGACAGTGAAGACTTTCCAGGCGTACGTCCATGGTCTTGCAAGACTAACGGATGCCTTAAATTGTATTTATTATGGTTGCCTATAAGGAAAGGAATCTCACGGTTCTATGTGGTGACATATGTATATTTTGATAATAAATTTACTTTGAACTTTGAAGTGCTGGGAACTGGGATTAGTTTAAATATATATCTTGATTGACATAGGTATGTATACGCTGAAGTATCTTTCCCGTGCTGTGTAACTCTATGACCTGTTCTAAGTCACCTTCTGGTGTTCATCTTCAGACATCTGTTCAAATGTGTGAAACAAAAAACTCACATGTGAATACCAATCAGTCCAGAGGTCCAAAATTGGACCTTCAGATTCAGGAAAACAGTTGCAACACAACATGTAACTTCAGACTAAAAGTAAGCATTTCTCTCAGGAATCGTGGGATGTAGGTCATAAGACCATAAGATACAGAAGAAGAATTAGGCCATTTGGCCCATCGAATCTGCTCCGCCATTTCATCACAGCTGATTCATTTCACTCTCAGCCCGAATCTCCTACCTTCTTCCCATATCTCTTTATGTCCTGACTGATCAAGAATCTATCAACCTCTGTCTTAAATATACCCAATGACTTGGACTCCACAGCTGCCTGTGGTAACAAATTTCACCAATTCACCACTCTATGGCTAAAAAAATACTTCCTCATCTCCACTCTAAATGGATGCCGCACTACTCTAAGGCTGGGCCCTCTGGTCTTGGGATGGGAGAATGGGAGAAAGGCAAAATTATGAAGGTTTAAAGTGTGAGAATGAGAATTCTAAATTTCATGCACTGGACAGCAGAAAGTCAACATGGGAGACCAAAAGAGTATTAATAGTCAAATGGATTCAGTGTGTGGTGGAATGTATGTTGTAAAAATTTTGATGAGTTTAAGAAGATAACATTAGGCACATTGTATCAGGTTTCACAAATTATAATCACAAACTCAACTGAGTTTTTGAGGAGATGACCAAAGTGATTGATAAGATCCCTCATGGTAAATTGATCAGGAAGATTAAGATTCATGGGATCCACAGTGATCTGATAGTTCGGGTTTAGAATTGGATTACCCATGGAAGATAGAGAGTTGTGGTAGAAAGGTGTTTTTCTGGCTGTATGTCTGTGATCAATGGTGACCTACAGAGATCAATGCTAGGATCTGTGTTGTTTGTGATATATAAATATCTGGAACAAATCTGTAGATGTTAGTAAGTTTAGTAAGCTTGCAGATGACACAGAATTGGTGGAATTGTAGACAGTATAGGACATAGCAGGAGATAGCTCAGGTACAGTTAATAGGGAAGAAACAGCATTTGGAGTTACACTTGGGCAAGTGTGAGGTGCTGCACTTTGGACAGCCAAACATAAGAGGAAAGTACTCAGTTGATAATGGGACCCTTAACAGCATTGAACATAAAGATGTTGGAGGACAAATCCATATCTTCCTGAAAATGGCAATGTACGTAAGTTGGCATGTTTGCTTTCATCTCTAGGGGCACTGAATATAGAGACAGGAAATCATGATGCAGTTGTATAAAACTTTGGTTAGGCCACAACTGAAGTATTGCCTTCTACTCTAGTTACCTCATTACAGAGGCTTTGGCCAGATTGAGAAGAGGTTGACCAAGAAACCACTGGTAATGGGAAGTATTAGCTAGAAAGAGAGGTTGGACAACCTTGGGGTTTCTCTGGAACATCAGAGGCTGAGGTTCATAAAATTATAAGAGGGATAGATAGGGTAGACAACCAGAATATTATTCTCAGGGTACAAATGATGAATACTACAGAATACAGCTTTAGAGTGGAAAAGTTTAAAGGGAATATCAGGGGCAATTATTTCTTTATACACTGGAAGAGATAGGTGCCTGGAATGTGCTGCCAGGAGTGGTAGTATAAGCAAAGTTCAAAGCTCAAAGTAAATTTTATTATCCAAGTACATATATATCACCACATACAACCCTGACATTCATTTTCTTGTGGGCATACTCAGCAAATCGACAGAATAACCATAACAGAATCATTGAAAGACCGCTCAACTAGGACGTTCAACTAGAGTGTAGAAGGCAACAAACTGTGTACGTACAAAAAGAAGAAATAATAATAATAAATAAATAAATAAACAAATAAGTGGCACGTACCACGTGACGGGAATAAAGAACCAGCAGAAATAGAAAACACTTTGGAGTCCAGTATTGCTATTAACTAATAATATTTATTAGTAACTACGCATTACAGTAATATAAATGTAGATAAATCAAACAGGTTAGCAATGATTATATATAAGTAAGTAAATCAGTAAGTGTGGAAATATATGTGAAAAACCAAGATTCTTTAAGTCTAGGGGTAAAAAGATAGTCTTACAATGATGAGTGAAGTTCAGTTCAGTTCAGTTCGTGGCATTGAGTTGAGTAGTGATGGAGAGAGAGAGAGAGAGGGAGAGATTTGAGTCTTCAGGTGAGCTGACACCGTCGATCTTCTCATTGTCCTCCGAAATCCTTTGAAAGTCACCAACTGTGACTTCACAAAGGGGACCAGTTTGCTGTGGTGGAGCTATCTCCCAGGCAAGGGTGGACACATGGACAACTCCCCACCGGTCACTGCTTTTTCTTTTCACTGCAAGAGTGACTGATTGATCCTCCAAAAACTCACTTTTTCTGCGGGCACAACAAAGCTCATTCAGTGTCCCAAAACATGTGTCCTGAGGTCTATATCATCTGACCTCCTATTTATCTCACCGTACTGGATACCAGCTGTCACTTAAATAACTCCTCCTTCCTCTCTCTGTATAAGAAATGCAAGCAGGCGATGTCCTTGAAGAAAGTATAAACAACCTGTGAGCAGTCTTCCTCTCTCTCTTTCAAAACAACATGTTGGTGTTAAATACTTCTCTCTCTCTCTTTTCAAAAGCACAGTTCATAGGGGTAACCGAGCACAGTTCATAGGGGTAATCGAGCACAGTTCATAGGGGTAATTCAAGACCCCGTCACATAAACAATAAATACCGTTGGTGCGTGGCCAAGTGGTTACGGCATTCGTCTAGTGATTCGAAGGTCGTTAGTTCGAACCTTGGCTGAGGCAGCGTGTGTGTCCTTGAGCAAGGCACTTAACCACACATTGCTCTGCGACGACACCGGTGCCAAGCTGTATGAATCCTAATGCCCATCCCTTCGACAACATCGGTGGCGTGGAGAGGGGAGACTTGCAGCATGGACAACTGCTGGTCTTCCATACAACCTTGCCCAGGCCTGCGCCCTGGAAACCTTCCAAGGTGCAAATCCATGGTCTCATGAGACTAACGGATGCCTATGAAAATACCAACATGAGATTCTTTGAAAGTGAAAAAATGTTACGGGAACATTTCAATGATGGGCCATGTGAAGTTGAGTGCAGGTATCCGCTTTGGTTCAAGTGATAGCAACTCTTCCTGTACCTGGTGGTGTGAGCCCTGAGGCTCCTCTACTTCTTCCCGATGGCAGCAGCAAGAGGAGAGCATGTCCTGGGTGGTGGGGGTCCCTGATGATAGATGCTGCTTTCCTGTGACAGCAATTCATGGAGATGTGCTCAATGGTTGGGAGGGCTTTACCCATGATGGAATGAGTCATATCCACCACTTTTTGTAAGATTTTCTTACCAAAACTAGTGAGACTGGCATTCCAGAGGCTTTTACATTGGCACATGAATATGCAGGGAATGGAGGGTGTGTGTCATATAGAGATTAGTTTTATTGTGGGCCAAAAGGCTTGTCTTGTGCTGTATGTTCACCAGGAAAGTAATACTGAAAAAATGATGGTGTTGAGGGTGATGAATCATCCGGTTCTGGCAGAGCTCCTAAGGCCTTAAAAGCCTTAAAATAGGTGAATAGTCAGATGGCTAATGCATTGTTTTAATTTTTCCAAAATTCCATAGGTTTGGAGAAGATTCCAATAAATTGAAAAATAGAAAAGAACAGAGATAATTTTTTTCTTCAACTTTCAATACTTTAAGTTGTAAATGTAGTGAACAGTTGCAGAAGTCTGCAAATCCTCCATAGCAACACTCACAACATGCTGGAGGAACTCAGCAGGTCAGGCAGCATCTGTGGAAAAGATCGGTCGACGTTTCGGGCCGGAACCCTTCGTCAGGACTGTAGGGGGAAGGGGCAGAGGCCCTATAAAGAAGGTGGGGGGAGGGTGGGAAGGAGAAAGCTGGTAGGTTCCAGGTGAAAAACCAGTAAGGGGAAAGATAAAGTGGTGGGGGAGGGGAAGCAGGGAGGCAATAGGCATGAAAGGTGAAGAAGGAATAGGGGAAAACACACTGGGTAGTAGAAGGAGGCAGAACTATGAGGGAGGTGATAGGTAGCTGGGGGAGGGGGCAGAGTGACATAGGGATAGGGGAAGGGAGGGGGAAGGAATTACCTTTGGAGAATTCTATGTTCATACCAAGGAGCTGGAGACTACCTAGATGGTATATGGGGTGTTGCTCCTCCAACCTGAGTTTAGCCTCATCATGGCAGTAGAGGAGGCTATGTATGGACATATCTGAATGGGAGTGGGAAGCAGTGTTGAAGTCGGTGGCTACTGGGAGATCCTGTCTGTTGTGGTGGAAATCCTCCATACTTCATGGAATCCTCCATGATCATTTTGCAACTCTGAAATGCAGCCACAAAGCACATTCACACATGATACGAAATGCCTGCAGAGGTGGTTTGTTCCATAGGTGTAAATAATATGGAGAAGCATTTTACATCTTGCTTTGCCATTCTTAATTATACAGCTAATATTAACACATTTATCCTGAGTTTATCTCAGAATAATAACGATACTTATTCTTTTAAAAGATTTTACTGCAGATTAATTTTTACATGTTATTGATGTTTTTAAAACAACATTGCTGCTGGGAAGTTGATCCCAATTACTATCATCCTGTGATAAAAGTTTGAGTCCGAATAACCATATGAACATTTTATTAATGATACCATACACACAGAGAGAAAAAAACAATCTGAAAATACTCAACAGGCCAAGCAGCATCCACAAAAGAGTTTGCATTTCAAGTGGATGAACTTTCTTCAAACAGTAGTCTCTTGTGTCTCGACTTCTATCAGAACCTTTTATTTTGTATTGTGTTTTTTGTTTTTATATAATTGATTTCCACAGACTCAGTGATATTAAACCTGATTCAGATTGATTAAAACTCGGCCCAGTTAGGAGTGGGACGTGCGCGTGCACCACCCTGACAGCGAGCCGCGAGCTCCTCTGGCGCGCGCTCCCGCCCCCCGCCGATTCGCGCGCCCCCGGTCAAAGCGCTCACGTGAGTACTGGCCCAGCGGGCCGTGCGTGGAGAATCACGTGAACGCTATGGCGGCTGCCGTGGTGTTCAATCGCCTCCGCACCGGTTCGAAGTTGGGTCCGCAGTACGATCAGGAGGGGAATGTTATCGAGGTACACGGCCCGGAACGCTTGTTCGTGACATTACAGACACAGAAACAAGCTGCTGGAAGAACTCAGCGCCCCGCACTCGGACTGAGAGTGTAGTGGGCAGCTGACCCACTGAGCTCCGCCTGCAGTTTGCTTTAGGCTCCAGATTCCAGTATCCCATGTCTCTGTTTAATATGCGGAAACGGTGTAGTTAGAGCTGGTGGCTAAGGCAGTTTCCCCCCTCACTAAACTGGGAAGTTATTGGGTTTCAGCCGAAATGAGAAACTATTTGAATGTGGACTTAGCCTGTTTTATGAAGGAATCTTTTCAAGTATTTCTTCTTGTACCTATTCAGAAGATTGCCGCAGTCTTCACTTTCTGTTAATGTGTTGTTACTTGATTGTAGAGATAATCTTGTGTTTTTAAGATGTTTGATATTTTGCCTGTTCTGGTGTTTTTGTGTTGATGTTATTGTTTGAAATTTCTTCTTGTGTAACCTCCACTGTGGACTAATGATAGCCTGCCAGTACTACAATCATCTTTATGTTCTTGATTGGTTTTGTTGTTGACTTCCACGTTGGGTTTTTAATTTGCTTTGAGATTTTTTTTCCAGAATCACTCTTTAACTGTTTATCCTATGATTAATCTTTGTAGTGGGTGACTTCAACTTCCCTAATATAGACTGTTACCATTGTAGAGCAAGAGGGTTAGATGGGCAGAGTTTCTTAGGTGTGTCCAGGAATGTCTCTTAAATCAAAATGTAGATAATTCAGCAAGAGAGGGTCCAGGTGTTGGTAAAGAGTTGTGCTGGTGACTGACCTTTTTACAGTTAGGGAACAATGATCACAGGTGCCTTATGATTTAGCATAGCCATAGGTAAGTATGGACCTTGGAGAAGGAGTATTAAATTGGAGTAGAGAATATATTGTGAGAGTATTGTGCAGGAGTGAGGGAGAATTAATTGGGAAGTTTTTAGGAAAGTCCATGTCAGGTGTGTTCCAGTAAGAAGGAAGGATGAGGGTAGCAAGTTAAGGGAAACTTGAATGTCAAGAAAAGTGAATTTAATAAAGAAAAATGAAGTACACAAGGTTAATGTTCAAAGTAAATTTATTATCAAGTACATATAGTTGCGAGGAAAAGTTTGTGAATTCTTTACAATTACCTGGTTTTCTGCATTAACTATTAATAAAATGTGATCTGATCTTCATCTGAGTCACAGTAATAGACAACTGCAATTTGCCAAATCTAATAACACATGAACATTGTACTTCTCGTCAATACCGAGTACACCTTTTAAACAATCACAGTTAAGGTTCAAATTTGTAAGTTGATGGAGAAGATCCTGAGAGGCAGGGTTTAGGAGTAGATGTAGTGTACATTGGTTATAGCAAGGCATTTGATAAGGTACCCCATGCAAGGCTTATTGAGAAAGTAAGGAGGCGTGGGATCCAAGGGGACATTGCTTTGTGGATCCAGAACTTGCTTGCCCACAGAAGACAAAGAGTGGTTGTAGATGGATAATATTCTGCATGGAGGTCTGTGACCAGTGGTGTACCTCAGGGATCTGTTCTGGGACCCTTGCTCTTCGTGATTTTTATAAATGACCTGGATGAGGAAGTGGAGGGATGGGTTAGTAAGTTTGCTAATGACACAAAGGTTGGGGGTGTTGTGGATAGTGTGGAGGGCTGCCAGAGGTTACAGCGGGACATTGATAGGATGCAAAACTGGGTTGAGAAGTAGCAGATGGAGTTCAACCCAGATAAGTGTGAAGTGGTTCATTTTGGTAGGTCAAATATGATGGCAGAATATAGTATTAATGGTAAGACTGTTTGCAGTGTGGAGGATCAGAGGGATCTTGGGGTCCAAGTCAATAGGACGCTCAAAGCAGCTGCGCAGGTTGACTGTGGTTAAGAAGGCATACAGTGTATTGGCCTTCATCAATTGTGGAGTTGAATTTAGGAGCCAAGAGATAATGTTGAAGCTATATAGGACCATGGTCAGACCCCACTTGGAGTACTGTGCTCAGTTCTGGTCGCCTCACTACAGGAAGGATGTGAAAACCATAGAAAGAGTGCAGAGGAGATTTACAAGGATGTTGCCTGGATTGGGGAACGTGACTTATGAAAACAGGTTGAGTGAACGCCGCCTTTTCTCCTTGGAGTGATGGAGGATGAGAAGTGACCTGATAGAGTTGTATAAGATGATGAGAGGCTTTGATCGTGTGGATAGTCAGAGGCTTTTTCCCATGACTGAAATGGCTGCCACAAGAGGGCACGGGTTTAAGGTGCTGGGGAGTAGGTACAGAGGAGATGTCAGGGGTAAGTTTTTTACGCAGAGAGTGGTGAGTGCGTGGAATAGGCTACCGGCAACGGTGGTGGAGGCTGATACGATAGGGTCTTTTAAGAGACTTTTGGATAGGTACATGGAGCTTAGAAAAATAGAGGGCTGTGGGTAACCCTGGTAATTTCTAAGGTAGGGACAGCTGTCGGCACAGCTTTGTGGGCCGTAGGGCCTGTATTGTGCTGTAGATTTTCTATGTTTCTACTTCTGGTGTAATGCCTTCTACAAAAGCTATTTGGAGTTGGATGTTCCAGTCAATGAGATGAGATTGAAGATGTGGGTTGTTGAGGTGCCCTGCCCTATTTTTTATAAAAAAGACATGCAAAATCAGGTTACTGACAGAGCCTGCTCTCTTTAAGAAAGATTTGTTTATATGCACCATGCCTCGATCAAAATGACTTTCAAAGGACTTTAAAAGAAGAATTGTAGAGATGCATGAAGCTTGAAAGGCTGCAAAAGAATTTCTACAGACCCAAGCGTTAGTCAGTCTGCAGTAAGAGAAATTGTCTACAAATGAGGGAAATCCTGAGGAGTCAGCATCCTACAAAGACTACACCAAGAGCACAATGTGCAATGCTAAAGGAGGTGTAAAAGAACCCTTTTTGTAACAGCAAGCTATCTGCAGAAATCTCTAGAACTTGTTAAAGTCTCTGTTCATGTGGCAACTATAAGAAAAACACTGAACAAAAACGATGTTCATTGAAGGACCCCATGGAGAAAACCACTGTTCTCTTTAAAAACAAAATTGCTGCACGTCTCAAGTTTGTAAAAGACCACCTGGATTTTCCACAGCGTTTCTGGAACAATGTTTTGTGGACAGATGAAACACAAGTTGAACTTTTTGGCCGAAATGCACACAGCTATGTTTGGAGGAAAAAGGGCACTGCACACCAACGCCAAAACCTCATCCCATCTGTGAAACATGGTGGAAGGAGCATCAGGGTTTGGGGTTGTTTTGCTGCCTCGGCCTGGACAGCTTGCAATCGTTTAGGGAACAATAAATTCAAGATAATTTACAGGAGAATGTCAGAGTGGCAGTCCGTCACCTGAAGCTTAATAGAAGTTAGATGATGCAACAAGACAATGATCTGAAACACAAGAGTAAATGGACAACGGAATGGTTTAATAAGAAGAAAATTCATGTTTTTGGAATGACCGAGTCAAAGTCCAGAGCATAGCCCAATTGAGATGTTGTGGCATAAGCTGAAACAGTTTCATATGGAGGAGTAGGTTAAAATTCCTCCTTGCCATTGTGCAAACCTGATCAGCAGCAACAGGAAGTGTTTAGTGGAGGTATTGCTGCTAAAGGAGATTTCTACCACTTATCAAAAACAAGGGTTCACATACTTTTTCCAGCCTAGACTGTGAATGATTAAACAATGTATTCAATCAAGATATGAAAAGTGCAATTGCTTATGTGTGATTAGTTTTAGTAGATAGTGCTTGTCAATTAATGTGACTTGGATGAAGATCAGACCACATTTTATGAATTATTAATACAGAAAGCCAGGTAATTGCAAAGGGGCCCCCAACCTTTCCTTGCAACTGTATATGTACCCATATACCACCTTGAGATTCATTGTCTTGTGGGCATTCTCAATAAATCCATTGAATAATAACCATAACAAAATCAATGAAAGGCCACACCAATTTGGGTGTTCAACCAGTGTGCAAAAGACAGCAAACTGTAAATACAAAAAAGGAAGTAATAATAAATAAGCAATAACTATCACGAACATGAGAGGACAAATCCTTGAAAGGGAGTCTGTAAGTTGTGGGAATATCTCAAGGATGAGGCAAGTGAAGTTATCCCCTTTGGTTCGGGAGCCTGATAGTTGAGGGCTAATAACTGTTCCTGAATCTGGTAGTATAAATTCTGAGGCTCCTGTAACTTCTTCCTGATGGCAGCAGCGAGAAGCGAGCATGTTCTAGATGGTGTGGGTTTGTGCTGATGAATGCTGCTTTCCTGCAGCATTATTCATACAGATGTGCTCAATGGTGAGAAGGGCTTTACCCATGGTAGACTGGGTGTATCCACTACTTTTTGTAGGATTTTTAGTCCAAGGGCATTGGTGTTTCCACACCAGGCTGCGATGCATGCACTCAATATACGTTCCACTGCAACTCTACGGAAGTTTGTCAGAGTTCTAGATGTCATGCCGAATCTTCACAGAATCCTAAGGAAGTGGAGGTTCTGCTGTGCTTTTTTCATAATTGCATTTGCATGCTGAGCCCCCACAGGCCTTACTTTAGGAAGCAAGCAGGTCCCTTGAGAATTATAAAGAAGCCAGGAAAGAACTCGAAGGGAATTAGTAGAGGCCATGAAAAGTTTTGGCAAGTAAGATTAAAGCAAATCCCAAAGCATTCTATACATTATATTAAGGGCAAGAGGATAACTAAACAGTAGATGGGACAGTGATAGGATAAAGGAGGAAACATGCTTGGAGGAGGAAAATGTGGGTGAAGTTCTAAGTGAGTACTTTGCATCAATATTTAGGAGACGAATGTGGAGGACAGGCTGTTCAGTGTGGAGTGTGCTAATTAGCGAGGACATTTTAAGATAGAGGAGAAAGTATATTGTGGCCCTTTTAAGTCCTCAGGGCCTGCTGGGATAATACCCTAGTTTATTGAGAAAGACAACTAATGAGATTGGTGGGGCGATGACCAATATATTTTTGTGCTCTCCAGCCTTGGGCAAGATCCTGGAGGGCTGGAGAGTATGCATGTTGTTCCACTATACAAAAAGAGAAATGATAATAATGCTGAACTATTGATCAGTGAGTGCTAGGTCAGTGGTAGGATCGTTAATCGGGTGGATTCTTAGGGATAGGATTTATGACAATTTGAAAAACCGTTGTCTAATTAGAGACAGTAAGCATGGCTTGGTACTCAGCAAATTGTGTCTTACTAATATGAGTGAGTTTTTCAAAGAGATGACGTGATTGGTAAAGGTAGAGCTGCGGATGTTGTCCACGTCAATTTTAGTACCGTGTTTGACAAGGTCATCATGGTGGCTCATCCAGAAGATTGGACCCATGGTGTTCTGCAGGGTTCCGTAATGGTACATCTGCTGTTTATAATATGACCCAAATGAAAACGTAGATGACCTCCCTTCCCTTTCTAGATCTTTCTGTCTCTGTCTCTGGAGACAGCTTATCCACTGATGTCTACTATAAGCCTACTGACTCTCACAGCTATCTGGACTATTCCTCTTCTCACCCTGTCTCTTGCAAAAACGCCATCCCCTTCTCGCAATTCCTCCGTCTCCGCCGCATCTGCTCTCAGGATGAGGCTTTTCATTCTAGGACGAGGGAGATGTCTTCATTTTTTAAAGAAAGGGGCTTCCCTTCCTCCACTATCAACTCTGCTCTTAAACACATCTGCCCCATTTCACATACATCTGCTCTCACTCCATCCTCCCGCCACCCCACTAGGAATAGGGTTCCCCTGGTCCTCACCTACCACCCCACCTCCGGGTCCAACATATTATTCTCCGTAACTTCCGCCACCTCCAACGGGATCCCACCACTAAGCACATCTTTCCCTCCCCCCCCCCCGCATTCCGCAGGGATCGCTCCCTACACAACTCCCTTGTCTATTCGTCCCCCCCATCCCTCCCCACTGATCTCCCTCCTGGCACTTATCCGTGTAGGCGGAACAAGTGCTACACATGCCCTTACACTTCCTCCCTTACCACCATTCAGGGCCCCAAACAGTCCTTCCAGGTGAGGCAACACTTCACCTGTGAGTCGACTGGGGTGATGTACTGCGTCCGGTGCTCCCGATGTGGCCTTTTATATATTGGCGAGACCCGATGCAGACTGGGAGACCGCTTTGCTGAACATCTACGCTCTGTCCGCCAGAGAAAGCAGGATCTCCCAGTGGCCACACATTTTAATTCCACATCCCATTCCCATTCTGACATGTCTATCCACGGCCTCCTCTACTGTAAAGATGAAGCCACACTCAGGTTGGAGGAACAACACCTTATATTCCGTCTGGGTAGCCTCCAACCTGATGGCGTGAACATCGACTTCTCTAACTTCCGCTAGGCCCCACCTCCCCCTCGTACCCCATCTGTTACTTATTTTTATGCACACATTCTTTCTCTCACTCTCCTTTCTCTCCCTCTGTCCCTCTGAATGTGCCTCTTGCCCATCCTCTGGGTCCCCCCCCCCCCCCCCGTCTTTCTTCCCGGACCTCCTGTCCCATGATCCTCTCGTATCCCCTTTTTGCCGGTCACCTGTCCAGCTCTTGGCTCCATCCCTCCCCCTCCTGTCTTCTCCTATCATTTTGGATCTCCCCCTCCCCCTCCCCCTCCAACTTTCAAATCCCTTACTCACTCTTCCTTCAGTTAGCCCTGACGAAGGGTCTCGGCCTGAAACGTTGACTGCACCTCTTCCTACAGATGCTGCCTGGCCTGCTGCGTTCACCAGCAACTTTGATGTGTGTTGCTTGAAAACGTAGATAGGTGAGTTAATGTGGTATTGTGGATAGCATAGAGACTGGCAAAGGGTACCGCGGGATATAGATCAGTTGCAGATCTGGGTGGAGAAATGGCATATGGAGTTTAACCTGGCCAAGTGTGAAGTGTTATATGTCAGGAAATCAAATGTAAAGAGACAGTATACTGTTAATGGCAAGCGTCATAAGTGTTATTGGGAAGAGGGATCTTGGGGTTCAAGTTTATGTTTTCCTGAAAGTGGCTCTGCAGGTAGCTTGGATGGTAAAGAAGGCATATGGCATGCTTGTCTTTATTAGTCAATGAAATGAGTTCAGGGATTGGGAACGTGTATTGCAGCTTTATAAAACTCTAGTTAGGACTTAGTTGGAATATTCCATTCAGTTCTGATTGCCCCTTTATAAGAAGGACCTGGATACTTTGGTGATGGTGCAGAACAGGTATACCAGGATACTACTTGGACTAGAGGGCATATAGTAGGAGGAGAGGCTGGGGAAACTTGGGTTATTTTCTCTGGAGTGGCAGAGGCTGAGGGAATATCTGATGAAGCTTTATGAAATTGAGAGATGTAAATGGAATCTAGAGCAAGTACATTTTTCCCAAGGTTGAAATATCTAATGAGTTTTAGGTGAGAAGGGGTAAGTTATTTTTAGAGAGAATAGTGGGTACCTGGAAGCTGCTGCCAGGGCTGATGGTGGAGATGGGAAATGTGACAGACACACGAATGTGCAAAACATGGTAATATATGGATATTGTGTTCGCACAAGGGTTTAGTTTAGTTCAGCATTTGATTAGGAAAACTTAGTCTGTTGGGCACAGCATTGTGGGCTGAATGGTCTGTGCATGTTCCGTACTGTTCTTTGTTCTATAGCTTAAGGATCTGCTTTCGACTTTGGAATAATAAGTTTTTAACTGAATAAGTTATTTAAATAATCTATATATCTATTTAAAAAAAAACATCTTTTTTTCCCCTCATCTTTCTGATTTTAATGAGTTTATATGCTTCTTGCTTATCTGCAGTCTCCTCTGTAACAAAGGTTACCTTCCCACTATTTGGACATTATTCATTGCTTATTCTTGAATGTCCGTTAATAGGAAACAAGGAATAAATATTAATGTAGATATTTATCTTTAGACCAAAGATTTATAACTTCAATATGGATTTATAAATCGTTGTATGAAATATTTATGTTCTCATTGTTAGATCAATTTATTTTGAGTTTGCAATGATCTATTTCTGTATTGCTGCACCTGTTCTTTGACATTTTATCAGTACAATAATATTTGATTTTCTTTTTAAACATTGAAATATATTAACATTTCTATGTGCATCCAATTTATTGCGTTTGATCTGTTGTCACACTTTGGTCATAGTTTTTGTCGTCATTTTTTCGTTGTTATTTGCCTTTCTGGGACTATCATGTGTCCCTAACCAGAAAAAAAAGACACAAGAGCCTGCAGATGCTGTAGTCTGGAATATTGAGCAAACTGCTGCAGAAATTTTGTGGGTCAGGCAGCACCCATGGAGCAGAAGGATAGTCAGCATTTTTGAGCCAAGACCCTATAGGAGCAAAGAAAATTGTGTAATCACTTTTTAGAAGGCACCAAAATTAAGGAAGTATAAATTTGAAGTAGGCTGGAAGGGGCTGCAGTGTTGTGAAGTGGTTAGCATAGGCAGCTGCCTTTAAGGGGTATGTACATTCTCCCTGTGGCCATGTGAGTTTCCTCCAGGTGCTCTGGTTTCCTCCCACGTTCCAAAGACCTACCAGTTGATAGGTTAATTGGTCATTGATTTGGTTAGGGTTAAATCGGGGGTTACTGGGGTGGCATGGCTCAAAGGGCTGGATAATATTCTACTGCTGAATACTTAAAAGTGACTATTTATGGATTATACTTTATAGTCACCAAACAATTGATACTAGAAGGTACAATCATCATAGCGATATTTGATTCTGTGCTTCCCGCTCCCTGGATTACAAATCGATAGTAAATATTAAAAATTTAAATTATAAATCATAAATGGAAAATAGAAAAACAGAAAGTACGGTAGTGCAAAAAAACTGAGAGGCAGGTCCGGATATTTGGAGGGTACAGCCCAGATCTGGGTCAGGATCCGTTCAGCAGTCTTATCACAGTTGGAAAGAAGCTGTTCCCAAATCTGGCTGTACAAGTCTTCAAGCTTCTGAGCCTTCTCCTGGAGGGAAGAGGGACGAAAAGTGTGTTGGCTGGGTGGGTCGTGTCCTTGATTATCCTGGCAGCACTGCTCCGACAGCGTGCGGTGTAAAGTGAGTCCAAGGACGGAAGGTTGGTTTGTGTGATGTGCTGCGCCGTGTTCACGATCTTCTGCAGCTTCTTCCGGTCTTGGACAGGACAACTTCCATACCAGGTTGTGATGCACCCTAGAAGAATGCTTTCTACAGTGCATCTATAAAAATTAGTGAGGGTTTTAGGGGACAGGCCAAATTTTTTTAGTTTTCTCAGGAAGTAAAGGCGCTGGTGGGCCTTCTTGGCAGTGGACTCTGCTTGGTTGGACCAAGTCAGGTCATTTGTGATATTGACCCCGAGGAACTTAAAGCTTCTGACCTGTTCCACTTGTGTGCCACCGATGTAAATTGAGTCGTGCAGTCAGCTACTCCTTCTGAAGTCAACAACCAATTCCTTCGTCTTGCTGACGTTGAGGGATAGGTTATTGTCTTCACACCATGCCACAAGGTTCTTAATTTCCTCTCTGTACTCAAACTCATCATTACCCGAGATACGGCCTACAATTGTTGTCATCAGCAAACTTATATACTGAGTTCGATGGAAACTTGGCTACACAATCATGGGTGTATAGTGAGTACAGCAGGGGGCTGAGTACACAGCCTTGTGGGGCACCGGTGCTCAGAGAGTGATTGTAGAGGAGAGCTTGTCCCCTATTTTTTACAGCCTGGGTCCTGTCTGTGAGGAAGTTGAAGATCGAGCTGCAGATCTGAGTGCTAAGGCTCAGGCTCCGGAGCTTAGGAATCAGTTTATTTGGAATGATGGTATTAAAGGCAGAGCTGTAGTCAATGAAAAGGAGCCTTACATATGCGTCTTTATTCTCCAGGTGTTCTAAGGAGGAATGTAGGGCCAGAGAGGTGGCATCTGCCGTTGACCTGTTGCTCCGGTAGGCAAATTGCAAAGCGTCGAGGTTGACCGGTAGGCTGTGGTTGATGTGGGCCATAACCAATCGCTCGAAGCACTTCATAGCAATTGATGTCAGAGCCACAGGTCGATAGTCATTCAAGCATGCCACCTTGCTCCTCTTCGGCACTGAGATTATCGTTGCCTTCTTAAAACACGAGGGGATCTTAGACTGAAGCAAGGAGCAGCTGAAGATTTCAGCAAACACTCCAGCTAGCTCGCTTGCACAGGCCTGGAGAACCTGTCCTGGGACGCCATCAGGGCCCATCGCCTTCCTTGGATTTATCTTCAGGAAGGCCCTTCTAACGTCCTCCTCGGTGACGATGAATCTCAATGCCACCAGGTCCAGTTCATCCGGAGGGAGCAGGACGCTCCTCTTCTGTTCGAATCTTGCGTAGAATACGTTAAGTTCATCAGGAAGAGAAGTGCCACAGTTATTGATATACTCAGCCTTTTCTTTGCGCCCAGTGATCTCATTTAGACCCTGCTATAGTCTACTGGCATCCCTCTGGTTAGCCTGGGCTTCCAACTTGGCTCGATATTGCCTCTTGGCGCCCTTAATGGCTTTCTGGAGTTCACACCTGGATTCTGTGTAGCGACTGGTATCCCGGACCTAAAAGCCACAGCTCTAGCCTTCAAAAGGGATTTGACCTCAATTCATCCAAGGTTTCCGGTTAGGGAATACCTGGATCGTCTTGCAAGACACACAGTCCTCCGTGCATTTCCAAATAAAGTCCGTGACAGCTGAGGCATAGTCATCGAGGTTAGCTGCCAAGTCCTTGAATACTAACTAGTCCACCGATTCAAAGCAGTCACAGAGGACCTCATCCGTTTCTTCTGTCCAACGCGACACTACTTTTGACACCGTGACCTCCTGCTTCAGTTTCTGTTTGTAAGCCAGGAGGAGGAGTAAGGCCTGATGGTCTGATTTTCTGGAGGTCGTGGGACGGAACAGTAGACATCCTTGACTGCTGTGTAGCAGTGGTCAAGTATATTCGGGCCTCTAGTGGGGCAGGAGACATGTTGGTATAACTTTGGCAGCGCCTTTCTGAGGTTGGCCTGGTTAAAGTCCCTGGCTGTAATGAGCAAAGCCTCCGGATACCTGATCTCAAGTTCACTGATGTTGGTATACAGTATGTTCAGAGCGCACTCCACGTCTGCCTGGGGGGCATGTCAGTATGACCGAGGTGAATTCCCGTGGCAGATAGTAGGGACGACACTTCACCGACAGGTGTTCCAGGTCCGGACTGCAGGAGCTTGCCAGTGCCACTGTGTCCGAGCACCATGCAGTGTTGATTAGTAGGCAGATACCACCTCCCCTCGTCTTGCCCGAAGACGCCATGTGGTCCATTCGATGGATGGAAAATCCCTCCAGTCGGATGGCACAGTCCGGGGTGGCAGGGGAGAGCCAGGTTTCGGTGAAACAGAATACACAGCAGTTCTGCATCTCCCTGCAGTAGGTGAGTCTCCCTTTAAGATCTTCCACCTTGTTCTCTATGGCTTGCATATTAGCTAGTAGGATGGTGGGCAGAGGGACCCTGAAGCCCCTCAGCTTCAATCTGACCGGCAGCCCAGCTCTTTTCCCATGCTTCCTCGGTAAATAGTGCATCTTTCCAGGTTTCCATTGATGCAGCGTGTTGTTGTCAGCTCTGAGAGGTTGGTGGACGCGTCCTGCGGGTATCGATCGGTGGGTTGCGTCGTCAGGCGCTTCGGGTCGGGTCGAGTGACGGGGAGGCTCTGCTGCCACTTCCAGCTGCCGGGGGCCCGGGATGTCAATTGGGTCGGGCCCCGAAGCCGACACTTAATCCCGGAGGGCTGTGCTCCTGGCTGAAACAAGTCCGTAATCCGAGTCATGGTCGCGGAGGCCTCCGCTGCAGCCGAGCCTCGGGCTCGATTTCCGAGGTCGGCGGCGGAGGCCTCACTTCTTCCAGCTGTGGATGTCCACCAACAGGGCTTTATGGTGGTCGCTCTGGGGAAGCATCTAGGGCACCTTGAGGTCTCCGCTGTCAGTTCTGTGTGGTCGTCTGCTCTGGAGAGGTGCTGGTTGGAATGGGCTGCATCTCCAAGCACTCTGGCACGGTAGCAGGCCGCGGGTCTCCGGGAATGTGGTGGGCCTCGGACCAGGCCTTGCTGGTGGGGTCCAGGTGAGGTCCAGAGTTTAAGAAGCAGTTCTGGTGCGGTGGTCTCCAGCTGAGTCAGTAGCTTCGCCAGGGTGTTGTTGATCTTGCTAGATGTATCAGATTGGAGGTTTAGAAGGGTTTCTCGGGTATAGGATAGAGTAGAGGGCAGTTTGCTCGGGAGAGGACGCGCAGAGTCGCCAGTTACCGGCACCATCTTAATTAAGCAACTTAGTTAAACTTGTAGTTATAAAAAATGTAATAACATATCTGTTTGGATGTTACTTATCTTTTAATGTCTTCATTAAGCGTTTGAAAGATCTCATTCTTCGTCTCCTGGTGAAAAGGATTGCTAAATATATAAAATACTTGAAGTAATTCAGTAAGTGAGAGAAGGAGGAAAAAAACACCATCAATGTACAATCCAAAGAAGTAAAAATAATGGAACAAAATGAAATCTAAGGAAAGAGAGGGACTTATTAGGGGCCAAAGGCATTACCTATGTGTGGGGTTGGAAGATGTGGCTATTCATAATGAGCATTTGTAACTATCTTTTCAAAGGGTGGGGATGGTGCTGCTATTGTTGAATAAATATGAAATATTGGGAGGGTAAACATAGCATCAGTTTCCTTAAAATACTTATTATCTTGGCACTAGATTTCCATCAATTAATTCAAAACAATGATCATTTTAAGGTTTTTCTAATTAAATTTTTTTAGTAGTTAGACCCAGATTAACTGTAGCCCAAAGTGTGCTAGATAGATTCAAAGTTCTTTTATGTCACCATATACAACCCTGAGAGTCATCTTCCTATAGTTATACTCAGCAAATCTATAGAATAGTAACTATAACAGGATCAATGAAAGATCAACCAGAATGCAAAAGACAACAAACTGCAAATATAAATAAATAGAGATAAATAATGAGAGCATCAGATGCTGAGATAAAGAGTCCTTAAAGTGAGATCGTTAGCTGTGGGAACTCAATAATGGGCGAGTGAGCGTAGTTATCCCCTTTCATTCAAGAGCCTGATGGTTGAGAGGTAGTAACTATTCCTGAGCCTGGTGGTGTGAATCCTGAGGTTCTTGTATCTTCTACCTGATGGTAGCAGCAAGAGAAGTGCATGGCCTGGTTGGTGGCAATATCTGATGATGGATGCTGCTTTCCTACGACAGCATTTCATGTTGATGTACTCAGTGGTTGGGAGGGCTTTATCCACGATGAACTGGGCTGAATTTACTACCTTTTGTAGGATTTTCCATTCAAAGACATTGGTGTTTCCATACCAGGCTGTGATGCAGCCAGTCAATAAACTCTACACTACACATCTATAAAAGTTTGTCAATGTTTCAGATGTCATTCTAAATCTCCGTAGACTTCTAAGGAAGTTAAAGAAGCAAGAGAGAATTGCTGAGGTTCTACAGTTTTCTGGTCTTTGGCTAGAGGTGTGGTGCCAACAGATAATATTGTTTAAAAGGGAATTAGGGAATATTCTGGTTAGCTAATGATGTGGGCAAAATAGAACCCATTCTAATCATTGGTATAAACCTGTATGTACAAAAGCACAGTTATAGAGTTAAACAGCATGGAAATGGGCTTTGTGGTACAACTTGTCCATTCCAACTAAGTTTAGCTGAGTTGACCCTACTTGCATGTGGCTGTGGACCCTAGGTTGGGAACCCCTGCTCTAAAACGTTTCTGTCTATACACCATATAACTGGCAACCACCTATGTTTATACCTTTAACATGATTCTGTTCTTTTAGGTTTCTAGTTACTGCAGAAATTTTTGAAGAATTCTATACAAAAGACTTTTACTTCAAACCAATAGGCCTTTTTTTTCAAAATTTAGCCATCTCTCCTGCCCCGATAACATTTGGACCTTGGATTCTAATTACCAGTTATTATCAACCAGCAAGTTGGGCAACTGTCTAGTGTTCATCGTTTGATTTTGAATTGTGTCGAATTTTGAATGCTAATTACCAACTTTTTTGCTAATAAGAACAATGTTTGAAAATTTCAAACTTCATTGTTCAGACTGAAAATTGTCAATAAAAAGGTGCTGAAAATTGCATATTTGTAAATTGTTAGTGCGTCTTAAACATAGGATAATTTGTCCAACTGCAAACCTCTGAAACTATTAAAATAAAAGCCAATAGGTATTTGAGATGAGCTATATCAGTTAGTACTAAAAACACTCATTCACATTATCTAATTGTTAATATATTGGTTTCATTGGTTTGCTAAACTGTTATTATTCACAACTGTTTTTGGGGCTTTTAGTTTTCAGAAAAACTTGAGAATCTTTAGACAAGGTTTAGATTATTTATAGTTTTGGTATTCTAGTAGAATTTCCATAGATCAAATTTGAGATGTTTTAACTCAGTTCGTAAGCGTTTTCCAATAGTAGTGAGAGGGTAAAATAATTACCGTCGCACAGTCTGATACTCAGTTAACTCTCTATCCAAGTACTAAATGTGGAATGCCAAAGAGTAATCAGGGAAAAAATGCCAGTTTTTCTATTTGCCTAATACATCTGGAGCAAGAGATCAGCTGATTGAGCTTATTGATTGCTCTAGTTTCTATAGCAAAACATCTCTTTGCATAATCACTGAGCACTCCTGTAACACTTGATTAAATTTCTATGAATTAGGTTGAAACCCGTGAGGATGAGGAGCAAAATGTCAAATTGACAGAAATTTTAGAGTTGCTGGTTGCTGCTGGATACTTCAGAGCAAGGATTAAGGGACTGTCGCCATTTGACAAGGTACGGATAATCAATGTATTTGCTATAATCCCTTTGTATGAAGAATGACCAGCTTCTATTCAATTTTTGTCAGTTCTGTAGTGGCTCATGAGACCAATGTGGGAGCAGTAGATTCCTCACCGATAGAAAGAAGAAGTTTAAACATATCCTACCTGCCAGCACACAGATTGTATCCCTAAATTTCTGGCTAGTCCATGTGCCTATCAAAATGCCTCAAATGTTGTTATTGTATTTGCTTCTAATGCTAGCATGCCAACCTCAATAAAGAGACCAAAACTACATTATAGGAAGTATGGTTTGGTGTAGTAAGACTTGGCTATGTTCACATCACATCCTCTAGGGCAGCATTCCTGATTTACCCTCATTATTTCCTATACGGGCGTATCACCTTTCATTTACAACGGTAGCAGGTTCTTCTGTGTGCATTATTTTTTGTTCTTTCCACTTAACCCTTGATCTGGGACGTTAAGATGCATGGGATGCATTGTCACTTTGTAGATTGGATTCAAAATTGGCTTGGCCATCGATGATGTGGTCAAGATGAAGAAGTGTTGCTATGCTTAAAGATCTCTGACCAGCGGTGTTCCATAGGGATCAATGTGGGGGCATAACAAATGAGGCAGCCATATCCTCAGACTGTTCATCTAAACCTTAATATAGATTGCAAATAGTTTAAATCTAAGCACTGATCTCTTGCTTCATGTTTGTTATTGTAGATTAGTAACTGTGGTTAAAGTATGGCTTGTATAGGCCAAGAAATTGAACCACAGCAAAAGTTGGGAGGTTGAGATCAAGCTTAGATCATAAAACATAGGAGGAGAATTGGGCCATTTGGCCCATCGAGTCTGCTCTACCATTCAATCATGGCTGATCCTTTTCTCCCCTCCTCAGTTCCCTGCCCTAGTCTTCTCCCCATAACTTTAATGCCATGTACAATCAAGAAATTATCAAGTTCTGCCTTAAATACAACCAACAACCAGGTCTCCACAGCTGCCCGTGGTAATAAATTACACAAATTCACCACCCTCCGGCAGAAGAAATTTCTCTGCATCACTGTTTTAAATGGACGCCCCTCAGTCTTGAGGTTGTGCCCTCTTGTCCTAGTCTCCCCCACCATGGGAAACATTCTTTCCATATCTACTCTGTGTAGGCCTTTCAATGTTTGAAATGTTTCAATGAGATACCCTCTCATCCTTCTAAACGCCAGTGAGTACAGACCCATAGCTATCAAACATTCCTCGTATAATAACCCTTTTGTTCTCAGAATAATCCTTGTGAGCCTCCTCTGAACCCTCTCCAATGCTAGCACATCTTTTGTTAGATGAGGAGCCCAGAACTGTTCACAATACTCAAGGTGAGGCCTTACCAGTCCCTTATAAAGCCTCACATCCCTGCTCTTGTATGCTAGACCTCTTGAAATAAATGCTAACATTGCATTTATCTTCCTCACCACTGACTCTACCTGCAGGTTAACCTTTAGAGTGTTCTACAGAAGGAACATAGAACAAAAGAGCATAGGAATTTACAGCATATTACAGGCCCTTCGGCCCACAAAGTTGTGCCGACCATGTAACCTACTCGAGAGACTGCTTAGAATTTCCCTAGCGCATAGCCCTCTATTTTTCTAAGCTCCATGTAGCTATCTGAGAGGCTCTTAAAAGATCCTATTGCATCCACTTCCACCACTGCTGCCAGCAGTGCATTGCACACACCCACCACTCTCTGTGTGGAAAAACTTACCTCTGACATCCTGTCGGTACCTATTTCCAAGCACCTTAAAATTATGCCTCCTTATGTTAGCCATTTCAGCCCTGGGAAAAAGCCTCTGATGATCATCCACATGATCAATGCCCCTCATCCTCTGTTGCTCCAAGGAGAAAAGTCCAAGTTCACTCAACCTATTCTCATCAGGTACACCCTCCAATCCAGGCCACTTCCTTGTAAATCTCCTCTGCACTCTCTCTATAGTATCCACATCCTTCCTGTAGTGAGGTGACCAGAACTGATGACATTACTCCAAGTGGGGTACTCCAGAAGTCCCTTTGCATAAAAAGAAGTGGTTCCAGCACCGATCCCTGTGGAACACCATTAGTCATTGGCAGCCAACCAGAAAAGGATCCTTTTATTCCCACTCGCTGCCTCCTACGTATCAGCCAATGCTCTAACCATGCCGGTAACTTTCCTATAAAACCATGGACTCCTAACTTGGTAAGCAGCCTCGTGTGGCACCTTGTGAAAGGCCTTCTGAAAGTCCAAATATACAACAACCACTGCATCCCCTTTAACTATCTTATTTATAATCTCCTCAAAGATTCCAACAGGTTCATCAGGCAAGATTTTACTTGAAGGAAACCATGCTGAGTTTGTCCTATCTTCCCAACCATTGAGATCTCCTTTCTGTTGCCATCCTCCTTTCTTAAAGAGTGGAATGACATTTGCAATTTTCCAGTCCTCTGGCACCATGCCAGAGTCCAATGATTTTGGAAAGATCATTGCTAATGCCTGCACAATCTCTAACGCTACCTCTTTCAGAACCGTAGGGAGCAGTTTATCTGACCCAAATGACTTATGTGCCCTTAGGCTTTCAGCTTTTTGAGCACCTTCTCTCTTGTAATAGTAACTGCACTGCTTTCTCTTCCCTCGCACCCTTGAACATCTGGCACACTGTTGGTGTCTTTCACAGTGAAGACTGATACAAAATACTCATGTAGTTCATCTGCCATTTCCTTGTCCCCTGTTATTACTTCTCTGGCTTCATTTCCTAGAGGTCCTATATTCACTCTCATCTTTTTATTTTTTTACATACTTAAAGGCTTTTACTGTCCACTTTGATAGCTTTCTTAATTGTCATTTTTACTGATAAATACTCAAAATGCAACTCTGATATTGAATGATCAATTTCTATTATCAGTCAATGATCAATTACACATTTTTTCTATGAAATCAGTTTAAAAATTAAAAAAAATTTAAAATGAAATAGCATTTTAAAAATGCTACAGAATTAGTTTCTTAAGAGTTTTCTAAGAAAGACAAATTTTCTTCACAGGTAGTAGGTGGTATGACGTGGTGTATTACGACATGCAACTTTGATATTGATGTTGATTTGCTTTTTCAAGAAAATTCTACAATTGGTCAGAAAATGTAAGTTTAAAATATTTTAAAAATTGCTATGGCTTATAATTATACTGTAAGCTTTGTGCCTGAGTTTCCTGCATAGATGCAAACAGGCCAAGTAATACTAACTAAATTAGCCAGTGTTGTGGATTCTTTTAGAGCAGGAGTTCCCAACCTGTATTATGCCGTGGACCAATACTATTAAGCAAGGGGTCTGTGGACCTCAAATTGGGAACTACTGTTTTAGAAGAATATCAGAATGAAGTGAAGGGAGGTAAATAGTCAAATTTTGTGAAAATGAGCAAATTTAGTGAAGGTCAAGATTGTGGGCTGATGTACGGCTGCAGAAGGTTGCACTATTGAACAGTGAAAACGCATGTGAAAACCTAGGAGTGAATATTTTAGTTTAAGAACCATAAATAATTTCTAACTATCAATTTGAGCTACAAATCTTGTTTCTTTCTTGTAAAATATTCTGTAGGATTCTTTCTTCCACCGCCCCACCCCCATCCCTAATCCCCAAACGCTTTGGTATTTTTGACGTAATACAAACATGATTTTATGTATTTGTGTTTAATAGCACAATAAATATTTCAACCCACTTGAAAGATACAACATTTTACTCTTACACACAATTAGAGCCTTGACTGAGAAAATTGTGTCTGTGTTGCCGAACATGAAGTGCCCGCACCGTTTGGAACCACATCAAATTCAGGGTCTGGATTTCATACACATATTCCCTGTTGTACAAGTAAGTAATGTTACCAAAGGAATGTTGGTAATAAAATCTCTCTTCAATTTGTTTTCTGTCTGATCTTTTTCTGAATATTTAACAATCCTCAATGAAAAAGGTGCTTCTAGATGTGAAAATTGCATGCTAAAATGTTTAACATTAGTAATATTTCAGACATGAACAAAACAATTTGTGTATATATAGCAGCATATTTGTATGTTGCAGTCCATCACAAGAATGCTGTCAAATAAAATTTAGCATCAAGCTCCAAAAGAATGATAATCAGAAGTTTTGAGCAATTTTCTAAAGAGGAAGAAAGATGGACAGAATTATGGAAGGAATGTTAGTTTCCGAATTTTCAGATACAAGTTGGTGAGGTTAAATTTGGGAACAGATCAAAGGACTGTTTCTTGAATGGCTATAAGAATTTATACAGAGAAGACATGAGTGTGTTTAAAGCAAGGGGGAAAAGGCTGAGTTTAGTAGGGTAGGATGCGTGGAGCAAAGGTTCAGAAGATCTCAAGTGTCTTAGAGACTAAAATGGAGGATCTGGCTGGTATATGTACTAGTCAAGTTTCGAGGTAAAAGTACATGAAGGTTCTGCAAGCAAATACTTTCAAAGGCGTTCTAATGATTAAAACAAATAGCTTGTACATTGAAAAGATTTTCCACATGGGGAGTGGTTGAGTGCCAACGGAGGTGATAGACAAGTGATGGTTGTCTGTCATGTTTGACAATGATAGGAAACCTGTGCGGGAGAGTTTTTAAAGTTGAAAAACTTTTGCACTGGGGTGGGTCCACTGATACGACCAAGTGTCACAATCTGAGATCTTCCTTGGTTGCAGTGGATGACATAACGTTTTCTGTGCCTTGTCATGCCCTTTGCTCTCCATAGAGCATTCCAGCACTGCCTTCTCACTGTCGGTTTCGTCTGCCTAATCCGCTGGAGCTAACTTCATGTGCTGGGACCAGTATGTCCCTTTCTCACCAGATTATGAAACCACCAGCTACCCTCACCCATTCTAGCCTGCCTGTCGAAGCAGTGTACCAGGGTGTTCCTGCTGTTGCATGCAAACAGCTTCTTGGAGCTGAGAGTCCAGTGGAGACCAAAAGTGGATGAGCTGCCCTGGAATGGAAATGAGTCCCTTCACCAGAGGTGCTACCCCTCCCTAGACATCCTAAATATAATGGCAATATTAAGGAGGTGTTTAAACAGGTACTTGTGTATGGCACAGTAAGATACGGATCTAGTGCAAGCAAATAGGATTATTGTAGATAGGCAAAAACATTGTCATGGAGTGAAAAGGAAACTGCTGGCAGAAGTCAGGTTAAGGTACATCTGTGGAGATAAAGGGTTGACCATCAGGACTGCATTGGCATGGACGGAGTGGGTAAAAGGGTCTGTTTCTGTGTTTGTAAAAACCTGCGACTTGAGTTAGTCTGGTTTGCAAATTTGTAGGTCATTATTTTTCTTTACAAATAGAAAGAAATAAGTGACTGCAACATTTGTCTTTCAATGTTGAATAGGTGGGTAATAGTTTGTGTAATCTTATAAATGAAAGACAATTATTTGTACTAGACAGATAACAAAAGCTGTCAATCTGTATTAAGCAGCCAGCAAAGGAGCTGCTTCATTACTGGATTTTAGTACAGTGTGTATTACTGGTTATGTTGTCACTCTTCAAACATATTACAATGTTGTCATCTTTATTATGTAAAAAAATCTGATGGTTTCTTTGTCTCAAAATTTGAGTGTTCCTTTCATAAACTGGACATCTGCTATATGGGATGTTTTTTCTTTTATCGAGGAACTTTAAGCAGTTGTAAAGATATTATCACCATCTAAGTGAAAATCTGTTGTAAATCCAATATTATCCACACTGTTCCTATGGGCAAGGCAGAGGGAATTTTTTTTTTTATCAACGTAACTTTTAATTTGTATGATATTAACAACAAGGGCAAAGTAGAGATGTTATCACCAATTACTGAGTAACATTTTGTTATTATTTTTAAGTGGTTGGTAAAACGTGCTATTGAAACCAGAGAAGAGATGGGAGATTATATTCGGGCATTTTCAATATCTCAGTTTCAGAAAACGCACAGTTTGCTTGAGGTAAGTGTTCTGTTTACTCTTAAGTTTTTGAAGAAAGTAATTAATGATGTAGATACTTCAATATACAGTATTATTTCCTAACCTAGTCCTATAGTTTGGAGGAAGTATCTACAAAACTTTCTAAAAGTTAAACTCAAGTATCTCCACTCATCATCATCATTATGTGCCATGTCGTATGACTTAGGTGATCACGGTCTTTGGCTGTGATTGCTTTTGGCAAATTTTTCTACAGTGGTTTGCCTTCTGCCTTCTGTGCGGTGTTTTTACAAGATGGGTAGCCCCAGCCATTATCAGTACTCTTCAGAGAGTGGATTACAGTGGAATAAACGGAATTATAGAGGCATAAAGAATTGATTGGAAAAGAACCCAACAGAGATGATAGTAGAGCAGCAATGGCTGGAATTTCTGGAAGCAATTCGGAAGACACAAGGTATGAACATCCCAAAAAGGAAGAAGTATTTTGAAGGAAAGATGACACAACCATGACTAACAAGAGAAGTCAAAGCCAACATAAAAGACAAAAGGCATATAACAGAGCAAGGATTAGTGGAAAGTTAGAAGATAGGGAAGCCTTTAAAAACCAACACTTGGCTATTAAAATCATTAAGAAGGTAAAGATGGAATACGAAAGTAAACTAGCCAGTAATGTTAAAGAGGATACCAAAAGTTTCTTCAGATTCATGAAGTGTAAAAGAAGCGAGAGTGGATATCGGGCCACTGGAAAACGATGCTGGAGAGGTAGTAATGTGGGACAAGGAAATGGAGGATGAACTGAATAATTATTTTGCATCAGTCTTCACTGTGGGAGACACTAACAGTGTGGTGAAAGTTCCAGGTGTCAGAGTGTGTGAAGCGTGTGAAGTCACCATAACTAGAGAGAAGGTTCTTGGGAAACTGAAAGGTTTGAAGTTAGGTAAGACACCTGGGCTAGATGGTGTACACCCCAGAGCTCTGAAGAGATCGTGGAGGCACTAGTAATGATATTTGTAATGATATTTCAAGTATCACTGGATTCTGGAGTGGTCCCAGAAGACTGGAAAATTGCAAATGTCATTCCACTCTTCAAGAAGGGAGAGAAGCAGAAGAAAGGAAACTACAGGCCTGCTAGTCTGACCTCCATGGTTGGGAAGATGTCAGAGTTGATTATTAAGGATGAGGTGTCAGGGTACTTGGAGCCACATGATAAAATAGGCAGTAGTCACAGCAGGGTTTCCTCAGCATGAAAAATCTTCAAGGACAAAACTGTTGGAATCCTTTGAAGAAATAACATGCGGGATAGACAAAGCAGAATTGGTTGATGTTGTGTACTTAGATTTCCAGAAGGCCTTTGACAAGGTGGTTGCTAAGGGATCGTGGAGGCATTAGGAATAATCTTTGAAGAATCACTAGATTCTGGAATACAGGTTTCCTCCGCCATCTGAAGGTAGAGCGTTCCTATGGAACAGTTCATAAGCTGGAATGCCGTAAAGTGAAGAAGCAATTACCATTTATTTATATGGGAAAAATTCGTGAGCGTTTGGAGACCCAAAAAATAACCTACCAAATCATACCAAATAACACACAAAACCTAAAATAACAGTAACATATAGTAAAATCAGGAATGATATGATAAATACACAGCCTGTATAAAGTAGAAATACTTTACTACAATCATTGCTGAACTGCCGACCGTAGCGAAAATCTCACGCAAGTGCTCTTGGCAGAAACACTCTCTCCAGTAACCTTTAAGCTATGAAGCTGCCAAATCATACCAAATAACACACAAAAATACACAGCCTATATAAAGTAGAAATAATGTACGTACAGTGTAGTACCACTTAGCGGAATCGGGAAGACAGTACCAAGCACACTGATGGTGTGTTAGGCTGAGTCGTCGGAGGTTGAGGTGGTGCAGTGGACCCCAACCTCCAGGCTGCGGACCAATACATTGCCGTGAAGCATGCAGTGGTGCAGCAGTAGCCGGGACATACTCAGCACACCTTTAAGAAAAAAGCTGAAATAAACAAGCTAATTAATTAGGTGCCGCCTGGGACGTAGATGTCGGCCCAGATCAGAGGCGACGCAATCGGCAATCACCTCTGATCTGGGCTGACATTTATAGTATAGTATAGTCATAATTTATTGATCCCGGGGGAAATTGGTTTTCGTTACAGTTGCACCATAAATAATAAATAGTAATAGAACCATAAATAGTTAAATAGTAATATGTAAATTATGCCAGTAAGTTATGAAAAAGTCCAGGACCAGCTTATTGGCTCAGGGTGTCTGACCCTCCAAGGGAGGAGTTGTAAAGTTTGATGGCCACAGGCAGGAATGACTTCCTATGACGTTCTGTGCTGCATCTCAGTGGAATGAGTCTCTGGCTCAATGTACTCCTGTGCCCAACCAGTACAATATGTAGTGGATGGGAGACATTGGCCAAGATGGCATGCAACTTGGACAGCATCCTCTTTTCAGACACCACCGCGAGAGAGTCCAATTCCATCCCCACAACATCACTGGCCTTACGAATGAGTTAGATGATTCTGTTGGTGTCTGCCACCCTCAGCCTGCTGCCCCAGCACACAACAGCAAACATGATAGCACTGGCCACCACAGACTCGTAGAACATCCTCAGCATCGTCGGGCAGATGTTAGAGGACCTCAGTCTCCTCAGGAAATAGAGATGGCTCTGTCCCTTCTTGTAGACAGCCTCAGTGCTTTACGTGCCAGGCGGCCCCTAATTAATTAGCTTGTTTATTTTGGCTTTTTTGTTAAAGATGTGCGGGGTGCATCCCGGCTACCGCTGCACTGCTGCATTCTTCGCAGCCCGGTATCGGTCCACGGCCTGGATGTTGGGGTGGTGGAACACTGGGGTGTCATCTCATTGTTGTCTGTTTCCGTCAGGGCAGGCAGGTCATCTTCTATGTCTGCCTGCCTCGATGTCGAGGTTTGTCGTCTGCTGTAGCTGATGTGGAAGGCTTGAAAAATGACAGTATGCTTGACTACTTAGGCTTGCGCATTTTTCTATCATACAGGTCTTTGTAAGCACTCAAACCATCCTGCAAACATGCCCTAAACCTACATACCCTTTCAAAATTAAAGTTGCACTTTTCAGCAATCATTTCAGCGAAAATCTCTCGCAGTTGCTTCACGTTCAGTTCCTGGACAACTTCACTTTCAGCCCGTTCGCTACTGCATTCGGTTTCGATTGTTATCCTTTCCTCTTCCAATTGCATCAGCTCTTCATCTATCAGTTCTTGGTCATGGGATGCCAGAACCTCTTCAACATCATCTTTGTCAACTTCCACAAGCCAAGCTCACTTTGTCCTTACTTCGTTCACCACGATTGAAATGCTTAATTATGTCTAGTTTTACGCTACGTGTAACACCCTTACGAGCTCTTTTAGGCTTTTCCGATACCTTAGAACTCGTCTTGCTAACGGATGCTCAAAATAAATTGACATAAAGCACAAATGCTCACAGGCACGTGTTTAAGCAATGCCGACTAGAATGCAGTTTCGCGGGAGGAGCTTGGCTGTTCGGGGTGCGCGCTGCCTTTTTTCGTAACAGTGAAAACACCTGTTTGCGAAAACAGGTAACTAATGTAGGTCTTTCGTAACAGCGAGGTTTCATAAAGCAAACGTTCGATAAGTGGGGGACACCTGTAGTTCCGGAAGACTGGAAAATTGCAAATGTCACTTCACTCTTCAGGAGGGGGGAGAGAGAGACAGAAGAAAGGAAACTATAAGCCGGTTAGTCTGACCCCAATGGTTGGGAAGTTGTTAGACTCGATTATTAAGGTCTTGGGGTACTTGGAGGCACATGATAAAATGGGTTGTAGTCAGCATGGTTTCCTCAAGGGAAAATCTTCCCTGACAAATCTACTGGAATTCTTTGAAGAATGACATCCCCTTTTATTCTATCACAAATAAGAGAAAAGAGCAGATGCTGGAAATCCAGAGCAACACACACAAAATCCTGAAAGAGCTCAGCAGGCCAGGCAGCATCTATGGAAAAGAGTAAACAGCCGATATTTTGGCAAACCCTTCATCAGGACTGGAGAAAAAGAATGAGAAGAAACAGTAAGAAGGTGGATGGAGGGCAGGAAGAAATACAAAGTAGTAAGTGACAGGTGAAAGCAGGCGAGGCGGAAGGGTGAAATAAAGAACTGGGAAGTCCATTGGTGAAAGAGATAAAGGGCTGGAGAAGGGGGAATCTCATAGGAGAGGACAGAAGACCATGGAGAGGGGAAGGGGGATGAGCACCAGATGGAGGTGTTGGGACCGATTCTTTTTATTCCAGAACGAAGGAGATGTCCTCTTTCAAGGAAAGGGGCTTCCCTTCCTCCAACATCAACGCTGTCCTCAACCACATCTCTTCCATTTCACAAATGTCTGCCACCCAAGAAGCTTTGGGATTTCTTTTGTCCTCCTCATCTGTGTCCAGCATATAATTCTCCGCATCTTCTGTCTCCAATGGGATTCCACCACCAAGCACATCAATTCCTCCTCTTCCCCTCCCCCCCCACCACCCCACTTGCTGCTTTCCACAGGGATCGCTCCCTATGCGATTCCCTTGTCCATTCGTCCCTCCCCACTGATCTCCCTCCTGGCACTTATTCTTGCGAGTGGAACAAAAGCTACATCTGCCCTTCCATCTCCTCCCTCACTACAATTCAGGGCCCCAAACAGTCCTTCTAGGTGAGACAACACTGAGTCCAGTGCTCCCAGTGTGACTTCCTGTATATCGGAGAGACCCGATGTAGATTGGGAGATTGCTCCGCCGAGCAGCTACGCTCCATCCACCAGAAGAAGCAGGTTCTCCCAGTAGCCACCCATTTTAATTCCACTTCCCATTCCCTTCCGATAAGTCTATCCATGGGCTCTTCTACTGTCGCGATGAGTCCACACTCAGGTTGGAGGAACAGCGCTTTGTATAGATGGATAGAAGAGTAGGTAGGTAGATAGGTAGGTCTCCATCTGGGTAGCCTCCAACTTGATGGCATGAACATTGATTTCTCAAACTTCCAGTATTGACCCCCCCACCCCACCATTCCCCATCCCCTTTACCCTCTCTCACCTTATTTCTGTGCTGCCCATCATCTCCCTTTGGTACTCCTCTCCCCCACCTTTTTTTTTCCTTCCATGGCCTTCTGTTCTCTTCTGTCAGATTTCCCCTTCTCCAGCCCTTTATCTCTTTCAGCAATCAACTTCCCAGCTCTTTACTGCACCCCTATCCCTTCCCGTTTCACCTATCACCTTGTGTTTCTCCTCTCTCTCTCATCTCCTCTACTCCTCACCTTTTGTCTCCAGTCCTGCAGAAAGATTTCGGCCCAAAACGTCAACTGAACTCTTTTCCATAGATGCTACTTGGCCTGCTGAGTTCCTCCAGCATTTTGTGTGTGTTGGTTGCATTCATTTCACGAGGACTAGGATATAAAAGGAAGGATGTAATGTTGAAACTTTATAAAACATTGGTGGGGCCTCACTTGAAGTATTAGGGGCAGGTTTGAGCCTCTGATTTTAGAAAGGATGTGCTGAAGTTGGAGGGGGTTCAAAGGAGGTTCACAAAATTGATTCCAGGATTCAGTGGCGTGTCATTTGAAGAGCGTCTGATGGCTCTGGGCCTGTATTGACTGGAATTCAGAAGAATGAGGGGTAACCTCATTGAAGGGATTGGACACGCTGGAGGCAGGAAGCATGTTCCTACTGATGGTTGAGTCCAGAACCAAAGGCCACAGTTTAATAATAAAGGGTAGGCCATTTAGAACGGAGTTGAGGAAAAACTTTTCCACCCAGAGAGTGGTGGATATGTAGAATGCTCTGCCCCAGAAGGCAGTGGAGGCCAAGTCTCTGGATGCTTTCAAGAAAGAGATGGATAGAGCTCTTAAAGATAGCGGAATCAAAGGTTATGGGGATAATGCTGGAACTGGATACTGATTGTGGATGATCAGCCATGATCACAGTGAATGGCGGTGCTGGCTCGAAGGGCCGAATGGCCTACTCCTGCACCTATTGTCTATTGAAACCTATTGAATGGTGAAAGGCCTTGATAGAGTGAATGTGGAGAGGATGTTTCCTATGGTGAGAGTCTAATACCAGAGGACACAGCCTCAGAATAGAGGGGCATCCTTTTAGAATGGAGATGAGGAGAAATTTCTTTGGCTAGAGAGTAGTGAATTTGTGGAATTCTTTGCCACCTCAGCTATGGCGACCAAGTCTTTATATTTAAGGCAGTGGGTGATAGATTCTTGATTGGTCAGAGTATGAACTGATGTGGGGAGAAGGCAAGACTTTGGGGCTGCGAGGAAAATTGGATCAGCCATGAAGAAGTAGCAGTGCAGAATTTTAAAATCATAGCAAGCGTACACTTTTGTGATATTTGACAATTCTCTTGTTCCTTTTTCTAGTTCTCTTCTGCTATAGAGCGTGATGTGGAGATATATATTTCTTCATTTTTTACAGTAGTTTGTTGCAGGAGTTAATCGCCTGTTTTTATTATTTTTATTGCCTTGTACATGGGTGGCCATTTGCTCTCCTGCTATGTCATTCTAATCATGCCCTCTGACAGAATGTTCTCCCACGTACTCTGAACTTTTGTTTATTGCTCTAAAACAGAATTAGTTAGATTGATACTGCATGCCCAATAAAGTTGCTTCTTGAATAGAATCTTGTTCTTGCGGTAGTATATCAAGGCAGTTCATGTTGCTTGTAAGTTTCGATTCAAGATGTAAGGTTTCCCAACCTTGGGGTCTATAGACCCTTGGTTAATGGTAGTGGTCCATGACATAAAAAAGGTTGGAAACCCCTGGTTGGTCTTGCTTTAAAACTGCAAGCAGGTGGATCTTGATAAATATTGAAAACTAGATTAATGATATATTTAGATTACTTTTTTTGCCTTTGTGCATCTCCATTTACATTTTGTTTATGCGTTCATTTTTTGTTGTAAATATTGAGAATTCCCAATGTCTATGTGGTAATAGTGTGGAACCTTTTTTGAATTCTCTTCCAATTTTTTGTGTACTTTTGTGTCTCTGTGCTTCCGATGTTTTCCTGGTCAAGATTATGATGGCTTTCTCCCAATCTTGGGCAATGTTTTGTTCGTCCCAAGGTTATAAATTTCATTGTCACTCAGAGTGAGAACAAAATAACATTCCAAGGAATGGAATTATTGGTACTGTAAGAATCAATAATCTGATGGATTAATCCATCAACTGAATTAAAATGTCTGAAAATCGATGTTCAAGAGAAATTAAATGCTACTGTTCAGTTAGCTTCTAGCTGCTTCTGTGAGAAATACATGGTGAGTTAAATAATTTATTAAACCATATGATACAATATTTACTTCATTTTTGAATTAGGATGATGACTTCAAGCAAAGGAAAGATAAAGCTATGAAAACAGTTGTAGAAGTATCTGTGAGTAGAGAATATAAAGATTTTTCCTCTATTTTAATTCAAACACTGTGTGAGGAAGAAAAGTGCAATACCATCAACATCATTACTGTTAACATTTTAATTAAAGTCTTCAATTAAATTTACAATCTGCCTTCAATTTAATTTACAATCTGCCTTCAACATAAGCACTCCTTTTGATTTGAATCTCCTCTGTACCCTCTAATGCAATTAATACAGTGTGATGACCCAAACTCTAAAAGTAGCCCAGCTGTGGCCTAACCAGTGTTTATTAGTTGCAGCATTATCTTCCATGCTTTTTTTTTGCCTGACTATTGTAGGCAAGCATTCCATATGCCTTCTTCAGTCTTTAATCTATATATGCGATCACCTACTGGGATCTTGTATACCAGCTCCCTCCCTCAATATTCCCTCAGCTATGCCATTCGTTGTGTATATCCTACCCTTGATAGTCCTCCCAAAATACTTCATCTTACACTTGTCAGGATTACATTTCATCGCTCATTGTTCTACTCATATTCCCAAGTGATCAATCTTGGCTTGTAGCCTACAACTCCCCGCTATCTATGGTGCTACTGATTTTTCAACTCATCTGCAAGCTTGCTAATCATACCTCATGCATTCATGTCCTAATAGATACATAATAAATAGTAAGAGTCCCTGTGATGCACCACTGGTTGCAAGCTTCCAACCACAAAGAGAGCTCTCTATCATTACCCTCTGCATTCCCCTTTACCGGGCCATATGCCAATCCAGTTATCCTGTGTTCTCAGTTCTCCAAATTGAATTTGCCTTGTTTTAAAGCTCATTTTGGATTAATCATTTTATCTTACTTGGAGGTATTGAATGAGTTTTATGTATGCAGCTGTTCTTGTGCTCTCGCTGAAGGTATAATGGCTATTATTTGCCAAGTTTGATGAGGGAATTGTTTTTAAACCTAAGTCCAGTTGCTTCTGCTTTGCTCAATACAAGCCTGCCTTTCAGGGTGAATAGGTGGTATATAGAACAGAACTTTATTGTCATTGATCAACACAACGAGATAGCGGTGCTACTCCCGTCCGTGCAAAACAGATATTTTCAGTGCACGTGGTACGGACCGGAGAGATGTAAGCCACTGTGGCGGTAAGTAGTGCCATCTAGGATAATTAGGATAAATCTCATCCCTAGTGGCAAGCTTGATGCAGCAGCATCATGTATGTTTAAATTTGCAGGGATTGAAGGGAATTTGGCTGTCCAGCAGCCTTTGGCTTTAACTTTGAGCATAAGCTGATTTATAAATGTTCTTTAAACCTATTGCTGTGTTCTCAAGTTGTAAGTGTGGTGCCATCTATTGGTTAGTAAGTACTGTGCACTTGATTCTCCAATAATAGGACCTGCAGGTACACAAGTAAAGAGTAGACAGCAGAAGGATGATAGATGTGATTGGGAAAGAGGCAGGTTGGGGAAAACAGAAATATTTTTTCTCAGCTGTGAATATGTGACTTAGGAGCAGGAGTGGGCTATCTGGCCCTGAGAGCCTGCCCTGCCATTTAGTATGATCAGGGATGATCTGCCCCATGCCTCATCTCTTTTTCTCTGCCAGTTCCCATAGTGTCCAATTCCTTGCTCTTTCAAAAATGTAAGTTAGTCTTTAAGTCTCTCTCTTCTCCCCCCCCCCCCATAACTTAGCTTCCACAATTCTCACATAAAGAATTCCCAAAGTTTACCACACTCAATGAAGTTCTAATGTACCTCAGTTTTAAATAACCATCCGCTATTCTTGAAAGTACAGTCCTGTGCCAAAGCCTTGGGTACAAATTTATAGCTAGGGTGCCTTAGACTGAATTTCTCAACATGGAGCAGACAGCGAGTTTGTGAATGTGGTGGGAGCAAAGGATGTTGGGAATGGCGAGGGTGGAGAGCCACAGGAGGTGGCAGAGAAGGAACACTGGGGGCGGGAGACGTAAATGCAGACGCACCCAGGCAAGGTCATTTGATTCTAAACAATAGGTTTCTCGGTCATTACAGAATGTCTCTCTGGTCCTTCCTGTTCACTTCCCTCTTTCTTCCCCTTTTCCCAACTATGATTCCCCTTGCCCTGCCCACCCTCAGTCCACAATAGAGACCCATATCAGAATCAGTTTTATCATTACTCACATGTGTCATGATTTTATTTTTTGTGGCAGCAGTACAGTGCAATACATAAAATTACCTCAGTACTGTGCAAAAGACCTTTCTTGTCCTAGCAACTGGCATTGGTGTTGCTGTTTACTACCCTACTGGTAAGACTGACTAAGGCCCTAATCACTGGGCTTATACAAGCAAACCTCTCTACCTCATTTTAAGATGCTCCTCAAATTTTGTCAGTGGTCCTAATCCCAGTGTCAGATCTTGATAAAGCTCCTGTGAAGCAACCTACATCTTTTCACAATTACCGTTACAGTACTATATAAATGTATTCTGCTTAGGGTTGATCACACGTTCATCATTTCTTGAATTCTTCTGTTTTCCAAGGATGTTTATAAACCACAACGCAAGTATAAACGTTTAGCTGGAGCTCGCGAGTTGGTTGATGAAGAATCGAGAGTCCATTCTACCCTTCTAGAGTTCGGCCGGTATGCTTTGCAATATTGAATTTTTATTTTAAATAATAAGTTTTTTTAAGAATACTTCAGTTAAAATAGTCTCTGCCTACAGGGTAGTTGAATTCCAGGCTATCCTTGTGCCTTTGGTAATTTTCTGACTTCAGAATGCAGTTTGTCTAAGATCTTTTTATATTCTGAAAGATGTTGTTAAACCTCATGATATACATAGACATATATTTTTGAATAAGCTTTACCAGCCATCTTTTTAGAGTCAGTTATTATATACATTGCATCTTCAACCCTTAAGAATCCAATGTATTTTCAACTTCTCAGGAAGTTATTCTTGATTGCAGTGTAGGATGGAGGCCATTTCATGGGAGCACTAATTACCTTCAATAATTTCCTCTGTTACTGGATAAATGTTGCAAAGTTATATCACATTCTCACTTTGGGATAGGTTGCTTTAGTAAAACTTGATGTTTAGTCCAATCTTAAGAATATGTAATTTTAAAGACAATAAAGAATTGAGTATCTGTTTCAATAGTTAAAAATCGTCAGTGGATTTTGCCTAAGTGTGAAGTTTTTGATAGCAAGTTTTCACATGATGTCAATTCCAAACAGTGCTATAAGTTATCATAACCAATAAATACCTGCTTTATTAGTTGCATTCATTTTGATATGGTAATGAAAATGAATGCAACTAATAGTTGCTTCTGGATCCCCCGGGCACAGGTTAGCGTCCATGGACCCCTTGGTTAACGGTAGGAGTCAATGGCATAAAAATGATTGGGAAATGTTGCTCTATTCAGAGCAGGTTAATCCAGAAACAAGTAGGTGTGCTCTTTAGTAACGGTTGATGCACAAGAACATAAACTTGCACTAAGAAGGCTCTGTATTTGTTGGTGCTAGAAGTTGACTGACACCAATAAATAGCTAATTATGCCCATTTCTTCAAGGAACTAATTTTCATCATCGTTGTGTGCCATGTCGTATGACATAGGTGATCATGGTCTCATGACCAAGATTGTCTTGTCAAATGTTTTTACAGAAGTGGTTTGCCATTGCCATCTGGGCAGTGTCTTTACAGGATGGGTGACCCCAGTCATTATTAATAGTCTTCAGAGATTGTCTGCCTGGCGTCAGTGGTTGCATAACTAGGACTTGTGATGTGCACCACCTACTCCCATGACTTCATGTGACCCTGATCAGGGGGTGTGGGGGGGCTAAGCAGGTGCTACACCTTGCCCAAGGGGGACCTGCAGGCTAGCAGAGGGAGGAAAGCCTTGCATCTCCTTTGGTAGAGATGCATCTCCACCCCGCTGTCCCAAATAATTTTCACTCATGTGAATGGATGAAATTTAAACACAAATTATGCTTGGCTTTCCAGAGCTTACTTCTCAGGAAGAATCAGAATCAAGGATGATTCTGCCAACAGAGTGCCAAATATTTTAACCAAATGGTTGACTTTTGTTTTTTAAGAGATGGTTGTAGGTAAACAAGTTCTTGCGTTACTGGAATTTGCTATTGAAAAAGTCTACAGCACCAGGTCATTTCATACTTGCATTGTGGACAAGTAAAATTTTGACCATTAACTGTTCAAATCCCAGATACAGCATTGGCATTATATGAATGCTCATTTTCCTAAATAATCTCATTCACAGAATTATTCTTTCTTTCTTTCTTTCTTTTTTAATCTTTTTATTGATTTAGAAAAAGCATATACAAACAAGGGGAGAATTATCTCAAATATGTATGTCAGTAACAATACAAACAAAATGAAATAGACATTAACAAAATCATACATAATATTAAGCAAATATGTAATATAAAAAAGAAAGACAACTAATTCTCTTATCAATTCATAGGGAGAGAAAAAAAACTTTAAATTTTTAAAATGAGAAGAAAAAAACCCCCACTACACTAAGAAAAAAAGGAAAAAAAAGGGGGAGTCAATTCTGAGGATACGACTTTCTGATCAAATCTAAAACTTCGAAAAGAAATAATTGGAAGAGTAATAAATCAAATCAAATGAAAATGTTGAATAAAAGGTTGCCAGATTTGCTCAAATTTAAAGGATGTATCAAATGTCCAACTTATTTTCTCTAAACTTAAACAGGACATAATGAAGGAAAGCCAAAAAAAGACGGTAGGTGGATTAAAATCCTTCCACTTCAATAAAATGGCTCTCCTAGCCAATAAAGTTGAAAATGCTATTATACGTTGAGCAAAAACAGGAATATTTCCTGCTTCCGATGGGATAATCCCAAAGATTGCCGTAAATAAATTAGGTTGTAGGTCCAGATCCAAGACTTTTGTTAGCTTTTTAAAAACATCTCTCCAAAAATTGTCTAGCTTTATGTAAGTTAAAGTGGCCACACACAATTATTCTGAGCGCCTCAAGAGTTGACACATTTAATGTGGTGCAAAATCCCAAGCAGAACTAAATAACAGTAACCATCTTTGTGTTTATTTCTGATTGTGCTTCATTAGTACCCTTTAAAGAAATCATTATGCTGAGTGGCATGGTGGAGATACTGTACGTTTCCACCAAAGGAGGTGTAAGGTGTTCCTTCTCTCCACTAGCCTGCAGGTCACCCTTGGACAAGGTGTAGCACCTACTTGTCCCCCACCCCTGATCAGGGTCACTTGAAGCCATAGGAGTAGGAGGTGGATTGTTGTATGAGCAGCTGGGGCATATCTGAAGTCCTGGTTATGTGACCACTGATGCCCAGCTTATAAAGACACTGTCCAGAAGAAGGAAATGGTAAACCACTGATGTAGGGAAAAACTTGCTCAGAATAATCATAGTCAATATGACACGGCACATAATGATGACGATGTGTGGCATTTGCACAGCATAACTGGCAGGCGATGATGTCCTGCAGGTGATTGTCAAACAACCTTTCCTGATTATTGATATTGCTGTTTTCCCCAGACCCAACCTCACCACCAAGATCCTGTGGGTTAATTTTTGTAGTAACCTAAATGAACCTGCTATGCACTGTACGAGCACATTTAATATAAACCACAGTGGATCACCACTTCCATCTTTTGGGCTCTCAGAGAAGTGGTGAATAGTAAATAAGCTAAATATTTTTTTGCCAAGAGGATTTTGCCCCTGAAGTCTGATTTTTAATAATTTCCTTCAAGTCGGAATGATTAGCTACAGGGAAGAAATACAACTGCATGTAAACTTGAGTGTAAACTTTGAAAATGACTGACATCAATATTTCTTCACAAGATTTAGTATAAGTGTTGTTGTTCTTTATAGTGTAATTTATTATCAGCAAATACCTAGATATTTTCTTTCCTTGCCACTGCCTTTCTCTTACTTTTATTTCAATATTACTGATTTTAATGGCTACCAGATTTTTCAATTACTTACAATTTACTCTTCCTGTTTTATGTTAAAACTTTATTTTCTCACTCTTTTTTGTTGTTTTCTGACATTTTTCATTTTCATTAGCTTTCCTGATCCCCTCATGTAAGTATTTAGTACAAAATTTCATCTCAAAGCAATCTTTATCACATTTAAAAAGCTAGTGCATTTTTAACTTTCATTGTTGATGCTCAAATTTAATATTGTTGGTTTCTTAATTATTAGTAAGTTTGCAGCAAATTAAATTTGCATTGTAAATTTAATTCGTATCTCAAGGTAATATGAATATACTCAATTACTAGCTAGACGAGATTTTGGGAATTGCGGTTCTGATTTTGGGCACAGATGAGTAAGGGTGTGATTACTAAAGGTGCAGGTGAACAATAGGGGAGGAAATATGAAGCTAATGGAGGGTTATTAATAAATATAAACTTAAGAAATAGAAGAACGTATAGGCCAGTCAACCCTTTGGATTTTGTTCCATCATTCACTTAGATTAGGGGTTCCCAACCTGGGGTCCATGGACCCCTTGGTTAATACTTGATCTGTGGCATAAAAAAAGTTGGGAATCCCTGCGTTAGATCATGGCTGACTTTCTATCTCATCAAACTTGCATTCATCCCAATTTCCCTCGCTGTGAAGAGGTCTCGAATCCATTCGATGGTTTGTCACCCACTGCCCCCCAGCCCCCTCTACAGTTGATAATATTTAAACGATTAGCAATTGATTAGCCCTGAATTTTGGAAGTTTATCCTGCTTATTACAGCTGGCTTGGGCTGTTTCAAATAATGTGTGTGGTTGGGTGCAGAATGTGGTGACAGCTAGTTTGTCACATTAATGTAATCTATGTTTGTTCTGTAGAGTTAGTGTGGAGGATGTTTCTGATCAGTTGAATGTACTGTATTAATTGTTTTCTTCACCTACTTTCCCCAAAACCCATTGTTTCTGCAGGAAGTATGGTTTTAGCAAGCAATCTAAAGCTGAAAAGGTAAGAATTAATATAAATTAATTTATTCATGAATTCATTTTTATCTTTGTAATCTTTTCCATTTTTGCTCCTCAGTGTAAATGGTCAATTGATTAAAGCTTTGAGTCCTTGAATCTATAAAATTATTAAGTACTGTTTTCAGTTTATGCTCACTGTTATAGAAATTTGCATACAGGAATTTAAAAATGTTAGTTTGTGATTCCTCTTTGTAAAGTAGGTATGATATTTCTTAATTTTATTTAGTGTTTTCCTCGATGTGAGGTGTTTATTTGTTGAAACCTGTTGCATGTGAAAGTGTGTTAGTACCTCGTGATCTGACTGAATGGCCAGATTTTCCATAATATTTTGTATCTTTTAACATGACATTACAGACTGAAGACAAAAAAGGTACTTTGCCAACAGGGCTGGCAGTTGGAATGACTGAACAGTCTGAAGATGATCTGGAAGCTGTTGAAGAGGTAGATAACAATGTATTCAACTTTTGTGATGGTAAAAGCGGAGATATATACCTTCTTATATGCTATACCTTTATAGCTTGTTTGCTGTCAGTTCAAAGCATGGGCCATGGCTTTCTAATTTGCGTATATTTTGAGTTACTAGTTCTAACAGATTATTAGAACATAGTTTAGCCATGGTTCTTGTAAGAACCATTCTCTGCTTTAAATATACACAATGACTTGGCCTCCACAGCCACAATGGCAACAAATTCCATAAGATTCACCATTCTGACACTGACATACGTCAATATTTTTTGCAGTAGCAAGACAGTGCAATGCATAAAAAACTATAAATTACTAGACATATTTTAAAAAAATAGATTAAATACGGAGTGCAAAAAGTGCGCAAAAACAGTGAGGTAGTGTTCATGGGTTGGTTCATTGTCCATTCAGAAATCTGATAGAGGAGGGGGAAGAAACTGTTCCTAAAGTGTTGAGTGGTTGTCTTCAGGCTTCTACATCTCCTTCATGATGGTATTGATGAGAAGATGCCCTCGATGCTGGGGAGGCTCTTCCTGTGATGGAGCTGGCTGAGTTTGCAACCCTCTGCAGTTTTTTCCCAGTCCCCTGCAGTGGTCCCTCCATTCCAGATGGTTATGCAACTGATCAGTCCTGGGTATGACTCTAAACTGCAACCGGTGATGAGGCTCTGATTGGGGACTTTCAGAGCTTTGGGCAAAGTACCCCTTAGTCATTCATTGCTCCCAGTGCCGCTCTGACCCGGAACAGTAGCACCTGCAAGGGTTCCTGCTCAGGATATGAGCGAAAGCCAATGGCAGATACGGCAGGTTCACTAACTGAACTTATGACAGAGAAGGCGGATGAGCTACAACCTCAAAAGTCAACGGCTATAGTATAGGCGGATGAACATTTGGGAAGAGAACTGGCGATTTCTTTAGTTCGCCCAATGGTAGGCAATAGCAAACCACCGTTGCAATTTGCTAAGAAAGCCATGGTCAAACTCAAACTTCTAAACCAAAGATTTAGAAACTTAGTGACTCAATGCAAAACATATCCAGGTGCAGATTGTAATAGTGACCATAACCCAGTAGTATGTCATGTAAAAGTAAAACTTAAAAAAAAAAACTAAAAAAGCAAAAACCTGAACAATCCCTTGACTACTTGCAATTAATTAAAGAAGAAAACTCAAGACAAAAATTTACAATTGAAGTAAGGAATAGATTTCAAAGTCTAGAAATAGAATCTGTTGAAGATGATAGCAATCATGTAGAAATGAAGTTTAACTCTCTGAAGGGTGCCTTGGTAGAATCAGCAAAGTCAGTGATTCCTAAAAAAGAAAAGAGAGCAAAGAATAAATGGATGACAGATGAAATCAAAAATCTAATGGAAGAAAGGAAATGGAAGAAAGCATATCCTATAGAATATAAGTCCTTAGATTAAAAAAGTTAAAAGCTTATGTCAAAAAGCCAAAGAAGAATGGTTAAACCAGGAATATGAGCAAATAGAAAGAATCCCTTTTACCGATCCAAAGAGGTTACATCAACAAATCAATAATATCACTGGTAAAAAGCTCCTCTATTCTTCAGGTGGATGTTTGAAAGCAAAGGACGGTACCATTATCATGGAAAAAGATGGGATTATGAACAGATGGACTGAGTATATTCAGGAATTGTTTGAAGATGATCGGGCGAAAAACCAGAAATTAAGAAAAACATTGAAGGTCCAAGTATTTTAAAATCTGAAGTTCGTAATGCAATAAATAAGATGAAGAAAGGAAAGGCAGCAGGTCCTGATGAATTAGTAATAGAACAAATTATTGCCCTTGAAGATTATGGAATCGAAAAACTTACTGATTTAATGACATTTATGAGACTGGAGTAATACCAGAAGAGATGAAAAAAATCAGTATTTATCACTCTTCCTAAGAAAGCTGGAGCAATAGAATGTGAATTACATAGGACCATAAGTTTAATGAGTCATATCACCAAGATACTTCTAAGAATTTTGACAAGAGCTAAAAGTAAGATACAAGATGAAATAGGCAAAGAACAATGTCGTTTTGTGAAAGACAAAGGAACAAGAAACGCAATATTGATGTTAAGGATACTATCTGAATGAGCTATTCAAGTGCAAAAAGATTTGTTTGTTTTAGCGACTACACAAAAGCATTTGATAAAGTGAAACACAATGTTATTTGAAATATTACAGAAAACTCTAGATCTAGATTCGAAAGACCTCTGCCTATTCAGAAATCTGTACTGGGAATAAACTGCCGCTGTAAGAACAGATGGAGAAACCATAGAAACCATAGAAACTACAGCACAGAAACAGGCCTTTTGGCCCTTCTTGGCTGTGCCGTTTTCTGCCTAGTCCCACTGACCTGCACACGGACCATATCCCTCCATACACCTCCCATCCATGTATCTGTCCAATTTATTCTTAAATGTTAAAAAAGAACCCGCATTTACCACCTCGTCTGGCAGCTCATTCCATACTTCTCTGTGTGAAGAAGCTCCCCCTAATGTTCCCTTTAAACTTTTCCCCCCTCACCCTTAACCCATGTCCTCTGGTTTTTTTCTCCCCTTGCCTCAGTGGAAAAAGCCTGCTTGCATTCACTCTATCTATACCCATCATAATTTTATATACCTCTATCAAATCTCCCCTCATTTTTCTAGGCTCCAGGGAATAAAGTCCTAACCTATACAACCTTTCTCTGTAACTGAGTATCTCAAGTCCCGGCAACATCCTTGTAAAACTTCTCTGCACTCTTTCAACCTTATTTATATCCTTCCTGTAATTTGGTGACCAAAACTGAACACAATACTCCAGATTCAACCTCACCAATGCCTTATACAACCTCATCATAACATTCCAGCTCTTATACTCAATACTTTGATTAATAAAGGCCAATATACCAAAAGCTCTATTTACGACCCTATCTGCCTGTGACGCCGCTTTTAGGGAATTTTGTATCTGTATTCTCAGATCCCTCTGTTCCACTGCACTCCTCAGTGCCTTACCATTAACCCTGTGTGTTCTACCTTGGTTTGTCTTTCCAACGTGCAATACCTCACACTTGTCTGTATTAAACTCCATCTGCCATTTTTCAGCCATTTTTCCATCTGGTCCAAGTCCCTCTGCAGGCTCTGAAAACCTTCCTCCCTGTCTACTACACCTCCAATCTTTGTATCATCAGCAAATTTGCTGATCCAATTTACCACATTATCATCCAGATCATTGATATAGATGACAAATAACAATGGACCCAGCACTGATCCCTGTGGCACACCACTAGTCACAGGCCTCCACTCGGAGAAGCAATTCTCTACTACCACTCTTTGGCTTCTTCCATTGAGCCAATATCTAATCCAATTTACCACCTCTCCATGTATACCTAGCGACTGAATTTTCCTAACTAACCTCCCATGCGGGACCTTATCAAAGGCCTTACTGAAGTCCACGTAGACAATATCCACTGCCTTCCCTTCATCCACTTTCCTGGTAACCTCGAAAAACTCCAATAGATTGGTCAAACATGACCTACCATGCACAAAGCCATGTTGACTCTCCCTAATAAGTCCCTGTCTATCCAAATGCTTGTAGATTCTGTCTCTTAGTACTCCCTCCAATAACTTATCTACTACTGACGTTAAACTTACCGGCCTATAATTTCCCGGATTACTTTTCGATCCTTTTTTAAACAACGGAACAACATGAGCCACTCTCCAGTCCTCCGGCACCTCACTTGTAGACAGCGACATTTTAAATATTTCTGCCAGGGCCCTTGCAATTTCAACACTAGTCTCCTTCAAGGTCCGAGGGAACACCCTGTCAGGTCCCGGGGATTTACCCATTTTAATTTTCCTCAAGACAGCAAGGACTTCCTCCTTTTCGATCTGTACAGTTTCCATGATCTTACTACTTGTTTCCCATAATTCCATAGACTCCATGCCAGTTTCCTTAGTAAATACAGATGCAAAAAACCTATTTAAGATCTCCCCCATTTCCTTTGGTTCCGCACATAGCCGACCACTCTGATCTTCAAGAGGACCAATTTTATCCCTTACAATCCTTTTGCTCTTAATATACTTGTAAAAGCTCTTTGGATTATCCTTCACTTTGACTGCCAAGGCAACTTCATGTCCTCCTTTAGCCCTCCTGATTTCTTTCTTAAGTATTTTCTTGCACTTCTTATATCCTCAAGCACCTGATTTACTCCCTGCTTCCTATACATGTCATACAACTCCCTCTTCTTTATCAGAGTTGCAATATCCCTTGAGAACCAAGGTTCCTTATTCCTATTCACTTTGCCTTTAATCCTGACAGGAACATACAAATTCTACACTCTCAAAATTTCTCCTTTGAAGGCTTCCCACCTACTGATCACATCCTTGCCAGAGAACAACCTGTCCCAATCCACGCTTTTTAGATCCTTTCTTATTTCTTCAAATTTGGCCGCCTTCCAGTTAAGAACCTCAACCCGAGGACCAGATCTATCCTTGTCCATGATCAAGTTGAAACTAATGGTGTTATGATCACTGGAACCAAAGTGCTCCCCTACACAGACTTCTGTCACTTGTCCTAACTCGTTTCCTAACAGGAGATCCAATATTGCATCCTCTCTAGTTGGTCCCTCCATATATTGATTTAGAAAACTTTCCTGAACACATTTTACAAACTCTAAACCATCTAGACCCCTAACAGTATGGGAGTCCCAATCAATATATGGAAAATTAAAATCCCCTACCACCACAACTTTGTTTCCTGCAGTTGCCTGCTATCTCTCTGCAGATTTGCTCTTCCAATTCTTGTTAACTATTTGGTGGTCTGTAATACAATCCCACTAATGTGGCCATACCTTTCCTGTTTCTCAACTTCACCCATAAGGACTCAGTAGACAAGCCCTCTAATCTGTCCTGCCTGAGCACTGCTGTAATATTTTCCCTAACAAGCAATGCTACTCTCCCACCTTTCATTCCTCTGCCTCGATCACATCTGAAACATCGGAACCCTGGAATATTAAGCTGCCGGTCCTGCCCCTCCTGTAGCCAAGTTTCACTAATTGCTGTAAGGTTATAATTCCACGTGTCAATCCACGCCCTCAACTCATCCGCCTTCCCCGCAATACTCCTAGCATTGAAATATATACACCTCAGAAGATTTTTACCACCATTCACAACCTTTCTATTAGCGGATTTGCTTGAACTTTTAACATCATTTATTTTCACCCCAGCCACACTGTCAGCTCTGGCACTCTGGTTCCCATCCCCCTGCAAATCTAGTTTAAAGCCTCCCCATTAGCACTAACAAATCTCCCTGAAAGGATATTGGTCCCCCTGTAGTTCAAGTGTAACCCGTCTCTCTTGTACAGGTCCCACCTGCCCCAGAAGAGGTCCCAATGATCCTGAAATCTGAAACCCTGCCCCCTACACCAGTTCCTCAGCCATTTGTTCATCCTCCAGAGCATCCTATTCCTACCCTCACTGCACGTAGCACAGGTAGCAATCCTGAGATTACCACCCTCGAGGTCCTGCTTTTCAACTTCCTACCAAGTTCTCTATACTCACTCTCCAGGACCTTCTCGCTCTTCCTTGCTATGTCATTGGTACCGATGTGCACCATGACATCTGGTTGATCACCCTCCCACTTCAGAATGTCATGCAATCGATCAGAGACATCCTTGACCCTTTCCTGTGAAGTGAGTAAGTTTACGAAAATCAAGAGAGGCGTTAGACAAGGGTGTGTTTTCTCCCCTGATTTATTTAATGTGTACAATAAAACAATATTACAAACAATAAGAGGCATCTTGGGAATCAAAGTTGGTGGTGAAAGCATCAATAACTTCAGACATGCAGATGACACTGTGTTAATTGCAAGTATGGAGGAAGAACTACAAAACTTAATTGATATAATTGTTGAAGAAAGTGCAAAAATGGTCTATCTATCAGTTGCAAAAAGACAGAATGTATGATGATATCCAAAAAGAAGGAGAATCCTATCTGCAGGCTGAGAATAAATGGGGAAGACATAAAACAAGTACAGAACTTTTGCTGCTTAGGAAACTGGGTGACATCAGATGGCAGGTGCGACTTGGGCATCAAAAGAAGAATAGGGATGGCAAAAGACACCTTTACGAGAATGAAGAGTATGCTGATCAATACTAAACTAGGCATGACAACCCGCCTCAGGGTACTGAAATGTTACGTTTATCCAGTTATGTTGTATGGCTCAGAATGTTGGACAATATCTAGTAACATGAGGAAACAAATTGCAAATTGTAGCAGCAGAGATGTAGTTTTTGAGGAGGATGCAAAGAATATCATGGACGAAACAAATATCTAATGAGGATGTCATAAACAGAGTAAACACAAAGAGAAATAATGCATGAGATCATGAAAAGGCATGGATATGTGATTAGGAAAGAGGAGTTAGAATGCATGGTAATTATGGGAAAGATAGAAGGGAAGAAAGCAAGAGGAAGACAAAGACAAATGATAATGGAGACAGCAACCAGAGAACTGGAAATGAATACCAATGGATTGACCCACTTGACCTGAAACAGGAGTGTGTGGGCCATGGCAGTCAAAGCTCAAACTGGGCATGGCACCTGATGATGATGATGAAAGCAATTAGAATGTTGTCCATGGTACATTTGTAGAAATTTACTGGGGCCTTTGGTGACATAGCAAAAGCTGTTTCCTTTTTGAATTTTGAATGTTAACGTTATGGAAGGAATTGAACTTTGAATAACTGCTCACACTGCACTTGAGCACAGCTCCAATGCCATAGTTAAGTCCGCTGACGACACCACAGTCGTTGGCTGAATCAAAAGGTGGTGATGAATTAGCATATAGCAGGGAGATTGAAAACCTGGCTGAGTGGTGCCACAACAACAACCTCTCATTCAATGTCAGCAAGACCAGGGAGCTGATTATTGACTTCAAGAGGAGGAAACCAGAGGTCCATGAGGAAATCAGAGATGGAGAGTGTCAGCAACTTTAACTTTCTGAGTGTTATCATTTTGGTGGACCTGTCCTGGGCCCTGCATGTAACTGCCATTACAAAGAAGGCACAGCAACGCCTCTACTTAGTAGTTTGCAAAGATTCTGCATCTCATCTAAAGCTTTGACAGATTTCTATAGATATGTGTTGGAGAGTATACTGTCTGGTTGAATCAAGGCCTGGTATGGTAACACCAATGCTCTTGAATGGAAAATGCTACCAAAAGTGATGGATACAGCCCAGTCTATCATGGGTAAAACCATCCCAATCTTTGAGTATATCGGCAAGGAGTGCTGTCGCAAGAAAGTAGCATCCGTTATCAAGGACCCTACCACCCAGGCTATACTCTCCTCTTGTTGCTGTCATTAGGGTGGTGGTACAGGAGCTTTAGGTCCCTTACCATCAAGTTCTGGAACAGTTGTTTCCCCTCACTTCTGGACGCACTTTCAAGGACTCTACAACTCATGTACTCTATTCATTGCTTACGTATTTATTATTATTATTTTGTTTTTTTTAAACACTTTTTACTTTTGTACTGTTGTCTTTTGCACATTGGTCCATCTTTGTTTTTATTTTTATTTATTCATTACGGGATGTGGGCATCACCAGCTAAGCAATTTATTACCCATCCCTAGTTGCCCTTGAGAAGGTGGTGATGAGCTGCTTTCTTGAACCGCTGCAGTGCCTGAGGTGAAGGTACACCCACAATGCTGTTAGGGAGGGAATTCCATGATTTTGACCCTGCGACAATGAAGGAATGGCGATATGTTTCCAAGTCACAATGGTGAGTGACTTGGAGGGGGATTTCCAAGTAGTGTTCCCAGGTATCTGCTGTTCTTGTCCTTCTAGGTGATGGTGGTTGTGGGTCTGGAAGGAGCTGCCTTAGGAACTTTGGTGTGTTGTTGCAGTGCGACTTGTAGATAATACAGACTGTTCCAACTGTTTGTTGATGGTGGAGAGATCGGATGCTTGTGGAAAAGGTACCAATCAAGCGGGCTGCCTTGTACTGGATGGTGCCAAGCTTCTTGAGTGTTGATGGAGCTGCACTCATCCAGGCGAGTGGCGGGTATTCCATTACACTCCTGACCTGAGCCTTGTAGGTGGCGGACAGGCTTTGGGAAGTCAGGAGGTGAGTTACACACTGCAGGATTCCCAGCTTTTGACCTGCTCTGGTAGCCACCATATTTATATGGCTAGACCAGTTCAGTTTCCTGTCAATGGTAACCCCCAAGATGTTGATAGTAGGGGATTCAGTGATGGTGATGCCACTGAATATCAAGGGCCTCTCTTGTTGGAGATGGTCATTGCCTGGCACTTGCGTGGTTCAAATGTTACTTGCCACCTGTCAACCCAAGCCTGGATATTGGCCAGGTCCTTCTGTATTTGGGTATGAACTGCTTCACTATCTGAGGAGGCACGAATGGTGCAGAACATTGTGTTCATCTGCAAACGTCCCCACTTCTGGCCTTATGATGGAAGGAAGATCATTGATGAAGCAGCTGAAGATGGTTGGTCCTAGGACACTTTCCTGAGGAACTCCTGCAGTGATGTCCTGAGGATGAGATGATTGACCTCTAATCACGATAACCATCTTACTTTGTGTCAGGTATGATTCCAACCAGCAGAGGGTTTCTCCCTAATTCCCATTGACTCCATTTTAGCTGGAGCACCTTGATGCCATACTTGGTCAAATGCTGACTTGATGTCGAGGGCTATCACTCTCACCTCACCTCTGGTACTTAGCTCTATGGTCCATGTTTGGACCAAGGAGATGATAAGGTCGGGAGCTGAGTGGCCTTGACAGAACCCAAAGTGGGCAGACGTAAGCAGGGTGTTGCCGAGTAGGTGCTGTATAGTAGCATTGTTGGTGACCCCTTCCATTACCTTGCTGATGGTTGAGAGTAGGCTGATGGGGCGGTAATTAGCTGGTTTGGACTTGTCCTGTTTCTTGTGTACAGAGCATACCTGGGCAATTTTCCACGTTGCCAGTTAGATGCTGGTATCTGCAACAGCTCGGCTAGAGGTGCGGCAAGTTCTAGAGCACAAGTTGTGTTTGGTGTGTCATTGACTCCATTGTCTTTCTTGGTATTTACTGTGATTGCCTGCAAGGAAATAAATCCTAGGGTTGTATAGTGATATAAATGTATCTGGATAATAAACTTAATCTGAATATTATATCCATGATGCACATTATGCACATACTACTTGGGCAGGTTAATTTGCAAACCGTCACATATACAAATCAAAACTAGGTTTGCAATGGCACAACAACTACCAAGGTCAAGGTTGTTCTTGTTGCATTGATACTGTAACCAAAGTAAATTATGATTTTCTTTAAATGTAGCACTTCCTTTAGCTTCAGTTGTTTTTTGGGAAACTGAGAAATGAAATAATGGCCTGAATGGAGAGGTGGGAAAGTGATGTTTGCATTCCAATTTATAAGAATGCAGTGATGTTGCAAACCTGGCCAGATTTTTGCGCATTAAGATGTACAATATTTTAAGATCAATTTATGCTGAGTAGTTGTGTATGTTGTCAGAATGAGCAGGTTGAACTGTATTTAACTGATTGCTTAGGATATTGTGATAATTCATAAGTGTTTTAAGTTTCCTGTGTTAGACTATGTTTGCTCTGCAATGTTAGATGTTTAATCATATTAAAATTTCCACTTCTGCTATTGCAGCTTCGCATCAAAACATTGATGACGGGAATGGCAGCAATGGCAACAGAGGAGGTATAATTTCAAACACGTTATTGTTAAGCATTTGTGATTCTAATCTCAAGGCTTTGACTTGTGTAATTTGCTCTAAGTGTAGATACTTGTAGGTGTTTAATACCTTAATTTCCAAACATTGGAACTGTTCTTTGGATTATTAGCCCAGCATTATAACTATTAAACCTATAATTTGTTTAAGGTGTCTACCACAGATGGAAATTATTTATAAAAAATGTATTTATTTTTCTCCTCCTCAGCATTAAATTCCATTCTCTCTCATGGACTTAATCTTTACATAAATACATTTGTCCTCTAAGAGGACTAATCCCTTGTCGTATGGTTTGGAAGTTTGCATGCTTCAATGACCCGGAGAGCTAACTGGCTGGAGTCAGGGCTTTATGCCTTGACTCTTGGAAAGGTCACCCATGCCAAACAGTCCAGAGAGTAGAGGCCAGACTAAAAGTGGTCCATTGGTCCTCCAGGTTCGGGGTTCAGCTCAGGGCTAGCAACCCTGTCTGGTCAAAAGCTAATTTTTACGGAAACTGTAGTGGTGTGCTACACACAGTGCTAGAATAACCACACGGAGTTGGTGAGTTGGAGTTGCGATGAAAGAGATTTATTCAAACTTCGCGGCCTGCTTTAAAGCCTTCCCGTTCCCGCCCTCCCTGGGCGGGACTGCTGTGGGGAATGCATATTCCCAGACCCTTTCTGCGTGCGGGATTTTCCCCCTGCTGGTGAAGGTGGCCTGGCGCCCTTTTTGGGGCCGGCCCTCTGCCTGCGTGCGCTGTTTCGTGAGCCAGTTCGTGTGTGCTAGAAAGTGGGTCGCCACATAACCCCCCCCCCCCACCAGAACCGGCGATACCTCCCCTAATGTCCACAGTCTGGATCGGCCTCTGTTTGGGAGGTCTGCCCCTGCGCCGCGGTGCCTGAGCCTGGACCGGCTGCGCCAAGTCCACATGGGCTGGTTTGAGTCGGTCCACCGTGAAAACCTCCTCTCTCCCCCCAATGTCCAGCATGAACGTGGACCCATTGTTCCTGATCACCTTAAACGGTCCCTCGTAGGACCGCTGTAGCGGTGCCCGGTGTCCGCCCCGTCGTACAAAAAGAAACTTACAGTTCTGCAGGTCTTTGGGTACGCAGGTCGGGCTCTGTCCGTGCTGTGAAGTGGGTATGGGGGCCAGGTTACCGAGCCCCTCCCGTAGTCTGTCCAGGACTGCTGTGGGTTCTTCCTCTTGCCCCCTTGGGGCTGGTATGAACTCTCCTGGGACGACCAGGGGCGCGCTGTACACCAACTCGGCCGATGAGGTGTGTAGATCCTCCTTGGGCGCCGTGCGGATTCCGAGCAGGACCCAGGGAAGCTCGTCCACCCAGTTAGGCCCCTCCAGGCGGGCCATGAGAGCCGATTTCAGGTGACGGTGGAAGCGCTCCACTAGTCCGTTCGACTGTGGGTGGTAGGCAGTTGTGTGGTGTAGCTGTGTTCCTAAAAGGTTGGCCATACCTGACCACAGACTGGAGGTGAACTGGGCGCCCCTGTCGGTGGTAATGTGGGCCGGTACCCCAAAGCGTGCTACCCAGGTTGCGATCAGTGCTCGGGTGCAGGATTCGGAGGTGGTGTCGGTGAGCGGGACTGCCTCTGGCCATCTGGTGAACCGGTCTATCATAGTTAGGAGGTACCGCGCTCCTCGCGACACTGGCAGGGGCCCCACGATATCCACATGGATGTGGTCGAACCTCTGGCGAGTGGGTTCGAACCGCTGCGGCGGAGCCTTGGTATGCCGCTGCACCTTGGCCGTTTGGCACTGCATGCACGTTTTGGCCCATTCACTGACCTGATTACGAAGTCCATGCCACACGAACCTGTTGGCGACCAGCCGGACGGTTGTCCTGGTGGAGGGGTGCGCTAAGTTGTGAATGGACTCGAAAACCCGCCGGCGCCAGGCTGCTGGGACGACGGGGCGGGGTTGGCCGGTAGCTACGTCACATAGTAGGGTCCTCTCACCTGGGCCTACGGGGAGGTCTTGAAGCTGTAAACCGGAGACTGCAGTCCTGTAACTGGGGATCTCAGCGTCTGCCTGCTGTGCCTCTGCCAGCGCTGCATAGTCCACCCCCTGGAACAGGGCCTGTATGGTAGGTCTGGAAAGTGCGTCCGCCACGACGTTGTTCTTTCCAGAGACATGCCGGATGTCCGTCATGTACTCGGAGATGTAGGACAGATGTTGCTGCTGGCGGGACGACCAGGGGTCGGACACCTTAGTGAACGCAAAGGTAAGCGGTTTGTGGCCTGTGAACGTGGTGAGGGGCCTACTTTCTAAGAAGTACCTGAAATGCCGGATTGCCAGGTTTAGTGCCAATAGCTCCCAGTCGAAAGCAGTGTATTTGAGTTCGGGTGGTTGTAGGTGTTTGCTGAAGAACGCCAGGGGGTGCCAGCGACCCTCGATGAGTTGTTCCAGCGCTCCACCGACTGCTGTGTTGGATGCGTCCACCGTGAGGGCAGTAGGAACGTCCGTTCTGGGGTGCACTAGCATCGCGGCGTTTGCTAAGGCTTCTTTGGTTTTAACGAAAGCGGTTGCGGCCTCTTCGTCCCAGGTAATGCCCTTACCCGACATCAGGGTGAACAGGGGGCGCATGGTTTGGGCTGCTGAGGGGAGGAAATGGTGGTAAAAATTCACCATACCCATGAATTCCTGCAAGCCTTTGATTGTGTTGGGTCGGGGGAAGTGGCGGACCGCGTCTACCTTGGCGGGCAGCAGGGTTGCCCCGTCTTTAGTAATCCTGTGGCCCAGGAAGTCGATGGTGTCGAGTCCGAACTGGCATTTGGCTGGATTGATTGTAAGGCCGAATTTGCTCAGGCGGGAGTAGAGCTGGTGGAGGTGGGACAGATGCTCCTGCCGACTTCTGCTGGCTATGAGGATATCGTCCAAATAGATGAATGCAAAGTCCAGGTCGCATCCCACTGTGTCCATTAGCCACTGGAAAGTCTGTGCGGCATTCTTTAGACCAAACGGCATTCGGAGGAATTCAAAAAGTCCGAACGGGGTGATAAGTGCTGTTTTGGGGATGTCATCCGGATGTACCGGGATTTGATGGTATCCCCGGACGAGGTCTACCTTGGAAAAGGTCCTTGCGCCGTGTAGGTTTGCTGCGAAGTCTTGAATGTGCGGCACAGGGTAGCGGTCTGGCGTCGTAGCCTCGTTCAGTCTGCGGTAGTCACCGCATGGTCTCCAGCCCCCCGTTGCCTTGGGCGCCATGTGAAGGGGGGAGGCCAATGGACTGTCGGACCGTCGTATGATCCCTAATTCCTCCATCTTCTTGAACTCCTCCTTCGCCAGTCAGAGCTTGTCCGGGGGAAGCCTTCAAGCACGGGCGTGGAGGGGTGGTCCCTGGGTCGGGATGTGGTGCTGTACTCTGTGTCTGGGCATGGCTGCCGTGAACTGCGGTGTCAGTACTGATGGGAAATCCCCCAGGACCCTGGTGAATTCATCGTCGGACAGCGTGATGGAGTCCAGGTGTGGGGCTGGCAACTGTGCTTCACCCAGGGAGAACGTTTGAAAAGTCTTGGCGTGGACTAATCGCTTCCCTTGCAGGTCGACCAGCAGGCTGTGGGCTCATAGAAAATCTGCCCCAGCAGTGGTTGGGCCACGGCGGCCAGGGTGAAGTCCCACGTGAACCGGCTGGAGCTGAACTGTAGCCGCACCGTGTGGGTGCCGTAGGTTCGTATTGTGCTGCCATTAGCGGCCCTCAGGGTGGGTCCCGGTTCTCTGTTGCGGGTGTCGTAGCTCGTTGGAGGTAAGACGCTGATCTCCGCTCCAATGTCAACCAAAAAGCGGCGTCTCGACTGCTTGTCCCAGACGTACAGGACGCTGTCCTGATGGCCAGCCGCCGTAGCCATCAGCGGCGGCTGGCCCTGGCGTTTCCCGGGAATTTGCAGGGTGGTCTGCAGTGGTGGGCCTCTGTGCCCCACCGCTGGTGGTAGAAACACCATTGTTCGTTGGGCTCCTCACTCCCGTCGCCGGGTTTTGCAGGCTCTGCTGCCGGGCCTGGTCTGGTCTGTCGTTGGGCACGCGGCTTGGTGATCTGTGCGACGGATGCCCCTCTCTCTTCCCTGGCATTCCACAGCACATCTGCCCGGGCTGCCACCTCCCGGGGGTCGCTGAAATCTGCGTCGGACAGCAGCAGGCATATGTCCTCGGGCAGTTGCTCTAGGAACGCCTGCTCAAACATGAGGCAGGGTTTGTGTCCTTCAGCCAGGGCCAGCATCTCGTTCATTAATGCTGATGGCGGCCTGTCTCCCAAACCATCCAGGTGCATTAAGCGGCGTGCTCGTTCGCACCGTGAGAGTCCGAAAGTCCTTATGAGCAGGGCTTTGAATGCTGTGTATTTGCCGTCCTCCGGGGGCAACTGTATAAACTCCTCAACTTGTGCAGCAGTCTCCTGGTCGAGTGAGCTCAGCACGTAGTAGTAGCGAGTGGACTCCGAGGTTATCTGCCGAATGTGGAATTGTGCTTCTGCTTGTTCGAACCATAATTGGGGTCGCAGCGTCCAGAAGCTTGGCAGTTTTAACGACACTGCGTGAACAGATGCAGCATCGGTCATCTCTGGTCCAAATATCGTTTGGGTCGTCAGGGTCACCAATTGTAGTGGTGTGCTACACACAGCGCTAGAATAACCACACGGAGTCGGTGAGTTAGAGTTGCGATGAAAGAGATTTATTCAAACTTCGCGGCCCGCTTTAAAGCCTTCCCGTTCCCGTCCTCCCTGGGCGGGATTGCTGTGGGGAATGCATATTCCCAGACCCTTTCTGCGCTCGGGATTTTCCCCCTGCTGGTGAAGATGGCCTCGCGCCCTCTTTGGGGCCGGCCCTCTGCCTGCGCGCGCTGTTGTGAGCCGGTTCATGTGTGCCAGAAAGTGGGTCGCCACAAAACCTTCTATATCTGTGTGCAATGGTATTTCTGAGTCTTCACCTGGACTTGCATGACCGACAGTAGTGAAAACCAAGAGGAAGCTACTGACATAATGAAATAAGCCCCGAGCACCACCAAGACCAAGCACTCCATTGGACCCTGAAGGCCGGAGGAAACTCAGGAGACCAAAGACAACTTGACACCAGACCGTAGAGGCAGAAACGAGGACCCTGAACCACACCTGGGGCACAATATAGAATACCGCCAAGGACAGAGAGAGATGGAGGATCTTCATTGCGGCCCTAAACGCCAGTGGAGTAATGGGCATTAAGTTTATATAAAAAAAACATTTATGCTATGTACATCAACAATTCCAAGTGGGAGCAAGTGCTATGTTTTTGCTTCAGATTCAAGCGTCTGCTGCCTCTTGCTCCCCTTTATTGCTTGTGGTTTTCTTGTTCCCTTGCAACCCTATCTGCTGGTTTCCTCCCGCAGTCAAAAGTCGTACTGGGTCATTGTAAATTGTCCCGTGATTAGGTTAGGGTTAATTGGGTTTGTCAGCGGTTGCTGGGACGGTTGAAGGACCAGAGTAGCCTCCTTTGCTCTGTATCATTAAATAAATAAATATGCCCCTAAACGTTATCGGAATGCTGTCCTCAAAATTAAGTTCTCCATAACTGCTATATATTCTGCTTTACTCCTGAAACCAGGATAACCTTTAAGTCACAGTGCCTCGATCTAAAATGGGGGTACTGTAGGATATCCTTAAAATGCTCTCCATTTTGTACCAACATGTCTGCCCAAGTTCAACAATTTTTTACTTTGTTACAGTTCATCTGGCACCAGCCATTTTTCTTACATCTTTGAAATTCCAAGCAGCATTTGTCAATGTTCAAAGTGCTTTATAAGTACACGTTATTGCTCAGTTCTTTGTAATTGCATTTATATATTGTAGCATTATATTATTGATTTCCGTTCTGAAGTATTTGTCAGATATTCCTGTATTTAATTGTCTTTTATATCAAATTAGGTTTCTTCAGATTATTGCTGCCATAGCATTGACGTGGTAGGAATTGTGTTGCTACATGCAGCTCTCAAGGATAAATTTGACCCATGTTGTTTATGCTATACCTACCCTTTTCTCTCTTCCCAACACTTCAGAAGTAGTAGTTGACTAGCAGTTGACTGTGACCACTGGAAGCTATGCTATTAATGATGAGTGTTAAATGTGAGAATCTGCCAGCCCATAATATTTGACAGCATGGCTAAGCACCTGCTTTACCCCTTAGGATATTTTTCCTTTAGAATGATATGATTGTTTTAAAGTTGGTAATAGCTTGCACTTCTGTTCATCTTGACAATGCACTGTTATAGAAACATAGAAAATAGGTGCAGGAGTAGGCCATTCGGCCCTTCGAGCCTGCACCGCCATTTATTATGATCATGGCTGATCATCCAACTCAGAACCCTGCACCAGCCTTCCCTCCATACCCTCTGATCCCCCTAGCCACAAGGGCCATATCTAACTCCCTCTTAAATATAGCCAATGAACTGGCCTCAACTGCTTCCTGTGGCAGAGAATTCCACAAATTCACCACTCTCTGTGTGAAGAAGTTTTTCCTAATTTCAGTCCTAAAAGGCTTCGCCTTTATCCTCAAACAGTGACCCCTCGTTCTGGACTTCCCCAACATCGGGAACAATCTTCCTGCATCTAGCCTGTCCAATCCCTTTAGGATTTTATACGTTTCAATCAGATCCTCCCTCAATCTTCTAAATTCCAACGAGTACAAGCCTAATTCATCCAGTCTTTCTTCATACAAAAGTCCTGCCATCCCAGGAATCAATCTGGTGAACCTTCTTTGTACTCCCTCTATGGCAAGGATGTCTTTCCTCAGATTAGGAGACCAAAACTGCACTGCACACAATACTCCAGGTGTGGTTTCACCAAGGCCTTGTATAACTGCGGTAGTACCTCCCTGCTCCTGTACTCGAATCCTCTTGCTATAAATGCCAGCATACCATTTGCCTTTTTCACCGCCTACTGTACCTGCATGCCTACTTTCAATGACTGGTGTATAATGACACCCAGGTCTCGTTGCACCTCCCCTTTTCCTAATCGGCCACCATTCAGATAATAATCTGTTTCCCTATTTTTGCCACCAAAGTGGATAACTTCACATTTATCCATATTAAATTGCATCTGCCATGAATTTGCCCACTCACCCAACCTATCCAAGTCACCCTGCATCCTCTTAGCATCCTCCTCACAGCTAGCACTGCCGCCCAGCTTCGTGTCATCCGCAAACTTGGAGATGCTGCATTTAATTCCCTCATCCAAGTCATTAATATATATTGTAAACAACTGGGGTCCCAGCACTGAGCCTTGCGGTACCCCACTAGTCACTGCCTGCCATTCTGAAAAGGTCCCGTTTATTCCCACTCTTTGCTTCCTGTCTGCTAACCAATTCTCTATCCACATCAATACCTTACCCCCAATACCGTGTACTTTAAGTTTGCACACTAATCTCCTGTGTGGGACCTTGTCAAAAGCCTTTTGAAAATCCAAATATACCACATCCACTGGTTCTCCCCTATCCACTCTACTAGTTACATCCTCAAAAAATTCTATGAGATTCGTCAGACATGATTTTCCTTTCACAAATCCATGCTGACTCTGTCCGATGATTTCACCGCTTTCCAAATGTGCTGTTATCACATCTTTGATAACTGACTCCAGCAGTTTCCCCACCACCGACATTAGGCTAACCAGTCTATAATACCCCGGTTTCTCTCTCCCTCCTTTTTTAAAAAGTGGGGTTACATTAGCCACCCTCCAATCCTCAGGAACTAGTCCAGAATCTAACGAGTTTTGAAAAATTATCACTAGTACATCCACTATTTCTTGGGCTACTTCCTTAAGCACTCTGGGATGCAGACCATCTGGCCCTGGAGATTTATCTGCCTTTAATCCCTTCAATTTACCTAACACCACTTCCCTACTAACATGTATTTCGCTCAGTTCCTCCATCTCACTGGACCCTCTGTCCCCTACTATTTCTGGAAGATTATTTATGTCCTCCTTAGTGAAGATAGAACCAAAGTAATTATTCTGTTAATCATAAAGTTTACTTGCATGATTAAGTGTACCAAGTGAAACCATTTTGAGATTTTTAAACTTTTATGATCGTAAAGCCTCAACTGATGGTGTGATGTCAAACACAAAACTATGTAATTCTAAATTTTGAACTTATTGAAATATTTCCTAGCAACAAAACATTAAGCCTATGCTTTGCCTAACATTTCATATTTTTGATCTAGGGAAAGCTGACAGCAAGTTCAGTGGGTCATATAGTAGGTTTACAATCAGAGGAAATTAAGCAGATTGCATCAGAATATGCTGAGAAGGTAAAGTTCTTTATCACATCAGTATATCTTTATTTCCAATACATTTCTCATAAAATTGTGTTCTCATTTAGATCACCTGGACAGAACTTGGTACTACAAATATCAAAATTGTTGAATAGCTGGGTCATTACTTTGATTGCTGTATTCTGTGAGTTCTTTAATGTTGGATTCTTATTGATTTTCAGTGAGTTTTACAGAACTGTGGGGAAGGGTGGTGTGGAGAACATTTTCTCTTTAAATTCTGGTTTGCTTGACCCTTTAAATCTTCAGTACCCCATTTCAACTTTCCATGATCTCTAGATCCTTTTTGTCTCCACGTTTCTTAATCTCTCTGGTCCTCAGAACAATATCTAATTCTGTGAATCCATTGTAGAATTTGGCTTCAACCTCTTTCAGTGGTAATGTATCCACAAGTTCACTACTCTTGGATGGTTATTTTGGCTTATCTCAATCTTGAATGTCTTACTCCTTATTCACAGCCCTGGATTCCCGAGAACACTTTCTGCAGCTCCTCTGTCCTATTAGAGTTATGTAAGTGTTCGATGGGAGATCTTCTTGCTCTTCTAATTTCTAGTGAGTATAAGCAGAGTTGGCTCTATCACTTATGAATTTGTATCCAGTGTCTTCCTGTGTATTGGTGAGACCCGACAGAGACAGCTTTGAGCGTCTGCCAGAAAAAGCGGGATCGTCTGGAGGCCACCTGTTTGTATTTTGCTTCCCATTCTGTCATGTCAGTCCATGGCCGCCTCTACTGTCATGATAAGGCCACACTCAGGTTGGAGGAGCAACACACCAACACCTTGTATGCCTGCAATGTGATGGCATGAGCATCGAATTCCCAATCTTCTGGTAATTGCCCCTGCTCTTCACCTTTACCCATTTCCCCCTCACATTATCTCCTGATCTGCCCATCACCTCCCTCTGCTACTCCTCCCCTTCCCTTTCTTCCATGGCCTTTGTCTTCTCCAGTCAGATTCCCCCATCTCCAGCCCTTCATCTCTTTAACCAATCGACTTCACTTCACTTTTCCAAATCTCCCGCTTTCACTTACTACCTTATACTACTTTCACCCCTTCCCCACCTTCTAATTCTGATTTCTCATCTCTTCTTAGCCTGTAGCCAAATCACCCTGTTTCTACCCTCAGTGGCATGTGGCACAGGCAGCAATTCAAAAAATTACTACCCAGGAGGTCCTGCTTCTCAGCTTTCTACCTAGCTCTCCAAATTCTCTTTTCAGGACCTCTGCTTTTACTTCCTATGCCATTGGTACCAATATGTACCCAGGCATCTGGCCGCTCCCCCTCCCTCTCCGAAATGTTGTGGATATGATCCGAGAAGTTCCTGACCTTGGCACCTGGGAGGCAGCATATCATTCGGGTGTGCTGTTCATGTCCACAGAATCTCCTGTCTGTTCTCCTGACTATTGAGTCCCCTATCACTACCACTCCCCTCTTCTCCCTCTTTCCCTTCTGTACCATGGACCTATGCTCAGTGCCAGTAACCTGGTCTCTGTTGCATTCCCCTGGAAGGCCATCCCTCAAAAAAATATCCAAAACGGTATACTTATCGTCGAGGGGACTGGCCACAGGGGTGCTCTGCACTATCTGCCTATTCACGCTTCCATTTCTTCTGGCAGTCACCCAGCTACTCGCCCCCTGCAGCTTAGGGGCGACTACTTCCCTGTAACTCTGATCAGTGATCTCCTTACTCTCCCCATACGAAGGTCATCCAGCTGCTGCTCCAGATCCCTGACACAGTCTTCAATGAGCTGGATACACTTCACGCAGATGTAGCTCCGTGGGAGACGTTGGGTTTCCCAGGGTTTTAACATCCAACATGAAGAACACACAACAGCTATTTGCTACACTTGGTACAGTAAGAGAAAAATAAAGAAACCTTAATGGGAGCTTACCAGGAGCCGACGCCTCTTTCGAACCAAAACCTGACTCTCCTACTCTCACCACTTGCCTACTCCCAACAACAGCTGCACCGCTTATCCCTTCTGTACTTTTAAACAAGCATCGCTGACCTGAGAGAAACCTCGTCACTGTGGCCTTCTCCTGCCACTGATTGGGCCATCGGAATGATGAAGGGTCCTGGCCTGAAGCATCGACTGTTTACTCTTTTTCATAGATGCTGCCTGTCTTGCTGAGTTCCTCCAGCATTTTGTGTGTGTTGCTTTGATTTCCAGCACCTGCAGATTTTCTCTTGTTTGTCCATCACCTGCCATATCAGTGTTGCAATCCCTGGACACTATAGTGAACAACTGTGTTCAAACAACACACACGAAATGCTGGAGGAACTCAGCAGGCCAGGCAGCATCTAGGAAAAGAGTACCGTCGACGTTTTGGGCCAAAACCCTTCGGCAGGAAGGGAGAAAAAAGCCAGGGAGTCGATGTAAATGGTGAGAAGAGGGGAGGGAGAACCACCAGGTGATAGGTGAAACCTAGACGGGGAGGGATGAAGTAAAGAGCTGGGAATTTGATTGGTGAAAGAGGCAGAAGGCCATAGATGAAAGAAAAGTGGGGGAGGAGCACCAGAGAGAGGCGATGGTGGGTAAGGAGATGAGGTGAGGAAAGGAAAAGGGGATGGGAAATGGTGAAGGAGGGTGTGTGGGGGCATTAACAGAAGTTTGAGAAATTGATGCTCATGCCATTAGGTAGGAGGCTACCCAAATGGAATTTAAGGTGGTGTTCCTCCAACCTAAGTGTGGCCTCATCACGACAGTGGAGGAAGCCATGGATGAACATATGGGAATGAGAAGTGGAACTAAAATAGGTTACCACTAGGATATCTTGCTTTTTCTGGCAGACAGAGCCTAGGTGCTCGGTGAGGTGGTCTCTTAATCTACGTCGGGTCTCACTGATATACAGGAGGCCACACCAGGCTCACTGAACACAGTATATGACCCCAACAGACTCACAGGTGAAATGTTGCCTCACCTGGAAGGATTGTTTAGGGCACTGAATAATAGTTCAGTAGTCCCAACCCCTCATTGGGTCCAAACGAGATTCAACGTTAATATTGAATTTCTTGCAGTGAATTTAATTTCCATCTATTTTCCAGTCAACGTCATGTCGTAGAACTAAGTAAAGGTCCTTTACAAAGTCCCTAGAAGGGCCTTAACCCAAAACGTCGACTGTGTGTTCATTTCTGTGGATGCTGCCTTACCTGCTGAGTTTTTCCAGTATTTTGTGTGTGTTGCTTTGATTTCCCAGCATTGGCAGATTTTGTTGTGTTTATCCTCTGCAAAGTGGAGGTTTTCCCCTTAGGGCAAAGATGTATTTTGCCTGTCACTTTGACTTTCTGACTTGAGAGATGGTAGCAACCCTTGCTCATTTACGAGCACATATTCCTCTCTATCACTGGAGATACAGGAGACTATAGATACTGAAAATCTGCCAGTCTGCCAGTATCATCAGTGTCGCGGTTTTTAATCAATGTTTTCATTTCACGTTTCACTGCAAAGTCTTGAGCACAAGAAGTAAGTTTCTTTATTTTTGCCTGCTCAGTTGCTTCCCTGGTGTGTCCATCTAGTTATTCTGGTGATTAGCAAGTCCAGATGAAGGGTCTTAACCCAAAATATTAACCTTTGATTTTCTTCCATAGATGCTGTCTGACTTTCTAAGTTCATCCAGCTTTCTGTATTGTGCTTTGGATCACAGCATCTACTATCTCTTGTCTTCCATTGCAGTTCAGTGATCTGTTTTCTTTTTAATGTGTATTTTTTATAATTGCAGCAATCAGAGCTTTCAGCTGAAGATCGTCCCGAGCGGCTTGGAGCTACTCAGCAGTATCGAAGACAAGTTGCATCTCTGAATAAACAAATCTTGCAAAAATCAAAGCAGTTGGAAGAGGTAAACAACTGAAAAATTTCTATGGTTTAGAAAGGGATACTTTTTCCTCTCTTCATAACAAAACTGATTTCAATGAAAACTAATGTGATAACTTTTTTAAATGACTATGTTAATTTTATTTCCAGTATGTTAAATTTCTAAATTTCGTAGATCTCTGTGGATGTAATTAACATCAAATATGTGTGCTATGGAACAAACTGTGTTCTATTCTGCAAATGCTATTTGACCAGAGTAGTTCAAGTATATCAATGAGATGTATTTAAACCGTAGTCAATTTGATTGAAGGTTTAGTTTTTATTTTCAAAAAATGCTCTCGAGTATATCCAAACTCAAATGAATACCACTTTGGAAATCAAAACTCTTTGTGAAATTTGTGAATTATACATTCATATTCCTTTAAATATGTCAAAATCACCCAAATTGGTCACAGACAGAATCAGATGTGAACAGAATTAAAAATAACTTTGGCTACGTAACTATCTTGAGATTGTAAGTTTCCACTATTATACAAAACAGAGCTTAGAATACTTTATACTTTATTGTCGCCAAACAATTGGTACTAGAACGTACAATCATCACAGCGATATTTGGTTCTGCGCTTCCCACTCCCTGGATTACAAATACTAAATATTAAAAATAGTAAAAATTAGTAAATATTAAAATTTTAAATTATAAATCATAAATAGAAAATAGAAAAATGGAAAGTAAGGTAGTGTAAAAAAACTGAGAGGCAGTTCTGGATATTTGGAGGGTACAGCCCAGATCCGGGTCAGGATCCATTCGACAGTCTTATCACAGTTGGAAAGAATCTGTTCCCAAATCTGGCCGTACGAGTCTTCAAGCTCCTGAGCCTTCTCCCGGAAGGAAGAGGGACGAAAAGTGTGTTGGCTGGGTGGGTCGTGTCCTTGATTATCCTAGCAGCACTGCTTCGACAGCGTGCGGTGTAAAGTGAGTCCAAGGACGGAAGATTGGTTTGTGTGATGTGCTGGGCTGTGTTCACGATCTTCTGCAGCTTCTTCCGGTCTTGGACAGGACAACTTCCATGCCGGGTTGTGATGCACCCGAGAAGAATGCTTTCTACAATGCATCTATAAAAATTAGTGAGGGATTTAGGGGACAGGCCAAATTTCTTTAGTTTTCTCAGGAAGTAAAGGCGCTGTTGGGCCTTTACTTCCTGAGAAAAGGGGAATAGTGACTTTTCAGAGCTAGAGAAAGCATAACCTGAGTAATGTAAGACCAGGGAAGAGAATTGCATTTTATAGATAAATGGATACACTAGCTTTAGAAGTTAATTACGTTATTGACTTGTATTTTCAAACTATAAAATATTCAAGAAACTCTTTTAATTGAATTGCATTTTCTAAGAAGGTGAGGATCTTGGGAAACCAGCACAACTTATGAATTATTCAGTTGGAAGGTGACAGAGCATAATGAATTTGGTGTTGATAGAGGCAAGATGAGATGACAGAAGCATTTGATAAGGTATTTAAACATCAGTAAGGCATTTGATAAGGTTCCCCATGCAAGGCTCATTCAAAAAGTAAGGAGGCAATGGATCCAAGGAGACCTTGTTTTGTGCATCCAGAACTGACTTGCTCATAGAAGGCAAAGGGTGATTGTAGATGGTTCATATTCTGCATTGAGCTTGGTGACCGGTGGTGCTCCACAGTAATCTTTTCTCTGGACTCCTCCTCTTAGTAATATTTATAAATGACCCGGATGAAGAAGTAGTAGGGTTGGTAAGCAAGTTTGCTGATGACACAAAGGTTGGGGGTGTTGTGGATAGTCTGGAGAGTTGTCAGAGGTTACAGCGGGACATCAATAGGATGCAGAACTGGGCTGTGAAGTGGTTCAATTTGGTATGTCAAATTTGAAGACAGAGTATATTATTAATGGTAAGACTCTTGATAGTGTGGAAAATCCAGAGAGATCTTGGGGGCTGTGTGCATAGGACACCCAAAGCTGCAGTGCAGGTTTAGTGTCGTTAAGAAGGTGTATGGTGTGTGGCATTTATCAACCATGAGACTGAGTTTAAGAACGGAAGTAATATTACAGTTATATAAGACCTTAGTCAAACCCCACTTGGAGTACTGTGTTCAGTGCTGGTCACCTCACTACAGGAAGGATGTGGAGACTATAGGAAGTGCAGAGGAGATTTACAAGGATGTTGCCTGGAATGGAGAGCGTGCCTTATGAGAATAGGTTGAGTGAACTTGGCCTTTTCTCCTTGGAGCGATGGAGGATGAGAGGTGACCTACTAGTGGTGTATAAGATGATGAGAGGCATTGATTGTGTGGATAGCCAGAGACTTTTTCCCAGGGCTGAAATGGCTAACATGAGGGGGGCATAGTTTTAAGGTGCTTGGAAGAGCTAAGTTTTCCACTCAAGAGACTGGTGGGTGTGTGGAATGCACTGCCAGTGACAGTGGTAGAGGCAGATACAATAGGGTCTTTTAAGGGACTCTTAGATAGGTACATGGAGCTAAGAAATTTAGAGGTCTATGTGGAAGGGTAATTCTAGGCAGTTTCTAGTGCAGGTTACATGGTTGGCACAACATTGTGGGCTGAAGGGCCTGTAATGTGCTGTAAATTTCTATGTTCATTAAGCTAGCTTAGAGGTGGGCCCTTTTGCAAAGCTCAGTGATTTCATGGATAGGTCACATGAGCAGTAAGTGTAAATTCCTGCTGACATTAACAATGGAACTATAAGACTTAAGTTCCATAATAAGCACAAGAAGTGACTAAATGGAGTTCAACTGTATTAATTTGTAATCTGTCCACCTTTCTATTAGCTGCAAGTTAAATATCGTGAGATTCAAGCTACATGTGAGGAGGAGAAGAAAAAACTGGTGGAGGTAAGGTGGTAGTTTACACTTATGTAAACAAAGTATCTGGAACTTTGTCAAACAACAGGAATTCTGCAGATGCTGGAAATTCAAGCAACACACATCAAAGTTGCTGGTGAACGCAGCAGGCCAGGCAGCATCTGTAGGAAGAGGTGCAGTCGACGAAGGGTCTCGGCCTGAAACATCGACTGCACCTCTTCCTACAGATGCTGCCTGGCCTGCTGCGTTCACCAGCAACTTTGATGTGTGTTGCTGGAACTTTGTCAAATTGCTCTTATTTTTAAAAAAAAGGTACAGTACAGTGCAATAGTCTTAGTTACAGATGTAGAGCTAGGGTGCCTAAGACTTGTGCACAATACTGCAGTAATTTTATGTATTGCACTGTACTGCTATTTAAAAAAATATATATTTCATTTCGTATGTGAGTGATGATAAGCATGATTCTGATATGGATCTCTATTGTGGACTGAGATTAGGAAGGGGGCAGGGAGAGGAGAAATATTTAAGTAACTTTACACACTACTTCATGTGTGAAGTCTGATCTCCTGCACATGTCTTTTTATATTTTTTATGTTTTCCATATCCAGTATTCAAGGTATTTTGCTTTTAATACAGTCTGGTGTGTCTTGTATTTGTAGGTTATGAATTATGGGGGAAAGCTGGATAAAGAGTTATTGAATCTTGAAGCAGCTGAATCGAAAGCTGATTCCAGGTATAATGTGTTTGCATTTAAAATTTAACTTAGTCTTCTGAATTGTACAAATAACCAATGAGCATGTTTGCAGATAGCCCATATTTGAGATCTGGTTTATTTTCTGGTACAATAGTTATAATAAATGGACAACGTTCTAGACTTTGGGTGATAATATGGGAATATTGGAATAAATTGTCAAATAAAATTCAGGGGTTGAAGAAATGTAGGTAATTACATGAGATTCCAAGTTTTGAATAGGTAAGCTGACTTTTTCCTTTGCAAACAAGTGGAATTGCAAAGGAAGCATTTAATAAAGCTTTCCAGATCTAATAACTTCAGAAATGTAATTCATACAGGCACCAGTATATGTCGGGCATGAAAATAGAAGTGTAAGCGGCATCTGGAATCAAGTTCAAATCTTAGAGCTGATCAGTTTGATAATGAAGTTTTGAGGAGCTACTCAAACTCTGGAGGACTGTGACACAGTATAGTGTGCTAATAGCACTGAGCATTAACCCCCTTTCTGTAATCTGTTTGCAGTAATTTAATCTTCAAAGAAAAAAAGTTTGCCAGTTAGCATACTGCATCACAATGTAAAGCAATACTGAAGTATTTGTGTGGAAAGATGCTATTAAGAGTAACCAGGTTAACCTGTATCTCTGGTCGGAGAAGGTCTAAACATTTCAGGTTGATAACCTTTCATTAGATCTTGTATTAGTTGTTACTTAGATGTTGTTGTGCTTCTCATGAATATAAATCCTGCTCTTGAACATTATCGTGTTCAAAAAGACAGATACATCATTTTTAAAAATTGTAATGCTCCTACCTTGTCTCTGTACAGTAATTTATCAGTAAAAAAAAATTAATCCCTGCCGGTATCATGTTTGATCCTTAATTTTTATTCCTATCCTATATTTAACAGGTTAAGTTAAAAACACCTTGATTGTAATGTTCTTCCTCACAAAGCAATCTCAATTCCATTTGAGAAATATTCTCTCTGTCTAAACTGTTCCATCATATCATAACTTACAATTCTTTGCAACTCATATCTCAGTTTTTTTTGCACACTGGATGCCAGTTATCATGCAGCATTTTTTGTAATTTCTATTGTATTTCTGTATTTTCCTGTGAATGCCTGCAAGGAAATGAATCTCAGAGTAGAATATGATAACACATATGTATTTTTGATAATTTTACTTCCAATTTTGAACTTTATTTTAAAGTTTATTTTATTCTCCAATCTGTATTTTATAAGAAATTCATTTTCCAACTCTGCTTTGGCTTCTTTATGAATCCATCCTAAAATATCTTTATAACATTCCAGAACACAGTTGTATGGAGTCCAATACTGCACTGTATACCTGATTGTGTCCTATTTAGTGTAATACATTTACGTTCCATTGAAGATGATGATAAATACACAGCATATTCCAAAAATATCATTGCCAGTGATCTGGGTGGGATAAAGTATGCTAAAATAGCAAAAGTTATAGATCAATTCTAATACTAAGAATATTTTATATTTCCAGTCTTATTATACAGCATTATCTGACTATGTTTTCTTAAAATGATTTTTATTCAAGTACAGTGGATTTTGGTTAATTGGGCCATCAGTTAATTGGAGCAGCAGCTTAAAGAACAAAAACTAATTGAGAAAATATCCTGCGTTCCCTTTGTTGATTTGGGACATTATGCCACCTACCTGCAACAGATTGTTGCTGAATAGTTTCTAAGTAGTGTCAGTCGCGTACACTTGTGTGACCTTTAGACACTACATAGTGCTTAGAGTGAGCAGTTCTTAAATAGAATCAGTTGCGTGCATTTGTGTTCAAGAAGCAGTGATTTTTGTCACTGATAGTTGACGACAAATAAGCAGCAAGACAATTCACAACTGCTTTTGCTCACTGCTATTTCAAGCTTTCAGGCTTGGAGATGCCAGAAACAGCTGGGAGTGAAAATGAAATGATTTTGCTAGTTCAAAAAGTTAGGGACTACGAAGAATTTGAAGGTATTGACAATTGTTATACATTTCATTTAAATACATATCCTGGTATCAGCTAAACTTTATACCTTTTTAATTATTTCCATGAAACTCTTGTCTAATTGGGGCAGCCACTTAACTGGGCCAAAATGTACTGGTCTTGATGTGTCCCTATTGTACGTACAATAGTAATTTGTTGGGAGTGTAAGATCCATAATTGTTATTTCAATTGAGAGGACTTGTTATGTCTTTTGCTGACCCGTGTATTTAATGTGAGTTGTTATTTCTGCATCAATTTTAACACCTACACCCTGTTTGGTATAGGATACTGGAAAAGCTGAGAGAGTTAGTTACAATGAATGAAAGTCTGAAAGATCAGGAACAACAATTTAGGAATCATTGCAGGGTAAGAATATTTTGTTTATTTTACATATGATCATGTAATGAAAAGACACAAAAATGACATGCCTGAATTACTGATTCTACTGAAATAAAACAGAATTCACTGCTTTTCTCTCCTTGCCTTGCCGTTCCCTCTTTTCTGCTAGTGCTTTATCCTCCAATCCTCTCATCTCCAATTGCTGTTTAACCTTAAGTAGCTCAGTCTTGTGGTACTTCTCAACTAAAGTTGATATTTTTAAGGTCTAAGTATTTTCAAATTGATTGATATACTTCTTCAATTAACAAAGTGTTAGATTCCTTTAAAAAATGTGTGAAAATTTGTATAGTGTATAATACAGTTAACTATTAGACAGGGATGGTGTTTTTATAAGTAACAGGGTAGGTGAAGGTATAGTCCAGGTAGCTGTGAGAGTCTGTAGGTTTGTAATAGATATCAGGAGATAAGCTGTCTCCAGAGATCGAGAAAGGGGAGGGGTGTGTCAGAGATAGACCAGGTAAATTTGAAGGCAAGTTGGAAATAAAGTGGCTTCCTGTACATTGGTCATGATGAGACCACAGTTAAGTTGGAGCAACAATACCTTGTATTCTGTCTGGGTAGCTGTCAACCTGATGGCATGAAGGTCGATTTCTCGAACTTCCGGTAATGTCCCACCCCTATCCCCTAATCTCTCTCACACCTTATCCCCTTGCCCACTAATCACCTCCCTCTGGTGCTCCCCCTTTTCTTTCTTCCATGGCCTTCTGTTCCCTCCTATCAGACTTCCCCTTCTCCAACCTTGTATCTCTTTCACCAATCAACTTCCCAGCTCTTTACTTCATCCCTCTTCCTCCAGGTTTCCCCTATCACCTTCTGTTTCTCTCTCCCCTCACCTCGCCTTTTAAATCTACTCCTCAGCGTTTTTTCTCCGGGCCTTCTGAAGGGTCTTGGCCCAAAATGTCAACTGTACTCTTTTTCATAGATGCTTCCTGGCCTGCAGAGTTCCTCCAGTATTTTGTGTGTGTTGATTTTGACCATGGGTACTATATGAGGTTTCTATGTTCTCCTTGTGACTGTATTTGTTGCTTTAGTTTCCTCCTACATGCCAAAGACATACAAATGAAATTTTCTCCTAATGGAGGTGGATAGCTTCAGACTGGGCAGGTAGGTCATTGATGGCTATGTTAAAGAAAAGTGGGATTAGTTAGATGGGTGATTTTGGTCAATGTAGATTCAGTAGGGCAAGTACCATATAACTCTGACATTTTTAATGTGTGATCTTGAGCAGGAGTAACTTTCATAATTCACTTTATCTGCTCTAATCTATACAGCCATACAATTTCATCAGTTTGAATCATTATGTACTGCTTCTTGTTTTCTGTCTGTCAGTGTCAGATAATCCAATTCTTCCCTTTCTCTAATGTTTTTATATTTTGTTGTGTGACTTGAAACAGGACCAGTTGAATACATTTGCCATTCCAGTTCTCAAGAATCAACCTGGATGGGTGTCAGCTCAGTATTTCTAAATGTGGAAATTAATGAAACTTAAAATAATACTTGAAAAAAAAAACAGAAAAGGCTGGAATACCCAGCAGGTTATGCCATATCTGCAGGAAGGTCTGCTTCTCTTCTCAGCATTTTCTGTTTTTGTTACTTATTGTGGCTTCAAATGGAGAGATATTCCGGTTTAGTTAGGAGAGCTCTGCTGTATGTTAGCACAACATTTAGGGGCTAAAGTTCTCTCTGCTCTCCAGGAGTATCTGTAGTTGGGCTTGAACCCGTGCTCACCTGGTTCTGTCTCTAAGTGTACACTGGGGTCAATAAACAAAGTAAATTACACTCTTCAAATATTTGTCAAACATTTGTGGTGTTACATATGAAAGAAGATACACCAAGGCATGTTAATTGTATTTTATTAACAACAAAGCAGTGTTTAATTTTTTAATGCTAATGAGGGATACCAACATAGTTGTACTGTATTATAAATGTGGGTTTCCAGCTTAATTTAACAGTTTGCATTTCACATTGAGCTATTTGTTGCAGGAGGAAATGGCTCGATTACAACAGAGTATTGAAAGCCTCAAGAGTGCAGCGGGGAATGAGGAAGCTGAATTAAAGGTATATTGTACAGTAAGGAGTGTGTTAACATATTAATGAACTATCTTCAATAATATCAAAGTCGATTTTTTTTTATGTTAGTGCAAGGAAGTGGAGATACACAATTCACTTTTACTATTTATATTCTCTGCGTATCAACATTATTCATAAAATTGAGGGTGTAGTTACTTTATCAGACCTTTCCTTTAATTTTGGTCTTTGTTGTATTTCTACTCCAGCTGGAATTAAGTGAAGAAATTCTATTCTTTCTACAGAACTGTATAGTTTATAACAACTTGTTTAATTTGCTACTTGTTGATCAACTAGACCTATACAAGCTAATTCTATTTCTTTGCCTACTAGCAGAAAAGAGCAAGTAATTACAATGAAACCTTTAATCAGTTTGTGGTCTATTTAATTAATTATAGAAGTGTAATGGTTTGAATATTGGAAGACTCAAAGTAATTTTCAGGATACTGTATGAGAGAATGTTCCATCAAAGCCTGTTTGTTTAAATTATTCCTCTTTTTAACCTTTAACTAGGAGCACAGTGAATTAATAGAGCAACAATATAAAGAAGACAGAGTAAAGCTTCAGAAAATACGACTCTTGTTGGTAAGTAAAGTCTAATTATTGTACTGAAAAGCTAGTAGCTTTGTTTGTAGGTGCTGATTATTAAGATAATTTTCTACAGAGTAGCTCCACCTTCCATTGAACTGGAAGTTGTTAAAATGTACATCCTGTAAATTCTGGTAACTAAGCTCCTATTTAGTAAGTTCCAACCTTCAAATTGTTTCATTTGTAATAATTAAACTGCTATAAAATTAAATAGAATAAATTTAACATCAAAATCTAAGTTATTTCTTCCTGCAGAATTGTATCTAATTGTATAATGTCAAGCATTTCCTTTTTCCTTTTTATCTTTGTGCTCAATTCTTAGTCACCCCAGGGCAAGATTGGTCATTGTTTGCCAAAAACAGGTGATGAATAGTTTTACTCAGTTATCTACTTAGGCGTGGTGATTCTCCTTGTACATTTCAATGCAAGAGCTTCACATGGATCAGCATGTGAAATTATGGCATTGTAGCCATTAGTGAGACTTGGTTGTAGGAGGAACAGAACAGGCAGCTCAATGTTCCAGGGCTCCATTGTTTTAGACATTGTAGAGTCCTCCATTGGTCAGGGAAGACCATGGCTCTTGCGTCCTAGCTGTCTGTTTCCCATGTAGCAAGCTTTCCCTTTCCACGCATCTGATGAACCCAAAGGAATGGCAGAGACTGATACAACTTGGCATCAGCAGCATCGCAGGGATTGCCAGTCAGTGGCGAACTCAGTGTAGGACTGCCTTAGAACTCCAGCTCCAGATTTTTCCCTCGGGATTGATGCCTGAAGCCTTCCCCATGAGTGGGTATAGTCACAAGGCACTGGAGGTTTGAGATCAAAGTTTTCCTTCTAGATGAGCTGCCAACCACAGCTGATGAGCCCCATCTGCTCAAAGCGACTGGTTTTATGGCTAAGGTAAACCACCTTTCCTCCTCCTCTTCTCAGTGGAAATGGTTCTGCCGGGCTTAGTAGCTAAGCCACATGTGAAGGCTAGGAGCTGGACTTGGTTGTTGAGGCTATTTGAGGCACATGCCATTTTGAGCATCTACTAGGTACTGGGATCTTGCCTCACTATCACCCCTGGCAGACATGGTAGAGCAGGAGGGATTAGAGGGGGGAGGGGGAGGGTGGCATTACTACTCAGGGAAAGTGTCACAGCAGTGGTTGGACAGCCAGAAAGCTTGACCACTGAGACTGTATAGGGGAACTGGGGAATGAGAAGGGTTGAGGGATGACCATGTTAATGGGATCTACATATAGATCACCTAATAGTCAGCAGGAATTAGAGGAGCAAATTTATAGAGTGTACACACAAAGAAACATAAGGTTGTGATAGTAGGTGGTTTTAACTTTCCACATTGACTGGAACAACCGTACTGTAAAAGGTCAGGATGGGATAGAAAAAGTGTGTTTGAGAAAGTTTCCTTAATCAATATATAGAGGTTCCAACTAGAGAGAGTGCAATACTGCGTCTCCTATTAGGAAACAAAACAGGGCAGGTGGCAGAACTGTGTGTAGGGAACACTTTGGATCAAGTGATCATAATGCCACTAGATACACAATAATTGTGGAAGGGTAGCGGTCTGGTTCTTCGGTTGAAATTCTGTATTGAAGAAAGTCCATTTTTGGTGTTATCAAAAAGGATCTGGCAGGTGTGGATTCGGTTAGGTTTTTTGGCAGGGGTGCACTTGGTAAGTGGGAGCCCTTCAAAAGTGAAATTTTGAGAGTACAAAGCTTGTATGCGCCTGTCAGAATAAAAGGCAACAACAACAGGTTTAGGGAACCTTGGTTTTTGAGAGATATTGAGGCCCTGGTTAAGAAAAACGATGGGATGCATAGCAGGTATAGCCAGGTTGGAACAAACAAGGTACTTGAGTATATGAAATGCAAGAGAACACTTAAGAAAGAAATCAGGAGAGCTAAAATAAGACACGAAGTTGCTCTAGCAGACAAGGCGAAGGACAGCCCTAAGGGCTTATACAGATGTATTAAGAGCAAAAGGATAACAAGGGACAGCATTAGTCCTGTGTAACATCTGAATGATAATTTATGCATGGGGCCGAAAGAGATGGGGGAGGTCTTAAATGGATTTTTTGCATCTGTATTTACTCGTGAGTCGGACACAGTTTATAGATGTGATGCAATGCAGCAGCAAGGTCATGGACCTGATACAGTTTATAGAGAAGGAGGTGTTTGCTGTCTGGTGGCAAATTAGGGTAGATTAATCTGCAGGGGCTGACAGTGTGTTCCCTTGGACCTGTGGGAGGCTAGTACAGAAACTGCAGGGGCCCTAGCAGAGATATTTAAAATATCCTTGCCCTTGGGCAAGGTGCTGGAGGATTGGAGGATAGCTAATGTTGTTTCATTGTTTAAGAAAGGTTCTGAGAATAAACTGGAAATTATAGGCCAATGAGCCTGACATTATTGGAGGGTATATTAAGGGACCAGGTAGACTGTACAAGTACAGTGGATCCCAGTTAATTGGGACACATCCAGACCAGTACATTTTGGCCCAATTAAGCGGCTGCCCACATTTGCCAAAGTTTCATGGAAATAGTTAAAAGGTATAAAAAAGACAAACTACTATTTAACTGAGTAACAATTTATGTATTTAAATGAAATACAGAACAAATCAGAACACTACCAATACCTCTACAGTGCGCTGAAACTGTATTAGTTCTAATAGCCATCGAGAGAGGATGCATCTAATTCTTGTGATTGACTGTAATTGAACAAAATCAGTACGGGCTCCTAGTGCAGATAATGGACTGCCTTCAAACAATGTTATAGATGAATAAATCCTCCAAATATTCAATTTCTTTGTTACATTCAAGGTGATTATTGATACCATCATAGTTCCTGGCATCTCCTGGTCTGAGTGTTTGAACCCACAGTGAGCAAAGTAGTTCTGCATTGTTTTGCGGCTTATTTCTCACTCACTACCAGTGACAAAAATCACTGCTTTTCTTGAAAACAAACACGCAACTATTTAAAACCTAATCGCTGTAAGCATCAGTAGTATCTAATGGCCACGCAAATGCACATGACTGACTGACCAGAGTTAGAAACTGTTATGCAATAGTTTCTTGCCCTAGTTAAGTGGCATAGTGTCCTAAATAAACAAAGGGAATCCCAGCTATTTTCTCAATTTAGTTTTTGTTCTTCAAAAGTTGTCCTAACTAAACGGCTCCCCTGCTTAACTGATGACCCAATTAACTAGAAATATTTAATTATATATCCATATATGGGTAGGCAAGGACCGATTAGGGATAGTCAACATGGCTTTGTGCATGATAGGTAGGTCATGTAGGTCTATCAGTGACCTCAAATTTGTCCTTTAATTCCTAGTATTGCCAGGGAAAATTGGTCTCTACTGTAACTAAGCATCTCAAAGTATTGTGCACTCCATTAAATGTCCTCTCAATGTAAAGAAAATCCCACCCTGCTCTTTCCTTAAGTGCAATTCTCCAGTCCTAGCAACATCCTTTAAATCTTAGCTCTGCTCTCTTTAGTGCTGCTTCATATTTAGGGAAGCACTTTGAAATGCAGTGAAAATGGGAACAATCTGCTGGAGGAACTCGGATTGAAACCCTGCAAAGGGACACTTCCCTGCTTTCCACACACAGGCACTACTCCACCTGCTGAGTTCCTCCAGTAGTTTGTTGCTCCAGCCCCCAGGACCTGCAATGTATTATGTTAAAGGTACATACAGTAAGTCATTTCACACTTGTATTGCAAAATCATGCATTGATGTGTGAGATAGACAATACAAGTTCCTTTTCCGCCTTTTTTTCCATTGGGTATTTCTATACAAGTATTTTATGTATATCCGCAGCTGTCCCTGAACAGAGTAAGTGAACCACTGACCCACAGTGGAGCTGACATCACATGTAGGCCAGACTCAGAGAGGCTGGCACACTTCATTCCACATTTTGGTAAATAACCCCAGTTAGAACTTTACAAAAGGATGTACATTTGCAGAGATTTGGCATCACATCTAAAACTTTGACAGACTTCTATAGTTGTGTGGCGGAGGACATATTGACCGGCCGCATCACAGCCTGGTATGGGAACGCCAATGCCTTCCAATGGAAAACCTGACAAAAGGTAGTGGATTCAGCCCAGTGCATCACAGATAAATCACACCAACCATTGAGCACATCTACATGAAATGTTGTCATAGGAAGGTTGCATCCATCATCAGACATCCCCACACCCAGGTTATGTTCTCTCTGCTACCATCAAGTAGAAGGTACAAGGGCCTTAAGACTCACACCAAGTTCAGGAACAGTTTCTACCCTCAGCTATCAGACCCTTGAATAAAAGTGGATAACTACACTCAATTTCACTTGCCCCATCACTGAAATGTTCCCACGACCAATGATCTTACTTTCAAGGACTCTTTATCTCATTATTTCATGTTCTCATTATTTATTGCTATTTATTTATATTAGAATTTGCACGGTTTGTTGCCTTCTACACTCTGGATGATCTTTCATTGATCCTGTTATAGTTATTAGTCTATAGATTTTCTGAGTATGCCCACAGGAAAATGAGTCTCAGGATTGTATATAGGGATTTTGTACTACTACAGCTCCAAAGTTGTGATTTGAATTCAGTTTCATGGTAAAGTACCAATACTTCTGGATGTTAATCCAATTATTTAACCACTATGATAATATAACGATTTAGTGTGGACCAGCCGTTTGTTGAGTTCTGAGGCATTTATGTTGATGTCTGATTACAAAAAAATGTTAACCTTTTATGATATCTCAAAGCTTGATTCACAGTAGGACTCTTTAAAAACGCAAACATGAGGAAATCTGCAGATGCTGGAATTTCAAGCAACACGCATAAAAGTTGCTGGTGAACACAGCAGGCCAGGCAGCATCTCTAGGAAGAGGTACAGTCGACGTTTCGGGCCGAGACCCTTCGTCAGGACTAACTGAAGGAAGAGTTAGTAAGAGATTTGAAAGTGGGAGGCGGAGGGGGAGATCCGAAATGATAGGAGAAGACAGGAGAGGGAGGGATGGAGCCAAGAGCTTGAACAACACCTTATATTCCATCTGGGTAGCCTCCAACCTGATGGCATGAATATCGACTTCTCAAACTTCCACTAATGCCCCACCTCCCCCTCGTACTCCATCCGGTATTTATTTATTTACATACACACATTCTTTTTTCCTCTCTCCTTTTTCTCCCTCTGTCCCTCTCACTATACCCCTTGCCCATCCCCTGGGCTCCCCCCCCCACCCCTTTCTTTCTCCCTAGGCCTCCTGTCCTCTCATATCCCTTTTGCCAATCAGCTTTCCAGCTCTTGGCTCCATCCCTCCCCCTCCTGTCTTCTCCTATCATCTCAGATCTCTCCCTCCCCCTCCCACTTTAAAATCTCTCACTAGCTCTTCCTTCAGTTAGTCCTGATGAAGGGTCTCGGCCCGAAACGTCGACTGTACCTCTTCCAAGAGATGCTTCCTGGCCTCGCCAGCAACTTTTATGTGTGTTACATCACAGTAGGGCTTTCAGTTATGAAAACATTAATGATTGAGGATTTATTAATTATTTAGAATTTGCATTCTTGGGATTTAATAAATTCATCTGCATCTGGATTACTTCGGTTAATGTTTGCTCTCTGTATTGGTGCATTCCTCTATGTAGAGCATGAAATTGCTTATATAAGTTGTATGGTCACTCCATGGCAGTTATGTTACATTACTATGTAAGATATCTAATTAAATTGACACTTTGAAAAGAAGGTGAATCACAATTTGAATACAGGCTCGACGGAATAGAGAGATTGCTGTTCTACAAAGAAAAATTGATGAGGTACCAAGCAGAGCAGAACTGACCCAATATCAGAGACGGTTTATTGAGCTCTACAATCAAGGTATGTATTTGAGCTGATTTTTTTTTTTAAATATATAAAAAATGTGTTTTTCATCTAACCTGTGGTAATGGAACCTGCAACTAATGGCCAAGTCAAGATAGTTTAAAAAAAAAATGAGAAAAACTTGAAGTAAGGAAAAATGTGAAAATAGCCTAGTATATTTGAAGACACAAAAGTTGGGGGTGTTGTGGATAGTCTGGAGAGTTGTCAGCAGTTACAGCAGGACATTGATAGGATGCAGAACTGGGCTGAGAAGTGGCAGATGGACTTCAACCCAGAAAAGTAGGTCAAATTTGAAAACAGAATATGGGACACTCAAAACTACTGCGCAGGTTGACGGTGTTGTTAAGAAGGCATATGGTGTGACGGCCTTCATCAACGATAGGATTGAGTTCAAGAGCGGTGAGATAATGTTAAAGCTATGTCAGACCTTAGCTTGACCCCATTTGGAGTACTGTGTTCAGTTCTGGTCACCTTATTACAGGAAGGATGTGGATTCTATAGAGAGAGTGCGGAGGTTTACAAGGATGTTGCCTGTATTGGAGAGCGTACCTTATGAGAATAGGTAGAGTGAACTTGCCCTTTTCTTAGAGAGATGGACGGGGAGAGGTGACCTGATAGAGTGTATAAGATGATGAGAGACATTGATTGTGTGGATAGCCAGAAGCTTTATCCCAGGGCTGAAATGGTTAACATGAGAGGGTATAGTTTAAAGGTGCTTGGGAGTAGGTACAAGGGGGATGTCAGAGATAAGTTTTTCACACACAGAAAGTGGTGGGTGCATGGAATGTACTGCTAGCAAAGGTGGTAGAGGCGGATACAATAGGGTCTTTTAAGAGACACTTAGACGGGTACATGGAGCTTAGAAAATTAGAGGCCTATGCAGTAGGGTAATTCTAAGCAGTTTCTAGAGTAGGTTACATGGTTGGCATAATATTGTGGGCTGAAGGGCCTGTAATGTGCTGTAAATTTCTACGTTCTGTGTTCTAAATGCACGCCACAGTTTCTGAGGAGAAATTGGACAGCATAGCAGGCAAGTGAGTTTAAAAGAAGTGAGCGGGAGCAGATGGGATATTCTGTGTGTCACAGTTCCTGAGGTGACGTTGGATTGTGCGTAATTAGGCACTTAGCAAGGACCAGCAAAAAGAAGTTGGGTTTAAGCAGAGTGGCCATTGTGTGAGTAGGCCGGTATTAGAGTGGGGAGCTCAAGCTTTGGCTCACAGAGGCTTCAGCGAGGAGAGGCAGAGGCTGTAGGTAGATATTTTTTATTTGTTTCTTTCTTTCGTGTTGCACCGTCAGAGCATTGGGACCTCAGGGCTAGTGGAATGCTCCTTTGTGGGCTGTGGGAAGGCAGGAGATATCTGGTGTCCTTACCAACTACACCTGCAGGAAGTGCATCTAGCTAACAACTTTCAGAACATGTTAAGGAATCGGAGTTGGAACAGGATGAACTCCAAATCATTTATGAGGGTGAGAGGTTGATCAGCAGGACATACAGGGAGGTAGTGAATGGGATGCGTTGAAGTGTAACATGGGGACGAAAAGAGTGATGAATACAGGACTGAAGGTGTTGTATTTGGATGCACGTAGTATACAGATCTTGCAGTACAGTTAGAGATTGAAAGGTATGATGTTGTGTGCATCACTGACTTGTGGCTGAAAGAAAATCATAGCTTAAAATCCAAGCATACACCTTGTATCAAAAGGACAGGCAGGTTTGTAGGGGGTGGGGTGGCTGTGTTGGTAAAAAGTGAATTCAGATCCTTAGAGGTGACATAGAATTGGAAGATGTGGAATCCTTGCGGGTAGAGTTAAGAAACTGCAAGGCCTCTGAACAGTAGCCAGGATGTGGGGTACAAATTACAGCAGGAGATAGAAAAGGCATGCAAAACGGGCAATGTTACAATGTCATGGGAGATTTCAATATACAGGTGGATTGGGAAAATCAGTTTGTTTCTGGATCGCAAGAAATAGAATTTCTACAAGATGGTTTTTTAGAGTAGTTTGTAGTTGGATAGTTGGACCCATTAAGGGAAAGACGATTCTGAATGTGGGTGTTGTGTAATGAACCAGATTTCATTAGGGAGCTTAAGGTAAAGGAACTCTATGACGTTAAGCTAGCCAATAATATATAAGAGGATAACTAAAGTTTTTTTTAAGAGATATAAAGAGTTTAAAAAAAAACAGGCCTGAGTGGATAAAAGACTGCTGGAAAGTGATGCAAGAGAAGTAGTAATAGGGAACATGCAATTGCAGATGAACTTTAGTATCTTGTGAGTTTTTACTGTGGACAATGCTAGATATGCCAGAAATTCAAGAGTGTCGGGGGCAGTTGCTATTACTAAGAAGGTGATTAGACAGCTGAAGGTCTAAAGTAGATAAGTCAGCTGACCAGGGAACTGCAACCCAGAGTTCTGAAAGAAATGGCTGAAGAGATTATGGAGGCATTGATAGTGATCTTTCAAGAATCGCTGGATCTAGGAAGGGAGGGAGGCAAAAAAAAAATGATGTAGGCTAGTTGGTCTGATTTTAGGAGTTGGGAAATGTTGGAGCTCATTATTAAGGATGAGGTTTCAGGGTACTTGGAGGCACATGATAAAATAGGCCAAAGTCACTATGGTTTCCTCAAGGGGAAATCTTGCCTGACAAATCTGTTGGAATTCTTTGAGGAAGTATCAGGCAAGTTAGACAAAGCAGAGTCTGTGGATGTTGTTTACTTGGATTTTCAGAAGGTCTTTGACAAGGTGCTGTACATGAGACTGATTACAAGAGCTCATGGTATTACAGGAAAGATACTGTCATGGATGAAACAGTGGGTGATTGGCAGGAAACAGAGTGGGAATAAAGGTGGTCTGTTTTGGTTGGCTGCCATTAACCAGTTGTGTTCTGCAGGGGTCAGTGTTGGGGTTGCTTCTTTTCTCGTCAGTTATTTGCATGATGGAATTGATGACATTGTAGCGAGGTTTGTGAATGATATGAAGATAGGTGGAGGGGCAAGTAGTCTTGAGGAAGTAGAGAGTCTGCAAAAGGACTTGGACAGATTAGGAGAATAGGCAAAGAAGTGGCAATGGAATATAGTGTAGCAAAGTTTAAAGTCATGCATTTTCGAGAAGAAATAAAGGCAAACCCTATTTTCTTAACGGGGAGAAAACTCAGAAATCAGAAGTGCAAGGTGACTTTGGGGTCCTTGTGCAAGATTCCCTGAAGTTAACTTGCAGGTTAAGTTGGAGGTAAGAAAGGCAAATGCAATGTTAGCATTCTCTTCAAGAGGACTAGAATATAGAATCGAGGGGAACATGCACTAAATGCTGGAGGAACGCAGCAGGCCAGACAGCATCTATAGAAAAGAGTAAACAGTCAACGTTTTGGGTTGAGATCCTTCATCAGGACTGGGGAAAAAGGATGAGAAGTCAGAGTAAGAAGGTGGGGAGAGGGGAGGAAGACATATAAGGTAGTAGGTGATAGGTGAAGTTGGGAGAGGGAGGGGTGAAGTAAAGAGCTGGGAAGTCAATTGGTGAAAGAGCTAAAGGTCTGGAGAAGAGGGAATTTGATGGGAGAGGACAGAAGGCCATGAAAGAAAAATAAGGGGGAGGAGCACCAGACAGAGGGGATGGGCAGCGAAGGAGAAAATAAAGGTGAAGAGAGTGGGAATGGTGAAAGAGAGGAGGGGGGCATTACCGGAACTTCAAGAAATCTATGTTCAGGTTGGAGACTACCCAGTTGGAATATAAGGTGTTGCTCCTCCAACCCGAGTGTGGCCTCATCGCCGCAGTAGAGGAGGCCATGGACTGACATGTCAGAATGGGAAGTAGAATTAAGATGGGTGGTCACTAAGAGATCCCGCTTTTTTGGTGGATGAAGCGTAGGTGCTCAGCGAGGCGGCCTCCCAATCTGCGTCGGGCTTCACCAATATACAGGAGGCCACACAGGGAGCACTGGATACAGTAGATGGCCCCAACAGACTAACATGTGAAGTGTCACCTCACCTGGAATGACTGTTTGGGAGCCTGAATTGGTAGTGGAGAAGGAGGTGTAGGGCTGGTGTAGTACTTGTTCTGCTTGCAAGGATGTGCCAGAAGGACAACCAATGGGGAGGGAGTCACGTAGGGAGTGATCCCTGCTGAAAGTAGTAAGTTTGGGGGCAGGAAAGATGAGCTTGGTGGGATCCCATTGGAAGTGGTGGAAGTTACAGAGAATTATGTGCTGGGCTGGTAGGTGAGGACAAGAGGAATCCTATCTCTGGTGGAGGATGGGGTGAGGTCAGACATGCACAAAATAGAAGTGTGGATGAGTGCAGCATTGATGGTAGAGGAAGGGAAGCTCCTTTCTTTGAAGAAGAAGGACATCTCCTTAGTTCTGGAATGTAGAAAGTAGATGTGGTGGAGATGGGGGAATTCAGAGAAAGAGGTGGCATTTTTACAAGTAGTAGTGTGGAAAGAGGTAAAGTCCAGGTTGCTGTGAGAATCAGTGAGTTTATAAAAGGTATCAGTAGATAAACTGTCTCCAGAGATGGAGATAGAGAGATTAAGGAAGTGGAGGGAGGTGTCAGAAATGGACCAGGTAAATTTGAGAGCAGGATGGAAGTTGGAGGCAAAGTTGATGAATTCGGTGAGCTCCACATGGGGAAATCACTGAAAAGATCAAGTCAGAGATATAGGTAGGAAGGACTGAACTGGGGGGATAAAACTGAGTTGAGGTATGTGGGTATAAGTTTGGTGGGGTAGGAACAAGCGGAAACAATGGGTCTACCCAGACAGGCAGGTTTGAGGATCTTGGGTAGGTCCAGCTGACAAATAAGTCATCTTCTGTATCCGGTGTTTCCAGTGTGGCCTCCTGTATATCGGTGAGACCCAGCGTAGATTGGGAGACTGCTTTGCCGAGCATCCTTGTGGCATCCAACAGACAAAGCGGGATCACCCAGTGGCCACCCATTTTAATTCTACATCCCATTCCAACATGTCAATCCACGGCCTCCTCTACGGCAGCGATGAGGCCAAACTCAGGTTGAAGGTACAACACTCTATATTCTGTCTGGGTAGCCTACAACCTGATGGCATGATCATCGATTTCTTGAACTTCCATTAATGGCCCCCTCCTCTCTTTTACCATTCCCCATTCCCTTTTCCCCCTCACCTTTTCTCATTACCTGCCATCACCTCCATCTGATGCTTCGTCCCCTTTCCTTCCTTCCATTGCCTTCTGTCCTCTCCTATCAGATTCCCCTTTCTCCATCCCTTCATTTCTTTCACTGATTGACTACTCAGCTCTTTACATCAACCCTCTCCCAGCTTCACCTATCATCTACTACCTTATGTTTCTTCCTCCCTCTCTCTTCCCCGCCCCCCTTAATCTTACTTCTCATCTTTTTTCCTGCAGACCTGATGAAAGGTCTCAGCCCAAAACATCTACTGTTTACTCTTTTCCATTGATGCTGTCTGGCCTGCCTGAGTTCCTCCATTATTTTGTGTGGGTTGCTCTAGATTTCCAGCACCTTCAGATTTTCTCTTGTTTGTGATAGAGTAGATGGATGTCCTTTTAGAACAGATGAGGAATTTCTTTAGTCAGTGAGCTGTGAATCTGTGGAATTCTTTACCACAGGCAGCTGTGGAGGCCAAACCTTTATGAATACTTAAGACAGAGGTTGATAGATTCTTGATTGTTTCGGGCATGAAGGGTTACGGGTAGAAGGCAGGAGACTGGGACTGAGAGGGAGATGGATCAGCCGTGATGAAATGACAGAGTAGACTCAATGGTCCAAATGGGCCTAACAAGGTGTTAGGGTCGAGGAAGAGGAAAATAGAAATAAGTCAAAAATCTGTGCAGCAAAGATGGCAAGAAGGACAGGCCAGTGTATACACAGGGTAATTTGCTGCAAAATAGAAATATAGCAAAGTTGGCAACAGATACTGATCTAAATGTACTGTACGTAAATGCACGCAGCATTAGAAATAAAGTGGATGACCTTGCTGCACAGATGCAGGTTAAAAGATATGACATTGTGGCCATCACCGAGTCATGGCTAAATGATGGGTGTGATTGGGAGCTGAATATCCAAGGATACACAGTGTATAGGAAAGATAGGAAGGTAGGTAAAGGGGGTGGCGTGGCCCTGATTGTAAGCAGCGATATCAAATCAATAGAAAGAAGGGACATAGGATCAGAAGAGGTAGAATCCTTATGGGTAGAATTAAGAAATGGCAAGAGTAAAAAGACACTTATAGTGGTTATACACAGGCCTCCAAACAGCAGCGGGGATGTGGAATACAAGTTGCAGCTGGAAATAGAAAAAGTGTGTCAGAAGGAAAATGTCAAGATAATTCCGGGGGATTTTAATATGAAAGTGGATTGGGAAAGTCAGGAAGGTACTGGATCTCAGGAGAGGGAGTTTGTAGAATGCCTACAGGATGGCTTTTTGGAGCAGCTTGTCCAGAATCCCACCAGGGGACCGGCTGTTTTGGATTGGGTGCTGTGTAACGAACCTGAGGCGATTAGGGAGCTGGAGGTAAAGGAACCCCTTGGAAGTAGTGATCATAATATGATTGAGTTCAGTTTCAAAATTGAAAAGGAGAAGCAGGTATCAGGTGTATCGATATTTCAGTGGAACAGGGGAAATTACAGTGGTATGAGGGAGGAACTGGCCCAAGTCGATTGGAAAAGTAAGCTAAATGGAGGGACAGCAGAGCAGAATTGGATGAAATTCGTACAAGAAATAAGGAAAATGCAGGAAAAATATATTCCAAGAAAAAAGAAAATCATGAATGGAAAAATGGCACAAATGTGGCTAACAAGAGAAGTTAAGGCAAAAATAAAAGCAAAAGAAATGGCGTACAAGGAAGCAAATGTTAGTGGGAAAAATGAGGACTGGAAGACTTTTAAAAACTTACAGAAGGAAACTAAGAAAGTCATTAGGAAAGAAAAGATGAATTATGAAAGGAAGTTGGCGATTAACATAATAAAGGATACTAAGAGTTTTTTTTAAATATATGAAGAGTAGAAGAGTGACAAGGGTAGATATGGGACCGATTGGAAAATGGTGCTGGAGAAATTATAATGGATAACAAAGAGATGACGGAGGAACTGAATGAGTATTTTGCATCAGTCTTCACAGTGGAAGACATGAGCAATATACCTGATAGCCAGAGGTATCAGGGAATAGAATTAGGTACAGTCAAGATTACTAGGGAGAAAGTGCTTGGGAAGCTAAGTGGACTAAGAATAGATAAGTCTCCCAGTCCAGATGAGGTGCACCCAAGGGTTCCGAAGGAGGTGGCTTTGGAGATTGTGGAAGCATTGGAAATGATCTTCCAGGAATCAATAGACTCTGGCATGGTTCTGGAGGACTGGAAGGTCGCAAATGTAATTCCGCTATTTAAGGAAGGAAGGAGACAGCAAAAAGTTACAGACCTATTAGTCTGACATCGGTAGTTGGAAGGATATTGGAGTCAATCCTCAAGGACGAGGTAATGAAATACCTCGAGGTGCATGACAAGATAGGCAGAAGCCAGCATGGTTTCATGAAGGGAAGATCCTGCCTCACCAGCCTATTCGAATTTTTTGAGGTAATCTCGAATAAGATTGACAAGGGAGAGGCTGTGGTTGTTGTGTATTTGGATTTTCAAAAGGCCTTTGATAAGGTGCCGCATATGAGGCTGCTTAATAAGATGAGAGCCCATGGAATTATAGGAAAGATATTGAAATGGGTGGAGCATAGGCAGAAGGCAAAGGGTGGGAATGAAGGGATCCTATTCTGATCGGTTACTAGTGGTGTTCCGCAGGAGTCGGTGTTGGGGCCGCTTTTTACAATGTATATCGATGATTTGGATTATGAATTAAATGGTTTTGTGGCTATGTTTGCGGGTGACACCAAGATAGGTGGAGGAGCAGGAGACGTTGAAGAAACAGAAAGGTTGCAGAGAGACTTAGTCAGTTTAGGACAGTGGGCAAAGAAATGGCAGATGAGATACAACATTGACAAATGTACAGTTGTACATTTTGGAAGAAGAAATAATCGGGCAGATTATTATTTAGATGGGGAGAAAATTCAAAAATCGTAAGTGCAAAGGGACTTGGGGCTATGCTGGCATTCATTTCAAGAGGAATAGTATATAAGAGTAAGGAGGTGTTGATGAGGCTGTATGGGGCATTAGTGAGACCTCATTTGGAATACATTGTGCAGTTTTGGGCCCCCTATCTTAGAAAGGATATACTGATGTTGGAGAGAGTTCAGAGAAGATTTACGAGGATGATTCCTGGAATGCAGGGGCTAGCATATGAGGAGCGTTTGTCAGCTCTTGGACTGTATTCATTAGAGTATAGAAGAATGAGAGGGGATCTCATAGAAACGTTTCGAATGTTGAAAGGGTTGGACAGAGTAGAGGTGGAAAGGTTGTTTCCCTTGGTGGGTGAGTCGAGGACAAGAGGCCATAGTCTTAGAATTAGAGGGTACCCAGTTAAAACAGAGATGAGGAGAAATTTTTTTAGCCAGAGGGTCGTGGATTTGTGGAATTCGTTGCCAGAAACAGCTGTGGAGGCCCGATCATTGAGGGTGTTTGAGGAGGAGATTGACAGGTATCTAATTAGTCAGGGTATCAAGGGATATGGGGAAAAAGCCGGAAATTGGAACTAGATGGGTGAATAGTTTAGCTCATGGTGGAGCTGTGGAGCAGACTCGATGGGCCGAATGGCCTACTTCTGCTCCTTTGTCTTGTGAACTTGTGATCTTATGAAATGGCCTGGTTCTTTTTCTATATCTTATAAAAGCAAGGATGTAATGCTGAGGCCTTTTAGGGATTTGTCAGATTGAACTTGGAGTATTGTGAAGAATTTTGGGCTCCTTATCTAAGAAAAGATGTGCTGGCAGAGGGTACAGAGGAGGTTCACAAAAATGATTCCAAGAATGAAAGGGTTAATGTATGACGAGCATTTGGTTCTGGGCCTGCACTTGTTGGTATTTATAAGAATGGGAGGAGATTTCATTGAAACCTATTGAATATCGAAAGGCTTTGATAGAGCAGATGCGGAGAGGATGTTTGCTGTAGTGGGGGTGTCTCGGACCACAGGGAGCAGAATAGAGGGACATCCATTTAGAACAGAGATGTGAAGGAATTTCTTTAGCCATAGTGTAGTGAATCTGGAATTCATTGATTTAAATATATCCAATGACTTGGCCTCCATCTGTGGCAAAGTATGATAGGTTCTTGATTAGTTAGTGTCAAGGTTATAGGGAGAAGGCAGGAGAATGGAGGAGGGGGATAATAAATCGACCATGATTGAATAGTGGAGCAGACTCGACGGGGTGAATGGCATTCTCTCTGTCATATTGTCTTTTATTTAAATTAGTTAAATATTATGATAATATTTGGAAGAATTCCTCTTGTATTTTAGATTTTGCAGTTAATCATTTGAAACAGATGTGGATTTGCTTGAATAAAACTCTAAACTGTTCCTGATATCCATATGTTCTGTTGCAGTGTCAGCAACGCACAAGGAAACAAAACAGTTTTTTACACTTTATAACACACTTGATGATAAAAAGGTGTACTTGGAAAAAGAGGTAAGATATCAGAAACGGTATTTTGCTTCATATTCTAATTCACTGAATAATTGAAATAATTGAGGCAAATGGGTTCATCCAAATCTGTGTCTGTCATAAAATACAAACAAGTACAAATGTTAGACCTTAGAAATATATGGAAAGTAGAGAATGCACAAGGGATTGGTTGACAACTGTCGCATTGCATAGTTACTTGTGGCTTGAGCTTATCCTGTAGATATGGGATAAAAAAAAACTATGCACCGGAAGTCCCTGAGTTACACAGGTATTTCTGAGAACTAATTTATTTTCCCATAACTCAGAAACAAACAATCTTAATGAGGACCATTTAACATGAACATTTATTGCCCTGCCCTATGTAGTTACAATAGTACAGAATCAGAATGTGCCACATTCAATGGTAGTTTCAATGACCTTAAACAATCAGTGGATATTGCATTCTATGATCAAGTATTTTGCAAAATACTAAAGAAGAGATTGCCTTGTTTTTTTCCAAAGCAAATTTTCTTACACGGCTTCGCAGTGTGAACCAGTGACTATGTTCTTAACATGTTTTATATGTTACATGTAAAAAGTTTTTTTGAAAGCTGGTTAGTTTTGAAATAACTGACTCCTGAAGATCTTTGTATTTCAATAACTAACTTTAACAAACTATGGGAGAATTTAGTTATAGTCTGATTTCCATACGTCAGGTCTACGTTTACCCAGACAGCTTCTGTACATACTTTGCACAGTGGGGATGGAAAGAAATCTGAACTGCTATTTATCCTACTATTGAAATATAATGGCCACTGTCTTGCACACTTGTATCTCACGAGAGAAGATCGAATCTTTACCCATGTTCTCTACTTTCCATCTTTATTAATGAAGGATAGAATACCCAAGTGTAAATAGATGATCAAAGCCTGATTACTTAATACATCAGTGAGTCTGAATTTTGTAATTTACAAGATGATCTACCAGCAATTTGCATGATGTAGATCTGCGAATAAGAGTCTTTGACTGATTTCTGATTACCAGAAGGATACAATTGAAATTAAATTGAACTGTCATTGTTTAAAATTGGCTGCATTATAATTCAGTTGAGGGCAATTATGATAAGCAGTCAAATATGAAAGGTAAAAATGTTTAACTGTATAAAAAAAAACTAACCAAATTATTTTAGAAAATACCTCTTTCTGTGAATTAATCTAAGTTTAAGCATTTTCTTCTCTAGTGTCCAGGTATGTTTGGCTATAATGTATAAATGTGCTTGTTATAATTATTTTCTAATTTTAAGATGCATAACTTGGATTGATAAAAGTGTGAATAGCACTGTACTTTAACAATGTGTCAAATACTGATCTAGTTTTCTCTTTTGCCAGGTCAACCTGTTGAATTCAATTCATGATAATTTTCAACAGTAAGTCTCATGCCAAATTGCACAGATGTATAAATTTGCACTAGGAGCAAGAGACTTAGCTGAACCTTTCATGGATTTGTCTCTTAATACTCATGCAGATTATGCATAAGTAATTCAAAATCTGAATAATGAAAGTTCTTAGTTCAGTATTTATTCAGGTGTGCACACTGGGTCTTCGAATTAGAATCTGTTCATTTTGGTGCATTAAGTTATAAAGATAACCATCACCTGAATTAATCTGCTTTGATTTGTGACATTTCTAATTTGGCCTTATCTCTCGATGATTATCCGACATTTATTGTGTTGCGTTTCTGCAGGTATTTGTTGATATGTGCATTTGAATCTTTTGATCTGTATTTTTAAGTTGATATATTGCAGTATGCTCTGTTAAACTTGCTTTTCAGAGCAATGGCTTCTCCAGCTACCCGAGAGCAATTCTTGCGTCAGATGGAACAAATCGTAGAAGGTATTAAGCAGAATCGCATGAAGGTAAGAGCACATTTAATTTGAAATGCATCATTCCTGGCAATCTGTTCAAAACATTTTTTGAAAGTAATTGGTAGAGATGAAGGAAATGAATTCTAGAGAGAATTGGTTGTAAATTAGAAGAAATCTGAGAAATTATTTCAAGGAAGGGGTAGAGCTAACTGGACTTTTTTTCATGACAGTCTTGTGAATGAGTATCCATTTGCAATAAGGGGGGGATATCTATTTTCTTCAGGGTAAGATAGGTCTTTCACATTTAGAGCTGACATTGATGTAGACATGGTGGAATTTGGATTACTTGTATGTAACTTTTCAGTGGTTCTTTTATAAAATGAGAATCTGTTCTGAAGACTTAACAAGGAAATGGCAAAAGTAGTTTGTAAAGGTTCTTATCAGTTGATTAAGGTGCTTTTCCATCAATTACTTTTTCAAGTGTCATTGATATATTTGTGCAACATTGAAGCTACAGATGTGCACACCAGTTACTTCAATTTTTGTTGCTAAATCAAATGCAGCATTAACACTTCATTCCATCTAACATATAGTTGTATTTCAAATTTAACTTTTTTTCATAGTGTATTAGCCACAAAAGTATATTGACATTTTCTTTGCATTTTGATTCACCATACTGTTATTAAATACATTTTTTGCAGGTAACAAGTTAACTTTAAATGTAATGAGAAAGCCCTTTTATAATTAGCTGATTATATATGATTTTAGAACTAAATTCTTTCTTTGGCTCTTTTCTTTCTCACTTATTCCCTTCCAATACTACTATCCTCTGCAATAATTCTACGAAAACTAGCTGGAGAAGAAAAAGCAAGAAAATAAAATGAGACGTGATCAGCTGAATGATGAGTACCTTGAACTGCTAGAGAAACAGCGTCTGTACTTCAAAACTGTCAAAGAATTTAAAGAGGTATTATTTTATCTTGCATACAAAAATATGAAAAATTGTGGGTAGTAATATTTAGTGATTTTTTTTATTTACATTTTGCAAGCTTTTAGAAGTAGAGAGGGAAGGGTGGTGAGGAAATATATTTTTGGTTTTATAAAGTGAATATTCATGTATCAAAGTTGTAGTATAATTTGAGTAAAGATAAGTTTTGTTTGTAGGATTGTTCACCGAACCTGGAGGTTAGATTGCAAATGTCGTCTTGACTGGTGATGAAACATCATCAGTTTCCCAGTGAATGTTGTTCAGCAGAGTGCTTACCTTTATATTGGTCTCTTTTTGCACAAAGTCTTGTGACAAAATGTCCTACCACCGAGAGTCTACCATAGACTGAACAATGAGCCAGACCAATATAATGCAAGTACTCAGCAGAAAAACACTCGCGCACTGGTGATGTCACCTCACCTGGTGACAAAGCATTTGCGGCCTAACTTCCAGGCTCGGCGATCAACCCTGCAAACAAGCAGCCAACATGAGCTACCAATCTTCTCTTTCATTTCAAATAATTTTAGTCTTTTAATCGAATTTATTTTAAAAGTACTTCCTGTGTCAACATTTTGCTCCCCAGTAATTTTTTTTTCGTACTGGGAGTAAAGCACATCCAATTTACCAGATTTGTGCAGTTGTAAAGTTAGGCACTGGATGTATGTGGGTGACGGAAGTTAATTGTAAGGATTAGAAACAGGGTGACTGTACATGAAGGGAAAGAAGAGAGAGTATTTCGGGATATCTTGGTTGGCCAACTGAAAAAGAGGGAAATTATTCTGGTAACTGTGGGTCTTTTGTATGATCAATAATTTTTATAGATTAACAATGAACAAACTGAAGGTGAAAATATGTTTTAATTAAAGTTTCCTTGTAAACAGATGTTTTTATGAGCAGAAAACTTAATTTTTGATTTATTTTACTCTGCAGGAATGTCGCAAGAATGAAATGTTATTGACCAAAATGAGAACAATGGGGGTTTCTTAAATAAATTCACCAGGAATCCAAGGACTGTACTTAATTCTCCCATTGAGGGCTTTCTGAGCACTTAGAAAGTAAATACTGGATGCATGGTGCCCTATGCATTTTGTCTTTTTTTGGATGTAATTTAGTCAAATGCACAGCTAACAATTTTGTTTATCCATGACACTTATGAGCCAAACAATCCATTGTATTATGTAAAGCCATTTGCCACATAATAAAAATATGCAAACTAACCTGTATACTTGAGCTAGATTCTTGATTTATCATGCTGAATTTATTTACTCATTGAGATACAGCCCTTCTGGCCCTCTGAGCTGGGCTGCCCAACAATCGGCAATTTAACACTAACCTAATCACAGGACTATTTACAAAGACCAATTAACCTACCAACTGGTACATCTTTGGACTGTGGGAGGAAACCCATGCAGTCAGGGAGAACATACAAACTCCTTACAGACAACGACGGGAATTGAACCCTGGATCGCTGGTACAATGAAATGTTGTGCTAGTCACAATGCTACCATCCTCCCCCCCCCCCCCCATTTAGTTTTGCAAATGATTCATGCTGCTTCGTCTCACCTATTAAAGGTGCTGTCTTATGTGATGGGAGTTTTTTTTTGCTGCAATCAAATTGATAACATCGGCCATTATAATTGTTCTGCAGTTTGCTTCTATTATGATTCTAACACTCCCTTGTGAGATTCTTTTTGCCTTTGATCTCTATTTGTAATATGCAATTTTGCACAGAAGGACAGGAGGTGTGACACTGTGATAAAGAAGGCGTGATTGTCATTGACATGCATCTAGAAATGGGCAGGGATTTTGACTAATTTATGAAAAAAAGCACATAGTTTAAAAAGTAGAAGTTGGGAATTAATATAGATTATTAGATTCCAAAGGTAACACTGAGGCTGTGAAAAGATGTCATTGCTGGAATGTTTCTGGTCATGCGTGAATAAATAATGCCTTCTCACATCGATCTCACCGATTTAAAGCATTGAGGAAGATTGAAAACATCGAGGCAAGTGCCGAAGGCAAGTGAGTGTTCAGCGCCATCTACCAGCCTCTCGCTGCTGGAGGAAGGTGCCAGTACATGACGGTCTCCTGCTCGCTGCTCCTGAGGGAAGGCCCCTGTGTTTGAGTGGTCTCTCTCTCACTTGATGCTGTCGGACGATGGTACCGAAGTTCTGGGTCTGCAGTTTGTGGGTTGGGACTGTGGTTCAATTTGAGCTGAACCGAATACGGACTCCTTTGATTTTTGTGTTTTTATATTGTGTTTTCGCCTGTTCATTGCTGTTTGTGTGATTTGTTTGGTTTTTTTTTTGCGCATGGGAGGTGATGTTCTTGTTGTTTGTGTGATTTGCTTTTTTCACAGTGGATGGTGGGGTTTGATGTTTTGACTTTTGCACAATTTTTTTTAGCGTGGGTGGGGTTCATGCTCTTGTTGCTGTTTGCCCGATTTGTGTTTTTTTGTGCGTGTGGGGTCAGGTGATGTGTTTCTTTGAATGGGTTCCATGATTTTCTTTGTATCGTGGCCATCTGGAGAAGGTGAATCTCAAGGTTGTATACTGATATTAAATGTACTTTGAACTTTGAGCCAAGTTTAGTCATCCAAGTACAACTTTCCTTCTACCCGAAGTTCAATGGCCAGATCTCTTGGAGGGTGACGTTGTCAGCGCTATCATCACTTTTTGGTCATAGAAAACCAATTGTATGGAAATTGGCCAGAATGTATTTGTCTTGTTTTCATATAGTGGATCTGCCCAAGTATTTGTTCACATTATTGGGAGGGAATGACAATGTTGTATTTATATTGGAGCAACTTGGCTAGAGGTGCATCTAGTTCTGTGTTGTGACTTTGATCCTCCAATCTTTGCTCCAATGCTCACAGCTGTTTCTTGTTGCCATGCAGAGTGAATTGACTTGGCCGGATTAGCAGCATCTGTGGAAGGAAAATAATTTTGGACAATTCTTTTCCTTCCACAGATACTGCTTAACCTGTTGAGTCCTTCTAGCGGATTGTTTACTGATCCAGATTACGACATCTGCCATCTCTTTTCTGAATTGACTGAAGACTGGCAAAATTGAATCAGGGATTGTAGGAGGAAATCAAGATGGGTTATCTTACTGGCTCTCCTGATGAAGATGGATGTAAATTCTGTGCTTTTAATATCTACATACTAGGCCCTACGTTTGTTACATACAGGGCTGTTCTTGGACCCATTTACTATTGAAGTACCACCATTGTTTTCGCCTACTTTGTGGTAGGACCATGTAGTTTTAATTCAATTAACTGGCTGTGGGATTCAGTAGTTCAGGTTAGGATGCCTATTGTCTTGAGTAACAGCTTCCGAATGGCACCTCACTTTAGGTATATTTGGTGCTGCCACTATTGTCACTTTCTGTATTGTGTACATGCTTGCTGATCCGCACCTTCTCTTGGATGCCCAGTTTTGTGTTACCCTATTTATTCTGAATCTGCCCCTTTATGATGTTTTGTCACTGCTTGCTAGGAAGTGTACAGATGTGAAGATGGAATTTTGTCTCCAGAAAGGAACTGTTGTCTTCATTTCTACGTTCAGATAAATTATGGACAGCTGTATCTGCCATGGGTTAATTTGTGAGTCTAAGGTCAAGAATCTGCTACGTGCTCAGTCTATTAGCAATAGACTTCAGTCTAGATCAAAGATGGTGCTACTGACAGACATTCTCCCACCCAGAATAAACTTTGCTATTTTCATTGCTCTTATTGTGTTCAACAAAGAGAATGGGGAATTTCTTTATCCACATTTCAACTGGTACTTTAAAGTGTTGAGAGGTCTGGAGTTGATGTTGATGACCCACTTGGAGCTGTTTCCTCTCTTTGGTGTACACCTATGTTACCTTCTCAGGTGGGTCCAGCCTGTCTTTGGGACAGAGCATAGCTGGGGCTTGGACAAGAAAGGCATTCGTCCATAAAGTAGGCCTATGACTATGTAAGTCTATTCGACTAGTTTATTGGGCTGCTTTCTCACTTTACAGATGTCCTCAGATATTTGAGAGGAGGACTGACTGTCACATCAGAATTTCGTGCCTGGTTTAATGCTGGCAAATCTGGTTTTATTCTACTTCCAACTGTCTGCTGCTCTTGAGTAGCTGACTAGGCCAGTTAGCAGCTTTACCTTCCTGAAGGACATTAGTAATTCAGATGTCTTTTTACACAGCTATCTAGTAACTGCAGTTAGTTCCCAGTTACTGACTGAACTTTAATTCTACAGCAGTGGGAGGATTTGAGCTTTCTTTCCAATAGCTGTTTATTATAACTAGAAATGCTAAATATGTTTCTTTTGTAGATGTATTTCTGTTATTAGAGGAAACCTTTGCTTTTTTATCAAAATGCAACTATGTTTCAAATTGTTTATTTGAATGCACTTACTGAAGAGGCAGAAGCATGTGTTAATGACATTAAGTGCATCATTTTTGATCTGTTTTTACAAAGGACAAAACCAGAGTGCCACGGTACTTTTATTGGTTCAGACAAAGAAAAGCACTATACCAAAACTCCTTTGGACCGATTTGTTGTTATATGAACCACCTGAACTGCCTTTTTGTGTTTATAAAATGACGGTATTGAAAGCAATTACAAAACACACATGTCCCAAGTGGAAATAATCTTGTTATAAAAGTGGTGAATATCCACTGTTAGGTTTGCCAATATGAAGTTTTATATCTTGCCCCACCACCACCATCAGTGCTCTCATATCAGGGCTGAAGGTAGATCTAGAAACATAGAGATAGAAAACCTACAGCACAATACCGGCCCTTTGGCCCACAATACTATGCCGAACATGTACATACTTCAGAGATTACCTAGGGTTACCCATAGCCCTCTATTTTTCTAAGCTCCATGTACCTACTCATGAGTCTCTTGAGACCCATTGTGTCTGCCTCCACCACAGTCACTGGCAGCCCATTCCATGCACTCACCACTCTCTGCATAAAAAACTTACCCCTGACATCCCCTCTGTACCTATTTCCAAGCACCTTAACACTGAGCCCTGTCATGTTAGCCATTTCAGCCTTGGGAAAAAGCCTCTGACTATCCACACAATCAATGCCTCTCATCATCTTATACACCTCTATCAGGTCACCTCTCATCCTCTGTCGCTCCAAGGAGAAAAGCCCAATTTCACTCAACCTATTCTCATAAGGCATGCTCCCCAATCCAGGCAACATCCTTGTAAATCTCCTCCGCACCCTTTCTATAGTTTCCACATCCTTCCTGTAGTGAGGTGACCAGAACTGAGTACGGTACTCCAAGTGGGGTCTGACCAGGGTCCTATATAGCTGTAACATTACATCTCAGCTCTTGAACTCCTGTGGACATGGACCTGAATATCCCTCTGATCCTCCACAATGCGAGAGTCTTACCATTAATACTATATTCTGCTATCATATTTGATCTACCAAAATGAACCACCTCACACTTATCTGGGTTGAACTCCATCTGTCACTTCACAGCCCAGTTTTGCATCCTATCGATGTCCCGCTGTATCCTCTGACAGCCCTCCACACTATCCACAACACCCCCAACCTATCTGTCATCAGCAAATTTACTAACCCATCTCTCCACTTCCTCATCCAGGTCATTCATAAAAATCACAGAGTAGAGGTCCCAGAACAGATCACTGAGGCACAGCACTGGTCACTGGTCTCCATGCAGAATATGACCCATCTACAACCATTCTTTGCCTTCTGTTGGCAAGCCAGTTCTGGATCCACAAAGCAATGCCCCCTTGGATCCCATGTTTCCTTACTTTCTCAATAAGCCTTGCATGGGGTACCTTATCAAATGCCTTGCTGAAATCCATATACACTACATCTACTGCTCTGCCATCATCAATGTGTTTAGTCACATCCTCAAAAAATTCAATCAGACAAAGCCACGCTGACTATTCCTAATCATATAATGCCTCTCCAAATGTTCACAAATCTTGCCTTTCAGGATCTTCTCCATCAACTTACCAACCACTTAATTAAGGCTCACTGGTCTATAATTTCTTGGGCTATCTCTACTCCCTTCCTTGAATAAGGGAATAACATCTGCAACCCTCCAATCCTTCGGAACCTCTCCCGTCCCCATTGATGATGCAAAGATCATTGCCAGAGGATCAGCAATCTCTTCCCTTGCCTCCCACAGTAGCCTGGGGTACATCTCGTCCAGACCCGGTGATTTATTCAACTTGATGCCTTCCAAAATCTTCAGCACATCCTCTTTCTTAATGTCTATATGCTCAAGCTTTTCAATCCACTGTAAGTCATCCCTACAATTGCCAAGGTCCTTTTCTGTAGTGAATACTGAAGCAAAGTATTCGTTAAGTACCTCCGCTATCTCCTCCAGTTCTATACACACTTTCCCACTGTTACACATGATTGCTCCTGTTCTCTCATATCTTATCCTCTTGCTCTTCACATACTTGTAGAATGCCTTGGGATTTTCCTTAATCCTGCTCGCCAAAGCCTTCTCATGGCCCCTTCTGGCTCTCCCAGTTTCATTCTTAAGCCCCTTCCTGCTAGCCTTATAATTTTCTAGATCTTTACCTAGTTTTTGAACCTTTCATAAGCTTTTCTTCTTGACTAGATTTTCAACAGCCTTTGTACACCCTGCAAATATTCCCTGAGAACATCTGTGCCCAATTTATGCTTCCAAATTCCTACCTGATAGCTTCATATTTCCCCGTGCTCCAATTAAACACTTTCCTAACTTGTCTGTTCCCATCCTCTCCAATGCTGTGGTCAAGGAGTTGTCTCTCACAAGGAGAACTAGATGCAAGACCCTGTTCTCTGCCGATATTGTGTCACTGGATCCTGTGGAAATACTGAAGATTTGAAATCTCTGAATGTTGTAACATGTCTTTAGAGCACTTGGGATCTGTGGGTAGTGCAAGGGAATGTTCTAGGATTGAGAATTTGGACCAGCTATTGGGAGCATTGAGAGGGATCTCTGGAACTGAGTAATGTTGAGGTGCGGAGTGTGAAACAGCAATAATCTATTATTCCTGCTGGCATGGAAGGGCAAATTAAAATATCCAGGCATGTTCCTTTGGTTTGTTTGTCTTTCGCCGTGTTCCTTCCTTCATTGGCCTTTACGACTTGGTTTCAGTGCTCCAACTCTACAAGTTACCTATTCATGGAGGAAGGCAAATAGCAGAGTTCTCCAGATTTGATGCAAATTATACTTTCAAAATTTGGTATTATTATGAATAACAATAAAAGATATGAACAGAATGCAGATATAGATAGGCCAGTGGAAGTTTGATGTGGAGAAAAGCAAGATGATGCATTTTGATGATGAGGAAAGGCAACATGAAATGCTGCCTGCAGATGTCATAGAGACTGCATTGTAGCCTTGGGGGAGAATTGGAGAAATAGACGGTTGATGAAAAAAATGAAAGGATTAGTGGTACAACCAATGAGTTGCTGTGGGAGAGGCAGTATGGCTATGATGTACTGAATGATCTCCTCGTGCCAGAATCATATATGGTTCCTCTCAAGTAGTTCTTTGTAGGTGGTAGAAAGGTTTTGCTGTGTCAGGAATTAAGTCACATTCATTCAATTTTTACAAATTCTATTACATATTCTCATCAATTCCACCCAGATTCTACCACTCACTTACACATTTGGGGCAATTCCAGTGGCCAATGAACCTAATAACCTGCCTGTCTTTGGAATCTGGGAGGATGTCGAAGCATTCTCACCAAATTATTTTTCTGAGAAGGCTGCAAAGATATTAGCTCTGGTACATGTATACCCGTTGTCAGACAAGGAATGGTATCAAAGGAGAGATTTCTAGGAGGTAATGGCAGAAAATAATTGAAGTTAATTTAGTAGGGTTAAAATTGTTTGTTCATGTCCAGGAAAAGCAACAAAACCACTTCAAAAATCTGATGTCAATTCATACATGTTTTTTATATATATCAAAACACCACAGAGTTGATCATTTGTTACAAATGAACTAAATGTTCACATTTAAATTATAATCTGACATCTCAAAGCAAGTTATTGCAGTATAAAGATTGAGATAAATATATCAAATACAGTTCTATTTTTGCAATTATTGTAATGGCTACTTTCAGTAAAATAGCAACTGAGGTCATAATTATTCCAAATGGCCAGAACAGCCAAGGTTGATCAGGCCCTGGCCTGTATTCCAGCAGCATTGGTCCACGGGTCATATTTCTTGATCCATAGCCATCTGGAGGCTTGCTCAGTAGCCTCTGTAACGGTCCTGATGGCTCTTCTCTTTGTAGCCCCTGCAATGCCAAGAAGTGGGTTCTGCAGAGCAACAAGCCAGCAAAACCTCTCCACCCCCAACTCTACTGACTCACATCATGCCCTCAACCCATCTTTGCAACTGCTCTATCAGCCTTATTATGCTCAAATGCATCCTCAATCCAGCCTTCCCAAGGCACTGGCTGTTCTACTATAACCACCAGTTTCAAGGTTTCTGATAGAATGACCATGTCAGGCCACAGTGATGATGATGTGATTAAGTTATGAAATTTCAGTTGCTGGCCAAGATTGAATTTCAGTTGCCAGTCAGATGCCGTGGTGAGCAAGCCTGTTGGTGACCTTGGCTGAGGCCATGGTTGGTCTCTCGCTTGGACAAAGGCTGTATTTTCTGAGTTGGTGAAGGTGCTTACTGTTGATGGTTAGGGAGATACTATCTGCCAGTGCACTCAGCACCTGGTCATGGTGCTAATAGCAGTCTTCTCACAGGGCCCTTGGGCAGCTGCTGAGGATGTGTTCCAGTGTTCTTTGCCAAGGCAGAGACTACATAATTGTGCCTCTTTTATGCCCCAAGCAAAAAAGGTTGGCTGCACTAAGCAGGATGTCATACACAGCCTGGATTACATAGTCATACTTTATTTACGTACTTGAGGTGCTGGGTTTTTGCCTGCCAGATGTTGGATCAGATCTGCTGCTTCAGTGCACCCTCCCAACTTTCTTCAAGCTCTCTGCTGCACACTTCCTCAACAGCTGCTCGAGCTTCTTCCTGGAGCATCTGTCCCTACCCTGGGCCCTTTTGAAGCGAGTTGAAGGAAAGCCACTCAGCCGCACCTGACCAGACACCACCGTCCCTACCAAATCCCTGTGCCTCAGGTGTGACTCAGCCATCCACCTGCTGCCTGTCCAGACATCAACGCCTGCTATCGAGACTTTGTGGTCACTAAGATTTATGTATAGCAGCAATTCTCTTGTACAGGAAACCATAAACTCCTCATTCAGGCTTCTGAAAGGAAGCTGCAGTTTATTCCTCTTCCTGTACAGAGGAGATTGCTCAGATTACGCAGGAGACCCAGCCATCTTCAAAGGTAGCCACTGCTTTTTAATAGCCTCAACTGTTGACATGGCTACCTCCTACCAGAGGTTTTGGGGAAGGATACCATAGTGGTAGATCCAGACCTCAAACTTGCCTGGTAGCCTGACTTGTCCACACTGGTGAGCCAGACATCCAAGTCCTTGGTGGTCTTCTGAGTGGCAGTCACGTCTGAGGCTGTAGTCAAAGACCTTCCCCCAGGCCATTGACTGATTTCTCAGAGATGGACAAGATAACACTTTCCATCCAAACAGAAACTGAACTTGTCCGTGTCTGCCTTTAACAGCAGAGGTCTGGATTTCTCAGGCTTAAAACTCATCCTTCCCACCCACTGCCTGATACATCCTAGGATGTGCTGGGACCCACCAAAATGGTGAAAAACTATCCTGGGAAGATTCTTAAAAAGTGTACATGCCCACTAAATGTCATCAAATTCTTTCAATTTACTTGTTTGTGGTGTCTGAGCAAATATGCAATAGTTCAGTTTCAAGACAAGATAATTTTATATAACTCTATTACTTGTTCAGTAAGTCACAAGGTTATTGAAGTCTCTTGTCCTGATAAACAGCACAACCGCAGATTTTAAAAACATAAAATCGCAGATGCTGGAAATTCAAGCAACACACAAAAAATGCTGGTGAACGCAGCAGGCCAGGCAGCATCTATAGGAAGAGGTACAGTCGACGTTTTGGGGCAACTGCAGATTAACTTTAAAAAGGGGAATGTGGTTATTTACAAAATATCAATGATACATTTATTATAAATTCAAAATACTTCTGAAGCTGTCACATGTTTAAGGATGAACTTTATCTTCAAATTAAATTCATTTAAACCATTAACTTTCTATAAATGAGCACAACATAAAAAAGACACAGCTTTACAGGAAAATTCAGCAACAATGAGTCAACTTGACCTGCTATAGTAAAGAAAGTTACCAAGCCTGTTAGCCCAAGGCAGTTAACCTAGGGGAAATCATAATTCATGTAGCTCATGAATATTGCAGCTGTGATAAGGCCTTCTAACGAGAAAACTGTCTTGTGTCTCCTCTGTTCTTGCCAACTTGCTTGAAGATTTTTGCTTTACGGACATTTTTGGACTTTTGATAACCAAATCCTCCACCACCACCTCTTTTCTTCAGTTTCATTCCTTTGCTGGCATTTATATCTGAAGCATGTTGGTTAAGAAAATCAACTCAAGTAAATCCATGGAATTTCAGCAAGACAGGGTTGAATAGGAATACTTTTTCCATCAGTATTCCCAAACTAATGTCAAAATGTCTACCAGTAAAGGTGTACATCAAAAGAAACTGCCAAATAAATGAAGAACTACTAAATTAAAATGACACCAAATTTAAATTTTTCATATTTTCTTACAACACAGGATGCTAGTTAAGCATGAAATGTAATCCAGAACAATCCCATTACCCCACATCAATTTTCCATGATCTTTTCTCCCACATCCATTAATTCCATCATGCTTCTCTTACCACCACCTACATTAGAGGTTATTGACATCAGTCAGCACAATACAATCTCAGGGAAAAGGTGCAAATTTTACAGACAGCAGCAAGTCTGGGGCTGAAACTGGGGGCATCAAGGCAGCAGTACTATCTGCTACACTGGGTTTCCTTAACCCTAGTCTTTTCAGAATGTTAACTAGATTATAGAACATCATGAGTTGTGGCATGTTATGCTAACGCCAAAAGCACAGCGACACCCTCGGCTTGCCCCATTACAATTTTTAGACTGCATTGATCACTGATGCAAAGCTAACAGGTCTATAATTTTTGCCTTCCTTGCCCCCCCCTTCTTAAATAGTGGAGTGACATTTGCAATCTTCCAGTCCTCCGGAACCATGCCAGAATCTATTGACTTTTGAAAGATCATCGCTAATGCCTCTACAATCTCCACAGCTACTTCCTTCAGAACATGAGGGTGCATTCCATCTGGTCCAGGAGATTTATCAACCCTTAGACTATTCAGCTTCCTGAGTACTTTGTCGTAATTGTGACTGCGCACACTTCCCTTCCCTGACACCCTTGAGTGTCCGATATACTGATGTCTTCCTCAGTGAAGACTGATGCAAAATACTAGTTCAGTTCCTCCGCCATCTCCTTAGCTCCCATTACAATTTCTCCAGCATCATTTTCTATCAGTCCTATATCTACTCTCACTTGTCTTTTACTCTTTATATACTTGAAAAAGCTTTTAGTATCCTCTTTGATATTATTTGCTAGCTTCCTTTCATAGTTCATCTTTTCCCTCTTAATGACCTTCTTAGTTTCCTTTTGCAATACTCACAACACACTGGAGGAACTCGGCAGGTCGGGCAGCATCCGTGGAAACGATCAGTCAACGTTTCCGGCCGGAATCCTTCGTCAGGACTGTAGAGGAAAGGGGCGGAGGCCCTATAAAGAAGGTGGGGGAGGGTGGGAAGGAGAAGGCTGGTAGGTTCCAGGTGAAAAACCAGTAAGGGGAAAGATAAAGGGGTGGGGGAAGGGAAGCAGGGAGCTGATAGGCAGGAAAGGTGAAGAAGGAATAGGGGAAACACAATGGGTAGTAGACGGAGGTGGAACCATGGGGGAGGGGGCAGAGATGAAATAGGGATAGGGGAAGGGAGGGGGAGGGAATTACCAGAAGTTGGAGAATTCTATGTTCATACCAAGGAGCTGGAGACTACCTAGACGGTATATGAGGTGTTGCTCCTCCAACCTGAGTTTAGCCTCATCATGGCAGTAGAGGAGGCCCTGTATGGACATATCTGAATGGGAGTGGGAAGCAGAGTTGAAGTGGGTGGCAACCGGGAGATCCTGTCTGTTGTGGCGGACGGAGCGGAGGTGCTCGACAAAGCGGCCCCCCAATCTGCGTCGGGGTTTCACCGATGTAGAGGAGGCCACACCGGATGCAATAGATGACCCCAACAGACTCACAAGTGAAGTGTTGCCTCACCTGTAAGGACTGTTTAGGGCCCTGAATGGTGGCAAGAGAGGAGGTGTAGGGACAGGTGTAGCACTTGCGCTTACAGGGACAAGCGCCAGGTGGGAGATCCGTGGGGAGGGACCGATCCCTGAGGAAAGTGGAGAGGGAAAGATGTGCTTAGTAGTGGGGTCCTATTGAAGGTGGCAGAAGTTGCCGAGGATAATGTGCTGGATACGGAGGCTGGTGGGGTGATAGGTGAGGACAAGGGGAACTCTGTCCCTGTTGCGGTGGCGGGAGGATGGGGTGAGGGCTGAAGTGCAGGAAATAGAGGAGATGTGGGTGAGGGCATCATTGATGACGGCAGAAGGGAAACCACGATCGTTAAAGGAAGAGGACATTTGAGATGTCCTGGAACGGAAAGTTCCCTTTTGTAAGCTTTTAAAAACTTCCCAATCCTGTCTTCCGACTAATTTTAGCTTCCTTGTATGCCCTCTCCTTTGCTTTCACTTCAGCTTTGACTTCTCGTCAGCCACAGTTGCATCCTTTTTCCATTCGAAAAGTTATTTTTTTGGAATATATCTGTCTTGCACCTTCCTCACTTCTCGCATAAACTCCAGCCACTGCTGCTCTGCTGTCCTTCCTGCTAGTGTCCCTTTCCAGTCAACTTTGGTTAGTTCCTCTCTCATGCCACTGTAATTTCCTTTACTCCACTGAAATACCGACACATCGGTATTTGGTTGGAATCAAGTGACCTTGCCTGTTGTCTGAGGGCTGGTTGTGTCTGCACTTGCACTACCACCAGCCCTGACACTCCATCCTCCCCAGTACCAAGATCCTTTGTTGACAAATACAGCACTGTGCGAAAGACTTGGGCACCCCAGGGATATATGTACCTAGGACCTTTGTACAGTACTATGCATCTGAATTGTAATGTTACTTCTATTGGTTCGGAGACTAAAAAAAACAGAAGCCATGTGCTTCCAGCACTGATATGGCATACCACAACTTGCTAGCTCTTAATGACCTGCATATCTTTGGGATGGGAGTGGGAGCCAGAGCATTGAAAAGTATATAGGGCTATGTCAGAGGTAGGCATTTTACCAAGAGTGTGGTGGGTGTGTGGAACGTGCTGCCAGGGGTGGTGGTAGAGGCAGATACACTGGGTACGTTTAAAAGACTTAATTAAATAGACACACGGGTAAAAGAAAAATGGAGGGTTATGTGAGAGGGAAAGGTTAGATTGATTCAAATCTCAGCATAACATCATGGACCGAAGGGCCTATTCTGTTCTATGTACAATCTATAATACACAATCCATTCTGAAATACTCTAAGAAATGCATTTTTAGAACTATTTAGATTCATAAAGATGGCATAACAATGTAATAATAGCAAAAAGGATACTGAGATCAACATATGGTGGTACTGTGAATCCAAATGACAAAGCCACTTTCGGCAAATCCAAGGTGCTGACACTGTAGATGTCCTTGAGAGAATGAGAATCATAGGCTCGGATATAAGACTTGTAAGCTTCCTGTGCTGATTTGTGCAAGTAGTAATTTTTTTCTATTAGTTTTTCAAGCTGGAAAAAAAACAGAAAATGTTTAAATTCAAGGTGATGAAACAAAGTGACCAATTAGAGCAAAAAATTAATTTCTGTGTCATCATATGACCTACAGAAACTCTAAACTTTTGCACTGTCAGCTGTACAAAGAATATCAAAATACCGTGGCGAAGAGTGATTTGGTGTCTACCACATAACTGAAAACTGCTGCCATGTTAAGTTGCATTGATTGCAAGGGTTCAAGACAGAATTAAAGACCAGCAATAACCAATAACAGAGAGTCGTGTTTACTTTCCAGCAATTCATGTAAAACAAATTCTAGCACATTAGTCGTTCAACTAATAGTGTTTAATAGTGTCTGATAAAAAGTGGCCTTCCACCAAGTTCAAATTGAATTGCCATCCACCCATACATGAATACAGCCATACGAAACAGCATTACTCTGGGGCCACGGTGCAAAACAAATACTAACAGTCACACACAGTCTGCAGTTGAACACAATACAGCTTGTCTTCTGCCAGCCTGAAAACACTCGGGGGTGGGGTGGGGCGGGGCAGGGGTGGCAGCACCAACTACGGCATTGACGCCATACCTCGCCACTTCCAGCACTCCAGTGGAGTGTAAACAGGTGACACTGCGGCTTGAGGCTTTGTACTCGCCATGGCCATGCAGCTCTCTTGCCATCCACCAATAAACCAATCAATCAGACTTGCAGCATCCCACACCACTGATATCCAACAGGATCTTGCAATCACAAGAAAAGCAATTGAGACAAACACCCACTGTTAGAATGCATACTGACGCTTGTGCGGGTAGCATCATGGTCTGTACCAAAAGAAGGGGAGGTGACAGAAATTCTAGCCCCTTCAGTTTCTCCACCAATGAGCGACTCACTGATGGGATAGACCTACAGTACTTTTTAAGTTCTCCATGTCCAGCAGGGTCTTGTGATCGTAAAAAAAACAACTTTAGTTAACCCCAGAGAAGGTGCTGCATCTGAGCACAGTGCCATCTTTCTAATCATAAGCTGAATCCCAACAAAAGTATTTTCAAAAATATACTTCAATATAATATACACAAGTTTTACAACTTTACAATATGATGAATTGGATGCTACTTGTAAAACTTTATTGTTTACTCACAAGAAGAGTGAAAATAATAATAATGACAACTTTATATTCCTGGATTAAACTATAACTCTTGGCCTCATCATTTCATGGCTAAATTCCCAAGTTCTACCATCTGTAAACTTAAGCTCATCCAAATCATTGCTCTTACCAAACTTATACAAAGTCTCCACTTTCCCATCACTTCAGAGCTTCCCGACTTGAACTGTTGCTGGCCACCAGTGAGCACGGCTGCTCCATCCACAACAGGCAGGATTTCTTGGTGGTCACTTATTTTAATTCCAATCCCCATTCCAACATGGCCTCTTCTATTGCCACAACGAGGCCACTCTCAGGTTGCAGGAGCAACACTTCATATTCCATTGGGGTAGCCTCCAAACTGAGGGCATGAACAGAAATTTCTCCAACTTCTGGTAATTTCTGTCCTCATACTCCTATCAATTTCCATTCCCCACTTTCACTCCCTTCTTATCCCTTCTCTGCTCATCAGTCTACATCTCTCTCTGGTACCCCCTCCTCCTCAATAGTCCAATCTCTTCTATCAGATCCTTTCTTCTTCAGCCCATTACCTTTTCCACCTGATGAGTATCTGTTATCTGTCAAGTAGGATGCCGTACGCAATCCTGATTTGATGGAGGCAGACATGAGAGCACGGAGGAACATCTGGTGAAACTTCTGAAATGCCGCTGCCACTGCTACTGTGTGATCCAGAATCCCCGGAGGGGAAGGTCTCAAGTCCTGAGCTTTACTTGTTGCTGGACAGCTGGGGCAAGGTCGAAGCGCTCGGCAGAGGATGGTGCTCGGTTTCAGAGGGCTGGTCAGAGGCTCTAAGTTTTCGGACGGACTCAGAGTCGGCTGTGGTCAGGTGCTTCCAGGATGCTGCACCGGCAAGTTTGCGGCGCTGGAAGCTCATGGCAGGGACAGTTTCTCCCTTCTACCATCTGCGTGAGATGTTGGGGCTATCGGGACTTTGAGACTTTTTTTTATCGTGCCCACCGCCTGCTCTTATCAAATTACGGTATTGCTTTGCACTGTTGTAACTATATATTATAATTACGTGGTTTTTGTCAGTTTTAGTCTTGGTATGTCTTGTGTTTCTGTGATATCATACTGGAGGAACATTGTATCATTTTTTAATGCATGCATTTCTAAATGACAATAAACAAGGACTGGGTGTCCTCATAATCTAATCTATTTACCCCCAGCTTCATGTATACCCCCCCCACCCATCTTTCCCACAGCTGGTACTCCTTTCCCTCCCCCACACAACTTCTTCCCCCTTTCTTTCCAGCCCTGATAAAGGCTCTCCACGCAAAACATCAACAGATTATTCCTCTCTGTAGATGCTACATGAGCCGAGTTCTCCTAGCATTTTGTGTTACTCCTGCCAGATTTGGTTAAAAACTCTTAAACAAGCACCACTATACACATGCTGCCACTGGTTTAATTTTACCTGGGACTGTATGTTTGTAATCTTGCTCCAAGAAAATTCAAATTCATTTAGAGGTACCTATGAAAATAAAATTTAGCATTGTGTAAATGAAATTTGTCCTATAACTTAAAAACCTAAAATTGGTGCCAATGTTTACCATAATGCAAACAAATTCCCTGGTACAACAATGGTTACACTTCATACAGATTCCATATAAATAGGTTCTTTCCGTTACAAAACAATTTAGGACAAGGTTTCCCGACCTTTTTGATGCCACGGACCCCTACCATTAACCAAGGAGACAATGAGCCCCAGATCAGGAACCCCCGATCTGAGTTATTCCTGGTGATTTACAGACAAAGCAGAAAGTACAAATAATTTCAACCTTTGTTTTCCTCTAGTCACAATTTATAGAAGCTAGCAAAGTGAAACTACAGTTTATAGGATTAAAGAAATTCTATTCAATATGACAGAGTTCCAATAATTTGTTTATTTTGCGGATTTACATGGATTCTCAGATTACATTCCCACTCAGTAGCCTGTCCCAGAATTGATACTATGTTAGAAGAGTTCAAAAATCCTGTACAAAACGCATCATATGAAAAATAAGCTGAGGTTTAAAAGGTAAAGTTTCCTTGACAAGCATGAACATTTGAACTCGGTAATCGGATCTTGAACTGAAATGAAGAAATACTTACTCTGGCCTGTTTGAGATAACGAAGAAAACCCAACTCTTCTGCTCTCAGGATAAGTAAGGCATGTCCTTGGCCATTAAGCCCTCGTGCAGTCCTACCAACACGATGGATATATTCCTGATAAAATGACATTGCACATGACTTAGCTGAGTTTAAACTTTCCCAGATCTAACTGATAGATTTTAAAAACTCATTTTCAGGATCTGGGCATCACTGTAACACCAGCATTTATTGCTAAACCTTAATTGCTTTTGTGGAGTGGAATCAAACTGCGTTCTTGACCCACAGTAATTCTAGTGAAGATACTCCCACAGTGTTGCAGGATTTAGATCCAGCATTGACAAAGGACTGTTTCTAGGTCAGGATGGTGAGATACCTGGGGAGGAACCTATAAGAGGTATTGCTCCCTTCCATATCCATCTCATCCTTGGTGGTAGAAAACAGAAAACCAACAGCACAATACAGACCCTTCAGCCCATGATGCTGTGCCGAACATGTATTTATTTTAGAAATTACCTGGAGTTACCCATAGCCCTCTACTTTTCTAAGCTCCATGTACCTATCCAGGAACCTCTTAAAAGACTCTATCGTATACGCCTCCAACGCCGTCCCCAGCAGCCCATTCCACGCCCTCACCGCCCTCTATGAAAAAAAAATTTGCCCCTGACATCTCCTCTGTACCTACTTCCAAGCGCCTTAAAAATGTGCCCTCTCGTGTTAGCCACTTCAGACCAGGGAAAAATCCTCTGCCTATCCACACGATCAATGCCTGTCATCATCTTGATCACCTCTCATCCTCCGTCGCTCGAAGGAGAAAAGGCCGTTTACTCAACTTATTCTTGGAAGGCATGTTCCCCAATCCAGGCAACATCCTTGTAAATCTCCTCTAAATTAAAACTACCATCCGTGTTTCTTCCCTGTGTCCACAGAATTGCCTGCCTGATCCCCTAACTATAGAGTGTCCTACCCCTGCTGCCATCCTCTTCCTTTCCCTACCCTTCTGAGCCACAGGATCAGACTCTGCCCGAGTCACGGCCACTGTTGTTTCCTCTAGGTGTCGTCCCCTCCAACAGTACTCAAATAGAAGTACTTATTGTTAAGGGGGACAGCCACAGGGGTACTCTCTAGTACCTGACTCTTGCCCTTTCCCCTCTCCTAGCTGTTACCCACTTACTGTCTCCCGAGGCCCCAGTGTGACTACTTGCCTATAGCTCCTCCTCACTTTCCCTGACCAGACAAAGGTCATCGAGCTGCATTTCTAGTTCCCTAACCCGGTCCCTAAGGAGCTGCAGTTTGACGCACCTGGCGCAGATGTGGCCACCCGGAGGCTGGGAGTCTCCCGGACATCCCACATCTGACATCCAGTACAGAACACTGGCCTCAGACATACTCCCTTTTCCTCACAAGTAGCTTACTCGCTTCGAACCGTTATCGCCGAAGCCCCGTTGAACCAAAGCCCTCCTACTCTGACTCCCTCTACTCTGTCACCCGCTCTTATAAAGCTGTCTTCTTTTAAATCCTTTCCGCCGGTCAAACTTGCTGACGACCACATGCTTGCGCAGTCATGCCTCGAAGTCATAGATTTTGGAGATGCTGTTATAACTAGCCTGGGTGATGAACTGCAGTGCTTTTTATTGATTGTCAACACTAGAGGGAAAGATTGTTTAAGATGGTTTATGGGGTGTCCAACCAAGCTGTATGATGTAGGCCTTCTGAAGAATATTCCATTGCACTCTCAATGTTTGCATTGCAGATAGTGAAAGGGCTTTAACAAGATAGAATGTGAGTTGTTTAGTTCATACCTTTTATCTGTTCTCATAGTCATAGTATTAATTAAAGTCTAATATTGTTAACAATATACTCTGACATTAACTTTGATTGGCAAAAAAAAAAAGTTGGATGACTCAACAAATAAATGGGGCTTACAGATAGAGCCAGGCAAGTTTGGCACATACATTGTGGACCAAAGAGATTGCTTCTGTTCTGAACTATTTTATTTCCTGTCCTCCTTCCTGTAATAACTTCTTTTGCTCAATTTGTAGTTTTAGACTTTAGGTCAATAATCCATTAGATAAGAGAACTCTACCTGGGTCCCACAATTTAATACAATTTGTTTTTGTCAAACCAACCAAAAAATATCCAGTCTCCTTCGCCCCAGGAGAAAAGTCCTAGCTAATATCATCTCAATTTACAGATTGCCCTCCATTCTGGGCAACATTCCTGTGAACCTTTTCATGACCCTCTCTAGTTTTCTCAAGGTAGCATAGCAGTTGGTACAATTCTATACAGTACAGACAACTAGGGTCGCATGTAAGGAGTTTCTATGTTCTCCCCGTGGCCACTTTGGTTTCCCCCCACAGTCCAAAAACGTACTAGTTGGTAGACCAATTGGTCATTGTAAGTTGCCCCATAATCAGGTTCAGAATAAATCAGTGGGCAGCTTGGCTCGAAGGGTCGATTCCACACTGTATCTGAATAATAAAATTATACTGATCTTTCCTGTAACATGGTGAACAGACCTGTACACAATACTCCACATACAGCCAAACCAAATTTAACATGAAGTCCCCCCACTCTTTACTCAATACCTAGGCCACTGAAGACAAGAATATCAAACTTCCTTCAGAACTGTCGAACTATGTTGTCGCTTTCAGGGAATTAGATCTCTCTTCAACAGCCCTCCACTGGGTCCAGCAGTTCAGTATGCATGTACCGACCTGTTCTAACTTCCCAAAATATCCCACTTTGCATTTATCTGAATTAAATTCCAGTACCTAATCCCTTACCCATTTTTACAGTTGATCACCTTCTGCACTATTCACTATACCAGAGAAAAGGAAAACTCCAAATGAAAAGTATGTTTTTAATTTAATAAAAAAAGATACAACTGGTAAACACAGATGATTGTTAACACTGGAGCATGCTATAATTCCATGTTTTTCAGATACAATTAGACAGATTCTATAGATTAAATTATTTCAAAATTGGGAAGAAAATACCAGCTCACTGAGTAATGAGTCACTGGGCATTGAAGTTTAAAGAGCTAACACTGATGCCCTCATGTTTTTTCTTTACATACCAGGTAACAGTATATTTGTTATGTATACAAACCATTCTCCTCTTTAAATTAGTTTAACATCACTAAATGTTTCAGGAGAGGATTACCAAACCAAACATGACAAATCTTCCAAAGGAGAGATTAGGACAACAAAAAGCATGATGAAAGAAACAAGTTTAAACTTGAGTACAGAAATGAAGGTTTTAGGGAAGGAACTGCAGAAAGTTATCAACATCACGTTCAGTGAATTTACTAATGTTGAAAGTTCAAACTGAAGTGCAAGATTACAGCTGGAGTAGGTTAAAGATCCTAAGACCATGAGATACAGGAGCAGGATTAGGCCAATGAGTCTGCTCTGCCACTTCATCACGGCTGATCCATTTTTCTCTCAGTCCCAATCTCCTGCATTCTCCCCATATCCTTTCATTACCCTGACCAATCAAGAATCCATCAACCTCTGTCTTAAATATACCCAACTGCTTGGTCTCTACAGCTACCTGTGGCAACTAATTCCACAGATTCACCACTCTCTGGCTAAAGAAATCTCTGTTCTAAAAGGATGCCCCTCTATTCTGAGGCTGTGTCCTCTGGTCTCAGACTCCCGACCCTCAGAAATATCCTCTCCACATCCAATCAGTCGAAGTCTTTCACCATTCAATAGGTTTAAACAGATAGCGACTGGTTAGGTTATCAAATTATTTGAAGACATGGATGAGAATGTGGTTCATTCTTGAATACATTCCCTAATTAAACAACCATCACTGTGGCAGAGAATTTCAAATAAACATTTGGCACCCCCTTGGAAAGAAATTTCTCAGTATATTTTGGGATAACATGTTATCCCAAGACTATGCTCACTAGATTCTGGCTCCAGCTAGAGGAAACAAGCTATTCTGTCAACCACCACTCCTCAGAATCATGTCACTGTGACATCATCTCCAATCTTGGTAGACTCGTGAATACAGATCAATTTTTGCCGATCTCTCTTCGGGCAACAAACCCTGAATGGTCCTATATTGGACTCGACAAAAGTTGGGCATAACATCTGACTCTCCAATCAGAATCAAATATGATTCCAACAAATAAACTCAGCAAGATCATTGTTCCCCAGTCTCAAAATACTTTGCCATTTGTCATCTTAGTTGCTTGCTTTAGTGCACAAACTTCAATATATTTTCCCACTATCTGAAAAAAACTTATTCTTTCTATTGATACTCCCAAATTCCAGTCTCACATTTACTACATTATAATCCACCTAAACCTTCATAACTACCAAAGGAGGAGTAAGGTGCTCCTTCCCTCCACTAGCCTGGTAGGTCACCCCTGGGCAAGGGGTAGCACCTTAGTACCACCCCCCCCATTCTGGGTCATGGGAGCAGGTGGTGGATGGTCATACAAGCAGCTGGTGCATATCACAAATCCTGGTTATGTGACTAATGACATGAGGCAGACGACCTCTAAAGAGTATTGATAATGGCTGGGCTCACCTGTTTAGTAAAGTCACTGCCCTGGAAGCAATGGCAAACCATTTCTGTAGAACAATTTGCCAAGAACAATCATGGTTATGGAAAGACCATGATCGCCATGTCATACGACACAGCACTCGGAAAGCTCATGATCATCTATGCCATACAACACAGCACATAACAATGATGAAACCTTCATGAATATTTGTTCAATCTATCTTTATTCATTTGTAGTTTCTTTCCAGCCACCCAATAATTTCACTTTCTATTCTCACTCAGCCATCTGGACTAATGAATAAACCAAAAGGGAGAGCTTGTAATAAAAGTCTTTTTTTATATATAAATGTGGAATACCTTTGGATCATCAGGAGGGTCATACTGTACAATCCAGTCAACTTCAGGAATATCTAAGCCTCTGGCAGCGACATCTGTACAGAGCAATATTCCATCGTTTGCATTACAAAACTGGAAGAAGGTGGATGTACGTTTTGTCTGCTTTTGCTTGCCCTAAAAATATTGCAAGAGAAAAAAGAAAAAATGATTTACATTTAGTTACAATTTTATTGAAATCTGAATTTCAAAAGACTTGTTAACCAGTGTTGCATGGTATTTGAACCCATAAAATGAATAGACATTTCGGTGCTGTGCCTAGAGTGTTATAAAGCAGGGGGTAATTTTGCAAAAAAATGACAGATGCAAATTGTTAACACAGTCAAAACTGATGGCAACTTGGGAGTTAATGTGCACATGTTCCAAAAAATCAGCAATCTGCTGAGATTCTACACTTAATAGGGAATGATTTGACTAATTGTCTAGCAATTGTAAACAAGAGATTCTGCAGATGCTGGAAATCTTGAGCAATACACACAAAATACTGGAGGAACTCACAAGTCAAGCATCAATAAGAATAATAAAATACAAAACTGGAAGATTACAAAAAATCTTTTCAAAACTTTCAAAAAAATCTAAAGAATTTAACTAGCCATTAAAATTTTAAAGCATTTTTAAAATATTACCTTGCTTAGACTTTATATATTTATGAATGTACTTGCAAATGTTAAAATTACAGATGTTTTTAAGAGATTCACCTATGATTGTACTGGCAGTCCAAGCCTGTGATTTCTTTTTCCCCTTCAATTGACCTGGATGAAATTGTAAATGGTTGGGCTTGTAGATGATACAAAGATTGTAGATGTTGTGGATTGCAGTGAAGACTGCCAAGAGATAAGGCAGAATATGAATCAGTTGCAAATTGGTAGAGAAATCGCAGATGGAGCTTTATCTGCCTGAATTTGAAGTGTTCATTTGATCTCCTGAAGTACAACACTTCAAATTCAGGCAGATAAGCTCCTTCTGCGATTTGTCTACAATTTGCAACTGATTCATATTCTGCCTTATCTTCTGACAGTCTTCAATGCAATCCACAGCATCACCAATCTTTGTATCATCTACAAACCCAATCATTGTCAGGGACAATATACTGTTAGCGGCAAGACCCTTGACAATGTTGATGTGCAGAGGTTTCTAGGCATCCAAATCTATATCTTCCTGAAAGTAGCTATGCAGGTTGATAAGCTGGTAAAAGAAGGTATAAGGTAGTAGTCAAGGAATTGAGTTCAAGAGTTGGGTAATTACAGTGCAGTTTTATAAAACTCTAGTTAGGCTGCATCTGGAGTAGTTCATTCAATTCTGATTGCCACATTATAGGAAGGGTGTGGAAGCTTTGGAGAGGGTGCATAAGAAGTTTACCAAGATGCTGCCTGGATTAGAGCATGTGCTGCAAGGTGACGTTGGTCATACTTGGGTTGTTTACTCTGGAGCAGTGGAGGCTGAGGGAAAATCTGAGAGGTTTGAGATTATGAGAGGTATAGACAGGCTATATCGTTATTCTAGGGTTGAAATATCTAATACTAGAGGTCGTGCATTTAAGGTAAGAGGGACTGGGTTCAAAGGAAATGTGTAGGACAAGGTTTTTTCACAGAGTTATAGGTGCAGGAATGTGAAGGCAAATACAATAGAGGCTCCCAGATATGCACGTGAATGTGCAAGAAATGGAAGTACATGGATATTGTGTAAGAAGAAGGCATTAGTTTACATGGGCATTTGATTACTAATTTAATTATTCTGGCACAACATCATGAGAAGGCCTGTTCCTGTGCTGTGTTGTTCTATGATTAGTTCTGGCTGATTTATACGATGCCCATTTTACATTTCACTATCTTGTTATGGGCGGGAAGTATTACTGAATGTTACTGGTGAACTAGCATGCTAATCTCTGTCTTCGATGTACAAAAAAAAATTACCTAGTATCATTAAAGTGCAGAAATTTGAAGCTTCCAGATAACACCTGGGCCACTTAACACTTTAGTGTGCCCTAAAGATGCGACAGGCATTTTAGAAATGTTAAACGATTTTTTAGAAAAGGGAACATAGATACTGCCTGACCTGCTAATTTCCAGTATATACAATAAGGTGAATACACTTGTTGAAATTTCTGTCTGAAACCTGCCTAATCCTCAAGGATCACATGAAGAAAGTCAGCAACTATACTTAGTACTTACATGGATTGCCATTACAGGTAGGTCAATGTAATTCAGTAGCTCATAGTGATACTTCACAGACATGCACGATGAGAAGAAAACCATGAGCTTCTTCTTACGATTCTTCTTCAGAAAAGTGAAGAGCAAAAGGAATCTTTTCTCAGATGGGCAAACCACATAACCCTAAAGATGAAGATAAATCAATCCATAGGAATTATCACCTTACTTCAAATCTTACTCATCTTACTTCTTACTTATGGTCTGAATGTGCATTCTTTTACAGGTCACAAACAAGAGAAAATCTGCAGATGCTGGAAATCCAAGCAACATGCATAAAATACTGGAGGAACTCACCAGGTCAGGAAGCATCTATGGAAAAAAAGTTTAGTTAACGTTTTGGCCTGAAACGTTGATTGTACTTTTTTCCATAGATGCTGCCTGGCCTGCTGAGTTCCTCTAGCATTTTGTGAGTGTTTCTCTTACAGGTGAAATTTTGTATTTTTGCTTTCCCTTAGATTTTACTAAAAGTCTAATATGAACCAACCGTAGGATTCTGAATGTACATAAACAATAAATAACTTTCTTTTTTGAGAACTTCATGAACCTTTGGAGGAAGAAATGGTTTCACATTACAATATTTGATAGAGAATTAGAATTAGAAAATAGAAGAGGAAGTAACTTGAATACAACTTTAACATGGGCAAATCTCTTGAAAATGAAAAACATGATATAAACAAATTAATCAGTGAGGGAAAATGTATTGACACAAAAAAATGCACAATAGAGCTTTAGTTTTATTTTTGCATACATTAGCCTTGTCCATTATCACATATATACTGATGGCTGCTGCTACTCCAACTTAGTTGCTCCTTCAATTCTGATCAAGGGAAGAAGCACAAGATATAAACAAAAGTACAAAGGGAAGAGGCAATGAAAGATAAATACAGTACTGTGCTAAAGTCTGAGGCACATATACATATAGCACAGGTGCCCATGACTTCTGCACAGTCTGTAGTAATCTTATGTAATGCTCTGTACTGCTGCCACAAAAAAATTAAACAGATTTCATGACAGATGCAAGTGATGATAAACCTGATTCTGATATGGGCCTCTATTGTGGACTGACAGTATGAAGGGGCAAAGAGAGGGGAATCATGGGTGGGAAGAGGGGAATGCAGAGGGAGGGATCCGGAAGCACCAGAGAGACATTCTGTAATGATCAATAAACCAGCTGTTTGGAATCAAGTCACCTTGCCTGGTGTCTCAAGGCTGTGTGTGTCTGAACACACCCCCCACCACCCTGTCACTCCTTCTCTGCCACCTGTCCCACACCCACCCTGACACTCAACCCTCGCCATTCACAATACATCTGCTTCTGCCAGATTTACAAACTCTGGCAGAAGCTTGTAAACTCATAGATTTACAAACTATGCAAAACTCTTGGGCACCTTAGCTATATAGATGTGCCTAAGACTTTTGCACAGTCCTGTACTTCTAGCAGGATGACACAAAAATCCAACGATCAGGTGATGAGTGCCCCACCCACATTTCTTCCAAAGTATAATGCCTTTAAAAAAAGGAATTAAATGTCAAATTTGATTAAGCACAATACATGCAAACTAAAATGTACTCTAATGTTTTAGATTTTGAGCTTGAATTTTTGACATCTGTTTTTCTTAAAAAAAAGACAATTTACTCATATTTCAAAGCTAAAGTATTGGACTGATCTGCTTTGTCAATAAATGTCAATTAATTTTATTCCATTCTAGTCAAACTGTGCCAAACAAGGGAAGTACGATATTTCAGAATATCCTGCTCTTACATTTTAGGCTTCAAATAGTTAAAAAAAAAAATCACCCAGCACTCCACCATACATGAAAATCTTTGGACACAAGGCCACTCTGTTCCTCCATTCTTTCTACTGTCCTCTCAATGCCATGTTGGATCTTCCCAAAGGAAAGCCACATGTCAGATGCATCATCATACAAAGTAATAGATTTTAACAGTCTCAGTGAGTTATGTTATCATTTCTAAAGTGAACTCCTAGAATCAGGTGGGAAGCAGCTGAGTCACACCAGCAAGTGTAAACCCAAATAAGTTGTTCGAAATAAACATCCACAAAAGATACACAATGAAAGAAATGTGCTAATGATATTGCAAATCATATAAAATACCCAAGTCAGGCAGTTTCTGTGGAAGCAGAAACACAGTTAATTTTACATAAAAACATAAGAAATAAGAGCTGAAGTAGGCCCGTTGAGTCTGCTCCGCCATCCAATAATGATCTGAAATCCCAAATCATGGCTGAAAGCGCGTTTTGGATCAATGAGTTCAAAAATAAAAAGCATTGAAAGCCAATTCAAATTGGATAAAATGCCAAATAGTAAGTGAAGCATATCCTGTAAAGCACTCATCCAGAAGATATTTTAGAAGGGAAGTAACAAACAAACAATTTTGTAGAAAATGTAACCTGGAGTATGAATACAAAGCTGGTGTAGGACAAGGGTTCTCAACCTCAGTTAATGGCATTGGTCCATGTCATAAAAAAGGTTGGGAACCACTGGTGTAGGGGACCAAGAAATGGGCAAAAATTAAGGATCAAAACATGATAATTAACTTTGGGCTCATATGGGTTGTGTGAATAACCCCTACATCAAATGTATTTTTTCCACAGAAAAGCACAACACTGGGATTACAAGGTATTGTTCACCATTATCCTGAGAATTTTCTCCTGTTCACACATAAATGTTCATAAAACATGCTCAAAAACTGTGCCGAGTTAATTGCAAATGAACTACGGGATCAAATCATAATCAAGAAATTCTGCAGATATTGGAAATCCAGCGCAACACACACAAAATGCTGGAGTGGCTCAGCAGGTCAGGCCGCATGTACGAAAATGAATAAACACATGAGATCCTGTAGATGCTGAAATCCAGAGCAACAGACATAAAATGCAAATGATATTTTAAAAAGACAATAGACTATAGGTGCAGGAGTAGGCCATTCGGCCCTTCGAGCCAGCACCGCCAAATGCTGGACAATGTTAAATACAAGTAATTTCTGACAAATTCTGCCATGCTTGTCTTCGTTTTATGAAATAATCCAGATGTACAAAAACAAGCAAAAACAAAAAAGATAAAAATTTTCAACTTACTTGTTCAAGACCATCTACAGTTGCAGTTTCTTTGTCATCATCAACACCAACGTACAAGGGCTCTTTCTTCAAAGAGATTCTGGCCAAATCTTCTACCTTTCGAGTTTGTGTAGCAGAGAAAAGCATTGTCTGTCGCCGTTCTGAAAACATGATAGATACTTAAAATTACTTTTCTTTAAGACATCCTGAATTTCCAGCAAGAGAAAATCTGCAGATGATGGAAATACAAGCAACTGTTCCCATAGCCTGAATTTAGAATCTATGTTCTAAATTCAGGCTGGACAAATTGAAATCCGATAGTTTGATGGGTTTGAAAAAGGTTTCATCCTATTTGTATCCATTGACACTTCAAATCCTTTTATTTCCTGTAGTAAGTTTGCTGCACTGAAATCTTGTAGATTCTAATCTATGATTTAATTTTGTATGTTTTTATGCTACAAAGCCAAAAAGCACAGAAGCTGGAAGTCTTTTTTTAAAAATGAGGAGTTGTTCCAATGTTAAAATATCAACTCTACCGAATATGCTCGTATAAGTTTCAGAAATTCAGCACAGTGCTTATGCTTAAAGCAGATCAAGGGTTTTGAAATGGATCAAGCCTGATAAATCAGGACTGCAAATGATTTCAGCTTCCATACAGACTAAAACAGTTTGTTTAATATCGCAAAAGTATAATAAACAAAAACTTAACAATCACTGAGGTGAATGGTGAACATTAATTTGAAATAGAAAATATTTAGAAATGTACTCCAGTGAGATTAAAATTTATCAAGGTGAAAATTAAAGATATTAAATTACATTGTACACATAATTCCTCTACAGTAACAGTAAATGCATTGGATTAACGCACTTGGCAAAAGTCTGATTATCTGTTTCAGTTCCTCTTCAAATCCCACTTCTAGGATACGATCTGCTTCATCTATTATCAGGCATTGCAGGTTCTTATACATAAATCCTGGCGTGTTCTGTCAAGAAATTATTAGGAAAATAATGCTTTCACAATCTCAAGACATCAAAATATTTAACAAAATCACTCTAAAATGAAATACTTCGTTTCACCAATTAGCACATACAAAACTGGACACAGAAACACTTACACAATGATGGAAGTGAGTTTGAAAATATCACCTTCCTCAGCCAATTTTGAAAAATATAAGCCAGCGCTTTACCATTTCTTTATCTGAAAAGAATTTCTGGGAAGATCTAACCACCAACACTGCGTACAAATGATGATTATTCAGATGCATTTAAACAGATGTTTAGAAAAAGATCAAAACTGTAACAATTGCTAATACCCATGATAATAACACAAATCAAAGCAAGATTTCTTTTTCACACACGTCAAATTGCTTTAACATCATTGTACAACCGAAATTGATAGACTGCAAATATCTAGGAGATAAAAGATCATTGACCTGAAATAGTAATTATGTTTCCCTCCCCACAGATACCGTCTGACTAGTTAAAAAACTTAGTATTTCCTGTATTTATTCGATTTTTGTGGTGCCTTTTAGAAAGCCCCAAATGCTCTACACCCAAAGTTATACACAGGCCCTATCCTTCAAAGAGCTAATTTAAGTTCAAGTTTGTGCACCGTAAGCTTTCAAGCAATTATATGATGATGACCGCCATTGGGAATAACTTCCGTACACTTCTTTAAAACAGCATCTGTAAGTATTATCTACTTACATTGCACAAGGCCAGATTGATTATAGCTGTAGTCTCTAATGAATGACATCCTGAAGACCGCAAGATATCGAGAAGAATTAGGCCATATGACCCACTGAGTCTGCTCTGCCATTTCAACAAAGCTGATCCAATTTTCCTCTCGACCCCAATCTCCTTCGTACCCTGAAACTATCAAACTCTGCCTTAAAAATGTATAAAGACTTGGTCTCCACCGCTGCCTGTGGCAAAGATTTCCACAGATTCACCACTCTCTGGCTAAAGAAATTCCACCTTATCTCCATTCTAAATGACAGCCCCTCTATCTGAGGCTATGGTCTTAGACTCTCCCACCAGAGGAAATGCATCCTCTCCACATCCACTCTATCAAGGGCTTTCACCATTCGACAGGTTTCAATGAGACAAACCCTCCCATTTTTTGAATTCTAGTGAATATAGCCCAGAGCCATCAGATGTTCTTCATAAGCCATTCAATCCTGGAACCATTTTCTTTATCCTTCTTTGAACCTTTTCCAATTTCTTCCTTTCTAAGTAAGATAAGGGGCCCAAACCTGCTCACAATACTCCAAGTGAGGCCTCACCAATGCTTTCTAAGTTTCAACATTACAGCCTTGTTTTGATATTCTAGTCCTCTTGAAATTAATACTAACATTGCATTTGCCTTCCTCACCAGACTTAATCTGCAAATTAGGGAATCCTACATAAGCGCCTCAGTTTTTGTATTTTTTCCCTATTTAGAAAATAGTCAACCTTGCATTTCTTCTACCAACGTGCATGACCATACACTGTATTCTATCTGCCCATTTATTTGCCCATTCTCCTAATCTGTCCAAGTGCTTCTGTGGCCTCTACTTCTTCAAACCTACCTGCCTCTACAGCACCTATCCTCATATTGTCTGCAAGCTTTGTAACAAAGCCATCAATTCCATCATCCAAATTCTTCACATATTACATAAAAAGAATCAGTCCCAACACATACTCCTGTGGAACACCATTAGCCACCGACAGCCAACCAGAGAAGGTTCCCTTTATTCCAACTCTTTGCCTCCTGCCGATCAGCCATTGCTTTATCCATGCTAGAATCTTTCCTGCAAATGTGTGCACCTTGTCAAAGGCCTTCTGAAAATCCAAGTACAACCAATTCTCCTTAGTCAATCCTGCTTGTTACTTTTTCAAAGGATTCCAATGGCTCTGTCAGGCAAGATTTTCCCTCGAGGAAACCATGCTGAATACAGCCTATTTTATCACATGCTTCCAAGTACCCTGAGACCTCGTCCTTAATAATCGACTTCAACATCTTCCCGACCACTGAGGTCACAATAACTGGCCTACAGTTTCCTTTCTTCTGCTTCTCTCCCTTATTGAAGAGTGGAGTGATATTTGCAATTTTCTAGTCTTCTAGAACCATTCCAAAATCTAGTGATTCCTGAAAAGTCTCTTGAAGGATCATTACTAATCCCCCATGGTCTCTTCAGCCACTTCTTTCAGAACTCTAGAGCGTACACTTTAGTCCAGGTGACTTATCAACCTTTAGACCTTCCAGTTTCCCAAGAACCTTCTCTGGTTATGGTAACTTCACACACTTCATACCCCCGACACCTAGAACTTCCACCATATTGTTAGCGACATCCACAGTGAAGACTGATGCAAAATACTTATTCAGTTTGTCCACTATTTCGTTGTCCCCCATTTATTACCTTTCTTTTACACTTTATTTATCTGAAGAATCTTTTGGTATCCTTTTTAATTTTATTGTCTAGTTTACTTCGTATTCCATCTTGACCTTCTTAATGACTTTTTTAGTTGCCTTCTGTTATTTTTTAAAAGCTTCCCAGTCCTCTAACCTCCCGCTAATCTTTGCTCTGTTACATGCCCTCTCTTTGGCTTTCATGTTGAATTTAACTTCTTTTGTTAGCCATGGTTGTGTCATCTTTCCTTTAGAATAGATGGAACCCTTGACTCTGAAATATGATTGCCACTTTTGGAACCATACAAGACAAAATGCTAGATACTAAAAATGTAAAACAAAGGCTGAATGTGCTAAGAAACATTCCTCAGCCACGACAACATCTGTTCAGAAATTAACATGTGAATTATTGAAAAAAAAATCAACAACCATAAATCCGTTTTCTTTGCAATGAATATTTTGCAATTTGATTACCTGAAGCACCTTCACTTTTAATTACCTCACCAGGGGTTCATATATGTCATAAAACACTTTGGAACTGTCTTCAACAGCATGTTATCAACTTTAGCAATAACATCCTCACTTGTGGATTCAACTACATTTCAGAATCAGGTTTAACATCACTGGCATATGTTGTGAAATTTGTTGTTATACAGCTGCAGTACATGGCAATACAGAATTATAAAAACTGTAAATTATAAAAAGGTTAAATTAAATAATTAGCGCAAAAAGAGGAAAATAACTAGTGAGGTAGTGTTCATGGTTCAATGTCCACTCAGTAATCTGATTGCAGAGGGGAAGAAACTGTTTCTGTATCACTGAGTGCGTGCCTTCAGGCTCCTGTATCTCCTCCATGGTAGTGGCAATAAGAGAACATGCTCTTAAGCAAATAATTTATAATAAAATCAACAGTGCAATACTAAAATCTCTCTCCTGTACAAGACAAAGGACTGAAGAACTCAGTTTCAGATTTCCTAACTCGATTCAAACTGTCAGGCAAAGGCCTGAACAGCATTCCTCAACCAAGGTCCTCAAACAGATTTCTTATTCTGTAACGACTCATTTCAAGGGTCATCTAGAAATCGACTATGAAATATAGCACAAGTACAAGAAATCCAGAGCAACACACACAAAATGCTGGAGGAACTCAGAGGGTCAGGCAGCATCCATGGAAATGAATAAACAGTTAAAGTTTTGGGCCAAAACCCTTCTTCAGTACCAAGAGGGAAGGGGAAAGATGCCAGAATTGAAAGGTTGGGAGCGGGGGAAGGAGGCTAGCCAGCTGATAGAAGAAGTCACTTGGGTGCGAAAAGCAAAGGGCTGGAGAAGAAGAAATCAGAGAGGAGAGGAGAGTGGCCCATAGGAGAAAGGGGAGGAGGGGACCCAGGGGAATGTGAGAGCGAGGTGAGAAGAGGTAAGAGGGCAGAGTAGGGAACAGCAGAAGAGGGAGAGAGAGGGATTTTTTTTTAACCTAGACCATTCCACCAGACTGGAGGCTATCCATCGGAATACAAGGTGTTGCTCCTCCAACCTGGACCAACAAATAGGAATAGGAATCAAAATTAAAATGTGTGCCCAACAGGACTATGAAGTACCCTGTGATGTCCTGATGTGAGGAACAAGACCTGAATGAAAATCTATTTTTATTTACTACACTAATGGTTAAAGTAAAATGTACGATACGTACCTGCATATGATCCAAAAGTCTTCCTGGGGTTGCTATTATGATGTTGATTCCATTTGCCAGTTTTTGTGCTTCTGCAGTTCTGTTACTGCCTCCCATGAGTAATCCGTAAGTATGAACATGGTGTGCCATTAGTTCTTTCAGAACACCGTATGTCTGCATGGCTAACTCCCGGGTTGGTGAAAGAATGAGGACACCTGTCCCTGAGGAAAAGTTCATTTTCAATTTTAGACCAACCATCAGACCGGGAAATGGAGACCATACAACACACATCAAAGTTGCTGGTGAACGCAGCAGGCCAGGCAGCATCTCTAGGAAGAGGTGCAGTCGACGTTTCAGGCCGAGACCCTTCGTCAGGACTAACTGAAGGAAGAGTGAGTAAGGGATTTGAAAGTTGGAGGGGGAGGGGGAGATCCAAAATGATAGGAGAAGACAGGAGGGGGAGGGATGGAGCCAAGAGCTGGACAGGTGATAGGCAAAAGGGATACGAGAGGATCATGGGACAGGAGGTCCGGGAAGAAAGACAAGGAGGGGGGCGGGGGGGGACCCAAAGGATGGGCAAGGGGTATATTCAGAGGGACAGAGGGAGAAAAAGGAGAGTGAGAGAAAGAATGTGTGCATAAAAATAAGTAACAGATGGGGTACGAGGGGGAGGTGGGGCATTAGCGGAAGTTAGAGAAGTCAATGTTCATGCCATCAGGTTGGAGGCTACCCAGACGGAATATAAGGTGTTGTTCCTCCAACCTGAGTGTGGCTTCATCTTTACAGTAGAGGAGGCCGTGGATAGACATGTCAGAATGGGAATGGGATGTGGAATTAAAATGTGTGGCCACTGGGAGATCCTGCTTTCTCTGGTGGACAGAGCGTAGATGTTCAGCAAAGCGGTCTCCCAGTCTGCGTCGGGTTTCGCCAATATATAAAAGGCCACATTGGGAGCACCGGACGCAGTATATCACCCCAGCTGACTCACAGGTGAAGTGTTGCCTCACCTGGAAGGACTGTTTGGGGCCCTGAATGGTGGTAAGGGAGGAAGTGTAAGGGCATGTGTAGCACTTGTTCCGCTTACACGGATAAGTGCCAGGAGGGAGATCAGTGGGGAGGGATGGGGGGGACGAATGGACAAGGGAGTTGCGTAGGGAGCGATCCCTGCGGAATGCGGGGGGGGGGGGGAGGGAAAGATGTACTTAGTGGTGGGATCTCGTTGGAGGTGGCGGAAGTTATGGAGAATAATATGTTGGACCTGGAGGCTGGTGGGGTGGTAGGTGAGGACCAGGGGAACCCTATTCCTAGTGGGGTGGCGGGAGGATGGAGTGAGAGCAGATGTACGTGAAATGGGGGAGATGCATTTAAGAGCAGAGTTGATAGTGGAGGAAGGGAAGCCCCTTTCTTTAAAAAAGGAAGACATCTCCCTCGTCCTAGAAGACCATACCTCTGCTTCAAACTTTTTAACTGACAAATCCAGCCCACAATTAAGATATATTTAATGCAACATGTTTATTGTCCATATTTTTATGGATTATTCAAACAATATATGTTTGTAAGGCTTGAAGTTAAGCTTATTCAGGTAAATAATTACTTCAAACAAATCTGTCAATTCTCTTCATGAAAATATTTAATCACTGATAAGTAAAATCACAATAACATATTTGCTCTAATCTCGAAGCTCATCTGTTCCTTCTCCAAAATATTACAAAGAGTTGAATAAAAATCATTTTATAAGTTATAATAAATGTGCCCAATAGCTTGAGCCAGCAGCCAGTTGAAAGACTTAAAATTTGAGCCTGATTACCATTTCTTGGCATGAACTTCAGTTTGTAGATCAGCTCAACAGCAGGAATAAGGAATGCCAATGTTTTCCCACTGCCAGTCTTAGCAGCAGCCAAAATATCCCTTTAAAAAAAAGGAAACATTTTATAGCCCTGCCTTAATCGTTATGCCTTTTATTCCTACACCCATTAAAAACATAACTTACAAACTTACATTTCTAATTAGGAAATGTTTTATTGGAATCAAATATCGAGAACCAACATGGCAAGTGCAGAAAAGAATATGATTTAAATATATGCTGAAAGAAGCAATAATCCTCGCTCAAAATTAACAACTACATTTGTTAAAGTTATTAGTCCCCTAGTCTTGGATATGGCCTTGGACATCCACAGCTTAAGTTTAGAGGATAGGAGGCAGGCTGTTTATTCTATTGAAATTACACTATGAAACTGTGGTAATTGCCTCTGTTGTCCCACATGTTTAGATGCAAGAAACTTCAACCCAAGAGTAAATATATGATAAATGACTGAGAGAAAAGAGGCAAAGGAAGGATCTGCAGTGGAATGGTATTAGCATATTTGAAACAGATGTTTTATTCGAACAGTGTTATCTTTTACATGTGAGACACCCATTAGCATAACCGAAGAGGTATAAATAAGATACGCTTCATAAAGCAGCATACAAATACTGGCAAACCTACCTGCCCTCCAGCAAAGGCCGAATGCTTTTCTGTTGAATTTGAGTCATGTGAGTAAAGCTCATATCAGCGATGCCTTTTAAAGTATTCTCACTAACCAAGTCACTCAAGGAAGAAAAAGCACTGTCTTCAAAAGCTCCTAAGTGTAAATACAAAATTAGTTAAAGGTATATTCTGAGTAAGTCCAGTTAATTACATTAGCAAGCATTGAAAATCCTTACCAACATAAAGATTTTTATTCAACATAAAAAAATTCTGCTGAAAAAGCTTATAAAACATAAGCACCTTAATAAATTTTAATGAAAGCAATATCACAAAAATTCTAAATAGTTAAAGCATAGAAACATGGACAGGCTCTCCTTAAAATGTATCTAACTTCTTGCATGCATCAATGATTTTGAATGCAGGTCTTGGACTAACTACTTACTGGGTCAGGTTTTCGGCAGTGACATATTACAAAAGTTGCAGTAATCCTTAAATTAAACCCGACTAACTGCAAGTATCAATGCACAATCTGGATGTATCACAGCATGGTATGAGAACTGCTCTGCCCAAGACTGTGCAAGAAATTGCAGAGAACAGTGAGCACAGCTCAGTCCATCAAGAGCACCAGTCTTGCCTCCTTCATTGACACTGTCTGGTTTCCCACTGCCCTGGGAGTGCAGCCAACATAATCAAAGACCCAGCCCACTCATTGAGCAGAAGCTACAGATGTTGGAAAGCAAGCACCACCAGTGTCAAGGACAGCTTCTATCCTGCTGCTATAACCTTGAACTGACCTCTTGCATGATAAAGATGAGCTCTTGGATCTCTCAACATACCTTAGCACCTTATTTGCCTAACTACAGTGCAATTTCTCTGTAATGGTAACTGTAATACAACATTCTGCATTTTGTTATCATTTTTCCCTTCGTAGTACTCAATGTACTTAGGGTTTTGAATGACCAGCCATGATGAAATAGCAAAGCCAACTTGATTGTTCAATGGGCCTAATTCCACTCCTATACCTTATGGTATGCAAAACGAAGTTTCTCCAGTGTACTTCAGTAAGCTTGACAATAATAAACCAATTACCGAACAAGTAACTAATATTTTGCACAGATTTGTGCCTGTCTGCATTCTCCATATATTTTTCGAAACAATGCTATAATTGTATCAACGTATCCAAAAGAATTTCCTTTCTTCTCGTATTTAAAGAGGTACCATTTTGCTGAGCCACACAGCAATATTCTATTTTAAAATCGCTCATTTTCTTCATGTTTATTTTCCTCACAGAATGGAAGGACACTCTGACCTGCTGCACATCTCTAACATTTCCTGTTTTGATTTCAGATAAGAAATCACAGTACTTTCCTCTCATAAAATCAGCACTGTGAAATTACTGGTTGAAAGCTAACCCAGTTCGCAATATTTGTTTTAAGGTAGGAATTTTGCTGCCTTGTCCATTGCTTATTCCCAATGGGGTGGCTGACTTTTCAATGCTCACTGAAACGGCAAAGCAGATCACAAAGGTCAACTACAATTTGGGATGGGCTTGCCAAATATTCGCTCATGAAGAAAGACCAGTACTGAATGTCACCACCACTACCATTCCTGACCAAATCAACGATTCTTCTTGTTTACTAACTTACTCAACACTCAGACCCAAACATTTCCCTTTTCCATATACCAAATAGCACTTGTGATAAAGATGTATACAACCATGATATTCCTGGATGATATTATTATCACCTGAGCGCTGTACTGAGAAGCAACACAGAATCCTCAGAAACATGGTAACATGGTTACCTGTCAAGCCCATAGGCAATGTTGGTCCTTCATCTTCAGGTTTCTCTTCGTTTACCTCATCCTTCTGATCTTGCTCCACCTCTAAGCTATCAGCTTTGTTCATCTCCAGTTCACCCCTTCCATTGAATTCTCCAGTTTTTAGCTTTTTGACTTCTGGAAAACAGAAATTGAAAAAAAAACTGACTGTTAACCAATTTACTTTCAACTGGCAACATAAAATTTTAATCCCTAGCCAGATCAGAAATGGCTGGGTATCAAACATCTAGGAAGACTGCCCTAAGAATAACTTACTGGACATAATGTGATTGCAACTTCTTGTACTTCCTACACTAAAAATCATAAACACAAGAAGTTTTGCAGATGTCGGAAATCCAGAGCAACACACACAAAATGCTGGAGGCGCTCAGAAGGTCAGGCAGCACCTACTGGGATGAATAAACAGTCAATGTTTTGCGCCCCAGACCATTCTTCAGGACTGAAAAGAAAGAAGATGCCAGAACCAAAAGGTGGAGGGAGGGGAATGAGGATAGCTAGAACATGATAGGTGAAGCCAGGTGGGTAGAAATGATAAGAGGGCTGGAGAGAAAGGAATCTGATTGGAGAGTAGAGTGAACCATAGAGGAGAGGGAAAGAGGAGTGGACCCAGGCAGAGGTGATAGGCAGGTAAGAAGAGGTAAGAGGCCTAGAGTGGGGAACAGGAAAAGAGGGGAAGGGAAGGGAAAGTGTTTTTACCAGAACAAAAAAAAATTGATATGCACGCCATCAGGTTGGAGGCTGCCCAGCTGTTGCTCCTCTACTGTGAGGGTGCCCTCATCTTGGCACAAGAGGTGGCCACGGACAGACACTAAAAATTACCCAACTTGGAAAAACCTAGAGTTGCTTTAATAAATTTCTATCCAATTTTCCTACAGTTCTTAATATTTCCTGATTAAAAAGAGCTCTGTACAAGCTGTTTGCTACTAGCCTAGATGATCTCTGTTTTGCCTTCATTTCTCTTGCAGACAAAATAAATACTGTTCATTCTTTTTTCTCCCCCTCCAATCTCAATGAACTTTTATTACTTCCATGAAGATGCAGTTCCATTCCCATTTTCTTGTCAAATCAAAGTAATTCTAATTTGTCAATAAATGCAAACATAGAAGTGTAATTTTGGAGGAAGAATTGCTGTAACTCCTTCCAGATAAAAACACAGCTTTCAACACATGTTTTTACAAATGGTACAAAATAGTCAAAAGTCACTTGTATGGTGAAACAGAAAAATAGCATCAGACATCAATCACATCCTGACCAAATATAGAAACATAGAAAATAAGTGCAGGAGTAGGCCATTCGGCCCTTCGAGCCTGCACCGTCATTTATTATGATCATGGCTGATCATCCAACTCAGAACCCCGCCCCAGCCTTCCCTCCATACCCCGACCCCCGTAGCCACAAGGGCCATATCTAACTCCCTCTTAAATATAGCCAATGAACTGGCCTCAACTGTTTCCTGTGGCAGAGAATTCCACAGATTCACCACTCTCTGTGTGAAGAAGTTTTTCCTAATCTCGGTCCTAAAAGGCTTCCCCTTTATCCTCAAACTGTGGCCCCTCGTTCTGGACTTCCCCAACATCGGGAACAATCTTCCTGCATCTAGCCTGTCCAATCCCTTTAGGATCTTATACGTTTCAATCAGATCCCCCCTCAATCTTCTAAATTCCAACGAGTACAAGCCCAGTTCATCCAGTCTTTCTTCATATGAAAGTCCTGCCATCCCAGGAATCAATCTGGTGAACCTTCTTTGTACTCCCTCTATGGCAAGGATGTCTTTCCTCAGATTAGGGGACCAAAACTGCACACAATACTCCAGGTGTGGTCTCACCAAGGCCTTGTACAACTGCAGTAGTACCTCCCTGCTCCTGTACTCGAATCCTCTCGCTATAATGTGCAGTTCAGATGTAGACTGATAACGGGAAGGGGGCAAGGAGAGGGGAATCATGGTTGGGAAAGGGGAAAGGGAGAGGGGAGGGAATGGGAAGCACTAGAGAGACATGAGAGACATTCTGTAATGATCAATAAACCAATTGTTTGGAACCAAATGACTTTGTCTGGTACATCAAGGTTGGGTATGTCTGAATCCCCTCCACCTCCACCACTGGCACTCCTTCTCTACCACCCGTCCCACACCCCTCCCATGGCATTCCGCACCCCCCCCCCATGCTCATTGTTAGTTTCTTCAAATTGCTTATTTCAGCAATACAGATTTGACATCAATGCCAAGTGAAACTTACAAGTTATACAAGTTCAAACAGTACTGAAATATTCAAACTGAAATCAACATACCACCTTCCTGGATGCTACTTGCATGCTTTCTTTTCTTCTTCTTTTTGATTTCTGATACAGATTTCAGATCAGCTTCTTCTTTCACAAGGCTCGGAGTTTTTGGTACCTTGGCAGTTTTTAATTCAGTCTTCGCTGATTCTGGTGGGATTTCATTTTCCACTTCCTTTTGCTGGATCACTGTAAAGTTCATGCTGAATATAAATCTACTTGAAGTTCATATGCAAGATCTCAAGCCAATGCAAAAGGTGAATTTGTTTACAAATGATAAGCTAATGGGTGATACAGTAGTGCAGCCATCTGCCATACTGTTTTTGTAGAAAACAGTAGTGTAGCCGTCAAAACGTCCTCCCCGTAGAATGTGAATTTTCCCAGGGTGCTCTGGTTTCCTCACACAGTCCAAACACCTACTGGGTAGGTTAAATGGTCATTGTAAATTGTCCTGTGATTAGGTTAGGGTTAATCGGGTTTGTCAGGAGTTTTTGGGGTGGCAAGCTCGAAAGCCAGAAGGGCCAATTAAACTCAAATGGCTCTACATCTGAGCAAGTGCTGGTTAAAAGAAAAGAATCAGATTCAAAGCTAAAATTTTTAAAAACTTGTCTTCTTACAAATTGTCATGATATCATGATAATTATTACCCCCAAACACTATTTTTCAAGGAGTATTTATTGTTGCAGTGAAGAAATACTGTTTACAGGAAAAGCCCTTGAACTGGAAAGTAATAATAAATAAGAGTACATCACAACTTTCCCTACAACCACTGCACTTAAGCAGTTGCAGCTCTGGAATGGTGTTGTCTTGGTGGTAGGGTCCCACTGGAGATAACGGAAGTTGCAGACAATGATGAGCTGGATATGGAGACACGTGGGGACGGTAGGCAAGAGGGGGACCTCCATTCCTGTTATGTCGGGTGGGGTGGGGGGAAAGAGTTGGGGGTTGAAAGTAGATGTGTGAGAAATGGAGGTGGAGCAGGGGAGGGTAGCATTGATCGTCGTAGAAGGGAAACACTTTTCTTAGGAAAAAACGGTCATCTTTGATGTTTTGGGATAATTTTTAGAGTTAAGATAATTTTGAGAGGCAGTGGCTTTGTAAAAGATATCAGCAAATAATCGGAGAGATGGAGACAGAGATTAAGAAAGGAGAGAGAGCTGTCACAGAGGGACCAAATAAATTTGACGGCAGCGTGGAAGGTAGAGGCAAAGTTGACAAAATTGACAAGCTCTCCAAGGGTGCAAGAAGCAGAGGAAGAGTTAGGGAGGGGGGTGTTACCAATGTAGACTTGCATAATGGACTGTTCCATGTAGTCAATGAAAAGATAAAATAAGGCTGGGACCCATGTGAGCCTCATGGCCACACCTTTGGTTTGGAGAAAGTGGAAGGAGCCAAACTAGAGGGTAAGTTCAAAGTTCAAAGCAAATTTTATTATCAAGATACGTATACGTCACCATATACAACCCTGAGATTCATTTTCCCACAGGCGTACTCAGCATATCTATAGAATAGTGACTATAACAGGATCAATGAAAGATCAACCAGAATGCAGGAGACAACACACTGTGCAAATGCAAATATAAATATAGCAATAAATAACAAGAACTTGAAGTAAAGGGTTCTTAAAGTGAGATCATGGATCCGTAGGAACATTTCAATGATGTGGCAAGTGAGTGTAGTTATCCCATTTTATTCAAGAACCTGATGGTTGAGGTGTAGCAACTGTTCGGGTGCGGGTTATGGGAACGATGAGGTTGGTGGCAGATCTATTTAAATTGTCCTAGTTTCTTAATGTAATGCAACTGGTGATACCAGCTATGCTACAGAAGCACTACCACAAGAAAGCAGCATCCATCATCTGAGAGTCCCATCATCCAAGTCATGCTCTCTTCTTGATACTACCATAGGACAGAGGTACAGAAGCCTCTCTCCCACACCACCAAGTTCAGGAACCATTATTGTCCTACCACTTCTGATGCAGCATGGACACTTCAACTGTCAACAAACCTCACAAACTATAGGCTCACTTTCAAGCTCTCTACAACTCATTCTCAGTAATACTTACTTACTTCAATTAAATGTATTATTTGCATAATGTCCTCTTTGCATGTTTGTCAGTCTTTGTTATGTATAGCTTTTCATAAATTCTACTATATCTCTTTATTTTCCTGTAAATGCTTACAAGAAAATGAATCTCGAGGTAGTAGAAGGTGACATACATATACTTTGCTAACAAAGTTTACTTTGAACATTGAGTTCTGCCACAGAGGAGGGTGGTGGGGAAGAGCAGGGGTCCCCAACCTTTTTTGCACCGTGGACCGGTTTAATATTGACAATATTCTTGCGGACCAGCCGACCGGGAGGAGGGGCGGTGTTCAAGTAGGGTTAAACTCACCTCAACATGTTTTTTACAGTTAGGGTTGCCAACTTTCTCACTCCCAAATAAGGGACAAAATTAGCAGTCCAATCCCGGGACACTTGTGTTTACCCCAGGAAAGACTACCATGACCATGAAGCCTTGCACGGGCACCTGTGTGCGCATATGTGACGTGCGCATATGTGACATACGCATGCACGTACGTGCCGATATTTTTATCCACAGATCAGTTTTGGCTTGATCAACCCGATTATACTGTACATACATTATTTCTACTTAATAGAGGCTGTGTATTTATCATATCATTCCTGCTTTTACCAAATGTTAGTGTTATTTTCCGTTTTATGTGTTATTTGGTATGATTTGGTTTTTTTTTTGGGTCTGGGAACGCTCAAGTATTTTTCCCATACAAATTAATAGTAATTGCTTTTTCGCTTTACACCATTTCAGCACGGAAGGTTTCATAGGAACGCGCTACCTTAGCGGGAGAAATACGGGACAAGGGTGGTCCCGTATGGGACAAACCAATTTAGCCCAATATATGGGATGCCCCGGCAAATACGGGACAGTTGGCAACCCTATGTTCAACTTCAACAGTGCGTGACAGGGAATGGGGAAAGGTGCAGCTGACTCATATCATTTCCTCGCGACCCACTCGCGCATGGTTGGGGACCGCTGGTGAAGAGGACCTGGTTAGGTCTGTTGTCCAGAAAGAAGCGGAGAGCTTTAAAGCCTTCCTGATGTGAGATGGATGTGTACATGGACTGGACATCTATAACAAAAACAAGACAGACAGGGCCAGGGAACTGAAAGTTGAAGTGATGGAGAGCATTTGAAGTATAACAGATTTACTGTAGGTGGGAAGGGACTGAACGAAGCAGGCACAAGTTCCATGGGGCAGGAACAGGCCGAAACAACAGGCCTACCTGGACAGTCAGATTTGTGCATCTTGGGTAGGAGATAGAAACAAGCAGTGCTGGTTATGGGAACTATGAGGTTGGTGGGAGTAGCTAAGAGATCTATTTAAATTGTCCTAGTTTCTTATGTAATGCACCACGGCATGGCAGCACCTCTACTTCCTTCGAAGTTTGCGAAGATTCGACATGACATTCATGGAGCACAACTACACAAAGCAGTGTCACAGAAAAACAGCATCCATCACCATGGACCTCACCACCCAGTTCATGCTCTCCTCTCACTCCTGTCACCAGGAAGGGCCAGGTGCCTCAGGACTCACACCACCAGGTTCGGAAACAATTATCACCTCTCAAACCAAAGGGAATAACTTCACTCAACTTCATTTGCCCCATCGTTGAAATGTTCCCACAGCAATGGACTCACTTTCAAGGACCCTTCACCTCTTGTTCTTGACATTTATTGCTTATTTATTTATCACTATTACTTTTTTTTTATTTCCCTCTTTGTATTTGCAGTTTGTCGTGTTATACACACTGGTTGTCCACCCTGTTAGCGAGTTCTTTCATTGATTCTATTACAGTTATTGGATTTATTGAGTATGCCTGCAAGAAAACGGGCATACTCTCAGGGCTGTAGATGGTGACATATATGCACTTTGATAATACATCTACTTTCAATGTGCAAACCTATAAGCTAGCATAGAACGATACAACAAAGGCTTATCACTGGAACATCAAAAAAGAAGCTGGATAAACTCAAGTAAGGCATAATTGGTGGAAGGAAATAGCTCTGATGAAGGATCTGGACCCGAAACGTCGATGATTCATTCCCTTCCTAAAAAGCAGCAAAGAAAATCACTATTATCAGACACTCAATGCTGGAGGAACTCAGCGGGCCAGGAAGCATCTATGGAAATGAATAAACAGTCGACGTTTCGGACCGAGACTCTTCTTCAGGACTGAAAAGGAGAAATCAAATGAGCCCGTGCCTATCCAAGAATGTTCGCCCTCACAGATCTACACAAGTTTCCTATTAAACTCCGCACGAGAGGTTCTATTGCATCTGCTTAGCAAGCCCACTCCTTTCTCACTTGTAATATCCCTTGGCTGCTGCAATAAACCAGGACCAACTGAGAGAAATTACACGGGATTTAAATGCACTGCGAACGGAAGGTATCATTCTACCTTACTCATATGCTTCCAGTTAAAAAAACACTCACCTTTTGGGTTTGTGAGTACATTAGCGCTTTTAATTTTCTCGTTTTTCTTCTTTAACCGTTTGCGGATAATCTTCATGTGTAAATCCGCCATCTTGCCCACCAACACGTGAAGGAGTAAGACCCGCCGCTTGAATAGGTTATGAGAATGCCCACCAGCAGGAAGAATAAGGCTTGGGTTATTTTCAAATTATTTTCCTTCATATCCAGGATTTATTTCATACCTATTATTGCGATTTCTATTTCATGAATTAAAAATTGTGTTCCGATTATTTCAGGCGATCTAGTCAGACAGCTGTGATTGGCGCAGTCGCACATGTGCTGGTGGGCGGCGGCAGGTTTCGAAGCGGACGGTCGAACTTGTGGAAAATGGTGAATTGCGGGAAACACGGACCTTCTGGTTTGTAGATTATAAAGAGGGTCATCGTCAAGTGTGGAATGCAATGGTGGTGGTTTTTAAGGCTTCCTCGGCATCTCGAATTCAGCTGTAAAGGAAAGCTTTTATTAATTCAGAGTTACTCCTGTTACCCTCGTCACCTTTCCTCTCCAATTCCCTTTGCATTCTTTTTCTTAAATATTTATCGTATTTCCTTTCTTCTAAACTGTACTTCATTACTTTATTGTTACGAAATAGCCTTGACTAAAGATTCATTTCGGTAGATGCTGTCTGACCCGCCGAGTGCCTCCAGCATTTTGTGTGTGTTGCTCGGGGGTTTCCAGTATCTCAGAGTCAGATTTAATATCCCCGGCATATCATGTCGTGATTTTTTTTTTAACTTTACAGCAGTAGTATCGTTAAATACATGACAAATAAATATAGAGACAAAAACTAAGTTACATTATGTGTGTGTATTAAATACTAAAATAAGTAGTGCAAAATAACAAAAATTTAAAAATGTAGCGATGTGGTGTTCATGAGTTCGATGTCCATTTAGAGATCGGATGGCAGTGAGGAAGAAGATATTCCTGAGTTATAGTGTGTGTGCCTTCAGGCTTCTGTACCTCCTTACTGATGATAACAGTGTGAAGAGGGCATGTCTTGGGTGGTGGGAATCCTTAATGATGGACGCTGCCTTCCTAAGGCACTGCTCCTTGAAGATGTCTTGGATACTACAGAGGTTGGTACCCATAGAGCTAACTAACTTTACAAGTTTCTGCAACTTATTTTGATCTTTGCAGAATCTCTTATGTTCATACTTTAATAGCCCACAGTTTAAGGATATCTATCCAATGCAGTAACTTTGTTGGTGCTGACCTCCTTGGATGTGTTATTTGACTGAGGCCCAATCAGCTATTGTAAGGATGCAAGCATTTAAGTGTGACTGTTTGATTAAGCAAAAGGAGAAATTCTGAGTCCCTCAATAACATTAAGTCAAATTATCAATATACTTATTTGAGTGTGTGGAACTTTTCAACGAAATGCCAGTAACATCGGAAGGCTGCTGGACCAGACAATATTCCTGGCCGAGTGCTCAGAGGATGTGCAGACCAGCTGACAGATGTTCTCACTGCCATCTCCAACATCTCCCTGAGCAGTGCTGTCGTTCTAATGTGCTTCAAGGCCGCCACCATTGTCCCCGTGCCGAAGAAGTCTTCAGTGTTCTGCCTCAATGACTACCGTCCCATTGCTCTCACATCCACTATCATGAAATATTTCGAGAGGCTCGTTATGAGGCACGTAAAGACCCTGCTGCCCCCCTCACTGGACCCTCTGCAGTTTATGTATCGTCCCAACCGCTCAACAGATGACACCATCGCCACCACCCTCCACCTGGCCCTCACCCACCTGGACAAAAAAGACACATATGTTCGAATGCTGTTCATAGATTTCAGTTCAGCATTCAGCACCTGATTGGAAAGCTGAAACTGCTGGGCCTGAACACCTCCCTCTGCAACTGGATCCTAGACTTCCTGACTGGCAGACCTCAGTCAGTCCGAATCAGGAGCAGCATCTCCAACACCATCACACTGGGCAAGGGGGCCTCCAGGGCTGTGTGCTCAGTCCACTGCTGTTCACTTTGCTGACCCACAACTGTGCAGCAATACACAGCTCGAATTACATCATCAAGTCCGCCAATGACACGACCGTGGTGGGTCTCACCAGCGAGACCGATGTGTCAGCATATAGAGAGGAGGTGCAGCGGCTAACAGACTGCTGCAGAGCCAACAACCTGTCTCTAAATGTGAACAAAACAAAAGAGATAGTTGTTGACTTTAGGAGGACACAGAGCGACCACTCTCCACTGACCATTGATGGCTCCTCCGTTGAGATCGTTAAGAGCACCAAATTTCTTGGTGTTCACCTGGCAGAGAATCTCACCTGGTCCCTCAACACCAGCTCCATAGCCAAGAAAGCCCAGCAGCGTCTCTACTTTCTGCGAAGGCTAAGAAAAGTCCATCTCCCACGCCCCCATCCTCACCACATTCTACGGAGGTTGTATCGAGAGCATCCTGAGCAGCTGCATCACTGCCTGGTTCGGGAACTGCACTGTCTCGGATCGCAAGACCCTGTAGCGGATAGTGAGGTCAGCTGAGAAGATCATCAGGGTCTTTCTTCCTGCTATTACAGTCATTTACACCACACGCTGCACCCGCAAAGCTAACAGCATTGTGAAGGACCCCACGCACCCCTCATACAAACTCTTCTCCCTCCTGCCATCTGGCAAAAGGTACCGAAGCATTCGGGCTCTCACAACCAGACTGCAACAGTTTCTTCCCCCAAGCCATCAGACTCCTTAATACTCAGAGTCTAGACTGACATCTACGTCATTTATTATTATATTGTAATTTGTCCTCTACTGTGCCTATTGTCTTGTTTATTAATTATTGTACTGCCCTGCACTGTTTTGTGCACTTTATGTAGTCCTGTGCAGGTCTGTAGTCGAGTGCAGTTTTTATGTTGTTTTACGTAGTCTAGTGTAGCCTTGTGCTGTCTCACATAGTCTAGTGTAGTTTTGTGTTGTTTCATGTAGCACCATGGTCCTGGAGGAATATTTTTTTGTTTTTACTGTGTACTGTGCCAGCAGCTTATGGTCGAAATGACAATAAACTTGATTTCTTTACAACAACCAGAAAGATATTAAACGTGTATAACTCAGCAGAATAATTTTTATATTACTTCCCATTAATGCTCTATGCTATTTGTATTTGTTTTCAATGTTTAGTGTTTATGATTAGAAAGATATAGAATGCTCCTGTTGAAGTAAGGAGGTTTATTTTTCGAAAAGAGTACTCTGCTCTTTTTAACCCATTGTTAAGATGACCATGCTATGCCTTTCCTCAAACAGATCTCATTGATTCCAAGATCAGGCATGACAGAAACTGGTAAATGAGGAGGGGTGTTGCTTTTCTAAGGGGATATATAGCAGTGCTTATTAGATTGTCTAGGCATGCCATATGACTAGAATTTGGAAACAAGAAAAGGGTCACTCTAGTGGGGCTGTATTATAGACCTCCCCCCCCCCCCCCCCCGTAGTCAGCAGGAACTTGAGCAGGCACGTAGGGAAATTGTTCATAGTTGTACCAATAATAGGATGGTATTAGTGGAAAGTTTTAACTGCCACATTATTGACAGGCCCACAGAGTGCCCAGCAATACCTACATCAGGCTACATTATTGACTATAGCTCAGTGTTCAACTGTACTAATGAGCACACTTGAAAACTTGGGCACCTATACTTCTCTTTGCAAGTGGACCTTTGACTTCGTCATTGGGAGGTCACTGTCAGTGAGGATTAGAAATAACATTTCCTCCTCGTTGACTATGGATCCAGAGCGACTTTGTCATTTGAACTCAGAATTTGTTCAAGTTTAATTATCATTTAACCATGCATGGATATAGCTGAAGAAAACAGTGTTCCTATGGGGCCAAGGTACAAAACACGTTACCAGCAACGTAGCACAAATAACACAGGTTTACGATTTCAGAAAAAAACATACAGTCACATGCAAATAATATAACCCCTGTCCCTGAGTGGCATGTCTAGGCTGATTGTGAGTTGTCCTGTGCCAGCTTGTTCTTCCACCGAGTGAACACTGGAGGGCAGCATAGATGGGTAGGGCCATCCCTCAACCCAGTGTGGATTCCACTGCAGCCACACAGGGCAGTGCTCTCTCCCACACCTCCAGCGTCTCCTCCCCCGGGAGACTGCAACATGCGACCCCATGCCGAGGACCTAGTCCTCACCACAACTGAGGCAACATTGCTCCCGTACCATCAGTCTCGCCCATGAACCAGTGAACAGGACTCGCAGTATTCTATGTTACCATTGTACGACAGGGTCTTGCGATTGCAATTAAAACATCCAAGACAATTACACTCACCGCACACCATCTCGAAACAGTAATGATACGCAACCAGTCTGGGCGACAACACAACAACAGTATGGAATACGTCCAGCTCCATCGCCATCGAGCAACTTGCTGATGGGAAGGTGCTGCAGTACTTGATGAACTTAGTATCCAGCAGTGACTTACAATTGTAAAAATAAAAGAAGGGAGGAACAAATACACCTTTGATTGGACCTGGGGTGGCCACTGCATCTGAGCATATCACCATTTTACGGTACAGCTCAAAACTTACTGATCCTGTGAAAGAGAGTAGATGTCAATGGGACCTAGTCTAGTTAGAGATCTGTGAATAGTGGTGTTCTGAAGGGATTTGCACTGGGACCTTTGCTGTTTGTAATAGATATTGTAAGTGATATTGATGTAAATGTGGATGGATGGATGTATGCAAGATTTAAAAATGATGCCGAAGGATATCGATCACTTCCATCTTATTAATGGAGAAATGGCAGATGGAGCTTAATCTGACCAATCTGGGAGATCAAATGTAACAGGACCCTTAACAGTATAGATGTACAGAGGAACCTTGGTGTTGGAGTCCATAGTTCCCTAAAATTGGTTGCACAAGTTTTTGATACAGTGGTAAAGAAGGCTAATGTCTTGCTTGTGTGACAAGAATACACATAGATAAAGATGTTAGCTGTCCTGGGCTGGCACCAGTGGGATCAGCAGCTGGTCTACCACCTGTCTTCAGGAGAGAGAGAGAGATAAGGAAAACAATGGAGCAGCATTTGGAGATGTTAATGAAGGGAAGGAGAGCTGTCAAGATCGGCTCCCCCTTTGAACCCTGAACTGTTTGAAGTGATGGACAGGCAATACCCCAGCAGGGGGATAAAAAGGGACAAGTTCGCTAAGACAGGACACACAAGACACCCGAGGTAACGAGACCCTGGAAGCGGTGCGTCTTTTACAAGTCGGTGGGAAGTTTTGGAAGGCCGGTTGCGGGACCAGGCCATAGACGCACAGGGTGGAAAGGCACGATCGGCGGGAACCTGGTGTGTGTCCACCCTTGCCTGGGTGCCGGGTTCACCGCAGGGAAACGATCGTATCTGGAAACGGAGGGGTCATGGTCGGTGACCTCAGATGACATCACAAAGGACTCGCCTGAAGGCTGACTGCGAAGGTCTGTGTGTGGAAGCTGTTTTGAATATTCATTCGTTTTGCACTCTCTCTCTCCTTCCCCCCACTGTCCATCGCCACGGCAGCGATTACTGCGAACTGAACTGAACTAAATTGAACTGAACTTTGCGTCACTTTGAAACTGGTCATTTACCCCTAGACAACGATAGAGCTTGATTGATCCTGTTATCTTAACTCTGTGTACGTGTGTGTTTATCATTGCTGAACTGTTGCATTCATTATCCTTTTGATTAGAGTACTGTGTTTCTTGTTTCTTTAATAAAACTTTCTTAGTTCTAGTAATCCAGACTCCAACTGAGTGATCCATTTCTGCTGGTTTGGCAACCCAGTTATGGGGTACGTAACACTTGCCATACACCTTCTTTATCTTCTTTGTTGAGGCAATGAATTCAAGCGTCAGAAAGTTATGTTGCAGCTTTATAAAACTTCGTTTAGACCACACATGGAGTATTACATTCAATTCTGGTTGCCTCATTATAGAAACAAAATGGAGGCTTTGGAGACTGTAAAATGGAGGCTTTGGAGACTGTAAAGTGGAGGCTTTGGAGAGCGTAAAGAGGAGGTTAATTAGGATGCAGCCTGGATTAGAAGGCATGTGCTATCTGAAAAGATTGGAAAGACTTTGGTTATTTTCTCTGGAGCGGAGGAGGCTGAGGGGAGAAATAATAGAAGTTTATACAGTAGACAGGCAGTATGTTTTACCCAGGCTTGAAATATCCACTATAGGGAACATTTACATAAGGTCATGGGGAGTAAGTTGAAAGGGCAAGTTTTTAACCAGAGTTGTAGGTGCCTGCAATGTGTTCCAGGGTGGTAGATATGGTTGAGGTATTTAAAAAAACTTATAGAAAGGCACGTGAATATGCTGTGGGTGGGATATGGACATTGAAAGGATTAGTTTGATTTGATTAGCCTGGCAAAGCATCGTGAGCTCACAAGCTACTCCTGTGCTGTATGTTCTTATGATCCTCTTAGAAAGACAGAGATCACAAATTAATGTACACTTTAACAACTTCCAGTTAAACACTATTCTTCTTGTTAGGTCAAAATATTATCAAATTCAGGGGTTGATAAGAGAATGGAGTTCAGTTCCCACCACTGTCTGAGGAATTTTTATGCTATTCCCGTAACTGTGTGGGTTTCTTCCAGGTGCTCCAGTTTCCTCCCACATTCCAACGTGTACCAATTAAGCTGAGGGAGTGTATTGCTGGAGGCGAAAGATGATGACACTTACAGGCTGCCATAGCACATCCTGGGACCATGTTGGTCGTTGATGCAAGTGACACATTTTGCTGTATTTAACGATATTTTGATGTACATGTGACAAATAAAGCTAATCTGTAATCTTTGAAAAGTTTCTGGCTATTCTGTAGTTGCTTCCCTAAAAAGGATCAAAAATAGCTTATGTATGAGTTGTCATTTCTTCGCATCTCTGTTCTGAATGGGCGACCTTCAATGCTTAAGTCATGCCCTCTCGTACTAGACTCCTCCACCATGGGAAACAACTTTGCCACATCCACTCTGTCCATGCCTTTCAATATTCGAAATGTTTCTATGAGGTCCCCCCTCATTCTTCTAAACTCCAAGGAATACAGTCCAAGAGTGATCAAACATTCCTCATATATTAACCCTGTCATTCCCAGAATCATTGTAGTGAATCTTCGCTGAACCCTCTCCAATATCAGCACATCCGTTCTTAAATAAGGAGACCAAAACTGCACACAATACTCCAAGTGAGGTCTTACCAGTGCCTTATAGAGCCTCAACATCACATCCCTGCTCCTATACTCTATTCCTCTAGAAATGAATGCCAACTTGCATTCGCCTTCTTCACTACTGACTCAACCTGGAGGTTAACCTTAAGGGTATCCTGTACGAGGACTCCCAAGTCCCGTTGCATCTCAGAACTTTGAATTCTCTCTCCAATTAAATAATAGTCGACCCATTTATGTCTTCTAGCAAAGTGCATAACCATACACTTTCCAACATTGTATTTCATTTGCCACTTCTTTGCCCATTCTCCCATCTATCCAACTCTGTCTGCAGACTCTCTGTTTCCTCAGTACTACCGGCCCCTCCACCTATCTTTGTATCATCAGCAAACTTAGCCACAAAGCCATCTATTCCATAATCCAAATCGTTGATGTGCAAAGTAAAAAGAAGCGGCCTCAACATGGACCCCTGTGGAACACCACTGGTAACCGACAGCCAACCAGAATAGGATCCCTTTATTCCCACGCTCTGTTTCCTGCCAATCAGCCAGCACTCTATCCACGTATGTAACTTTCCCATAATTCCATGGGCTCTTGTTTAGCAGCCTCATGTGTGGCACCTTGTGTATTTGGATTTTCAAAAAGCCTTTGACAACATCCACTGCATCTCCCTTGTCTAGCCTACTTGTAATTTCCTCAAAAAATTGCAACAGGTTTGTCAGGCAGGATTTTCCTTGAAGGAAACCATTCTGAGTTCTGCCTATCTTGTCATATGCCTCCAGGTACTCCATAACCTTATCCTTGACAATCAACTCCAACAACTTCCCAACCACTGATGTCAAAGCTAAGAGTTCTGTAATTTCCTTTTTGCTTCCTTGCCCCCTTCCTAACTAGCGGAGTGACATTTGCAATCTTCCAGTCCTCTGGAACCATGCCAGAATCTATTGACTTTTGAAAGATCATTGCTAATGTTCTGCAGTCTCCACAGCTACTTCCTTCAGAACACGAGGATGCATTCCATCTGGTCCGGGAGATTTATCTATCCTTAGACAATTCAGCTTCCTGAGTACTTTCTCTGTCGGAAATGTGACTGTGCACACTTCTCTTCCCTGATACCCTTGAGTGCCCGGTATACTGCTGATGTCTTCCTCAATGAAGAGTGATGCAAAATACTCATTCAGTTCCTCCACCATCTCCTTATCTCCCATTACAATTTCTTCTGCATCATTTTCTATCGGTCCTATATCTACTCTCACCTTTTACTCTTTATATACTTGAAAAAGCTTTTAGTATCCTCTTTGATATTATTTGCTAGCTTCCTTTCATAGTTCATCTTTTCCCTCTTAATGACCTTCTTAGTTTCCTTTTGCAAGCTTTTAAAAACTTCCCAATCCTCTGTCTTCCCAATAATTTTTGCTTCCTTGTATGCCCTCTCCTTTGCTTTAACTTTGGCTTTGACTTCTCTTGTCAGCCATGGTTGCATCCTTTTTCCATTAGAAAATGTCTTCTTTTTTGGAATATATCTGTCTTGCACCTTCCTCGCTTCTCACATAAACTCCAGCCACTGCTGCTCTGCTGTCCTTCCCGCCAGTGTCCCTTTCCAGTCAACTTTGGCCAGTTCCTCTCTCATGCTGCTGTAATTTCCTTTATTCCACTGAACTACCGACACATCGGATTTCGGCTTCTCTTTTTCAAATTTCACAGTGAACTCAGTCATGTTATGATCACTGCCTCCTAAGGGTTCCTTCACCTCAATCATGCTGATCATCTCTGGTTCATTACACAATATCCAATCCAGTACAGCCGATCACCTATTGGACTCAACAACAAGCTGTTCTTGAAAGCCATCTCGTAGACATTCTACAGACACTCTCTCTCAAGGTCCAGTGCCGACCTGATTTTCCCAATCCACTGACATGTTAAAATTCCCCACAATTATCATATCACTGCCCTTCTGTCAAGCCTTTTCTGTTTCCTGTTGTAATTGTAGTCCACATCACGGCAGCTATTAGGAGGCCTGTATATAACTGCCATCAGGGTCCTTTTACCCCTGCGATTTCTTAGCTCAATCCATAAAGATTCTGCACCTTCTGATCCTATATCACCTCTTTCTAATGACTTAATATCATTTCTTACCAATAAAGCCTACCTGCCTATCCTTCCGATACACTGTGTATCCTTGGATGTTCAGCTCCCAGAGACATGCATCCTTTAGCCAGGTCTCAGTGATGGCCACAATATCATACCTGCCAATCTGTAGCTGTACAACAAGATCATCCACCTTATTCCTTATGCTGCGTGCATTTAAGTATAACACCTTAAGACCAGTATTTGGTACTTTTTGCTTTGATTGCACTGCAACTCATCCCATTGGCTGCAAATTTGCCTCACCCCCGGCCTATACTTCCTGACATCTTTACTGCTCACTATCAGAGATTTATTTGTTTTCCCCCTCCTCCACTCTGTCATTCCAGTTCCCATACCCCTGCCAAATTAGTTTAAACCCTCCCTAACAGCTCTATTAAACTTCCCCGCCAGGATATTGGTCCCTTTCGGGTTCAGGTGTAACCCGTCCTTTTTGAACAGGGCATACTTCCCCCAGAAGAGATCCCAATGATCAAAGAATCTGAAGCCCTGCCCCCTGCACCAGTCTCTCAGCCACGCATTCATCTGCCTGATCCTACTATTCTTGCCCTCGCTAGCACGTGGCACAGGTAGCAATCCCGAGATTGCTACCCTGGAGGTCCTGCTTCTCAGCTTCCTTCCTAACTCCTGGAAATCTCTCTTCAGGACATCCTCCCTTGTCTTATCTATATCATTGTTACCAATATGTACCAAGACAACTGTCTGCTCACCCTCCCCCTTTAGAATATTCCAGACCCAATCCGAGACAATCCCGTACCCTGGACCCAATACAAGACAATTCCGTACCCTGGCACCTGGGAGGCAACACACCATGCGGGTATCTCTATCAAGCTCACAGAATCTCCTGTCCGTTCCCCTGACTATGGAATCCCCTATGACTACCGCATTCCTCTTCTCCCTCCTTCTCTCCTGCACAACAGTGCCAGAGACCCGGTCATCGTGGCCGTCCCCTGTCAGGTCATCCCCCTCGACAGCATCCAAAACGGGATACTTGTTGCTGAAGGGGGCAGCCACAGGGGTGCTGTCCACTATCCGGGCATTTTCCTTCCCTCTCCTGACAGTCACCCAGTTTTCTGACCCCTGTAGCCTAGGGATGACTACCTCCCTGTAGCTCCTGTCTATCACCTCTTCACTTTCCCTAATAAGCAGTAGGTCATCAAGCTGCAGCTCCAGATCCCTAACATGGTCTCTGAGGAGCTGCCTCTAGGTGCACCTGGCGCAGATGTGGCCATCAGGGAGGCTGGAGGTCTCCCAGGATTCCCACATCTGACACCCTGAACAAAGCACTAAACCTGCAGACATGCTACCTAATTCTACAGGAACGAAGCAAAAAAAGATAAATCTACTCACCCACTTACCTCGCCAAACACATGAACTTTTTAAACCGTTAGCTCGTACCGTTAGTTGTGTGAGCCCTGCTGTTCCTCTGTCTGTCCAGACCGATTCGCCAAGAGGGGAAAAAAAAGAATGTGCCTCGCTCTCGCCTCTTCCCGTTACCACCTAAGCCCGTTGGGCCACAGCCCTATACTCTGCTGCCCACTGTATAGGGTTGTCTCCTTTTTAAACTCTCCGTGCTGTCCTGTCTACGTCATGCACCTGCGCAGTCTAGTCCTCCTTGTACTTGAAGAAGTTTTTTTAAAAACTGCCTTCCTTCAGAATTTAGCTCTAATGCCGCTCTTCTTGTCCTGATCCAAAAAACAGCCGTTGGAAGTCCCCTTCCTTTTTAAACTCGCCGCGCTGTCCTGTCTACGTCACGTGCCTGCGCTGTCTGGTCTTTCTTGTACTTGAAGAAGTTTTTTTAAAAACTGCCTTCCTTCAGAATTTAGCTCTTAACGCCGCTCTTCTTGTCCCGATCCAAAAAGTATATGTATTAAATAGTTAAAATGTAATGCAAACTAACAAAAAAAGTAGTGAGGTAGTGTTCATGGGTTCAATGTTCATTTAGAAATTGGATGGCAGAGGGGAAGAAGCTGTTCCTGAATCACTGAGTGTGTGCCTTCACGCTTCTGTACCTCCTCCCTGATGGTATGTGTAAAGAGGGTATGTCCTGGGTAGTGGGGATCATTATTGATGGATGCTGCCTTCCTAAGGCATCGCTCCTTGAAGATGTCTTGGATATTACAGAGGCTGGTACCCATGATAGAACTTACTAATTTTAGAAGTTTCTGCAATTTATTTCAATCTTGTGCAGTAGCCCCACCATACCAGATGGTGATGCAGCCAGGTGATACAGTAAGTCAAATGCCTTTAAGAAAAAAAGTCCTCTATAACCACCGGCTAATTAAATACTTCCAACAAGTAAATAGCATAATCTAGCATTAAAGAACAATAAGGGTTAATTTCTTTGTAATCATTATGTAAAAATCCAAGAAATTTCACACAGTTCTCCACACCAACAGAAAGCTGGATTTTCAGGATAAGCATATTCCACAGGGGAAAAAAATGTTGGAAATGTCCACCGGGTTAAGCACCATCTATAAACAACATTTTTTTTATTGTTGACTTGCTTAACAGTTTTGGTAAGCTACTGGATTGGAATGTGTCTAGGATTTTGGTTCAAATGTAAACATTTTAGCATTTTAGCATTTCTTGGCTTGAGGTGAAAGTTTGGAGACCCAGAGCTTGATGCCAAATCAATAGAAAAAGATGGTTGCCACTGATAAGTTATTAATGATCATTGTCCTGAAAGTAATCACGGCTGGAATTAATTAACAAAAGAGGAACATTCTACCATTCAATCAGAAATGTATAGGATTCTGTATTGCATATGCAACAGGGGAATTGGCATTGAAAAATAATTACTCAAAGCATATCCATCAATTTTAATTTGTGAATGTTATGTTTCTTGCTATGTACCTGTCGTGCTACTGCGAGTTTTACATTGCACCTGTAGATATGAGAATAAACTCAACAAATTTCTTAAAGAGACATATTTAACCCTGTAAAAAGTCATTGTTGGGAGGAAATTTTTAAGTGCAATGCTTAACCACAATAATGAAGAAAAATATTGGTTTTCAGCCTCCTGGCAATGAATTAGAACTCCATGATAATTTCTAGCCTTTTTATTTATTCATCTTTATTAGTCTAAGTTTTGCTGGTAAGACCTTGGAAAAAGGTGTTAAATCACCACCATGAACCACTTCAGTGCTTCAGGTAGCGGTAAGCAGTGATGTTTGGTAGCAGAAAAATTGTAGTAAGTGCTATGGTTGATAATGACTTTGAATATGTTGAAGATATTAATGAATATTGCCGCAGGTGACTGTGGAGGCCAAGTCATTAAATATATTTAAAATGGAAGTTGACAGGTTCCTGATTAGTCAGGGAGTCAAAAGTCATGGGAGAAGGCAGGCGAATGGGGTTCAAATTCTGCTCCTATGTCCTAAGGTCTTATTAAGGTGGAGCCTTGTGGCCCAGGAAGTGCTGTTGGGCAGTGAGTTCCAGGATTTAGACTCAGCAATGTCAAAGGACTGAGAAGACATGTTCCATTTAGTTTGTTTAGATATAAAATTATTACCTTGACAAATTGTAACACCTTGACACTGGTCATAGAGAAGGGATATAAAAAACTTCATATCATTTTTCAATTTTCTTTGATCACTTTATGTAGTAACATTTTACACACAAATATGGGGATCTTCCTTGTTCAATAATCAGAGCAAACTCATGAATACGGAGGAGGAGAAGATGGCGACGTGATGGCAGCGCACGTGGCCACTTCGGTGGTGATGTCTGTTATCTGTCAAGTAGGGGACCGTGCACAATCCTGATTTGATGGAGACAGACGTGAGAGTACGGAGGAACGTCTGGAAAACTTCTGAAATGCCTGCTTCACTGCCGCTGCTGCTATGTGGTAACTGGAATCTCCGGAGCAGAAGGCCCCGAAATCCTTGGTTTTGCTTATTTCAGTGGCCGGGGCAAGGTCGAAGGCGCTTGGCAGAGGATGGCGCTCAGGAGGCTGTATCGGAGGCTGGTCGGAAGCTCAAAGTTTTCGGACGGATGGACTCAGTGTTGGCTGTGGTCAGCTGCTTCCAAGGCATCGGCAAGTTGACGGTGCCTGGAGGTTTATGGCAGGGAGTTTCTCCCTTTTGCCGCCGCTATCGGGGACTCGGGAGTTGATCAACTCGGGACTTTTGAGACTTTATTTACCGTGCCCGTGGTTTGTTTTTCATCAAATTATGGTATTGCTTTGCACTGCTGTAACTATATGTTATAATTATGTGGTTCTGTCAGTATTAGTCTTTGGTTTGTGCTGTTTTCTGTGATATCACTCCGGAGAAACATTGTATCATTTCTTAATGCATGTATGCATTTCTAAATGACAGTAAAAGAGGACTGAGTGTTCTCATAATCTAATATGTAAGTGATGAGCTCAACCTAGGAAGGCCATTAATTCATTTCTCTTAACTTTCCATTAGTTTCTTTACTATGATTCATGAAATAATAATTTGGCTTCCTTTCAAGTGGGAAAGGACAAGCCACAACAACAGTTTCTCACTCAACATCAGCAAAACCAAGGAGCTGATTGTTGTCTGCAGAAGAAAGAAACCAGGGGTCCATGAGCCAGTCCTCATTAGGGGATGAGAGGTGGAGATTGTCAGTAACTTTAAATTCACTCACCTCAACATGGAACTAATTTCACAATCTGCAGACTCACTTTTAAGGTCTCTGCAATTCACATTCTCAGTTTTATTTTTTTTTGTATTTGCACAGTTTGTCTCTTGCACATTGGTTTCTTGGCAGTCTTTCATTGATTCTATTATATTTCTTCATCTTGTGTATGCCTGCAAGAAAATGAATCTCAGGGTAGTGTATGGTGACATTATCATAAAGCCATAGAACACTACAGCACAAAAACATACTCTTCAACTCAAGCTATTAATCTGCCTAGTCTATCAACTTGCACCCACATCATAATGCTCCACACTCCATCCATGCATGTATCTACGTAAGTTTCTCTTAAATGTTGAAATCGAACATGAATCCACCACTTCGGCTGGCAGCTTGTTCCACACTGTCTCCCATGATCTCTAGTTCCAGTCTCACCCAATCTCGGTGGAAAAATCCTGCTTGCATTTGCCCTACCTATGCCCTTCATTTTTGTATGTCTCTATCAAATTTCCCCTCATTCTCCTACACTCTTAGGAATAAACCTTTCCTTATAACTCAGGTCCTCATTAACTGACAACATATCTTTCCGATAGGTAGATGACCAGAACCGAACGCAATATTCCAAATGAGACCTCACCAAAGTCTTATACAACTTCAACATAACATCCTAACTCTTTACTTAATACTTTGATTTTTGAGTATTTCAATACATAATTTGATAATAAAATTACTTTGAACTTTGGCTATTACTTAAAGTTCCTGTTTCTTTGATATCCATTTCTGTTGGCAGCTTAAGGAAATTCCTGCACCAAAATACTCCATATTCATTACAGTGTTCAACACATTCCAATGGAATTCTCAATGACAGCAAGCTATTTTAGTTTTTCTGCTAGTTCTTTGAAGCTTCACTCAAATTTTATATTACTCATTGCTGTTATGCACTACGTAGGAATTGAAGATGATTTGTTTTTACTCACATTCTGTGTGGCTAGTAAGGTCATAGGTCGGGCAGGTGGTATGGTACATGCTTTCCTGGACTTCTATGTCCTCCTAACAATTCCTTCTTTGATCTTTCTCCTTCATTTTGAGTGGTTACAAATTTCCATAAGTCAAGGGCAGAATCCAGGAGGCTTTGTGAGGATCTTTAGATTGTTTGCTCTGTCCACCTTGTAATCTTTTTGTCTGGCAGCAGGTCTGTTTTGGAGTATAGTAATGGATATGAAAATAAAGCAGACTGCTTGTCAGAGTCAACTGATTTTAAATTGATATTGATCTGAGAGAGAGCACAGATGTTTGTTCTTTTAAACTGCCAATAGGGTCGGTGCCTTCTGTGAAGGTGCACAGTTTTAGTATCTCTCAAATACTTTAATTTATCTGATATGGGCGGTCCATGTCTCAGTAGTGTTAGCTGGGCATGAAGTTTGTCCAGACATGAGGTCCTGATCTTCAAATGTTGATCTCCCTCAACTAGCCAGAGTGGGCAATGAAACTGGTTTGTGTTACTGTTTCTTTAGGAGGGATCTAAATTAATAACTCAAACCTTAAATGCACAGAAGACCCAATCATGCCTGATATTGAGAAAGCAGTCTCAGGCGATGCTTCCAGATGATTCACACGTAAATAACAATAACTTTTCCTCTGGCAGTACAACACAACAGAGTAAAGGAAGATGGTTGAAGATTGTACAGAGAGAAACATGAACAAAGATACAAACACTTTTGCTTGTGCCCTGACTATCTATTTGCTATGGAACAGGGGTTCCTAACCCGGGGTCCACAGACCCCTTGGTTAATGGTAGGGGTCCATGGCATTAAAAAAAAGTTGGGAACCACAGTCTTGCAGAAATAATGCATATTTGGTGACTTCTTTGTGAAGTATGTTTGACTGTTTACAGGGGGGTTTCTTGTTACTTAGCACTTTGTAATTTTCCATCTCAATATCCTTCTGATTTATCTGTATTGTATGTAGTCTGCTGTGCTATTCCAACGAGGCCGTAAATGGACCTGAGAAACAGCATTTCTTCAGGCTACGTCCACACTAGACTGGATAATTTTGAAAACACCGGTTTTGAGTAAAATGACAGGCGTCCACACTAGACGTTTTTCAAAATTTCTCTGTCCACATTAAAACAGATATTTTGGCGAATCTACTCCTACTGGGCATGTGCAGACACTTCTACAGAAAACAAGCGAACAGGAAACAGTATAATATTTACGTTTCGGCGGCGGCGTTGTGCTATTTCCATTGGTCAAAAACTAGAGTACCAACAACAACAGCGAAAGAAAATTTTCAACAAACCTCCGGATTTCTTCGTTTAGACAGACAATGAAGCCGAGCTGTTTCTGCGAGTTACAAACGACTACAAAGTCAACAGAGCAGTGGAGAATGTGGAGATGTTTAACTCCAAACAAGCAATTAACGTAGACAATAACGTAAACAACATGTGCATGAAGCTGTCCTCTTCCTGAGATCAACAAGCGAGTAGAATCTTCTGCCGCCAGACCTGCGCAGTATTTCTGACATTAATATTGTTAAAGATAGACTCAATCAAATCAATTTAGGGATCTAGTCAAAAAAGCTCACTTTGCAATTTAACTCACACGCCGTTCACACTGACTGCGCGTTATAACAGCCGTCTGGCAGTGCTTGCGCAGTACCAAGCAGAAGCAGAAAAAGCATTGTTGTTGTGGTGTTGTCATGACAGCGTTTTTAAATATCTCCGTTTACCCCGTCCACACTACAACGCACAACAATCGTTTTCAAATTTACACACTCTGGAGAGTGTTTTAGAAAAGCTCTGTTTCGGGGGATGAAAACGCCGTTTCAATGTGGACGGAGGGTCAAAACGAAGAGAAAGAGCTTTGTTTTCAAAGTTATCCGGCGTAGTGTGGACATAGCTTCAGTGTGGACACCTTGCAGCCTTCAGTAGTTAATACTGAATTCAACAAGTTTGCTTCTCTGTATCAGAATCTATCAGTTCAGTAAGGTTATCCATCTGCAATATTAGCTCAGTTTTTTTCAAATCCATAAACACTATGTGGTCTGCTGGACATTCCCAAGATTCCTCTTTTGGTTTCAGTTCTCTATGACATTTCTGACCTAATTTTCCCAGGTGTTACATTTTTTTCCCTCTGCTTCTAATTAATCTATCAACCAAAGTGCTTTTTATAGGCAGCATATCACCATGGCAACCCAGGCTTTCATTGATATCCCTTGTGGCCCTACCATTCCTACCCCCTCTACCCCTTGCCCACACCCACGTCCATTGCCTTGCAACAATTTGAAGCTTGTCTTCTCACTTTTCTGGTTAGGATAAAGGGTCTTGAACCTGAAGTAATAACTCAATTTTTCATTCCATTAATATTGCTTGAATGGTTGGCTGTTCCCAGCATGTAGTGTTTTTGTTCATGATTTCAAGAAATTCCAGTTTTTTATATATATTTTCAAGTAATATTAAGGATTACTTGTTTTTGTCTTAATTGATATCTTGAATTAAGATTGATCAAAACACATTGTCTAGGTATATTTTAATGATTACGTTCAGCTGAATTGAGGAGCCAAGAATTCTAATTATGCAAAAGATACATCAAATTGAATCTTAAAAACTTCCTCAAATTATATTTCAAAACAATGTTATTATTGGCTTTAAAGCACTGTCTGAACTGTACAGAATAATACTCTGCACTGCTCAGCTTTGATTCTTGCATTGTGCACTGTTCTTCCTCTGGAGATCTCCACTTTAGATTTGCAGTGGTGGTAGATTGTACACTACCAATATTGAAATGATTAACATTTTTCTTAGTAAATGTCAAAATAAATGTACTGTATTACAATTTGATAGTAATGCACATTTAAACTCATTCAGCTCATCAAGCCATCTGAATGTTGTTGTTGTTGTTGTTCATCCTTCGTAGTCAAAGATGACCATGGCTTCAAAGTCAAATGGGAGATTAGTGGCTGTGGGTCCGGAGGTGACTGATGAGGCCGATCCGGGCCCTGAAGGCTTGCCCACAGGTGGGACACAAGTGGGTGGGTGCTGTCGTGGCAGTGGATGCTGCTCGGGCCTTGCGCATAGCACGCTTTCGTTGCGCCTCGATGATGCGCCTGACTTCAGCTGCACGGGCTCCTGTGGTGATCTTGCTGCACCTAGCTGGACGGTCGAGGGCAAGCATCTCCCACGTGTTGATGTCGACACCCAGGCCTTTAAGGGACGCTTTGAGGCAGTCTTTATAACGTTTCTTCTGCCCCCCGACTGAGCGCTTGCCCTGACACAGTTCTCCGTACAGCAGCTGCTTAGGCAATCGGCTGTCTGGCATTCTGACCACATGTCCAGCCACCTGGCTTGGACTTTCAGCAGGACTTTCAGTAGGACTTTGTCCTACCACCTGATGTGGAGGAGTCTGCGGAGACAGCTCGGGTGAAAGTGGTTGAGCTGTTTGGCGTGTCTGCTGTAGACAGTCCAGGTCTCGCTGGCGTAAAGGAGGGTGGTAAGGACCACTGCACAGTAGACTGTCAGCCTGGTGGTAAGGCTGAGTCCTCTCCGCTCCCAGACGTTCTCACGGAGTCTCCCAAAGGCGGCGCTGGCTTTGGCAATCCTGTTGTTGACCTCAGCATCTATGTTCACTGCGCAAGAGAGTATGCTGCCCAGGTAGGTGAAGTTGTCGACTGCCTGGAGGTTCTGGCCCTTCACCGTGATGCGCGGCTCCTGGTATGGCTTTCCTGGGGCAGGCTGGTACATAACTTCAGTCTTTTTGGTGCTGATAGTGAGACCGAAGTTGTTGCAGGCTTGTGAGAAGCAGTCCATTTCACGCTGCATCTCCTGCTCTGTGCTGGCGTTGAGTGCGCAGTCATCAGCAAACAAGAAGTCTCTGATGACAGTCTCTTGCACCTTTGTAACTGCCTGCAGGCGCCTAAGGTTGAACAACCTGCCGTCAGTCCTGTACCTGACGTGGATTCCTTCTTCGTAGTTACGGAAGGCATCTGTCAGCATGGCAGAGAATACCATACTGAACAGAGTTGGGGCAAGAACGCAGCCTGAATAGGATGACAATAACATCATACATCTTCAGATGACAGCATCTTTATTGAGTGACAGACATGGTGAAGAGCAGAACTTGAAGTTCAGCAATACCTGTGTGAACAGAACAAACATATTTTGTATGCTGAAGCTAGTGAAGTGAATCTTTCCCAGAGAGATTTTGTATGTACCCTACAACATGAGCTGAGATTAAGCATGGAACAGGGATTGAATTTGCAGTACTGCTGCTGTCCTGAATACACTCACATTGTCAGTGATGGAGCAGATGAATGATGCTGGGCTACCTTTATTTGGTAGCTATTTGCATCGATACTAAGTGCCTTTATACCCAATCTGTAACATCTTGCAAACCCCTTTCTATAATAGGCTGACATTATTAATGTACTTACAGGAACATCTTGCCTTAACTGTTAAAACCTTGCAGTGAATGTTGATCCCTCTATCATTCATTCTGAAATTGCTTTAGGATTATTCCCTTCTGGGAACAGAAAGTATGATTAACTGAATTTAGAGGCAAAAAGAATTCCCAGTGAGCCTCTTCACTCCCTTCATGTGGTCCCTTGAAGTCAGTTTGATAGAGTGGACCTGTAAGCTGCCACAATTAATGCTTATGATTATTTGGTTTTGTATCCCTAGCATGTGGAGGCCTCCTGAAGTAGGATAATTTACCAAAAAAAGATTCTGTTGTTCTATTTTGCACATGAGAAAAGCTTCATGACAGCAGCCTCATAAATTTGTTTCGATGCCCTTATCACATTATTACCTTAAAGTATAATGGATTCTTCGATGTTGGCTTTCTTCACTAATTGTGTGATCATTCTTAATAATGCATACAGGTTTAATTATTTAGAGAAGTTTAAAAAATAGTAGGGTCCTCCCTGCAAATGGAATTCTTAATTTCCATTTGCCTTTGTAATCTGATTGTTGTTTTGTTTATATTTTTCCCCTGATATGTTGGATCAGGCACTTGGTGGAGAGGTATTTTTGTTGTTTGTATAGAAGTTCTTGTGGTAAGTCTAGCTGTAAGTAATTAGCCATTATATTGTTTTGTCTTGACTGATATAATGTCCATCTGATTCTTTTTTTCAAATGTAGCAAGTATGTTTTGTGTCAAGTTCCTGGATGTTATTATCTCTGAGGGTCTATCCTGGACCCAACATACTGAGCAGCTACAAAGAGGGCACGGCAACGGCTATATTTCATTAGGGGTTTGAGGAGATTTAGTATGTCACCAAAACACTCACAAGTTTTTATAGATGTGCTGTGGAATGCATTCTAACAGGCTGCATCACTGTGTGGTATGGAGGGCAGGTGCTACTGCATAGGATCGAAATAAGCTGCAGAGAGTTGTAAACTTAGTCATAGGCACTAGCCTCTGTAGTATCCAATTCATCTTCAAGGAGCAATGCCTCAGAAAGGTGGCGTCCATCATTAAGGGCCCCTGTCATGCATGTTCTCATTGTTACCAACAGGAAGGAGGTACAGAAGCCTGAAACCAAACACTCAATGATTCAGGAACAGCTTCTTCCTCTCTGCATCCAATTTCTGAATAGACATTGAACCCATGGACACTACCTCATTACTTTTTTATTTCTACTTTTGCACTATTTATTTAGTTTAACTAATATATATCCTTACTGTAATTCAGTTTTTTATTATTATGTATTGCATTGTATAGCTGCCACAAAGCAACACATTTCACAACATATGCAGGTGATATTAAACCTGATTCTGATTATGATTGTAATTTCTTCCAAATGTGTTCTCGGCAGCCCAGGTATAGACTAGGAGCAGTCCCTTGAAATGCAAAGGAGCAGACGTGGGATTCAGGAGCTACAACCTCCTGGAGGAACTCAGTGGGCCAAGTAGCGTCCATGACAGGAAACAGTGTTGATATCTTGAGTCGGAACTACATCAGGACTGAGTGTGAAGATGCAAGATGGCCAGTATGAAATCAAGTCAAGTCAAGTTTATTATCATTTAACTACATACATGTATCCTGACAAATGAGACAACGTTTCTCTGGGTGAGGGTGTAAAGCACAATAGTACATACAACACACAATAACTTCGGAAAGTAAGAATTAAAGCTACAAATGAATTTCATATAGATAAACAAAGTGCAAAAATTAAATATTTTAGGGCACAGTACAAATTATCCGGTGACACTTTGAATGTGATGCGGCAGGAAGTTCAGAAGCCTAATGGCCTGGGGGAAGAAGCTGTTTCCCATTTTGATCGTTTTTGTCTGTATGCATCGAGTATTCTACCTGATGGTTGCTGAAGAGAGAGGGGAAACAAGTGGAGATGTTTAGGAGGATATTCATACTATTAGGAAGAAAGTATTTGTAATGTAACAGCGTATTAAGGTGGATAAATCCCTGTGGTCTGAATGAGTGCATTCTTTGACTTTGTGGGAGGCTTTATGAACCACTTTAAATTGTATAAGAGAGTGATGCGCACATAACAAAGAGGTGTGAACAAGTTTAAAAGTTTCATTCCAAGTATCCTCATCAATTGAAATCTGTAGGTCATGTTCCCAGAGGTTTTTAGTTTTGTCTAACTGAATGTTTCTCAATGCCAACAACATACTATAAACATTAGAAATAGATCCATTATGAAAAGGTTTCAAAGTAAAAATTGTATCAATTAAATTCTTACCTAGACATTTAGGAAATGTATAAAGTTGAGAACGCAAGAAGTCTCTAATTTGTAAATATCTTAAAAATGTGAACTTTACAAAGATTATATTTAATAGATAATAGATCAAATGAGGAAAGACTATCTCCAACAAATGCGTCACTCTCTTTTACAATTTAAAGTGGTTCATAGAGCCTATATGACTAAAGATAAGCTCTCTTGTTTTTACTAAGATTTTTCTCCATACTGTAATAGGTGTAATGTCGAAGAGGCCTCTCTAATTCATGTTTTGGTTCTGCCCGCGGTTTGATAAATTTTGGAAAGAAGTATTTCAAACTTTCTCAGAGCTTTTTAAAGTAAACCTTAAACCCACCCTCTGACTGCCTTGTTTGGCATTGTTGGAGGAAATGATTTTACTTTTAAACCGAATGATTTGCATATTTTGGCTTTTATTTCTCTTTTAGCCAGAAGAGTTTTGTTGTTTAAATGGAACGATGCCACTCTGCCTACTCACGCCCATTGGTTGATTGATGTTATGTCATGTTTAGATCTAGAGAAGATTAGGTGTTCTATTTCTATACCTAGACAAGATTTTTCCAAATTATGGGGGCCTTTTTGGAACTAATTTCACAATTTTCAACTTGTTCAGCAATGATGATGGCGATTATATGTTTGAATTTACGACTATATGTCTAGAGATTTTTTTTTCTTTTCTTTTAACCAAGCAACTGTTTCTTTTCTCTCTTTTCTGTTTTGTTATGGGGTTTTGATTTTGCTTTAGATTAGAATAAAATATACCTTTTCAATATTGTGGTTAATTTACTATACATAGTTATGGGGCAATTCAATCTTGTTTCTGTTTCCATAATATCATAATGTATTTTGTATTCCTCTATGCAAGTAATTAGATTAGATTATTAGATTATGAGGACACGCAGTCCTCTTTTATTGTCATTTAGTAATGCATGCATTAAGAAATGATACAATGTTCCTCCAGTCTGATATCACAGAAACACAAGACAGACCAAGACTAAAAAACTGACAAAAAACACATAATTATAACATATAGTTACAATAGTGCAAAGCAATACCGTAATTTGGTAAAGAACAGACCATGGGCACAGTAAAAAAAAGAAGTCTCAAAGTCTCTTGAACGTCCCATCATCTCACGCAGACGGTAGAAGGAAGAAAACTCTCCCTGCCATGAACCTCCAGCGCCGCAAACTTGCCCATGCAGCACCCTGGAAGCACCCGACCACAGCCGACTCTTGAGGCCGTCCAAAAACTTCGAGCCTCCGACCAGTCCTCCATCACCGAGCACTGAGCAGCATCTCTGACGAGCGCTTTGACCCCATCCTGGGCCGCCAAGCAACAGGCAAAGCCGAGGATTTGGGGCCTTCTCCTCCAGAGATTCTCGATCGCGCAGTGGCAGTGAAGCGGGCATTTCAGGAGTTTCTCCAGATGTTCCTCCATGCTTCTCATGTCTGCCTCCATCAAATCAGGATTGTGCATGGTATCCTACTTAACAAATACAGGTATCTTTCACCGGAGAGGCACTAAGTTTCAGAGTTGAGGCTTTATATTACAGTTATACAGTTACTGATGAGGTCGTACTTTGAGTACCGTGTAGAATCAATAAGATGGATGATAAGTCTTTTTCCTTTGTGGGGGTGAGGAGGGGAGGGGAATGGAATCCAAAACTGGAGGTCATAGATTTAAGGCAAGTGGGGATAGATTTAAAAGCGATCTGAGGAGCAACCTTTCATGCAGGAGTTGATGAGTATATGGAATGACTAGCCAGGGGAAGCGACTGAGTAAGGTATCATCTGAGAAACACTCGGGTAGGTACATGAAGGAGCAGGTTTTGTAGGGATATTGGGATTAACTGGATGGACAAAATGGTATAGACTGGTTGAGCTGTAGAGCTTGTATCCGTGCTGCATTGCTCAAGGACTCTAAAGGGGGTGGGGGCTGGGTGGAGGGATTTGAAGGACAGACGACAAATTGGGAGTGCCAAAGAAGGATCCAATGTAATGAGGTGGAGAGGAGGTTTAATAGAGAAACAACCAATGGGAGGGATAGTTATCTAAAAGTGCTCATACCATTGAGTTGTGGGGAACCCAGGCAGAACATGAGGTTAAAAATGCAAATACTAGGAAATCTGCAGATGCTGGAAATTCAAGCAACACACACAAAATGCTGGTGGAACATAGCAGGCCAGGCAGCATCTATAGGAAGAGGTACAGTCGACGTTTTGGGCCAAGACACTTCGTCAGGACTAACTGAAAGAAGAGATAGTAAGAGATTTGAAAGTGGGAGGGGGAGATCTGAAATGATAGGAGAAGAAGAGCTGGAAAGTTGATTGGCAAAAGGGATACAAGGCTGGAGAAGGGAGAGATTCATGGGAGAGGAGCCCTAGGGGGAAAGAAAGGGGGAGGGGAGCACCAGAGAAAGATATAGTGAAAGGGACAGGGGGAGAAGAAAGAGAGAGAAAGAAAGGGGGGGAAAAATAAATAAGGGATGGGGTAAGAAGGGGAGGAGGGGCATTAACGGAAGTTAGAGAAGTCAATGTTCTTGCCATCAGGTTGGAGGCTACCCAGACGGAATATAAGGTGTTGTTCCTCTAACCTGAGTATGGCTTCATCTTGACAGTAGAGGAGGCCATGGATAGACATATCCGAATGGGAATAGGATGTGGGATTAAAATGTGTGGCTACTGGGAGATCCTGCTTTCTCTGGCGGACAGAGCATAGGTGCTCAGCGAAACGGTCTCCCAGTCTGCGTCGGGTCTCACCAACATATAGAAGGCCACATTGGGAGCACCGGACACAGTATATCACACCAGCCAACTCACAGGTGAAATGTCACCTCACCTGGAAGGACTGTCTGGGGCCCTAAATGGTGGTGAGGGAGGAAGTGTAAGGGCATATGTAGCACTTGTTCCACTTACAAGGATAAGTGCCGGGAGGGAGAACAGTGGGAAGGGATGGGGGGGACAAATGGACAAGGGAGTCGCCTAGGGAGCGATCCCTGCGGAAAGCAGAACTGGGGGGGGGAGGGAAAGATGTGCATAGTGGTGGGATCCCGTTGGAGGTGGCGGAAGTTACGGAGAATTATATGTTGGACCCGGAGGCTGGTGGGGTGGTAGGTGAAGACAAGGGGAGCCCTATCCCTAGTGGGGTGGCGGGAGGATGGGGTGAGAGCAGATGTGTGTGAAATGGGAGAGATAGGTTTGAGACCAGAGTCGATGGTGGAGGAAGGGAAGCCCCTTCCTTTAAACAAGGAAGAAATCTCCTTTGTCTTGGAATGAAAAGCCTCATCCTGAGAGCAGATGCAACGGAGGTGGAGGAATTGCGAGAAGGGGATGGCATTTTTGCAAGAGATAGGGTGGGAGGAGGAATAGTGCAGGTAGCTGTGAGAGTCCGTAGGCTTATAGTAGACATCAGTAGATAAGCTGTCTCCAGAGATAGAGACAGAAAGATCAAGAAAGGGGAGGGAGGTGTTGGAAATGGACCAGGTAAATTTGAGGGCAGGTTGAAAGTTGGAGGCAAAGTTAATGAAATCAACGAGCTCAGTATGTGTGCAGGAAGCAGCACCAATACAGTTGTGGATGTAGCGAAGGAAAAGTGGGGGACGGATACCGGTATAGGCTTGGAACATTGACTATTCCACAAAGCCCACATAAAGGCAGGCATAGCTGGGACCCATACAGGTGCCCATGGCTACACCTTGAGTTTGGAGGAAGTGGGAGGAGCCAAAGGAGAAATTATTTAGGATAAGGAGTAATTCCGCTAGACGGAGGAGAGTGGTGTTAGAGAGGAACTGGGTAGGTCTGGAATCCAATCTTCTGGTCTCCCCACCCCCTTTCTTTCCCCCTAGGCCTCCCGATCCATGATCCTCTTCCTTCTCCAGCCTTGTATCCCTTTTGCCAATTAACTTTCCAGTTCTTGGCTCCAGCCCTCCCCCTCCTGTCTTCTTCTGTCATTTTGGACTTCAACCTCCCCCTCTCCCTCCCACTTTCAAATCTCTTACTATCTCTTCTTTCGGTTAGTCCTGACGAAGAGTCTTGGCCTGAAACGTTGACTGTACCTCTTCCTATAGATGCTGCCTGGCCTGCTGCGTTCCACCAGCATTTTGTGGGTGTTGTCAGAACATGAGGTTTGTTCCTCTAATTTGCACCCTGGCAATAGAGGAGGCCAGTGTGGAAACGAGAAAGAGAATTATAATGGCATGCAACTGAAAGCTCAGGATATCCATTGGCCTGTGAAACGGTTGTTCAGTTTGTGCTTTGCCTTGGTTAAAGGAAACCACACTGGGTTTCATTAAAATCACTGAATGCAGTACGTGAGGTTGCAAGAATGCGTGTGAACCTTTCCCTCACCTGGAACAGCTATTTAGGTCCATTGACGGTGGGTGAGGGAGGAGGAGTCAGAACAAACAACGCATCTACTGTGAGGGAAGAGGGAAGTGCCAGGGGTAAGGGAAGGGTGGGTTTGGAGGGATGAGGGACATGGGAGTGGAAAGGTGGCGTCCATCGCCCAGGACATGCCCTCTTCTCATTGCTACCATCAGGGTGGAGGTACAGGAGCCTGAAGGCACTCACTCAATGATTCAGGAACAGTTTCTTTCCCTCTGTCACCACATTTCAGAGTGGACATTGAACCCATGAACACAACCTCATTACTTTTTTATTTCTAATTTTGCACTAATTATATATACACACACACACGTACCGTATACTGTATATGTATATAATATACACTTACTGTAATTCAGAGTTATTATGATGTATTGTAATGTACTGCTGCTGCATAGCAACAAACTTCATGACATATACCAGTGATGTTAAAGCTGATTCTGATTTTGATGATATGGCTGGTGGTGAGGATTTGTTGTAGCTAGTGGAAATGATAAAGATGATATACTGGATGTGGAGCCTCATGCCTCATAGGCTGAAGGGGAATTCTCTCTTGGGTTAGGACGAAAGAGGGGTGAGAGCAGAAGCATGAGAAACAGACAACATGTGAGAGTGGGTTCCGTCAACAACTGCAAAAGAGAAGCAATATTTTCTGATAATGGAGAAACGGGGGGAAGGAATGGAATCCTTACAAGAAACAGGATTTAAAGAGATGTAAATGCGAGAAACATTGATATCTCAAACTTTCGCTAATGCCCCACCTCCCCCTCGTACCCCATCCGTTATTTATTTATATACACACATTCTTTCTCTCACTCTCCTTTTTCTCCCTCTGTCCCTCTGACTATACCCCTTGCCCATTCTCTGGGTTTTCCCCCCCTCCCCTTTTCTTTCTCCCTAGGCCCCCTGTCCTGTGATCCTCTCATATCCCTTTTGCCAATCAACTGTCCAGCTCTTGGCTCCATCCCTCCCCCTCCTGTCTTCTCCTATCATTTTGGATCTCCCCTTCCCCCTCCCACTTTCAAGTCTCTTACTAGCTCTTCCTTCAGTTGGTCCTGACGAAGGGTCTTGGCCCGAAACATCGACTGTACCTCTTCCTAGAGATGCTGCGTGGCCTGCTGCGTTCACCAGCAACTTTGATGTGTGTTGTTTAAAGAGATGTAGTTTAAATTGCTTTGAGAGTTGGTTGGTTTATAGTAAATATCAGTGGATAGTTTGTCTCCTGAGTTTGAGGTAGATTTAGAAAAAGGAGAGAAGTGTCAGAAATGGTCCACGTGAATTTGAGAGCAGTGTGGAAGTTGGCAGTGAATTCAAATGGGAGGAATTAGGTTTGTTCATTGTCACTCTGAATTACTAGTTGAGGAGGTACATACATGCTGAATCGGAGCTACTCTAAGTGTTGAGCTACTGTTTTGAGAAAGAGCAGTTGATTATAAATTAAAATCTCTAAATTTAGAGAAATAATTGAAAATACTTTATTGTTGTGAATACTTTATTTGTTCTCCCTTAGATAATTATACATGGTATGATCAACTATTTTGCAAGTTTAGTTTAACAGTTGAAAACATATCGCCTTGAACAGTTCTTACATTTATCTGGGATCTAATTAAAACACTTAAGATCCTAAGGGGGCATGACAGATGTTGAAAAAAAAGTGGAAAATGCTGTGAAAACTCAGCTCGTCAGGCTTCATTTGTGGAAAGGTAAACAGTTAGCAATTTAGGTTGAAACCCTTCATCAGAACCGAGTGAGAGAGAAAGCAAGTTAATCAAAGTTGCAGAGAAACAGATGCAGGGTCTAGATCTGAAATGTCAACCATCACTTTACCTCCTCAGCTTCCAGCATCTGGACTCTCTTGTGTCTCGAATGCTTGTAAGAGATTGAAGTGATGGACAGTTAAGCTCCTTTGTCTATGTAATTTGTTGCCAAAAAGAAACAGCTGGAGGAGCTCAGCAGGTTGAGGAGCATCTGGGGGAAGGAAGGAATTGTCAACATTGGAGTTGAGAGTCTGTATCAGTCCTGATGCTGTTCAACCTTCATTGTATTTTTGCACTCCAGATTACAGAATCTGTAGCCTAGTGTGTCTCTTCATCCTAAAATTGTGAGCCTGGGTGATGTCGTATATGCTGGTCAGGTCAGAATGTATATGCATACGATAAGAAAGATTGAAAATAGAGGGTAGGGGACAGGAAATGGCAAGCACAATTGACCAGTCCTGGTACATTTAGAAAGGAAGGGCAAGTTATCTGAAACTGAAGAATTAAGTATTAATCCCTGCAAACTTTGACAAGAAATGAGATGTTGTTACTTGAGTTTTCAATGGGACTCATTATTATAAAGTAAATCAAAATTCAAAGTAAATTTATTACCAAAGTACATTTGTAACAATATACAACTCTGAGATTCATTTTCTACAGGCATAGTCAATAATCTATAACAGAATAACAACTATAACAGAATCAGTGAAGGACCTCAGCAACTTGGGCATTCAACCAGCGTGCAAAAGACAACAAGCTGAAAATACAAAAAGAATGCACAAACAAATAAATAAATATATACATACCTATGAAAACCTGAGTCCTTTGAAATGAGTCCACAGATTGTGGAAGCATTTCAATGATGGCCAAGTGAAGTTGAGTGCATTTATCCCCTTTGGTTCAAGAGCCTGATGGTTAACTGTTCCTGAACCTGGTGGTGTGAGTTCTGAAAATCCTGCACCTTCTTCCTGATGACAGCAATGAAAAGTGAGCATGACCTGGGTGGCAGGGGTCCCCAATTATGGATACTACTTTCCTGCAACAACACTTTGTGTAGATGGTGCTCAATGGTGGGGAAGGCTTGACCAAGATGGACTGGGCTGTATCCACTACTTTTTGTAGCATTTTCCATTCAAGGGCATTGATGTTTCCATGCCAGTCTATGATGCAACCAGTCAATATACTCTCCACTACATTTCTATAGAAGTGTCATGCCATATCTTTGCAAACTCCTAAGGAAGTAGAGGCACTGCCGTGCTAATGAAGTGCAGAAGGCCACAGACCAAGAAGTGAGAGTAGAATGGGATGGTAAATTAAAGTGGCAGGCAAATGGAAGGTCATGGTCACTCTGGGCTGAGTGTAAGTGCTCTGGAAAACAATCACCTAACTTGTGTTTGCTTTCTCCAATGTCGAGAAGACCACATTGACTAAATGTGGGATACTACACTGGAAGAAGTGAAAATTAATGTAGATATCAGGATATTTTCATTAGTAGGAGAAGCTTGAAAGGAAGGTCATAATTTCAAGATAAGGGCTGGCCATTAAAAATGAAATATGTCATTCCAAATGGTTGAGAATCTCTGAAATTATATACTCCAGAGAGGTGAGGAGGTTATTTAAAGTGGAAATAGATCAATTTTTGAAAAAAATCAGTGAATTGAGGACGATAGGGATCTGGTAAAAAGGAGGTCTGAGGTAGATCAGTCTTGATCATGTAAAATGACACCTGCTCCTATTTTCTTTTTGTACTTGAGTTTGTGGGTAAGGTTACCTTGGACTACCACACAAGGACATTATGACATTCAGAAGCAAGGCACCTGGACTTTAGCTCCTCCACAGGACAGAGCGGTGTGTCAGATGTTCAGCTTGAGGAATAAATGCACCTCATGTTCTCACTGGCATAACTTGACACTGTTGGAATCCACTGTTTTTTAATATTTTTTATAAGATAGTAGTTGATTTAACGTAAGACTAAGGTCATAGTTTAATCATAATTTGTACTTTTTTAAAACAAACTCATGTACTTATCACTATGTGCTGGTTTGTCCCCACTTACTGGCAGAAACCAGTATATCAATTATATTATGGTTTATTACCTTTCTCATTTTTCATTGGCTAAGTATTAGCACATTACCCAAGTGATGTAATTACGCAACCATTGATTGGTTTATTCTTGTCTAAGGAATTCCTCTTAACTCGACTACAAAGGTGATGGATTTTTCAGAGGCGCCATCTTTTTGTCATCTTTGCTTCTCATTGAATCTCTGCTTCAAAGTAAATATGCAAAAAGGTACGTCTGGTCCGTGGGTTGAGATTCTGAATTGTAGAAAAGCTAATTTTGATGGTATCAGAAATGATCTGGCAAGTGTGGATTGGCTGTTTTCTGGCAAAGGTGTACTTGGTAAGGGGGAGGCCTTCAAAAGTAAAATTTTGAGGGTAAAAAGCTTGTACGTCCCTGTCAGAATAAAAGGTAAAGATAACAAGTGTAGAGAACCTTGATTTTCAAGAGATATTGAGGCCTTGGTTAAAAAAAAAAGGTGCATAGCAGGTATACACAGGTAGGAACAAATCAAGTGATTGTGGAGTATAATACGTGCAGGAGAACACTTAAGAAAGAAACCAGGAGTACTAAAAGAAGGCATGAAGTTGCCCTGGCGGACAAGGTGAAGGAGAATCCCAAGGGATTCTACAAATACGCTAAGAGCAAAAGGATTACAAGGGAACGTCCAAAGAATCTGCCCTGTTTTACTATATTTTACTGCGAGAATTTACCTGGTTATCAAATAGAAATAGGATGGTGAATGTCATACCCGGGGGTAAAGGCCTCATGTTTAAACAGGCCTCTTCATCATATTCGGGATCTAAAATTGCAGTTTAACTTGTGGGGGTAATTTTAGATTAGATTAGATTCAACTTTATTGTCATTTTGCCGAGTACAGATACTAAGCCAATGAAATGCATTTAGCATCTGACCAGAAATGCAAAGAATAGTGTTATCTACAAAATAACTGCGAATAAAAACAGTGCCACAGCGCACAAATATAAAAGTACTGAGACAGAACAAAACGGATGCAATACTGCTTAGCGCTGTGATGTGAGGTTCAGCAGGGTCACAGCCTCAGGGAAGAAGCTCTTCCTGTGCCTGCTGGTGTGGGAGCGGAGTCTCCTGTAGTGTCTACCGGATGGGAGGAGAGTAAAAAGTCCATGGTTAGGGTGAGATGCAGCTCTGATAATGCTTTTCGCCCTGCCCAGGCAGCGTTTATGGTAGGAGGAACTGGAGGCTGAGCTATCCAAGAACAGGCACGTCATGCAACCATAGCCACTAGAATGATCTGTCCCAAAATTAGCTCATAATGGATGAAGGTTCCCCACCATAAATCAGTCTTTTCTCTGCACCCTCTCCTTCCCATTAACTGAGCTGTCCTGTTTTTCCAGCACCAGCACTTTTCAGCTGTTTGAGTAGCTACATGCAATCTAGGCGCATTATGATTTGTTAAATTGAAGTTAGGCATATACCATCCCTCAAAGCAATTTCCCTTAATGAATACCAATCTGATCGACAGCCGTGTAGCCTTGTTCTTCTATTGATTATTATTCCCTCCTGTATCCATTCCTGCCTTTTGGCCAGTAATAGCTTTTAAAATTGCTGGTCATTTTATCAAAGCATTCTTTTCCTTCTCATTGAAGGGAATTGGCTTTATGCATAGGAATCCCCATATAGACCCAATAACTAACTGCATTAGCAACACACACAAAATGCTGGTGGAACGCAGCAGGCCAGACGGCATCTATAGGAAGAAACACAGTCAACATTTCGGGCTGAGACCCTTCGTCAGGACTAACTGAAAGAAGATTTGGCTAACTCTAAGAGATTTGAAAGTGAGAGGGGGAGGGGGGATCTGAAATGATAGGAGAGACAGGAGGGGGAGGGATGGAGCTAAGAGCTGGAAAGTTGATTGGCAAAAGAGATACAAGGCTGGAGAAGGGAGAAGATCATGGGAGCGGAGGCCTAGGGAGAAAGAAAGGGGGAGGGGAGCACCGGAGGAGGATGGAGAGCAAGCAAGGAGTTATTGTGAGAGGGAAAGAGAGACAGGTTCCACCAGCATTTTGTGTGTGTTGCTTGAATTTCCAGCATCTGCAGATTTCCTCGTGTTTGCATTTTTAAACTAACTGCATTAGTCTGTGTTGCATATTCATAAACTAAGCCCAAGTAAGTGTTATAGGTTGCCCCCCCCAGCATAATAAACCCCAATAGTGCACACAACTATAGTAATTTCTTCATAGTTCAGTTTTCTGTCTTTCTGTCTTCAGCAGGAGATAACTTGCACTTGGTTCCATGTATCCAATCAGGCATCCTTTGGACTTTCACGACAGTCCTTAGTCATAGTCATAGTCATACTTTATTGATCCCGGGGGAAATTGGTTTTCGTTGGTCCTTGTCACCAGAATCACCTGATATGGTCCATAGGAGAAAGAGAGTCTTTCTTAAGCGTCTTAACATTTTTCCCTGTCTTTTTTTCAAATAGCTCGGGCAGGGGTTCTATCGTAGGATTTCTAGCTATCCCTATAGTCTTAATACTTTCACTGCTTTTTGGTAGCCACTTCAGATTGGTCATTTTAAAGGAATGTACTACCTCTGGTCATAGACAATTTACCAATGTCTGCACTGCCAGTGGGTTGTTTCCTGCCAGGGGTATCCCTGTGCTAGGTTCCCAACTATCTTTAAACTGGGCAATAAAATCAGTAATAGTCTCTCCCTTCTTTTGCTGACATTTAGTACTTTTCCAAAGTCACTGTTGCCTGGCTCTTGCGAGAATGGCATCTTTTGCTCTGTTCAGCCTATCATTCATTCCGTCAGTAGGACTCCCATCACCATTCCCCTTGTTCCCCGGTGGAGGGGTGAAGCCCTCTTGAGGTGCTTTGGGAAATCCTGTTCTATCTCCTGACCAGGAAGTTCCATAGGCTACCTTTAGGTATACCTGGACATCTCCAGGTAATGGATTAAAAATTTGGCAAGTCTGGACCAACCATTTATGGCAGGCGACTGGTTTGCTTCACGAATCATGTTGCATACCTCAGAGCGGGTCCAGGGTTTAAGAATCAGACATTTCTTACTATTATGCGAGGAGCCTGGAACAGAGAGTCTCAGCTATTTGTCATTCCCTCCTTGGCCATTGCTGTTGTTGCCGCTGCTGTTGGTGGTCACAAAGCTGGGACACCCCAACAGCCAATTTTATTTTTTCCATATCATCTGGAAGTTCCAGACAAGGGGGAGAGGATGCTATTTGAGAATGCAGTCTGGTGCCTGAGGGAATTGGAGCTGAGAGTCCTGATGGGGGTACCTTGGCCTTCTGTATAATTCGTTCTTTCTCTTTTTAGGTTTAACCTTTGGAGGCAGGTGACGTTTAGCCACCTCCTCCCATTTATTAAAAAACCACATCATATACCCTAAATCCCAATTAGGGTCTCTGTCCGATAGGTGAAATTTGGAGGGGGAGGGATGAAGCAAAGAGCTAGGACGTTGATTGGTGAAAGAGACAGAAGACCATGGAAGAAAGAAAAAGGGGGAAGGAGCATCAGAGGGAGGCGATGGGCGGGCAAGGAGGTGACATGAGAGACGGAAAAGGGGTTGGGAAATAGTGAAAGGGGGTTGGTGGGAAGGCATTACTGAAAGTTTGAGAAATCAACGTTCATGCCATCAGGTTGGAGACTACCCAAACGGAATGTAGGGTGTTGTCCTCCATCCTAAGTGTGGACTTATCACGACAGTGAGTTGTTTCATCTACTTATACCTTTCTACCTTTTGTGTATTCTTATTCTTTGGTCCCTTTGTCAGAAGATTGGTGGACTGCAATTGAAGGGATGATTTGCCCCTGGGTCCTTTTCCTTGACTCTTACATTGCAACTTACTGTTATTATTACTCATTTCCTCCTTCAGTTACTGTTGAGACAATCTTTTAACAACAATACAAGATCTAATATTCTTTACAGTTAGTATTTACAATTCTTACAGGTAATATTTACGATCGCTTCTCCCCAGTGGTTGGTCACCATCTACCATATACTGGGTCTCCTCTCTTACCTTTTAGTCTAAATTTGCTCTCCCAGAGCTTTCTGTGTCCCTTCTTCCAAAACTTCTCTTGTTCCTTTATTCAAACTCATGGCTGCTCACCAACCGGTATTCAACAGCTCCAGTACCTGTGTCTGGTCTCGATCTCTCTTCCTCAAGCGAGTCTCACAGATTGGCTTGCCCTAGTCTGGTCTTGACTTCTATCTCTCAAGCAAGTCTTGGATTTGTTTGGAATCCCATATCATTGGGATCCTATCCTCGTCACCAAATTACTGTTGAAGATTTACTGTAAGACAATTTACCCTGTTAGCAAACAGAAATGAATTCACAGACCTTGGTATTCTGTTATCCCTTTAATATGTGATCATGGAGACCCGTTGCCTAACGACTCTGCCAATGTCAGGTTATGCCTTAAATTTATACAGTAAATTCTGGGCAGTAGCCAACAGCTAAACATACGCAGCTAAACATACATAGTCAGCAATTTCAAGAAGCACTCGTTAGTTATTAGCCAGTTCACAAATGTTTCCATGCGGTTAACAAAATTAGAACTGCATGTCCACATTCAGTTCCACTATTAGCCAGCAGTCTCGGACGAAGGTTAGCATTATTGACATGATCTATTGCTAGCTATTGTTAGCTAGCACAAGCAAGACAGCGTTCTGCATCTTATCCTTTCAACCGTATGACCCAAATCCTGGGCAATACTTAGCAACACATACAAAATGCTGGAGGAACTTAGGAGGCCAGGCAGCACCTATGGAAAAGAGGACAGTTGATGTTTCGGGCCGAAACCTGAAGTCCTGCTGAAGGGTCTCAGCCTGAAACGTCAACTGTACTCTTATCCTAGATGCTGCCTGAGCTGCTGAGTTCCTCCAGCATTTTTTGTGGGTTGCCTGGATTTCCAGCTGCTGCAGAATTTCTCTTGTTTGTGACAATACTTAGCTAGTCGAGCTTGGCAACAAAATTTAATTTTCTTCCACAGGGACAAAATTGGTCCTCTGGAAGATCAGAATGGTCATCTATGTTTGGAGCCAAAAGAGATGGGGGAGACCTTAAGTCAATTTTTTGCATCTGTACTTACTCGGGAGACAGATACAGAGTTGATAGAAGTGAGGCAAAGTGGCATCAACCTCATGGACCCTATAAGAATTACAGAGGAGGAAGAGGTCGTTTGCTGTCCTGAAAGAAATTAGGGTGGATAAATCCCTAGGGCCTGACAAAGCATTCTCTCAGACCCTATGGGAGGCAAGTGCAGAAATTTCTGGGGCCCTGGCAGAGATACTTAAATCATTCTTAGTGACAGGAGAACTGCCAAAGGATTGGAAAGTAGCCAATGTTCTTTCACTGTTTAAGAAACCAGGAAATTATAGGGTGGTAAGTCTGACATCAATTGTAGAAGGTATTCTACGGTATGGAAGATATATAAGTATTTGGATAGACATGGAGTGATTAAAGATGATCAACATGGCTTCATGTGTGGTGGATTATGTCTAACCAATCTTATAGAGTATTTCGAGGACGTTATCGGGAAATTGGATGAAGGCAAGGCAGTGGATGTTGTCTACAAGATTTATGGAGAGTTATGTTGTCTGCAAGGCATTTGACAGGTTCCTGCATGGGAGGTTGGTCAAAAATATTCAGTAGCTTCAGCATTCAGGGTAGTAAATTGGATTAGACATTGAGAAGCCAGAGAGTGGTAGTAGATGACTCTCTAACTGGGGAACTGTGACTAGTGGTGTGCTACAGGGATTAGTGCTGGGTCTGTTGTTGTTAGTGATCTATATTTACAACCTGGATAATAATTTGGTTAACTGCGGATGACACTAAGATTGGGGATGTAGTGGACAGCGAAGAAAACTATCATGGCTTGCAGCGGGGGTCTGGATCAGCTGGAAAAATGGCAGATAGAATTTAATACAGACAAATGCAAGTTGTAGGACAGACCTAGGTAGGTCTTGCACAGTGAAAGGTAGAGCACTGAGGAGTGTGGTAGCACAAAGGGGTCTGGGAATATAGGTACATAGTTTATTGAAAGTGACATCACAGGTAGATAGGATCATAAAGAAAGCTTTCGGCATTTGGCCTTCATAAATCAATATATTGAGTACAGGAGATGGGATGTTATGTTGAAGTTGTATAAGACCTTGATGAGGCCTAATTTGGAGTATTGTGTGCAATTTTGGTTACTACCTACAGGAAACGTAAACAGGGTTGAAAGAGAACAGAAAAATACTTAAAAGTGTGTCGCCAGGTCTGATGGACCTGAGTTACAAGGAAAGATTGAATAGGTTAGGACTTTATTCCTTGGAGCATAGAAAATTGAGAGGAGATTTGATAGAGGTAAACAAAATTATAAGGGGTATAGATAGGCTAGATGCAAACGGGTATTTTCACTGAGATTGAGTGGGATGATAACCAGAGGTCATGGGTTAAGGGTGAAAGGTGAAACATTTAAGGCGAACATGAGGGGAAACTTCTTTACTCAAAGGGTCATGAGAGCACTGAATGAGCTGCCAGCGCAAGTGGTGCATGTAAGCTCGATTTCAAAGATACATGGATAGTAGGGATATGGAGAGTTATGGTCCTGGTGCAGATCAATGGGAGTAGGCAGTTTTAAAAACTCAAACAACAGGAATTCTGCAGATGCTGGAAATTCAAGCAACACACATCAAAGTTGCTGGTGAACGCAGCAGGCCAGGCAGCATCTCTACGAAGAGGTACAGTCGACCCTTCAGGCCGAGACCCTTCGTCAGGACTAACTGAAGGAAGAGTTAGTAAGAGATTTGAAAGTGGGAGGGGGAGATCGAAAATGATAGGAGAAGACAGGAGGGGGAGGGATGGAGCCAAGATCTGGACAGGTGATTGGCAAAGGGGATATGAGAGGATCATGGGACAGGAGGTTCGGAGAGAAAGACGGAGGGGGGGAACCAGCGGATGGGCAAGGGGTATAGCCAGAGGGACAGAGGGAGAAAAAGAAGAGTGAGAGAAAGAATGTGTGTATATAAATAAATAACGGATGGGGTACAAGGGGGAGGTGGGGCATTAGCGGAAGTTAGAGAAGTCGTTGTTCATGCCATCAGGTTGGAGGCTACCCAGACGGAATATGAGGTATTGTTCCTCCAACCTGAGTGTGGCCTCATCCTTACAGTAGAGGAGGCCGTGGATAGACATGTCAGAATGGGAATGGGATGTGGAATTAAAATGTGTGGCCACTGGGAGATCCTACTTTCTCTGGCGGACAGAGCGTAGGTGTTCAGCAAAGCGGTCTAAATTTAAATGGTTTTGGCATGGACTAGTTTGGCTGAAGAACCTGTTTTTGTGCTGTCCTTTTCTATGACCGATCACTTTTATCTAGTCAATGGCATCAAGTTTATGGAATTGGTAGCATTGACTAAACTTCATATTTCCACTTCCATGTGCTTTCCATATGCATTAATATTCATGTATGTAATCAGAACCATTAATATTAAAGATAATTTTGTTTAAAAAATTAATAACCCAATTAAAAGAAAGATTTATTTCCAAGATTAATAGTGGATTTATTCTGAATTTCAGGTGAATCTGTAAGTGGATTCACACTGAGACGGAACTTGAATTGCCTCTTGCATGTGTGATTTTAACTGTAAGGATGACATATATATGAGAAGGAAACTTAGAAGGAAAAAATAGTAAAAAAGATAAAACATCCCTAGAACAGATGATCTTGCTTTTAATGTTCATCTGTTTTCTCATCTTCATTGAGCAGTCTTCAATAGGTAGGGCAAACTGTCTGAATTCCACATTTCTCTCTGTAGGAAGAGCATGGGCCATTCTCAAATCTATTGTAAACTTCAAAGTTCAAAATATATTTAGAACCATAGAACACTACAGCACAGAAAACAGGCCATTCAGCCCTTCTGGTCTGTGCCAAAACTTTATTCTGCCAGTCCCATTGACCTGCACCCAGTCCATAACCCTCCAGACCTCTCCCATCCATGTATCTATCCAATTTATTCTTAAAATTTAAGAGTGAGCCTGCATTTACCACGTCAGATGGCAGCTCGTTCCACACTCCCACCACTCTCTGAGTGAAGAAGTTCCCCCTAATGTTCCCCCAAACCTTTCCCCTTTCACCCTAAAGCCATGTCCTCTGGTATTTATCTCTCCTAATCTAAGTGGAATGAGCCTACTCGCATTTACTCTGTCTATACCCGTTATAATTTTGTAAACCTCTATCAAATTCCCCCTCATTCTTCTACGCTCCAAGGAATGAAGTCCTAACCTGTTCAATCTTTCCCTGTAACTCAACTCCTGAAGATCCGGCAACGTCCTAGTAAATCTTCTCTGCACTCTTTCAATCTTACTGATATCCATCCTATAGTTAGGTGACCAGAACTGCACACAATACTCCAAATTTGGCCTCACCAATGTCTTGCACAACCTCACCATAACATCGCAACTCCTATACTCAATACTTTGATTTATGAATGCCAGGATGCCAAAAGCCTTCTTTACAACCCTGTCTACCTGTGACGCCACTTTCAGGGAATTATATATCTGATCTCCCAGATCCCTTTGTTCCTCTGCACTCCTCAGTGCCCTAACATTTACTGTGTATGTTCTACCTTGATTTGTCCTTCCAAAATGCAACACCTCACACTTGTCTGCATTAAGTTCCATCTGCCATTTTCTGGCCCATTTTTCCAGTTGGTCCAGATCCCTCTGCAAGCTTTGAAAGCCTTCCTCGCTGTCCACAACACCTCCAATCTTAGTGTCATCAGCAAACTTGCTGATCCAATTTACTACATTATCATCTAGATCATTTATTTTAGACAAAAAACAACAATGGTCCCAGCACAGATCCCTGAGGCACACCACTAGTCACAGGCCTCCAGTCTGAGAAGCAATCATCCACTACCACTCTCTGTCTTCTCCCGCACGGCCAATTTCGAATCCAGTTTACAACCTCTCCATGGATTCCTAGTGTCTGAATCTTCTGAACTAACTTCCCATGTGGGACCTTGTCAAAGGCCTTACTAAAGTCCATGTAGACAACACCTTTCCTTCATCTACTTTCTTGGTAACCTCCTTGAAAAACTACAAGATTCATTAAACACGATCTACCACGCACAAAGGCATGTTGACTATCCTTAATCAGCTGTCCAAATACTTGTATATCTGATCGCTCAGAACATCTTCCAATAATTTACCTACTACTGATGTCAGGCTCACTGGCCTGTAATTACCTGGTTTACTTTTGGAGCTTTTTTTAAACAACGGAACAACATGAGCTACCCTCCAATCCTCCGGCACTGCACCCGTGGCTAAGGACATTTTAAATATTTCTGCCAGGGCCCCTGCAATTTCTACACTAGTCTCTCTCAAGGTCCGAGGAAATATCATGTTAGGCCTGGGGGATTTATCTACATTTATTGGCTGTAAGGCAGCAAGCACCTCCTCCTCTTTAATCTCTATGTTCCATGACACTACTGCTTGTTTCCCTTCCTTCCATATACGCTATGCCAGTTTCCTGAGTAAATACTGATGCAAAAGAACTGTTTAAGATCTCCCCCATCTCGTGAGGCTCCACACATAGACGACCACACTGATCTTCTAGGGGACAAATTTTGTCCCTTACTATCCTTTTCTTCTTAATATACTTGCAGAAACTCTTCGGGTTTACCTTCACATTATCTGCCAAAGCAACTTCATGTCTTCTTTTTGCCTTCCTGATTTCTTTCTTTAGTATTTTCTTGCATTTTCTATACTCTTCAAGTACCTCATTTGTTCCTAGTTGCCTATACCTGCTACACACTGCTCTCTTTTTCTTAACCAGATCACCTATATCCCTTGAAAACCAAGGCTCCCTATGCCTTGTTAACTTTGCCTTTTCCCAGTTGTTTACAATATATATTAATGACTTGGATGAGGAAATTAAATGCAGCATCTCCAAGTTTGCGGATGACACGAAGCTGGGTGGCAGTGTTAGCTGTGAGGAGGATGCTAAGAGGATGCAGGGTGACTTGGATAGGTTGGGTGAGTGGGCAAATTCATGGCAGATGCAATTTAATGTGGATAAATGTGAAGTTATCCACTTTGGTGGCAAAAATAGGAAAACAGATTATTATCTGAATGGTGGCCGATTAGGAAAAGGGGAGGTGCAACGTGACCTGGGTGTCATTATACACCAGTCATTGAAAGTGGGCTTGCAGGTACAGCAGGCGGTGAAAAAGGCGGATGGTATGCTGGCATTTATAGCGAGAGGATTCGAGTACAGGAGCAGGGAGGTACTACTGCAGTTGTACAAGGCCTTGGTGAGACCACACCTGGAGTATTGTGTGCAGTTTTGGTCCCCTAATCTGAGGAAAGACATCCTTGCCATAGAGGGAGTACAGAGAAGGTTCACCAGATTGATTCCTGGGATGGCAGGACTTTCATATGAAGAAAGAATGGATGAACTGGGCTTGTACTCGTTGGAATTTAGAAGATTGAGGGGGGATCTGATTGAAACGTATAAGATCCTAAAGGGATTGGACAGGCTAGATGCAGGAAGATTGTTCCCGATGTTGGGGAAGTCCAGAACGAGGGGTCACAGTTTGAGGATAGAGGGGAAGCCTTTTAGGACTGAGATTAGGAAAAACTTCTTCACACAGAGAGTGGTGAATCTGTGGAATTCTCTGCCACAGGAAACAGTTGAGGCCAGTTCATTGGCTATTTTTAAGAGGGAGTTAGATATGGCCCTTGTGGCTACGGGGGTCAGGGGGTATGGAGGGAAGGCTGGGGCAGGGTTCTGAGTTGGATGATCAGCCATGATCATAATAAATGGCGGTGCAGGCTCGAAGGTCCGAATGGCCTACTCCTGCACCTATTTTCTATGTTTCTATGTTTAATCCTGGCAGGAACATGCAAACTCTGCACTCAAAATTTCACCGTTGAAGGCCTTCCACTTACTGAACACATCCTCGCTAGAAACCAACTTCCCAATCCACCCTTCCTAGATCCTTTCTCTTTTCCACAAAATTGGCCCTTCTCCAATTTAGAACCTCAACTTGAGGACCAGACCTATCTTTTCTTTCTTTTTCAATCTTTTTATTAGTTTCATAAAAATAAACGTAACATGGTAGTAGTACAAAGTTATTGGGAATACATTGTTATAATTAACATGAGTGATTATAAAGCCAGATAACACTTAAATGATAAAACTCCCAATCATATAGGATAAAAATGAATAATGTAAAACAAAGAAAAATATCTAAAAAAAAATTGTGAAAAAGGGGAAAAAAAAATCTGAACAGAATTAATCAACTAAAATAGAAAAAAAAGAGACATGGGCTGTTTTGTAACATCGTTTAAAAAAAAGAGAAAAAGGAAAACCTTAGTGTTGACAACTCCGTTCCTCTCAACCAACATTACAGAGAAGTAAAAGAAGTTTGGAAATGGTCAAATTACATCATATGAAAATGCTGAATAAATGGCCTCCAAGTCTTTTCGAATTTAATAGAGGGGTCATAAACAACACTTCTAATTTTTTCTAATTTTAAACACAACATAGTTTGAGAAAACCAATGAAATGTGGTAGGAGGATTAATCTCTTTCCAATTCAGCAAAATGGATCTTCTAGCCAGTAAAGTAAGAAATACAATCATTCGACAAGCTGAAGAGGTTAAATGATTTGATTCTATCATTGGTAACCCAAAAATAGCAGTAATTGGGTGAGGTTGTAAGTCTATATTCAAAACCGTTGAAATAATATCAAAAATATCTTTCCAATATTTTTTCAACAAAGGACATGACCAAAACATGTGAGTTCAAGAAGCTATCTTGGAGCGACATCTATCACATATAGGATTTATATCCTATATATATATATATATATATATATATATATATATATATATATATATATATATATATATATATATATTTTTAATATATATATATTAAAAAAATCTTTTTTTGATAATGTTGATTCAAAAATTTCTCTATATATATGGCAGAACAAAAACCCTAGGCTGGGTAGAAGGCATTTACAGAAATCTAAAAAAGAGGGAGGGTTAGTGCTCCCGAATCTTATACTATTGGGCAATTAATATTCGATACTTAAAATTTTGGTTACGGGATTTGGATGTAATTTCAAGTCCACATTGGGTAAATCTTGAACGTAATTCATTACAAGGGTTTTCATTGGGTTCTGCTTTAGGGACTTTGCTTCCTTTTATTCTTTCTAAATTGTATAAACAAATGAATAATCCAATAGCTAAGCATACTTTACGTATATGGTTTCAATTTTGAAAATTTTTTGGATTGAACCTATTTATTTTAGCAAGTCCTATTATATCTAATTTCTTTTTTCAACCTTTCACTATGGATCAAGCTTATTTAGATTGGAAAATCAAAGGTATAGTACGATTTCGTGATTTATTTTTGGATAATTGTTTTATGTCCTTTGAACAACTATCTAATAAATATAATTTACGTAGATCTCACTTTTTTAGATATCTACAGGTTAGAAACTTTTTAATTACTGTTTCTTCTAATTTTCCACATTTATATCCAATAGATATTTTGGAATAAATTTTAGTTTTAAATCTTTTTCAGAAAAGTGTTGTAGCAATTATTTATAATATAATTATGAATTTATGTCCTGATGCATCTAATAAAATTAAAACTGATTGGGAAAGAGAATTTAAGATTACAGTACCGATTGAAAAATGGGAAAAAAATTCTTCAATTAGTTAACTCATCCTCTATACGTGCTAAACATGCGTTCATGCAGTTTAAAGTAGTGCCCAGGGCTCATATGTCCAGACCTATCTTTATCCATAATTAACTTGAAACTAATGAGATTATGGTCACTGGACCCAAAATGTTTGCCTATACATACTTCTGTCACCTGACCTGTCTGGTTCCCTAATAGGACACAGGTTCCCTAATAGGAGATCAGGTACTGCATCCTCTCTTGTAGGTACCTCTGTATATTGATCTAGAACACTTTCCTGAACACATTTGACAAACTCCAAGCCATCTAGCCTTTTCACAGTGTGGGAGTCCCAGTCAATATGGCAAAAGTTAAAATCCCCTACTGTTACAACTTTCTGTTTCTTACATCGGTCTGTTATCTCTCTACAGATTTGTTCCTCCAATTCTCTCTAACTATTGGGCGGTCTGTAATACAACCCTATTAGTGTGGTCACAACTTTCCCGTTCCTCAGCTCCACCCATATAGCCTCTGTAGACAAGCCTTCCGGGCTGTCCTGTCTACGCACAGCTGTGAAATTTTCCCTGACTAGTAATGCCACTCTTCTCCCTTTCATTCCTCCCCCTCTATCACATCTGAAACAACAGAACCCTGGAACATTAAACTGCCAGTCCTGCCCCTCCTGCTACCATGTCTCATTAATAGCAATAATGTCGTAATCCCACGTGTCAATCCACGCCCTGAACTCATCTGCCTTACCTACAATACTCCTTGCATTGAAATAGATGCACCTGAGAACATTTCTATCACATACAAACCTTTGATATCTGTCTATACATGCAGTCATCGCATGACCTTTATCCTCCTCCACCTCACTATCTGCTCCAACACCCTGGTTCCCCTCCCCCTGCAAATATAGTTTAAACCCCTCCTCCCCCCGAGCAGAACTAGCAAACCTACTTGCAAGGATGTTAGTCCCCCTCCAGTTCAGGTGCAAACTGTCTCGTCGGAACAGGTCCCACCTTCCCTGGAACAAAGCCCAATTGTCCAGAAACATGAAGCCCTCCCTCCTGCACCATCTCCTTAGCCACGTATTTAGCTGCATTATCTTCCTATTTCTAGCCTCACTAGCACGTGGCACGGGTGGCAATCCTGAGATTGCAACCATGGAGGTCCTGTCCTTCAATTTTGCACCTAGCTCCCGAAACTGTCTTTGCAGGACCTCCTCCTCCTTCCTATCCACGTCATTGGTCCCTACATGGACCCACGACATCTGGCTGCTCACCCTCCCTCTTGAGAATACCAAGAACTTGATCCGAGATATTGCAGTCTTGGTGCCAGAGACGCGGCTACTACAACTTGTCCTTGGTAGGTCATCCCCACTAGCAGTATCCAAAATGGTATACTTATTGTTGATGGGAATGGCCACAGGGTGTTCTGCTCTTTCTGTCTATTCCCCCTTCCCTCTCCTGACAGTCACCCATCCACTTGCCTTCTGATTTTTAGGGTGACTGTCTCCCTGAAACTCCTGTCTATTTCTGCCTCTGCCTCACGAATGATCCGAAGTTCATCCAGCTCCAGCTCCAGTTCCCTAACTTGGTTTGTCAGGAGCTGCAGCTGGATGCACCTTTTGCAGGTGTAGTCATCAGGGACAATTGTGCTCACCCTAACTTCCCACATACTGCAAACGGAGCACTTGACTGCCCTAACTGCTGCCTCCATTACCTACTCCTAAGTTAATTAAATTAATTAAAGGAACTTACCCAGCCTTACCGTGGATTGGAAGGTAGCTAATGTTATCCCACTTTTTAAGAAAGGAGGGAGAGAGAAAACAGGGAATTATAGACCAGTTAGCCTGGCATCAGTGGTGGGGAAGATGCTGGAGTCAAATATAAAAGATGAAATAGCGGCACATCTGGATAGCAGTAACAGGATTGGTCCGAGTCAGCGTGGATTTATGAAGGAGAAATCATGCTTGACTAATCTTCTGGAATTTTTTAAGGATGTAGCTATTAAAATGGACAAGGGAGAGCCAGTGGATGTAGTGTACCTGGACTTTAAGAAAGCCTTTGATAAGGTCCCACATAGGAGGTTAGTGGGCAAAATTGGAGCACATGGTATTGATGGTAGAGTACTGACATGGATAGAAAATTGGTTGGCAGACAGGAAACAAAGAGTAGGGATTAACGGGTCCCTTTCAGATTGGCAGGCAGTGACTAGTGGGGTACCGCAAGGCTTGGTGCTGGGACCGCAGCTATTTACAATATACATTAATGATTTAGATGAAGGGATTAAAAGTAACATTAGCAATTTCGCAGATGACACAAAGCTGGGTGGCAGTGTGAAATGTGAGGAGGATGTTATGTGAATGCAGGGTGACTTGGACAGTTGGGTGAGTGGGCAGATGCATGGCAGATGCAGTTTAATGTGGGTAAATGTGAGGTTATCCACTTTGGTGGCAAGAACGGGAAGGCAGATTATTATCTAAATAGAGTTAAGTTAGGAAAAGGGGAAGCACAAGGAGATGTAGGTGTTCTTGTACATCAGTCACTGAAAGTAAGCATGCAGGTACAGCAGGCAGTGAAGAAAGCTAATGGCATGTTGACCTTCATAACAAGGGGAGCTGAGTATAGGAGCAAAGAGGTCCTTCTGCAGTTGTACAGGGCCCTGATGAGACCACACCTGGAGTATTGTGTGCAGTTTTGGTCTCCAAATTTGAGGAAGGACATTCTTACTATTGAGGGAGTGCAGTGTAGGTTCATAAGGTTAATTCCCGGGATGGCGGGACTGTCATATGTTGAAAGATTGGAGCGACTGGTGTTGCATACACTGGAATTTAGAAGGATGAGGGGGGATCTGATTGAAAGATATAAGAGTATTAAGGGATTGGATATGCTAGAGGCAGGAAACATGTTCCCGATGTTGGGGGAGTCCAGAACCAGAGGCCACAGTTTAAGAATAAGGGGTAAGCCATTTAGAACAGAGTTGAGGAAAAACTTTTTCACCCAGAGAGTTGTGGGTCTATGGAACGCTCTGCCTCAGAAGGCAGTGAAGGCCAATTCTCTGGATGCTTTCAAGAAAGAGTTAGATAGAGCTCTTAGTGATAGCGAAGTCAAGGGATATGGGGAGAAGGCAGAAACGGGGTACTGATTGTGGATGATCAGCCATGATCACAGTGAATGGCAGTGCTGGCTCGAAGGGCCAAATGGCCTACTCCTGCACCTTTGTCTATTACCTCACTGGGAGCAAGCTCGTCCTTAGCCTTTGCTCGCCAAAGCCTTGAAGCTCCACTCCTACCCTGAGCCACTCACACACTGGCGGCTCCTCTTCAGTTACCCCTCCTTTTATTTGTCCCTCCCAATTATCTCAAGTGCTCACTCCCTCTAATCAACTTATCAACACTCTGTTTAACCCTTCAGTTGCCCTCCGCGCTCCTTTTAAAGCACACTCACCTCAGCTGCTCCCCAGTACTCAGCGCTCTCCTGAGCCCCTCGCTTAAGTATGTATAAATTAATTCAGCCTTGAGATTTGTCTGCTTACAGGCAGCCACAAAGCAAGAAATCCAAAAAAAAATTAAAAAACCGACTAAGGCCCAATGTGCAGAGAAAAGGAAAAAAGCACAAATCATGCAAACAATAATAGCAGGCCCAAAGCCTCGGTATCAGTTTTTCATAATAGTGGAGCAAATCGTCATGAAGTTCGCAGACACAAAGCATGTAGCAGCCAGAGCAGTCTCAAAGCCTCAGTGCTGGAGAGGAGGAATTCGTCACGGAGCATTACCGGCTATAGTAAACTTGTAAATTTTGTGACTTGTCCTTGAGCAGAATCAACATTGTACACCATAGGAAGAAAACTATAGTGTTATTTTATATTTGATGTCTTGAAAGACAGGACATCCATGGATTTGATGTGCGATTTTGGCTGTGTTTCAAAAACTAATCAAACTTGATGGTGTATAACATTTCCCTGGTATATGCTTGTGGCACAGATTTTAGATGAAGCATGCATGAGATTTGAATCTTTCATACTTTGTGAAGCTCTGCAGAGAATTACATATTCCACAAGCCTATATCTTCAGTGTAATAGAACAGATAATTGAATATTTATAATGTGCTGTGGCTCATGCAGGCAGCGTATCAAATTTAATAACAAATTTAATAATTAGTTATAATAGATATAACATTGAACTCTGTACTTCTAATAATTATACTTTAATAGATATAACATTGAACTTTGTACATTAACATTATTGTTAGACAAAGACATAGTCTATCATTTTACTTAACTAAACATGGCAAGTAGATGTGATTTGCAGTAGATTACATCATTAACCTTATCTTGCTAAATAACATGAAAACCTAGGAAGACTGTAATGTCCTGGTGAAACCTTTCATCATGCTCCTCATTGACAGTGCTAAAATTTGTTTCGAATTCACTTTATTTCGTACACATGAGGAGTAAAAATCTTTATGTTACATCTCCTTCTAAATGTGCAATGTGCAATTTATAGTAATTTATAGTAAATAGTATGTACAACAGGACAGTCAATATCACATAGAAATACAATTGTATCAGCATGAATTAATCAGTCTGATGGCCTGGTGGAAGAAGCTGTCCCGGAGCCTGTTGGTCCTGGCTTTTATGCTGCGGTACCGTTTCCCGGATGGTAGCAGCTGAAACAGTTTGTGGTTGGGGTGACTCAGGTCCCCAGTGATCCTTCGGGCCCTTTTTACACACCTGTCTTTGTAAATGTACGGAATAGTAGGAAGTTCACAACTACAGATGTGCTGGGCTGTCTGCACCACTCTCTGCAGAGTCCTGCGATTGGGGGAAGTACACTTTCCATATCTGGCAGTGATGCAGCCAGTCAGGGTGCTCTCAGTTGTGCCCCTGTGGAGCGTTTTTAGGATTTGCGTACCCATACCAAACTTCTTCAACAGTCTGAGGTGAAAGAGGCCCTGTTGTACAGACCATGTGAGGGCCTCGGTGATGTGTATGCCGAGGAACTTGAAGCTGTTCACCCTCTCAACCCCAGATCCACTGACGTCAATAGGGGTTAGCCTCTCTCCATTCCTCATGTAATCCACAACCAGCTCTTTTGTTTTTGCGACATTGAGGGAGAGGTTGTTTTCTTGACACCACTGTGTCAGAGTGATGACTTCTTCTCTGTAGGCTGCCTCATTATTATTTGATATTAGGCCAATCAGTGTAGTGTCATAAGCAAATTTAATTAGCAGATTGCAGCTGTGGGTGGCGACACAGTCATAGGTATATAGAGAGTGAAGGAGGGAGCTTAAGACACAGTTCTGAGGGGCACCTATGTTAAGGGTCAGAGGGGCAGAGGTGAGGGAGCCCACTCTTACCACCGTCTGGTGATCTGACAGGAAGTCCACCATCCAGCTACACAAGGCAGGGTGAAGGCTAAGGTCTCTGAGCTTCTTGCCGAGCCTGCAGGGAATTATGTTGTTGAATGCTGAACAGCATTCTCACGTATGCATCCTTCTTTTCCAGGTGTGTAAGGATGGTGTGTAGAGCTGTGGCTGTTGCATCATCTGTTGATCAGTTGTATCGGTAGGTGAGTCATAAGGGGTCCACTGTGAGTGGTGGCAAGCTGTAGATGTCATCCTTGATCAGCCTCTCAAGGCATTTGTTTATTGAGGTGAGTGTGACAGGACGCCAGTCGTTCAGACATGTTACCTTGGTCTTTTTAGGTACAGGGACAATGGTGGACTTTTGAAGCAGGAGGAGCTCTACACTGGAGAGGGAGAGATTAAAAAAAGAAGTCTAAATGGGACTGCAGAAAATGAATCTTTAGTGACACCTCGCACTTCGTGGTTTTGTATGTTTGGAGCACGTTGTCAACCAGCTGCACACAGATTGGTGCTCTGTAGTTGCCAAGAAAATTTTCAACAACATCCTTGGAATGCCTTCCATGCAATTTTCTCCAGTCCCACTAGAAGTTCTTCAAATTGCCTGTCATTGATAACCTGTTTGATTTGTGGACCAACAAAAATGCCTTCCTTAATCTTGGCATTAGTTGTTCTGACTTGAACAATGAATTAAAATAACAAGATAGGCGATTTTTAAAAAAACAGGTAGGTGATAGGGAAATTTCACGGTGATTTCATGATCAGCAGCTCAAAGTCCATAAAACACACCCAAAAGTTTTCAGAAAGTTAAATTGTTGTCCAGTGTTATCGGTGACTGGCTGTCAAGCAGGATGTTGATAATGTGGAACAACCTAATGTATTTGAATACTAAAGATGGGTGGTTAGGCTCCGTTTTGTCAGAGGTGGTCATAGCCTCACATTTTTGAGGGATGGATATTTCTTGCCATTTATTGCCCAAGCCTTGATGCTATGTGCACTTTGTAGCATGTGGGCAATGGCTGCTTCCCTTGCTGAGAAGTCTTAAGTGGAATTTATTGAGACTTGAACACCAGCCTGAGAATTGCTGTTGGAACGGTGTGTGTGTGTGTGTGTGTATATATATATATATATATATATATATATATAGACACACACACACACACAGATATATATATATATTTCATCACCAGAGGCTATAGACGGGTGTGTGGTGTTCAGCAACAAGTTTTAGGATAGGATAGGGATCAAGTGAGAGGGGGAATGACGTATGACACTGAAGATCCTTGTGCCTGAAGCTCAGGAAGGAAGACTTGTCCTGTTAACATACCTCTTCTTTCCTATAAAAGCTGATACCCACATTTCATGTCTTCATCTAATTCCTCCTACAGACAAAAAAAGAACTTCTAGCAAGATACCAAAGGCCAGTACTGCCTTTCTCCTTGTGATTTTTGAAGAATGTCTAGAATAGAGCAATAAATTGTTTGTTTATTAGCTGAAAGCTTCTGGCAATTTCCGGAATAACGTTGTTTTTATGTTGGTGAAGTATTGACTGAATTTTCCAGAAAGTAAATTAGATTAGATTAGATTAGATTAAATCAGATTCAATCCAAAAGTCCTCAAGTCTGTAGTAGCAAGTGAGCCGTACCAGAAGATGTATTTGTAAGTAGCGTTCAGTTCTTGACAGTGATTTGATTACCTCCAGTCAACTGGTTACTGTTGGCAGCAACTGTTCAGTGAGACAGTATCTGGCAATTCAGTTTTGGTACTAAACACCTGTGATTGTGTCAAAAAGCCCTTAGTGTCCCTCCAGGTGTCCATTTCTATTACAAGTTTCAATATCTTTACTGTCTTGCAGTGCACACGTGCTATTGTAGTTTTCAACATGGTTATCTCAGGAGCCCTTGCTCCCTGCTTCACTAAATTTTGATTATCATATGTATAGCACCCTGCCACAACCCCATCTCCCTACATCATTTCTCTTTAAACTTTCTGAAGGCAGTGAGTTGTAATTATGACTGTATGTAACCCCCGGGGTTCTGTCGGCTGTGTGAGTCTAGGGGTGACAATCTCTGGCCCCACCAAACATATGACATTGAGGTGCAAAACCTCGTTTGTGTGAATGCAGCGTGATTTATTACCCGTTACAATACCCCGAAATAACAGACAGTACACCATATGCAATTAAACGATTTAGCTTTGTAATTCTTAATTTGACTAAAGGGTTAGTAAAGTAAAACAAAAAGGGCCCATTTTAATGCAACAGTCTAATGTGCACGTTGGAGCTCACAGTTTCCCTTCCACTGGTCCTCCATCGATTTCCCTGGGCTTTGTCAATTCCCGGCCCCACTCCAAGTCCACTCCTTTCTGGTGTCTACAACCTCTCCTTTCTGGCATCTTCTCTTCCCATCTTCCACCAAACAAAAGACCCAGATCACCTCAGTGTCAGGCACACAGCACAACAACACACTCCCCTCATTGGACGGCTCACATTCCAAAGCACTTGTTATCTCTAACCATAACTCAAACACTGCTGCTACAGAAAGACCATTACGTTAGCAGTGAAACCTTGCCCAGGGTGTTAACATGTATATTCATGTAACCTGGATTGTCCTCACCGCAGAGTCTCAGGTTAGGAGAAAATGAAATCAAAACTGGATTTTCAGTTTAAAGTCAAGACTTTATGCTCTGTCGCTTGGCAGGTTCACCCATGCCAAGCAGGTCAAAGGATAGAGGCCAGATTAAGAGTGGTCCACCAGTCCTCCAGGTTCAGGGGCTCAGCTCAGGGCCAACAACCCTGACTGGTAAAATAAAACTGTCACAGAAACAGCAAAGAAGAATCCTTCTACATCTGAGTGCAATGGTATTCCTGAATCTCCACCCGGGATTTGCATGACTGACAGTAGTGAAACCCAAGAGGAAGCTACTGACATGATGAATGAAGCCCTGAACGCCAGAGATAGAGGACCGGCATTGCTGCTTTAAATGCCAGCAGTGTGAGCAGTAAGTAAGTAGCTTCACATTATATTTTGAAATAGAAGAAAATTACCTGAATAAATTTATTACCAGCCTTTATTTCTTGCTTAAGCTGGGTATTAAAACAGAGGTTATGAATGACATGATAATGGGTTTCATCACTTTAAATTGAAATTGAAAAAAAAAAATTAGCCAGGAAAGGATTTAGTACATGCAAGCATTCATCTTCCACATGGAAAGGTAGGATAATCTATTAATGATCAAAACAATATAACAAATTTTAAACTTGATACTGGTGCCTGTGTTACCTAAAAGCAATAATGATAAGGAAAGACTTGAAATACAAAATATGGGGTCAGAATGTATTTGTCTTTTGCTGCAGGTTATATATGCAACTTCCAAAGTTCACTGTACATTTATTATGTATACATTATGCAACCTTTAGATTTGTCTCCTTGCAGGCAGCCACAAAACAAAGACACCTCAAAAGAACCCATTTAGAAAAAACTGTCAAGCACGCAATGTGCAGAGAGAGAGTGAAAGAAACAAATGATGCAAACAATAAAAGTAAGCAAATAGCATTCACAACTGGAAATTTATGAAAGACACAATGCCAGGCATCATTGCAAAAGCAACAGCTCAATGCAAAGCCGAGTAAACATTGCGAGACCACAGACGCAAAACCAGTCATCACTGCAGTTCTGCACAGAGCTGAGTAAATGTCTCGGAGCAGTGAATAGAACCGGCCTTCGCTTCAACTCCGGTTGTGACACCCTGACGTTTCCAATCTGACCTGGCACTTAAATCATCCAAACATCAAGGCATTCCTACCTCTCGGACCACTCTCAGGCCTGGATCCCGCCGCGGCGATACAGCCTATAGTCGACCTTTCGAATTCAGCCTGGCAGAATCATTGACCAGACATCAGGACTTCCCACACTGTTGGGGATGCCCAGACTCTGCTTTGATTCTTCTTTGATCCTGACTCAGTTTGCCATTACCAGGCCTTCCCTGCGCCAACTGCCACCATTCACTTCCGCTTGCCTCAGCCACCCTTTGAACACCTCTCCATTATTCGTGTTCATTGTTATTAATAAAGTCTCATTAAGTATCTAGTAGCTTCCTTTGTTATTCATTATTTTCTTTAAACATCCAGTTTAAGATGGGTGCTGGTCCCAGATGTTGAAGGGTGTGAGGGAAGAAAAGTGAGTGCAGTTACTACTACAATGGAGAAGGTGCTCAAAAAGCTGAAATTCCTACGTCACCCGAACCAGATGAGCTGCACCCTAGAGTTCTGAACGAGGTAGCGGTAGAGATTGTGGAGGAATTAGTAATGATCTTTCAAAAATCATTAGACTCTGGCGTGGTGCTAGAGGACTGGAAATTTGCAAATGTCACTCCACTCTTTAAGAAAGGAGCAAGGCAGCAGAAGGGAAATTATAGACCTGTTAGTATGACCCCAATGATTGAGAAGATGTTTGAGTATGGAGCACTTGGTGTCCCAGGGCAAGATAGGACAAAGTCAGCATTATTTCCTTAAGGGAAAATCTTGTCTGACGAACCTGCTGGAATTCTTTGAGGAGATTACAAGTAGGATAGATACAGGGAATGTAGTAGATGTTGTATATTTGGACTTTCAGAAAGCCCTTGACAAGGTGCCACACATGTGGCTGCTTACCAAGTTAAGAGCCCATGTTATTACAGGGAAGTTACTGGCATGGTTAGAGCAATGGCTGATTGGTAGAAGGCAGCAACTGGGAATAAAAGGATCCTTTTCTGGTTGGCTGCCAGTGACTAATAGTGTTCCACAGAGGTCAGTGTTGGAGCTGCTTCTTTTTATGTTGTATATCAATGATTTGGATGATGGAATAGATGGCTTTGTTGCCAAGTTTGCAGATGATATGAAGATTGGTGGAAGGGCATGTAGTGTTGAGGAAATAGGTAGGATGCACGAGGATTTATACAGATTTGGAGAATGAGCAAGAAAGTGGCAAATGAAATACAATGTTGAAAAATACATGGTCATGCACTTTGGTAGAAGAAGTTAAAGTGCAGACTATTTTCTAAATGGGCGGAAAATCCAAAAATCTGAGATGCAAAGAGATTTGGGAGTCCTTATGCAGGACACCCTGCAGGTGAACTGGCAGGTAGAGTTGGAGGAGGGGAAGGCAAATACAGCATTAGTATTCATTTCAAGAGGCCTCGAATACATAAGCAGGGATGCAATGCTGAGGCTTTGTAAGGCACTGGTGAGGCCTCACCTTGAGTATTGTGAACAGTTTTGGGCTCTTTAATCTAAGAAAAGGTGTGTTGGCATTGGAGTGAGTTCAGAGGAGGTTCACAAGGATGATTCTGGGAATGAAAGGGTTATCATATGAGGAATGTTTGATAGCTTTGGATGAGATGGGATCTCATTTCGAATGTTGAAAGGCCTTTACATGGTAGATGTGGAAAGGATGTTTCCCATGGTGGGAGTGCCTAGGACAAGAGGGCACAGCCTCAGGATAGAGGAGCGTCTATTTAAAACAGAGGTGCAGAGAAATTTCTTTAGCCAGAGTGGGGTGAACTTGTGGAATTTATTACCACAGGCAGCTGTGGAGGCCAGGTCGTTGGGTATATTTAAGGCAGAGCTTGATAGGTTCTTGATTGGACACGGCATCAAAGGATATGAGAAGGCTAGGGAGTGGGGCTGAAGCGGGGAAAATAAAGGATCAGCCATGATTAAATGGTGGAGCAGCCTCAATGGTCCTGATGGCAGAATTCTGCTCCTATGTTTTAGGGTCATATGGTCTTTGTTTCATGGCTATCTGGAGAAGACAAATTTTAAAGTTGTATAGATATATACTTTGATAATAAATGAACAATGTGATGACTTGGGCAGTTTTGACTCCCGGTTATAGAGTCTTCCTGTCTGCCACGTTGCAGTTTGATGCAGCATTTTAGGATGCTCTCTGCTGCACGTCTGTAGGATGATGTAAATATACAGTAGATGCATATAGTCCAGCTTTCTTCGGCCTCCTCAGAAAGTAGAGGAATTGGTGAGCTTTCCTGATTGTGTAGGATTATGTAGCATATGAAATAAATAAAACAAAACTAAGTTTTAAAACCTTGAAATTTTGAAGTGTTTGGTGAAATTTAGAATCTATTTGCAAAAATTATTTTTTGTGGGCAAAAGTGTTTAGCAGTTATAGTTACTGATAGCTTAAAAAGATAAAAAGCTCAGTTATAGTTTATTCATCAAAGACTGTGACGAGTCATTCAGACTCAAATAATTTTTTTTAAATGATAGTAATGGACTACAAATTATGCACGTTGGGCATGTTCATTTTGGTAAAGGACATCTATAGGGTTAAAAAAAATTCTGACTGCACTTGGGACAGGATTTTAAATTACATCTTCCAGCCAGAGTCCAGGTTGGAACACTCTGCGATCCCTGTGGATGGATGTTGTGTGGGTAGGGCTGAGACATAAACCAGAGATCCCCATGATCAATGATCAAGGTTGGCAGGCCCTGTGAACAAGGCCGGTGAATTCCCAGGTCTGCAAGTCCCAGAATCGGAGGTTTGTGCAGGGAGGCGTGAGGGCTAATGAGCCCCCAGGTTGGCTAGTCTCAGGATTGGAGTTCAAAGCCCATGATTGACAAGATTTGGGCTTGATACAGAATGCCCAAAGACCAAGGTCAATGAGTCTATAAGTTGAGGCCCTTGTCAACTTAACCAACACAGATAAAGTCCAATATCTGTGAGTCTGGCCAGGGACTGGAAGTCGGAGGCCCAGAGGTGGCCTGTCTATGGGCATTAGTGGGAGGGAGGAAGAAAGGGATTTGTTTTACTGTTGTTTTGTTTTGTTGGTTGTCTGGTTCTACTGAAGATCATGAGCATGTTATGTTAGCACTGTAATGTCTCGCTTGGGTTGTGTTGGTTGTGAATGGAAACGATGAATTTCACTGTTGGTTTCGATGTGCATGTCATAGATAAATCTGAATCTGAAACCTTGTCCATGGTTGGTTTGTTGCCTTTAAGCTTCACAGGGCTGACTTGTTCCACTTTTTGTCAAATTGGGGTAACCAGTAACCTTACTTACACCACGTCTACTTACCGTTTCTCCCTTTGTCTGTAGATCAGTATCTCTTGATTAAGTAATGCAGTGATTTTAAAATTGTTTGAAAATCTCCCTACAGCATTACTGTTTCCTTTCATTGAAAGGAGTTACAATTTTACAACAAATGAATGTTGTTTTTCATTTCTACCCAGTTCATGATTCTTGTATCTAATTTCTCCATTGTTGGCAGTTTCGCCTTCAGTTCAATAGACTTTGCTTTTCAGAAACTCAAACCCTACTATTTACCTAAACTTTCCAAATATGCTTTGGCTTACTGTTTTATTGATAGCCCCCTCTGGAATATTTTACATGGTAGTCTTATAGGTTGTTGTATATCTGTGAATATCTCTTTTCTCACTTTTAATTTGCAGTTATTTTATTTTGCACATTCTTTTGGAGAAGGCTGTTCCACAGAAGATGGGACAAATTGGCCCAACTCGTAGCCAGGACAAAAATTAAATCTTGAAATGTAACACCAAAAAACACTTATAATTACTGTCCCATAATTATGGTGCAAACAGACACCTCTGAGTTTGTTTTAAAAGGAAGAGTGCCTTATTTCTGGTAAGATAGTGGTGCATGTGAACAGAGCAGCCTCTCAGGGGCCAACCAAAGGTACTTTTTCCTTTGTGAAGTTTGTTTATGATCTAAGGACAATTCTACTCCGAGAACGTCAGGCATTTCACTTGTGATCACAAGACTCTGTTGGGCAGTGATCATGTAAGTTACCACAGGCCTGTTACCCTTGTCTGGTGGAGGGACAGTTGACATGGGAGCTGTGTAGCCTCAGCTGTAGTGAGAACTTGGCCTCAAGCCTTGGGTTTGCCTGCTGCTGCAGACCAAGTGAGAGACGCAGAAGCACGACAGCATGGTTGAGCTTGGCTGGGACCTGGCCTCGCGCATCGGTGCTGCCCTCCCGTGTTCGAGCAGTGGAACGACAGGCTGGATTGCGTGCATCCGTACACTACCCAGAGACTACCATCGATTGCTGGGCATTGTCACTCAGGGTATGTACTATATATGTTGTTTTTTCGAGTGAATAGGCTTCTTTGCACGATATTTTGAATTATGTTATTTGCTATTTTTGAATGCTTGCTTGCTATCTTGAATGTTTTGCACTGTGGCCCCAGAGGAGCATTGTCTTGTTCAGCTTTATCTATGTATGGTTTTAATGATAATTAAACTTGATTTGATTTGAATGTGGACCTTTGAAAGACTTCATTCAATTTATAAAGGGAAAAATGCTGCTGTTTGTAAAATAAGAGGCGATATTACACTGGCAAATTTGTCTGGAAAATGGTTTTTGTGCCTGTTATGCCATTCTCAGGTTTTAGCTCAGAATCATTATTCTGATAACATATTAACAATTAAATGATTTAAAATGTATTTAATTACTTACAAACTATGAAGGTATGAGGAAATATTAACATAATCGTCGGGGCCTCATTTTGCTGGGAATGGTAAGGTGCTGATTCTAGATGCTCTTCCTTGCCAGATCAGCATTTTTGCAGAATTGTAACTTGAATCATAAGGTAAGGTTCCGCTGTAAAATGCAGGGAATTGGCAATCTGTCCTTATCACGAGGAATTCGGTTGGGAAATTGCGAAGACATCAGGGGTTCTCATGTTCATGCCTACTTGTATGCAAGTTCTGAGTATTGACAGGTGGATTTGGGACTGTCATATGTTGAAAAATTGGAGCAACTGGGGTTGTATACACTGGAATTTAGAAGGATGAGAGGGAACCTGATTGAAACATATAACATTATTAAGGGATTGGACACGCTAGAGGCAGGAAACATGTTCCCGATGTTGGGGGAGTCCAGAACCAGAGGCCACAGTTTAAGAATAAGGGGTAGACAATTTAGAACGGAGTTGAGAAAAAACTTTTTCCCACAGAGGGTTGTGGTTCTGTGGAATGCTCTGCCTCAGAAGGCAGTGGAGGCCAATTCTCTGGATTCTTTCAAAAAAGAGTTAGATAGAGCTCTTAAAGATAGCGGAATGAAGGGATATGGGGAGAAGGCAGGAAAGGGGTACTGATTGTGGATGATCAGCCATGATCACAGTGAATGGTGGTGCTGACTTGAAGGGCTGAATGGCCTACTCCTGCACCTATTGTCTATTTGTTGGCATTCTTCAGGAAAATAAGCTAATATTCCTTAAGTCTTCTTGTGTAATACAACAATCTTAGATTGTTGTTTGTTTGGTTTAATGAGAAATATATTGGTACAGAACTTCCACTGGTAATGGGTGAGCTGTCACTTCCTAGTGTCATCACTGTGCCAATGCACAAGCAACTTTTGTAGCAGAGTGTACCAGAGATCTGAAAGCCACCCTCAGTTAAGTCTTTCTCCTTTGCATAATCCAGTGCTACATTCTATGCAGAGATAATCAACATGGAGCTGCCTGTATGCCAACATCTTAATCTCTTCCATGGCTGTTTTCACTGCAAAATATTGTAGCCATTAAGCCTACTGATGGTTAGCTATTAATTATTAATTATCCTATTAATTGTTGAACAGCTTAGCTGATGAGAAAAATTGATTGTTATCCTCTCAGAACAGCATTTACTTATTCGATGACTTCATTTAATAATAAAATATACTTATGAATGATTATAATAGCTAATTTTTTGCCTTAATCCTACTTGCCTATATTAATATTTTGATTTCTGTAAAAATAATTTAAATTGTATGATGAATCCTTAATTCCTACTTCCTGGTATGTTGTATGATTTCTCTGTTATTTATTTATTGAATGAGACACCGCACAGAACAGGCTCCTTTGGCCCTTCGAACGGTGCTGCCCAGCAACCCCCTATTTAACCCTTGTGTAATCGTGGGACAATTTATAATGACGAATTAACCTACGGACTGGTACGTCCTTGAACAATGGGAGGAAACCTGTGCAGTCATGGGGAGAATGTGCAAACTCGTTATAGGCAGTAGTGGGAATTGAACCTTGGTCTGCTGGTACTGTAAAGTGTTGTGCTAACCACTATGTTACCACACTACCTGCTTGCTGAATTCCCTCTTCTTTACAGCACAGGCCACAATAGAATGTATCAATGGTACCTAGCCTTCTAAATCTGCAATGGACATTGCTAGAGCCATTCTTTCTCCAGTGATCGTGGGCCACGAAAATGGTTGGAAGATGTAAATGCAGTTTGGAAATCTTTAGCTATTGTTTCTGAGGTAAGTCAGTAAGTAAAGTAAGTATAAAGTACATTGTCATTGGGTATGTTATCTCAGTTATGTTTGAATGAGGTACTAAATTGTACTAATACGCATCTTTGTGCATTTGTCAATGAAACAATGCTTAGATCAGGGGTTCCCAACCTTTTTTTTGCCATGGACCCATACCATTAACTGAGTGGTCTGTGGACCCCAGGCTGGAAACCCCTGGTTTAGAATAATTTCGTTTTTTTTAGTTACCGTTTATCATATGGAAAAGGATATTTATATTATTTTTAAATAATTTAAATATGTTTCATTTGCATTTATCTCTTATATCTTCAGATAAATCAACCCTAAAAACAAAATCCCAGAGAACTGCCTATGCTATTTTAAATTGCTTAATTCAAATTAAAGGTACTTTACTCTTACAATGATAGCTTATTTACAATGATCACTTTCTATTGTAGACTAAATTTCAATGTGATCTCATATCATTAAGTATTTTCAATGCATTTTTGAAAATATCCTTAAGTGCAAATGTTAGTCAGGTGAAATCCATTTTCTCTGTGGCAGTATGTTGTCAAACCATGGCAAGTTCCATTAGGGTGAGTTGCACAAGAGCTATGGTACAGTGTGTTGGAATACCATCTCAGTTAAGAGCTTCTCTTAACAAGCCAAGGACATATTTGTTCCTTTCTTTTGATTGACATCTTTCCCTTTAAGTGCCTTTGACTTTGTAAACACTAGGAATGTAAATATTCTGATGTAATTACAAATTATTCAGCAATGTTAAATAACACATTTTAAATATCAACAGAATACACATCGAATCATTAGTAGTATTTTATTTTTGTGCTACTCAGTAATAATGTCCAATGTAGCTACTTAAGTCTTCTTGCAAAATATTCTACCGGATAACTTAGTAGTTTAAAAATGTCACCCTTCAAAGCGTCTCCCCACTCAGCTACTGAATCACAACAAAATATTATAAATGGCAAGGGTGAAGGAAGGAAAATAATATAAGACTGACAATTTGTTCTTTTTTTAACTATAATATTTGGTTTGGTAATAAGATAAAATAAACCTTTCCTTAAAAGATTTTGTAAAAACCATTCATATTCTACATATTTACAAATGAAAAATTAGCGTTCTGAGAGTTGAAGAACTGGTTAAATTTTCAGAATACAATCTTGTTCAATCATTAAGAGTCTCATTGTTCTTAAAGATTTTGGCCACATGATGGCACACTTGTAATTGTTGAGCATGGAATGTAACATATTGTGAACTTCCACGTGTGAATTTGTGGCTTGAAAATTGTTAATTACTTTGCATTACTCAACTATAATATAGGATAGTTTCCTCAGGGATTATTTCCATCATGGCTCCACAGAAGGGCTACTGTAGTATTGCCAGAGTGCTTTTAGTCATTATGGCAGTTAATGTACCTATTGAAATACAAACCAGCTCACACAAAATGCTGGAAGAACTCAGTAGGTCAGGCAGCATCTATGGAAAAGAGTAAACAGTCGGCGTTTCAGGCCGAGACCCTTCATCGGGACTGAACAGGAAGGAAGAAGACACCAGCATAAAAAAGGTGGGGTGAGGGGAAGGGAAGGAGGATAGCTGGAGGGTGATAGATGAAGCCAGGTGGATGGGAAAGGTAAAGGACTGGAGAGGAAGGAATCGGGTAAGAGAGGAGAGTGGATCATAGGAGAAAGGAAAGTAGGAAGGAACCCAGGGGAAAGTGACATGCTGAAGGCCAGAGTGGGCAATATAGGGAGGGATGGGAAAAATGTTTTACCAGAAGGTGAAATCAATATTCATGCCATCGGGTCAGAGGCAACCCAGACGGAATATAAGGTGTTGCTCCTGCACCTTGAGGATGGCCTCATCATGGACTGACAGGCTTCACCTGACTGACTGACTGTAAAAGCTTTTATAAATATGTAAAAAGGAAAAGACTGGTAAAGACAAATGTCGGTCCCCTACAGACAGAAACAGGTGAATTGATTATGGGGAGCAAGGATATGGCAGACCAATTGAATAATTACTTTGGTTCTGTCTTCACTAAGGAGGACATAAATAATCTTCCAGAAATAGTAGGGGACAGAGGGTCCAGTGAGATGGAGGAACTGAGCGAAATACATGTTAGTAGGGAAGTGGTGTTAGGTAAATTGAAGGGATTGAAGGCAGATAAATCCCCAGGGCCAGATAGTCTGCATCCTAGAGTGCTTAAGGAAGTAGCCCAAGAAATAGTGGATGCATTAGTGATAATTTTTCAAAACTCATTAGATTCTGGACTAGTTCCTGAGGATTGGAGGGTGGCTAATGTAACCCCACTTTTTAAAAAAGGAGGGAGAGAGAAACCGGGGAATTATAGACCGGTTAGCCTAACGTCGGTGGTGGGGAAACTGCTGGAGTCAGTTATCAAAGATGTGATAACAGCACATTTGGAAAGCGGTGAAATGATCGGACAAAGTCAGCATGGATTTGTGTAAGGAAAATCATGTCTGACGAATCTCATAGAATTTTTTGAGGATGTAACTAGTAGGGTGGATAGGGGAGAACCAGTGGATGTGGTATATTTGGATTTTCATAAGGCTTTTGACAATTTCCACACAGGAGATTAGTGTGTAAACTTAAAGCACACGGTATTGGGGGTAAGGTATTGATGTGGATGGAGAATTGATTAGCAGACAGGAAGCAAAGAGTGGGAATAAACGGGACCTTTTCAGAATGGCAGGCGGTGACTAGTGGGGTACCGCAAGGCTCAGTGCTGGGACCCCAGTTGTTTACAATATATATTAATGACTTGGATGAGGGAATTAAATGCAGCATCTCCAAGTTTGCGGATGACACGAAGCTGGGCGGCAGTGTTAGCTGTGAGGAGGATGCAGAGTGACTTGGATGGGTTGGGTGAGTGGGCAAATTCATGGTAGATGCAATTTAATGTGGATAAATGTGAAGTTATCCACTTTGGTGGCAAAAATAGGAAAACAGATTATTATCTGAATGGTGGCCGATTAGGAAAAGGGGAGGTGCAACGTGACCTGGGTGTCATTATACACCAGTCATTGAAAGTGGGCATGCAGGTACAGCAGGCGGTGAAAAAGGTGAATGGTATGCTGGCATTTATAGCGAGAGGATTCAAATACAGGAGCAGGAAGGTACTACTGCAGTTGTACAAGGCCTTGGTGAGACCACACCTGGAGTATTGTGTGCAGTTTTGGTCCCCTAATCTGAGGAAAGACATCCTTGCCATAGAGGGAGTACAAAGAAGGTTCACCAGATTGATTCCTGGGATGGCAGGACTTTCATATGAAGAAGGACTGGATGAACTGGGCTTGTACTCGTTGGAATTTAGAAGATTGAGGGGGGATCTGATTGAAACGTATAAAATCCTAAAGGGATTGGACAGGCTAGATGCAGGAAGATTGTTCCCGATGTTGGGGAAGTCCAGAATGAGGGGTCACAGTTTGAGGATAGAGGGGAAGCCTTTTAGGACCGAGATTAGGAAAATCTTCTTCACACAGAGAGTGGTGAATCTGTGGAATTCTCTGCCACAGGAAACAGTTGAGGCCAGTTCATTGGCTATATTTAAGAGGGAGTTAGATATGGCCCTTGTGGCTAAAGGGATCAGGGGGTATGGAGGGAAGGCTGGGGCGGGGTTCTGAGTTGGATGATCAGCCATGATCATAATAAATGGCGGTGCAGGCTCGAAGGGCCGAATGGCCTACTCCTGCACCTATTTTCTATGTTTCTATGAAAGTTCTCATGCCAGATGATGATCTGATCTCTGCTAAATTGAAAAATATTATATTGTTAGATACAATTGAAGTATAGAAAATTTTGATTTTCAAACTGTCAGTAACTCAGTGACAAATCGTGACAGACAATACCACAGCTGTATTTGCAAAGGTATTCTACGTTGTAACAGCAGTGCTCAGTCAGGACAGACTGGAGAGCTCGTCTAGTGAGGCTTTATGGGTAGAATTGAGGAAAATGAAAGGCATGACCACATTAATGGGATTATATTATAAAACACTCAAAAGTCTATGGGATTTAGAGGAGCAAATTTGTAGAAAGGTCGCAGACAGTTAAGAAATATATGGTTGTGATAGTAGATGATTTTAACTTTCTACGTATTGTCTGTGACTCATACTGTAAAATGGCTGGATGGGAAAGTGTTTGTCAAATGTTTTCAAGAAAGTTTCCTTAATTTGCACATAGAAGTCCTTGTTAGAGGGAGTGTGATACTAGATCTCCTATTATGAAATGGGATGGGGGAACACTTTGCATTTAGAGATTATAATGACATTAGCTTCAAGGCCAATTTTGATGCTATCTGAAAGAATCTATCAAATGTGCATTGGGACAGGTTGTTTCCTGGCAAAAATATACTTGGTAAGAGGGAAGCCTTCAAAAGTGACGTTTTGAGAGTGTAGAGTTTGTATATTTTTGTCAGAATAAAAGGTAAGGATAACAAGTTTAGGGAACCTTGGTTTTCCAGAGATATCGAGGCCCTATTTTAGAAATAAGATAATGCATAGCAGATATAGCAGGTAGGAACAAATAAGGTACTTGGGTACAAGAAATGCAAGAGAACACTTAAGAAGGAAATCAGGAGGGCTGAAATAAGACATGAGACAAGGTAAAGGACAGTCCCAAGGGCTTCTACAGATATATTAAGAGCAAAAGGATAGCAAGGGACAAAGTTAGTCCTCTGGAAGATCAGAGTGGTAATCTATGTGTAGGGTCAAAAGAGTTGGGAGAAATCTTGGAATGGAATTTTGACATCTGTATTTACTTGGGAAATGTACACAAAATTTATAGGTCTGAGGCAACAGAGCAGCAAGGTCATGGACCCTATGCAGATTACAGAGGAGGAGGTGGTTTCTGTCTTGAGGCAAATCAGGGTGGATGAATTCCCAGGGCCTGACAAAGTGTTCCTTTGGACCCTGTGGGAGGTTAGTGCAGAAATTACAAGGGCTCTTTCAGAGATATGTAAAAGATCCTTAGCCCTGGATAAGGTACTAGAGGATTGGAAAAGAGCTAATGTTGTTCTGCTGTTTAAGAAAGGCTCTAAGAATAAGAACGGAAATTATAGGCTGGTGAGCCTGACATTAGTGATGGGAAAGTTATTGGAAGGTACTATAAGTTAACGGATATGTAGGTATTTGGATAGCCAGGGACTGATTAGGGATAGTTAACATGACTTTATGTGTGGTAATTTATGTATACCCAATTTTGTAGAGTATTTTGAGGAAGTTACCAGGAAAGCTGACGATAACAAGGTAGTGGATGTTGTCTTCATGGTCTTCAGCAAGGTCCTTGACAAGGTCCTACATAGGAGGTTGGCCAAGAAGGTTCAATCACTTGGCACTCGAGAGGAGGTGATAAATTGGATTGGGCGTTGATTTTGCAGAAGAAGCCAGAGAGTGGTAGTTGAGTGTTGCCTCTCTGACTGGAGGCCTGTGACTAGTGGTGAGCCACAGGGATCAGTGCCGGGTCTGTTGCTGTCTATCATCTATATCAACAATCTGGATGATAATGTGGTTAACTGGATCACCGGATTTGTAGATGACACCAAGATGGGGGCTTTAGTGGACAGTGAGGATGACTATCATGGTTTGCAGTGGAATCTGGACCAGCTGGAGAAATGGGCTGAAAAATGGCAGATGGAATTTAAAGCAGACAACTGTGAAGTGTTGCACTTTGGGAGGACTAACCAGAGTAGGTCTTGCACATTGAGTGGGAGGGTATACAGTGTGATAGAACAGAAGGATTGATGAGTACAGGTCCATAATTCCTCAAAAGTGGAGTCACAGGTAGATAGTATCATAAAGAAATCTTTTGGCATATTGGCCTTCATAATGTCAATGTATTGAGTATAGGAATTGGGATGTTGTTTTGAAATTGTATGAGATACTGGTGAGGCCTAAGTTGGAGGAAAGATGTAAATAAGGTTGAAAGAGTTCAGAGATAATTTACAAGGATGTTGCCAGGAGTTGAGGACCTGAGTTGTAGGAGAAGGATGAATAGGGCAGGACTTCATTTCCTGAAGCATAGAATATTGAGTGGTACACAAAATTATGAGGAGAATAGATAGGGTAAATGCAATCAGGGTTTTTCCACTGAAGTTGGGTGAGAGTAGAACTAGAAGTCATGGGTTTAAGGGTGAAGGGTGAAATGTTTAAGTGGAACACGAGGGGAAACTGCTTCACTCAGAGAGTGGTTGGGGTGAGGAGTGAGCTGTCAGTGCAAGTGGTGGCTGTGGGGTTGATTACATGAGATTTGAACAGACGGAAGGCTATGATCTGGGTGCAGGTCAATTGGACTAGGCAGTTGAATAGTTTTACACAGACTAGATGGGCCGAAAGGCCTGTTTCTGTGCTGTAGTTTTCTATGACTATGACTCTGACTCTAAAGAGAATTGTATAAATTCTATTTATTTATTATGATATAAAGAGAACTTGGTTTTAAATCTGCAAATCACAATGTCTGACAAAAGGATGCACATAATAATTTTATGCCACATTTTGTGCAAATGATAGAACAAAATTAAAAATAAAATAAATATGTGCATTTTCAATGTTTGTTCATACTTCAGTTATTATTAACATATACAGTAGTGAGGCCAAATAAAACACACATGCATAAAAGCTGTAGGTGTAAGTGACATTTGCACAATTGGAATTCTGCTTTTTTAAGGTGTACTAACGATTTGATGCGCTCCCAAAACAGTTTTGCTGTTCCTTTTCAGATAATCTTGGACCTGGCACATGATTTTCAAGTCCTTTTTGCCAGTTATCAGATTTGTAATCTCTATAATGTGCTGTTCCTGTAAATTTCTTGTAGTTGCCCTCTCACTTCCACATTTCCACTAACAGTGGTATTTGATGCGGGGTTTTGAGTGTTCCAGACTGTTAGTTTTGTCTTTACAAAGATCCTCAGAGAATTGTTCCTCATTTTATTCATCCTCCTCTGGTTCTTTCTGTAATACAGGCATTTCTTGCTTGAGGCACTCCCTGAAGAAGTTGAGGATTGCACTGTACATATGCCGTTTGCTTTTTTCATCTGTAATAAAGTGGCCTTCATCTGGGTAAATCTGTCTCACAAGTAAAGGAGTATTGGGTAAGAAATGATGAAATGTTGTTAAGAACATATTAATGTATTTTAAATGTGACCACACATGGGTTTAGAATGATTAGAATTTAATAAGAGATTCTGCCAATTAACAAAATTCCTGTATGTCATAAACACAGATATTCTACAGATGCTGGAATTTCAGAGTAAAACGCACAAAATGCTGGAGGAGTTACAGGTCAGTCAGCATCTATTGAAATAAATAAACAGTCGATGTTTCGGGCCGAGAGCCTTCATCAGGGCTCACGTCATTGTATATTTAATGACTTGGATGAGGGAATTAAATGCAGCATTTCCAAGTTTGCGGATGACACGAAGCTGGGCGGCAGTGTTAGCTGTGAGGAGGATGCAGGGTGACTTGGATAGGTTAGGTGAGTGGGCAAATTCATGGCAGATGCAATTTAATGTGGATAAATGTGAAGTTATCCACTTTGGTGGCAAAAATAGGAAAACAGATTATTATCTGAATGGTGGCCGATTAGGAAAAGGGGAGGTGCAACGAGACCTGGGTGTCATTATACACCAGTCATTGAAAGTGGGCATGCAGGTACAGCAGGCGGTGAAAAAGGCTGGCATTTATAGCGAGAGGATTCGAGTACAGGAGCAGGAAGGTACTACTGCAGTTGTACAAGGCCTTGGTGAGACCACACCTGGAGTATTGTGTGCAGTTTTGGTCCCCTAATCTGAGGAAAGACATCCTTGCCATAGAGGGAGTACAAAGAAGGTTCACCAGATTGATTCCTGGGATGGCAGGACTTTCATATGAAGAAAGACTGGATGAACTGGGCTTGTACTCGTTGGAATTTAGAAGATTGAGGGGGGATCTGATTGAAACGTATAAAATCCTAAAGGGATTGGACAGGCTAGATGCAGGAAGATTGTTCCCGATGTTGGGGAAGTCCAGAATGAGGGGTCACAGTTTGAGGATAGAGGGGAAGCCTTTTAGGACCGAGATGAGGAAAAACTTCTTCACACAGAGAGTGGTGAATCTGTGGAATTCTCTGCCACAGGAAACAGTTGAGGCCAGTTCATTGGCTATATTTAAGAGGGAGTTAGATATGGCCCTTGTGGCTAAAGGGATCAGGGGGTATGGAGGGAAGGCTGGTACAGGGTTCTGAGTTGGATGATCAGCCATGATCATACTGAATGGCGGTGCAGACTCGAAGGGCCGAATGGCCTACTCCTGCACCTATTTTCTATGATTATCAGGGGTCAGGAAGTGAAGTGCTCTTTAAACTTTGTTAAAGAAAAAACAGTTAAGAACAATTTTGAAAATACTGCTTTTTCCACCACAGTTATATTTGTCCATGTAAGATTAAGGAAACATATTTAAGAATTTAGTTGTCACTGGTTATTTTAATTACGGCATTCAAAAGACACATGGATAGATTGAGAGGGAAATGGATAAACTCGAATGCTACTTGGTCAACACAGATGGGCTGAAGGGCCTTTTTTTGTTGTAGTACACTATAAAAATAGTCTAATGCTCCACATTCATTGCACCTGCTTAATATTTCAGTCATTCAAAATTAAGTTAACAATTTTTGGGCACTTTAAAGAATATTAAGAAACCTACCTACTGGGACATATTGTCTGGTCATTAATGATCATCATATCAATGCTCAGATTCTCTTCCTTCAATGTTCTGTACTTAAGCTTTATCTCACTTTAAGGTTGTAGATCCCTTTGACTAATTCAAAGATCAGCTTGTCTTCCTTCTTGTTGGTGTTGCTTAATCTGAAGTTCTAATACTTCCCCACTTTCACTTAACTCTACCTTCCCCAGCACCAAGGCTGCAGTTTGTGGGGTAACTTACCAAATTTTAACATCTGGTGTTTTAATACTATTACACAACTGAAATAATACTATAAGAGATAGGAACAGAAGTAGGCCCATTGAATCTGCTCCACCATTTCTCCATGGCTGGTTTATCCCTCACAAATCCATTCTCCTTTGACACCCTTATTAGTCAAGAACCTATCAACCTCTACTTTAAATATACCTCATGACATGGCCTCCACTGCTGTCTGTGGCAATGAATTCCACAGATTCAGCACAAACTAGTTTAAGAAGTTCCTCTTCATTTCTGTTCTAACGAATGTCCTGTTCTGAGGCTGTGTACTTTGTCCTGGACTCCTCCCAACAAAGGAAACATCTTCTCCACATCCACTTTATTTAGGCCTTCCAATATTTGATATGTTTCAATGAGACTTCCCCTCATCCTTATAAACTGTAGTAACTACAGACCCAGAGCCATCAAGCACTCCTCATATATTCACCCTTTCATTCCTAGGATCATTCTTCAGAACCTCCTCTGGACCCTCTCTAATGTGAGCATATCCTTTCTTAGATAAAGGGCCCAAAAGTTCTCACAATAATCCAAGTGCGGTCTGACCACTGGCTTATAAAGCCTCAGCATTGCACCCTTGCTTTATATTCTAGTCCTCTTGAAATCAATGCTAATAATGTGTTTGCCTTCCTTACGACTGACTCAACTTCCAGGATAACCTTTAGGGGATTCTGCACAAGGACTCCCAAGTCCCTTGGCACCTCTGATTTCTGAATCTGCTGCCCATTTAGAAAATAGATTATGCCCTCATCCTAAAGTGCATGACTATACACTACCCTAAACTGCATTTCGTCTGCACTGCTTTGCACATTCTCTGATTCTAGGTCCTTCTGCAAATCCATGCTTCCTCAACATTAACCCTAACCCACTCTTTGCCTCCTACCAGTCAGCTAATCATCTATCTATGCTAACACGAGGAAATCTGCAGATGCTGGAAACTCAAGCAACACACATCAAAGTTGCTGGTGAACGCAACAGGCCAGGCAACATCTCTAGGAAGAGGTACAGTTGACGTTTCGGGCCGAGACCCTTCGCCAGTCTCATGTGCAACACTTTGTCAAAGGCCTTTTGAAAATCTAAGTAAATAACATTCACTGACTCTCCTTTGTCTATCCTGTCTGTTGTTTCCTCAAAGAATTCCAACAGCTTTGTCAGGAAAGCCTTCCCCTTAAGGAAAGCATACTGACTTTGGCCTGTTTTATCATGTGCCTCTTATACCCCAAAACCTCATCCTTAATACTGTAATGGGCTCCAAAATCTTTCCACTGTTATCAGGTTAAGTATGTAAATAAAATGAAGTAATGGAACATCATGGTCTAAGAACTCAGAGGAATATGTTGATGCTCCTGCTCAGCATTTAAAAGGATTACTCTGTTCAGTGATTTAAAACTATTGAATATTATTCTCCTAATATCAGTATACAAGTATTATAAACATGATACCTGCATAGTGTAGTTTCTTTCAGCTTTCATCAAGTGTTGTATCAGCTCTGCTGTGTGTTGAAAATGTACATTTGCTGTAATAAAGCAAAAATAAAATATTTTTATTAATATTTAATCAAAGCTGATTGTACTGCAGCTAATAAAGTTGATTTTAATGAACCTAATTTAATTATACACAACTTTAACATTTATTAAATTATCAAAGTTATTAAGATAGACATAAATCTGTTGAATGTTTGTTTTAGAAGTTTTGAGTCTTTTAATCCCCTAGCTGATTCAAGCTGAATACCGTGTGTAATCTTACCCACCTTAGTTCAGCAAACATCGTTTGCTGGTTCACTGGGCTGAATTGTGCAAGTTACAGAAACATGCCCTTGTTTTCCATCTCTCCAGGCACTTCCCTCTTGATTTATGCAGTGGACAAAGTACCTGAAGAAATATTCAATCTATCCAGTCAATGTGGAAGAGAAAGGTGGTGGAGTATTTTGTGTAACACAGCAGTCTTTCTGATAAAGTATGGGCAGAGTGTCATTGAGCAATGGGTTGCAGAATTAGAATGGCAACCTATCTCCAACCAAAGATGGTTGTGACAGTTGAAGAAAATAGTAGGTCACGGTATTCTAAAACATCTGACACTGTTCTGCTGCTTGCTAGCAAGAGATTGTGGATTTGAGAGATGTTATATGGGGCATCAAAGTTTCACTTGGCAGGTAGTACACATTAAGACTGCTGTCCACTGGTTGTGGAAGCAGTTGATATTCTATCACTCAAGACAGCATCTTTGTCTGAGAGAGTGCCAAGTGTTTGAGTAATATTGGAACTGTGCTAATCCAGGCAAATTCTAAGTATTCTGTCAAACTCCTGACTGGGGAAGTTTTCGGGAAGGATAACTCCGTCACCTGACTCGCTATTTTAGCAAGTTGTGAGCCTAGATACGTTTCTAATATTGATGAAGTAGTTTCTGAGCTTTTGATGTCCTCCCACCAGCTCAGCCATTTTCCTTTTGTGGACATTTGATTCCCGGTGTGGAATACCTTCCCCGTCAGAGGACAGAACTGAATTTTACTAATGCTTTCTAATGTAATCTTTGGTCCACAACTGCCTTGATGCTTGATTCTTACCTTGTATGTTAAATTAATTTCTTATTAATATTTGGATCAAAGCTGACGTAACGTCAAGACTCAATTAGTTTTGGCAAAACCCAAATTGAGCATTGTTAAATAATAATCTCCCTCCTGGCACTTATCCTTGCAAACATCCCCTACACCTCTTCCCTCTCTCCAATTCAGGACGTTGGGCTCATCTGTTGTATCTAGTGCTCTTGGTGTGGCCTTCTGTGTATCGATGAAACCCAACGTAGATTGGGAAACACCTTCACTGAGCACCTATCACCCAGAAAAAGCAGGATCTCAGTGGCCACCCATTTTAATTTTACAAACGTTTGTACTTCCCTTTCTGATATATCATTCCGTGGCCTCCTCGACTGTTGCGATGAGACCACACTCAGATTGGAGGAGCAACACCTTATATTCTGTCTGGGCAGTCTCCAACCTGATGGCATGAACATCAACTTCATGAACTTCTGGTAAATGCCCCCCTCACCTTCACCACTCCCCATTTCCATTTTCCTCTCTCACCTTATCTCCTTACCTGCCCATCACCACCCTCTGGTGCTCCTCCATGTTCTCTTCCTTCCATGCTCTTCTGTCCTCTCCTATCAGATTCACCCTTCTCCATTTCTTTATCTCTCTCACCAATTGACTTCCCAGCTCTTTATTTCACCCCTCCATCTCTCTTGGTTTCAACTATCACCTACTATCTTGTACTACTTCATCCCCTCCCCCAACTTATTACACTGACTTCTCATCTTATTTTCTCCAGTCCCAAAGAAGGGTCTCAGCCTGAAACATCAAATGTTTATTCATTTCCATAGATGCTACCTGGCCTGCTGAGTTCCTCCAGCGCTTTGTGTATGTTGCTTGGATTTCCAGCAGCTGCAGATTTTCTCTTGATGGCTAAATAAATGTGGCTTGACAGCACTGCTCCTAAACTCACCCTACGATTGATGAAGGCTAATACACCGTATGCCTTCTTAACCAGAATCAACCTGCGTAGCAGCTTTGAGTGTCCTACGGACTCGAACCCCAAAATCCCTTTAATCCTCCACACTGCCAAGAGTCTTACCATTAATACTATATCCTGCCATCATATTTGACCTACCAAAATGAACCACCTCACACTTATCTGGGTTGAATTCCATCTACCATTTCTCAGCCCAGTTTTGCATCCTATCGATGTCCTCTGACAGCCCTTCACACTATCCACAACACCCCCAACCTTTGTGTCATCAGCAAATTTACTAACCCAGCCCTTCACTTCTTCATCCAGGTCATTGTAAAAATCATGAAGAGTCAAGGTCCCAGAACAGATCTCTGAGGCACACCGCTGGTCACTGACCTCCATGCAGAATATGACCCATCTACAACCACTTTGTGCCTTCTGTGGGCAAGCCAATTCTGGATCCACAAAGCAATGTCCCCTTGCATCCCATGCCTCCTTACTTTCACTTCACTTCAAACATCCACTTCAGGAATAGTTTTCTTCACTCCTTTCATTTCATATAATGGTACTAATGATTTGTATAGCTTGAGTATCCAGAAGATGGGGAATTAGGCTGGAGAGATTATATGTGTAGTTTTCAATTCATTAAAATAAGACAGTTTAGTCTTCCACTAGGACTTTTATCTTGGCTCTCAGTCAGGCAATCAGGAAGCTTTTCTAATGGTTTGTAATCAGTAGTGCAATAGTCTGGAAGCACCAATTTAGCTTTATTTAATACCATAAAACAGGAGGGATATTGGAGGAAAGTCTAGACCATTACTTGCTAGTAGACTTTCACCACCAGAACTGTGATCAACTCTTTCATACTAATATGCACATCACCTTCTCTCAGCAAATCCTCCTGTATGTTACCTCTTAAAGCTTCCAGTAAAGGATTATGTCTCAACAGGCATTTTTATACTATAAGATCGTTAGACATGAGAACAATACTGCTCCACCATCCATCATGGGTTATTTATTATCCATCTCAACTCCATTCTCCTGCCTTCTCTCTCTGTACCCTTTAATGTCCTTACTATCACCCTCTGGCCAAAGAAATTCCTCATGTCTGTTCGAAAAGGACATACCTCTATTCTGAGGCTGTGCCTAGCCTCCCACCCCCCCTCACTAAAGGAAACGTCCTCTCAATGGTCTTTTTGTTCCTTTACCGTCAATATAATCTTTCAAGGTGCATGTCCTCTAGAATTATCAACCCTGTTCCCTCCAAATGTTTTGTCCCCTGCTACCTCGAAAATTTTCCTCAAAACCTTTGAATGTTCTCTTAGATATAATTACATTACTTCTAGTTGTCCTTGTTTGAGAGAGAGTAACTTTACAAACCCAAAATAATTTTTGGATCCAGTTAAGAAGTGTGATGAGGGACATATGGGTACTGGTTTATTTATAATGACTCTATGTTTTTGGTGGATATGCAATAAAGAGACATGTTGTTTGGGCACCAAACAAGCTATGCCTTCAACAAACAAAAGCTTGGACACAGGCATTAACAACATCATCCAGAAAGGAAAGCTAGAATTACTTTAAATTTTAAACACGAGAAAGTGTGCAGATGCTGGAAATCCAAAGCAATACATACACAATGCTGAGGGAACTCAGGTAAGGCAGCATCTATGGAAATGAATAGATAGTCGACATTTTGGGCTGAGACCCTTCCTTAGGACTGAGAAGGAAGGGTGAAAATGCCAGAATGAAAAAGTGGTGGTAGGGGAAGGAAGCTAGCTGGAAGGTAGGTGGTTGGTGAGGCCATGAGGATGGGAAAGATCAAGGGCTGGAGAAGAAGGAATCTGATTGGAGAGGCAGGTGTAGCACAGGAGAAAGGGAAGGAGGAGGGGACCCGGGGGAAGTAATAGGCGGGTGATCGGAGTGGTGACTAGAGAATGTAGAATGTTTAATGACGTAACTAAGAGATATGCTTAATTGTGAGCAATATATGGTATCTTACCATCAGCTGTCCCATGTATGATCAGAAAATTTACATCCTTCATTTCATTGGAATTTTGTAGGACACTCGACTCCTGCAAGAAATCAGAATGAGTTGGGAATATGAATTTTAATCATAATGGGATAGAAATTCTCACTCTAGTTCTGATCCATCTGTGAAGTAATAATATATGCACATTAAATTTATCCTTCTTAAATTTGATTCTAAAGCTAATTATATTGAATTTCGGAGGTGAAGTTTAACTCCTATTTGTGTTCTTTTGTGATTTATGATTGCAGATCATATCATAAAGATGAGAATGGAATATGCAGTGAAAAATAAATTAGGGAGCATTCCCCCTTTTGAGTTGGTACTTTAGTGGCACATGGCTTTTGCTTCCACATTGAAATCTGTCCCAGCCCTGACCTACTTTCAGGATTGTGGCTTAATACATACATTCAGATGGCTTGGTGGGATCGTATTTATCAAGAGGGAATCTATGGTCAACACCAGGGGCTCCCAACCATTTTTATGCCATGGACTCTTACCATTAACCGAGGGATCAGTGGACCCCAGGTTGGGAACACCTAGTCTAAACAATAAAATATCTATCAGCGTGTCATATCATCCTATTAAAGGAATTGTAACCCTTTACTGTATGTTTGCATTGTGGTTGCAATTGCAAATTTCTTAATGGAAGCTTTAGGAGGCAGTAGTACCTGGGATGGATGAGAATGAATTTCTTATCCATCACAGCCATCGTACCCTGACAATTTGTATGCATAGGTAGGAATGGACTAACCAGGAGCAGTCCGGTGTTAAGTTACTGGGACATGGAAGAACTAATGGGGCTTATTGCCTAAATTTTAATGACACTTTTAGATTTTGGACAGAAAGCAGTTTGAACTTCAATCCTTATAAAACAAACAACTTGGTTCCTGTCCATTTCTCTTCCTGAACTCACTTGATAAACATTTACATCTCGTGACGGCAATCCAAGGTATCGTTCTGTGAATGCAGAAGCTGCATGAAGAGAGGAAAAAGAAAATCAATTTAATCCACATTTGCAAACTGTCTTCATGTGCATTAACTAATGTAAAACAATACTGTCTGACTTCCCCTCAGTTTGGCATGAACAGGATGGGCCGAAGGGCCTGTTCCTGTGCTAAAGTTTTTGTGACTCCGTTGTGATGTTCTATAGCAGATGAAAGTTTCACTCTTCTTTAGGTACCTGCACTTCTAGTTAGTTAATTTGTGGATAATGATATAACCAAATACTGAGTGAGTTATGGTAAAAGCAATGGACCGAATTCTCAGGACTTACAGTAATCCAGTTACCTTGCCCCATGTTAATCAGTACACCATGGTACAGTTATGTCGATATTTATAATTTATTCTTCAATGTTGTCATACTCAGTATCTTACTGAATAGTTGCAGAATTGAGTTTGATTTTAGTTGCCCTCCTCAATACACAATGAATACTAACAATAAAAATATCAGCAAAGTGGAGAGAAATACATTGGAACCTACCTTTAAAATTCTAACGTCTCTGACCCATTACTTAAATTGAAAATTAAGTTCAAAGGTAATGTCAGTTGTGAGCTGAAGTGGCATGGCAAGAAAAGCAGAGAGTAATATAACTTGGTTTGTTTAGACTGATGAGTGTCCCACTGAGAAATCTGGTTTCATTTCAATAAATAACCTCTGACTGAATTTAGAGTGAACTGTTAAATATATCATCAACTGTAATGCCAGCTCAGCAATTACTGACAAAGAGGAAGATGATAAATATCTGGCATCAGAATTTCTCATGAACATTCAGCTTTTTCTAGAAGTAGAAGCAATGGTACAATGACATATGAGATTCATAGTACAGTATTATAATCTCGACCTTGCATGCATTTATATCATCACCTCAATTACTTGTTCAAAAAACCACTTCAATTCCCCCATGCCCAAAAAAAATGCCAACAGCAAAAAAAAAAGTGGTAAGCACAATATAAAGCACAAAATTGAAAGAGTCCAGGCAACGAAAGAGTCAGTCTAGCACTGTGTCATTCGCTATCTGCAGGGCCATCAAGAACACCCAATAAACTCCACATTATCTAAGTTCCTTTTTGTCCATGTAACTTCATACATTCCCTTGTGTATGTCTTGTTCAAAGCTGAATGAACTATTTAGTGGCCAACAAAGAGATTAAAGCACAATGCTTCATTAAAAAGTGAGCACTGTGAATTATTTTTCTGCACATTATCTTTTTGGGTAACTAGACTTTACAATTAGACCAGCTGATGTTCAGAAAGGGCAGAGCTCAGGGTTCCTCCAGTATTTGGTGTGTGTTGCTCTGGATTTCCAGCATCTGCAGAATCTCTCATGTTTATTCATTTCCACAGATGCTGCCTGACCTGCTGAGTTCCTCCAGCATTTTGTGCATGTCGCTCTGAACTTACAGCAACTTTTTCTTGTTTATAAATATCTGATGATCTCGCCTTGTTGGCATAGATTGTAGGGAAATTTGCACTTCACAACATTGAAATAATGCTTATTTCATAAGCCAATGCTTATGTGAAAGGATCTGCAATATGTTTTTTGTATACTCACCATATAACTTCCAGTCCGTGATTGGTGCCACAGCAACACCGCATTTGAAGATTCTCTCTGTAGAACTAAGGATCATTGCTGTGACATAGCCTCCATATGCCTGTCAAAGTAAATTAAAATCTTAATATGGATTTTAAATATTCTATTTTAGCTCAAATATTGATTGTCTTTGTGAAATCGAACTGCCAGCCTTCACACACCCCAGTAATTATTTTTTCTGGTGACTTAATGGATGGCTAATTTACCATGTCAGTTTTTCTACCCTCTCTCATGTTATAAATTATAATATAGTTATTATCGCTATAGTAACAGTTGAATGTAGACCCATTATTTATTATAACCACTCAAAATATTTTACATATTATTTTTAATTTACAAAACAGTTCACCTCAGTCATAAAACATCCAGATTTTGCTTATTTTGGTATATCTATACTTAAAATCATGATAGAAATTGTGATTTAATCATTATGTTTCTGTGTGAGTGGAATAGTATACAGATCAGGATTATAGAATGGCTCAATACAATATTCAGGACAGTAACGGTAACATATTTCCTTCCCAGAAGCTTTGAGGTCATCACTTTTACAGATTTTGGGCAGGATCATGCTCATGATTTGTTGCTACTCCTGTAAAGAAGGTCTGTATGACTGTGTGCATGCTGAATGATGGAACATGCTGGAAGTTAGATCCCCCTCTGATTTTGTGCTATATCCAGTGGCAGACCCGTAATGGGCTGAGCTAATGGACCAGATATAATGCGTTTAAACAGGGATGCCAACCTTCATTAAAATGCTAAATACTGTTTTTTAAAATTTGTTAATTTATAAGTTGAGATTGGTTTTAAATATTAACCTAACTTTTATTGTTTAACAATTTTGAATTATTTGCGTTTTTCAACTGGTTCTAAGTGTTTCTGATCATCACAGTCAAAAGCCCATCAGGACAGTCTGTGAGCAGGGCCTTGCTTTCTGTTGCCAGCTGCCAGCTGCCAGCTCTGGTCCTTGCCTGCTCCAGTTTACTGACCTGCAACAACACTGGATTCAGAACCACACAATCATAGAGCATGCCTGCAACTATTGTCAGCCCACAGTGTTAAAAGTGAGGTGTGGGCTGGATCTACGAGATAATTAGATAGATAGATTGATACCTTATTGATCCCAAAAGAAATTACAGTGTCACAGTAGCATTACAAGTGCACAAATATTAGAAGAGAAGTAAGAAAAATTAAAGGTTAAGTTACCTTAAAAATAAGATGTATAAGATTTACCAGTCAAAGATTACAAATAATCCAAAAGGGATAACCGTGACCTGTTATTTCTGTCCCTGAGGCCAAAGTCTGGGCATCCTTCAAGAGGGTATCTGGTCTAGACAAAATACAAGGCCAAGATGTGTGCAGACCAACTGACGATGTATTTATGGACATATCTAACACTTTGCTTCTACGGTCCGAGGTTCCCACCTGCTTCATAAAGGCATCTATTGTACCGGTGCCCAAAAAGAACATGGTGACCTGCCACAATGATTACCCTCGGTTAGTCCTTACATCAAATCTAATGAAGCACCTTGAGAGGTTTGCTATGGTAGAAGTCATTTCCTGTCTCAGAGAAACTGGTCCTCTCCAATTTCCATTCTGATACAACAGGTTAACAGCAGATGTGATTCCTCTGCCCAAAGATCAGGCTGCTGTTCCTCAACTACAGTACAGAGTTCAAAACAATCATTCCATCTAAATTCAATCAAGCTTAAAGACCTGAGCTTCTGTACCTCCAGCTGCAACTGGATATTCAACTTCCTGGTTGGTAGACTGCACTCAGTGAGGACTGGAAACAACATATCTGCTGACCATCAACACGGGTGGACCTTGACTGCATACTTAGACCCCTGCTCTACCCAATATACCTGTCTTCAAATTTGCAGATGACTCAACCATTGTTGGATGAATTATAAATGGCGATGAGTCAGTTTACTGATGCAAGACAGGACACCTGATTGAGTGGTGCCACAATAACAATCTCAATTAGAATCAGCTTTTACCATCACTGACGTATGCAGTGAAATTTGTTATTCTGTGGCTGCAGTACATTACATAATAAAAAAACTAAAAATTACAATAAGATATATAATTATTAAATTATTAAATTAAATAAGTAGGGTTATAGACTCATAGAACACTACAGTACAGATGGCCCTTTGGCCCATCCAGTCTGTGCCAAACTATTAACCTGCCTACTCCCATCGACCTGCACCGAGACCATAGCCCTCCATACCCCTCTCATCCACGTACCTATCCAAATTTCTCTTCAATGTTGAGATCAACCCTGCATCCACCATTTGTGCTGGCAGTTCATTCCACACTCTCACCACCCTCTGAGTGAAGTTCCCTGTCATGTTCTCCTTTAAACGTTTCACTTTTCACCCTTAACCCCTGACCTCCAGTTGTTGTCTCACCCAACCTCAGTGGTAAAAGCCTGAATGTATTCATCCTATCTATACCCCTCATAAATTTTGTATAGCTCTATCAGATCTCCCCTCAATCTTCTATGTTTTACTAGTGGAAAAACAGAGGAAAAAATACTGAGGTAGTGTACATGGGTTCATTGTCCATTCAAATATCTGATGACGCATGGGAAGAAGCTTTTCCTAAAACATTGAGTGTGTGTCTTCAGGCAATGAGAAGAGAGCTTGTCCTGGGTAATGGGGTTCTTAATGACGGATGCTGCCTTCTGTGGCATTGCCTTTCAAAGGTGTCCGCAATGCACGGAAGGCTAGTGCCCATAATGGAGCTGACTAACTTTCTACAGTTTTTTTTCGATCCTGTGCAGTGGCCCCTCCATTCCAGATAGTGATGCAGCCAGTTAGAATGCTCGCCATAGGAAATCTGCAGAAACTTGGGAGTGTTTTTGGTGACAAACCAATTCGTCTCAAACTCCTAATGAAATATAGCCGCTGTCATGCCTCCTTTGTAAACTCTTGCTCAACATTAACAATGATCTGATTATTGTCTTCAGGAAGGGGAAGGAGGGCAACCATGAAGCAGTTTAGGGGATTAACAGTGGAGAGTGTCAACAGCTTCACATTCCTGGGCATTAACATATCAGAAGACCTGTCCTGGCCCCAGCACATGGATGCAGTTATAAGAAAGGAAAGGTACTGTCACACTTTCCTTAGGAGGGCAGGGAAGTTCATTTTCTCACCAAATACTTTAACAAACTTCAATAGATGTGCTGTTGAGAGTATCCTGACTGGTTGCACCATGACCTGAAACAGAAGTTCAAAGGCATAGGAACACAAGAAGCTGCAGGGAGTGGTAGACTGTGCCCAATGCACCACAGGCAGACCCTGCCATTGGTAGCATTTATAGCAGGCATAGCTCTAAGAAGACAACATCTAAGTCAAAGATCTCCATCATTTGTACCATGCCATTTTCACAACTACCAATGGACAGGAGGTACAGCACCAGATTCAACAACTCAGAGGGTCACAAACGTGTGGAATGAGCTGCCAGCACAAGTGGTTCATGCAAGCCCAATTTCAATATTTAAGAGAAGTTCCAATAGGTACACGAATAGTAGGGATATGGAGGGCAATGATCCCTGGTTCAAGTTGATGGGAGTAGACAGTTTAAATGGTTTTGGCATGGATTAGATGGACCAAAGGGCCTCTTACTGTGCTGTACTTCTCTATGACTCTTATCATAAGAACTACTTCCCTTCAATCATTCAGCTCTTGAACCAACTGGCAAAACCCTAATTACTACAGTTTAGCAACACTATAAATCACTTTGCACTAATGTTTTTGTACAAGTTGTGTTCCTTCTTGTAAAAATTACTGAATGCTTATGATTTTATCTGATGCTATGTTCCTGTGATGCTGCTGCAAGTTAAGTTTTTCTTTGCAGCTCTGCATATACGTACAGTACTGTGCAAAAGTCTTAGGCACATGTAAAATAATTCTGTAAATCGAAGATGCTTTCAAAAATAATGAAAATTACCATAAAGAGGAGTAAACAATAAAAAAACCAAATCAAATCAATATTTGGCATGACCACCCTTTGCCTTTAAGTCTGCATCGATTCTCTCAGTTACACTGTTGTGCAGTTTTATAAGAAAATTGGCTGAAAGGTTGTTCTAAGAATCTTGCAGAACTTGCCACAGTTCTTCTGCAGACTTTGGCTGTCTTGCTTGCTTCTGTCTCTCTAGGTAATCCCAAACAGCCTCAATGATGTTATGATCGGAGCTCTGTAAAGGCCCTACCATCTGAAACCATATTAAAAAATCTAGGGTGCCGAAGACTTTTGCACAAACTCAACCTTCACTTGTCAATTAGCTTAACCTAAAATTTTTAATAGTTTAATTAATAGGATTATTTTCCTTGGCTGTTGAAGGATTTAGTTTGTGTTTTTTTTTAGTTTTGTGTTTGTGGTAGTCGGTGTTTTTGGAAACACCGATTTGCCCAATTTCTGTCTTGCTAGTTAATGACTTATTTTAATTTGTCTGATCTGTGGTTTGCTGTTAACAGTAAAAAGCTACAAACTCCTGGTCATCAACATGACAACAGATCTAACCTGAGCCCAACACATTGATGCAGTCATGAAGAAGGCATGCTGGTCACTCTAATTTGTTAGGAGTTTGAGCAGGTTTGGTATGTCATCAAGGACCCTTGCAAATGTCTATTGATGTACTGTCAAGGGCATTCTGACTGGCTGCATCACAGTGTGATACACAGGCTCTGAGGGACAGGATTGCAGATACCTTACACCAGGGGCTCCCAACTTGAGTTCCATGGACTCGTGGGTTAATGATAGGGGTCCGAAGCATAAAGATGGTTGGGAACCCCTGCTTTAGAGGATTATTGACCCAGCCAGCTCCATCATGAGCACAACCCTCCCCACCTTCAAGGGCAGCTTCAAGAGCGGGTGCCTCAAGAAGGACCGTATCCATCAATGAGGACTCTCGCCATCTAGGACATGGCCTCTTGTTACTACCACTGGGGAGGTGGTGTAGGAGCATGAAGACTCATAATCAGCAATTCAAGAACAATGCCTTCCATTGTTTATATTGATGTTGGTACAAAATTTTCAATGGAGAATTGGAACAATTTCAGCAAAATTTGTAAAATTAATATATTCCGAATTACAAGATACTTTGACCCAGTGGAGCATGGATTCAAAAAATCTCTTTTGCATCTTTGAAAAAGCATTATATATTTCCAAAGGAAAACAAAGCCTGTTATTTTGTAATGCAGTGTGCTGTGAGAAAAACTTTCTCTACCAACGTTCTCGAAAAAGTATTCTAATATACCAATAGGAGTGTATAACAAATACATATTCATAATTTATCATGTGAAGTAGTATATAGTATTGTCAAAGAATAAGTGAAAATATTGCAGAAGTAATGAATATTTTAACTGTTGTTCTTTTTTAAAGTAAAATTCACTGCAACTTTGAAAAGATTTTAAATAGTTATGTTGAAGTGTTTTGAAGTTTACCTTCCCATAAACAGCTATTCTGTTCGCATCAATGAAGGGTAATTTTAATAATGATCTGAAATAACAAGAAATAATGTTAATTAAAAACATTTATGTGAACATTTTTCCACATTAATTTGTCCTTGTAATGCATTCAATAAACTTTAATAACAATGATGAATGAGAGAGAAATACACTTAATGAAATCATGGAAATTTATCAGTGGTTTTTTTATCAGTTGAGAGGGTTATTTGGTCTTATATTATTTCCCCGTTCTCAGTTTGTAGACTTGAAAAATTCCAGCAATCAAAATCTTATTGAAGTACTTTTTAAAATGAACATTTGCCTCCATCATCCATTTAGATTGCAAGTTCCATCACTCTTGGGTTAAACAAAAATCTATCCTTGTTGGCTATAAAGCATTATTGGGCTTTGGTCATAATTTTGTATTTTGATTAATCTCCCCCAAAGCTCCTTTATATTAAGGTAAATATCTACAATCCAGCCAGTCGTTCCACGATATCTAAAATTGTTGGGCATTGCCAATATTTTCATGAAACTGAAAGCCCTTGTATTAAATGTTTGCAATAATGTCTATATAGAATACAGAATATAGAACAATGCAGTGCAAGACCAGTCTTTTAGTCTATGCTGTCTATACTAACCATGATCCCCTAATCCCCTTCTCCACTTTAAATCTATATCTTCTAATATTTGAAATTTCCACCCTGGGGGAAAGTGACTCTGACTATCCACCTCTATCAGGTCATCTTTCAACTGCCGACACTCCAAAGAAAACAATACCAGTTTGTACAACCTCTCCTTCTAGCTAATATTGTACTCTTGAATCTAGGAAACACTTCTCTGTACCATCCATTGTGTCTAAATCAGGGGTTTTCAACGTGGGATCCATGGACTCCTTGCTGAATGGTATTGATCCATGGCAGAAAAATGGTTGGGAACCCCTGTACTAAATCTTTCCTGTAAGGCAGTCACCACAAAAGCACACAATACTTCAAATATTATCTAACCAAAATTTTATACAGCTGCAACTTGACTTCCCAACATTTATACCCAACGTCCCAACTGATAAGGCAAGTATACCAGATACTTTTTTAACCACCTTATGTCACTGTGTTACCAGTTTCAGGGAGCTTTGGACTTGCACCCTAACGCTGTACATTAATGCTCTCAAATAGTGGCACAGAAGTGCAGTGGTTAGCGCAACACTTTACAGAGCAGGTGACCCAGGTTCAATTCCCGCCACTGCCTGTTATCCTACAGACGTCTGACACCTCAACTGTGAATAAGTATGTTTTACACACCACTGCCAGGGCCCTTGCAATTTCTGCACGAGCCTCCCACAAGTCCAAGAGGACACCTTGTCAGGCCCCGGAGATTTATCCACCTAATTTGCCTCAAGACAGCAAATACCATAAGTTGCCCCAAAGCATCAAGCAGCGATCCCTGTTGCACTCCACAAGTCACAGGCAACTATCTACTACCACTCTCTGGCTTTCCATATTACCACAAGACTTAAGTAAGCATAAGATTTTTGGATCATTGGGCTCTCTTCCAGAGAAAGTAGAACCGGAACTGGAGGAGGACTAATATCCTAGCGGGAAGGTTTGTTAATGCTACATGGCAGGGTTTAAATCAGCTGCAGGAGGATTGGAACCAGAGTGCCAGAACAGTTAGTAGAGAGGTTGTGGAAACAGATGTCGGTGCAAGCTTTGATAGCCTTTCTCACTGTCCACTACAACCCCAATCTCAAAGTCAGGAATCACAAGGCTGAGCATGGTGGGACTAGTGTTCTGAGCTGCTTATGTTTCAATGCAAGAAGTATCATAGGAGATGCAGGTGAGTTCAGGGCATGGATCAATACCTGGAATTACGGCATTTGTAGCCACTAGTGAGACTTGGTTGCAGGAGGGGCAGGACTGGCAGCTCAGTATTCTGGGGTTCTGTTGTTTGAGATGTGACAGAGCAGGAGGGATTACAGGAGGAGTCAGGGAAAATGTCTCGGCAGTGCTCTGTCAGGAAGACTGGAGAACTTGATTAGTGAGGTGGAACTGAGAAATAAGAAAGGTCTGACCATGTTGATGGGGCTATATTACAGATTCAGACAACAGTCCTAGGGATTTAGAGGAACAAAATTATAAAGAGATCGCAGACTGTTATAAGAAACATAAGGTTGTTATAGTAGGTGATTTTAACTTTACACATGTTGACTGAGAATCCCACACTATAGAAACATAGAAAATAGGTGCAGGAGTAGGCCATTCGGCCCTTCGAGCCTGCACCGCCATTTATTATGATCATGGCTGATCATCCAACTCAGAACCCCGCCCCAGCCTTCCCTCCATACCCCCGATCCCCGTAGCCACAAGGGCCATATCTAACTTCCTCTTAAATATAGCCAATGAACTGGCCTCAACTGTTTCCTGTGGCAGAGAATTCCACAGATTCACCACTCTCTGTGTGAAGAAGTTTTTCCTAATCTCGGTCCTAAAAGGCTTCCCCTTTATCCTCAAACTGTGACCCCTTGTTCTGGACTTACCCAACATCGGGAACAATCTTCCTGCATCTAGCCTGTCCAATCCATTTAGGATTTTATACGTTTCAATCAGATCCCCCCCCCCCCCCAATCTTCTAAATTCCAACGAGTACAAGCCCAGTTCATCCAATCTTTCTTCATATGAAAGTCCTGCCATTCCAGGAATCAATCTGGTGAACCTTCTTTGTACTCCCTCTATGGCAAGGATGTCTTTCCTCAGATTAGGGGACCAAAACTGCACACAATAATCCAGGTGTGGTCTCACCAAGGCCTTGTACAACTGCAGTAGTACCTCCCTGCTCCTGTACTCGAATCCTCTCGCTATAAATGCCAGCCTTTTTCACCGCCTGCTGTACCTGCATGCCCACTTTCAATGACTGGTGTATAATGACACCCAGGTCTTGTTGCACCTCCCCTTTTCCTAATCGGCCACCATTCAGATAATAATCTGTTTTCCTATTTTTGCCACCAAAGTGGATAACTTCACATATATCCACAATAAATTGCATCTGCCATGAATTTGCCCACTCACCCAACCTATCCAAGTCACCCTGCATCCTCTTAGCATCCTCCTCACAGCTAACATTGCCAGTATACAAGGACCAGATGGGATAGAGTTTGTTAAATATGTTCAAGAAAGTTTCCTTCATCAGTACGTGAAAGTCCCAGTGAGAGAACATGCGATACTGCATCTGCAGTAAAGAATGAGACACGGCGGGTGACAGAAGTTTGTGTAGGGAAACACTCTGTATCCAGTGACCACAATGCCTTTAGTTTCAAAGTAAATATGCAAAAAAAAAGATCTGGTCTGCGAGTTGAGAATCTAAATTTAAGAAAGGCCAATTTTGATGGTATCAGAAAGGATCTGTCAAGTGTGGATTGGGACAGGCTGTTTATTGGCAAAGGTGTACTTGGTAAGCGGGAGACCATCAGAAATGAAATTTTGAGAGGACAAAGCTTGAACGTCCCTGTTAAAATAAATGGTAAAGATAACAAGTGTAGAGAGCCTTGGCTTTCAAGAGATATTGAGACCCTGGTTAAGAGCAAACAGGAGATCCATTGCATGTAGGAACAAATGAGATGCTTCAGGACGGCTGTGGATGCCAGATCATTGGGTGTATTTCAGGCGGAGGTTGATAGTTTCTGGATTAGTCAAGGTGTGAAAGGTTACAGGGAGAAGGCAGGAGAATGGGCTTGAGAGGGAAAATGGATCAATGATGGTGAAATGGCAGAACAGACTCGATTCTACTCCTGTGTTTATGGTCTAAATACAGATGCAAAAATCCCTTTTAAGATCTACCCACCTCTATCAGCTCCTTGTGATTTTCAAGAGGCCCAAATTTGTCATTGCTATCTTTTTGCTCTTAATATATTTGTAGGAGCCTCTAGGATTCTCCTTGTCTGCCAGATGAACCTCATGTATTCTTATAGCTTTCTCAATTTCCTTCTTAAAGTGGTTTTGCTGGACATATCCATCTGATGCATAATTGGCCTCTTAAAACTTTATTTGAATATATATGTGGAATCAATTATCAAACTGTGAGGCACATTACAATATTGTGATCCTGACAAAAGTTTGAACATCTTGAAGTTACCAGTCATTCGACTGGTTACCAGACAAAGGAATCAAAATGGAGCTGACAGTTTCTGTTCTTAAGGTCATTTAAAGCACCCAAGCTCAGTAATATTCACTGGCTCTGAGACAAGAAATGTATTGAATTTAAAATTCTCATCATATGTCTAAATCTTTTTCCATACTCATCACTGTGATGTCATTCAGCCAGCTGAGAACATTGCACATTTCCAGTTTGACCTCTTGTGTATTCCGAAGTGCATTCATCTCACCACTCACAGTCATTACCAGATATATAAGCCTTGAAGGTTTGTTAAACTATTATACAAAATTAAAAATCAATTTTGTATCTGGATCTAAATGCAATTTATTATTTTTAAATAAAGGGCAAGGTACTCAAAATTAAAGTGATATTCATAATCAAGTTTACCCTTAAGGGTAAGATTTGCCAGTGTCACTTGGATTATATGAAGCAGAAGAAGAGGAATTTCTCTGCATGAGAATTCATGGCCTCACAATTAAGGAGGATAACTTTAGATGGGATACAAAAAAAAACAATTATGTATCAAAATGTAAACAAAAATCGTGTTCTGTAAATGGGTACTACAAATATACATAAATAATATCTCCTTATAAGCAGTTATAGTTGAATTATGCCCAAAAATATACACATGAAAGGAACAATATGCAGATGACATTGTAAATGAAAACCAAATTAAATATAAACAGAAGACCAAAATTCAAAGTAAATTCTATTATCAAAGTCCATATATGTCCGCATATACAACCCTGAGATTCATTTTCCTGTGGGCATACTCAGCAAATCTATAGAACAGTAACCATAACAGGATCAATGAAAGATCAACCAGAGTGCAAACTGTGCAAATGCAAATATAAATAAATAGCAATAAATATCGAGACCATGATATAATGAGATAAAGAGTCCTTAAAGTGAAATGCAATGAGTTGCATCCAATCAAATTTTCTACTCATCAGAAAAGACATTGATTCTCATCACACATCTCTTTTCTGATAAAGACTGACACTTAAGAAGAATCAGAAAACAACTAGAAAATGAAAATTGAATAGGTTTATAAATACGTACTGCACTGCTGTAATTTGGTCTTTAACTTCCACTGTTCCCAATTTTCGATGGATGTCCTGAAGAATTTTAAGCCCTTGAAAACCACTCCCTCGGCCGTCAAAGCGAGCAAGGATGACATTATCGGAGCTGACAAGTACTGAATCCCAGTCAATCCAAAACTTATCAGTAACCAACTGGCTCCCTGGGGCTCCATCACTGCAAAAACCCAATACAACAAAGGTAATTAGTATTGACAATCCATCACTTAGCTTCTTGCATAAAGCAGTGAAACCGAAATCCTTGGAAAGATGACATAGAGGATTCTTTTTTTGCATATACAAGTTAAATCATTAAATCATTTTGAGACCACAAATAGCCCTGTTGCAACTTTTTGACAGGCCAGAAATACTTCTCTCCATCTTAATCGCACATAGTTCAATTTGTGTCTTTGTGGGAACAAACTCTATTTTCTACCTGAGATCACAGCAGGACAATTAATGTTACAGCCATTAATTGGATTTGTTTACAACTTTGAACTGTTCTGAACCACAAATGGGCCTCAAAAATGAGAGAAATTTATCAACTAATATTGCTGATGGCTATCTTCACTTCTATCAGTCAAGAAAAAGTAGTTGAATATTATTTTTATGAGGCTTGGATTAGCCTTTGGAGTCCAATAGCAATATAGGCTTATATGAGTTCAGGTTCCACCTCTCCTCACAGCACCCACCCCATAACCTTCCTTTGACACTCATGTCATCCTAGCGCTGGAATAATATTTATAAGCTAGCTTCCTCACTGCACAAATATCTGAGATAGTGCTGGTCCAAAGCCAACTCTTGCAACTTGCAAGTGGAATATTAATGAAGCCCAATACCCACTGGAATGAACGGGGAGATGCTGCCAATTTAATTATTAATGTTGACATCATGGGTAATTTTTGTTGAATAGGAAGATTTCAAACCAATTCAGGAACGGTTTTCCCCCTCTGCCATCTGATTTCTGAATGGACATTGAAACCATGAACACTACCTCATTACTTTTTTATTTCTGCTTTTGCACTACTTTGATACACATATATATATACTTAATGTAATTCACAGTTTTTTCAATATAATCAATTGCATTGAACTGCTGATGCAAAGTTAATAAATTTCACAACGTATGCATATTAAACCTGCTTCTGGTTCTTCTTGTCAGCTATGGCTCAGTTTAGAACTGTGCATCAGGCAGTTCTACAACATAGACCAGACCAGGGCTTCCCAACCTTTTTTATGCAATTAAGTAAGACGTCCTTGGACCCAATGTTAGGAGTCCCTGGACTGGACTGTAAAGTGTAAGCCAATCATTTAACATTATACTTTGGAAGGGCCATCTTTTTGAACAAATGGAAACCAAGAGCCCTTAAATGTTCTCAACAAAGACTGGGTGTTATAAAAGGAATTTGTTGGTCATCATTTGTTTTTTTGCTTTCCTTTCCTTACAAAAGTAATTATGTAATGGTTGTAAGACAGTTTGTGAGATTCTTAAAAAGTATAAGCATCCTAAAAATACATGTTCTTTCATATATTTCCTGCTTCATTAGTTAAAACCTCCAGAGTCTAAGATTTTCCATTACTAATTGTTCACTAAAACTCAAACCTAATATTGTAAGACAATCAATGCATGACTATTTACGATGTTCCGAGATGGAAAGGCTTATCTTATGAGGAGCGTTTGATGGCTCTGGGTCTGTACTCACTGGAATTTAGAAGAATGAGGGGTGCCCTCACTGAAACCTACCGAATGGTGAAGAGCGATGATAGAGTGGATGTGAAGAAGATGTTTCCCATGGTGGGAGAGTATAAGACCAGAGGACACAGCCTCAGAATAGAGGGGCATCCTTTGATAACAGAGACGAGGAGGAATTTCTTTAGCTGGGCAGTGGTGAGTTTGTGGAATTTTTTGCCACAGGTGACTGTGGGATTTGGGTATATTTAAGGCAGAGGTTGAGCAATTCTTGATCCGTCAGAATGTGAAGGGATATGGGGAAAAGGCAGGAGATTGGGGCTGAGAGGGAAATAGATGAGCCACAATGAAATAGTGGAGTGGACTTGATGAGACTATGGCTTAATTCTGCTCCTATAGCTTATGGTCTTATGTCACCCATTTACCCACTCCAAACTAATGCTTCAATATTCCAATACAATATCACAATAATTTCTGACAGACATTTCTTCCACAGTGGCATGGATTTTCTTGAGTGGCCTAGTTTACCATCCATACCCTTGATCTTCTCTTCCACAATCTTGCCTTCTCAGGGTGCAGAAAGTCAAGTTGACTGACCCAAATGGTCAATGTGGTAATTAGGGACATTCGCGATGGAGGTGGTGCCTTCAGCAATGTAAATAGCCCACTGAGTATGTCAGAACAAGCTCCATCTTTAAAACATGTGTAGAAGCATTTGACAGCAGGCTTGCAGCATGAAAATGCAATCTGATCTTTCAATGTTGTGGAATCCCTCTGACAATCAGGAATCAGAGACTTAAAAGTAGAGGTTCCCAACCTTATTTTTGCCATGGACCAATATCACTAAGCAAGAGTCTATGGACCCCAGGTTGGGAACCCTTGATTTAGTGGGTATGTGCCAAACATTGCCGACTGGGACCAGTTAGTCAGCATTGATGAGTTGGGCCGAAGGGCCTGTTTCTATGTTGCATTACTCTATGACTCTACGGTTAGAACATTATCAATAATGAAATTTTTTTTAGAAATCAGAAATCATTTAAATATTTAAAATTTAAAATATAAATTAATACCTAAACATTTATAAATAGTTAAGGGTGTTATTTGTATTTAGGAATGTTTTAAGGTTACATACAGTACATACACCTCCCTTTATTTCCTATACCCGTAAGACAGCTATTCAAATGAATGAACTTGTGGTACTTGTGCCAGGTAGCACAGTGGAATGTCAGCAAATTCCTGCTCTGCCAATGGACTCCATGGGAATCCATTAGCAGAGAGAGAGAGGCTGCAAAATTGCTGATGGCAATGGACTAGCAATTTTAATATATCCACGTTTTTTCAGGAGATCCAAAACTTTCTGGCAGATAGGATATAATATTTTCCTATGGAATTTCTGGGAAAACTTTAGCCATCACAGGCAATTATTTACTCAGTGTAATGATGTTATGTGTTAATGTTTGAATGATAATGCCAGGTTCCACCTAAAGTACTTTTCAAAGCAACTCGAGAGCACAGATTACAGCTTGACCTTATCAGTTGAATGTCAAGGTTTGAAATTCACCCCAAAATTATGATCAAGTTGCATATCAAATTTAATATCACAATCAAAGAAAAAACGTCCCCAACGGGAAGGTATTTTTAACCCAAGTCTTAAATCATTCAGCATGGATGAAAGTCAAATAGGCTTCAGTCATGGAATGGTATGTATTGACAAATCACTAATCTTTGACTTTCATTAATTTGATATTTAGATACATTGCCTTCTTATCTGCTCTTTCTAAACTTTGGAAGTTTTTGAAATCAGATTTATTGAGGACAGTGAGTAGATGCTGGAATTATCCAGTATGTATATCGACTATTTCACTAAAACTATCACACATTAGAATGCCAAGGAGAGAATTCAGAACTGTGTTTTCCTTACAACTTAGCAAAGGACTTGTCAGCAGTGATTCTGAATCCTGAATAACAGAATTACTTACACAATCAGTAGAGCGGGATATATATCGTTTTCATCAAAGCCCTCAGGATATGATAACTGAAGAGTGAGTTCTGAGAACAAACACATAAAAAACGTTTAGAGTAAACCTTAAGTTGTAGACAAATATAATATTTTTGTTTGACCAATACTCACAAAATTTGATTTTTTGACAATGCAAATATTCTTACATTTCAGAAAAAAATTGTAGATTAAATTGTCATCAAAAACACTGTAAAACATGAATTTGAATTATAAAATAATTCACATACTGAACGTATCCTGGCATGGGTTTTCCTGGTGATGTGATGAGTGATAGATGTAGAGAAATACTGAAAATCTTCCATCTTTAAATTCAAAGATTAGCTTCATTTGTCACATACACATTGAAACACACAGTGAAATGCATTATTTGCGACAGTGACCAACACAATCTGAGGGTAAGCTGGGGACAGCCCACAACTGTTGCCCTGGTAATGTCCAAGTAACTGTTGTCGCTGATAATAAAATAAATAAAATATCTAAAATAACTGGGTCCAGAAGGCACACACTCTTACAACTCAAATATTCTTTTCATTTTACTTGTGTACTGTCACCCAAACTGCTATTTTAATGCAGATTTTGAACATTATAGTTTGTACATATTTGAATTTCTTACTTGCAAGATCAATCGCCATTCACAATAGAAGTGTGAAAGTCAGTTGAAGCTTCAAGCAGACAGCCGATGATATTTGGAACTTAGCAAAGGCAATAGCCCCTCAGTTGTTGGGTATGTATCACATCCTTCTGTTATCTCACCCGCCTCCAGCACCTCCTATTGTGTAAAGGAACACTATGTTTTCGGAAGACCTTTCTGGAAAAGTTTCACTACGGAGCCCTTACTCACGTGGCCTGAGAACACACTGCCACAGTCAGCTCAACCTATCTTGTCCTTTGTAAGCAAACATGTCTCCAGCGGTCTCACTTCAAAGGCTTCTGACTCTACAACTGCCCCAGGCTAACCTTGCTTTAACCTTTGCCTTACTGAAACTTCCACACTAAAATAGTATGCCCACAATTCACTAATCCTAACCTGTATGTCTGGAATGTGGGAGGAACCTGGAGCACCTGGAGAAGATCCATGTGGTCACAAGATCCTTATAGACAGTGGTGGAATTGAACCCGAGTCACAGATCACTGGCACTGTAAATGGTTATGATCCTGGTAACCACCAGGCATATTTTATCAGCAGCTGAGGAGGTGACTGAGGATCGGAACTGATGGCAAGGACCAATCAGTAAATCTGTAATGTAAATCCAAATCTTTCACTAAGCATAAAATCCTGAATATTATCCATGTTAACACAAATGATGTTTTTCCACAACACTCGTTTTTGGATCATTGGGACCTCTTTTGGCGCAGGCGTGACCTGTACAAAAAGGACGGGTTGCACTTGAATCCTAGGGGGACCAATATCCTGGCAGGGAGATTAGCGAGGGCTACTGAGGTGACTTTAAACTAGAATGGTTGGGGGGTGGGAATCAAATTAAAGAGGCTAGGCGAGAGGAGGTTAGTTCACAACAGGGGGATGGGAACCAGTGCAGAGAGACAGAGGGGTGTAAAGTGAGGGTAGAAGCAAAAAGTACTATGGAGAAAAGTAAAAGTGGCAGGCCGACAAATCCAGGGCAAGCATTAAAAAGGACCACTTTTCAGCATAATTGTATAAGAGCTAAGAGAGTTGTAAAAGAGCGCCTGAAGGCTTTGTGTGTCAATGCAAGGAGCATTCGTAATAAGGTGGATGAATTGAAAGTGAAGATTGTTATTAGTGATTATGATATAGTTGGGATCACAGAGACATGGCTCCAGGGTGACCAGGGATGGGAGCTCAACGTTCAGGGATATTCAATATTCAGGAGGGATAGACATGAAGGAAGGGGAGGTGGGGTGGCATTGCTGGTTAAAGAAGAGATTAACACAATAGAAAGGAAGGACATAAGCCGGGAAGATGTGGAATCGATATGGGTAGAGCTGCGTAACACTAAGGGGCAGAAGACGCTGGTGGGAGTTGTGTACAGGCCACCTAACAGTAGTAGTGAGGTCGGAGATGGTATTAAACAGGAAATTAGAAATGTGTGCAATAAAGGAACAGCAGTTATAATGGGTGACTTCAATCTACATGTAGATTGGGTGAACCAAATTGGTAAAGGTGCTGAGGAAGAGGATTTCTTGGAATGTATGCGGGATGGTTTTTTGAACCAACATGTCGAGGAACCAACTAGAGAGCAGGCTATTCTGGACTGGGTTTTGAGCAATGAGGAAGGGTTAATTAGCAATCTTGTCGTGAGAGGCCCCTTGGGTAAGAGTGACCATAATATGGTGGAATTCTTCATTAAGATGGAGAATGACATAGTTAATTCAGAAACAAAGGTTCTGAACTTAAAGAGGGGTAACTTTGAAGGTATGAGACATGAATTAGCTAAGATAGACTGGCAAATGACACTTAAAGAATTGACGGTGGATATGCAATGGCAAGCATTTAAAGGTTGCATGGATGAACTACAACAATTGTTCATCCCAGTTTGGCAAAAGAATAAATCAAGGAAGGTAGTGCACCCGTGGCTGACAAGAGAAATTAGGGATAGTATCAATTCCAAAGAAGAAGCATACAAATTAGCCAGAGAAAGTGGCTCACCTGAGGACTGGGAGAAATTCAGAGTTCAGCAGAGGAGGACAAAGGGCTTAATTAGGAAGGGGAAAAAAGATTATGAGAGAAAACTGGCAGGGAACATAAAAACGGACTGTAAAAGCTTTTATAGATATGTAAAAAGGAAAACACTGGTAAAGACAAATGTAGGTCCCCTGCAGACAGAAACAGGTGAATTGATTATGGGGAGCAAGGACATGGCAGACCAATTGAATAATTACTTTGGTTCTGTCTTCACTAAGGAGGACATAAATAATCTTCCAGAAATAGTAGGGGACAGAGGGTCTAGTGAGATGGAGGAACTGAGCGAAATACATGTTAGTAGGGAAGTGGTGTTAGGTAAATTGAAGGGATTGAAGGCAGATAAATCCCCAGGGCCAGATGGTCTGCATCCCAGAGTGCTTAAGGAAGTAGCCCAAGAAATAGTGGATGCATTAGTGATAATTTTTCAAAACTCGTTAGATTCTGGACTAGTTCCTGAGGATTGGAGGGTGGCTAATGTATCTCCACTTTTTAAAAAAGGAGGGAGAGAGAAACCGGGGAATTATAGACCGGTTAGCCTAACGTCGATGGTGGGGAAACTACTGGAGTCAGTTATCAAGGATGTGATAACAGCACATTTGGAAAGTGGTGAAATGATCGGACAAAGTCAGCATGGATTTGTGAAAGGAAAATCATGTCTGACGAATCTCATAGAATTTTCTGAGGATGTAACTAGTAGAGTGGATAGAGGAGAACCAGTGGATGTGGTATATTTGGATTTTCATAAGGCTTTTGACAAGGTCCCACACAGGAGATTAGTGTGCAAACTTAAAGCACACGGTATTGGGGGTAAGGTATTGGTGTGGGTGGAGAGTTGGTTAGCAGACAGGAAGCAAAGAGTTGGAATAAACGGGACCTTTTCAGAATGGCAGGCGGTGACTAGTGGGGTACCGCAAGGCTCAGTGCTGGGACCCCAGTTGTTTACAATATATATTAATGACTTGGATGAGGGAATTAAATGCAGCATCTCCAAGTTTGCGGATGACACGAAGCTGGGTGGCAGTGTTAGCTGTGAGGAGGATGCTAAGAGGATGCAGGGTGACTTGGATAGGTTGGGTGAGTGGGCAAATTCATGGCAGATGCAATTTAATGTGGATAAATGTGAAGTTATCCACTTTGGTGGCAAAAATAGGAAAACAGATTATTATCTGAATGGTGGCCGATTAGGAAAAGGGGAGGTGCAACGAGACCTGGGTGTCATTATACACCAGTCATTGAAAGTGGGCATGCAGGTACAGCAGGCGGTGAAAAAGGCTGGCATTTATAGCGAGAGGATTCGAGTACAGGAGCAGGGAGGTACTACTGCAGTTGTACAAGGCCTTGGTGAGACCACACCTGGAGTATTGTGTCCAGTTTTGGTCCCCTAATCTGAGGAAAGACATCCTTGCCATAGAGGGAGTACAAAGAAGGTTCACCAGATTGATTCCTGGGATGGCAGGACTTTCATATGAAGAAAGACTGGATGAACTGGGCTTGTACTCGTTGGAATTTAGAAGATTGAGGGGGGATCTGATTGAAACGTATAAGATCCTAAAGGGACTGGACAGGCTAGATGCAGGAAGATTGTTCCCGATGTTGGGGAAGTCCAGAACGAGGGGCCACAGTTTGAGGATAGAGGGGAAGCCTTTTAGGACTGAGATTAGGAAAAACTTCTTCACACAGAGAGTGGTGAATCTGTGGAATTCTCTGCCACAAGAAACAGTTGAGGCCAGTTCATTGGCTATATTTAAGAGGGAGTTAGATATGGCCCTTGTGGCTATGGGGGTCAGGGGGTATGGAGGGAAGGCTGGGGCGGGGTTCTGAGTTGGATGATCAGCCATGATCATAATAAATGGCAGTGCAGGCTCGAAGGGCCGAATGGCCTACCCCTGCACCTATTTTCTATGTTTCTATGTTTCTATGTTTCCATAAAATACCAACCTTAGTCAGGTTGGAAGAATTCTCTCTTCCCCTTGGGCAGTGTCAATTTGGCATAATTTGAAGAGGAGAGAAGCAGCTGAGATTTGAGATGTTTGTGATTATTAAACCCTACAGGCAATGTCTCTTTTTACTTGATCTACAGGGAAAGCACACTAAAATGTTTAAAATATATAAACATTATTTTGATATTTCTGTTGAAAAAACACCACATGCAGCCCTATCTGAAGCCACGCAAAAAAAATACCATCTTGCAAGAACAACAAAAAGAATGTCCAAAGTATTGAAGCAAAACTAGTTGTCATGGCATTCAATGAAGGGAAGTATTTGGTTGCTCACCAAAACTAATCAGCATTTCTTAAAACTACTGGCACAATATTCTGCAAATTTCTAACTGTAAATAATTACTTCAGCTCTCAAAGTAAGGATTTATGATAGACATGAAACGTTCTCTATGGTGCACGGTCTCCCTACTTCTACTAAAAAAGTGTTCACAATAAATTTATTATCAAAGTGCATATATGTCACCATATACAGCCCTGAGATTCATTTTCTTGTGGGTAATCAAATAAATACAAGAACTATAATAGACCACACCCAGCAGCGTGGACAAACAGCCAATGTGCACAAGACAACAAACTGTGCAACTACAAAATAGTAATAATGATAAAATAAGCAATAAATATTGAGAACATAGATGAAGAATCCTTCAAAGTGACTGTGGGAACAGTTCAGTGATGAGGCAAGTGAAGCGGAGTGAAATTACCCCCTTTGTTTAAGAGCCTGATGGTTGAGGGGTAATAACTGTTCCTGAACATGGTGATATGAGTCCTGAGACTCCTGTATCTTCTTCCTGATGGCAGCAGCGAGAAGACAGCATGACCCGGGTGGTGGGGGTGTCTGATGATTTGAAGTTTTATTTCTGCACAATGAATTCTGAACTAATCTGCTATTTCCATGGGAAAGCAAATGTTTTGCTTGTAATTTTAAACTAAAATATGGAATCAAAATAAAGCTGAATTTACAATAATAATAGTTATGAAAGTCATAAAAGGGATGATTATACTGTCACTAATTTGCAAAGGGGTTCTCTGCATTAGATTCAAGAACCCATTGGTTCTGATTCCAATACATATTTTTCTGAGAAAAGTCTTGTACAGGATTTGGGACAGAAAATGTTATGATCGTTTCCCAGGGTTGAAATTTCTAATACTAGGGGGCATGCATTGAAAGTGAGAGGGGGTAGGTGAGGGGTAAGTTTTTTACTCTGACAGTGGTGAATGCCTGGAATACAATGCCTGGTATGGTGGTAGACACAAATACATTGGAGGCTTAAGAGACGTCTCAATAGGCACATAGATGTCACAAAGATGGAGGGATATGGACATGGCATATTCAATTTGCTTTTTAGCTGGTTTGGCACAACATTGTGGGACGTATGAGTTGTACTGTTCTAAGTTTGATGTTCTATGTCAGTCTGGAAACAATTATAGAAACATATCTTCACATTTAATTATATCCAATTCAATTCTGAATGATTTCCAGTCAGATATCATTATACATTGAAAGATATATTCAGTTAAACAGCAGAACCCATGAAGAGTAAAACGACTACAGTTCTCCAGTAAATCATGCACATTGTAATGAAATGCAAAATGCCAATCAAAATGGTTGGCAGTGTTAATCAGTGCTTCTTTAAAAAAATCACTTGCATTAAATTATAATATGACTGAATTTTTATCCCAACAGCTGCTTTGATGGATTCTAGACCAAGGTCTGTTTGGGGGGCTTCTGCTGTTGCTTGCATGTACGGGGTGTCTATGCTTCTGTTGACGTGTAGGAGGTGTCTATGCTTCCGATGATGCTTGTACAAAGAGAGGGTGCTTTGGGGCGTCGACGTTTCTATGATTCATTCTATAGGGTCCTTGTTTCATGGAAGTCTGTGAAGAGTACAAATTTCCAGTTGTGTCCTATATACATTCTCTGCTAGTAAATGAACCTTTGAACCTTCTGTTATTCAAGAATTAAATTTTTCATACTAAAATGTTACAAAGGAAATTGCTATGGCAGATTTTGTTTAACTTCATGTCATTTTTGAGTTATGTTCATCACTTTGGAAAGATAACTGAAAATATTATATGAATAAATGTTATAAGAGCAGAAAGATGAATTTCCAGTATAAATGAAAGGAGAACCAAGACATTTATCATTTGACATGCTAGTATTCCAGAACTTTTCTTCTTGGAAGCTTAATAGTATAGAGGAATGCTTTGCAAGAAATATTAGATGAGAAAAGGGAAGCCGGGATTGTTGTTTATGATGATAGATATATTGTAACTTTAGCTTTGATCATTTGATCGATACGTTCTGTGTTGTATGACATGGGTGATCATGGACTTTCCATGACCATCATTGTTCTTGGCAAGTTTTCCAACAGAAGGGGTTTGCTATTGCCTTCTTCTGGACAGTGTCTTTATGAGATGGGTGACAACAGCCATTATCAATACTCTTCAGACATTGTCTGTCTGGCATCAGTGGTTGCATAACCGGGACTTGTGATAAGCACCAGCTACTCAAATGATCATCCAGCACCACCTGCACCCATGACTTCACGTGACCCTGATCTGGGGTGGGGGGGGGAGTGTGTTAAGCGGCTGCTACACTTTGACTAAGGGTGACCTGCAGGCTAGCGGAGGAAAGGAGCACCTTATACCTCCTTTGGTAGAGACGTATCTCCACCCCACCCCTCATTTGATCTGATAGGTGTCCAAAGAACCATACTGTACCAAACTAATTCACAATTCCCTTGTACGACTAGAGTTCCAAATAGTCAATCTGAATGAAAATTATCCAAGAATATCTTGAAAACCATACATTGCTGAGGGATAAAATCTGCAGAGCATTTCGAATAGCTTTGATTGAAATAAAAGTGAGGGCTGATTAGCTTTGCAAGCAACGCACATAAAAATTGCTGGTGAACGCAGCAGGCCAGGCAGCATCTCTAGGAAGAGGTATAGTCGACGCTTTGGGCTGAGACTCTTCGTCAGGACTAACTGAAAGAAGAGCTAGTAAGAGATTTGAAAGTGGGAGGAGGAGATCTGAAATGATAGGAGAAGACAAGAAGGGGAGGGATCTGGAAATCACCTGTCCAGCTCTTGGCTCCATCCCTCCCCCTCCTGTCTTTTTCTATCATTTTGGATTTCCCCCTCCCACTTTCAAATCTCTTACTAGCCCTTCCTTCAGTTAGTCCTGACGAAGGGTCTCGGCCCGAAACGTTGACTGTACCTCTTCCTAGAGATGCTGCCTGGCCTGCAGTATTCACCAGCAATTTTTATGTGTGTTGCGTGAAATTCCAGCATCTGCAGATTTCCTCGTGTTTGCTGATTAGCTTTGGTTCTCTTTATCCTAGAATGCTGAGTAAGCAATACTTTCAGCTGCTGCTTTAGAAAACTGAAATTACATGTAAATAAAAACTTATTTAATGGTATATATGAGGTAAAACATATCTTGTGTAATTATGATCAACATTTAAAACAGTGCCTAGTGTAGACTAACCTGGTCTGTGATGAAAATATTTGTGATTGATTGATATACAGCACAGAATAGACCTTCCGTCCCTTTGAGCCACACCACCCAGCAACCTGCAATTTAACCCTTGCCTAATCATGGGACAATTTACAATGACCAATTAACCTACCAACCAGGAGGTCTTTGGACTGTGTCATAAAATTCTTGATCAATTGAGTCAGTGAACAAATTATCACTGATTCCAATGACAATGAAATTTAAAATTCAGCAAACAAATTCACTGAAATTGTTCAAGATATTTGACATAAAAACAATGAAGAAATCAAAGCTTAAAAAATTCTACAGAATCAATGCATATATTCTTACAATCTCAAAGTTTGTTCTTATCTTCTGTTGACTGATTCAGGAAAAGGAAAATCTTACACTCTAGTACTTCTAAAGTTATAGCTTTCTTTCGTCTTTGTTAAGGTTACAGCAACAACTAGGACATGCATGTAATCACAAACTACCTAACATTATATTTAATGCAAGCTGTCTGGAGTATGTACCCCATCCCACTCGAACATACTTTAACTTCATTCTCAATGGGGAAAGGTCTGGTAACCACAATGACTGATCTAATTACAAATCTAACAACTCTAATGGCCTTGCTGAATTTTGTTTTCAAACTGTATGTAAATTTAGGCTTTGAATGCGGTCCAGGAGCATACTTGAGACGTATTCATCAAGGACAATGAGTCTGATTCACCTATTTGTATTAATTTTTGCAGAAACACCAAATGATTATCTTTTTCATTTCCTTTTTCTCTGAGATTTCTTTCGATTTTTTGCAAAAAAACTATTTATGTGTTTTATTAAGCTGTCTGTTGTGCCTTGGCCCAGGAGTAATTCTGTTTTGTTTGGCTGTATTCATGTACGGTTAACTGTCAATTAAACTTGAATTGAGCTATTTTCAATTCAATTGAACATGGCTGCCCTTTCCAGACATAATGAGATTTTCAGCTCAGATAAAGGGACGTATTTTGTTCTGAGTTCTTTTGTTAGACCCAGGAATTAATCTAGTCCTAGATGTAATAATGCAAAAAAAAAATCTAAAGATTAGTTTTCGCCATTCCAGTAATTTCAAGATAGAATCATAGTAATGGAATTTCATTGCAATCTCCATTGGCCACATGGAAATAGAAATGATACAATGAAAAGAGATGAAGTGCTTTGAGAAGAAGCAGTTTATTTATTTTCTTATTTACAGATGCAGTGCAGCAAGAAGTCCTTCAGCTCAATGAGCCAGCACCACCCAATTACACCCATTGACCTACTAACCCATACATCTTTGTAATGCGTGAGGAAACGGATTAGGGCTAGGGTTAGGGTTTTGGCAGAATCTCAGATGGTGACAAGGACACGCAGAGGAGTGAGATAGATCAGATAGTTGAGTGGTGTCACTCCAACAACTTCACACTCAATGTCAACAAGACTAAGGAATTAATTGTGGACTTTAGCTGAGGAAATGCACACCAGTTCTGAACGTGTGGAAAAGGTGAGTTGGTCCATGTTCCTGGGTATCACCATCTTTGAAGATTTTGTTACTGGGCCCAACATATTGATGCAGTCATGAAGAAGGCAGCTATATTTCATTAGGAGTTTGAGGATATGTCACCAAAGACACTAGCACGTTTCTATCGATTTACCATAGAGAGCATTCTAAGTGGTTGCATCACTGTATGGTACAGAGGGGAGGGGCATAAAATGCTGCAGAAAGTTGTAAACTCAGCCAGCTCCATCATGGGCGCTAGCCTCCCCACCACTGAGGACATCTTCAAAAGGTGATGCCTCAAAAAGATGGCATCCATCATTAAGGACACACATCACCCAGGATGTGCCCTCTTTTAATTGCTACCATGAAGAACCAAGCACAGAAGCCTGAAGTCACACACTCAATGTTTGAGGAACAGCTTCTTCCAATCCACCATCAGATTTTTAAATGGATAAAGAACCCATGAACTTCAGCGAAGAAAGACAAACCCAGGCATCATCAGGCATCCCTGAATTCTCTCTGTATCTCAGATTCCTGGATTTTCTCCCCGTTCAGACAACAGACACACATTTATTTCTACTACCAAAGTGCATGACCATGCATTTTCCAACATTGTATTTCATTTGCAATTTTCTTATCCATCCTCCTAATATGTCTAAGTCCTTCTGCATGCTACCTGTTTCCTCAACACTACCTTCCCCTCCAACCAATCTTCGTATCATCTGCAAACTTGGCAACAAAGCCATCTATTCCCTCATCTAAATCATTTATATACAGCATAAAAAGAAGTGGTCCCAACACAAACAGTATTTTTTGCTCCATAGTATTAATCTATGCTGGGGTAATTTTCTGTTTACAGGGAGCATTGTGTGTTTTCTTTTAACTTCTGTTGAACACCTTCCAACAATCAGCAGTCACAAGTGATCAAAGGTGTAGAGTTAAAAGAGCTACAACTGAAGATAGCTACAAACCGTAATCATGAATACGAACAGTCCTGTACTCTGCGTTGTGGATCCTTTTCCCTCTGATATATTCATGCAAAACAGTATTATTCTCCAATATGTAGGAGCCTAAATAATTAAAAAGAAATGAAAGTGTCGTCAAAAAACATAACAGTTCTTCTATTAATCCACAAGGTTATTTAATATTCTGACACATTTACAAAGTGTGCTAATTTTATTTTACCAGTAGAGTTCTTTTCTGGGTGACAAAATTTCACATTTGGCAGATTATTTAATGAAGCCATTGCTAATATAAATACAAGATTAGTAAAATTCTGAGATCAGAAAGCTCTGATTAGCTGGAACACTGTAATCATTTATAGACTCAGAATTTGTAGTTCATCTGAATGCCTCACGTGCTTGGTCCTGATCGGTAATGAAGCAGTGCACTTGCTTTTGTAAATCCTTGCTGGATGAAACTCAGTACCAAGGCTGAGTGCCATATAAAGGCCTCCTTTACATAAATACCATCATGTGGAGGTGGATGACATGAATCCAAGAAAATTTCTGATCAAACATTGACTCTTAGGTTTATCTGGCTGTCAAAACATTTGAGGCCTAGGAATCGTCATGCACACTAATGTTCAAAGTACATTTATTATGTATCTATATGTTATACAACCTTGAGATTCACCTCCTAACAGACAGCTACTAAACAAAGAAACCCAAAACAACATATTAAAAAAAAGACCAAAACACTCGATGTGCAGAGAAAAAAAAAACAGATCATGCAAACAGTAAATGTAAGCACATGGCATTCTGAACTGAAGTCCACAGGAGAAACCGTCCCCAGATCCCTAGTTCAGTGTAGAGCAGAGCAGCAAGCCAAGCTGGCCCATCCCTCGCCTTGGGTCTCTGGCCTTGACATCATGACCTTTTCAATCTGGCCCAGTGTCTAAATCATCGGGTTCAGGTAATAGGTCAATGATATGGTTTTATCTGGAGGATCAATTACTTTTTTCAGTCATGGCCCATAGCTGAAAATTTCTGTAAAATCTGAGGCCCATGACACTGGGCAGTAGCATACAGCTATGGCGTAGCATGTGACTTTTGGGATCAGGGGAAGGCGGCCTGATTGGGAAGTTGGTGATGTTATGTTTTGTGAATTCAAAACATTAAACTAATTCAAGGGAAGACATGGGAGTCCGAAATATGTGTCTAACTTCAAGTTTACTTTAAGCAAGGAGTGCATGTTTGCAATTCATGTATAACCTGTAATGAATTAACTAGAGAAATAACCAATATATACACAGGATTAATCAAACATGACTTAAATACACAACAGGTGAGGAGTTGAGTTCTTAAGCACTTTGTGGGATCTCAAGTTGGGGAAGTGGGAAAGTTGGTGAGAAGCTGTGGTGATCAGAGGTCCTCAGGTTTGGAGGTCTGAGTGATTGTAGTGAAGGTGCTGTAGTTTCAGATGGGGGAAGGGCCCATGGTTAAAAGACAGTCTTGCCGCCGTGCGAGATCCCCTGAAGGCAGGAAACGGCTAATGGGTCCTACTTGAGTGGGTTTCCACCTTGGAGTATTGGTTTACAAATGAAATGTTGTCCAAAAAATTAGCACGCCCAGGTCGACATAGATACTTGTGGAAATCTGAAACTTGTTGGCACTTTTGTAGGTAAATGCATCTCACATCTCTATGAAAAACTGGGCAGTTAGTTTGCATTTACTTCAATAACTATAAACGATAGATTTTTAAGTTGGGTTAATATTAATTTATTATTTATTCAAATAAAATTATTGCTATTCAAATAGCATTATTTATTATTTATTGAAATATCATTAAGTATTTTAATTTAATGTTTGTAGGATTGTTCACTGAGTCTGGAAGTTAGGGAGCAAACATTTAGGCACCATTCAAGGTGACGTCATCAGTGCACAATTGAGTGTTGTTTCTGCTGAAAGCTCATGTTTGTACAGGTTGTTGCAATGAACCTGTGCATCTGCGGGACCAGGGTCAAGGTGTGAGCCACAGACGCCTGAGGAGCCAATGCTCACAACGACTGATAACAGACCAGCGAAGATCACTCTGCCATTCAGTTGGCCAGGACCCAGCATGACAGACAACCAATCAAAACAATGAGTCAGGCCAATATAAACGCAAGCACTCGGCAAAAACAACACTCAATTGTGCACTGGTGATGTCACCTTGAATGGTGACGAAATGTTTACAACCTAGCCTCCAGGCTCGGTGAACAACCCTACAAAGAATCAACCACCCAGAGTTACCCATCTTCTCTTTCATTTCAAACATTACTTAATGTTATTTTAGGTCCAATCTTCCCTTCATTATTCAGGACATTAGATTCTATTTGAAACTGTGATGGAAACTAGCTCAGTTATTCTTATCTGAGTGACAACGGTGTTGGCCCAAGTGTATTGGTGTATATTTGATGATAAACTAATGGAGCACAAACTGGAAAATAGATGCATTTTCAGAAGCTATTGACACTTCTCCAAGTAACTGCCAACAACTTTGGTAGTCAGCTGGTGCTGAAGAAGAAACCTATGTTACAATCAACTATATTTTGATGCTTGAACTCCCTGTGGATATCAGATGAGAACGTGATGCTACCAAAATTCACTAATATTTTGGGAGGAAAGCCTGTCCAAGGAGTGATTGTCTTGGATGTTTATCTTGTAATCGCAAGACACTGTTGGACATGAATAATATAAAATGCTGCAAGCCCATTTACCTTGTTTATTGGCAAGGCAGACGGCAAGGGGAGCTCTGTGGCCTTGATGGTAACAAGGACTAGGCCTCAAGCCGTGGCTTGTCTGTTGCAGCAGTCCTGGAGAGGAGATGCCGGGGGTGGTGTAACACGGTGTTCGTGCTGGATTGGGGCTGGACAGGGGAGGAGATGCCGGGGGTGGTGTAACACGGTGTTCGTGCTGGGTGGGGGCTGGACAGGGGAGGAGATGCCGGGGGTGGTGTAACACGGTGCTCGTGCTGGGTTGGGAATGGACAGGGGAGGAGATGCCGGGGGTGGTGTAGCACAGTGTTCGTGCTGGGTTGGGGCTGGACAGGAGAGGAGATGCCGGGGGTGGTGTAACATGGTGTTTGTGCTGGGTTGGGGCTGGACAGGGGAGGAGATGCCGGGGGTGGTGTAGCACAGTGTTCGTGCTGGGTTGGGACAGTCCGGGGAGGAGATGCCGGGGGTGGTGTAACACGGTGTTCGTGCTGGGTGGGGGCTGGACAGGGGAGGAGATGCCGGGGGTGGTGTAGCACAGTGTTCGTGCTGGGTTGGGACAGTCCAGGGGAGGAGATGCCAGAGGTGGTGTAACACAGTGTCTGTGCTGGGTTGGGTCTGGATAGGGGAGGAGATGCCGGGGGTGGTGTAACACGGTGTTCGTGCTGGGTTGGGGCTGGACAGGGGAGGAGATGCTGGGGGTGGTGTAGCACGGTGTTCGTGCTGGGTTGGGGCTGGACAGGGGAGGAGATGCCGGGGGTGGTGTAACACGGTGTCTGTGCTGGGTTGGGACTGGACAGGGGAGGAGATGCCGGGGGTGGTGTAACACGGTGTTCGTGCTGGGTTGGGGCTGGACAGGGGAGGAGATGCCGGGGGTGGTGTAGCACGGTGTTCGTGCTGGGTTGGGGCTGAACAGGGGAGGAGATGCCAGGGGTGGTGTAACACGGTGTTCGTGCTGGGTTGGGGCTGGACAGGGGAGGAGATGCCGGGGGTGGTGTAACACAGTGTCTGTGCTGGGTTGGGGCTGGACAGGGGAGGAGATGCCGGGGGTGGTGTAACACAGTGTCTGTGCTGGGTTGGGGCTGGACAGGGGAGGAGATGCCTGGGGTGGTGTAGCACAGTGTTCGTGCTGGGTTGGGGCTGGGCAGGGGAGGAGATGCCGGGGGTGGTGTAACACAGTGTTCGTGCTGGGTTGGGACTGGATTGGGGCTGGACAGGGGAGGAGATGCCGGGGGTGGTGTAACACGGTGTTCGTGCTGGGTTGGGGCTGGACAGGGGAGGAGATGCCGGGGGTGGTGTAACACAGTGTCTGTGCTGGGTTGGGGCTGGACAGGGGAGGAGATGCCGGGGGTGGTGTAACACAGTGTCTGTGCTGGGTTGGGGCTGGACAGGGGAGGAGATGCCTGGGGTGGTGTAGCACAGTGTTCGTGCTGGGTTGGGGCTGGGCAGGGGAGGAGATGCCGGGGGTGGTGTAACACAGTGTTCGTGCTGGGTTGGGACTGGATTGGGGCTGGACAGGGGAGGAGATGCCGGGGGTGGTGTAACACGGTGTTCGTGCTGGGTTGGGGCTGGACAGGGGAGGAGATGCTGGGGGTGGTGTAGCACAGTGTTCGTGCTGGGTTGGGTCTGGACAGGGGAGGAGATGCCGGGGGTGGTGTAACACAGTGTCTGTGCTGGGTTGGGGCTGGACAGGGGAGGAGATGCCTGGGGTGGTGTAACACAGTGTTCGTGCTGGGTTGGGACTGGATTGGGGCTGGACAGGGGAGGAGATGCCGGGGGTGGTGTAACACGGTGTTCGTGCTGGGTTGGGGCTGGACAGGGGAGGAGATGCTGGGGGTGGTGTAGCACAGTGTTCGTGCTGGGTTGGGGCTGGACAGGGGAGGAGATGCCGGGGGTGGTGTAACACAGTGTCTGTGCTGGGTTGGGGCTGGACAGGGGAGGAGATGCCTGGGGTGGTGTAGCACAGTGTTCGTGCTGGGTTGGGGCTGGGCAGGGGAGGAGATGCCGGGGGTGGTGTAACACAGTGTTCGTGCTGGGTTGGGACTGGATTGGGGCTGGACAGGGGAGGAGATGCCGGGGGTGGTGTAACACGGTGTTCGTGCTGGGTTGGGGCTGGACAGGGGAGGAGATGCTGGGGGTGGTGTAGCACAGTGTTCGTGCTGGGTTGGGTCTGGACAGGGGAGGAGATGCCGGGGGTGGTGTAACACAGTGTTCGTGCTGGGTTGGGACAGTCCCGGGAGGAGATGCCGGGAGTGGTGTAACACAGTGTTCGTGCTGGGTGGGGCTGGACAGGGGAAGAGATGCCGGGGGTGGTCTAGCACAGTGCTCGTGCTGGGTTGGGGCTGGACAGGGGGGAAGATGCCGGGGGTGGTGTAACACAGTGTCTGTGCTGGGTTGGGGCCGGACAGGGGAGGAGATGCCGGGGGTGGTGTAACACAGTGTCTGTGCTGGGTTGGGGCTGGACAGGGGAGGAGATGCCGGGGGTGGTGTAACACGGTGTTCGTGCTGGGTTGGGGCTGGACAGGGGAGGAGATGCTGGGGGTGGTGTAGCACAGTGTTCGTGCTGGGTTGGGTCTGGACAGGGGAGGAGATGCCGGGGGTGGTGTAACACAGTGTTCGTGCTGGGTTGGGACAGTCCCGGGAGGAGATGCCGGGAGTGGTGTAACACAGTGTTCGTGCTGGGTGGGGCTGGACAGGGGAAGAGATGCCGGGGGTGGTCTAGCACAATGCTCGTGCTGGGTTGGGGCTGGACAGGGGGGAAGATGCCGGGGGTGGTGTAACACAGTGTCTGTGCTGGGTTGGGGCCGGACAGGGGGGGAGATGCCGGGGGTGGTGTAACACAGTGTTCGTGCTGGGTTGGGACAGTCCAGGGGAGGAGATGCCGGGGGTGGTGTAACACGGTGTTCGTGCTGGGTTGGGTCTGGACAGGGGAGGAGATGCCGGGGGTGGTGTAACACGGTGTTCGTGCTGGGTTGGGGCTGGACAGGGGGGGAGATGCCGGGGGTGGTGTAACACGGTGTTCGTGCTGGGTTGGGGCTGGACAGGGGAGGAGATGCCGGGGGTGGTGTAGCACAGTGTTCGTGCTGGGTTGGGTCTGGACAGGGGAGGAGATGCCGGGGGTGGTGTAACACAGTGTTCGTGCTGGGTTGGGACAGTCCCGGGAGGAGATGCCGGGAGTGGTGTAACACAGTGTTCGTGCTGGGTGGGGCTGGACAGGGGAAGAGATGCCGGGGGTGGTGTAGCACCGTGCTCGTGCTGGGTTGGGGCTGGACAGGGGGGAAGATGCCGGGGGTGGTGTAACACAGTGTCTGTGCTCCGTTGGGGCCGGACAGGGGGGGAGATGCCGGGGGTGGTGTAACACAGTGTTCGTGCTGGGTTGGGACAGTCCGGGGAGGAGATGCCGGGGGTGGTGTAACACGGTGTTCGTGCTGGGTTGGGTCTGGACAGGGGAGGAGATGCCGGGGGTGGTGTAACACGGTGTTCGTGCTGGGTTGGGGCTGGACGGGGGGGAGATGCCTGGGGTGGTGTAACACGGTGTTCGTGCTGGGTTGGGTCTGGACAGGGGAGGAGATGCTGGGGGTGGTGTAGCACAGTGTTCGTGCTGGGTTGTGTCTGGACAGGGGAGGAGATGCCGGGGGTGGTGTAACACAGTGTTCGTGCTGGGTTGGGACAGTCCCGGGAGGAGATGCCGGGAGTGGTGTAACACAGCGTTCGTGCTGGGTGGGGCTGGACAGGGGAAGAGATGCCGGGGGTGGTGTAGCACCGTGCTCGTGCTGGGTTGGGGCTGGACAGGGGGGAAGATGCGGGGGTGGTGTAACACAGTGTCTGTGCTGGGTTGGGGCTGGACGGGGGGGAGATGCCGGGGGTGGTGTAACACGGTGTTCGTGCTGGGTTGGGGCTGGACAGGGGAGGAGATGCCGGGGGTGGTGTAACACGGTGTTCGTGCTGGGTTGGGACAGTCCGGGGAGGAGATGCCGGGGGTGGTGTAACACGGTGTTCGTGCTGGGTGGGGGCTGACCCCTGCTGGTGGTACTGCTTTCCAGAGCTCAACCGGTGGAATGGAAAGTTGGACAGTGTGCACGCAAATGTTCATCTGCACACTGCTGAGAATTGCTTATTCACACAACGTCAATTTATAGGACATGTCACTCGGGGACTTGGGCTATAGTATACATTTTTAGTGTGACTGTATGTTTTACTTGTATCTTGTATGCGTTACAAATACTTTCTGCTGTGTATAACTGCTGGCACTTATTTTTCACCTTGGCCCCAGAGTAACACTGTTTCATTTGGGCATTGTTATCTGTTGAATGACAATTAAACTTGACCTTGAACTTAAGTGCTTCATTTTTATTTTCAAGGCAACCTACAAGGAGCTTAGGTAAAGATGAATGTTTTACTGTTTTTAATGTATTTTTAATATTCAGTTTGCATATTTTTGAGCATTTTTACATGTCTGAAATATAGTTCTTCACATCACTGGCCAAATTTGTTTTGTGATAGCTAGTTGTCCAAGTTTATTTCAACTTTTATGGTGGGTAAACTCTTCAGGTGCTGCTGGAAATGCCATTTTGGAGTATAGAGTTTCATTACGAGGGATCCACCCAACTCCCTCTACCAAGTTTCAGATTGTCTCAGGCAAGTTCAAATTTTATTCAGATATCAGCAGGAACCATAGTTCCATGGTTGACCAAACACCCACAATGCTAATTATTAACTTCTGGCCAATTTACGCAATTTATAGTGACAGGTGATCCTACCTGATTTCACCTATCACATTCTAGCTATCCCTCTTCCCCTCCCCCACCTTTTAATTCTGGCATCTTCCCATTTCCTTTCCAGTCCTGAAGAAAGGTTTGGGTCCAAAACGTTGGCTGTTTATTCATTTCCATAGATGCTGCCTGGCCTGCTGAGATCCTCCAGCGTTTTGTGTGTGTTGCTCTGGATTTCCACCATCTGCAGATTTTCTCCACTTTTTGCTCCAGCAGATTAGTTTGTTGTTTTAAATTGCTCATAGTCTCTTTGATTTAAGTTGCAGGTTTTTCCTCAATGGAGGTTAGTTTGTTCCATTGTCTTTTAAAGAATTAAGTTTGACATGACTGTATGAAGTTACCATCAACGTCTTGTAAATTAAGTCTTGATATTTGGGAGCTGCCCCATTTGATTGATTGCATTTTCCTAAAAATCATTTTAAATTAGGACAGCTTTAGTGGACTGAATGCTTCTCCTCTGTCCTGTGGTTATTAGATACCATGATTCCTAACAGATTTCCACACTTCAGGGGCCAGAACATGCCTTTGAAGGGCTTTTGGATAAGATTCATGTTTCAATGGGGAGACTATTGATTAAAACTGGAAATTCTTCCAGCTATTGCTAGCTCCCAGTTAACTATTTTGAAAATAAGTTGAAATATTAATTTTCCTTTAAGGTTTTCAGATGGTTGATCCACGAAAGAAACAATAAAAATGTTACTTTTAGAATTGACAATAGTAGTAGAATGTTAATGACACTAAATAAAGTGTCAGATGATCAGAGGAATAGAAGTATCATTGCACAACTGATCTAATGGTGGGTGCTTACAACAATATAAACAAGGTTGAAAGAGTACAGCGAAAATTTACAAGGATGTTGCCAAGTCTGGAGGACCTGAGTTATAAAAAAAGATTGAAAAGTTTAGGAATTTATTCCTTAGAACGTAGAAGATTGAGGGGAAACTTGAAAGAGCTATACAAAATTATGAAGGGTATTGACAGGATAAAGGGAAGCAGGTTTTTCCCACTACGGTCGGGTTGGACTACAACTAGAAGTCGTGGGTTAAGGGTGAAAGGTGAAAAGCTTAAGGGGAACATGAGGGGAAACTTCTTCACTCAGGGGATCGTGAGAGTGCAGAATGAGCTATCAGAGCAAGTGGTGCATGTGAGCTTGATTTCAACATTTAAGAGAATTTTGGATAGGTACATGGATGGTAGGGGTATGGAGGGCTGTGGATCCAGTGCAGGTCGATGGGAGTAGACAGTTGAAGTGGTTCGGCACAGACTGGGTAGGCCAAAGCACCCGCACTTTTCTATGACTATATGACTCTAATATTGGTGCTGTTGTTACTCATTTGCTTATTGAGATACAGCGCAGAACAGGCCACTTCCGCTCTTTCAGCCAGCCAGCCAGCCTCGAGGAGGAGCAATATCCTTGCAGGTAGGTTTGCTAGCATGGTTCGGGAGGGTTTAAACTAATTTGCAAGGGGGATGGGACCCAGAGCAATAGAGCAGTGAAAGAAGTGCATGGAGTAAAGCCAGATCTAACATACAGAGATGCTTTGAGGAAAAAGAAGCAGAATAAACGGTGTAAAGACAGTAAGGTAGAAGGGCTGAAATGTGTGTACCTCAATGCAAGAAGCATCAGGAACAAAGGTGATGAACTGAGAGCTTGGGTACATACATGGAATTATGATGTAGTGGCCATTACAGAGACTTGGCTGGCACCAGGGCAGGAATGGATTCTCAATATTCCTGGATTTCAGTGCTTTAAAAGGGATAGAGAGGGCGGAAAAAGGGGAGGAGGGGTGGCATTACTGGTCAGGGATACTATTACAGCTACAGAAAGGGTGGGTAATGTAGCAGGATCCTCTTTTGAGTCAATATGGGTGGAAGTCAGGAACAGGGAGGGAGCAGTTACTCTACTGGGGGTATTCTATAGGCCCCCTGGTAGCAGCAGAGATACAGAGGAGCAGATTGGGAGGCAGATTTTGGAAAGGTACAAAAATAACAGGGTTGTTATCATGGGTGACTTTAACTTCCCTAATATTGATTGGCACCTGATTAGTTCCAAGGGTTCAGATGGGGCAGAATTTGTTAAGTGTGTCCAGGATGGATTCCTGGCCGACCAGGGGGAATGCCACACTAGATCTAGTACTAGGTAATGAACCGGGTCAGGTCACAGATCTCTCAGTGGGTGAGCATCTAGGGGACAGTGACCACCGCTCCCTGGCCTTTATAATTATCATGGAAAAGGATAGAATCAAAGAGGACAGGAAAATTTTTAATTGGGGAAAGGCAAATTATGAGGCTATAAGGCTAGAACTTGCGGGTGTGAATTGGGATGATGTTTTTGCAGGGAAATGTACTATGGACATGTGGTCGATGTTTAAAGATCTCTTGCGGGATTGTAAGGGATAAATTTGTCCTGGTGAGGAAGATAAAGAATGGTAGGGTGAAGGAACCATGGGTGACAAGTGAGGTGGAAAATCTAGTCAGGAGGAAAAAGGCAGCATACATGAGGTTTAGGAAGCAAGGATCAGATGGGTCTATTGAGGAATATAGGGAAGCAAGAAAGCAGCTTAAGAAGGGGCTGAGAAGAGCAAGAAGGGGGCATGAGAAGGCCTTGGCGAGTAGGGTAAAGGAAAACCCCAAGGCATTCTTCAATTATGTGAAGAAAAAAAGGATGACAGGAGTGAAGGTAGGACCGATTAGAGATAAAGGTGGGAAGATGTGCCTGGAGGCTGTGGAAGTGAGTGAGGTCCTCAATGAATACTTCTCTTCGGTATTCACCAATGAGAGGGAACTTGATGATGGTGAGGACAATATGAGTGAGGATGATGTTCTGGAGCATGCTGATATTAAGGGAGAGGAGGTGTTGGAGTTGTTAAAATTCATTAGGACAGATAAGTCCCCGGGGCCTGACGGAATATTCCCCAGGCTGCTCCATGAGGTGACAGAAGAGATTGCTGAGCCTCTGGCTAGGATTTTTATGTCCTCGTTGTCCATGGGAATGGTACCGGAGGATTGGAGGGATGCGAATGTTGTTCCCTTGTTCAAAAAAGGTAGTAGGGGTAGTCCGAGTAATTATAGACCAGTGAGCCTTACGTCTGTAGTGGGAAAGCTGTTGGAAAAGATTCTTAGAGATAGGATCTATAGGCATTTAGAGAATCATGGTCTGATCAGGGACAGTCAGCATGGATTTGTGAAGGGCAGATCGTGTCTAACAAGCCTGATAGAATTCTTTGAGGAGGTGACCAGGCATATAGATGAGGGTAGTGCAGTGGATGTGATCTATATGGATTTTAGTAAGGCATTTGGCAAGGTTCCACACGGTAGGCTTATTCAGAAAGTTAGAAGGCATGGGATCCAGGGAAGTTTGGCCAGGTGGATTCAGAATTGGCTTGCCTGCAGAAGGCAGAGGGTGGTGGTGGAGGGAGTACATTCAGATTGGAGGATTGTGACTAGTGGTGCCCCACAAGGATCTGTTCTGGGACCTCTACTTTTTGTGATTTTTATTAACGACCTGGATGTGGGGGTAGAAGGGTGGGTTGGCAAGTTTGCAGACAACACAAAGGTTGGTGGTGTTGTAGGTAGTGTAGAGGATTGTCAAAGATTGCAGAGAGATATTGATAGGATGCAGAAGTGGGCTGAGAAGTGGCAGATAGGAGTTCAACCCGGAGAAGTGTGAGGTGGTACACTTTGGAAGGACAAACTCCAAGGCAGAGTACAAGGTAAATGGCAGGATACTTGGTAGTGTGGAGGAGCAGAGGGATCTCGGGGTACATGTCCACAGATCCCTGAAAGTTGCCTCACAGGTGGATAGGGTAGTTAAGAAAGCTTATGGAGTGTTAGCTTTCATAAGTCGAGGGATATAAAACTCTGCTCTATAAAAACTCTGGTTAGGCCACACTTGGAGTACTGTGTCCAGTTCTGGTCACCTCACTATAGGAAGGATGTGGAAGCATTGGAAAGGGTACAGAGGAGATTTACCAGGATGCTGCCTGGTTTAGAGAGTACGTATTATGATCAGAGATTAAGGGAGCTAGGGCTTTACTCTTTGGAGAGAAGGAGGATGAGAGGAGACATGATAGAGGTGTACAAGATAATAAGAGGAATAGATAGAGTGGATAGCCAGCGCCTCTTCCCCAGGGCACCACTGCTCAATACAAGAGGACATGGCTTTAAGGTAAGGGGTGGGAAGTTCAAGGGGGATATTAGAGGAAGGTTTTTTACTCAGAGAGTGGTTGGTGCGTGGAATGCACTGCCTGAGTCAGTGGTAGAGGCAGATACACTAGAGAAGTTTAAGAGACTACTAGACAGGTAAATGGAGGAATCTAAGGTGGGGGCTTATATGGGAGGCAGGGTTTGAGGGTCGGCACAACATTGTGGGCCGAAGGGCCTGTACTGTGCTGTACTGTACTATTCTATGTTCTATGTTCACCCAATAATCCTCCAATTTAATTCTAGCCTAATCATGGGACATTTACAATGACTAATTAACCTACCAAGTGGTATTTTTTTGGACTGTGGGAGGAAACCAGAGCACCTGGAGAAAAGCCACTCTGTACAGACGGTGAGGGGAAGTGAGCCTGGGTCGCTGGTACTGTAAAGCGTTGTGCTGACCATTACGCTACCATGCATAATTCCTCAATATTGTTTACGTATCGGACCATAATGACATGAAAGGAAATACGGGATTAATTGAACCAAGATTGACTGAGATTGAGGAAGTAAATTTAGAAAGAGTTGAATGCTTTAAATTAGTACTCCAAATGGACAATTAAGTGAAAATGTACTTTGTGAAAGGCAACTGAAGACGAGAGTAATTTACCATTAAATAAACATTTTCACTTGGTTACCTCCTCACTCCCCTCATCACCACTTTTGTTCATGTGAATGAATTTATTTCTGAGAGCTTAGCGATAAGAAGTGTTATGTCCTTTGCTACAATCACAATTTTCAAAGGGGAACGCTTCAGTTAAAAGACTTCTTTTCCAATCATTTGCACAGATAGATCAATGGCAATGGGACAAATCTAACCAAAATGCAACATATTGGTGGCTATATTGAAGGATGGCGCTCTCTCAGAATGAGATGAATTGATGAAGAGGGTGGATTGAAACCTTTATAATGCAGTGAAATTTTTTAATTACACACCAACTGTAATTAACCAGAAAAGCAAACACTTTAGCTCTCCATTTTAGAAAATGAAATGGCTTTTACTTGCTGTTTTGGGATCCAGTGAGCTTATTTTTTTTTTCAGAAATACTTTTTTTTACATTTATGGCTGAATCCTTGCCATATTCACAGAAGAAAACTTAAGTGCACTCATATAAATGAATTTTATACTTACTATTTGGATTGCTTGTGCTATGTACCGAGACCATTGGTACATTAGGACCTGAAAATATACAGAATACAAAAAATACTTTAATATCTTGCCATTTGTAAATATTTTATCTATATTGTGCTGAGAAGTATTATCTGGATTTGACAGAATCACTTAGAAATTTGCAAGTTAAATATTTTTCTTTGCACAGTACTGTAGTAATTTTATGCATTGCACTGTACTGCTGCAACAAAAAAAAACAAATTTGATGCCATATGTGAGTGATGATAAACCTGATTCTGATATGGGTCTCATTTATGGACTGAGAGTGAGAAGGGGACAGGGAGAGGATCATGGTTGGGAAAAGGGGAAGGGAAGGGGCAGGAAACATCAGGGAGATGATCACTAAAGCAAATATTTTTAATCAAATGACCTTGCCTGGTGTCTCGGGGTTGGGTATGTTTGCATTTGTACTCCTTCTCTGCCACCTGTCCTACACCCCTCCCGCAGTGCTCCACCCTCACCATTCCCAACATCCTATGCTCCCGCCAGATTGACAAAGTTGCTCTCTGCTCCATGTTGACAAATACAGTACCGTGTAAAAGTCTTGGTCACCGTAGTTATATATATGTGCCTAAGACTTTTGCACAGCGTGGTAGTTGTTCTGGAAACACACACCGGAAGGAAAAGGGGAAGCATTATTTTTGTCTAAACACAGTCAACAGGCATGATGCATATGAAAACAATTCGTATCCTTGTTCATGTGAATTATTTGATTATATAGCAGCACTTCGAAGCACGGTACATATGGAAGGAAGACCCTAGTTTGTGACACTCATTTGTACCACTGGACCTGCACTTCTGAGGTTGAGAGTGGAACTACCTCAGTGCAACGGCTTTTCCACTTTAAAAACGTTCTGCACAGGTTTCCTGTCATTGTCACACATGATGGACAACCACCACAAATGTAAGTAGCAACAAGAATACAATGTAAAATGATTTTTTAATGTTGAAGTTAAAATCTGAAAGTGATCCCGTTGTGTATTTAGTATTTCAGTAATTTTTGAATAATCTTGTAAACGTTTTATTTATTAAATAATTGTTTGTTTAAATAATTCATTACAGGTTATATGTATAAATACGTGGATTGTACATGTCATCACACTATTATGTGATATTTGTGTACCTCGCTTAAATTAAAGAACCGAGTTAGACTCACACTTTGGACTCCTGCGTCTTCCTTTGAATTAGTTTAATGTTTTGAGGTTACAAAACATAACAGATCCTATTACCATTATGTGCACATCTAAAAGATATTATATTGACCATGGTTAGTACTTGAGGATCTTTACATTGGTGACATAGCAGTGGAAACAGCTAGCAGTTCTGGGAGGGCACGTCTCGCACAACCTCTCATGGTCCCACAACACATCCTACACAATCAAGAAAGCTCACCAACGCCTCAAGTTTCTGAGGAGGCTGAAGAGAGCTGGACTACATTCATGTCCTTCTACAGCTGCATCACTGCATCCATGTCAAAAAGAGTTGCATCCTAACATGCTGTATCACTGCATGGTACAGTGATGCAGACAGGAGGACTACAAAAGGTAGTCAAAACTGCTCAACGCATCACCAACACCTGCCTACCCACCATCAAGGATGTATATACAGACAGGTGCTAGAAAAGGGCCAGTAATATCATGAAGGATCTCACCAACCCCGCTCATGGACTGTTTGTCCCACTCCCGTCAGGGAGGAGGCCACATTGTATCCTCATCGAAAACAGTTACTTTCCCCAGTGCCTGGACCCACTAACCCACCCCTCCACACCCCCTCTTATCACTTCCTGTCAGTCACCTTACGTACAGACACTCCTGTGCCTAGTGTAACTCTATGGGCATACAATCAATGTATATAAGCTACCTTATGGATTTGTATTTATTGTGTTTGTTTTATTATTATGTTCTTTAACTTATTGTGTTGTTTTTCGTGCTGCATCGAATCCGGAGTAACAATTATTTTGTTCTCCTTTATACTTGTGTACTAGAAATAACATTAAACAATCTTGAATCTCCCCAGTGTTCAGCACAGGAAATGGCATCTCTTCAACTGCCTCTGCTCAGAATCAAATGTGGATTCTGGCCAGCTGGAGGTGAAGGTGACATTATCTTCCGCATATAACAAATTCAAGGTAAATGTAGGGAGCAGAACAGCCATTATCTATCACAGTTTTTCAACTTCACTAAAGTCTATGTCTCCATCTTCTGGTAGTAACCCGATTCAAATTATGCTGTCCTCAGTAATTGGTCTCCCTCTTTGCTTATCCACAACAGAATGAAAGGACAATGTTAACCAATGAGTTTATATTGAAACAATTCTCAGTGACAACCAGTGTCAAGCAAAGTTGTGTTGTTGCTGTAACACTTCTCTTATTCTTTCCTGCTGCAATAATTTGTGTCACCTCCAGCAAACACCCCTCTGGGATGTGCGAATCTTTAGGACAAATGGGAAGCCGTTCAAAGACTGTTGCACCTGCACTTTAATATCAGGGTTACCCAAACCTCAACAATAACCTCAATAAGCCAACATACCTAGTATTGAAAATAAAAGTTAAAGGCCGCAGAAGGGGGAAATCAGAAAGTAAAATGGGAAATACTGGAAGCATTCAGGCCAGGCAGCATCTGTGGAAAGAGAAACAGGAGTTAATGATTAGGTCAAAGAACTGACAAAAATTCCTTGACCTGAGCTGTTAACTCTGTTTTCTTTCCACGGATTCTGTCTGACCTATATAGCCAGCCTAGTATTTTTTGTTTTTATCTCTAGTTTCATGGTGTTGGGCACACCAATTCAGCTCTGCTGGGAACATAGCGTGACTCAAATGCTTAATGCAAGACTCCTGAAAGAAATACCAGGAAGGCAGAGGGAAACACTCAAGGATATGCTGAAACTTCCTGTTGATGAAATGCAGCCTTGCTACTAACTCTTGGGGTTCTCAGGCCCAGACTATTCAAGTGGAGAAGGAGCACTTGGAATGGCATTGGCAATCTCATTAACAATGCACAGAGGCCCAGTATCAGCAGCGAGAGCAGACTACCCCATCAATCACAATCTGCCCAGCTTTGCGATGGGGAAGAGAAAGGCTGCACCTCCTACACTGGCCTCATTAGCCACTCCAGAAACAACAAACCCACAAAATTTGATCGCTCTTGATCCTGAGGGACTGCCTAAGGAAGGCAGAGAGGGAAACCAAGACATTCCCTGGAACAGACAACTGGATTGGGTGTTTAATATTGAATTCTTCACTCTTTTGTAAATTCGCAGGCCAAAGCCGTGTATTGTACTACAGGTATGGCATCAGTAGAATCTTGCACAACTGTGACATTGCTTCCTGATTTCTAAACTCCAACTCTCTTACAACAAAGACCAGTATGCCATATGCTTTCGTAATCACTTGCCTTCCATCCAGCAAACCTTTTGTGATTTGTGCATTCTTTCTCCATTTAGATAGCAGTCTGACTTTGGGTGGAGATGTGTCTCAACCAAAGGAGGTGTAAGATGCTGCTTCCCTCCACTAGCCTGCAGGTCACCCTTTGCCCCTCGATCAGGGTCACATGAAGCTATGGGAGCAGGTGGTGCATGGTTGTTATGAGCAGTTGGTGCATATCACAAGTCCTGGATATGTGAACACTGATGCCAGGCAGACAATCTCTGAAGAGTAATGATAGTGGCTGAGGTTATCCAACTTGTAAAGACACAGCCCAGAAGAAAGCAATAGCAAACCTCCTCTGTAGAAAAATTGCCAAGAACAATCATGGTGATGAAAATAGCATGATCACTCATGTCATACGAAATGGCACATAACGAATGAATTCTTCCCACTGAGTTTCACATCCTCAGGGTTAACAATTCAGTAGGACCAGGTATCTAATTTGCTGTTAGAATTGCCTTGTTAGTGTGATCTCAAACGTACATTGCTGAGGTATGACTTACATTGGTGATCCTAGGCAGAACATAAACAAGTATCAATGATCAGGCCAGAGCCAACAGAAGCCCTTTAAAGAGCTATAGTGAGATACACAATGGTAACAGGCTCTTTGGCCCTTCGAGTTTGCACCGACAGCAAGCATCTATTTTGATACCAATCGAACACTAATCTTACTTTATTCTCCAAATATTCCCGTCAGCTCCCTCAGATACTAACACTCAACCTACTCACTACGGACAACTTACATGTTCCTAACACTCACCTTCATGCTACAGACAACTTACAGGGTCCTGACACTCACTTACACACTATGGACAATTTATAGAGTGCTAACACTCAGTACGGACAATTTACAGAGTTCAATTGACCTAGTGACCAGAGGAGGAGGAAACCCGCACATTCAGAGGGAGAATGTAAAGACTCCATGCCAACAGCAGAACCTGTCAGATCAGGATCGAATGTGAATCTCAAAGGTGCAAGGCAGCAGTTCCTCCTACCAGCGCTGCTGCCCCACCGTAGTTGCCCTTTAAACTCTACTCTGTATATCAATAAGATCTTCTAACTCATATCACCTTCTCACTACACACATCAAAGTTGCTGGTGAACGCAGCAGGCCAGGCAGCATCTCTAGGAAGAGGTACAGTCGACGTTTCAGGCCGAGACCCTTCGTCAGGACTAACGTCATGTGGAAGACATTAGTTTCTACATTATTGACTCTCCATTCATACTCCTGATCCTTAGGTACCTTTAGCTGTCTCAGCATAACCCATCTGTGGACTGGAGGTAGGGGAGAATCACTGCATGGTCCAGCCATTGTAAGAGGATTTGTTTTCCGCCTGCTGTTCTGATCCCCAGATTCTCCAGAGACCAGCAACCAATGAGGGGAAAGGTAACCTGGAACCTTCAGGAAACTCTGCCCTATCTTCAAAGGAAGACAAGCCAGTTCCAGCCAATAGGCTTGTGCCAGTTCTGGCCCTGTCCAGTCAAGAGTGCATTGGAATGAGATCTCTAGTTCAGGAGCAAACCAAGGAGTGCCCAAGCAGTATGGAACTCCAGCAGTTAAGCCAAAGGGCTCCAGTTGCCAGGTCCTGTCTAGGGGAAATGCTCTTAGACGAAGATCCTTGGAACCTTGACCCAGGAGCACAAGGACCATTTGTTGCACCTTGCTGCTGATGTCTGAGGAGGTGGATGAGGATTTGGACTGGGATTTCTGGTTTCACTAAAGACTCTTGTCTTCAGTGAAGACAAGGGCGAGACTCTGGGGTCTACTGAAGAACCCCTGCCACTGACGGAATCTGAGAAATCATCCTTAGAGGAAGGTTTGGGGGCAGCTGCAACACCCACGTTGGTAGAAATCCCTTCTGTCTACAAGAATTTGGAAGAGATCTTCAGTAAGGGAAAGGCCTCCACTCTTCACTGCACCAACCTTATGAATGTGCAATAGATCTACTGCCAGGTATGTGTCCTTCGCGGGGTCGATTATACATGCTCTCAGGCCTGGAGAGAAGCGCTGTGGAGGAGTATATTAAGGAGGCTCTTGCCCTGGGATTCATTCAGTCCTCCACCTCTCCAGCCGGATTCTTCTTTGTACAGAAGGAGGATGGGAACCGATGGCCTTGCATTGATTATAGATGACTGAATTGTATAATGGTCAAGAATCGTTACCCTCTTCCACTCATGAACACTGCTTTCAAGAATCTACAAGGGGCAAGAATATTCTTGAAGCAGGACTTGCGGAGTGCATACAGCCTGCTTCACATAAAGGAGGGTGACGAGTGGAAGACGGCATTCAACACGCCGACAAGTATTACAATAAAATTTCATCAACCTGAAATGTTAATTTTGACCTCTCTACTAATGCTACCTGACTACTGATAGTTTCTGTTTTATTTCAGACTATCTACATCTGACTTCCTTTATCTTTTGCATGATTTGTTTTCAATGTCAATAAAATACATATAGTTAAGATGTGCTGGAAATGTTGGTTGAAGCCACATCCTGACATATTAAAGTTTCTCTTAATGCCAATCATCTGCTTTTACAACCAGATAGTATATCTAATAAAGCTAATGGCTTGCTGTGTTTTCTAAGTTACTTCTAACTTTTGGGTACATTTGAATTGTTCTTCACATTGTTGCGTGTTCAAGCACATCCGGGTAGCCCGAATGGTATATGATTCTTAAAGTTTGTAGTTTAGTTCAGTGGATTCTAGTAAATCTGGTGAATATATTAATGATGATTTTTTTTCTTTTTGTTTTGATTATTCTCTGAAGATGGCTGGATTGTTCATAGCACCACTCGCTTTTCTATAACTTCTCCTGCCGTTTTGTCAGTGAAGTACTACACTCCAGTTGCTATCTGTAATCATGTGCCATGTTCAGTGAGGCACCAGCATGGAATTTTACTGGGAAGAGCACAGTTGAAGAATATTCACTCTCATTCTTTGGGCTTACCTGTGACCCACACCTATTTGATCAAATTCTGTGCTCTGAACGCAGCAGCTAAAAGATGCAAGGACAGCTTCTATTCCACTGGTATCAGACCTCTTGTACGATACAGGAAACAAACGCAGATGGTAGTTTTCCTCCCAGGTGCCAGGATCCCAGATGTTTCTGATTGCATCCATGATATCTTGAAGTGGGAAGGAGAACAGCCAAAGGTCGTGGTACATATTGGTACCGAAGACATAGGTAAGAAAAGGGAGGAGGTCCTGAAAACAGACTACAGGAGAGAAGCAGGACCTCAGAGGTGATAATCTCGGGATTACTGCCTGTGCCACGTGACAGTGAGTATAGGAATAGAATGAGGTGGAGGATAAATGCGTGGCTGAGGGATTGGAGCAGGGGGCAGGGATTCAGATTTCTGGATCATTGGAACCTCTTCTGGAGCAGGTGTGACCTGTACAAAAAGGACGGGTTGCACTTGAATCCGAGGGGGACCAATATCAAGGCAGGAAGGTTTGCTAAGGCTATTGTGAAGGGTATAAACTAGAATTGCTAGGGGGTGGGAACTGAACTGAAGTGGTGGAGGGAAGGGAGGTTGGCTCACAAATAGAGTAAGTTTGGAGACAGTGCGAAAGGGAGAATAGGCAGGTGATAGAGAAGGGACATGCTCAGTCCGATGGTTTTTTGAGATGTATCTATTTTAATGTGAGGAGTATCATGAATAAAGCGGATGAGCTTAGAGCGTGGATCAGCACTTGGAGCTATGATGTTGTGGCCATTACAGAGACTTGGATGGTGCAGGGGCAGGAATGGCTACTTCAAGTGCCAGGCTTTAGATATTTCAGAAAGGATAGGGAGGGAGGCAAAAGAGGTGGGAGCTTGGCACTGTTGATCAGAGATAGTGCCACGGCTGCAGAAAAGGAGAAAGTCATGGAGGGGTTGTCTACGGAGTCTCTTTGGGTGGAAATTTGGAGTAGGAAGGGGTCAATAGCTCTACTGGGTGTTATTATAGACCACCCAATAGTAACAGGAACACCGAGGAGCAGACAGGGAGACAGATTCTGGAAAGGAGTAATAATAACAGGGTTGTTGTGGTGGGAGATTTTAATTTCCCAAATATTGATTGGCATCTCCCTAGAGTGAGGGGTTTAGATGGGGTGGAGTTTGTTAGGTGTGTTCAGGAAGGTTTCTTGACACGATATGTAGATAAGCCTACAAGAGGAGAGGTTGTACTTGATCTGGTATTGGGAAGTGAACCTGGTCAGGTGTCGGGTCTCTCAGTGGGAGAGCACTTTGGAGATAGTGATCACAATTCTATCTCCTTTACCATAGCATTGGAGAGGGATAGGAACAGACAAGTTAGGGAAATGTTTATTTGGAGTAAAGTGAACTATGAGCTATCAGGCAGGAATGTGGAAGCATAAATTGGAAACAGATGTTCTCAGGGAAATGTACGGAAGAAATGTGGCAAATGTTCAGGGGATACTTGCGTGGGGTTCTGAGTAGGTATGTTCTAATGAGACAGGGAAAGGATGGTAGGGTACAAGATCTGTGGTGCACAAAGGCTGTTGTAAATCTAGTCAAGAAGAAAAGAAAAGCTTACAAAAGATTCAAAAAACTAGGTAATGATAGGAATCTAGAAGATTATAAGGCTAGCAGGAAGGAGCTTAAGAATGAAATTAGGAGAGCCAGAAGGGGCCATGAGAAGGCCTTGGTGGACAGGATTAAGGAAAACCCCAAGGCATTCTACAAGTGTGTGAAGAGCAAGAGGATAAGACGTGAGAGAATAGGACCAATCAAGTGTGACAGTGGAAAAGTGTGTATGGAACCGGAGGAAATAGTGGAAGTACTTAATGAATACTTTGTTTCAGTATTTATTACAGAAAAGGATCTTGGCGATTGTAGGGATGACTTACAGTGGACTGAAAAGCTTGAGTATGTAAATATTAAGAAAAGGATGTACTGGAGCTTTTGGACAGCATCAGGTTGGATAAGTCACCGGGACTGGACGAGATGTAGCCCAGGCTATTGTAGGAAGCAAGGGAGGAGATTGCTGAGCCTCTGGTGATGATCTTTGCATCATCAATGGGGATGGGAGAGGTTCCGGAGGATTGGAGGGTTGCGAATGTTGTTCCCTTATTCAAGAAAGGGAGTAGGGATATCCCAGGAAATTATAGGCCAGTGAGTCTTACTTCAGTGGTTGGTAAGATGATGGAGAAGATCCTGAGAGGCAGGATTTATGAACACTTGGAGAGGCATAATATGATTAGGAATAGTCAGCATGGCTTTGTCAAAGGCAGGTTGTGCCTTACGAGCCTGATGGAATTTTTTGAGGATGTGACTAAGTACATTGATGAAGACAGAGCAGTAGATGTAGTGTATATGGATTTTAGCAAGGCATTTGATAAGGTACCCCTTGCAAGACTTATTGAGAAAATAAGGAGGCATGGGATCCAAGGGGACATTGCTTTGTGGATCCAGAACTGGCTTACCCACAGAAGGCAAAGAGTGGTTGTAGACGGGTCATATTCTGCATGGAGGCCAGTGACCAGTGGTGTGCCTCAGTGATCTGTTCTGGGACCCCTACTCTTTGTGATTTTTATGAATGAACTGGATGAGGAAATGGAGGGATGGGTTAGTAAATTTGTTGATGACACAAAGGTTGGGGGTGTTGTGGATAGTGTGGAGGACTGTCAGAGGTTAAGACGGAACATTGATAGGATGCAAAACTGAGCTGAGAAGTAGCAGATGGAGTTCAATCCGGATAAGTGTGAGGTGGGTCATTTTGGTAGGTCAAATATGATGGCAGAATATAGTATTAATGGTAAGACTCTTGGCAGTGTGGAGGATCAGAGGGATTTTGGCGTCCGAGTCCATAGGACACTCAAAGCTGCTACACAGGTTGACTCTGTGGTTAAGAAGGCATACAGCGCATTAGCCTTCATCAATCGTGGGATTGAGCTTAAGAGCCGAGAGGTAATGTTGCAGCTATATAGGAGCCTGGTCAGACCTTACTTGGAGTACTGTGCTCAATTCTGATTGCAGAAGAGATTTACAAGGATGTTGCCTGGATTGGGGAGCATGCCTTATGAGAATAGGTTGAGTGAACTCGGCCTTTTCTCCTTGGAGCGACGGAGGATGACAGGTGATTTTAGTAGAGGTGTACAAGATAATGAGAGGCATTGATCATGTAGATAGTCAGAGGCTTTTCCCCAAGGCTGAATTGGCTAGCACAAGAGGGCGTAGTTATAAGGTTCTTGGAAGCAGGTACAGAGGAGATGTCAGGGGTAAGCTTTTTTACACAGGGCGTGGTGAGGTGCATGGAATGGGTTGCCGGTGGCGGTAATGGAGGCAGAAACGATAGGGTCTTTTAAGAGACTCCTGTGTGGCCACATAGAGCTGAGAAAAATAGAGGGCTATGGGTAAACCCTAGGTAGTTCTAAGGTAGGGACATGTTCAGCACAGATTTGTGGGCCGAAAGGCCTGTATTGTGCTACATGTTTTCAATGTTTCTATGATTCTATGATATGACCATAAGACCATAAGGTATAGGAGCAGAATTAGGCCATTTGGTCCATCAAGTCTGCTCAGCAATTTCATCATGGGTGATCCAATTTTCCTCTCAGCCCCAATCTCCCACCTTCTCCCCTTATCTCTTCATGCCCTGACCAGTGAAGAATCTATCAACCTCTCTCTTAAATATACATAAAGACTTGGCCATTCAGCTGCCTGTAGTAAAGAATTCCACAGATTCATCACCTTCTGGCTAAAGAAATTCCTCCTCATCTCTGTTCTAAAAGGATGCCCCTCTGTTCTGAGGCTGTGTCCTCTAGTCTTAAACTCTCTCACCATAGGTTTCAGTGAGGTCACCCATCATTTTTCTGAATTCTAGTGAATACCAGGCCCAGAGCCGTCAGATGCTCTTCATATGACAAGTCATTCAATCCTGGGAAAAGATGGATACTTGGCCCTCACAGTCTACCTCACCATGATCTTGCACTTAGTCATTTACCCGCACTGCACTTTCTGGTAACTTTTATCCATAATTTTGCATTGTTATTGTTTTACCTTATGTGAGCTCAATACAGTATGTCATGACTTGATCTGTATGAATAGTATGCAATACAAGCTTTTCACTGTATCTCAGTATATGTGACAGCAATAAACCAGTACCAGTGATATAATTTGGCATGTTGTTATTTCAAATCAGAAAACCAATATAACTGTTATGCAGAAAATTAGAGCTAGGACTTTTTACTGTTGTGCTCTCAGAGGCAAGATATCTCCAACTTGAAGTAAAGTTTGATGAGAGTAATTTTTATGGATCGATTGATGTGACTAGTAGATTGGATAGAATTGTGCTACATGTAACAATTTATATCTTTCAATTTAGTTTGGTATATTTCAAGCTTATAGTGTCTCCTCTGCACAGATTGGATATCTACTTAAAGCAACAAACCTTTCAACCTCTATGTGGCCCTAAGTTTCTGATTGCCTGTCACTGAATGTCTCCTTCCCACTTCTACTCTGACCATTGGCAAACACCAAGCTCTTCTCATTAATATGATCCAAACATTGTTAACTGGTTCCAACCAGTCAGTATTTACCATGCCAAAGGCTGTGAAAGATATGACATCATTAATCCAGTCACAGTATTTCTATCTCTATCTCTAGGGGGGGAGAGGGAGAGATGGAGGGGGAGAGAGGAGGAGCAGGAGGAAGGAGGAGGAGGAGGAGGGAGAGAGAGAGGGAGAGGGATGGGGAGGGGGAGGGGAGAGGGAGAGAGGGAGAGTGTTTGTTGGTCTTCGGGTAGGGCACCCAGACAAGCATCATGGCAGATTATAACACTGAAACAGCAAGCTGTTGGTCTCCCCTCTCGTTGTGGCAGGAGCGATATCTCTCTCTCCCTTGCTTGTGTGAGAGAGAGAGAGAGAGAGAGAGAGTCTGTTTGAGATGTCGAAGTGTTGGGATGGACAGTAGTTTTGTTGGACTCTAGATCATGGTCTCTGAGGGCTTTGCTGTTGCTTGCATAGTGGGTGGTGGGGATTGATGCTTTTGCTGAAGCAGATAGGGATGGGTGTGTGGGGATTGATGCTTTTACCAGAGTAGATAGGGGTCGGTGTGTGGGGAGGGTAGATGCTTTTCCTGGAGCAGATAGGGGTCGGTGTGTGGGGAGTGTAGATGCTTTCCCTGGAGCAGATAGGGGTCGGTGTGTGGGGAGGGTAGATGCTTTTGCTGGAGCAGATAGGGGTCGGTGTGTGGGGAGGGTAGATGCTTTTGCTGCTACTTGTGCATCGGAAGGTGGAGGGATGGTTTTGACATTTTCCGTCAATCATTCTGTTTTGTGGATGTCTGTAAAAAGTAAGCGTTTCAGGTTGTGTATGGTATACATTCTCTGATATTAGATTGAACCATTGGACTATTTTCTAAACAGGGAGAAAATTCAGAAATCAGAGGTGCAAAGAGACTTGGGAGTCCTTGTGCAGGATTTCCTACAGGTTAACTTGCAGATTGAGTTGGTGATAAGTAAAGCAAATGCAATTTTGGCATTCATTTTAAGAGGACTAGAATATAAAAACAAGGATGTGATGCTGAGGGTTTGTCAGATATTGGTCAGACAACTCAGCAATGATGGAATGGCAGAACAGACCCAATGGGCTGAGTGGCCTAACTCTGCTTCTTATCTAAGAAAAGATGCGCTGGCATTGGAGAGGGTGAGTCTTGAACCAGAGGGCACAGCTTCAGAAAAGAGGGACATCCATTTCTGGTAGAATAAGAAGACAAGGAATTTCCTTCTCCAGAAGGTGGTAAATCTATGGAATTCAGTGCCACGGATGGCTGTGGAGGCCAAATCACTGGGTATATTTAAAGTGGTGGTTGACAGGTTCGTGATTAGTCAGAGAATCAAGGTTACAGGAGAAGAGAGGCGAATGGAGTTGAGAAGGTAAAGTAAATCAGCAATGATGGAATGGCAGAACAGACCCAATGGGCTGAGTGGCCTAACTCTGCTTCTACATTTTATAGTGTTGTTGTCTCGTTGAATGTAACCCTTTTATAAAGCATGTACCACACATTCCACAAGTATTACTTTCATGGAAAGCGAAACCCAAGATCTCTTAAAGATACAAAGAGCATTGCAAATGATAGCAATGAGATATTAATTAGTCATGAGTTCTTGCATGCATGATTAGTTCAAGCTCATAGGACTAGATGTTTCAATCCCTTTGATAAGCAGATCCTAACTCGGGTCATAGCATAGAGAACTAAAGCATAGCATAAACCAAATGGCCTCATTTATTACACAGAAGCAAAATATTGCCAATGCCAGAATTCTGAAACAGTACCTAAAAATACAGAAAAAACTTCTGCAAGGAGAAAGCCCTTTCTTTGACAGAGAACTAGTTAACTTTCCAAGTTGATGACAATTGAAAACAATTACAAAATTATGAATCATCTCGGAAGACTAAACTTAAAGCACTAATGTCTCTACCTTGGGAGACTTCTACATTATTCAGTGTGATGATGCACTTCAAACTGAAGCACTTCCACTTCCATCAATTGTTACATTGGTCGTTGTGATAAATTATGTAAACTAAACCATCAGCCTTATTGAACTAATGGATCCTTATTCAGAGTGCAGGAAGTGAAGTATATAGAAATTAATTTCCCAAGCATCAGTTCCTACATTGCCATTATAGATGTAGATTAATATCATCCTTTTACTGTATAGATATCTAAGGAATCTGTACACATATCTTGTAAGTTTTATGTTTCCTTGAATAATATTTCAGTTGAACACAGATTTATAAAATCCCAAGAGCAGCAATTACTTCAAAACAAACTAAATTTGATGAGAGGCGGGCTAAGTGAGGGAGTGTCACACTGTATGAATCAACAGAGTCAACAAACTCATTCGTAAGGCCAGTGTTGTTGTGGGGATGGAACTGGACTCTCTGGCGGTGGTGTCTGAAAAGAGGATGCTGTCCAAGTTGCATGCCATCTTGGACAAAGTCTCCCATCCACTACATAATGTACTGGGTGGGCACAGGAGTACACTCAGCCAGAGACTCATTCCACTGAGATGCAACACAGAGCGTCACAGGAAGTCATTCCCGCCTGTGGCCATCAAACCTTACAACTCCTCCCTTGGAGGCTCAGGCACCCTGAGCCAATAAGCTGGTCCTGGACTTATTTCCTGGCATAATTTACATATTACTATTTAATTCTTTATGGTTTTATTACTATTTAATTATTTATGGTACAACTGTAACGAAAACCAATTTCCCTCGGGATCAATAAAGTATGACTATGACACACTTCCAACTAACTGAGTTCCACATCAAAAATGTATGTTTAATCCTTTATTACAAATCAACAATAAGGTCACTCAACTATTCTGTAATTCATGTGAAACAAAAATGAGTGAGATGAGCGTAATCTGCAAAATCTCTTGTGTTTATTTTTTCATTTCCATAGATGCTGCCTGACCTGCTGAGTTCCTCCAGCATTTTGTGTGTGTTGCTCTGAATTTTCAGTATCTGCGGAATCTCTTGTGTTCGTTAAATCCTACCCCTTAAGAGAGAATCTATCATTCCTGATCCATCATTAAGAAATAATCTTAACCATACATGCAAAAGAAATGGTTCTGCTAAAAGATTGGGAACTTGAAATATTAACTTTGCTTTAAATGGGCATTCCTTTGTATATTACTCATTCATAATCCAAAAGGAATGAAAGTAGCTGAACCCTACCAAGTGGACTTCCAAAGTTAAAGTTGAAAGATTAGTTTTATTTGTCACATGTACGTCGAAACATACAGTTAAATGCACTGTTTTGTTTATCGTCAACAACTGCTCTAGTGGGCGGATCACAAGTGCCAACTCACAGGAGTCTGCTCCTGTATTTGCCAGAGTTTAGAAAAATGAGAGGGGATCTCACTGAAACCTATCGTATATTGAAAGGTCTAGCTAGAATGGATATGGAGAGAATGTATCTTGTTGTTGGGGAGTCTGGGACTAGAATGGAAGGATGTCCTTTAGAACAGAGGTGAGGACTAATTTCCTTAGCCAGTTTTCATTGAATTCATTGTGGCAGATAGATGTGGAGGCCAGGTCGTTGGGTATATTTAAAGCAGAAGTTGATAGGCTCTTGATGAGCAAGGGCAACAAGGGTTATTGGGAGAAGGCAGGAGAATGGGGTTGAGGGGGATAATAAATCAGTCATGATGGAATGATAGAGCAGATTTGATGGGTCGAATGGCCTAATTATGCTCTTGTGCCTTATGATCACCATGCCTCCAGTGCCAACAACCTGTACACCTTTGGAATGTGGGTGCAAACCAGAGCACTTGGAGGAAACCCATGCGGTCACTGGGAGAACACACAAATTCCTTACCGACTGCGGTGGGAATCGAACCCTGAATGGTTATTGCTGTTGCTGTAAAGCAATTGCACTAGCCTCTATACTGCCATGCCACCTGCACTAACTGGATATGAAATCACCCAAAACTTTAACGGTAAGCTGGCAACCAATACAATGGTTGTATAGACTAATGGAGTTCCTATCGTTAAATCAATGCACATGAAATTTCACCCACGATAGGCAAAAAAGTTTCTCTTGAATAAATCACAAACAGCATTTTCCTTGCTTGCAACAGCTGAATCAGGACGTCTCAAATATGGAAAGAATAGTAACCAATTGCTCTTATTGTACTTCTCAACAAACTTCAAGCTTACCCTCACAGTGCAGAATGAAGTGCTCATTATTGGGACTGAAATAGGCGCTGAAGTAGGTGCAGTTCTCTCTCTGGAAATTACAGGAAAGACACTGGCGGTGAAATGATCCTGCAGTGTGAACACTGTTTAACAGAACAATAAAGAAGCAAGTTTAGAACAGAAACAATGAACTTATTTTGTACTGATGATCTGTGACTGAAAAACGGATGCAAATTAAATTTGATATTGAACCAGGTATTACCCCAACAAAGTGGCGGGGTGGAGATACAGTACGTCTCTACCAAAGGAGGTGTAAGGCACTCCTTCCCTCCACTAGACTGCAGGGCACCCTTGGGTAAGGTGTAGCACCTGCTTAGCCCCTTGATCAGGGTCACATGAAGCCATGGAAGCAGGTGATGGATGGTCGTATGAGCAACTGGTGCATATCACAAGTCCTGGTTACGTGACCACTGACGCCAGGGACACAGTCTCCGAAGAGGATCGATAATGGCTGTTTTGTAAAGACACTGCCCAGAAGAAGGCAATGGCAAACCAATTCTGCAGAAATATTTGACAAGAACATTGATGGAGATGGAAAGATCATGATCGCCCATGTCAGACATGGCACGTAACAAATGAACAATTACCCCAATGAGCATAATGCTGAGAATCTGAAATAGCAACTCGTGCCTGGAACACGGGAAACCTGGGTAGCGAGATAAAGTTGCATTTGAATTTTCAGTTTGATTAAGTACTTTTGGAACCAGAGGAAATTACAGATGATCCAAAGTCCAAATGAACAGGAGAGGTCAATAAACAGAATGGCTCACATTTAGATGCCAGTTTGAGATAGTTTGAGATAACAGTTTATTGAAAGAAATACTTGCAATCGTTCAACACCTGTTGTAACCTATGGATATCCAAAGCAGGCTGTGATGTTTTTTGTAGTGTTCCCACTGTTGTAATGCAAGATACGCAACAGCCATTCTCAACATAGTAAATTCCCACAAGAATCAACAGCATTATGATGAAACAATTAGTTTAGGTAATATTGATTGAGATTAAATACTGGTCCCATATTCACCTGGTGTGCTTCAAAGTATTACCATGGGACTATTTACGTACATCTAACTCAATTGTACATCTTTAAAAAAATGGTGATATAGAATAGTACAGCACAGGAGCAGGCCATTCAGCCCACAGTTTTGTGCTGAACCAACTAAAAAGGAAATCAAAAACACCCAAACACCAATCCCTCCTACCTACACCATGTAAATATCCCTCCATTTTCCTTACATCCATGTGCCTATCTAAACCTCTCTTAAAAATCTCTGATATATTTGCCCCTACCATCATGTCAGGCAGCACATTCCAGGCATCCACGACTCTCTGAGTAAAAAATTTTCTTGATAACACATGCCACTGAATCAGGAAGCATCCTGGTAGACCTCTTCTGCACCCTCTCCAAGGCTTCAACATCTTTCCTATAGTGCAGCAAACAACACTATCTCTGACAGTGTAGTACTTAGTGCTAAGCTAATGAAACCAGAAAAGCTTGAGATTCCAACTTCCAGAGAGAGTGCCAATAACTCCAGCAGAATACTGGAGAAAGGGAGATGTTGGAAATAATTCGGAAAATGTGACTCTCGGATGGTTGATGATCGGGTTGAGATGTTCTCCGATCTTGGGAATTTACTTGCAAACGTTACATCACCACGTGAAGAGACACTGTCAGCGCATTGTTGGTTGTGGGAGAATTACTGAGATACTGAACTCCAATGATGTGGAAGTAGGAAAAAGCAGATTATGGCCCATGAACAGACCATGAGTTTGCTATGTACTGATTCATTTCTCCCAACTCAATTCTTTCTAATAAACACGGTGTCTAACATTCCCACATTTGCATCCTTTGTCCTAATTTTAAGTTTTTTTTTATCAAGGATCTTTGCAGTTAAAGAATACTGCACAGACAGAGGGAAGTGGAATATGCATTTTAACTTTTAAGTTACAGCACAAAATTGGTCTGAGTTTAAAATCAGACATCGCAACTCCTTTTGTGAGAGACGGAAGTCCATTTAATTCTGATATAGTTTTCACAGCTTTTGAATAGATTCACCGCTGATTATCTACTCTCATCTTGGATTCAGAGAGCCAGCTTTCCATTTTATCGGATGTGGGCAATGTAAGAGATTTGACTGGATGCCTGGCATATTGTACATGAAGTATTCGTTCACAATGCCAACTCTGTTTTCCTACATTGGATTTAAAATTGAATTGGAACTCAAGATTGAGACTTGATAGTGTTCTACAAGGTGTGATACTTTATTCAAAATATAAAATTAATTATTTTGCATCAGATTGAAATGAGGAAAGAGTGCAGAGAACATTTACAAGGGTGTTCCCAGGACTGGAGGACCTGAAATTGAATAAGTTAGGAGTTTTATACTTTATAGTCACCAAACAATTGACACTAGAACGTACAATTATCACAGCGATATTTGATTCTGCGCTTCCTGCTCCCTGGATTACAAATATTAAATATTTAAAATAGTAAAAATTAGTAAATATTAAAAATTTAAATTATAGATCATAAATAGAAAATAGAAAAATAGAAAAATAGGAACTCAGGTAGTGCAAAAATACCGAGAGGCAGGTCTGGATATTTGGAGGGTACGGCCCAGATCTGGGTTAGGATCCGTTCAGCAGTCTTATCACAGTTGGAAAGAAGCTGTTCCTAAATCTGGTCGTACGAGTCTTCAAGCTCCTGAACCTTCTCCCGGAGTGAAGAGGGCCGAAAAGTGTGTTGGCTGGCTGGGTTGTGTCCTTGATTATCCTGGCAGCACTGCTCTGACAGCATGCGGTGTAAACTGAGTCCACGGAAGGTTTATTCCTTGGAATGTAGAAGATTCAGGGGTGATTTGATAGAGGTATACAAAATTATGAGGGGTATAGATATAGTAACTTCTTCACTCACAGGGCTGTAAGAGTGTGGAACAAACTGCCAACACAAGTGGTGCATGCGAGTTTGATTTCAACATTTAAGAGAAGCTTAGATAGGTACATGGATGGCAGGGGTATGGAGGAATATGGTCCCCATGCAGGTCAATGGGAGTAGACAGTTTAAATAGTTTAAGTATTAATTTATCTACTTTTTTGTGATTATGCACTGTTCTCTATTGTTAGTTTAACATAACCTTCCTCGAGGAAATTTCTCCTTCCCAGTTAACCATTCCTTCAGTTGTATTATTTGTTGTAAATTGCAGTTTCAGACACACATGCATAACATTAGATACAGTATCATTTAACTTGTATTTGTGCATTTGAGAAATGTCACTGATTTGTTTGTGCATCTACTTTGATCTGCACATTTAATTTCATTAAATAAAATGAAATTAGCTAACTCTGTAAAAAAAAATTAAAGAGGCAAGTTAAATGAAGACCCTTTCACCAAGTTTAAAACTGGTGCCCAGAGAGAGATGATATTTCATTAGCAAAGTCCATGAGTTCAAAGATTTTTGCCTTCTTGTTTTTCAAAATGATTACACTTTGCACTCATTTAATTGTCATACCATATTGGAAACAATTTTTTTTATTTAAACAGGTATGATATGACTGAATTCTGCTCACCTGTACAACTGTCTTGATCTTGGGGAATCTTCTGTACTCAGAAAGTATCTAGTGGATGAGATTGGAGAGGCAAATCATCAGATGACAAAAATATATTAGCACTTTTTTGTTTAAACCAACAGATTTGCTTAACATAATAATTTTCCTTGACAAAACTATGTTTAGAATCATCTTTATTTGGCCAGGTTAAGTTTATTGTGCAGACAATGCTTTGCTAAGTGACGTATTTCACATATTGTGAAGGGGATGGGGAAACAACTCACAACCTTGCATTGATGCAATAGCTCTCTGATGATCCAAAGTACACCAATAGATTACTGTACTAGTGAAATAGTCACTCACGCTATGTATGAAAATATGGATAATAATTTTCTGGCTACATTAGCATTTTGAGATAAAATGGTCACAGAACACTAAAGTATGGAAACAGGCACCTTGGCCCACTAGTCCATGCTGATCCAGTAATCTGCCTACTCCCATCGACCTGCACCCAGACCATAGCCTTCCATATCCCTCTCAACCACATCATCATCATCAGGTGCCATGCCCAGTTTGAGTTTTGACTGCCATGGCCCACACACTCCTGTTTCAGGTCAAGTGGATCAATTCATTGGTATTCATTTCCAGTTCGCTGGCTGCTGTCTCCATCATCACTTGTCTTTGTCTTCCTCTTGCTTTCTTCCCTTCAATCTTTCCCATGATTACTGTGCATTCTAACTCATCTTTCCTAATCACATGTCCAATGAAGTTACGTTGCCTTTTCATGATCTCATACATTGTTTCTCTTTTTGTGCTTGCTCTGTTCATGACATCCTCATTAGATAATCGTTTCATCCATGATATTCTTTGCATCCTCCTTAAAAACCACATCTCTGCTGCTACAATTCGTTTCCTCATGTTACTAGATATTGTCCAACATTCTGAGTCATATAACATAACTAGACAAACGTATCATTTCAGTACTCTGAGGCGGGTTGTCATGTCTAGTTTAGTATTGGTCAGTATACTCTTCATTCTCGTAAAGGTGTCTTTTGCCATCCCTGTTCTTCTTTTGATGTCCATGTCGCACCTGCCATCTGATGTCACCCAGCTTCCTAAGCAGCAAAAGTTTTGTACTTGTTTTATGTCTTCCCCATTTATTCTCAGCCTGCAGATAGGATTCTCCTTCTTTTTGGATATCACCATACATTCTGTCTTTTTGCAACTGATAGATAGACCCATTTTTGCACTTTCTTGAACAATTATATCAATTAAGTTTTGTAGTTCTTCCTCCATACTTGCAATTAACACAGTGTCATCTGCATATCTGAAATCATTGATGTTTTTACCACCAACTTTGATTCCCAAGATGTCTCTTATTTTTTGTAATATTGTTTCACTGTACACATTAAATAAATCAGAGGAGAAAACACACCCTTGTCTAACGCCCCTCTTGATTTTCGTAACTGACTCACTTCTCCATCTATTCTTACAGCGGCAGTTTATTCCCAGTACGGATTTCTGAATAGGCGGAGGTCTTTCGAATCTAGATCTAGAGTTTTCTGTAATATTGCAAATAACTTATTGTGCTTCACTTTATCAAATGCTTTTGTGTAGTCGATAAAACAAACAAATCTTTGTGCACTTGAATAGCTCGTTCTGATAGTATCCTTACATCAATATTGCGTTTCCTGTACCTTTGTCTTTCACCAAACCACATTGTTCTTTGCCTATTTCAGCTTGTATCTTACTTTTAGCTCTTCTTATCAAAATTTTTAGAAGTATCTTGGTGATATGACTCATTAAACTTATGGTCCTATGTAATTCACATTCTATTGCTCCAGGTTTCTTAGGAAGAGTGATAAATACAGATTTTTTCATCTCTTCTGGTATTATTCTAGTCTCATAAATTTCATTGATTAAATCAGTAAGCTTTTCAATTCCATAATCTTCAAGGGCGAGAATTTGTTCTATTACTAATTCATCAGGACCTGTTGCCTTTCCTTTCTTCATCTTATTTATTGCATTACAAACTTCAGATTTTAAAATACTTGGACCTTCAATGTTTTTTTTAATTTCTGGTTTTTTGCCTCGATCATCTTCAAACAATTCCTGAATACACTCAGTCCATCTGTTCATAATCTCATCTTCTTCCATGATAATGGTACCGTCCTTTGCTTTCAAACATCCACCTGAAGAACAGAGGAGCTTTTTACCAGAGATATTCTTGATTTGTTGATGTAACCTTTTAGGATCAGTAATAGAGATTCTTTCTAGTTGCTCACATTCCTGGTGTAACCATTCTTCTTTGGCTTTTTGACATAAGCTTTTAACTTTTTTATCTAAGGACTTACATTCTATAGGATTTGCTTTCTTCCATCTCCTTTCTTCCATTAGATTTTTGATTTCATCTGTCATCCATTTATTCTTTCTTTTTTCTCTTTTAGGAATCACTGACTTTGCTGATTCTACCAAGGTATTCTTTAATTCCATTCTACATGGTTGCTATCATCTTCAACAGATTCTATTTCTAGACTTTGAAATTTATTCCTTACTTCAATTGTAAATACTTGTCTTAAGTTTTCTTCTTTAATTAATTGCAAGTAGTCAAGGGATTGTTCAGGTTTTTGCTTCTTTAGATTTTTAAGTTTTACTTTTACATGACATACTACTGGGTTATGGTCACTATTACAGTCTGCACCTGGATATGTTTTGTATTGAGTCACTGAGTTTCTAAATCTTTGGTTTATAGTAATAAAGTCAATTTGATTTCTAGTATTATCACCTGGACTTTTCCAGGTCCACAAGCGTCTTGGATGGTTTTTAAAGTAGGTATTCATAATGACCTGATTATTCATCTTGCACCATTCTACCCATTTCTCACCTCTTTTATTTCTTTGCCCTAGTCCAAATTTTCCTGTGGTATTTCCATCAGCACTTTGTCCTACTTTAGCATTTAGATTTCCCATGACAATAACAATATCTTGAGATTTGCATCCATTCTTTACTTGTTCAAGCTCTTCATAGAATTTATCTATATCTTCATTTGTTCCATCTATTGTTGGTGCATATACCTGTATAATTGTTAAATCAAATGGTTGTCCTCTGAATCTAACAAGGAGCACTCTTTCTGATATTGCCCAATGTCCTAAAACACTTTTTGCCATATTTTCGTCCATAAGAATTCCTACTCCATTAGTATGGGATGTTCCACAAGAATAAATTAGTGTTTTATTTCTATTCTGACATGTTCCAGCACCTATCCAACAAACTTCGCTAATTCCCATGATGTTAATCTTTAGTCTTTCCATTTCATTTATCACATTGTCCAATGTTCCTGCTTGATACAGGGTTATTACATTCCAAGTGGCAATAATTTTCTTTTGTGCTACCTGAATTTTATGACCACTAGCTTGATGATGGTCAGGGATCCCCTGCTGCCTAGAATCAACCCTACTGAGCGAAGTATCTTCAGAGATGCCTTGATGATCCTCCTGACGCTGTTGTTTTGTGATACATTTTGTGAGTTTGACCATGGTTTTCTTAGCAACTTGCACAACGGTGGTTTGCTATTGCCTACCGTTGGGCGAACTAAAGAAATTGCCATTTCCCTTCCCAAATGTTCATCCGCCTATACTATAACCATTGACATTTGAGGTCCTAGCTCAACCACCTTCTCCGTCATAAGTTCAGTTACTGATTCTGCCAGATCCACCGTTGGCTTTCGCTCGTATCCTGAGCAGGAACCCTTGCAGGTGCTACCGTTCCGGGTCAGAGCGGCCCTGGAAGCAATGAATGACTAAGGGGTAACTCCACTTTCTCCAAAGCTCTGAAAGTCCCCAATCAGAGCCACATCACCGGTTGCAGTTTAGAGTCATACCCAGGACTGCTCAACCACATACCTGTCTAAATTACTCTTAAATGTTGAACTCAACCCTGCATCCACAACTTTTGCTGGCCGCTTGTTCGACACTCTCACCACCCTGAGTGAGGAAGTTGGCCCTTGTTTTCCTTAAATATTTTCCTAAATATTTCACCTTTCACCCTTAACCTATGACCTTTAGTTGTAGTCTTACCCAACCTCAGTGGTAAAAAGCCCGAGTGCATTTACCCTGTCTATACCCCTCAGGATTTTGTATACCTCTATCAAATCTCCCCTCAAAGTTCTACGTTCTAGGGAATAAAGTCCAAACCTATTCAACCTTTCCCTTTAACTCAGGTCCTCAAGACCTGGCAACATCCTTGTAAATTTTCTCTGTACTCTTTCAATCTTATTTACATGTTTCCTGTGGGTAGATGACCAAAACTACACAATACTCCGAATTAGGCCTCACCAATGTCTTATACAACTTCAACATAACATCCCATATTCTGTACTCAATACATTGATTTATGAGGGCCAATATATCAAAAGCTTTCTTTTGGCGCACTGGCCCCCTTCAAGTTATATGTTATTATTGAAAGTACTTGCTGTCCTCCAATGATCTGACATCCCATCTGAGTCAGAAAATACTTAAAGAATTTGCATCAGTCCCAGCAATCTCCTTCCTTGCCCCCTGTCATAGCCTGAGAGACACACAAACAAGCTTTTCCACACCTAAACCTACTAAATCATGTCACTCCTCCTCATTTTCAATGCTTATTTGCTCTACAATTCCAACATTGCTCCCCATAAACTTTTGAACAACAATGTTCATCTCCATAGTGATATGGATATGCAGTGGCATGCAAAGGTTTGGGCACCCCCGGTCAAAATTTCTGTTACTGCGAATAGCTCAGTGAGTAAAAGATGACCTGATTTACAAAAGGCATAAAGTTAAAGATGACACATTTGTTTAATATTTTAAGCAAGAAAACTTTTTTATTTCGTCTTATACAGTTTCAAAAAAACAAAAAAGGGAAAGGGCCTGAAGGAAAAGTTTGGGCACCCTGCATGGTCAGTACTTAGTAACACCCCCTTTGGCAAGTATCACAGCTTGTAAACACTTTCTGTAGCCAGCTAAGAGTCTTTCAATTCTTGTCTGGGGGATTTTCGTCCATTCTTCCTTGCAATAGGCTTCTAGTTCTGTGAGATTCTTGGGCTGTCTTGCATGCACTGCTCTTTTGAGGTCTATCCACAGATTTTTGATGATGTTTAGGTCGGGGGACTGTGAGGACCATGGCAAAACCTTCAGCTTGCGCCTCTTGAGGTAGTCCATTGTGGACTTTGAGGTGTGTTTAGGATCATTGTCCTGTTGTAGAAGCCATCCTCTTTTCATCTTCAGTTTTTTTACAGACGGTGTGATGGTATTTAAATGAATTCATTCTTCCCTCTACCAGTGAAATGTTCCTTGTGCTACTGGCTGCAACACAAGCACAGAGCATGATTGATCCACCCCCGTGCAATTCGGCACATTTTTTTCTCCAAACATACCTTTGCTCATTGCGGCCAAAAAGTTCTATTTTAACTTCATCAGTCCACAGGACTTGTTTCCAAAATACATCAGGCTTGTTTAGATGTTCCTTTGCAAACCTGTGATGCTGAATTTTATGGTGAGGATGCAGGAAAGGTTTTCTTCTGATGACTCTTGCATGAAGACCATACTTGTGCAGGTATCGCTGCACAATAGAACAGTGCACCACCACTCCAGAGGCTGCTAAATCTTCCTGAAGGTCTTTTGTAGTCAAACAGGGGTTTTGATTTGCCTTTCTATCAATCCTACAAGCAGTTCTCTTGGAAAGTTTTCTTGGTCTTCCAGACCTCAGCTTGATCTCCACCATTCCTGTTAACTGCCATTTCTTAATTACATTACAAACTGAGGAAACAGCTACCTGAAAATGCTTTGCTATCTTCTTATAGCCTTCTCCTGCTTTGTGGGCATCATTTATTTTAATTTTCAGAGTGCTAGGCAGCTGCTTAGAAGACCATGGCTGCTGATTGTTGGGACAAGTTTTGAAGAGTCAGGGTATTTATAAAGCTTTGAAATTTGCATCACCTGGCCTTTCCTAATGATGACTGTGAACAAGCCATAGCCTTAACAAGCTAATTAAGGTCTGAGACCTTGGTAAAAGTTATCTGAGAACTCAAATCTCTTGGGGTGCCCAAACTTTTGTATGGTGCTCCTTTCCTTTAAAATTTTCCTCTAAAATTGTACAAAACAAAAAAACACTAATCTTGCTTAAAGTATTGAAAAGAATGTTTCATCTTTAACTTAATGACTTTTGGAGATCAGTTCATCTTCTACTCACTTAACTATTCATAGTAACAAAAATTTTGACCAGGGGTGCCCAAAACTTTTTGCATGTCACTGTACATTGAAAACCCATGCCCTTAATGTTCTTAGCTCCATATGCAGATTGTCAATTTGGTCCCTAATGGGTGTCCCACCTTTTCCTGATTATTCTTTCCCTGTATTGTTTGGGATAACTAACCACAGATGTTTGAGGAGGCCAAGTTGTTGAATACATTTAGATGGACATATAGGTCTCTAGATATAAATGGTATTAAGGTGTATGTGTTGAAATAGGTAGATAACCACAATTGTTTTGAACATCAGAGCTGGCTTAAAGGGTTAAATGACCCACTACTGCTTTTGGTATTAGTATTGGTTTATTATTGTCGACTGTATCAAGATACAGTGAAAAGCTTGTCTTGCATAGAGTTCATACAGATCAAGTCATTACACAGTGCATTAAGATGAAGCCTCCGTCACTCAGGGTTGACTATGGATGTTGTGTCCTAGCTATCTAGATATGCCAACCAAAACAGCACGAGAGATATGCAAGCCAGAGCAGTACGATATGGAGAGCAAATTGTTCCCCGTGTAGCAAGCTCCCCCTCTTCATGCATCTGATCAGCCCAAAGGAACAGCAGAGACTAATGCAGTTTGGCACCGGCAGCATCACAGGAGTTGCCAGTCAGTGTTGAACTCAACATAGGGGGACCTTAGGGACTCTAGCTCCAGATTTTTTCTAAATACATTGAAGGACAATTTTTTACATGTCTAATCAGTTAAATCTCGGGGTTTACTCCTGATGCCTTCTGCTTGAGTGGGTATAGCCACAAGGCAGTGGAGATTTGAGATCAGAGTTTTCCTTCTCCTCGATGAGCGGCCAACCATGGCTGACGAGCCCCATCTGCCCAAAGCAAATAGTTTGAAGGCGCCAGTAACCTGCCTTTGCCCCTTCTCCTGTCAGTGGAAACGGTTCTGCCGGGCTAAGTAGCTAAGCCACACGTAAAGGCTTCTCCTGGCTATGACACCATTTGTTGAGGTAGAAGAAGGTAACAATGCAGAATAAACCGTAAAAACTACCAAAAAAGTGCAGTGCAGGTAAACAATGAAGTGCAAGATCACAATGAGGTAGATTTTGAGGCCAAGAGTTCATATTTTCATACAAGAGCTCTTGTTCAAGAATCTGAACACAGAATGGTAGAAGCAGTCATCGAGCCTGGTGTGACGTGCTTTTCGGCTTTTGCATCTTCTGCCCAATGGAAGAGGGAAGACGAGAGAGTGTCTGGCACGGTGGCATCTTTGATTATGCTGACTACTTCACTGAGGCAGCAAGAAGTATCGACAGAGCCCATAGAGAGATGTGCTGAGCTGTGCCCACAACTCTCTGCAGTTTCTTGCAATCATGCGGAGAACAGTAGCTGCACTGCGCATCAATAAAAATCGGTGAGAGTCAACAGTGGCTGCCAAAATTCTTTGGCCTCCTGAGGAAGTGGAGGTGTTTGTGAGCGTTCTTATCTGTGTCATCACTAGGACAGGCTATTGGGGAGGTTCATACTTTGGAACTTGAAGCTCGCAACCCTCAAATCTCCAGGTGTATGTTTACTTCCCACCCCCTTCCTGAAATCAATGACTAGCACTTTTGTTTTGTTGACATAAGACCATAAGATAGAGGAGCAGAAGTAGGCCATTCGGCCCATCAAGTCTGCTTCGCCATTCAATCATGGGCTGATTCAATTCTTCCAGTCATACCTACTCCCCTGCTTTCACCCCATACCCTTTGATGCCCTGGCTAATCAAGAACCTATCTACCTCTGCCTTAAATGCACTCAGTGACTTGGCAACAGCCACTTGTGGCAACAAATTCCACAGATTTACCTCCCTCTGACTAAAGTAATTTCTCCATATTGCTGTTCTAAATGGACGCTCTTCAATCCTGAAATTGTGCCCTCTTTTCCTTGACTCCCTTACCATGGGAAATAACTTTGCCATATCTATTCTGATCAGGCCATTTAACATTCAGCATGTTTCTATGAGATCTCCCCTCATTCTCCTGAACTCCAGGGAATACAGCCCAAGAGCTGCCAGACGTTCCTCATATGGTATCCCTTTTATTCCTGGAATCATTCTCGTGAATCTTCTCTGAAACCTCTCCAATTTCAGTATATCCTTTCTAAGGAGCCCGAAACTGCACACAATAGTCCAAGTGTGGTCTAACCAACTCTTATCAACTCATGACACTATGTCAGTAAGCTCTCTATTTCCTTCCTGTTCTCTGACTCATCGTTATTTGAGATATGGGCTCACTACAGTGGTGGTGGCTGGTGGTGCAATGGCATCAGCGCCGGACTCCAGAGCGAAGGCTCCCGAGTTCGAATCCAAGTTGGGCCACACCCCCAAGCACGCTTTTCATCCGTGCCGGGTTGAGCGTCGAGCTAGCAACTCGGCCTCGTTAAAAAAAAAGGGTCGAGTCAGGAACGTTCATACCGTGACCAGGTTAATCCGAAAGGGGACCAATCCTGACACCACGCGCCAGACAAGAATGGCTGACTGTCTGGTGCAACACGCAAAAAAAACCCACTACAGTGGTATCTGTAAACTTCTGCTTTTCTATAGTCCAAAATTATAATGTAATAGTTACAACTATATAGTAATGGTTGTCTGCATTCTTCAGCATTCTTGAGTTTGACATAAAGGGTAAAGGCAACTGGTAATAGACAGCACCTTTTTCTCAGGGTGGAAATGGCTCATACGAGAGGATATAATTTTATGTTGATTGGAGAAAAATGGTTCCTTATGGTTGTCATAGCTAGGAGAAGTAATGGGAATAAGCTCCCACTACTTCTAAAATGCTCCCAAAGGTGAGCATCTCAAATAGCCTCGCTCTACCAATTCCTTAAGCACCTTAAAACCAGTTGTTTCGGGCAGATGGAGCTTGTCAGCCATGGTTGGCAGCTTATCCAGGGGAAGGAAACTCTGATCTCAAATCTCTGTTGCTTTGCTGTTATACCTGCTCATGGGGAAAGCTTCAGGAATAAACCCTTGGGAAAAATCCAAAGCTGGAGTCCCTAAGGCAGTCCTACGTTGAGTTCAACAGTGACTGGCAATTCCTGCTGGGGCTAAACTGTATCAGTCTCTGCCATTCCTTTGGGTTAATGCGTGGAGAGGAGGAGCTTTCCATGTCTGGGTAACAGCTTGCTCTCCATATTGGATTACCCTGGCTTGTGTATCTAAGCAGTAAGAACACAACATCCATGGCCAACACTGACCAATGGAGGCTTCAGCAGGAAATACAGAGGCTTTTTATATATATATATATATATATATACATACAGAGTGTGCTGAGTACATGGAATGTGGGGCTTTGGGTGGTGGAAAAGGCAGATTCATTAGGGACATTTAAGAGACTCTTAGATAGACACATGGATGAACAAAGGAGGGCCACATGTGGTCTAGAGCCATGTGGAGAGCCATTGAGATTGTATCTGCCGTTGACCTACTGTGGCGATAGGCAAATTGCAATGGGTCCAGGTCCTTGCTGAGGAAGGAGTTCAGTCTAGTCATGACCAACCTCTCAAAGCATTTCATCGCTGTTGATGTGAGTGCTACCAGGCAATAGTCATTAAGGCAGCCCACATTAATCTTCTTAGGCACTGGTATAATTGTTGCCTTTTTGTAGCAAGTGGGAACTTCTGCCCATAGCAGTGAGAGGTTGAACATGTCCTTAAATACTCTCATTAGTTGGTTAGCACAGGTTTTCAGAGCCTTACCAGGTACTCCACTAGGACCTTGCGAGGGTTCACTCTCTTTAAAAGAAAGTCTAACATCGGCCTCTGAGACGGAGGTCACAGGGTCATCAGGTGCAGCAGGGATCTTCACAGATGTAGTTATGTTCTCCCTTTCAAAGCGAACATGGAAGGTGTTGAGTTCATCTGGTAGTGAAGCATTGCTACCATTCATGCTATTGGGTTTCACTTCGTAGGAAGTCATGTCTTGCAGACCCTGCCATCTGATGTCGCCTCCAACCTCATTCGAAATTGTCAAACTCCTAATAAGGTATAGCCACTGTATTGCTTTCTTTATAACTGCATCGATATATTGGGACCAGGTTAGATCTTCAGTATTGATCAGCGAGGAGGATATGTTATCACCAATCGGCACAAATTGTGGTCTTCCAATGTTTAAGTAAAGTTTGGATAGGTACATGGACGGTAGGGGTATGGAGGGCGATGGTCGAAAGGAACAGGAAGTTTAAATGGTTGGCAGGGACTAGAATGGGCTGCAGGGCCTCTTTCTATGCTGTACTTTTTTATGGCTCTATGATCCCACGTACTCATCCTAACACTTCACTTGTAACTTTCTGTGTCACACTGTTTTGCATGCTCAGTTTAATACTGAGATGTTGCCTCCACCAACCCCTGATGCAGTGAGATCCGGTTTTCAACCTCCGGCTGAAGACAAAATTCTTCCTTAAATCCGCTCTAACTTACCTACTACCAAACCTATGACTTCTGGTTGTACATACCTTTGCTAAGGGGAAGAATTCTGAATATTCACTCATCGTTTGCCCCTCATTGCTTTGCAAACCTCAGTCAGGTCATTTCTCAGCTCTAATGAAAGCAAGCTCAGCTGATCCAACCTCTTTTGTAGCTGAAGCATTCCATCCCAGGCAATATTCTGGTGAATCTTCTCTGCACCCTTACCCTCTGCTCACATGGTGCCAGCAGAATTATCTGCAGCTTAATGTGAAAAAGACTAAGGAGCTGGTGGTAGACCTGAGGAGAGCTAAGGTACCAGTGACCCCTGTTTCTATCCAGGGGGTCAGGGTGGATTACAAATACCTGGGGATACGAATTGACAATAAACTGGACTGGTCTAAGAACATTGAGCCTGTCTACAAGAAGGGTCAGAGTCATATCTATTTCCTGAGGAGACTGAGGTCCTTTAACATCTGCCGGACGATGCTGAGGATGTTCTAAGAGTCTGTGGTGGCCAGTGCTATCATGTTTGCTGTTGTGTGCTGGGGCAGCAGGCTGAGGGTAGCAGACACCAACAGAATCAACAAACTCATTCGTAAGGCCAGTGATGTTGTGGGGATGGAACTGGACTCTCTCATGGTGGTGTCTGAAAAGAGGATGCTGTCTAAGTTGCATGCCATCTTGGTCAATGTCTCCCATCCACTACATAATGTACTGGGTGGGCACAGGAGTACATTCAGCCAGAGACTCATTCCTCTGAGATGCAGCACAGAGCGTCATAGGAAGTCATTCCTGCCTGTGGCCATCAAACTTTACAACTCCTCCCTTGGAGGGTCAGACACCCTGAGCCAATAGGCTGGTCCTGGACTTATTTCATAATTTACTGGCATAATATATAATTATATATATATATATATATATATATATATATATATATATATAATATTGCATGTATTTGTTGGGAAAAATGTGAACCTCCAGCCTTCTACATAAGCTATTTGAACAGAGAACATAGAAATCTAGTGCATTACAGGCCCTTCGGCCCACAATGTTGTGCTGACCATGTAACCTACTCGAGAAGCTGCCTAGAATTTCCCTACAGCATAGGCCTCTGTTTTTATAAGCTCCATGTACCTATTTGAGAGTCTCTTAAAAGACCCTATTGTATCCATCTCTAACGCCTTTGCAGGCAGTGCATTCCATGCACTCATCACTGTCTGTGTGAAAAATCTAACGTCCGACATCCTCCTTGTACCTACTTCTAAGCACCGTAAAACTATGCACCCTTGCGTTAGCCAGTTCAGCCCTGGGGAAAAGCCTCTGGCTATCCACACGATCAATGCCCCGCATCATCTTATACACCTCTATCAGGTCGCCTCTCATCCTCCGTCGCTCCAAGAGAAAAGGCCAAGTTCACTCAACTTATTTTCATGAGGCGTTGTCTCCAATCCAGGCAACATCCTTGTGAATCTCCTCTGCACTCCCTCCACAGAATCCACATCCTTCCTGTACTGAGGTGACCAGAAGTGAACACAGTACTCCAAGTGGGGTCTAACTAAGGTCTTTGGAGTCAGGTGTTCCAATCAATGAGATGGGAATGGAGGTGTGGCTTGTAGACAAAGCCTGCTCTTCTCAAGAAAGATCTGTTTACGTGCACCATGCCTTGAACAAAACAACTTTCAGGTGAGCTTAGAAGAATTGTAGAGAAGCATGAAGCTGGAAAAGGCTACAAAGGCATTTCTAAAGAACTGAGTGTTCATCAGTCCACAGTAAGAGAAGTGGGCTACAAATGGAGGGAACTTAGTTCTTTTGCTACTGTCCCTAGGAGTGGTCATTCTGCAAAGATCACACCAGGAGCTCAATGTGCAATGCTGAAGGAGCTGAAAGAGAACCCAAGGGTAACAGCAAAAGATCCTCAAAAATCTCTTGAATTTGCTGAGGTCTCTGTTCATGTGTCCACTATAGGCAAAACACTGAACAAGAATAGTGTTCATAGAAGGACACCACAGAGAAAACCGCTGCTCTCCAAAAAAAAACATTGCTCCACACCTCAAGTTTGCAAAAGACTACCCGCATGTTCTACAGCATTTCTGGGACAATGTTCTGTGGACAGATGAGACAGAAGTTGACCTTTTTGGCAGAAATGCACATCACTATGTTTGAAGGACACTACGCATCAACACCAAAACCTCATCCGGACTGTGAGCATGGTGGAAGGAGCATCAGAGTTTATAGTTGCTTTGCTGCCTCAGGGCCTGGACAGCTTGCAATTGTTGAGTGAACAACAAACTCAAAATTGCATCAGGACATTGTATAGGAGAATTTCTGTGTAGCAATCCATCACCTGAAGGTTAATAGAAGCTGGAGAATGCAACAAGACAATGATCTGAAAGACAAAAGTGAATCAACAACAGATTGGTTTAAAAAGGAGAAAATTCATGACTTGGAATGGTTGAGTCAAAATCCTGACGTTAATCCTACAGAAATTTTGTGGTAGACCTGAAGCAGACAAGGAAGCACACCAACACCCTGGAGTTGACGTAATTTTGTAAAGAAGGATTGTTTATATACCTCCAGGACGATGTGCAGGACTGATCAACATTTGATTGAAGTTATTGCTGTACAAGGGGGACACACCAGTTACTGAATCAGATGGCAGAGGGGAAGAAGCTGTTCCTGAATCACTGATTGCGTGCTTTCAGGCTTCTGTGCCTCCTTCCTAATGGAAGGAATGAAAAGGGGGAATGTCCTGGGTTATGGGGCTCCTTGATGTTGGATGCCACCTTTTTGAGGCATTGCTCCTTGAAGATGTCCTGGATACTATGGAGGCTAGTGCCCATGATGGAGCTGACTAAGCTTATAACTCTCTGTGCCTTACTTGTAGCTCTATCTCCTCGCTCTTATATACTACACTCTGGATAATAAAGGCAAGTATCTCATATACTTACTTAACATATGTTGAATAACTTCAGATACTTCTTGACATATATACCAACGTCCCATTATGTTTAAATTCCAGCATTTTCTCCGTTACCATAAATGTTACATAAACTCATATATTGTATTGTCGCAACGAAGCAAATCCTGTAGAGGAATAGCTACAGGAGCCTGAAGACCCACATTCAACAATTCTGTGATGGCTTCTTCTCTCTGCCATCAGATTTCTGAATGATCCATTATTCCATGAACACCACCCTTTACTTCCTTTCTTTTTCCGTTATTTATTTTTGTAATTTACAGTAACTTTATGTCGGCACTGTTTTGCTGCCACAAGACACCAAACTTCACATCATCTGTTGATTGACAATAAGCATAAGCCTTATTCTGAATCTGGATTGATTGTTAGGGAATCCATTTATAGTGACCACAAGCCATTTCCCTGCAGTCTGCACAGGAAGAGAAGTAATCAGATAACTCTATAATCACCCACTCACAGTAGCTTCAGCAACTGCAGTATGGATGTCTTCTATCTGGAGACACCATGTATATAAACTTCATCTTATGGCTTCTTTAAGAGAGTGGCACTGTTGGTCATGAAGGAATTAAAATATGGAAGAAAACATTGAACTTGAATTGGTCAAGGCAGTGGAAATAGACAAACTAATTGTCTTTGTTCTTGCCATGTGCTTGAGGAATGGAGGCTAGCATGTGTGAAGCTGCTCTGTAATCTCCATTTTGTGAATGATTTGACAACCTGACTCTTGCTCTGGGATAATCTCATCAGAGCAGTTGAACTTAGACATAAGGTATTTCTGATATTAATCTGCTAAACCTGAAATCATTCTCAGAGAAGCTGTATATTGCGTACGTTGGCAGGTTTGCAGAAGTAGTCTCATTATCTCCCAGTGTCTGAGTGACCAGGTTTGACTGGTCTGAACCAGACTCGAATAGAGCAAAAGAAGTCACTGAAGGCACAAAGTTGTGTAGCCTGTGGACTACATCTAATGGAAATCTGTCATAGGTCTTCAGATGACCTCGAGCCAACAAGATGGAAGCACAATATTTGAACTGATATAAGGTGTTTAAAAGTAAGGGGCTTCAAACACAAAGGGACAAGAATTCCAAAGACTAAGCATCACAAAGAAAGCCCCATGTTCGAAGCAGGGATCATCTGGCCAACTGGAGATTCTACTTTGGTGTCATAAATTGGAGAAATTGTCTGAGTGAATATTGGTACAGATGGAACAGTAGAATTCATGTTTTAAGTTGTTAGCCCAGGATCAACATATTTACATTGTTGTTTGTGCAGAGACAATAAAAAGTAAGTTTTCATATTAATTTATGTTATTTTCATATTTTCCTGTGTGTCATTCTGGACCATTTGTGGTGGCTAACTTGTATTTGGAGGGAAGGCTGAGCAAACCTTGTGGTTATTCCAGAGACCAGCTGATTGAGCTATGTGAACTGACGCTACTGCCCGGAGTGAGGCCTGAGATCCCGTGGGGGACAACAGCAAGGCTGCAGAGCCAGAGCGAAGGTTGAGGCTTGGAGGAGGAAATATAGACCTTCCGTCATGGGAGGTGTGGGGTTCTTGGGAAATAAGATGGATGAGATTGGTGCACTGATTGAGACCCAAAGGGAATACTGGAAGTGCAGTGTTTTTGTGCTTAACTGGGACCTGGTTACACACACATTTCCTGGACCGTGGTACTACCATACCCAGCTTCTAGACTGTTTGAGTGGACAGAGACATATATTATTATTCTGTACTCTATTATTAGTTAAGTCTGCAGATTGCTAAGTGTGTTTTTAAATGTTGCTGCTGTAATGAAAAACCTTCCCACCTGGGCTTAATAAAGTACTTATTATTATTATTAATTAATAGTTGTGTAGTGAATTTCCTAACCTAGTTCACCAATCAACAGCACCAAAAAGTACACATGGTCTTTTTTGACCTTTGAGCCTATCAATTAGCTGCATGCACAGATTCACCTACATCTTGCATCTGCTACATGATGCCATGCACGTTTTGTTCTTAAGCAATGGAGCTCAACAGACCTGATCTTCATGCAAGCTGTGGTCGAGCTAGGTTATGTCATTACACCAACACTGATGGCATGAATATAGATTTCTCCCTCTGATTAACAAATTTCCACCCTCCCTCCTCTATTCCCTACTCTGATGTTTCACTTCTTCTTACCGGCCTATTACGTCCCCCTCAGTACCCCTCTCTTTCCCTTTCTGTTATTGTCCACTTTCCTCTCCTATCAGATTCTTTCTTCTCCTGCCCTTAACCTTTCCCACCCACCTGGCTTCACCTATCACCTTCCAGCTAGCCTCTTTCCCCTACGCAACCTTTTTGTTCAGGCATCTTCGCCCTTCTTTTCCAGTGCTAATGAAGGGTCTTGGCCCAAAATGTCGACTGTTTATTTCCATAGATGCTGCCTGGACTACTGAGTTCCTCCAGCATTTTGTATATGTTGCTCTGGATTTCCAGCATCTGCAGACTTTCTCATGTTAGTGAAAAAGTCTATTATGTAAGAAATAGTCGTTTGATTTATTACATCTTCCTATTAAAGTGAAAGTATCAGAAACAGCTAGTTATTTTCTCACTGCAATTGTTGTCAATATTCAAGAAGGGTAAATGATTACAGTGCACAAAAGGCTCACATTTTCTGATGAACTTCATCGTATCCAAGGATTTGTGTGACTTCCCAGTTTCCAGATGTCAGGTGTCGCACGCTGCTTAGTTCACTTTTTGGCTGCAATTTTTAAATGGAGAGATTATTAACACAAAGGCCATGATCAGCGAGTAACAGACCCTCAGACACAGTAATGAAGAGAGCTAATTATCTCCAGTCAACATCCTTAACATTGAAAGTTACATACATGAAAATGCATTACTCAAAATAATTGTATGATGATTAATATTCCATCCTTTATTAATGCAAAGGATTGTGCTTCGGTTTCGTTATTCACAATTTACTTTGTGAGTCGTCTTGAAGTTGGAAACATAATTTTTAATTTCTTTTTCAGTCTTATGGTAGATATAAGTTTTAGTCACAGGACAAATAATACTTTCCTCCATGGGTTAGCACAGCGCTTTACAGTACCAATGACCAGGGTTCAATTTCCACTGCTCCCTCTAATGTTCCCCCCGTGACCGCGTGGGTTTCCTCTCGATGTTCTGGTTTTCTCTCACAGTCCAGTGACCGTATGGGTTTCCTCCGGGTGCTCCAGTTTCCTCCCACAGTCCAAAGACGTAGCAGTTGGTAGCGTAATTGTTCTATTGTAAGTTGTCTTGTAGTTATGCTAGGGTTGCTGGGTGGCACAGTTCAGAGGGCTGGAAGGCCTACTCTGTGCCATTGTGCTGTCTGTTGTGGTATTGTCCTGTGTTTCATGTTTGGCACCCAACCACAATCAATTCTGGTATTTTTCACATACTGATTCTGAATCTGTATGTTGTTGTTATATGAACAATAGATGCACATGACTGTAAGGAATTGTTAAAATACACCAGATGAAGTTTCAGACGTTGACCCAGACGGCCTACAGGGACAAGGTCCAGCACCAGGCCACATGGTGTGCCAACAACAACCTGGCCCTTAACACCCAGAAGACCAAGGAGATCATTGTGGACTTCAGGCATGCCAGGAGCCACATTCACGTCCCCATCTACATCAACGGAGCTGTAGTGGAGCGTGTATCAAGCTTTAAATTCCTTGGTGTTCACATTTCCGAGGATCTCACTTGGTCCCTGAACTCCTCCATCCTGGTCAACAAGGCACAACAGCACCTTTATTTCCTGCGGAGCATCGAGAAAGCTCACCTCTGTCCCAGGATACTGACGGACTTTAACCGCTGTACCATTGAGAGCATACTCAACAACTGCATCTCAGTGTGGTATGGCAATTGTCCCGTATCAGACCGCAAAGCACTCCAGCGTGTGGTGAAAACTGCCCAGCGGATTATCAGCACCCAATTGCCCACCATTGAGAACATCTACCATAAACACTGCCTGGGCAGAGCAAAAAGCATTATCAAGGATGCATCTCACCCTAACCATGGACTCTTTACTCTCCTCCCATCCGGTAGGCACTACAGGAGCCTCCACTCCCGCACTAGCAGGCACAGGAAGAGGTTCTTCCCTGAGGCTGTGACCCTGCTGAACCTCACATCACAGAGCTAAGCAGTATTGCACCCATATTGTACTGTCTCAGTACTTTTATATTTGTGTGCTGTAGCACTTACTTTTTATTCACAGTTATTTTGTAAATAACACTATTCTTTGCATTTCTGATCAGATGGTAATTGCATTTCATTGGCTTTGTATCTGTACTCTGTATAAGTTTGCTGATGACACCACAATTGTAGGCTGTATCTTGGGTAATGATGAGTTTGAGTACAGAGAGGAAATTAAGAACCTTGTGGCATGGTGCAAAGACAATAACCTATCCCTCAACGTCAGCAAGACGAGGGAATTAAGAAGGGGTAGCGGACCGCATGATCCCATTTACATCGGTGGTGCGCAAGTGGAACAGGTCAAAAGCTTTAAGTTCCTCGGGGTCAATATCAGAAATGACCTGACTTGGTCCAACCAAGCAGAGTCCACTGCCAAGAAGGCCCACCAGTGCCTTTACTTCCTGAGAAAGCTAAAGAAATTTAGCCTGTCCCCTAAAACCCCTACTGATTTTTATAGATGCACCGTAGAAAGCATTCTTCTAGGGTGAATCACAACCTGGTATGGAAGTTGTCCTGTCCAAGACCGGAAGAAGCTGCAGAAGATCGTGAACACAGCCCAGCACATCACACAAACCAATCTTCCGTCCTTGGACTCAATTTACACCGCATGCTGTCGGAGCAGTGCTGCCAGGATAATCAAGGACACGGCCCACCCAGCTATCACACTTTTCGTCCTTCTTCCCTCCTGGAGAAGGCTCAGGAGCTTGAAGACTCATACAGCCAGATTTGGGAACAACTTCTTTCCAACTGTGATAAGATTGCTGAACGGATTCTGACCCGGATCTGGGCCGTACCCTCCAAATATCCGGACCTGCCTCTCGGTTTTTTGCACTACCTTACTTTCCATTTTCTATTTATGATTTATAATTTAAGTTTTTAATATTTACTATCGATTTGTACTTCAGGGAGCGCGAAGCGCAGAATCAAATATCACTGTGATGATTGTACGTTCTAGTATCAATTGTTTGGTGACAATAAGGTATAAAGTACTCGGCACAATGACAGTAAAGTTGAATCTAATCTAATCTAATATAATACATTGAAGATTTGATTTTATTATTGTAGCACATCAGGAGTTGAATTCTAGCTTTCATCTCAAGGCTGTCTAGTCCTACTACTTTTTTGAGAGTTTGCCTCTGAGATCTTCTGATCCCTCCCCTTCCTCTTCCTGGGGATAGAACATGTTCCAACTCAGTTGAACCTCATTCACAACGTTGAAATCAAGCTTGCGTGCACCACTTGTGCTGGCAGCTCATTCCACACTCTCATAACCCTCTGAGTGGAGTTTCCCCTCATGCTCCCCTTAAACTTTGATATAGAGATTCAAGGCTTATAAAGGCCTGTTACAGTAAATATGGTTGCTAGTAGCATTATTGTGTTGAAACCTGCTTCCAAAGTTCTAAGTTCAAAGTGCATTTATTATCAAAGTATGCATTCAGTTATCAACCTTGAGATTTGTTTCTTGCAGGCAGCCACAAAACAAAGAAACACCATAGAACCCGATTAAAGAAAAAATCCACACAAGACCATTAAATGTGTGAAAAAGAACAGATCACGCTAACAACAAGAAGTGAACAAATAACACACAGAATATTAAACAGCAAATCACCGAGTTCCTGAAATTGAGTCTGCAGCTACAAGGCACTAAGATGAGGGAAGCTAGTCCAAAGGCCACTGCCGCCGAATCAGCGTTGCAGACATCCCACACTGCAAAAACTCATTTCAGGGAGGTAGCACTATTAATATACGGGAGACTCCCGGAACTTCCGGGAGAGGTGGGATGTCTGGCGTTGCAGGCCACAGCTGCAGATTCAGTACCATGCCAAAGTGCCCTGATCAAATCACGCATATAGTAAAGTGATTTTAGTGCTGAGAACATTAAACATTAATTAACTTTGGAAAGCAGTAGGTTTACCATATAGTCGGTCTACAACTCTTAATGGGAATGCATTTCTAGTTAAATGACTCAGAGGAAGACAAGCCTATTTTTACATTAAAAATTGTAGCCACGAACAAGATGATGAACTACACATAGATCCAGCTATAAATCTTTTAAACTTGGTCATGAACTAATGCTGAATATTAATTTCAAAAGCAATAAATTCTGAGGTGATATTGTGCAGGAATCATATTTTATGATTATAAGCTTTGATTTCCCCAATGTTTCAGGCAATAATGGCTAAGTGCTACACTAAACCCCTTGAAATGCTTGGAAAGCTCACACTATTACAGGAGTTCATCCTGCAAAGTTAGGCACAATTCAAAATGAGATTTGAATTAAAATCAAACTTACATTTGAAACAATAGCCTCTTTCAAGGGTAGAATTTTTTTTTAATTAATTAGTATCTTTAAAATGCATCAGTTAATTTTTGCAAATACACAGAGTTTAATCTTTCTCAATTCTTGCAAAATGTCTATCTTGCAGTTCATGACTATGAAGATTATTAGTTTTCGGTGAGTGGGAGAGAGCTTGCCAATGGTCTACTGATCTGTCTCGATGATGAGTCAATATACTGATCTCAACTGATGTATCTATTCAGAATGGATGAAGGGAGTATTGAGATCTTGAAAATACAAAAAAAGCAAAAATAATTTGAGTTAAAAGAGGAAGTGGTTAAATTATTAAACAGTTATGTTTCAGAGGTATTTTACTATGGTAAAAAGAGATCTCTTGAAATTAGAGTGAAGGTAAAAGATGAAGAGGGATAGACAGAGTCATAGAGTGATAGAAACAGGACCTCCATGCCAATCCATTTAGACTGCCTAGTCCCGTCGACCTGCATCGAGACCATATCCTGTCATATCCCTCCCATCCAGGTACCTATTCAAATTTCTTTTAAACGCTGATGCCACTAATTATTTGGCACACTTCCAGGATGCAAGAGATGAGGGAGAAAATTTTCAAGATATTATCTAGAATAGTGAAAGGTTCATTGTGCACTAATGAGGTTCTGTGTGAGCAGAAGCTAACAAAAATAGTGCCAGTGTTTAAAAAAAAGGAATAAATCAAACTCAAGTAACTCATTAGCTTTAGGTTAATTCTGCACGAAATATCTTTAAAAATGCATCAAATACCTGGTTTTCCCAGATTTATTTGTGAGCTGATGGAAAATTAACATTTATTTTTACAGTCACTGTTCACCTCAGTCCCTGAAATAATCTGACTGAAGCTGATGCAGCTCATCTCTATAGAAGCCGAATTCAGTTCAGAGTTATACAGCTTCCTTCACTGGAATTAGCTAGATAGTCCGGAGCCTGCTGATCTTTGCCAGTTTCCTGCATTCCAGGTTCAATTCTTTAGCAAAACTGTCCTTAAACTACACTACGTAACAACAATTTAGCAGTTTTTTAATCCAGTATAATTATGTAAAATGCAAAACATGTTTTACAATTTTGATTTGATTACCATTTGACAAATGCTACAGAAAACTTGACAGAAGTTACCTTAGATTGACACATGGAAGTCATAGAAATGGAGGGCTGTGTGGGAGGGAAGGGTTAGATTGATTCTGGAGTAAGACCATAAGATATAGAAGCAGAATTAGGCCATTTGGCCCATCAAATCCACTCTGTCATTTCATCATGGCTGGCCCATTTCCCTCTCAGCCCCTGTCTTCTGCCTTCTCCCAGTATCTCTTCATGCCCTGACTAATCAAGAGTTTTTTAGCCTCTGCCTTAAATATACCCAATAACATGACCTCCACAGTTGCCTGTGGCAATGAATTCTACATATTCTCCACTCTCTGGCCAAGGAAATTCCTCCTTATATTCTTTCTAAATGGATGTTCCTCTATTCATAGGCTGTGTCCTCTGGTCTTAGGTTCCCCCACCACAGGAAACATCCTCTCCACATCCACTCAATCAAGGCCTTTCAACTTCCAATAGATTTCAATGCAATTCCCCCATCATTCTTCTGAATTCCAGAGAGTACAGGCCCAGGGCAATCAAACACTTCACATATGGTAAGCCTTTTGCTTCCAGAATGATTTTTGTGAACCTTCTCCAGTGAGTAGATTAAGAGGTTGTCACAGTATTGTAGGCCGAAGGGCCTATATTGTGTTGAAATCTTCTGAGTTCCATGTTCTATCATCTAAAAAAACTTAGAGAGATTCAGAAATATTTTAATGAATCGGCTCCTTGAAGTATCCATTACGCTGTCACTTCCTGAAGTGCCCAAATCTATGGTAGAAATTTTAATAACCTCCAAGAGGACTACAACCTTGGCATAGGCTTTGGAGGTTTGCATACCTCAATGACCTGGAGAACTATGCTGGTTGCAGTCAGGGCTTAATGCTTTGGCTCTTGGTAGGGTCACCCGTGCCAAACAGGGTGACCCAGAATGGTCCACCAATCCTCGAGACTTGGGGGTTCAACTCAGGGCTAGCAACCCTGACTGGTCAAACAAAATTGTTATGGAAACAGCAATGAAGAATCCTTCTACATCTGAGTGTGACTGTTTTCCTGAGTCTCTACCTGGGACTTACATGACTGACAGTAATGATAACCAAGAGGAAGCTACTGACACGATGAAGGAAGTCCTGAGCACTGCCAGAGATGGAGAACCTTCATTGCTGCCCTAAATGCCTGCGGGGTAATGGGCAGTAAGTAAGTCAGTAAACTTTAATAAACACAACTAAATTAGATATCTGACAATAGTATTATAAATTGAAATGAGGGTCTGGTAACATCGACTTGGGGCAGTAATAACAAGTAAAAACTTGGAAAAAATCTTGCTATTAATACTGAAGTCAGTCTAGAATTTTGATGTAATTCCGTTCATGAATTATTACATAAGTATTTAACCGGACAAATTCTGATTGCTTTTTCATTCAAAATATCTTGGAGGAGGTCTTTTTCAATAGCAAGTGCTTCAACATTACTATTGCAGTAGGATTCTCGGCAGTCACTTTCTATTTTGCATTGCTTTATGTTATTACACAGACCATTCCGCTGAGAAATTATTTCTTCTTTGTTCGTCTTTAATTTTCTGACCTATGAAGTTTAAATAAAGGAGCTGAACTGTATGGAGAAGTCCCAGTACAGCTATTATTGCTGAATGCACAAGCATTCTCCATGTGAGCAACAGCTGCTGTGTCAGGCTAATAAACAGTTGTCTCTTCATGAAATATAAATTATTGACTATGGAGCCAATTTGTTCCAAAACAGTTTTGTTTTTCCATTATTATCTTGATTTCTATTCAGTTAGATTTGTGCCTTAGAGCAAGATGGTGGTCACAGATTAATAACAAGCTATTTTATGAGGTACAGTTCTCTAAAGGTGAGTGATGGTCATTGAACCACATATTCCTTTCAGAGCTGCTGCCGTCTATTAACTGTGAGAAGTATATAAAGAAGGATATTTCAGGATACTTCGGAAAGGCATTCTGAAAATCGGGTCTCAAAGACATAGACATTTTTTGATGATGAGGATAACCATTCGGTGTGCAGGGGGACATATGGCTTGCTAGGTTGATTGTCCCTAGTGTGGAGATGACTGGTAGAATCTAGAAGTGTCAATGGGAATGTGGGGAGGATTGAAATAGGATTCATGTGGGATCAGTGTTATTGGGTGCATGGTATTTAGTGTGGACTTGGGGGGAAGAAGGGTCCATATCTACTTCCTCTATGACTCTGTGGGACAGTAAACATTAATTGAAGATTCAATGACTTTTCATCTCATGTTCATGATATTGCTTATTTATTTATTATTATTATGATTTGTTTCTTTTTGTATTTACACAATTTGTTGTCTTTTGCACATGACTGAATGCCCAAGTTGGGGTTGTCTTTCATTGAATCTGTTATGGTTATTACTTTGTTATGGATTTATTGTATGTCCACTAGAAAATGAATCTTGTATCTGGTGACATATAAATATGTTGACAATGAACTTACTTAGAAGTTTTGTAGTTTGAACTACTGTAATATTTTCTAGGTGCTGAAGACCTATGGCATCCTGACTGGGACAAGAGGCTATGAAGGGGAATCTTTGCTGGGGTTGGCAGAAGGTTTTTCTATTTAAGGTGCACTTACATGAAAGCAGTTCTCAATATTTCCATACTTGAGTCACAATTTTAACTTAATTTAGTTTTATTTCATTGAGATACAGTGCAGATTAAGCCCTTCCTGAACTCTGAGCCATGCTGCTCAGCAATCATCCGACTTAATCCTAGCCTAATCACAGGACAATTTACAATGCCCAATTAAGCTACTAACTAGTACATCTTTGGACTGTGGGAAGAAACCAGAGCATGGAGGGAAACCCCTGTGGTCACAAGGAGAATGTACAAACTCCTTAATTTGCTTAATGTTTATAACAGAGCATTGTGCTCTGCTGAATTTCTCAGCCACTGAATTCAAATATCTCAGGAAGTTGATCAAAGACAATCAAAATGTAGGTGTACAGAAGACAGCAAGTTAGAATGGGAGGCTACAAAATAGAAAAAGTATAGGAGTATGTACAGTAGTTGTGCTTACAAGAGTTAAAGACATAGTGGAAAGGTGGATTGTCAAGGGGAAAGATCCAAAAATTCAGCAGTCAAACAGAGAATAGATTCACAAGAAAGAAAATGTTGAAAATGACCCATATGAGACTAGGATCCAGCACAGGTCAAATAAAGCAGGAGCAATTGGCAAGGAAGACATGGTGGTGTGATAGACAAGGTTGAGCTGAAGTTATGAGATGTGGATTATAGGATGACAGTCAAGAGAGCATTTGAGCAGGTGAATATAAACTTTACAACTTCATGAAGACAAATCTCAGGGTTGTATTCTACATATGTATTTTGATAATAAATGTAACTTGAACCTTGAAAAAGGTTATCAACAATGGATGGATGGAGATGTGAGTAAATGTGAGTTTTTATACAGAGGTGATATAAGACAGACAATGTATTGGTTTACATTTGGCAAAGAAATAGGCAAAAGTTTACTTAATTGTTGAATGATTGAACAACAGTGGAAACAGAGATAGATATAGTAGGCACACATGTGAAAATTCTCAGACCTGGAGAAAGGTTTCAGCCTGAAACATGACTATCTATTCATCTCCACAGATACTGCCTGACCTGCTGAGTTCCTCCAGCAATTTGCGTGTTACATGTGAAAGTTCACTTTAGTAATGAAAATATTCATTATAAAAACTGCAGAAATACTACCTTCATTACAAATCAAAGTATGTAAACAAGAAATGAGATAGCAAAACTAAAAATTGAACTACATCTCATCTGATTTAATGTTTATCATGTAGATTTATGCATTTCATTTGACAGCCAAATTCCAGCATATTTGGACCTTTCTGTATTGAGGTGCATTTCAATTTCAAAATATATTCATTGATTAAAATTATGAATATGTATTCACCACAGCATTAGCAAAAACACACAGCAGTGGAAAACATTTCTCAAATTAGATTTAACATACTCCACCAAGTGAACGTACAGCAATTTGGCTAATTTCCTTACTTTGATGTGGTCGTGTGTCTTTAATCCTCACATGATAAAGGAGGAAATGAAAGGATATTAAAGCACACAGGATCAACTTGTCTCGGGCGAGATAAATTGACTGCAAACTCCCCAGATGTTTCTTCCTGTCACTGGGGCTAATTGCGCTGTGCCACAATCTCACACACAGTTCTCTTTATTGTGAAGCTGTCCTTGAATTGTACCAATTCTAAGTTTTACTTAGTTAGCTGTTGATTTTTAAATAACAATTGATTTACATGTTTTATCTTAAGCCCAATTTATACTTCTGCGTCAAGTATACGCCATAGATACCACGTACCCTACGCCGTAGGGTGACGTGCACCTCCCCAAAAAATTAACTAGCGCATCGCAGCAACGCAGACCGCAACAACTGTGATTGGTCCACTTGGTAGCATCGCATTTTTGGTTGCTTTTCTCCACCGTGTCTGTACACTGATGCAAAATAAACGGTTGGAGACGATGAACCAAATCGTCAAATCTACCTGCCGACATCCAAAAATATTTGAAATGCATTTCCTCGTCCATGTCTCTCACAAAGAAACTCAACACAGTGGAATAGAAAGCCCATCACCAACTAGCATTTTGGTGGTGAATTGCAGAGCGACGCAGACACAACTACGCATGCTCGTTACAGCATAGGGCTACGCAAAAGTATAAATCAGCCCTATGGTGTAGGCTATGGCATAGCCCGTACGCACAAGTCTAAATCAGGCCTTAGCCTTATGACGTTCCCCAACAGGGAATGCAATTTTCAAATCCTGGAAATTAGCAGCAAATTTAAAAACATTCTTCCCACAGTGAGTGCAGTACTTAGAGATTCATTTGGTCCTTAAGCCTTTGAACATGCCGTGGAATTCAACACACCAGCACCTTCGTTCTGTCAGAATAAGATAATCTGTCCATTTTAAAAATGATATCGGCTTCTTCATGGCTAGAGACGGACCATGATGCTGCAAGCTTTTGTTTACCTGTTTCAGTAATGATCAGTTCTGACAGACCTTGAAAGGTTGGTTTAATCGGATGTTGATTATGAGGAAATCTAGTACAGTGACAAACTTGAAAAGGGTGTCATCCTTCAGGAAGATGATAAGAGGCAGAAAATAAATGGACTTGTTGAAGGCCGAACAGATACTACAAAACATATCCCCACTTACTAATGCAATTATGAAATGTTAACATTTATACTTGTGTTGGTATCACTAATCAGGCACGTATTTCATGGCCTTCTTACATTGCCCTGAGGTGAGCCTCTTAGATCTAAACAGCTTGTTGAGCTACTCCAGAAGGAAGAAAGGTCTGGCCACATTTTAAAAAGATTAGAAACAATAAACAAAAACATCATGGCGGCATGGTAGCATAGTGGTCAGCACAATGGTTTATGGTACAGGAGACCAGGGTTCAATCCCTGAATTGCTGGTTGTAAAGAATTTGTATGTTCTCCCCGTGACTGCATGGGTTTCCTCCGGGTGCTCTGCTTTCCTCCCACAGTCCAAAGTCGTACCAGTTAGTAGGTTAATTGGTCTTGTGATGAGGTAAGCGTTAAATAGAGAGGTTGCTAGGCAACATGGCTCAAAGGGCCGGAAGGGCCGACTACACGCTGAATCTCAATAAAAATAAATAATGTGTCTTTTCCCTGCACAAAATTTAAAGCCTGGTATTTAGATATGCAGGGATTGGAAAAAAAAGTAATGCATTCGAAATCCGAGAATTATCAAGGCTAGAGGCACATTTACTGTCTACATTAATTCTCTTCCCAATGTGTGCTTAAACTCTATTTACTGTGTGTTTTTCAAACTTAAGATGTCTGAGTTTCTTCTCTCTATTCTTCTCACAATAAGCTATTCACCACTCAAGATGCTTTTCCGGACGGCCAGGAAGGCTGGTATTGTTAATGGTTCTTCCTCTACAGCAGGGGTTCCCAATCGTTTCTATACCATGGACCAATGCCATTAAACAATGGATCTGAGTGTACAGGCTCTGGAATTTGCCCCTTAGGAACGTCACTGTGCCTTACAAACCTTTTTCTAAATTTTGTAATTTGCTTTCCTCTCTAAAGTCTTAATGTGCTGTACTCCCAATTCTGAACCCTCCTTTCCTTTAACACTTGAAATTTCTCCAAAATGGTTTTGCTCCTCATGAGATTCTGATACAGATCTTGTGAAAACTCCTAATAGAATACTATGGTTTATGATAAAAGCCAGAGTGTGGGGTTGAGGAGGGAAAATTAAAAAGATCAGTCATGATTGAATGGTGGAGCAGACTCAATGGGCCAAATGGCCTTATTCTGTCCTATGTCTTATGGGCTTCTGGTCTTATCTGGCTTGCTTTCCTCTTCCAGTTGATCTGCAGTCATTTATAGTCATAGAAAAGTAGCATAAAGCAGGCCCTTCGGCCCATCTAGTCTGAGCTGAACCATTTAAGCCACCTACTTCCATCGACCTGCACTGGGACCATAACTCTCCATACCCCTACTATCCATGTACCAATCCAAACCTCTGGAACATTGAAATCGAGCACACATGCATCGTTTGCGCTGGCAGCTCATTCTACATTCTCATGACCCTCTGAGTGAAGCTACCCCTCATGTTTTCCTTAAACTTTTCACTTTTCACCCATAATGACTCTCCATTACCATAAAACCAGTCAATTGAGTCCTTTCTTGTTGGACTATTCCAGAGTATCAGCTACGCTTGTTTTCCTTCAGGCAGGTACAGCGTTTCCCTGGACTGAGCTTTGATCTCCCCTATACCTTATATACAAGCTGACCTTTAGCAGTGCTAGTTCCTCCGTGTAGTCTAATGATATCACACCACAAATTGACTTGATTTCTCACTAATTCTAAATCATGGAATTGCTTGTCAGAGATCCAGTACTGGAGTTACAAAAATACAATTGACACATAGGGACCAATACATGCTCAGTTCGCCAAAGTTTCAATTGATACATAGGGACCAATTCTCCAAAATTTCATGGAAATAATTAAATAGTATAAAAAAAGACAAACTACCATTTAACTGAGTAACAAATTATGTATTTAATTAAATACAAACGGGTTAGAACACTACAGCACAATAAAACTGTGTGTTAGTTCCTAATAATTATCAATGGAAGAAGCCACCTAAAGTGTTCTTTTGATTGACTGTAAATAAGCAAAATCAGCACAGGCATCTGGTGTAGATAAAGGACTGCCTTTATGCAATGCCATCAACAATTGCATCCTCTAAATCTTCATGTTTTGTTATAATATTCTAGACGATTGTTGGTATTGTTAAATTCTTCATAGTTTCTAACTTGTTGAGGTGTGAAATAGTTTCATTTTTAATCCCAACTGTTTCAGGCATGTTCAAGACTGAATGCCTGAAACTGCAGTGAGCAAATTTGTTGCCAACTATCAGTGCAAAATCACTGCTTTTTGAACACACACAACTGAAGCTATTTAAGAACTGTTTGCTCTAAGCAATGAGTAGTGTCTAACTGCCACACAAGGGCACATGATTGATGCTAATTAGAAATTACTCAGCCACAAACTTCTGTCACAATTAAGCAGCATAGTGTCCCAAATAAACAAAGGGAATTCCAGAAATTTTCTTGATTAGCTTTTGTTCTTCAAGTGTTCTCCCATATAAGCGGCTGCCCCAATTGACTGATGGCCCAATCAACTGGAGTCCACTGTATATTGAACTACAAATGTACATAACTGTCTGAAACGACAGATTTTGATCCCCAAAGTAAATTCAATTCATTATCCACTTTCTCTACCGTGTTGAAACACTAAAGGTTCAATATAAATACAATACTGCAATTGATGTCAATATACAGAACTGCACACTGCACTTTAAATCCACTGTTGGATCAGACCGGAATGAAGGAGATGACCCTTACATACACTGTTTGGGATACGAACTATTTTCCTCTACCACCTACCTTAGTTTTCTACTTAAAATAAACAACCCATCATTTTATCCTATTCCATTAACATATAACACGAATTTCACTTTAAGTGAGCTTCTGGAATACTTTGGGACTGCTGTCACAGTTCTAGACTTCACAAAGGTAGACAATAATATATAATGTAATTATTAGAGCAATACCTGGGTAGTGCCCAACATGATGGCATGAATATTGATTTTACCTTCCAGGGGGAAAAAACCCTCCTCCCTTCTTCTTCTATTCCCCACTCTGGTCTCTCACCTTTTCTCATTTACCTATCACTCCCCACCCCCCCCCACATACATACATCCTCCTTTCCATTCTCCTATGGTCCACTCTCCTCTCCTATCAAATTCCTTCCTCTCCAGTTCTTTTCCTTTCCCACTAACCTGGCTTCACCTATCACCTTTCAGCTATCCTCCTTCCCCTCCCCCCATCTTTTCATTCTGGTACCATCCCCCTTCATTCTCAGTCCTGAGGAAGGGTCTCAGCTCAAAACATCGACTGTTTATTCACTTCCATAGATGCTGCCTGACCTGCTGAGTTCCTCCAGCATTTTGTCTATGTTGCTCTGGATTTTCAGCATCTGCAGAATCTTATATTTACTCATTTCCATAGATGCTGCCTGACCTGCTGAATTCTCTATGTGCATTGCTATAGATTTCCAATGTCTGTACAATCTCGTGTTTATTCATTTCCATAGATACTGCCTGACCTGCTGAGTTCCTTCAGAATTTTGTGTGTACAATGGTGCTAGAAGGTTTGTGAACTCTGTATACAATTTCTATTTCTGCATAAATATGACCAAAAAATTTAATCAGATCTTCATGTAAGTTCTAAAGCTAGATAAAGAGAACCCAGTTAAATAAATAACTCAAAAACATTATACTTCTTCATTTATTTATTGAAAAAAAATGACATCCAATATTACATGTATTTGTTGGGAAAGGTATGTGAATCTCCAGGGTAACGCTTTCTACAAAAGCTATTTGGAGGCAGGTGTTCCAATCAATGAGATGAGATTGGAAGTGTGGTTTGTAGAGGTGCCCTGCCCTATAAAAAAGACAGACAAACTCAGGTTACTGACAGAACCTGTGCTTCTCAAGAAAGATATGTTTATTTGCACTATGCCTCAATCAAAACAACTCTCAGAATATCTTAGGAGAAGAACTGTAGAGATGCATGAAGCTGGAAAAGGCTACAAAAGCACTTCTAAAGACCTGAGTGTTCATCAGTCCACAGTAAGAGAAATTGTCTACAAATGGAGGAAATTCAGTATTGTTGCTGCTCTCCCTAGAAGTGGAGTGGGCATCCTGCAAAGATCACACCAGGAGTTCAATGTGTAATGCAGAAGGAGATGAAAAAGAACCCAAGGGTAACAGAAATCTGCAAATCTGCAAAAATCTCTAGAACTTGCTAAAATCTCTGTTCATGTGTCCATTATAAGAAAAACGTTAAACATGAATGGTGTTCGTGGAAGAACACCATGGAGAAAAGCATTGCTGCACGTCTCAAGTTTGTAAGAGACCACCTGAATATTCTACAACACTTCTGGACGATGTTCTATGGACAGATGAGACAAAAATTGAACTTTTTGGCAGAAACACAGATTGCTATATTTGTAGGAAAATGGGCAGTGCACAACAACACCAAACATCCTAACTGTAAAGTTTGGTGGAAGGAGCATCATGGTTTGAGACTGCATTGCTGCCTCAGCTTGCAATCATTGAAGCAACAATGAATTCAAAATTGTATCAAGACATGATTCAGGAGAATGTCAAGAGTAGCAGTCCGTCACCTGAATAGAAGTTAATAGAAGCTGGAAAATGCAACAAGACAATGATCCGAAAGGCAAGAGTAAATCAACTATAGAATGGTGTAAAAAAAAAAGAAATTTTGTGTTTTGGAATGGCCGAGTAAACGTCCTGACTTTAATCCTATAGAAATGCTGTGGAAGGACCCGAGGCAAGCAGTTCATACAAGGAAGCCCAGAGTTGAAGCAGTTTTGTCAGGAGGAATGATCTAAGTTTCTTTCAGGCTGATGTGCAGGACTGATCAACAGTTACTGGAAATATTTGGTTGAAGTTATTACTGTACAAGGGGGTCACACCAGTTACTGAAAGCAAAGGCTCACTTACTTTTTCCCACCAATACATGTAATATTGGATCATTTTTCTCAGTAAGTAAGTGAACAAGTATCAGGTTTTTTGTGTTACTTATTTAACTGTATTCTCTTTGTCTAGTTTTAGGACTCACGTGAAGATCTGGTCACATTTTAGGTCATATTTATGCAGAAATATAGGAAATTCTACAGGGCTCTCAGACTTTCTAGCACCACTATATAATGTAGTTATTTTCTTCCCATCATTTTGAAAACTATCTTGTTGTAAAAAGTTGCTTCACTTGTATAGAACAGGAATTCTGCAGATGCTGGAAATTCAAGCAACACACATCAAAGTTGCTGGTGAACGCAGCAGGCCAGGCAGCATCTCTAGGAAGAGGTGCAGTCGACGCTTCAGTCCTGACGAAGGGTCTCGGCCTGAAACGTTGACTGCACCTCTTCCTAGAGATGCTGCCTGGCCTGCTGCGTTCACCAGCAACTTTTATGTGTGTCACTCGGATAGAATGGGTTAAATTAATCCCTTGTCAAGATGTCAAATACTTAGGGATAGACATCCTTGTACAAAAGGTGTGGGGAAAAATAATATAAAACATTTGGCTTGCAGTAAAATATATTTCTTGTGATCAATATATGAGAAAAAATAAAATAGAATTTTCCCTCAAGGGATAGCTATGTTACAATTGAGAACTCATGTCACCTGTTAATCTTCACTCCTCCAATGGCAATACATTCAGTTCTGAAATCTTATCAAGACCATGAGGTCCAAGTCCTAGAATCCCCGATGTCATTTACTTTTGAACAAGATCTCACACAGCAATGTTCTCTGAGAGGTCAATTTCCCGGAACAGCAAATAATATTTTAAATGAAGCTTCCAGTAAATCAATCATTTGTAGTGAATGCTGCTCTTAATATTACTTGATTTATTGTGACCTGTGAGCTATTTAACTATTAGAAAATAGGTGCACTGTTCAATTAAAACAGATTTCGCTGTATCATTGAAGATTAGATCCTCTATCCCAATAGCACACCAGTTTAATTTTCCACCTCCCAGAAGCCAAACAAGACAAAATTAAACATTCAATTCTCAACAAACTCCAACAAATCATAACATGATGATGATATTTAGATAATTCTATATTAATTAATGCATAAGCATTACTTGGACAGATTAGGTAACACCAAGATATTTTGGATCTTTGGATCTTTTATATTGATCTAAGGAAGGAAATAGGCCTTTATTTAAATATGACACAACTGGCTACTAAACTCTTTCAGCACTGCACTAGAGTTTCAACATCAGTTTTTGTGCACAAGTCTGATATTCTATTATGGAATATACTTGGAGCAACAAAATAGCATTTTTTGACTGTAACAAAATGGAACCTATATTGTACCAGAATACTTTGCTAATAATGTCCGTGCAACATTGTGCCAATGGAACTTGAGTATATGACAAACTGCAGAAAGACAAGTGAATTTGGTTACTGAAAGAATGCCAAATACACTGATTAATCAGATGAGTAACACACACAAAATGCTGGAGGAACTCAGCAGGCCAGGCAACATCTATGGAAAAAGGTACAGGCGATGTTTCGGGTAGAAACCTTTTAGAAACCTTCAGGGCCCAAAACATTAACTGTACTTTTTTCCATAGATGCTGCCTGGCCTGCTGAGTTCCTCCAGCATTTTATGTGTGTTGCTCGGATTTTCAGCACCTACAGATTCTCTCATGTTTGAGATTAATCAGATGAACTCTGTCCTTGAACTGATGCAAGTAGCCAACATTTGTACATAAAGTATTTACTGTGCTGCCTGTTTCTTCAAAGCTACCATCAACTCTTATGTGGTGCTAGTCTCCCCTAAAATAAACATGCTTATGTTTGATCCACCCTGAGTTAATTGTTATTTGTTTAAGACGTGGTGAAAAGGTGGTCAACTGCTATCTCTTCCCAAGACACCTGAAAATATTGATCACTTTATTAAATGAGAGAATAGATTACAGTGAGGGATATATTCTGCTGTGACTTATGTTCAGAGAATATAGAACACTATAACAAAGTACAGGCCCCTTGGCCCATGACATTGTGCCTTAAATATACTTAAAGACTTGGCCTCTACATCTACCTGAGGCAAAGAATTCCACAGAGAAACCACTCTCTGGCCAAAGAAATACCTTATCACCTCTAAAAGTACACCCTTCTATTCTGAGGCTGTGTGCTCTGCTCCTAGTCAATCCCACCATAGGAAACATCCTCTCCACATCCATTCTCTCAAGGCCTTTCCTCATTTGATAGGTTTCAATGAGGTCACCCCTCATTTTTCTGAATTCCAGTGAATACAGGCCCAGAGCCATCAAATGTTCTTCATATGACAAGCCATTCTATTGTGGAATAATTTTTGTGAATTGCCTTTGAACATTCTCCAGTTTCAGCACAACCTTTCTAACTCAGGGGCCCAAAATTGCTCACAATACTTCAAGTGAGGTCTCACTAGTGCTTTATAAAGTTTCAACATTAGATCCTTGCTTTTATATTCTCGTCCTCTTGAAATGAATGCTAACATTTCATCTGCCTTCCTCACCACAAACTCAACTTGCAAATTAATCTTTAGGGAATCTTGCACAAGGACTCTCAAGTCTCTTTGTTCCTCAGTTTTTTTTTATTTTCTGTCCATTTAGAAAATAGTTAACCTTTTCATTTCTTCTATGAAAGTGCACGACCATGCACTTCCTGACAATGCAGCTTAATATGTGGCACCTTGTCAAAGGCCTTCTGAAAATCCAAGAACACAACATCAGCCAATTCTCCTTTGTCTATCCTGCTTGTTATTTTGTCAAAGATTTGTCAGGCAAGATTTTCCCTTGAGGAAACTATGCTGACTATGTTCTTTTTTTCTCATGTGCCTCCAAATGCCCTGGAACTACATTCCTAATAATCGACTCCAACATCTTCCCAGCCACTGAAATCAGACTAACTGGCCTATAGTTTCCTTTCTTCTGCCTCTCTCCCTTCCTGAAGAGTGGAGTGACATTTGCAATTTTCCAGTTTTCTGAAAACATTCCAGAATCTAGTGATTCTTGAATGGTTATTAGTAATGCCTCCACAATCTCTTCAGGCACCTTGTTCAGAACCCTGGGGTATATACTATCTTGTCCAGGTGACTTATCTATCTTCAGACTTTTCAGTTTCCTAAGAACCTTTTCTCTAGTAATGGTAACTTCACACACCTCATGACCCCTGACACCAGGAACCTCCACTAAACTGCTAGTATCATCCACAGTGAAGACAGATGCAAAACACTTATCCAGTTTGTCCGCCATTTCCTTGTTCCCCATTACTATCCTCTCCAGCATTGTTTTCCAGTGGTCCAATATCCACTCTCACCTCTCCTTTACATTTTAAGTATCTGAAGAAACTTTTGGAATTCTCTTTAATATTATTGGCTAGCTTAATTTTGTATTCCATCTTTACCTTCTTAGTGACTTTTTTAGTTACCTTCCGTTGGTTTTTAAAAGCTTCCCAATCCTCTAACTTCCTACTAATTTTTGCTTTATTATATGCCCTCTCTTTGGCTTTTATGTTGGCTTTGTCTTCTCTTGTTAGCCACGATTGTGCCATCTTTTCTTTAGAATACTTCTTCCTCTTTGGGCTGTATATATTGTATACCTTCCAAATTGCTTCTAGAAATTCCAGCCATAGATGCTTTGTCGTCATCCCTGCCAGTGTTCTTTTCCAATCAATTCTGGCCAACTCCTATGTGATGTCAACAACAGGAATTCTGCAGATGCTGGAAATTCAAGCAACACACATCAAAGTTGCTGGTGAACGCAGCAGGCCAGGCAGCATCTGTAGGAAGAGGTGCAGTCGACGTTTCAGGCCGAGACCCTTCGTCAGGACTAACTGAAGGAAGAGTGAGTAAGGGATTTGAAAGTTGGAGGGGGAGGGGGAGATCCAAAATGATAGGAGAAGACAGGAGGGGGAGGGATGGAGCCAAGAGCTGGACAGGTGATAGGCAAAAGGGGATACGAGAGGATCATGGGACAGGAGGTCCAGGAAGAAAGACAAGGGGGGCCGGGGACCCAGAGGATGAGCAAGAGGTATATTCAGAGGGACAGAGGGAGAAAAAGGAGAGTGAGAGAAAGAATGTGTGCATAAAAATGAGTAACAGATGGGGTGATATACTGCGTCCGGTGCTCCCCATGTGGCCTTTTATATATTGGCGAGACCTGACGCAGACTGGGAGACCGCTTTGCTGAACATCTACGCTCTGTCCGCCAGAGAAAGCAGGATCTCCCAGTAGCCACACATTTTAATTCCACATCCCATTCCCATTCTGACATGTCTATCCACGGCCTCCTCTACTGTAAAGATGAAGCCACACTCAGGTTGGAGGAACAACACCTTATATTCCGTCTGGGTAGCTTCCAACCTGATGGCATGAACATCGACTTCTCTAACTTCCGCTAATGCCCCACCTCCCCCTCGTACCCCATCCGTTATTTATTTTTATACACACATTCTTTCTCTCACTCTCCTTTTTTCTCCCTCTGTCCCTCTGAATATACCCCTTGCCCATCCTCTGGGTCCCCCCCCCCCCCCACCGTCTTTCTCCCCGGACCTCCTGTCCCATGATCCTCTCGTACCCCCTTTGCCAATCACCTGTCCAGCTCTTGGCTCCATCCCTCCCCCTCCTGTCTTCTCCTATCATTTTGGATCTCCCTCTCCCACTTTCAAATCTCTTACTAACTCTTCCTTCAGTTAGTCCTGACGAAGGGTCTCGGCCTGAAACGTCGACTGCACCTCTTCCTACAGATGCTGCCTGGCCTGCTGCGTTCACCAGCAACTTTGATGTGTGTTCCTATGTGATGTCTCTGTAATTCCATTTACTCCACTGTAATACCAATACATCTAACTTTAGTTTCTCCTCAAAATCCAGGGTGAATTCAATCATATCATAACCACTTACCCCTAAAGGTTGTTTCACCCTAAGTTCTCTATTCAATTGCAGTTCATTGTACAAAACCCAATCCAGAATAGCTCATCCTCGAGCAACCTCAACCATCAGCTGCATTCGAGAAATTCCCCCTCTTGGAATCCAGTACCAACCTGATTTTCCTAATCTACCTGCATATTGAAATCCCTCATGAGTATTGTAACATTGCCCTTTTAACATATATTTTCTCCCTTCTGTTGTAATTTGTAGACTGCTGCTTGGGGGTCTATAAACAACTCCCATCAGGGTCTTCTTACCTTCGCAGTTCCTTAGCTCTATCCACAATGATTCAACACCATCCAACCCTCTATCACTTCTTTCTAGTGATTTGATTTCATTTTTTACCAACAATGCCACCCCCTTGCCTTCTTGCCTGTCTTTTTGATATAGTGTGTATCCTTGGACATTAAGCTCCCAATCTTCTTTCAGTTTTTGACTTCAGTCAGATTTCTGAATGGACAATGAACCCATGAACACTGTCACACTACTTATTTAATTCTATTTTTGCACTACTTATTTTATTTATATATACACACACATATACAACAATTCACAGCTTTTCCCTATTATTATGTATTGCATTGCACTGCTGTCACAAAGACAACAACCTTCACGACATATACTGGTGTTATGATTAAATCTGATTCTGATTATAACAGTACTCCACACCTCCTAGCTCTACACTCATTAAAGTTCTGGCATGTCAAGCACTGACAGAACATACCCCCAACAGTACATTAGAGCAGATGAGCTGAAAGTGAATACTGACACCTGCAGCTGGTGGACATGAGTTGGATAATGGTGAAGAGTCTTACTTGCACTGATGAGAAAGCAGTGCAGAAGGATGGAGATTTTCCTGTTTGAGGGATACTCTGATAACATTGTGATAGGGTTGGTATGCATCAACATTTTTTTTCTGTGAGCGGGGACAGAGGGATTGAGGGGTGTGAACATCTGAAGCCATGTGACAGCTGAAGGAAGTTGCTGCAATACACTACCATCAGCTGACGTCATTGAATCTACAGGACAGGGACAAGTCCTCCAGCACATCTAGCCTATGCCAAACTGTTATTCTGCCTTGTCCAATCAACCTGCACTTTGACCATGTCCCTCCCAACCATCTACCTAACCTATTCAACCATTTCCTGTAACTTAGGTTTTCAAGTCTCGGCTACATTCTTGTAAATCTTCTTTGTCCTCTCAATCTTATTGGCATTTTTCCTGTAGGTTGATGAACGGAAATGCTCACAATACTGAAAACTGGACCATACCATTGTCTTGTACAAATGCAACATAATATCCTAACCCCGTACTCGATATACTAATTTATGAAGGCCAATATAGCAAAAGCTCTCTTTACGACCTTATCTACCTGTGAAATCTCTTCAAAGGAACTATGGATTTGTATTCTTAGATCTCTTTCTTTTACCACAGTTCACAGTGCCCTATTCAAAATATAAATCCTGCCCTGGGTTGTCCTTCAAAATGGATAGTTAAGATCAGCTGGAAAAATGGGCAGAAAATGGCAAATAGAATTTGATGCAGATAAGTGGGAGATTTTGCACCTCAAATTCCGTCTGCTATTTTTCAGCCCATTTTCCAGCTGATCTTAGCTATCCTTGGTCCATTATACCGCCCAAATTGGTGTTATTCAAAAATGATTAATATAAATGACAAACAACAATGATCCAGCACCAATCCCTGCTGTGCACCACTAGTCAAAGAGGTAACCATCTTCCAATACCCTATGGCTTCTCCTACTAACCCAATGTTGAATCCAATTTACTATTTCGTCCTGACTGCTCAGCAACTAAATCTTCTGGAACAGCCTCCCATGCAGGACCTTGTCAAAGGCCTTGCTAAAGTCCATGTCGGCAACATCTACTGCCTTTCCTTCATCAACTTTCCTGCTAACCTCCTTGGAAATCTCTATAGGATTAGTGAGAAACCATCTACTATGCACAAAACTACGATGGCTATCTTTAATCAGTCCATGTCTATCCAGATATATATACCTTCCAATAATTTACCCACTACTGAAGTCAGGCTCACTGGCCCATAACTTTCCAGCTTTCTTGAATAATGTAACATCATTATATATCCCACAGTCCTCCAAAGATCACCCTTGACTAAAGATGTTTAGAAGACTTCTGCCAGGACCCCTGCAATTGCTGCACTAGCTTCCACAATGTCTGGGCGCGTAGCATGTCAGCTCTGGGGCCTTACGTATCCACCTTAATTTGCTTTGAGTCAGCAAGTGCATCCTCTTCTGTAATTTGGATACAGTCAATGATCCCACTGCTGTTTTACCTCAGTTCTATAGGCTCTGTCCACCTCCCCAGTAAATACAGTGGAAAGTATCCATTTAATATCTACCTCAGTCTCCTTTGGCTCCATGCATAGATGGCCATACTGATCTTCAAGTGGACGAATTTTGTGCCTTACTATCATTTTGCTCTTAATATATCTGTAGAAGCCCTTGGGATACTCCTTCAACTGGTCTGCCAGAGCAACCTCATGTCTTATTTCGGCCATGATTTCCCTCTTACGTGTTCTCTTGTGTTTCTTATATTTCATAAGTACATCATTTGTTCCTACCTGCCTATACTTGTTTTCACTCCCTTCTTCTGAACCAGAACCTTAATATCTCTCGAAAACCAAGGTTCCCTAAACCTGTTATCCTTGCACTTTATTCTAACAGGAACATACAAACTCTCAAAATTGCACTTTTGAAGGCTGCCTACTTACCAAGTACACCTTTGCCAGAAAACCATCTGTCCCAATCCACACCTGCTAGATCCTTTCTGATACCATTAAAATTGGCCTTTCTCCAATTTAGAATCTCAACCCAAGGACCAGCACCTCATTTGTTCCTTGCTGCCTATACCTGTTTTCACCTCTTTCTTCTTCTTCTTAACCAGGGTCTCAATATCCCTCGAAACCTGATGTTACTATATTGGCGAGACCCGACGCAGACTGGGAGACAGCTTTGCTGAACATCTACGCTCTGTCCGCCAGAGAAAGCAGGATCTCCCAGTGGCCACCCATTTTAATTCCATGTCCCATTCCTATTCTGACATGTCTATCCACAGCCTCCTCTACTGTAAAGATGAAGCCACACTCAGGTTGGAGGAACAACACCTTATATTCCGTCTGGGTAGCCTCCAACCTGATGGCATGAACATCAACTTCTCTAACTTCCGCTAATGCCCCACCTCCCCCTCGTACCCCATCTGTTATTTATTTATATACACACATTCTTTCTCTCACTCTCCTTTTTCTCCCTCTGTCCCTCTGACTATACCCCTTGCCCATCCTCTGGGTCCCCCCCCCCCGTCTTTCTCCCCGGACCTCCTGTCCCATGATCCTCTCATATCCCCTTTGCCAATTACCTGTCCAGCTCTTGGCTCCATCCCTCCCCCTCCTGTCTTCTCCTATCATTTCGGATCTCCCCCTCCCCCTCCCCCTCTCAAATCTCTTACTAACTCTTCCTTCAGTTAGTCCTGACAAAGGGTCTCGGCCTGAAACGTCAACTGTACCTCTTCCTAGAGATGCTGCCTGGCCTGCTGCGTTCACCAGCAACTTTGATGTGTGTTGCTTGAATTTCCAGCATCTGCAGAATTCCTGTTGTTTGTGTTCACTAAACCTGTTAGTCTGATATAAAAATCATATTTTCAGTTGTGACCCACAGTTTAGGATTCCATAGAGTCATAGGAGATACTGCAGGGAGACAGGTCCTTTGCATTTTTGTATGAAAGTCTGACTCACTATCTTTTCCTAAGATACTGGATTCAAATTGAAATGATTATTAAACAAGCATGAATAACCCACTTGCACAAATCCAGCATTAATCCCTTATTTTACTCTGCCGATATACTCCCACTGCTGTCTAAACACACTGATGAGGGACAGGGAGAAGTGGAGAGTCCGTCATCATGCCCAACGCCGGCCCCCTAGGCCTGAGTCGACATAGTAGTAGTAGCTTTCTATCCAAGCAGTAGGGGGAATTTACTGTGGCCAATTATTTTACCAACACCATTGTCCTTATGACATGGGATCATTCAGAGAATGTTCATATGGGCACAGAGCGAGTACTTTGTAACTTCCATCCATCCACTATCTGAGCTCAGGATTGAACCTTGCTCTGTGATGCTGTGCCCATGTGACCTCTTGTCTGCAGGATGGTTTACTGTGGAAATGGCTAAACACAGACAACAGAACAGTACAGCACAGGAACCTGCCCTTCAGCCCACAATGTTGTGATGAACCAAAGAAATGAGTAATCAAATGGCTAATTAAACTAATCCTTTATGCCTACACAATGACCATATCACTCCATTTTCCTCACATTCATGTGCTATATAATTCATTCATTCATTATGTGCCGTGTCCTATGATGTGGGCGATCATGGTTCCAGGGTCATGAGTTTTCTTGGTAAATTTTTGTATAGAAGTGGTTTGCCATTGCTTTCTTCTGGGTAGTGTGTTTTAAAAAATTGAATTGAATTGACTTTATTTCTTACATCCTTCATATACATGAGGAATAAAAATCTTTACATGATGTTTCTCTCTAAATGTGCAATGTGCAATTAACCCTTTCATTCCTGGGATCATTCATGTAAACCTCTTCTGGAGCCTCTCCAGTGTCAGCACATCCTACATTAGAAATGAGGCCCAATATTAAAAACCCTGTTGTGTGGCAGATCCCTTTTATAGTCATTTGTAAATTAATAGTGTGTCAATATAACATAGAAGTACAATTGTATCAGCATGAATTAATCAGTCTGATATCTTGGTGGAAGAAGCTGTCCCAGACCCTGTTGGTCCTAGCTTTTATGCTGCGGTACCGTTTCATCAATGTAGCAGTTGGAACAGTTTGTGGTTGGGGTTTCTCAGGTCCCCAATGCTCCTACGGGCTTTTTTTACACACCTGTCCTTGTAAATGTCCTGAATGATGGGAAGTTCACAACTACAGATGCACTGGGCAGTCCGCACCATTCTCTCAGAGTCCTACCATTAAGGGAAGTACAGCTCCCATACCAGGCAGTGATGCAGCCAGTCAGGATGCTGTCATTTGTGCCCCTGTAGATTTTGGGGCCCATATCAATCTTTCTCAACTGTCTGAGATGGAAAAGGCGCTGCTGTGCCTTTTTCACCACATAGCTGATGTGTACAGACCACGTGTATGCCGAGGAACTTAAAGCTGTTCACCCTCTCAACCCCAGAAACATTGATGTCAACAGGGATTAGCCTTTCTTCATTCCTCCTGCAGTCCACAACCAGCTCCTCTATTTTTGTGACATTGAGGGAAAGGTTGTTCTCTTGTTGAGTGGTAAGTACTGTTGATCCTGGGTTTCTGGTTTGGATAGACCCTGACTGATTTCTGGAGGAAAGCTTTGTAAGCATTGCAGAAGGGAGAATAGCAGTGATCGAGTATGCTATCTCCTCATGTGCTCAGCTAGATGTGTTGACAAAACTTCGGAGAGACTCTAGATAGTGACGCTCTATTAAAGTCACTGGCGATGATGAAGGCTGCCTCGGGTGTGCAGTCTCCAGGGTGGTGATGGTCTTGTACAGTTCCTTGAGAACCAGGTCAGTATTGGCCTGCGTTGGAATATACACAGCTGTAATAATAACAGTCATGAACTCCCTAAGCAGCCAGAAAGGTCTACACAGCAACAACAGGTACTCCAAATCAGGGGAACAGAAGAATTTGAGGGCATGCACATTCTGGGGGTTACACCAAGCATGATTGACCATGAAGCATACGCCACCTCCTTTACTCTTCCCAGAGAGGTTTTTTAACCTGTTTGCTCGGAAAGGGGAGAACCCAGAGGGCTCGATGGCATGATCCGGTATCTCATCTGTCAGCCAGGTCTCCACAATACACAAAACGTTACATTCCTTTGTTTTCCACTGGTAGGAGATTCTGGCTCTCAGTTCACACAGCTTATTGTCCAGGAACTAAATGTTAACCAGGAGTATGCTCGGGAGCAGCAGCCGATTAGCCCGCCGTCTAAACCTCACCAGGATGCCGGCCCTTCTCCCTCACCTTCGATGCCACTTCCGAGGTAGTGACAGTGTAATAAATGAGGCTCCCATTGATTGTGCAAACAGGGGTTCCCAGTGTAGAAAAGGTGGCACGTAGTCCGATGTTCAGAAGAGTCAGTTTATCATTTCTGATGTGACTATCAGCTACTTGAACAAGAAGTGCGAAGGAAATCGCAGAAATTAGAGGTATACTGTAAAGTTGGAACGGAGCTCGCAACATGGCTGCCATACTCAGTGCCATCTTGGCGTGTACCCCAGCCATTATCAATACACTTCAGAGATTGTCTGCTAGCTGTCAGTGGTCACATAACCAGCACTTGTGATATGCACCAGCAACTCATATGACCATCCACCACCTACTCTCATAAGTCCCTTATGTATCTGACCCCAGAACTACGCCGGTGGGCTCATTTCAGGCCCTCACCATTCTCTACCCCTCACATCTCCTTTGAAATTACTCCCCTTCACCTTAAATAGTTGCCCTTGGTATTGGAAGTGTAAACTATATGCGACTGAATGCTGGTGACCTCCTGCATTCTCTCTTATGTTTCAGTGAGAGGTACAATTCAGAAACAAAATGTTTTCCAATTTCCTCTACCTCTATAACTTCTCTGACCCTCATACAAAATAATATGAACATCAATAGAATGGTTTTGATTTATTTTTATTCCCTGCAGCCAAAACAATGTATTTTTTTTCACTAACATCCTTTCTATATAACTTAAAATATCCAAAAAGTTATAAATCTCGACACAAAATTTTTCAACCTTCTTCAATCTCTTAAGCCCATCACCCTATTGGGGCAAAGACAGCTAGATGCAACTTGTCAGAGTCCCCTGTTTGGTAGATGTAGATCCTCCTGTTACCATTTCTGTAGATGGTTCACAGACAAAAAAGATTGATGCAGACACCTCAGTTATTGAGACTGGTTTTAAATCAGTGGAGATAAAGGAGCTGTGACATGGTGTATAATTTTCAACACGATGTTGCCATTAGCAAGTGCAGAATGCAATTTAATTGTTATCTGAAAATGATGGTAAAGAAGATAAAAATAATGCGGCCTCTGAATGGACGGACATCCATTTAAAATGGAGATGAGGAAGAATTTCTTCAGCTGGAGGGTGGTGAATTTGAACAATGATCATTACCACAGACGGCCGTGGAGGCAGGTTATTGGGTATATTTAAGGCACAGGTTGATAGATACCTGATTAGTCAGGGCATGAAAGGATACGGAGACAATGGGGCTGAAAGGGAAAGTGGATCAGCCGTGATGAAATGACAGAGCAGACTCAATGGGCCAAATGGCCTAATTCTTCTCCTAGATCTTATTGTTTGACGGTCTTATAACATCTACTGAAGTTAGTGGATTAGGACCATGGTCACAATCAGGAGGAGATTGCGGTGGTTCGGCCCATCAAATCACGAGTGATTTATTTTCCCTCTCAACGCCACTCGTCTGCCTTCTCTCCAAAACCTGTGATGTCTTTACTAATCAAGAGTCGATCAACCTCTGCTTTAGATATACCCAGTCACTTAGCTTTCGTGGCCATATGTGGCAATGAATTCCACAGATTCACTACCCTCTGGCTAAAGAAATTCCTCCTCATTTCTGTATCTATGAATGCCTTTCTATTCTAAGGTTGAGCCCTCTGGTCCTAGACTCTCCAGCTACTGGACACATCCTCTGCATGTCCAATCTAGCTAGGTCAACCTGGGACCCAAGATCCCATGCTTAATGGTATTGGTCTATGGCATAAAAAGGTTGGGAACCCCTGATATAGGCCTTTCAATGTTTCATAAGTTTCAATGAGTTTCCCCTGATTCTTCTAAAAACCAGAGAGTACAGACCCAGAGCCATCATACGCTACGTATACATTAACCCTTTCATTCCTGGGATCATTCACGTAAACCTCTTCTGGAGCCTCTCCAGTGTCAGCATATCTTACATTAGATATGAGGCCCTAAATTAAAAATTCTGTTGTGTGGCAGATCCCTTTAATAAATTATAGAAATTAATTTTAATCTAAAACATGAATGGCAAACATGATCCGTTGTTCCATGCAAGCATTACTTACATCCGGCCTAGAGGATAAAGACATAAAGAGCCTAACACAACCTGGACAACTAAAGAAGGGACTCCTGCAGTGTCCATTTTCCAGAAGACATCCTGGTCATCCACTTCGATCAAGGAAGACTGCAGTTTGTGAAGTTCATTTGTACCACTGGACCTGGATTTCTGAGATCCAGGGAGTGGAACTGCCCCAGTGCAATGACTTTTCCACTTTATAAACTCTCCCGCACATGGTTCTTGTCATTGTTGGACACAGTGGACAACCATTATTGTACTACTGTATCGCACTAGGTCGAGTTAGCCGGGGCCTTGGTCCTGTACCAAGAATATCACAATTTAATGTGGATAAGGAGAATACAGTAAACTCATATCTAACAATTCCAGTTGATATGCTGGTTTAATATGTAGACAAGCTGCCGTATGGAAAAAAATATTATAAAAGCATTTCAGGCCACTGCCAAGAAGAATTCAGTACTGTCCATGCAACAAAGAGGATAATGACACTCCTCAATACCACAAAGGAAAAGGATCAAGATATAGCTGAGAAGATGTTCTGGAGGCTTCGTAAGAATAACAGTAAATTGCAGAGGAGTAAGAGTGCCTTTGTGCAAAAGTATTTGGTTTATTTGTGCCTGATAGTGGAGGCAGGTTTAAGACCATTGTTAGTGACACAGAAGTTAGATCTTTGTTTTTTTAACATAGAATCCAATATTATTCCAGTTGTCTGAGAATTTGCAATGGTATCAACAGCACTACACTAACAGCTGAAGCGGAAAGAACCATGACAATGTGAAAATAAGCAGCAGAAGGCTACAAGACTTTTTTGGGATGAGTCCAACATGATGCACCATGATACCACCATCTACTGAGACTCACTGTGAATATTGAATTGGACAGCACTGACTCACACAATGGACAGGAAGACCCAGTACCCAAAAAAGCAAGAACTACAAAGATTTAGAAGGTATTGGGAAACAGCTTTATGACTCGGTCCACTAAATCTATGGCTGTCATCAAGCACTTCCCATTCTACTCTGACAAGTTTGCCTCTACTGCCACAATGAGGATAAACTCAGGTTTATACGTTATCTAGGCAGCCTGCAATCTGATGCCATGTACACGGATGTTTCTATCTTCTGGTAATTTCTCCTCCCTCTCCTTGCTTTCTTCTTCCATTCCCCATTCTGATTACACTTTCACCCCTTTTCTCCCCACCTACCCATCACCAGTTCTAGTTCCCCTTCTATTTCCCTTTCTTCCTTGGCCTACTGTCCTCTCCCTTCTCCAGACCTTTACCTCTTCCAAATATCACTTTTCAACTTCTTACTTAATTCCCATTCCCACAGACACCCACTTTCCTCATCGCCTGGTCTCACCGATCACCTTTCAGCTTGTACTCCTTTCCTAATCCCTACCTTTCTTCTTCTGGCTTCTGCTCCCTTCCTTTCCAGTCCTGAGGAAGGCTCTTGGACTGAAAAGTTGACCATTTATTCCCCTCCATAGAAACTGGCTGACTTGCTGAGTTCCTCCAGCATTTTATGGGTGTTGCTCAAGATTTCCAGCATCTGCAGAATATTTGGTTGATAATCCTAATGTATTCAGTGGACCTAGACATTACCATCAACTCCACTCAGCTTCTAACACTCATCTACACATAAAGATCAATTTACAGTGGCCAATGAACTGATCAGCCTCTTTGTTTGTAGGATGTGGAAGGAAACCAACAGAGTGATGGACAAAATGTGTAAACTATGCATAGACTGCACCAGAGGTCACGAATGACCCTGGACCAGTGGAACAGGTCTACCAACTGCACCACTGTGTCCTCCCAGTGAAGTCACTATCCTCTAAGACTATTAAGCAGACAGCAGAACATGATTTTAAGAACTTAGGTATCGCTGAGTATGAAAGCAACATCCAATGCCTGTCTGATACTACCATTATGAGTAACAGTGTTCAATTTATGAAGCAACTGCATCTGCAAAGTTTGAACAACAATGAGGTTACTTGGCAATTAATATTTGTACTAAGTAAGTTCCTATAATGACCAGCTTCAAAAAGAGATATCATCTAGTTTTATCCCTTGTAACTTCTTTTATCATTAATTCAGAAATCTAACTGGATACCATGTCTTTGACAAAAGGTTGAAACCAGATATACTATCATCCACTTTTTGACGTCTCAACGTTTCCGCTGTTCACACAGTTCATGTTGGGAATATCATGGAGTACTCTCAATTTTCCTAGATATGTGCACTTCCTGAATACTTCTGGACGGTAGCGACATTATGTACAACTAAGTGACATTCCTAATTTCACCTTTAAGAATATACATTTTCTCCTCTCCTACAATACTGTGACAGCAGTATTTCCAACCCATAAGACATAATACTGTAAAGTTTCAGAACATCTTCAGCCGTAATTCTTAAACTTTGGCTTCTCCCATCTGAAAGCAAGGCTGCAGGCACATAGGAACATCATGACCCTCAAGGTTTCCTCCTAATCTATGGATAATTAGGCTGAGGCCAGCAGTAATCAACACAGCGCTAAAATGAACTGACTTGGTGGCTCTCACTGCTGGACCAATTTCGTGGACTGTGGTTTGATGTGTGTTAAGTGCTTGCTTTTTGCTGTTTGTATGACTTGTTCTTTTCTCGCACGTTAGGTGTTTGGTGTTTTCTCTGAATGAGTTCCGTGGTGTTTCTTTGTTTTGTGGCTGTCTATGCAAGGACGAATCTCAGGATTGTATACTGTTTACATACGTTGATAATAAATATACTTTGAATCTTTAAATTAATCATTTATCAGCCAGACATAGGCATCACCAATCCTTCTATATCTCTTGGTCAAAATGCTAAAACTCACTGCCTCACAACTCAATGGCTGCAGTTATACTCCAGAGACGGCAGTTACAGAAGATCACTGACATCAATAAAAATTAGAAATAGGCAACATGTGTTGGTCTTGTCATGAATAAGAAAAACAGAATTATGGCAATATTTCAAATGCATGTTTTAGTATGCTTGTAAAACCTGATCATACAAATTAAAATCAAATTAGATTAGATTAGATTCAACGTTATTGTCATTGTGCCGAGTACAGATACAAAGCCAATGAAATGCAGTTAGCATCTGACCAGAACTGTTGTTGAAGTAACGTCATCCCTACAAATTATATTCATTCAATCAAATAAATGGCCAATTGCAGGATTTTTTTGTGTTGACTCATAATTATATTTGTTTACCTGCTGCAGAGGCCATGTATCTGTTCTCTATCTGCTTTGAATCCTGTGCTGAAGGGATTATTATGTTTGTTATGCTAATTAGCGACATGAGTGGAGCATGGTAAAAACAAAGGGAATAAGTTGTGTATTCTTGCTTATCTTGAAGCAGTTTGTGGCTTGGGACCGGCAGAGATCATATCTTTGCTGACCACTTCATATCGCTTCAAGATTGTATGTTTGCTAATAAAGGAAGGATTTAGCTCTTTGGAACAATCATTTCATTGGAGCTGAAGGTGCATCACGTAAGTATAACAACCTCGTGATGGTTGCAGGCTAGCAGCAATTGTTTGTTTTGATTTTGGATGAGTTTTCCCATTGCACCTGCTCTTAAGCAACATCAATCAAAACTTGGAATGTTTTTTAAGAACAAATGTGAAAGTAATTAGTATTCCAAGATTGTAACATCTTTTGTAGTCAATTAATTTAGATGGATTATTTGACAGACAAGAAGCAGTACCATCTGGATTCATGTCACTCATATGCCATGCTGTTTTCTGAATAACAAAAGCTGGTTCAAAGAGTGAAGTACAATTTGCTGTGACTCACCTGCAGAGTGAACATCGCTATATGATGGAATTCTCCACGGCCACCTTGCTTTACAGGAACAGTCATAAAAAACTTGCTTCCATCTTTTGAGAACACTGGTTCCTCATTCTGAAACAAAAATTATCATCATCATCACAAAAGGTATTAATAGTTCAAGGCATCTTAATTATGGTAGAAAACCAGAATTCCTGTCATTGTCTCCTTTGTTCCAACAGATCGGATTATTATGATCAAATTGCCTGATATTTCACTGAACCCAAGTTCAAAGTATAAAATAAGTGTATAGTTAAAGTACATACAGTACTATGCAAAAGTCTTAGGCACACACACATACATATATAAAGCACTCTGGCCGAGGTCTGATCGACAGCCTGCTCCTATATTTCTGATGACCAGTACTGTTTATTGTTCTTGTGTTAAAATGCTTTTGTGAGATTATGGTGGGAAGTTCCACTTTATTTATTGTTACATTTTAGCTTGGGTTATACAGTTATTCACTTGTATATTTGTGGGTCACCCTGACTGTAACCGGGATGTGTGATGGCTACCTTCCCCGTCTGTATGAGACTGTTTGGGTTCACTGCCAGGTCATAATGCTAGGCCTGTTTGTGTTTATCACAATAAAATGGTTGTTGAGTTTAACAAGCTTCCTTGTCTGTCATTATGGGCCAAATATATATATTATATATAGTATTAATATATATTAGTAATATTAATACTAATTATGTGACTAATTATATATATTTATTATATAAATACAATAATTATTACACCTGTACAAAATACACCTGTATCTGGAAGATCCAATTGAGGTGAGCCAGTATCCCTGCAAAAACTACACCATAAAGACAAAAGAACACTCAAAGCAACTTCGCGAAAAGGTTATTGAAAAGCACAAGTCAGGAGATGGATACAAGAATATTTCCAAGTCACTGAATATCCCTTGGAGTACAGTTGTAAATCGTCAAGAAATAGAAAGAATATGGCACAGCTGTAAATCTGCCCAGAGCAAGTCATCCTCTAAAGCTGAATGACTGTGCAGGAAGGGGACTAGTGAGGGAGGCCACCAAGAGACCTATGACAACTCTGGAGGAGTTACAAGTTTCAGTGGCAGAGATCGGAGAGACTGTGCATACAAAAACTGTTGTTCGGGTCCTTCACCAGTCCCAGCTTTATGGGAGAGAAAGCCATTGTTGGAAAAAACTCACATGAAATCTCGGCTAGAGTTTGCCAGAAGGCATGTGGGAGACTTGGAAGTCAGCTGGAAGAAAGTTCTATGGTCTGATGAAACCAAAATTGAACTTTGGCCATCAGACTAAACGCTATGTTTGGCGTAAGCAAAACACCGCACATCATCAAAAACACACCATCCCTACCATGAAGCATGGTGGTGTCTGCATCATGCTGTGGGGATGCTTCACTGCAACAGGCCCTGGAAGGCTTGTGAAGGTAGGGGGTAAAATGAATGCAGCAAAATACAGGGATATCCTGGAGGAAAACCTAATGCTATCTGCAAGACAACTGTGACTTGGGAGAAGATTTGTTTTCCAGCAAGACAACGACTGCAAGTATAAAGCCAAATCTACAGAAACAACAAAGTTAGTGTCCTGGAGTGGCCAAGTGAAAATTCAGAACTCGTTCCTGTTGAGAATTTGTGGCAGGACATGAAAAGGGTTATTTGCTCATGATCCCCAAGCAATACGACAGAGCTTGAGCAGATTTGTGAAGAAGAATGAGGAAAATTGCAGTGTCCTGATGTGTAAAGCTGATGGAGACCTATCCACACAGACTCGGATCTGTAATTGCTGCAAAAGGTAATTTTACTAAATACTGACTTAAAGCGGGTGAATACTTAAACAATCAATTATTTTGTGTTTTATACTTGTAATTAATTTAGAACACTTTGTAGAGATCTGTTTTTACTTTGACACAAAAGAGTCTTTTCCTGTTGATCAGTGTCAAAAAAAGCCAAATTAAATCCATTGTGATTTAATGTTGTAAAACAATAAAACATGAAACTTCTGTGGGGGGGTGGGGGGTGAGTACTTTTTATAGGCACTGTATATAGCTGGGGTGCTAAGACCCTTGCGCAGTACTGTATTTGTCAACGTGAAGCAGAAAGCAGGTTTGCAAATCTGGCAGGATGTTGGGAATGGAGAGTGTGGCGTGCTGGAGTGTCAGATGCAGACACACCCAGCCCTGAGACACCAGGCAAGGTTATTTGATACCAAACGAGCGGTTTACTGATCATTGCAGAAAGTCTCTCTGGTGCTTCCTGCTCCCTCCCCTCTCCCTTCCCCATTTCCCAACCATGATTCCCCAGTCGCTTTCTGCTTCCCACACTCAGTCCACAACAGAGACCTATATCAGAATAAGGTTTATCATCACTCACACATGGCATGAAATTTATTTTTTATTCTGTGGCAGCAGTACAGTGTAATACATAAAGTTACTACAGTACAAGAGCCTTAGGCACCCTATATATGTGCCTAAGACTTTTGCACAGCTCTGTATATGTCAGCAAGTACTACGTTGAGATTCATTTTCTTGCAGACGTTCACAGTGGAACAAAGAAATACAATAGAATCAGTAAAAAACTACACACAATTGCACAGAGAGGCCTTTCAGAATCAGACATAACACTAGTATAGGACGTGAAATTTGTTAGCAACAGCAGTGCAATGCAATACATAATATAGAAAAAAAAGTATATCAATTACAGTATATGTATATTGAATAGATTAAAAATCATGCAAAAACAGAAATCATATATATTTTAAAAGTAAGCTGGTGTGACGGGTTCATTGTCCATTTAGGAATCGGATGACAGAGAGGAAGAAGCTGTTCCTGAATTGCTGAGTGTGTGCCTTCAGGCTTCTGTACCTCCTACCCGATGGTAATGTCAGGTAGGAGAAAAGGCATGCCCTGGGCGCTGGGGGTCCTCAATAATGGATGTCACCTTTCTGGGATACCGCTCCTTGAAGATGTCCTGGGTACTTTGTAGGCCTGTACCCAAGATGGAGATGACTAAATTTACAACCCTCTGCAGCTTCTTTCGGTCCTGTGCAGTATCCCCCCCCCCCCCACCTCCCCATACCAGACAGTCCAAATGCTCTCCACGGTATATCCATAGAAATTTTTGAGTGTTTTTGTTGACATACCAAATCTCTTCAAACTCCTAATGAGCTATAGCTGCTGTCTTGCCTTCTTTATAGCTGCATCAATATGTGGGGTCCAGGTTAGGTCCTCAAAGATCTTGACACCCATGAACGTGAAACCGCTCACTCCCTCCACTCCAATTCTATGAGGATTGGTGTGTGTTCCTTCATCTTACCCTTCCTGAAGTCCACAACCCATTCTTTCGTCTTACTGGCGTTGAGTGCAAGGTTGTTATTGCGACACCACTCCACTAGTTGGTATATCTCACTCCTGCATTTTGACCATTATGTAAGTTTTCATTTATAAAAGAATTCTACACACTAGCTCTTTTCCTTCTCCAATATGAGTCCAAAGAAAGTTACCACTGAATCTGCTTCCCTCAGCATTTTAGGCAGTATATTCCAATTTATAACCATCCACTGCGCATAAAATCCTTCCTCTCCCTGGTTCCTTTGCTAATGAACATAAACTTTTCTCATTTGATTACCTTTGTTTCTTTCTACTGACAGTTTCCCTTGGTGTAACCCTCTATTATTTATCCCTTCCCGTAAAAAGACTAACCACATTTTCTGACTCCTTTCATATCATTGATGCTTCTCATTCCTGGCACTATTCTAGTAAATTTTTACACCCATGACAAGGCCATGACATATTTCTTAAAGTGTGATGCAAGAGCTACACATATTATTCAATTGCAGCCTAAACTATAAGGTTTTACCATAACTTTTTTTTTATATAAGCTTTCCTGATAGTTGAAGCCAAATATCCTTTGTGTTTTGACAGCTTCATTGATTTCTCCTGACACCTACAAATATTTGTGCACATAGTGCCTCAAAATTTTCTCAATACAATTTTTCTCTGTTAAATTCAATCTGCCATGGAATTCTAGGCCACCTGCAGTTTGATGCTCTTCTCTCTGTGGACTTCAATAACATAGGTTTGTAGGTTGACCTTCTCAGTAATAAGAGAATGTTTCTATTTTAAGAACAAATAACGAACAAATAAATTAAAGTAAAAAAACGACCAACTCCTAGCTTTATGGTGAAAGAAATGAAGTGATTTTATAAGAACTTTACTAGTTTTACTAATCTTACAATTTTCTTGTCTTACCAAAGCCATTCTATGCATTTCATCTTTGGTTGGTCAGGACCTTTCTCAATGGGGGCAGCAGGTGGTGTGGTGGTTGGCACAAAGCTTCACAGCACTAGCGATTATCGCTGTGGGAAAGGAGTTTGTATGTTCTCCCTGTAAACCCATGGGTTTCTTACGGGTGCTCTGGTTTCCTCCCACTGTTCAAAGACGTACTGGTTGGTCGGTTACATGGTCATTGTAAATTGTCCCGTGATTAGGCTAGGAATAAATTGGATGATTGCTGAGTGGTCTGGCTCTAAGGTTTGGAAGGGCCCTTTCTGCACTGTATCTCAATAAATAAAATAAATGAAGTATCTTACGGACAATATAAATGGAATAACAGTGGATTGAATATATTCCCTAATGCATTTTCCAAGGTGAAATTGTGATTTATTTTCTTTCAGTTCCGCTCAGACTGTGATTTTCTTGAAGACTAAACAAAGATTGGTGAATGACTGCTGAAGACCTCCATCAATCTGCAAGTATGATCCAGGGGTATGAATAAACAGATAAAGCTTTACAAATAAATTCACAGTTCTTTCAACCAATGGCAAGGTATTGATTATCCTTTAGCTTTATCAGTATTGTTTATCTGCAGTTTGGCCTCATGAAGGGAATACTGTATGATCTTTTTTACCAAGAAGTTACACCGATAAAATTATTAGTTATTGAAGTCCGTGCAATATGGGTTGCAGTTTCTTGCCATTTTAATATTCGGCCTCACTCCCTCATCTGACCTTTGTTCTTGGCCTCTTATTCTCTCCTCAAGAAGATCAATGGAAACTCAACAAAATGAAATTCACCTTTTAAATGGGCCCTTTACAACTGTTTAGTTGGTGGTGAGGTGGAGATACATCTCTACCAAAGGAAGTGTAAGGCGCTCTTTCCCTCCGCTAGCCTGTGGGTCACCCTTGGGCAAGGTTTAGCATCTACGTAGCTCCCCTCACCCTCAATCAGGGTCATGTGAAGCCATGGGAGCAGGTGGTGGGTGGTTGTATGAGCAGCCGGTGCAAATCACAAGTCCTGGTTACTCCAGGCAGACAATCTCTGAAGAGTACTGATAATGGCTGAGGTTAGCCGACTTGTAAAACACTGCCCAGAAGATAAAGGCAAACCACTTCTGTAGAAAAGTTTGCCAAGAACAATCATGGTTATGGAAGGACCTCGATCACCGTCATACAACATGGCACATAATGAATGGATGAACAACTATTCGGAAAAAGAGAGAGATCTATGATAAATATAGGCAGCTTGGAGTAAATGAGGTGCTCGAGCAATATAAAGAATGTAAAAAGAATCTTAAGAAAGAAATTAGAAAAGCTAAAAGAAGATATGAGGTTGCTTTGGCGAGTAAGGTGAAAATAAATCCAAAGGGTTTCTACAGTTATATTAATAGCAAAAGGATAGTGAGGGATAAAATTGGTCCTTTAGAGAATCAGAGTGGACGGCTATGTGCGGAGCCAAAAGAGATGGGGGAGATTTTGAACAATTACTTTTCTTTGGTATTCACTAAGGAGAAGGATATTGAATTGTGTAAGGTAAGGGAAACAAGTAGGGTAGTTATGAAAACTATGACAATTAAAGAAGAGGAGGTACTGGCGCTTTTAAGGAATATAATAGTGGCTAAGTCTCCAGGTCCTGACAGGATATTCCCTAGGACCTTGAGGGAAGTTAGTGTGGAAATAGCAGGGGCTCTGACAGAAATATTTCAAATGTCATTAGAAACGGGGATGGTGCCGGAGGATTGGTGTATCACTCATGTTGTTCCATTGTTTAAAAAGGACTCTAAGAGTAAACCTAGCAATTATCGCCTGTGATTTTGACATCAGTGGTGGGTAAATTGATGGAAAGTATTCTTAGAGATAGTATATATAATTATCTGGATAGACAGGGTCTGATTAGGAACAGTCAACATGGATTTGTGTGTGGAAGGTCATGTCTGACAAATCTTATTGAATTTTTTGAAGCGGTTACTAGGGAAGTTGACGAGGGTAAAGCAGTGGATGTTGTCGATATGGACTTCAGTAAGGCCTTTGACAAGGTTCCACACGGAAGGTTCAATCGTTAGGTCTTAATATTGAAGTAGTAAAATGGATTCAGCAGTGGCTGGATGGGAGATGCCAGAGAGTAGTGATGGATAACTGTTTATCAGATTGGAGGACAGTGTGTAGCGGTGTGCCTCAGGGATCTGTACTGGGTCCAATGTTATTTGTCATATACATTAATGATCTGGATGATGGGGTGGTAAATTGGATTAGTAAGTATGCAGATGATACTAAGATAGGTGGAGTTGTGGATAATGAAGTAGGTTTTCAAAGCTTGCAGAGAGATTTAGACTAGTTAGAAGAGTGGGCTGATAGATGGCAGATGGAGTTAAGGTTGATAAATGTGAGGTGCTACATTTTGGTAGGACTAATCAAAGTAGGACATACATGGTAAATGGTAGGCATTGAAGAATGAAGTAGAACAGAGGGATCTAGGAATAATGGTGCATAGTTCCCTGAAGGTGGAATCTCATGTGGATAGGGTGGTGAAGAAAGCTTTTGGTATGCTGGCCTTTATTAACCAGAGCATCGAGTATAGGAGTTGGGATGTAATGTTGAAATTGTACAAGGCCAAATTTGGAGTATTGTGTACAGTTCTGGTCACTGAATTATAGGAAAGTTGTCAACAAAATTGAGAGAGTACAGAGAAGATTTACTAGAATGTTACCTGGGTTTCATCTCCTAAATTACAGAGAAAGGTTGAACAAGTTGGGTCTTTATTTTTTGGAGCGTAGAAGGCTGAGGGGGGACTTGATAGAAGTACTTAAAATTATGAGGGGGATAGATAGAGTTGATGTGGATAGGCATTTTCCATTGAGAGTAGGGGAGATTCAAACAAGAGGACATGAGTTGAGAGTTAAAGGGCAAAAGTTTAGGGGTAACATGAGGGGAAAGTTCTTTACTCAGAGAGTGGTAGCTGTGTGGAACGAGCTTCCAGCAGAAGTGGTTGAGGCAGGTTTGATGTTGTCATTTAAAGTTAAATTGGATAGATATATGGACAGGAAAGGAATGGAGGGTTATGGGCTGAATGCAGGTCGGTTGGATTAGGTGAGAGTAAAAGTTCGGCACGGACTGGAAGGGCCGAGATGGCCTGTTTCCATGCTGTAATTGTTATATGGTTATATTTAGACACATCAGCGGGTTTAGAAACTTCAGCCTACAACTATTGGTAGCCGTATATTAGCCACTGACCAGGATATAGGGTGGGATGTGCGGTCAGAGCAGTGAATCGTAGAGTTGAAAATGTCAATTTATATATCCATATCGTCATGTGCCATGGCTTCATGTGACCCTGATTGGAGGGGGGGGGTTGGGGGTAAAGCATGTGCTAAACCTTGCCCAAGGGTGACCCACAGGCTAATGGAGGAAAGGAGCACCTTACACCTCCTTTGGTGGAGATGTATCTACACTTCCTCCCCACCCAATATATCCATATATATAGTAAAAAAAATTAATTATGGAGCAATGGAAGGGAGTGCAGAAGCTTCTCACAATCCAAGTAGAAATAGTTGAGTTGGAAGGAGTGAATGATAATGAAACACAAATTTCGTATTCAATTCAATCTAGGTCAAGTATGAAAATGTTGTCAGGCTTGATTAACAGTTGAATTACCCAGACAATTCCACTGAGTCATGAATCAGCTTTATCACCAGATGCACACTTTTTCCGTATTGTTAGTAATAAATTTGATGCTCCATTTATTAATACCATTTTAATAACTAATTAAGATGAAGCAACACAGACAAAATGCTGGAGGAACTCAACAGGCCAGGCAGCATCTATGGAAAAGAGTAATAGTCGATGTTTCAGGTGAGGCCATTTACCAGGGCATCAGGATCAGATGAAGACATGGTTTAACTATCTGTCAAAGTTTTGTTTTTCTTTTTTTTTGTGGATGAGATAGTTCTGACCTCTGTAACATGGCTGGATTTAACCCCGAATTAACCATGTTGGTCTAGGGCCCCTCTTTTGAGATTGGTGACAACTTGATAGAGTAAGTTTCTCCCTGAAGATGACCACGTAAGGTTCATGGTTGGAAAGAAATGTTCGCTATGTTGGAACCATGAAACAAATGTCACTAGTTTTGCATGTCTATCCAAAAGGAATAACCTCACTCAACTTCACTTACCCCATCATTGAACTGTTCCCACGACTTATGGACTTACTTTTGAAGACTCTTCATCTCATGTTCTTGGTACTTATTACTTGTTTATTATTATTATTTCATTCTGTATCTGCACTCTGGTTGAATGCTGTAGTTGGGTAGTCTCTCATTGATTCTGTAACAGTTATTATTCTATAGATTTATTGAACATGCCCACAAGGAAATGAATCTCAGGGTTGTATATGGTGACATATATATACACTTCGATAATAAAATGTACTTTGAAATTTAAACTTAATAAATGAAGAACAGCATATTGCCAAACAAAAAACTTAATCATTTGATTTTCATTACATAACTAATTATAGTTAACCCGGAAAATAATCTTATCAAATCTTTTACCATATGTAAGATTAAAATAGAGAAGTGTTATGCCTGGAGGAGCCTCCAAAAGGACCACAATCTTGTCATCAGGTTTGGAGGCTTGCGTGCCTCAATGACCCGGAGAGCTATGTTGGCTGGAGCCAGGACGTTGGTAGGTCACCCCTGCCAAACAGGTCAAAGGGTAGAGGCCAGACTGGGAGTGGTCCACTGGTCCTCCAGGTTCGGGAGTTCAGTTCAGAGCTAACAACCCTGACAGATAAAATAAAATGATATGGAAACATCAGTGAAGAATCCTTCTACACAGACAGAGATGGAGGACCTTCATTGTTGCCCTAAACAGCAGTGGCGTAACTGGTACTACATTAAAAAAAAAATGTCTGGAGGATCACGAACAAGAGAAAATCTGCAGATGCTGGAAATCCAAGTAACACACACAAAATGCTGGAGGAACTCAGCAGGGCAAGAAACTTCTATGGAAAAAGTACAGTCAACGTTTTGGGCCAAGACCATTTGGCAGGACTGGATAAAAAATGATGAGGGGTAGAGTTAAAAGGTGGGGGAGGGGAGGGAGAAACACAAGGTGATGGGTGAAACTGGAGGGGGAGTGGTGAAGTAAAGAGCTGGGAAGTTGATTGGTGAAAAAGATACAGGCTGGAGAAGGGGGAATCTGATAGGAGAGGACAGAAGGCCATGGGAGAAAGAAAAGGGGCGAGAAGCACTAGAAGGAGGTGATGGGCGGGCAAGGAGATAAGATGAGAGTGGGAAAAGGGCATGGGGAATGGTGAAGGGGGACATTACCAAAAGTTCAAGACCCAGGTTAAATTCCCTCTGCTGCCTGTCAGGAGTTTGTATATTTTCCCTATGACTATGTGGGTTTCATCCAGATGCTCCAGTTTCCTCCCACAGTCCGAAGCATACTGGTTGGTGGGTTAATTGGTCTTTGTAAATTGTATCATGATTAGACTAGGATCAAATCGGGGAGGTTGCTGTGCAGTGCGGCTTGGAGAGCAGGAATAGCCTGTTCTGTGCTGTATCTCTAAAATAAATAAATACATTTCATTTAAAAGCCACAGATTTAGCTGCCAGCATTCAATCCTGCTTGGCTCAGTGGAAAAACTCTATAAATACTTGTCCTACCTACTTCAAAAAGTAGATGATAATCGAAACTCTGCAGCTTTATTTTTACTGTTGTATATGAAGGAGGCTTTGAACATTAGTTTTCAAATAATATTAGAGGTATTAGTGTTAAATGGAAAAAGTTGCAGGGAAAGAGAAACGCATGGGGAGAAGGCTAATTTTATTTTTTATTTTGTATTATAAAAAGTAAACTAATCAGCTATTTATTTTCCATTAAATGCAGAAAAGAAAATGGGTTATGGAACGACAACTGACAGCTGGTTGTAGTTTTGCCCCAGCAAATTAAAACTACTCTATTAATTGTAGGGATGTGGGTCCACAGATCCAAGTACAATGTTTGTTTTCTTCGCACCATATGACAAAATTCAAGTTAATTGGGATTAAATAGGTCAAATCATGCCTACTATTAAATTTGATACAGCATTTCTTGTCAAACTTCATGTTAGGGACATGCAAGATAATATCATTTCCATTGCAGCTCTCACTTTTGGATTATCATGGTGAGAATATGGACCACTTAAAACTGGGGTCTCACATGACAATCTAGGAGGGCTATAGGTAAGTAAAATACTAAGTTAGAATTCATGGGTCACTCCACAGTTCCACTGCACCAACTTCAGAATCTTCGCAGTCTACTGATCTCAATTTTACCAAAAACCCTTAGCTCCATGACGAAGATAGGTTCACCCACGTTCACTGTAGTGTTTTAATGACACTTCAATAAGGTAGTTTTCTTACCTGTTTAGAAAGCCAGACTTCAGAGACTGCTTCATGCTTCTAAAATAGTAAGAGAAGGTGAAATGAAGGAGGCTTGGAAAGGACAAAGCGTATGCAATCTGTCCAAAAGGATTCAAACCAAATGGGTTATCAGGTTTGGTAAATGATCATAAAATGCACATCTTTTATCCTTATTTGGAACTGTAATATATGAAACTTTATCACTTAATAATTTCAATAAAAATATATATATATATTAAATGAAGATGCTGCATCAATGGTCACATACTCTCGAATTTCTTAGCTGATTTGAAGTGTTCTTTAACATGTTTTAGTATTTAACCACATTACGGATGACAAACAGGTTATTTGTAAGCAGAATGTCCTACCTTAGAACAAGCCCCAGTGGTTATTTCACAAGTCGTAAGAATAGAAACATTCTGAGGTCTGTTCAACCAGTTTACTACTGTCTTGGTGTTGCTGACCCACTTCACCATTGTGATATAATATTCCCTGAATCAAAAAAAGTGTAATCTCAGAACTGGTAGAAAGAGATGTTTTAACATCCACATTAATATTACTGAACGTGACACTGTGAAATTGATCTAACTGATCTGTGCATCAAACAAAGAGCTTGATCAAAGTCAAAGCGTGAAGAGCTCTTCCCTTGGTATAAATCACCATATGTTGATACATCTACTTCATTAGAAATAAATATTCCATCTACTTTTGGCACAGATATGACTTGCAGCTCATATTTATAACGCAGACAAGTCAAGTAACTGGAACTGAAATAAGTCAATTACTATAACTAGAACCATAAAAGAAACTTCTGTAATGGTTGTTAGAGGATTATTGCATCAAATAAGAAGGGGAAAATTGCAGATTGGTGAGTGCACAGCAGTGAACATTGTGCTTTCTTTCAGGCTAATTGGTTGGCGGGGTGCAGATGTGCCTCTACCAATGGAAGTGTAAGGGACTCCTCCACCACCCCCGCAACAGGCCTGCATATCATCCTTGGACAAGGTGTAGTACTTGTAGTACCACCCCCCACCCCATCAGGGTCACATGAAGCCATGGCAGTTTAAACAACATTGGTGATAAAACAGCTATCATATGCTCAGCTCTCTGTGACAGCCATATTTATTTTTCTGACTCTCATCCATGAAAAGGTGTTGGTAATAATAGGATTACACCACAAGGTTTCCACAGGGTCCTAAGCTTGCAGGTTAAAAAGACGCGATGAAGGAGCTGAAGATATTGGATATAAGATATTTACAAAATTTATCATGGACAAAAATAATGGCCTTGCTAATGATACTGCACCCAGGAGCATGAAGGAGACCAAACCATGCAAGTACTATGTTAACAGATTATGAGAAAGAATATTGTAGATCTTAGATAGCAGGGTGGAGGTGTAAGGCTCTCCTTCCCTCCGCTAGCCTGCAGGTCACCCTTAGGCAAGGTGTAGCACCTGCCTAGTCCCTTCATCCCCGATCAGGGTCATGTGAAGTCATGGGAGCAGGTGATGGATGGTTGTAGGAGCAGCTGGTTCGTATCACAACTCCTGGTTATGCGACACTAGGCAGACAGTCTCTGAAGAGGATTGATAATGGTTGGGGTTGGTCACCCGTCTTGTAAAGACACTCTCCAGAAGAAGGTGTTATGTTTTATAACTTCAAAACATTAAACTAACTCAAATGAAAATACAAGACCAGGAATGTGGGTCTAACTTTGTGTTTACTTTTAAGCGAGGCGCACACATATCACATGGTAGCGTGATGACATATGCAATTAGCATAGTTTTATATATATATATATATATATATATAACAAGAGTGCTTAAGCAAACAATATATGCAGTTTACTCAAATATTATAGAAATATTAAAAACACAACAGAGGGTAACAGCAAACCACTTCTGTAGAAAAAAATTGCTGAGAGCAATCATGGTCAGCATTGGGAAAAGAATCAGATGAAAAACAAATGGAAGACCATGACTGCCCATGTCATATGAGATGGCACATGATGATGATTCAGGATAACACATTGCAGGATAGCACAGAAGGTAACACTTGTACCAATGAACTGTAATTAGTCACCTGAAGCTGTAAAACACATTAATCTCAGGAGCTAGTAGTTTTAGCGCAGTTAGCTGATTGAATGATATGAGTCTTAAATCAACTGCAGTGGCTCAGATTCTGGTTCCTACGATATTTGTCTACTTGTCCATTAGTCTATTAGACCATAAGATGCAGGAACAGAAATTAGGCCATTTGTCCCATCAAGTCTGCTTCTCCATTTCATCATGGCTGATCCATTTTCCTTTCAGCCCTAATCTCCTGCCTTCTCCCTATATCCCTTCATGCCTTGACTAATCAAGAATCCATCAACCTCTGCCTCAAATATACCCATGACTTGCCCTCCACAGCTGCCTGTGAGAGTGAATTCTCAGATTTGCCACTCTCCGGCTAAAGAAATTCCTCCTCAACTCCATTTTAAATGGACATCCCTCTATTCAGAGCCAGTGTCCTCTGATCTTGGACTCCCTCTACCATAGGTTTCGAGGTCTTTCAATTTTTGGTTTTTTCCATGAGATCTGCCACCACCCCCCACCCCCACACACAATTCTTCTGAATTCCAGTGAGTACAGGCTCAAAGCCATCAAATGTTCCTCATATGATTAGCCTTTCAATCCTGGAATTACCTTTGTGAAGCTCCTGTGAACCGTCCTATGTCAGCATTTCCGTTCTTAGATGAGGGGCCCAAAGCTGCTCACCACACTCCAAATGAGGCTACACCAGCACCTTTTGAAGTCTTAACATTACATCCTTGCTTTTATATTCTAATCCTCTTGAAATGAATGCTGATATTACATTTGCCTTCCTGACCACTGGCTCAATTCAACCTGCAAATTAACCTTAAGAAAATACTGCACGGGGACTCCCAAGATTTTTGTATTCTCTGTGCATTTAGAAAACAGCCTATGCCTTCATTTCTTCTATCAACGTGCATGACCACATACTTCCCTACACTTTTCCATCGGACACTTTGCCAATTCTCCTAATTTGTTTAAGTCCTTCAGTTGCCTCTCTACTTCCTCAAGACTACCTGTCCTTCCACCTATCTTCGTATTGTCCGCAAACTTGGCCACAAAGCCATCAATTCTTTCATACAAATCATTGAGATACAATGTAAAAAGAATCTAGACAGTGAGGATAATATTTATTCGTAATTAGTTTTACACTTGAGGCTTGATTCATCATATTGACCTTACCCCAGCTCTGGAAATGTACTGGATTTATAATCTTTTAATGAAAAGTAAAAGACTAGATTAAACAAATTTGATTTAACTTTTACATGACAATGTCATCAACAGAATTAGACTAATAGACTCTAACTTAATGAAAGCTGTGCTATTGGGAGAATTCAGGGAAATGCATGGAAAAGGAGTGGAAGATTAGTTCATTGAGTGATTGTTCTATACTGGAACCTGAATCCCAAAACAATCTTTCAGCTGCCATCCCAATGCACATTCGATACCTTCTCTGCAATTTTTGTAACTTGACAAAAATATATCATTCTTCTCAAAGCTATAAAATGAGAATTATTGTGAACAAAATCTTACTTGGATTTGAAGCTCTCTGGTGGCATTAATTCAAGGGTGTGAGTTGGTCCATAAAGATTCACTACAAATAGCTTTACTATTGGATTGACTTGGCCTGCCTGAAAAAAATATAAAACTTAATATTCAGAAAGGTTCACAACATTATGAGTGCATTCCTTGCAATCATGAATAAACCTTGTCAAACAATTTTTAAAATAAAGCTCCATACAAGACTACAACTGGGAAATCTTTCATTTTAGCCTGATATCATGGAGAGTCCACGAGTGGAATTCTGAGTTACCAGGAAATCAGCTTGTGTTTATATCTAGTAGCAGACATGTGAGTGAAGCCAGCCCTTCCCCGTTAGCAGGATAAAGAGAGGATAGTTCATAATACTCACAATTTGTGGTTCATCCGTCTACACTTAACTTGTTTGTGCAGCTGTGTTATCACTCTAGGGAATAGTTGTGGCCAGCTCAATAACGCTGCCAAGTGTAACCCAGGTTAATGAAACCCAAAATTGTAATGTTAGAAAATTCTACTTGCGGAGGGATGAAATCGAGGTTTACCGATTTTAAAAAAATTATGCGGGGGGGGCGGGTTGGACACAGGACAGAGAAGGAGAGAAACACAGCAACTATTAGAAGTTGAAGACATGAATTGTTAAGAGTGGAATTAGTAGTGAGTATCTTTACCTTACTAACTTGAAAACCTCAGGGTAAAACCCCTGGAGGGGAGATAATAGTGATAAAAGATTTATTGAAGCTACAGCTATAATGAGACAGTATCGGCAGCAACCAGTGTCCAAAATCCCTACCGTGTAGTCGGGAATCAGTTCTGTAAAATCATACCAAGGCATTTGGTCAAGTTTGTGAATTGACTTGCTGTGAATGATCAACTATTTCATCCAATGAACCAAGATGACGGGCAACCCAGATGAAGAACCAGCAGGGGAACAAAATGCGTAATGATGCAAAGGATTTAATACGGTTGGGTGTACAAGTTTATAGACATAGTCATAGTCATACTTTATTGACCCTGGGGGAAATTGGTTTTCGTTACAGTTGCACCATAAATAAATAGTAATAAAACCATAAATAGTTACATAGTAATATGTAAATTATGTGGGAAATAAGTCCAGGACCAGCCTATTGGCTCAGGGTGTCTGACCCTCCAAGGGAGGAGTTGTAAAGTTTGATGGCCACAGGCAGGAATGACATTGATACAAAGAATCTGAATTTGGTTTTGCACAGACTTTGATAAGTTACTGAATGAGATTTACTTTGTTTAAGAGTTGCAATGTTGAAGAATTGTCGTGAAAGGAGTTAAACTGTGTATATATAATTTTTGCATTTGAATTTAGACTTGTAGATGTACTGCCTGGAACTGAAACTGGAAGTTAACTATAATATTTGAAAATAGGAATTATATTTGGTTTTCTAACTAACTAGGGATAAGTAAAAAGGAAAGTTTAGTCTGGAAACTTTTAAATAGGGAATAACACTAGATCTAATTAGTTAAAGAAATTGGAGTAACAAAGATTATTCTAATGAATCTCTCTGATTCTAACTAAACAGGAATTTGGTTTTAGTTGATATCTAAGATTTGGAACCTAAACAGAATGTTTGAATTTTAAATTGTTCTTGCTCATGTAAATACTTTGTACTTATTTTGTACATTTTTTTTTCTTACAAACAAAACCTTATTTTCAGGAGTGTGTTGTTTCTATTCACTGCCTCCTTCTGATACTGGGTTCTTCTGATGGCCTATTACAGACATCCCACCTCTCCCGGGAGTTCCGGGAGTCCCCCGCATATCGATAGCGGCTCCCTGATGCCTGCAAATTATATACAATATCCCGAAAATTGATTTTTTAGAGAGGGAGAGGGGGAGAAAAGAAAGAAAGAAAATGAATGAATCCTGCTTGATCTCTCTTTGTGCTAAGTAGACCTATCAGTTTTCTCTGTGGGCAGGCTTTACATTCGACCTCTCTCTCTCTTCCATATTCCATCAGTTTAGTTACTGCTGTCTGTAATGACGCTGAAATCATCCGGACAACAGTCGGTGATGAAGTACAAAAGCCTGGCGAAGAAATTCCCAAGGCTGGTGGTGACAACCTGACTACGCAAGGCTGTCCTATACGGACGGGGCACATTGGCATCTTAAAGGGGATTAGAGCGGGGTTTAGATTGGAGTGAAATTCCAAAATCGTCTGCTAAGACATCTTTAAAAACATGCTTGCAGCAAGCAAATTCTTGGGGTTTTTTTTTCCTGAAACCCTTCTACTTACAGCTACATCAAAGCCCGCGATGGGCTGGGTTTAACCACAGCCGTTTTCAGAAGAAAAAACGATTTTAATAAATATCCAGTCTCCATCGAGGTCTCGTCATTAGGACAGCAAACTGTTTACCTGTGCTGTGCACTTCATATGCATTTTGAATTACACTTTATTAAATAATATAGTAATATATTGTTTTACGTGGTGTGCATGATATATGTATTGTGGCTACACCGTGGCCCGGACAGAGGTTGTTTCGTTTGTGGACAATCAGTCAGATGACAATAAACTTCAACTTGAAGATACAGAACTTCTAAATCGCTCATTTAAAATCCCCCATTTCCATGTAAGAAAGTAAGTCCTGATTCCGACTATTGCAGGCACTGTGTGTGTGTGAGAGAAAGACTATGACCGTATATGCGATCAGACGTTGTCCAAATGGACGTTAAGCGGCGCATACCCGTAATAAGGATACACTTTACGCTTTTATTTCTTTTAGGGACCACAACATATTAGGGAGGCTAAGCACAGGGAAGACTGCTCAAGTATTTCACAGTTCTTTTCAGCAGAAAACCAAAGTCTGACAGAGAAGGGCACTAGAGCTGAGGTGTACTTTACACCTTTCATCGATGAGCATAACCTGCCATTCCAGGTGTGTAAGCACACAGGCAAGCTATTCAGGAAAGTGTTTCCCTGATTCAGAAATAGCAAAAAACTCTGCCTGCTCATCAACCAAGACAGCAGCTATTGTGAACATGGCACATTAAGACAGATTTCAGAAGTCAGCTGTCTCACAAAACACCTGTAAATCTGATGTCTTGCAAAATTAACAAATTCATTGACACAGACTGCTATGAGGTAGAGACTTCCGGTTGAGACCTCCCTGAAATGAGCTTTTGCAGGGTGGGAGGGCTGCCATTAGCACCAGATGTAATTGATTTTCTCTAAAGAGGGCGACCACTGGTCACACAGTATAAGACTGGTGCTACACAAGCCTAGAAGAACAAATCCCCTTCTTTGGGATTGGTTTAGAAACTTATGAAATGCTATGAGCAACATTTAATATTTTAAAGAAAAGTCACAATTCAATGGCACTCATTTCAACATCTTAAAATAGCATTTTTATATGTTAATCTTCTTTAAAATGGACCTGATTTTGTATTAGTAAGAATAATCTATAATCTGTTATACACCAAGCAGGATGTTTCAAGTGACAACTCACTATAGAGTATTAACCTTATATATGCATGTAGAGCCTTTAGTTTTGAATCACTTGCTGATCCCAGTATACATTCATGCTGGAAACCCAAGGCAAAACACACAAAATGCTGGAGGAACTCAGCAGCTCAGGCAGCATGTATGGAAATGAGTAAACTGTTGACGTTTCCAGCGGTGACCCTTGTGTGTTTTGCCCAGTATAATACATTTTTTGAAACTTAATTTATCTTTACACTTGATCAATGATTCCCATCCAGACTCCGTATTTCTGCTATAAGTGCAAATCCCCCAAACACCAAATCTGTGAAACAACCTAAAAAGGAAATTGTTATATTCAAACCAGGAGCATGGTAAAGTTTGATAAATCAAAAAGTAAAAATAATTTCAAATCACACTAACAATCTACAACAGAGGTTTCCACTCTGGTATCCAATGACCCCAGGTTAATGGTGAGGCTCATGGCATTAAAATGGTTGGGAATTCCCTGATAGAAACATAGAAGCATAGAATACCTACAGCACAATACAGGCCCTTCAGCCCACAAAGCTGTGACGGACATGTCCTTACCTTAGAACTACCTAGGCTTACCCATAGCCCTCTATTTTTCTAAGCTCCGTGTATCTATCCAGGAGTCTCTTAAAATACCCTATCGTTTCCGCCTCCACCACCGCCGCCGGCAGCCCATTCCACGCACTCACCCATCAATGTTCCCTCTAATTTTTAGTAGTCAGTGTGCACAAAAATCTTATGTTGTGCAAATGTTTTTTCTGCGACAAAAGTATGTGCGCACTGAATGCCTACATGGCACAGTTTATGTAGGTTTACAAAATATTTGACATAAAACTGCACAGAATAACAACAAAATGACATACATAATTAAGTCACTCAGTTATTTTTTCTCTCTCCTGTCTTTGGCATTTACCCATTCTTTGTAAACTCTATCTAGACTAATAGGACTTCCATCCAATTGATAGCTTTTGATTCTTATTAACATATCCAAATGACATTCACCTAAACAGTTTCTCAGCTTGTTTATGAGTTGATTCATTAGGCTAAAACCTCGCTCACAGTCCGCACTAGATGCAATAAAGGTTCCCCCAATGTCCATCAACTGTGCAAGGTCACAAAACTGTTCACTTTGAAGTACAAATGCCACCATTTGAGCAAAGTTTGAAATCAGTTTGGATTTAATTTTTTCTTGCACGGAAAATTTGAAATTATTAAACTGTCTAACTATTACAGTATTTTCAGCTAGAAAATCATGATATTTTAAACATAAGGCATTAACTTGTTCATCGCCAAATGTGAAGTCATAATCTGCAATTGCAGAGAAATCAAAAGCTGACCATTCTTGTACCTCATCTTCAGAAACCTTTCTTCTAAATGAACACAAAGACTATTTATAAAAGTCAACAGCAAACTTATAACCATATAACAATTACAGCACGGAAACAGGCCATCTCGGCCCTTCTAGTCCATGTCGTATCTACTGTGACATTTTCTTCACATTGTTGGCTTAGCAAAGCTTTAACTTTGTCACTCCACAAAACATTGTCTCCCAGATATTGCTTTCTAATCTTGTTAATTTTGCTTCACGCAAAATGAAGTGAATCAAGCAGTGTCAGAATCTTGCACAGTGCAGCCAGTTCATCAAAGACATCACTTAAAACCTGTAAAGCTACTTTGTATGTGATGTTTATCAATTTCTAGTGAGAGTATATAGCCACAGGGTCATTTCACTGATCTTTTTCAATAAAAATTAGTAAGCGATCTACAGAATTTGAAACAGATCTTTGTAAACTTTACGATATGAACACTGTCCGCCAAAGGTGGCTGCCGCTGTGATGTAGCTGTACAAACCGGAACAGGAAAGGTGAGGTGACGTAAATTAGTGACGTGCATTGTGGTATTTGGAAAAATGACTATCTAGTTAACAGAAACATTTAGCTAAAAGATTATTTTCAATAAGTATAATTATTAATTACTGCATTATTTTAGGTAACTAACCTTTTGTGCGCACATGAATTTCCTTTATGCGCTGGTTGAAAAATGTGTGCAGCTCACCACTCTCTGCATAAAAAACTTACCTCTGACAGTTCCTCTGTACCTACTTCCAAGCATCTTAAAACTGTGCCCTCTCGTGCTAGCCATTTCAGCCCTGGGAAAAAGCCTCTGACTATCCACACGATCAATGCCTCTCATTATCTTGTACACCTCTATCAGGTCACCTCTCATCATCCGTCACTCCAAGGAGAAAAGGCCGAGTTCACTCAACTTATTCTCATAAGGCATGCTCCCCAATCCAGGCAACATCCTTGTAAATCTCCTCTGCACCCTTTCTATGGTTTCCACATCCTTCCTCTAGTGAGGTGACCAGAATTGAGCATAGTACTCCAAGTAGGGTCTGACCAGGGTCCTATATAGCTGCAACATTACCTCTCAGCTCTTAAATTCAATTCCATGTTTGATGAAGGCCAATACACCGTACGCCTTCTTAACCACAGAGTCAACCTGCACAGCAGCTTTGAGTGTCCTATGGACTCGGATCCCAAGATCCCTCTGATCCTCCACACTGCCAAGAGCCTTGATAGGTAGATAGATAGATAGATAGATAGATAGATATATACTTTATTGATCCCGAGGGAAATTGGGTTTCGTTACAGCTGCACCAACCAAGAATAGAGCATAAATATAGCAATACAAAAACCACAAACAATCAAACAACAAAATGCAAACTATGCCAGATGGAAATAAATCCAGGACCAGCCTATTCGCTCAGGGTGTCTGACCCTCCACAGGAGGAGCTGCAAAGTTTGATGGCCACAGGCAGGAACAACCTCCCGTGACGCCCTGTGTTGTATCTTGGTGGAATATGGCTGGAGTCCAACAGCAATTAATGTTAAATGCTGCCATGATATTTGACCTACCAAAATGAACGACTTCACACTTATCTGGGTTGAACTCCATCTGCCACTTCTCAGTCCAGTTCTGCATCCTATCAATGTCCCACTGTAATCTCTGACAGCCCTCCACACTATCCACAACACCTCCAACCTTTGTGTCATCAGCAAATTTACTAACCCATCCCTCCACTTCCTCATCCAGGTCATCTACAAACGTTTGTATAAAAATCACAAAGAGTAGGGGTCCCAGAACAGATTTTTGAGGCACACCACTGGTCACCACGTGCAGAATATGACCCGTCTACAACCACTCTTTGCCTTCTGTGGACAAGCCAGTTCTGGATCCACAAAGCAATGTCCTCTTAGATCCCATGCCTCCTTACTTTCTCAATAAGCCTTGCATTGGGTACCTTATCAAATGCCTTACTGAAATCCATATACATTACATCTACTGCTCTATCTTCATTAATGTGTTTAGTCACATCCTCAAAATCTAGAAAGAAACTCATGACACACTTTTAAATGAATATAAGTAATTTTCAATAAATAATTTAAAACATTATTTATTGGTTAGACTGAGATCCAGTAATTAGTTCTTAGCAAGCTTTTTAAAAACATATCATCATCCAAACACCTTTAAAATTAACTGCTGGCATCCTGGAGCTTACCAGACCTATCATGACAAATGAGGCTATCTCAAAAATGAGTGGAAGCTTTTGAATTTTGGTAAGATTTGAAGAGAATGTGACCGATAGGGAACGCATATGGGATGGATTCAGGTTCTTCACCCTTGTCCACATTGATCATTGGGCACTCATCCATATTAACCCCATCTCTAGCACTTGGTTTCTAACTTCCTGTGCCTTATTGTTTAATACGTGGAATTGTTTAGAATTGCAAATAGTTTATCATTGTCGCATGTCCCAAAGCTAGGTTTGCATTATTCATTCAGATCACATCATTACATGGTGCATTGAGATAGTACAATGTAAAACAATAACAGAATGCAGAATAAACTTCAGTGCAGGTGGATTGAAAGATGCAAGAAAATAAGAGGTAGCAAGATCATAAAGAGGTGAATGTTTAAGCTTGGAAGTTATATACTATAAGACTATAATATATAGGAGTAGAATTAGGGCATATGGCTGATCCATTTCCAGCTCCAATCTCCTGCCTTCTACCTGTATGTCACCATAACAGTGAATATCTATTTTACAGAACCCCTTCATTCAGTCCCTGGAGTTCACCTTTTGGTACTTATCGCTTTGACTTTCAAGTTCAAGTTTATTGCCATCTAACTACATGTATACAACACACACAGCACATAGACCAAAATATTACCACAAATAAATTAAAATACAATTTAAAAATGCATGCAGCACAGCTAAACTGTACCGTATACAGTAAACAACTTGCTGTCCTAGTGGCAAGACCTCAGTAGTGGCAGGGTATTCATTAGTCTCACAGTTGTTACCCAGTCTGGCAATCCTAGTCCTGATGCTCCTGTACCTCCTTTCTGATGGCCATGGGTCACAGAGATTGTTGATTAGGTGGTAGGAATCCTCAGCAATGCTTTGGGCCCTTTGTCCTGCTTAATGTCAAAACAGAGGTGGAGGGAGACCCCAGCAATCCCCCGGATGGTTTCTACTATCTTCAGACCCACTTCCACTTGTTTATTTCTATTCTTGGCCCACTGCACTATTCCAATGAGCCCACTTTGATAGCTATTAAGGGACAGTTATTCCTTTAATCAAAGTTGTAAAGCGAGAGCAACACACATCAAAGTTGCTGGTGAACGCAGCAGGCCAGGCAGCATCTCTAGGAGGAGGTAGAGTCGACGTTTCGGGCCGAGACCCTTCGTCAGGACTAACTGAAGGAAGAGTTAGTAAGGGATTTGAAAGTTGGAGGGAGAGGGGGAGATCCAAAATGATAGGAGAAGACAGGAGGGGGAGGGATGGAGCCAAGAGCTGGACAGGTGATTGGCAAAAGGGATACGAGAGGATCATGGGACAGGAGGTCCGGGGAGAAAGACGGGGGGGGGGAACTCAGAGGATGGGCAAGGGGTATAGTCAGAGGGACAGAGGGAGAAAAAGGAGAGAGAGAGAGAGAGAGAGAGAGAGAAAGAATGTGTGTATAAAAATAAATAACGGATGGGGTACGAGTGGGAGGTGGGGCATTAGCGGAAGTTAGAGAAGTCGATGTTCATGTCATCAGGTTGGAGGCTACCCAGACGGAATATAAGGTGTTGTTCCTCCAACCTGAGTGTGGCTTCATCTTTACAGTAGAGGAGACCCAACGCAGACTGGGAGACCGCTTTGCTGAACACCTACGCTCTGTCCGCCAGAGAAAGCAGGATCTCCCAGTGGCCACACGTTTTAATTCCACATCCCATTCCCATTCTGACATGTCTATCCATGGCCTCCTCTACTGTAAAGATGAAGCCACACTCAGGTTGGAGGAACAACACCTTATATTCCGTCTGGGTAGCCTCCAACCTGATGGCATGAACATTGACTTCTCTAACTTCCGCTAATGCCCCACCTCCCCCTCGTACCCCATCTGTTACTCATTTTTATACACACATTCTTTCTCTCACTCTCCTTTTTCTCCCTCTGTCCCTCTGACTATAGCCTTTGTCCATCCTCTGGGTCCCCCCCCCCCCCCGTCTTTCTTCCCGGACCTCCTGTCCCATGATCCTCTCGTATCCCTTCTGCCAATCACCTATCCAGCTCTTGGCTCCATCCCTCCCCCTCCTGTCTTCTCCCATCATTTTGGATCTCCCCCTCCCCCTCCCACTTTCAAATCTCTTACTAACCCTTCAGTTAGTCCTGACGAAGGGTCTTGGCCTGAAACGTCGACTGTACCTCTTCCTAGAGATGCTGCCTGGCCTGCTGCGTTCACCAGCAACTTTGATGTGTGTTGCTTGAATTTCCAGCATCTGCAGAATTCCTGTTGTTTACGTTGTAAAGGGAGAATCTTTTTGTGAGTTGAATTCTCAGAGTTATGGCAGTGCTGCTTGTTGCAAAGTTACAAAAGTCCAATTAAGAAACACACATCATCAAAAGCTTCAGGCGTGTTGGAATCAGCCTGCAGATATTGCAGGGCAACAAAAAGGTGGGATATTAGGTGGATCAGTTGGGTCCATAATATATGAAGAAATGATTTGGGGTGCTTGGATATAATCTGGTAGATCTTGGGATGTGAGGAGATTGGTATGGGTTGGAAGGGAAAATATCTTTGCTCTTTTATCTATTGTTTGACTTCTCTTGTGATCTTTCCATATTCCCTTTTGTGTGGAATATTTTTCTGCTCTAAAGACTCAAGAATACAATGTAGGAGTCTAGTACATTTTACTTACAAAGCCAATTATGCATACAGCTTGTTTGTATAATTGGCTGAGGTTGGATGGGATTACAACCAGAGGTCATGAGTTAAGGGTAAAAGGTGAAAAGTTTAAGGGGAAAATGAGGGAAGCGTCTTCGCTCAGAGGGCTGTGAGAGGGTGGAATGAGCTGCCAGCACAGGTGGTACATGTGAGCTTGATTTCAACATTTAAGTGAAGTTTGGATAGGTACATGGATGGAAGGGGTATGGAGGGCAATGGTCCTGGTACAGGTCAATGGCAGTTGGTATTTTAAGTGGTTTCAGCACAGACTAGATGGGCTGAAGAGCCTGTTTCTGTGCTTTTCTATGACTCTATGGCATGAATGACTATTTTCTCTATCTTTTGGTGTTGTTTGATGATATTTGAAAGTACATTTCTGAAAATTCCACTGTTCCTCTTTCAGTACCTAAAGGTGATTCCCAACACACACAAAATGCTGAAGCAACTCAGCAGGTCAAGCAGCATCTATGGAAATGAACAAACACAAGAGATTCTGTAGATTCTGTAAATCCAGAGCAGCACACACTGGAGGAACTCAGAAGGTCAGGCAACATCTGTGGAAAAAAGTAAACAGTCAACATTTCAGGCTGAGACCCTTCTTCCGGACTAGGAAGGAAGAGGGAAGATTCCCCCATTCCTCTATTCTCTTCTCTGACCATTCACTTCTCATTTGCCTTTCACTTCTCTCTAGATCCCCTCCTCCTTCCTTTTCTCTTAATATCCACTCTCCTCACCTGGAGAAGATTCTTTCTTCTCCAGTCCTTGATGTTTTCCACCCACCTGTCTTCACCTAACACCGTCTAGCTATTCTTCTTTCCCTCCCGCAATCTTTTTACTGTGGCATCTTCCCCCTTCCTTCTCAGTCTTGATGAAGGGTCTTTGCCTGAAATTTTGACTATTTTCCAAAGATGCTGCTTGACCTACTGAGTTCCTCCAACATTTTGTGTGTGCTAAATTGGAAATGATATAGATACCATAATCAAAAAAATGAAATGGGGTTGCTCATGAAATATTATGTCAGTAAATAGACTGACTCACAAAATGATAGCTGTACATCATCTCCTCAAATCCAAACTGTACTCTTATACAACAATTCCTCTCAAACCAGAAAGGAAAGTAACTCTTCATACTGAATCTTGCTAAATTTCAGTTTAACACCTTTTAATTACATTATATCCCCCTCAAGATAATGAGTTAGTAATAATGTACTAAATTTATTGATCTAACTCTCTTCAAACATCTGTGGCTTCAGGAAATCTTTAGAACTGTGTGTGACTATCATAATTATTAGTTATTTTTCTAAAAAGCTTATCACTTGGACATTCTATTAGCAGCAGCCAAAGGTGCAGATCAAATGTGTGACTTACTTATTTCATCAAGGTGCAACTGAATCAGAAGACACTTGATTATTCTATTTGTAGACATATCATCTGTGTTGCTCCCACCCATCCAGCCAGCATCCTCTTTGACTTCCTACCATCAGGCAGGAGATTCCAATGCATAAAAACAAGAACAGTCAGGATGGGAAAGTTTCTTCCTCAGGTCATTAAGCTTCTGAACTCCCTGCTGCATCGCATTCAAAGTGTCACTGGTTAATCTGTTCTGTACCTTACAATATTTAATGTATGCAGTTTTGCATGATATTTATGATCTGTCTACCTTCATAATTTATTGTGTGTTATGGGCTTTACACTCCAGTTTGGAGAAACATCATCTCGTTTGATGGTATACATTATTAAGGCATCCATTAGTCTTGCGAGACCATGGATCTGCGCCTGGAAAGTCTTCACTCTCCAGGGCGCAGGCCTGGGCAAAGTTGTATGGAAGACCAGCAGTTGCCCATGCTGCAAGTCCCCCCTCTCCATGACACCAATGTTGGCCAAGGGAAGGGCATTAGGACCCATACAGGTTGGCACCAGTGTCGTCGCAGAGTAATGAGTGATTAAGTGCTTTGCTCAAGGACACAACACATGTTGCCTCGGCTGGGGCTCAGAACTCACGACCTTCAGGTTGCTAGTCCAATGCCTTAACCACTTGGCCGCGTGCCCACACATGGTATACATGTACATAGTTAAAAAAGGCAATAAACTTTACATGACTTGACTTTAAACTTAACTTGTTATACTTGGAAGCAGATAATGCTTTTTAGCATTCATGTCTATAGATGTCATGCAGATTACATACCATGTATTCACAATCACAAAGGAAGTATATATTTCCTGGTAAGGCACTATGTTTATATAAGATGTACCTGGGTAATGTAGTCTAGAGAAGTCCTGATGAAAGATACGAAGATTCGAAGTACATTTATTATCAAAGTTTGCATGCAATATACAACCCTGAGATTCATCTTCCCCACAGACAGCCACAAAACAAAGGAAGTCATGGAAACCATTCGAAGAAAGACATCACAAAATTGAAGCTTTGGTTTTCTCATTTAATAATCAACGACTCACTATTGGTTTGTGTTGGGGTTATGGGGCTATGCTCACATGGGTGGGTGATTTGTGAATTTTTGAGGCCTCTGTTGATCAGGGTCGATCATGGATGTTGTGTCCTAGCTCTATAGACTTGCAAGTCACAGCAGTACGATATGGAGAGCAAGCTGCTGCCCGTGTAGCAGGCTCTGCCTCTCCATATTTAATGAACCCAAAGGAACGGCAGAGACTGATTCAGTTTGGCACTAGCGGCATTGCAGGAGTTGCCAATCAGCATTGAACTCAGTGTAGACTGCCTTATGGACTACAGCTCCAGATTTTTCCCTCGGGGTTTACTCCCGAAGCCTCCCCATGAGTGGGTATCACCGTAAGGCAGCGAGGGTTTGCATTCAGAGTTTTCCTTCTCCTAGATGAGCTACCAACCACAGCTGACGAGCTCGAACTGCCCAAAATATATAATAAAAAATATACTGTGAATATATAATAACAATCATGACTAAGATATGGTTCATAGGACAAATTTAAGCTATGAACATCTTTGATTATGATATATGTTTGTGACTTCTAACTTGATGCAATCCCATAAGAATTCCCAACAAATGGTAATCTGGGAAAAAGTTCCACATCCTGAATATTAGATTTTGATCAATGCACCACCTTTAGCAGCATCCTGAGCCTACAGCCCTGTTTAAATAAAATGAGTTAAAGCCCACACCCGGTACTTGATCTGTTGTGTGTCCAGCTGGTCACTCAGGATTTAATAGCTGGCACCCATCATCAACAATCTCAGCAGCGTTCCTGGAAACTCTGCATCAAGAGTACTCCCAATATCAGCCAACTCTGTGCATGGAAGGATGTATTTCAACCAGGGTCAGTGACACTATCAGATGCTGAAATTATAATGAAGACAGAAGGAATCTATCTGTAGCAATGGAAAATTACTTGTGTCAGGGCTTCAGCTCAGGACAGCTACGGTTTCAGGGATCATTTTCCCTAGTAACTAATCAGTTTCAAAAAGAATAAAAAAGTTGTGCAGAAGAATCCATTACATAGAAATCAATTTTGCCAACCCAGCAAATCCATTCAGGGCATTAAAAGATGCTATTCTGCCTTGAATTATGAACTGAAATTACAAATATAGGTGAATTTTAAAAAAAGGTGCATGATAGGGAAATTTTATTGTGATTTTCATGATCAGCAGCCCAAAATCTATAAGACACACCCAAAAGTATTCAGGAAGCCAAATCTTTTCTGTCCAGAGTAATGTGTCAGATGTGATATCACAGATAATGGGTTGCAGTCTGCAGCAGACAACCTTTTCAGGTTCTCAAAGGACAAAGAAATTGATCACCAATCAACATTATTTCATATTTCACAATTGCAGAAACCACGTAAATGTGGTAACAGAATGTTAAGTCATGACAATCATACTCCTACTTGCGAAACCAGTCCTTCTGCATAACCCCAAGCAAATGTATGACGAATAGGCCCGTGAAAGGGAACAGATAAAGTAGAACTCTTCTCCCAACAAGAAAAGGCAAAAATGCAAATAGAGTGGGAAGATAAGTGATGACAGAGAAAGGAAAATGGGCCCATTACTGCTACTGCTGAGAGGTGAAGAAACTGTGAGAATGAAATCCATAATATGTTAACATAAGACATGGCAGATAGCTTGCAAAAGTCCATGTTGTCTATATGAAATTTAGGAAGGCACTTGACAAGGTCCTGCATGGGAGGTTAGTCAAGAAGATTCAGTCACACGACTCGATAGTAAATTGGATTAGACATCTTTGCAGGAGATGCCAGTGAGGGGCAGTAAATGGTTATCCTCCCTGACTAGTAGTGTGCCACAGGATCAGTGCTGGGTCCATTGTTTGTTATCTATATCAATGATCTGGATGATAATATGGAGAGCTAGATTAGCAAATTTGTGGATGACACCAAGACTAGGGGTGCAAAGGACAGTGAGGAAGGCCATCATGGCTTGCAGCAGGATCTGGATCAGGTGGAAATATGGTCTGCAGTATGGCAGGTGGAATTTAATGCAGACAAGTGTGAGGTGTTGCACTTCCACTGGACTGACCGGTGTAGGTCTTATACAGTGAACGGTAGGGCACTGAGGAGTGCAGTAGAACAACGGGATCCAGAAATGTAGCTTCCATAATTCATTGAGAGTGGCATCACAGGTAGATAGGGTCGCAGGGTCCTTTTGGCACATTGGCCTTCATAAATCAAAGTATTGAACACAGGAGTTGGGATGTGATGTTGAAGTTGTATAAGATATTGGTGAGGCCTAATCTGGAGTATTGTGTGCAGTTTTGGTTGCCTAAGGAAAGGTGTAAATAATCTTGAAACTGTACAGAGAAAATTTACAAGGATGTTGCTGGGACAGGATGACCTGAGTTATAAGGAAAGATCGAATAGGTTAGGGCTTTATTCCTTTGAATATAGAAGATTGAGAGAAGATTTGATAGAGGTAAGTAAAATTATGAGGGTATAGATAGGGTAAATGCAAGCAGGCTTTTTCCATGAGGTTGGGTGGGAATGTAACTAGAGATCATGGGTTAAGGGTGAAAGGTGAAAAGTTTAAAGGGTATATGAGGGAAAACTTCTTCACTCAGAGGGAAATAAGAGTGTGGAACAAGCTGTCAGTGCAATTGGTGCATGTAAGCTCAATTTCAAAGTTTAATAGAAGTTTGGATAGGTACATAGATGGTAGGGGTGTGGAGGGCTATGGTGTGGGTACGTTTCAATAGCACTAGGCGGTTTAAATAGTTCAGCATGGACTATTTGGGCCAAAGAGCCTGTTTTTAGGTTGTACTCTTCTATAACTCTATAACATGACACTGAAGTCATCATAGAGGAGGGTCCCCTGAATCTTAGAAACAGTGCCATCTTAGAAAGACCACAGAAGTGGTATGCTTGACAGAAGTGGATGTAGAGATTGAAGAGGACGTACTATTAACTGTGCTGCACTTGTTTAAGTCTCTGTCTATTTTCCAATATCATAGAGAGATACTGGCACTTACAAAGCTGTTGGGACCTCATTGTCTAGAAAGAACTTACATTTACAGGGGACCATTCATAACCTCAGGATTTTCTACAGAATTTTACTACTAATGAATTATTTTGAATGCCATTTATTTGTTATACAGGAAAATGTGGCAGCCTGCTTATGGGCTTAAGGTATTCAAATGTCAAAGAAATAATAACCAGATAAACCATTTTAATGGTTAATTGTGGAATCAATGTTTGCCTGTACACAGGAGAATAGCCCTGCCCTTCCGCAAAATAGTGCTACTTTACTTTTCTTGAATATACTAACCATAGAAGAACACTTATTGGTATGGACACACCAATGGCCTTGAATGGAAAAATCTTACAAATTGCAGAGGATACAGCCCAGTTCATCACAGGTAAAGCCCTCCCCACCATTTTGCACAGCTCCATGAAACAGGGAAGCAGCATCCGTCATCAGGGAACCTCAGCAGCCAGCTCATGTTCTCTTCTCACTGCTGCCACCAGGAAGAAGATACCGGAGCCTCAGGACCCTCACCAGCAGGTTCAGGAAGAGTTATTACCTCTCAGCCATCAAACTCTTGAACCAAAGGGGGTAACTTCACTTGCCCCATTATTGAAATGTTCCCACAACGAATGGACTCACTTCCAAGGACTCTTCATCTCTCGTTACGAATATTCATTGCTGATTAATTAATTATTATTATTATTTCTCCGGTTTTGTACTTGCACAGCTTGTTGTCTTTTACACAACGGTTGAATGCTCTCTTTGATGTGATCTTTTACAGATTCTGTTATGGTTATTATTCTATGGATTTAATGATTATGCCCACAAGAAAATGAATCTTAGGGTCATATATGGAGACACACTGTATATATGCTTTGATAATAAATGTACTTTGAACTTTGATCCTCAAGGTCCACTGCTGATTTCCCTGCTCTCCTCTCTGTACACTCATGACCATGTAGTTAAGTACAACTCCAACACTATCTACAAATTTACCTCCAACATCAGAGTGGTAACCTGCATCCCAGGTTGGTGTGAGTCAGAAATCAGGAGTGGGCCAGAATGCTTGGTTAAGTGGTGCCAGAATAACATCCATACTCAACATTAACAAAACCAAGGAACTTCAGGAGGGGAAAGTCAGGAGAACGTGTAGGTCAGGAGAGAATGAACAGCTTTAAATTCTAAAGTGTTAACATCTCCGCTGACCTGCCCTCGGCCTAGCTCGTAGAGGCAATCGCAAAGAAGGTAGGCCAGGGCCTCTACTTTTTTTAGAAGCTGCTTTCTGCCTAATCTGGTTTGAGTTTATGCACCAGTGAACATCTGAATCCACTGAGAATTATTCTTCCAAGGCCACACAGTAGGAATATCTAGGTATTAGATACAGAATTCCTAATGAGCATCCCCTTGGATGCAATTACACTGGAAGTGAAGAGCAATATTAGCTGGAAGAAAAAAATTCAAGGAGACTGCGTCCTACTAAATATTACCCTAGCACAGAATTTATAGACAGTGCAGACCCTTTGTAAACCAGCATGAGAAACTTGGTCTTAGGAGAATGGTACAATTCATCAAAGAGGAAACGAGGCAGCTGTGCCAGCTCCTGTGTGGAGATGTCACGGTCATTTGACCAAAAAGTTTGCCCTATGCAATTTCACACTTCAGCTTACTTCAATTTTTCTGGAAAATCTATGTAATCTTTGTTACAAACTACATGCATGGTAGGTACAGAGGAGATGTCAGGGGTACGTTTTTTACGCAGAGAGTGGTGAGTGCATGGAATGGGCTGCAGGTGGCGGTGGTGGAGATGGAAACGATAGGGTCTTTTAAGAGACTTCTGGATGACTACATGGAGCTGAGAAAAATAGAGGGCTATGGGTAAAGCCTAGGTAGTTCTAAGGTAGGAACACATTCAGCATAGCTTTGTGGGCCAAAGGGCCCGTATTGTGCTGTATGTTTTCTATGTTTCTATGTGTATTTACCAAGAAAAAGCTTTCTTTTTCCAAAAAGAGCAGAGCAACTGATTTGGCTCAACTTGGAAAGCAGAAGAAAATCATACTGCCATCTTGTATTTAAATGTGTTTATAGTCTCATCTCATTCTAAGTTATGTTTTCAAACTGCCGCTTTTCCTGTACTCTATTTATTTAGAAATACAGCGGGAGCAAGCGAGGAAGACTGAAATCATCGAGGCCAGTGCGGTAGGCGAGTGGGTGTTCAGCGCTGTCTGCCGGCCTCTCGCCTGCTGCTGACAGAGGAAAGAGTCTGCGTGTGATTTTTTTTTTCTTTTCTCTCTCTCGCTCTCTCTCTCCCCCCCTTCCTCCCTCTCCTCCCCCCACCGCCTGAGGAAGACTTTGCGTGTGACGGTCTCTTTGTTGGAGGATGTTTACCCATAGTTGTGGATCTGGTTCACGAGCACCAGGGTGTGTCCACACACCAGTGGTTAGTAGTTAATACATGTTTAATGCTCGAACATTTTGGTCATTTTAATTTCTTACCATTCAAGAAATAGGTACATTCCTCCTATCGCAATTAATCCTACCAATGAGTTGTATTATATAGAGGGTGGTGGGGTAGAGATATGCATCTACCAAATGAGGTTTAAGGCATTCCTTCCCTCTGCTAGCCTGAAAGTCACCCTTGGTCAAGGTGTAGCACCCACTTAGACCCACCCCCCACCATCAGGGTCACACGAAACCATGGAAACAGGTGATGGATGGTCGTATGAGGAGCTGGTGCATTTCACAAATCCTGGTTCTGTGACCACTGATGCCAGGCAGACAACCTCTGTGGTGTATTGGCTGGGGTCACCTCTGACTCACAATACAGGAGCCCCTCAAGGCTGTGTACTGTCCCCTCCTTTACTCCCTGTATACCCATGACTATGTCGCCATCCACAGCTCCAATCTGCTAATTAAATTTGCCAACGACACTACATCATTGGCCTCATCTCAAAAAATAACGAGGTGGTCTACAGAGAAGAAGTCATCTCTCTGATACAGTGGTGTCAAGAAAACAACCTCTCCCTCAGTGTCGCAAAAACAAAGGGAGTGGTTGTGGATTACAGGAGGAATGGAGATGGGCTAACCCCTATTGACATCAGTGGATCTGGGGTTGAGAGGGTAAACAGCTTTAAGTTCCTTGGCATCCACATCACCGAGGTACACACCAGCTGTGTGGTGAAAAAGGTTCAACAGCACCTCTTTCATCTCAGATGGTTGAGGAAGTTTGGTATGTGCCCCAAAATCCTAAGAACTTTCTACAGGGACACAATTGAGAGCATCCTGATTGGCTGCATCACTGCCTGATATGGGAACCATACCTCCCTTAATCACAGGACTCTGCAGAGAGTGGTGCAGACAGCCCAGCGCGTCTGTAGTTGTGAATTTCCCATGATTCAGGACATTTACAAAGACAAGTGTGTAAAAAGGGCCCATAGGATCATTGGGGACCCGAGTCACCCCAACCACAATCTATTCCAGCTGCTACCGCAGCATAAAAGCCAGGACCAACAGGCTCCAGGCCAGCTTCTTCCACCAGGCCATCAGACTGATGAACTCACGCTGATCTGAGTGTACTTCTATGTTACATTGATTGTTCAACTTATTATAAGTTGTTATAAATTACTAGGATTGCACACTTAGACAGAGACATAAAGAAAAGATTTTTACTCCTCATGTATGTGAAGGATGTAAGAAATAAAGTCAATTCAATTCAATTAAGTGCCCAGAGGGGTGTAATGTTAAACACCTCTGTATAAAAATTTGCCAAGAACAACCATGCAACCATGGTCATGGAAAGATGATGATCGTCCATGTCATATGACACGGCACGTAATGATAATGACGATGTATGATATTGTATTTAAGTTGCTATTTACCTCACATTCTGCAGTCCTAAACATATGCAATATTTTGCTGCAAAATCTTACATTGTTAGTCTTAGTCACACTGGCATTAATTTGACAAAAATCGCTAATTTTTGCACTGAACCTCCAGTCTGTGAATGTAAAAGAGCTCCATCCAAGGTGAATTGCATCAGCCCTAACAATCCTATTGATAGTTTCTTGTCATCGGGATGGTTACCTCACACTCTACTCTGTTACCTTTATTTGGTAGGTATCTTTGAATCAAATCTGCTTTCTACAAGCCCTGATATATGCCATAATTCCCTAATGTGGTACTTCATGTAACTTCACTCATCCCAGCACTGAACTGTTGCCACAACCTATGGACTCACTTTCAAAAGTTCTTCATCTCATGTTCTTGATATTTATTGCTTAGAGTCATAGAAAAGTACAGCACAGAAATGGGCCTTTTGGCCCATCTAGTCTGTACCGATCTATTTAAACTGCCTACTCCCATGCATCACTTGAGCTGGCAGTTCATAATACACTCTGATTTCCCTCTGAGAGAAAGTTTCCCCTCATATTCCCTTTAAACTTTTCACTTTTAACCCTTAACCCATGATCTCTAGTTGTCATCCCACCCAAACTCAGAGAGAAATGATTATTTATTTATTTATTTAGTGTTTGCATAGTTTGTTGTCATTTACACACTGTCTGAAAACGGTCTATCATTGATTTTTTTATGGTTATCGGATTTATTGAGTATGTCCGCAAGAAAACAAATCTCAGGGTTGTTAAAGGTGATATATTTGTACTTTAATTATAAGTTTACTTTGAACTTTGACTGAAATTCTTCTGAATATTTATGTCAAGTCTGCAAACCACATTGCCCTTGTGTACTCCTCTGTTGCTTCTTTAAACAATTCAGTCACATTGGTTTAACAAGACTTTCTGGAAATCTACACTCTTATAAATTAATTTTCTTATCGCTAGTCCTTTTTCACTTTTGTCAATTTCTCCTTTGTATCCTTTCAGTAAGAATAAATACAAAATATTTATTTAGTATTCCTCTCATTTTAAAAATATCCCTTCATAACTCTCAATCACAATATTTCTTTTGTTAGTTGCTTGCCACATATTCATTCAAACATTGCTTCCTATTTCTAACTTTTAATATACTTTTAAAATATTAACCCTCTGTCCCAACCTTGTTAAATTTCTTTCCATCATTCTCTCCTTTAACGTCTTCAGCACATACCTTGTTCTTCAAAATCAATTTAATCCTCATATCATTTATCCATGGCACCTTGTTCTAATTTTGTAATGCAATATATTTCTCCAAATCCCTATTGATTTCCCTTTCATATATTGCCCCTCTGTTGCTCTACATCACAGCCTTTTTTTTTTCCAGTTTATTCTCACTGAGGATGCATTTACTGCAATTTATTAGTTTCAACTTTAAACAATCTACATATTTCTCATTGTTGCCTTAAAGCTCAATTGCTTTAAGTGACATTATCACAACACATTGGATGTTCTCCCACATTTTTTGGCTTACCTGTTCCAGTTCTTTTTACAATCAAGATTTTTAATTTTTCTTTCTTTGTGCTTATATACTGAAGATTTCCTTCTTTGTGCTTACATACCCTATTAGGAAAAAATCTTGCATAGCCTAAGTAGTAGTTGTTGTTGCTTTCCATGCCTTGTGGTTCATGGGATGACAACCTTGCCATTCCTTTGGCATTTTTGTCTGTTTTTTTTATGAGGTCGATTTGCTAGTACAACACTCACCTTACAACGGATGGAAAGCCTGGAAGGAGCCAGCCGCATTTGAACCCAGGGCCAATCACCTTGAAGTCCGGTGTGGATGCCACTACACCACTGGCCAGTATATTTTAAATTACAATGTTTTCAATTTATTCTTCACTTCCAGTTAATCCTCACATATCCTGTATCTCTTCCCATAATCTTTAATATGTGCTCCCCTCATCTTCGTCCTGCTAGGTGATGGGAATAGCAATTCTTTGCCTATTCTACCTCAGTCTGCCATGATTTTCTATAGTCCTTGAACTTCCTTGTTCTATGGAGAAAATAAAAATAATTTGTCCAAGATAACTATTTCTAAATCTTGCCCTACCATGGATAACAAAGGAAGTTGAGGACAGATTTCAATTTTTCTGAAGGGTCCTCTATGATTGCCAGACAAAACAACAAACGAGGTTAGGAGCTGAAGAGTCCACGCTGGACTGTGATGCTTCAGTGAAGAATGGCTCTGCGTGCAGCCTGCAGTGGCTAGCAGTGTGGCACTGCACTGAACTGAACTGAATACTACTGGCCTCCTGGTTTGACGTTTGATATTCTATGTGTTGTTCGCTCAGTTTTTGCCATTGCGCAATGTGTTCCTTTTAACAGGTTGGGTGTTTGATGTTTTCTTGAGCAGGTTCCATGGTGTTTCTTTGTGAGAGGAGGAATCGCCGAGTTGTATTCTGCATACGCGCATTGATAATGAATGTACTTTGAGTCTTTGAATCCCATTGGCCTGTACCTGGACCCCTTCCATCCATGTACTTATCCAAACTTCTCTTATATGTTTCAAATCATTATTTTATTTGGAAACTAATGCAGGAAAATTAATGGAAAACCTAGGCCTTGATAATCAGCACCCCAGAGTAGTTGCAGTTATAGTGGACGTATTGGTTATCATCTTCTACAATTCCAATGATTATTGACTAGTTCCTGAAGATTGGAGGATGACAAATTTAAAAATAGAGGGAAAGAGATAGTATCAAATGTGGAGAATATAGTAGAGGTTATTATTAAGGATGAGCTATCAGAATGCTTGAACCTATTAACAGGATGACACAAAGTCAACATTTAATTTCTAGAAAGAAAATAGCATTTGACAACCTCACTTAAGCTGTTCAAGGATGTAACTGGTATATTAGATAACAAGAAAATTTTGTGGGCTTCAAACTTCAAAAATATATTTGACAATGTTAGACATATAGTGCTTGAAAGTGAAAGGCATGGCAGTGGGGGTGGGGCAAAGGGCAACATATTGACATGGACTAAAGTCTGTTGAACTGATAGGAAATAGAATGTTAGAATAAAAGTGCCTGTTTTTGTGGTGGCAGGTGGTGACCAATGGAATAAATACTCAGGCCTCAGTTGTTCATGTTACACATCCATGACTTAGAACATAGAACAGAGAATAGTACAGCACAGTACAGGCCCTTCGGCCCACAATGTTGTGCCGACCCTCAAACCCTGCCTCCCATATAAGCCCCCACCTTAAATTCCTCCATGTACCTGTCTAGTAGTCTCTTAAACTTCACTAGTGTATCTGCCTCCACCACTGACTCAGGCAGTGCATTCCATGCACCAACCACTCTCTGAGTAAAAGACCTTCCTCTAATATCCCTTGAACTTCCCACCCCTTACCTTAAAGCCATGTCCTCTTGTATTGAGCAGTGGTGCCCTGGGGAAGAGGCACTGGCTATCCACTCTATCTGTTCCTCTTATTATCTTGTACACCTCTACCATGTCTCCTCTCATCCTCCTTCTCTCCAAAGAATAAAGCCCTAGCTCCCTTAATCTCTGATCATAATGCATACTCTCTAAACCAGGCAGCATCCTGGTAAATCTCCTCTGTACCCTTTCCAATGCTTCCACATCCTTCCTATAGTGAGGCGACCTGAACTGGACACAGTACTCCAAGTGTGGCCTAACCAGAGTTTTATAGAGCTGCATCATTACATCGCGACTCTTAAACTCCATCCCTCGATATATGAAAGCTAACACCCCATAAGCTTTCTTAACTACCCTATCCACCTGTGAGGCAACTGTCAGGGATCTGTGGACATGTACCCCGAGATCCCTCTGCTCCTCCACACTACCAAGTATCCTGCCATTTAATGGCAGGAAATGGCAGGATGACTTAGGTGAAACAGGTTAAGTAGCCCCTATCCTAAATGCTTGGGGCTGAAAAGTGTCTTGAATTTTGGATTTTGGAATATATAATAAGACAGCTCAGGATCGTCAACATTTCTGACTCTAAATTTATGTGCCGCTGATAAGCAGTCTATGTCGTACACTTGCTCATTACATAGATGCACTTAACAGTAAAAATTACTCTATGTCATTAATATAATGAAAATATAATATGTGCAGGGTGACAAAAGCAGCACAGCAGCATTGGGAGAAGACCTGAATCAACTGCTGAACAACGGCAGGCTTTCAGTCTCCACCTTTGATGCCATGTTTTGATTAAAAGTTTGCTTTACTTTTACTTTTTTAGGTGTTATGTAAGGTATATAAACAGTCAGCATTGTAGACTTGTTCTGGTGCTAGATTTTCATCAGCAATGCTTTAAATATTTAATGCCATTATGTAAGGTATATACACAATCAGCACTGTGGACTTGCTCTGGTGCTAGATTTTCGTGATCAGCAAATACTTTAAAAATTTAGTGCTGCGCTTTTTAAAAAAAAATTCTTCAGCCAGCCTGATGAATATTCACAACCACCTTCAAATTTCAGTTCAGTGTGATAGATCTTTGCTTGTCTCATGATCCTCACATGTTCACTCTGATGCTGACCATACAAAATCAAGATCTTCATTTTTCACTTTATGCAGTGTTTTCTATTTTTCACTAACTTCTCTTCATTACATATGTGAGGTCACTCCTCAGAACTGTTTGTGGTGTACAGAAACCTACGATTCTTCACTTGACAATGTTCTCAGTGCCTTGTGGAATTTTCCATTTGTGAAGTCTTGTCAGCGCTCAAAAAATTCCGATTTCGGAAGTTTTTGGATTTTGGAATTTCGGATAGGGGTACTCAGCCTGTATAGAGAAATTTGTCAAGGGTACTAAACTGGGTGGAACTGTGAGGAAAGTGCAAAAAAGCATCAAGGGTGACTTGGACTGAGTGAGTAGGCAAAGACATGTGAAGGCAAACATTTCAGTAGGAGAGATAGAAAAGTGGAATATATCTAAATGGTAATAGCTGGGTGAGTGCTGATGATAGGGAGATTTGAGAGCTGCTCTACACAGTTACTGAAAGTAAACACCACGATGCAGCAAGCAGAAGAAAACAAATAGGTTATTGGCCTTAGTCACAAGAGGATTTGTGTACAGGGGCAAACGGGTTTTGTTGCAATTGTAACTTTGGTAAGACCACACAGTATATTCTCTGCAGTTTTGACTTCCTTGCTCAATAAAAACTACATGTGTTGACGTTTTGTGGTTCAGACCCTTCTTCAGGACTGAGCAGGAAGGGGAAAGATATCAGAATGAAAAGGTAGGATTCTGACATCTTCCCCCTTCCTTCTCAGTCCTGAAGAAATGTTTCAGCTCGAAACATCGACTGTATATATTTTACTATCGATGCAGCCTGTCCTTCAGCATCCTGTGTGTATTGTTTTGGATTTCCAGCACCTTCAGGCTTTCTCGCATTTGTGAAATACATATTTTCCTCAGGGGGAGTGCAAAAAATGTTCATAAAATGGATCCTTAGCACGGCAAGTCTGTTGTATGAGAAGAAGTTGGTTTGACTAGGAATGTATTAAGTAAAATGAAAGAGGATCTTATTGAAACTCTGGCAGAGTTAATCACAACTAGATGCAGGAAGAATATTTCCACTGCCTAGTGTATAATAGACTGGGAAGTCACATAGTAGGAGAATTAAAAACTCAGAAAAAAAAAATGTTCACATGGAGTATGGTGAACCCAAACAAACCTTCCTTCCTCTACAATCAATTTTAAATCTATTGATGTTTATTATACTGTATCTAACACTGCTAACTCTTTCCTTGATTCAACACACTTAGATCCTGACCAAACCAGCTTCTGGGGTTTAGATGCTACGACTCTCTGGAATTTGGAAGTTCAATGCGTAATTGAACTAAGGAGCTGGTGGTAGACCTGAGGAGAGCTAAGGTACCGGTGACCCCTGTTTCCATCCAGGGGGTCAGTGTGGACATGGTGGAGGATTACAAATACCTGGGGATACAAATTGACAATAAACTGGACTGGTCAAAGAACACTGAGGCTGTCTACAAGAAGGGTCAGAGCCGTCTCTATTTCCTGAGGAGACTGAGGTCTGTCGGACGATACCGAGGATGTTCTACGAGTCTGTGGTGGCCAGTACTATCATGTTTGTGGTTGTGTGCTGGGGCAGCAGGCTGAGGGTAGCAGACACCAACAGAATCAACAAACTCATTCGTAAGGCCAGTGATGTTGTGGGGATGGAACTGGACTCTCTGACGGTGATGTCTGAAGAGAGGATGCTGTATAAGTTGCATGCCATCTTGGACAATGTCTCCCATCCACTACATAATGTATGGGTGGACACAGGAGTACATTCAGCCAGAGACTCATTCCACCGAGATGCAACACAGAGCGTCATAGGAAGTCACTCCTGCCTGTGGCCATCAAACTTTACAACTCCTCCCTTGGAGGGTCAGACACCTTGAGCCAATAGGCTGGTCCTGGACTTATTTCATAATTTACTGGCATAATTTACACATTACTATTTAACTATTTATAGTTCTATTACTATTTATTATTTATGGTGCAACTGTAACGAAAACCAATTTCCCCCGGAATCAGTAAAGTATGACTATACTATATATAGTATACTAATTGTTAGCTGTACTTTGAATTTTTGTCCAGTGTTTGGTTTAGAGCCCTCTCCTCGTCTCAGTCTTGTATCGTGTCTCGATTTTACTCTCAGATACTCCAAGCACTTGGGTCCTAAAGCATCCACACCTAGGTCTCTCGTCACAGAATTACCTTCAACTATTATCTCAGATCCCTGTCCTCCAATTAATCGACCTTTCTCTTCTTTGCTTACATCATTACACAAACCCAGGAGCGATTGCTTTGAGAGGTTCTTTTCTTCCTCTATCAATCTCTCTTACATTTCTGTCGATGCCTCTGCCAATTATACCGTGGCCCAAAATCACACTTGAATCTTTCTTTCAGCTATTCAACACTCAACTCACTTTGAACTAATAGCTTATGTATTTCTGCCTGGTTCTTTCTGCGTGTTGCTGTAATAATAAGAAACACACCACCAATCTCTAGACCTCTACTTCACAACCTTGCATTGTGTGGGAGTTATGCCTATGAAACATGAACGAATTTTTTAAACTAGCTGAACTCTGTTCCCCTACAAGTACTTTAGGGCACTCTATGAAATATTCTCCCTTCAGTTAACAAATGTCAGCATTTATAAAAAAAAGTAAGTGTAGGGAGAGAGAGAAATAAAGTTAAGTTTTCAAGACAATAATCTTTCAGCAGAACTGGATTTGTTGGTGACAAGCAGATGCAGAAGGAAGAGCAGCATTATTTTAACGTAAAGTCCTGATGAAATTAAGCAAGATTGCCTTTGAGGAAAAACTGAAGTCTGCAGTACCATATGGAGTTTGAAAGAGTGAGAGATGATTTCATTGAAAGGTACGGTTTTGAGAGGACTTGAGGGAGCAGAGGCTACAGGCTGCTTCTACTGACTGCGGAGGCAAGAGCCATGTGATCTAAATTACGATTAGGGATTGATCACCACTAAACCTGATTTACTCTAGATGATTGGAATTTTCTTTCCCATAGGGAGTGCACACAGAGTGAGTTCAATGGAGTCCTTGGTCGATGAAAATCACAAAAAATATATAGTGATCAGATGGGAAAGTGAGGTTAAGGTCAGGATCAGCCATAATCTTATCAAATCAGGGCTGATTTGAGCTGCTCTGTAGCATATGTTTCCTATTTGTTACATCTTTAAAGCTATGGCTGATTAGCAGGAAATAAAGTAGCCGGGTAAAGTAACATGCTGTGAATTTCATAAATGTGGCCCCACGTAAAGGAAATGGATGAAGCCAAGTACAATTTTCAAAGGAATTTATCTGTCTTGAAAGACTGAATGCTGAACCTGCATTATAGGTTGATAATGTTCCTATAAAATAACCTAATTTACGTAATTCTTTCTTGGGTCTTAACACCTAATTACTTATGGGCTCCACTAGGTGGCGAATGATGAACAGTACACCAACTTGCTTCCCCACAAACAGAATTTAAAACACCTTGCAGTTAAAATCTTGCATGCTAATCTTGAATTGACCTTTTTCTTCTAGCATACAATAATGTCATTTTAACTGTAAGATGCATCTTGTAGTTCATAAATAATGAATTAAGTTGCATCTGCCGGCTCAGTACAGCTGAGTGCAATGATAACGAACAGTGCTCTCATTCTAATAAGTGTCTTTTAAAACCGTGTTTCTTGTTTATAGCTACGTCAGAGGAGAAAAATATAAGGCAATGCAGGACTATATTGGGGTTTGGTCATTATGAAGCAAAGGCCAAATCAGTCAGGAGCCCTGTATGGTCAAATGATTCATTAAACACGGGGTTAAATAGTTATACAAAGCAGTGCCGAGAAGAATTAGACAAGAAGATCAAGAGCAAGTCATCATTAAATTACTACTTACATTAAAGTTATTATTATCTTAAATAACCCAACTGGAATAAATCCCCTTACATCCCTTAAAAAGAAAACAAAATTTTCTGTATGCCCAAAGTCCAAAGTACAACATGATAGAAGTACGCAGTGGGTTAGGTGTTGTCTGTGGAGAGAAAATTAAACTTCATATTTCTGATTGATGGTTTTCCATGAATTCTGATTGTAGAGAAAGGTCAACAATTGCAACAGTAAATCCATTTTCCCTTCTCAACAGATGGTGCTTAACCTATATATTTATAGACATTTTTAAAATCCTTTTTTTTGTGGAATCTACAGTGATCCCTTGAGTACCTGCTATTTAGAGCTCTTAATGCAGAAGGCTGGAAGGTCATAGATAAGCTTTACCAGATTTTCTTTGAAAGTTACCATTTATAAATAGTCTTCTACTTGTGTGGGTGGACTACTAATACCCATTTAAAACCATATCTGAAAAGTTAATTGATATGGGATAATAGGTGTAGGATAAGCTATGATCTGGTGGCCATTTACTCTGGTGACCCTTTCTCTAGTAAGTAAAGGAAGTTGGTTAATGACTGCTTTAATGAGTAGTAGCTATCCTTGCCCAAGCACCAGCATTTAAAATGACCATATAGAAATGTAGGCCATTAACAGAAGGTGATTTTCTATTTAAATGCCGGAGAATAGTCCCATTGGCACAGGTGATGTAAGCTGAAACTTAAAATAATTTCACTAATGCATTGCTAGGTATTTGCCCCAATTTTCCTTTTAGTTCTTCCCAGCGGTGTAAAGTGACACATAATGCCCTGGATTTCAAAGATTTAGTTTCAAATCTGGAGAAGGTTAAATTCAGAGTGACCATTCAAGATCAGCTAAATCTTTGCACGTTGGAAAGGGAATTCTGTTGAGGCATTTTGTTTCTCTGCAATAAAAATAAAGCTTGATTTTAAGATGCCTGAAAAACATTTTTCATGCTTGAAGTGATGCAAAGTGAAAGAGATGCAAGCCAGACTTATGAATTAGCACCACTGCTCGCTATTGTAGCACATCAGTTCCTGAAGCCCTGGCACCTTTCCCTGGCTTATAATGACTGAAGTCAAATACTCCTGCAATCACTGAGTCAGCAGGGAAATGGTTGGAAAGATGTGGTATTTGTTGAGAAACAGCTCCAGAAAACCAACCTTACAGAATGCCTACTGATGCCAGTTGAGGCTCCATCCTTGTTCACCTAGAGCCTCCTGCTTTCCTGAATATCCACCTCTTAGTCACTTTGTTGTCCTTGACATGAGATGGGCAGTGGCAATTCATATGTTCAAGGCAATTATTTAGAAATAAATTGGTACAAAAGCCATGAGGGCTGCCTATTCAGTAAGAGGTGAATATCCCCACTGACTACCAAGATTCAGTATACACTGAGGCTGACACCAACATGTTAGTTTGAGAGTTGTCTACTATATCAGATAGTTTGTTTCCTAAGGCTGCTTTAACCAAAGCAACACATACAAAACGCTGGAGGAACTCAGTAGGTAACTCAATAGCAGAAAGTTCTAAAATTAGTCAGCTCCAACTTGGCTACTAGCTTCTGTAGTATCCAACACATCTTCCAGGAACGGTGCCTCAGAAAGGTGGTGTCATTAAGGACCCCCACCACCGAGGACATGCCCTCTTCTCATCAGGAAGGAGGTACAGAAGCCTGAAGGTACACACTCAGTGATGCAGGAACAGCTTCTTCCTCTCTGCCATCTGATTTCTAAGTGGACATTGAACTCATGAATACTAACGCACTACTTTTTTAATTTCTCTTTTTGTACTGCTGACTTTAATTATTAAACATATATATTAAAATAGTATATATATTTATAGAAATTCAGATTTTTTTCTATATTTATCATGTATTGCATTGTACTGTTGCCACGAAGTTAACCCTTTCACGACATATGATGATGATGATGATGATATTAAACCTGATTCTGATTCTTATCTGTTCAGGCATGGCTAGAGAAATTTCTGAGATTATTCCTCTTCCCACACCCACATTATTACTGCCACATTTGAAACTGGATGAGTTGAAAACTTTTCCAACTAAATGTTTGGAGTTGCAAAGGAATTGTCTAGATCCCTGCCACAAACCCTATTACTTAGGCTCCCTCCTCTACCCTGTTCTTAGAGATTGACGTTTTTGACTCCCAAATGAAGTTTGAATTATTTATCCACAATAATTAGTCCATTTTATTTTTCCAGTATTTACCATTTTCTGTTTTTTGTTTAAATCATGCTGGCCCAATTATTTTTATCATAATTATTTAGTCTTATTTGGGAGGTGAGTATCTCTACCAAAGGAGGTGTAAGGCGCTCCCTCCCTCCGCTAGCCTGCAGGTCACCCTTGGGCAAGGTGTAGCACCTGCTTAGCTGCTCATCTCCACCAGATCAGAGTCATGTGAAGCAGGTGGTGGATGATCATTTGAGCAGCTGGTACAGATCATAGGTCCTGGTTTTGCGGCCACTGATCTCAGGTAGACAATCTTCGAAGAGTATTGATAATGGCTGGGGTTACCCATCCTTAAAAGGCACTGCCTAGAAGGCAGCAATGGCAAACCACTACTGCACAAAAATTTGCCAAGACCATGTGATACAACACGGCACATAACGAATGGATGATTTAGACTAGCCTGGTGGGCAAGTCCTGTTTTACCTTTAAAAACTTATTTCACACACCAAGAATCAGAATCAGAATCAGGCTTATTATCACCGGCATGTGTTGTGACATTTGTTAATTTAGCTTCATGTACTGATAAACTACAGCCATTAATCAATCTCAAGTCATCCTATCACTGACATTCTTTTTATCCTACACATTCCTCCTCCACTCTCCCTCCTACTCAAAAACAACTTGTATCTTCTTTCTCTTCTACAATCTAATGAAGGATCATATACCCAAAATGTCAATTGTTTCTCTTTCATTATGTGCTGCCCGACCTGCAATTTTTGGACTAAGGAGCTGGTGGTGGACCTGAGGAGAGCCAAGGTACCGGTGACCCCTGTTTCCATCCAAGGGGGTCAGTGTGGACATGGTGGAGGATTACAAATACCTGGGGATACGAATTGACAATAAACTGGACTGGTCAAAGAACACTGAGGCTGTCTACAAGAAGGGTCAAAGCCGTCTCTATTTCCTGAGGAGACTGAGGTCCTTTAACATCTGCCGGACGATGCTGAGCATGTTCTACGGGTCTGTGGTGGCCAGTGCTATCATGTTTGCTGTTGTGTGCTGGTGCAGTAGGCTGAGGGTAGCAAACACCAACAGAATCAACAAACTCATTCGTAAGGCCAGTGATGTTGTGGGGATAGAACTGGGCTCTCTGACGGTGGTGTCTGAAAAGAGGATGCTGTCCAAGTTGCATGCCATCTTGGACAATGTCTCCCATCCACTACATGATGTACTGGTTGGGTACAGGAGTACATTCAGCCAGAGACTCACTCCTCCGAGATGCAATACTGAGCGTCATAGGAAGTCATTCCTGCCTGTGGCCATCAAACTTTACAACTCCTCCCTTGGAGGATCAGACACCCTAAACCAATAGGCTAGTCCTGAACTTATTTCCATCTGGCGTAATTTACATATTGTTATTTAATTATTAATGGTTTTATATTGCTATATTTATACTCTATTCTTGGTTGGTTCCACTGTAACGAAACCCAATTTCCCTCGGGATCAATAAAGCATGTCTGTCTGTCTGTCTATTGACAATTTGCTCTTGACCTCCCTGTCCAATTCTTCTTAGCATTGCTTTGTATAACCATTTAAATCTGTGTTTCATGATTGAATTGACCATATGGGCTCCTGACTGATGTGGCCTATGCTTCATGACAATCAAATCGCAATATAGTCCTGCATTGGCTTATATTTTTTCCCCACTGATGTGGCTATAAACACAAATCTCGGTTTTAAAAGACACTTATTAGAATTGGAGCACTGTTTGATATTACTGCACTCAGTTGTATTAAATTTTCTGTTTATATTTTTGATATTGAGTATCTCAATTTAAACAAAAAATCATCAATTTCTACTCTGGAACTGGAACTGCTCATTTGTTGTGGAAACAGCATCAATTTCCTTTGTACTCTGTGGAGTTTATTGCAATATATTCTTATCTTGCTACTTACATTCTGCACATCTTGAAGCTGAAACAGTCCAAAACTCTATTATCTGTGTCCTAACTTGTATCCATCCTTTTTCATCATCACCCTAGCTCTTATCGATTTATATGTCTCCTACTTCCAGGCCTTTGGGTCTGAAATTCTCTCCCTAAACCTCTCTGGATGTCTGCCTCACTCTCCTTCTGTAATATACTCCTTAAAACCTACCTTTCAATCAGCCTTTACTCAATAAATTAAAGGCTTGTTGATACGGTAGCGTAAATGGTTAGTGCAACATTTTACAGTACCAGTGACCTGGGTTCAACTCCCGGCCCCGTCTGTAAGGAGTTTGTACATTCTCCTTGTGAATGCGTGGGTTTCCTCCGGGTGCTCTGGTTTCCTTCCATAGTCCAAAGATGTACCGGTTGGTAGGTCAATTGGTAAATGTAAATTGTCCCCGGATTAGGCTAGGGTTAAATATGGAGATTGCCGGGTGGCACGGTTCGAAGGACCAGAAGGGCCTACTTCATGCTGTATCTCAAATAAGCAATCAATCAATCAATCAATCAATAAATAAATAAATGAATAAATGAATGAATGAATGAATGAATAATAAATAAATGAATGAATGAATGAATGAATAAATAAAAAAAACTTACTATTGCCGTGTACAAGATGCCATATTTAGGTTCTAACCTAAAATTCATCACCACAAATGAACTTCTGCTTCAAGTTAATGTTCATCCTTTTTCATGCTGCTTACATATTCTGTAAGTGTAAATAAACTCCCTGCACAGGAGTGGTCAGCAGTTCCACAAGACATAGGAGAAGAATTAGGCCATTCATCCCAGTGAGTCTGTTCCACCGTTCCATCGTCCCTCTCACCCCCTTTCTCCTGCCTTTTCCCCACCAGTGATTTGGTCTGCACGGCGGTCTGTGGCAATGGATTCCACAGATTTGCTACTTTCTGACTAAAGAAATTTCTTATCTCTTTTCTAAATAGATGTCTCTCAATTCTGAGGTTGTTCCCTCTGGTCCTAGACTTCCAGGACTTTAGCCAGAATTATCAATATTTGATAGGCTTCAATGTGACCCCCCCCCCAACAATTCTTCTGAACTCCAAAGAGTTCAACTAAGTTATTCCCCTGTGTGTGACACATCTCCACAAGTATTGTCCCTGCTGTTGTGTAAGTTGCACTGAGCCTTTGAACACTTACCCTGTGACTCGGTATCAGTTTTGTTTGTTAACACAGTAGGCTCAGTTTACAATGATAGTAGTAAAAGCTAGTTTTTGACATCTTGCATTTTTTCAATGTTTTACTGCTAGCTTCAAGGAAACGGAATGTATATTGTAAGTTCTTAGTTGAAGGGCTCAGGAATGTAGATGAAATAATCTCAATTTAAATAAATATTCAAGGTGTGAGGCAGAATGATTTTTTTATACATTACCGTGCAAAAGTCTTAGGCACATATGTATAGCTAGGATACCTAAGACTTGCACAGCAAATTTTTGTTAACGTGGAGCAGAGAGTGAGCTTGTAGATCTGTCAGGAACAAAGGATGTTGGAAATACTGAGGGTGGAGTCCATGGGAGGGGTGTGGGACAGATGGTGAGGAAGGAGTGCCAGGGATGGGGGTGGAGACCCATATCAGAATCAGGTTTATCATCACTCATTTATGTCATGGAATGGTTTTTTTGCAGCAGCAGTATAGTGCAATATATAAAATTACTACAATACTGTGCAAAAGTCTTAGCCACCCTAGTTCTCTCTATCTATGTATTTAATATAGAGATGGGGTAGCTAGAACTTTTGTGCAGTACTGTATATGTACTTACTGTAATTTATAGTTCCTCTTACTATGCAGTGCAATACAATACTGCTGCAAAACAACAAATTTCATGACAGTTATATTAAACCTGATTCTGATTCTGAAATGTCCTTAACATTTCACCTCACTTTCCTGTTCATTTATCATTTGCCATTCACATCAATTAGTACTTCAAGAATCTATGTTCCTCGCCATTCTCTGACTTTTGGTATTATTCAGCTGTTGGCCAATTTAGATAGAAGGCAAACCCCGTGGTGACCAATTTCCTAATGAACGTCTGGATGTTCATACTATGGAATGCAAGTGAGACCGCTTTGTGAATGAGTTATAACTTATACTGCACAACAAATTTTTTCAAAAGTTTTGCTTCCTCAGAATTTTTTTTTTGTTTATGATAGACCGCTTGAAGCTGAACACAAATATAATTTCAGACTGTCGTATAGGAATTTGGAGAAACAATAAGTTATCTTTAATTGAATATAATTTGTTTAATTGCAGAACGATGCTGACACTTACAATAACTCCAACTAAGCTAAAAATGTTTTGTTGATGATTTTCATTTCTACTCAGTGTCTAAGGCTTCTCACTTGTCCAACAATAATTAGCCAGCATTGATGGATTCCAGTTGCCCTGATATCGTTTCTCCATGACTGCAATGTCCTGATGAAACCTTTCACCATGTTCGCCATAGACAGCACCAAGATTTATAGGGAAGAAATCTAAATGGAAATGCAGAAAGTGAACCTTTAGTGACATCTTGCACTTCATGGTTTTGTATGCTTGAAATATGTGGTCAACCAGCTGCATGTAGTTTGGTGTTCTGCAGCTGCCAAGAAAATTTTCAACAACATCTTTGAATGCTTTCCATGCGATTTTCTGCAGTTCTACTAGAAACTCTTTGGCCTGTCTTTGATGAACTGTTTGATTTGTGGATCAACAAAAATGCCCTAATCTTGGCATCAGTTATTTTAACTTGAACTTTCACTGGTCGGCTGGTGGCGCAGTGAGATCAGCACCGGGCTCGAGAACGGAGGTTCTTGAGTTCGATCCAGTGACAGGCCGCCCCCGTGCGCGCTCTCCATCCACGCCGGGTTGATGTCGAGCTCGCAACTTGGCCTCGTAAAATAACACTGCGAAATGTCTGTGTGAGGAGTGACGTCCCACACAGCCTTTCGAACTGTGCCTTGTAAGGCATGAAAATGCCCGACGCTAGCCTCTCAGGTCTGAGTCGACGTCGTCATCATCATCGAATTATTGATTGAAATTACAAAAATTAGCGATCAGAAAAAATGGAATGTGATAGGGAAATCTCATGGGGATTTTCATGATCAGCAGCTCAAAATCTATAAGACACACCCAAAAATATTTGGGAAGCAAAATCTTCGTTGTCTAATATTATTAGGTATCATTCCAAAGCAGGGATTTGATATTTTGAGATAGGGATGAGGGAATGTAATGGGATGTGGTGAAAAGTGAATCTGATTCAACAATCTCATTATAAAGCACCAAACAATTTAACTGGAGGAATGCTTTGGACTGAACATATCAGTGGGAGGAAAGTATTAGTCAGTATTTCACAGGTCAACACACTGCATCTTGACTAAGACAAATTTACAAAGCTCTCCTTGTTTCTCATCAAGTTGAACTTAATGCCTGCAGTCTTCTTCTTCAGCCTTCGTTGGTCATTAAACATAATAACAGTATTCTAAACAATAGATGCACCTATTCCCAATTTAATGAAAGAATCCAAAATTGGAAAGAGACATGCACCAGTGTTCATTGCCAGCGAGGAGGAGATGTTATTTCCAATCTGCATTGACTGTCGTCTCCTGATGAGAAGTCAAGGATCCAGTTGCAGAGAGAGGTCCAGAGGTCCGGGTTTTGAAGCTTGTTGATTGTTACTGACGGGATTATGGTGTTGCACACTGAGCTCTAATCCTTAAACAACAGCCTGACATAGGTAATGCTGTTGTCCATGTGGTCCTAAGTCAGATGGAGAGCCATTGAGATTACATTCACTGTAGACCTGTTAAGGAAGTAGGCTAATTGCGGCAGGTCCAGGCAGGAGTTACCTCTGGCCATGACCAACCTCTCAAAGCACATAATCACAGGAGGTATTAGTGCTACTGGATGATATTCACTGAGGCAACTGACCCTGCTCTTCTTGGGCACTGGTATGATTGTCACTCTTTTGAAGCAGGTGGGAACTTCTAACTGCAGCAGTGAGAGATTCAAGATGCCCTTAAACACTCCAGCCAGTTGATTGGCGCAGGCTTTCAGTGTCCTGCCTGGTACACCGTTGGGGCCAGATGCCTTGTGAGTGTTCTCTCTCTCTCAAAATATGTTCTGAGACAGGGTTGCCAAATGCTGCAGGGATTCGTACAGGTATAGTTTTATTTTTCATTTCAAAATGTGCATAAAAGCTTCATCTCATTAGGGACTGAAGCATCACAACCATTTTTGATGTTAGGTTTTGGCTTGTAGGAAGTAACGGCCTATAAACCCTGCTATGGCTGATGTACATAGGATTTTGCCTCTAACTTCAGTTGGAATTGTTTTTTCACTCTTAAGATAGTCTTCTGTAGGTCATACCTGGACTTCTGGTAGAGTTCTTGATCACCAGTCTTGAACACCATGTATCTCACCCTCAGCAGACTGCAAATCTTCTGGTTCAGGCATGTCAGTATGTGTGTTGTGACCGCTGAATACGATGCTCAACTCCTCCAGTGCCAGCCTAATGCTGACCAGGGAGGGGCGGAACTTACGATTATGGTGGAAAACTTTCATAGCAGATAGAATGCACTTGACCACCCACTGTTCAAGGTTGTTAGAGAAGGTCTTTACAGAACTGCAATGTGTGTGTGCTATAATGAGTTAATCATGAAGCAAACACCACTCCTCTGCCTTTACTTGAAACCAATGATCGGTCCATGCGGTGGATGGTGAAGCTCTCGGGGTGCTAGGAGTGTGCCATGTCTCTATGAAGCAAACTACACAGCAGTTCCTGATGTCCCTCAATGTCTTTCGTTTTATTTTCCAGAGATTACATATTAGCCAGGAGTGTGGTAGGGAGAGGGGCTTCAGGGTCCCACGTTTCACTTTTACCTACAGCTCAGAAAAGCAGCTGCGCTTTTTAAAAAGGAAATTGCACTTGCTGCCTGGTGTCCTGCAGGTTAGAGTCTGCTAATTTTGAGAATCAATAGATTTTTGTAAACATCTTGAAACAATTTTGCTTACTGAAGTACCCATGACTGTGACTGGATTTCAGCTGCGGCAGTCCTCAATTAGATTAGATTAGATTCAACTTTATTGTCATTGTGCCAAGTACAGATACAAATCCAATGAAATGCAATTAGCACCTGACCAGAAGTGCAAAAGAATAGTATTACCAGGAATATTTGACGATTCCCTTTGGAGCTGTACACAAGGAGTCACCACTCACTGTAACACTGAGTTCCTCCAACAGGCTGCTTGTACTCTGTAATAACCTTGTCCACACTTCAATAACATTTTTAGTTAAAGCTGATGTGGACCAAAGTAGTGAACCCCTGCGTACCAGGACGAGGACCTTTGAACAATGCAATTAGGTAAGGTAAGCAGGCCATGAGAGGTCCTGGTCACAAAACCCCTCTGAAAAACTGGTTGGTTACAAAGCCTCACCACTAGTTCTGATGGCTTTCTAAGCCATCAGAATTTTTCGATGTTTCTGAATGTGTAAATAGAAATACATATCTGATCTGGAGCAGGAGCTAAGAACAGACATTTTGCCTCAAAAGCAGGAGAAATCCATCAAATTCCAACTCTATCACTAGGTTCCACATAGAGTATTGTGCTGAAATGTGCTGGGAAATGGCTGATGAGACAAACCAGGAATTTTAAGGCTTGCAAATTTATATTAATATCACAAAATTGACCCTCAGCCATCAGGCTCTTGAACAAAAGGGGATAATGAGAAAATTACAAACACCTTTGTAAGATTAAGCAGACCGAGTCATCTCCTTCATGAGTACTTCCCTTTACCCAGATATGCAAGAGACGCACGGTATTAAACAGTTGTCAGAATTTGTTGAAGGCATCTAAAACGATTTCTTGATAGAAAGCCCTCTGCATCACTCTTTAAGCACATCTTTTATCTTGAAGCATACAAATTGGAGAGTTACTTTGTATTAAAGATCTTAACTGCAAAAGTTATTTGCATTTGTTATGGCGCATCTGTTCAGAAAACAGAAGTGTCTAACATCTGACAGGGTAACTTACTGTTATCTCCTAGAATATGGCTTAAGACATCCCTAACAATTGCTATGGAGTGTTTTAAATACTTAGAGAAGTGACAATTGATCATCTGCCACAATCCAGTTGACATTTAGCATTGGTTTACCACTTTTCACACAAAGGCCTGTATGATACATGGCACTCTACCGATTCCAGTATCATTCACGATAAGTTCTCTAGAAGTCGAGCAGTGGTGAATGCAGACTATAAAATATATTTCACTAATGGGAATACTTACGTATTTCTGGAAGTTTGGTGAAAGAATATTTATAAATCAGCTAATCCTCCTCACTTCAGTTGCTTGTCAAACAATAGACATCTGCTGCTTCTGCTCAGCAGAGGTAGTTTAAACTATGTAAACAGACTCAAAGGGCACAGCACATTTTCAGTGTTTGCTCAATTTACTTCTGTAGTTCTAATAAAACAGCTGTACTTACAGAATATTTAAAAACGTAACAATGGATGTCCTTTCTTTCTTTCTCAACCTTTCTGCACAATTCACAACTGATAACATTTCATTTTCTTTATTGTCAGTCCTAGACTCTATGATCTAAATCTATTTCTCTGTACTCTGCAACAACACAAGATCACACAACAAATTCTGATTTCAAATGTATGCATTACTCATTAATACATATTTTTAAAGATTTGTATTTGTTTTTCTTACCTTAGGATATGGGTACTGTTTTCCTTTTGGATACAGATTACCAGTAAATCGCGGAATTATCATATTAGGCACCAAGGAATCATTGATCATCAGAAACGCCAGACGTTCTCCATTGGGGGACCACCAATGAGTGACATGGGAATGAATCAGCTCTTCTGTAATCAAAGCATTTTCATCAAAATAAAACAATCAATAAAAGCAATCATGAGGCTCCAAACCAATTTACAGCTAACAGGAGCTTATGAGCATTGGTGAGTTCAAATACAAAATAAAATATTTAACACTTAGATACACTATATCTATTGCTTTTGAGGAAAATAATGAAATGGAATGCAAGTTAATAAATATAATTCATAAATGAATTGTACATACTGAAATCAGGCTTATTTCTATTAGAGTTTTTCTCTATGTATGACGAAACAGATATTCTGGAAATGAATAATTTTGATACATCTCACAATTACATTTCGCTACTTACTGCTTTATAGCATATCTGCTTAGCTTTTCAGTGTTCCAGAATGAACAGAATGGTTTGCCCTGGTTCCTGATGGTTCGGCAAATTCGGTATCCTTGAATTTTTTAATCAGCTTCCTATAATCCTTGTAACCATGTATTTACTTATAGATCTATAGATATGTAGATATACACACACACACACACACACACACTGTATATGTGCCTATGACTTTTGCACAGTGCTGTATTTGCTGAATGATTCTTCCTTACAAAAGACTTGGACGGCTTAGGAGACTAGGCAAAGAAGTGGCAGATGGAGTGCAGTGTATGGTCATGCATTTCTGTGGAAGGAATAAAGGTGTAGACAATTTTCTAAACAGGCCAAAAGTTCAGAAATCAGAGGTGCAAAGGGACTTGGGAGCCCTAGTGCAGAATTCCCTACAGGTTAATTTGTAGGTTGAGTCTGTGGGGAGGAAGGCAAATGCATCATCCACATTCATTTTGGGAGGACTAGAATATAAAAACAAGGATGTAATGCTGAGTCTTTATAAGGCACTGGTTAGACCACATTTGGAGTATTGCGAGCAATTTTGGGCCCAATATCTAAGAAAGGATGTTCTGGCATTGGAGATAGTCCAATCTAAATTCACAAGAATGATTCTGGGAACGAAAGGGTTAATGTATGAGGAACATTTGAAGGACCTGGGCCTGTACTTGCTGGAGTTTCGAAGAATCTCATTGAATCCTACTGAATATCGGAATGCCTAGTTAGAGTGGATGTGTAGATGATGTTTCCAATAGTGGGACAGCCTAGAACCAGAACATAGCCTCAAATTACAAGGACATCCCTTGAGAACAGAATTTCTTTATCCGAGGGTGGTGACTCTGTGTAAATCATTGCCACCAATGACAGAATGGTGGAGCAGGCTCAATGGGCTTTCTGCTCCTATATCCCATGGTCTTATAAAGTAGATTAAAAGCAGAATGGCTAAACACAGAAATACAACTGTTCACAGAAGATGATGAGCCCTACAAGGAAACAGAGCAATTGAATGAGCAGGAAATCATTCAATCTGCCAGTGCAATCAGGCTGGGTCTAATCGATCAAATCTTTAATTAAATGCCTTGTACCACTGATGCACAACATTAATCTCCAAGTGTCTCCTTTCCAAGTAAAACACCTTCTCTATTGAGACTACTTGTACAATACCAATGAAAGCCACTATACCCAACAATTTAAATCTTTTTCTAGCTGAAGGAAATATTGGATGTCTTCCAATGTCAGCTAAGTCATCTTTTATTACCAATTACAGTGTACAGTTGAAGTACAGCCTCTTTTTTCACTCAGTACTTCCACTTAGCGTAAGTGGACAATGTATATCTTCTACTTCCAAATTGTGCTGGTAACATTTGTTTCCAGCTTCTGAAGCTCTTGCATTCCTGCAGAAAGTGGATGGTTTCTTCGTGTAGGTGTTTGCAGCAAGATTTTGAGGAGGTCCTTTACTTTCTTGTGATCCATTAAACAGTGTTAAACAACCTGTAGGACAATGGATAGCTGGGACAACACAGGGTGAGAGAGAGAGAGAGAGAGAGAGAGAGAGAGAGAGAGAGACAGAGGCCTCTTTCGATCAGGATCAACCATGAATGCTGTGTTCCAGCTGTCTGGAGATGTAAGTCTGGACAGTACAATATGGAAGAAGGCTGTGCTTGTGTAGCAGGCACCCCTACTCCACACATCTGATGAACCTAAGAAATGGCAGAGACTGATACAGTTTGGTACCAGCAGTGTTGCAGGAGTTTCCAGTCAGCGTTGAGCTCAACACAGGGCTATCTTAGAGAGTGCAGCTCTGGATTATTCCCTTGGAGTTTACTACTGACCCCCAAGAGGAACACAACCTCATCACGGTTTGGAGGCTCACATGCCTCAATGACCTGGAGAGCTATGTTAGCTAGAGTCAGAGTTTTATGCTCTGGCTCTCAATAGGGTCACCCGTGCCAAACAGGTTAAAAGGCAGAAGACGGACTAAGAGTGGTCTACCAGTCCTCTAGGTTCAGGGGTTCAGCTTAGAACTAACAACGCTGACTGGTAAAACACAATTATTATGGAAACAGCAATGAAGAAACCTTCTACATCTGAGTGCAATGGGATTCCTGAGTCTCCAGCCAGGCCTTGCTTGACTGACAGCAGTGAAAACCACAAGGAAGTCTCTGAACACTGCCAGAGATGGAGGACCTTCATTGCTGCCCTAGACACCTGTGGTGCAATGGGCAGTAAGTAAGTAAGTTTACTTCTGAAGCCTTTCCCATGAGTGAGTACAGCAGCAAGGTAGCAGAGATCTGAGATCAGAGTTTTCCTTCTCCTAGCTGAGCTGACAACCCTGGCTGAAACAATTGGTATAAGGTGCGAGTAACCCGTCCTTGCCTCCTCTCCTGTCATTAGAAACAGTTCTGCCAGTCTTCGTAGCTGAGCTGCACATGAAGGCCAGGAGTTGGACTTGGTTTGTCAGAGCCTATTTTTGAGACACAAACCATTGGGAGCAATTAATAGGTAGTGGGAGCTTGTCCCCATTACCACCCCTGAGTGAAACCAAGCTTTGTGACACCAATGCCATTATTTAAATCAGATGACTAAAGGTTTGGATGAGGTGGTATCTGAAATAGGCATCTGTAGCATGGTTTCAAATCCCTGAAATATGACATAGCTTCACAATGCCACAGATCTGTGTGAACTTGGACCATAGCAGAGTAATGAGGTTGATAAAGGTCAGCCTTATTCTACAGTAGTCCGTGCAGACAGGAATGAACTGTAACTTGCAGTCCTTATCTATGCCCTTTCATTCAGTGAGCTTTAAGGTAGCAGAGCCTATGTTGACAACTTTCAGTCATTAGAAGTTTTGGCCCAGCTTGGATGATGGAAAATGTGTTGAAACCCACTCTGTATTTGAACATAAAATATCGGTGTTTTATGTTGGGGTTCAACAAAAAAGATCTTTATCAGCTTGAGTTAATGATGGATTCTCAATGTATTTGAATTATAAGACTAGTCGTAAATTGGGGGACCGCTTCATTGAGCACGTCGGCTCTATCTGTCAAAAGCACAAATTCCCAGTGGCTAAAAATTCTAATTCCTATTCCCATTCCAACGTGTTGGTCCATGGCCTCTTCCTGTGCCAAGATGAGGCCACCCTCAGGGTGAAGAAGCAACACTTTATGTTCCATCTGGGTCGCTGCCAACCTGTAAAAACATTGCCCCTCCCCCTTCTTCTATTCCTCACTCTGCCCCTTTACCTTTTCTTACCTGCCTGTCACCTTCCCCTGGGTTCTATCAGATTTCTTCCTCTCCAACCCTTTACCTTTCCTACCCACCTGCCCTTCACCTACCACCTTCTAGCAATTCTCCTTCCCCTCCCCGCACCTTTTTATTCTGGCATCTTCCCCTTTCCTTTCCAGTCCTGAAGAAGAGTTTCAGCCTGAAACATCGATGGTTTACTCATTTCCCTAGATGCTGCCTGACCTGATGAGCTCCTCCAGCATTTTGTGTGTGGTTCTCTTGATTTCCACCTTCTGCAGACTTGCTCAGGCTTATAATAAATAATGTATTTGAACGCTGTGTTTTCAGGAAAACGATAACCATTTATAAAAATCACAGTAAAAGTCTTCTTCTTCAGACTTTTAATGGTGGTTGGCAGTCCAACTTAAAGGTGCATTACCATCACCAAATGGACTGGAGTGTCGAGTAGAGAGTTGAGAAATAAAACCCCTACTAGTTCTTTATCAAATGAAAACTAAATTACCCCAAAAAGCCCTATAGATTGTCAATAATGAAAGACAATATTGTGAATAAATTAGTCACTTCCAAAACTTAACAGTGTTATGTACCCCTAGGGGTCATATTTTTGATGATGATGATGATGATGATGATGATGATGATGATGATGATGATGATGATGATGATGATGATGATGATGATGATGATGATGATGATGATGAGGATGAGGATGAGGATGAGGATGAGGATGAGGAGGATGAGGATGAGGAGGATGAGGATGAGGATGAGGATGAGGATGAGGATGAGGATGAGGATGAGGAGGAGGAGGAGGAGGAGGAGGAGGAGGAGGAGGAGGAGGAGGAGGAGGAGGAGAGAGTTGTTCAACACAAGCACCTTGGTATTAAGAGAGAGAGAGAGGTGAAGACTGCTTTGAGATGGTGTTATGGTTTCTCTGCAGCATATTTACACTTTTGCAAGGACGCTGCCAGTTTCTGTGTTCTTACAGAGAGAGAAGGCAGGAGCTACTTGATGGACAGCTGGTGAGATAAATAGAAGGTCAGCTGATAAACTCACAGACACATGGTTTTGGACACTGGATGAGCTTTGTTGTGCCCGCAGAAAGGTGGGTTTTCAGAGGATCGATCAGGAGAATCGATCAGTGGCTCTCACAGTGTGGAAAAGGTGTGACCAGTGGGAAGTTATTCGTGTGATCAACCCTCACCTGGGTTGATAGCTCACTCACAGAAGATGGTCTCCTTTTTTGTGGTCACATTCGGTGACTTTAAAAGAAGAGAAGAGGGGAGAGGAAGGTTTGAAACAGAAGAAACCTAGTGACAAAGAGGTTACTGTTTAGACTCTCTCTCTCTCTAAGTAGCCTGTAAGGGTGAGTTTGAGTTCCATTTGAATATGAAGGTGTGACTGCCACATAGTTAATCAACAAGAGTGGGTTCTCTGGTGAGGGGAGTACCTTTGTGAATACCACTTGTGTGTTACCCTTGTTTGGTGTGGTAGTTCACTGAAGAAAAGCACCTCTGTGGCAAATCACTGTTGGAGTTATTTCGTATGTCGTGGAACTGGATAAGTGGCTATCATGTTGTGTGTTTGGGGTTGGTTCCCTTGAAGAGGGTCCCCCTAGTGATAAGCTACAGTTGGTGACAATCCATATGTGGATTCTGTTTGAGTATCCTGTGGGCACCACTTTGGAATGATCCGTAGCTGAATTCGGGTGTGATACCACTTGTGTTGAAAGGATATTCGTTAAAGATCACTGTCGGTGATATTTTGTGTGTGGAGCTGAATAACTTCGGAGATGAAACCTATTACTATTGTTATTTTGTATTGCTGTCATGGAATCTGTGGAATATCGACGTAATTGCCTTCTCTCGACATTTACCCTGGATTATAAATATCTCTCTCCATCACTACTTAGTTCAATACCACGAACTGAACTGAACTTTACTCATCACCATAAGACTGTATCCATTTACCCCTAGGCTTGAAGAAGCTTTGTTTTCATATATTTCCACACTTATATACATATAATCTTTGCTAACCTATTTAATATATCTGAAATTATATTACTGTACTGTACTGCATAGTTACTAACAAATAGTATTATTGAAGAGAAATACCAGACTCCAAAGTGTTCTCTATTTCTGCTGGTTATTTAACCTGTCACGGGGTATGTGACAACAGTTTTTAAATGAAAATTACCAACACTCAAGGATAGTAGTGTAGTCTGCATTTGCTTTCCTTCAACCATGTATGTTTCACATTGTAAAAGAATGTGTTCAACTGTTTCATAATGCTGACAAAACCTACACACCCTAGAGTGATGTTTTCCAACAAGATTTAAGGAATAATTAAAAAGCATAGTATGCTTGATTCTATGTTGAGTCAATATTATTCCTTCACTTCTTATTTTACCCCCTTTTGCCATCAATCCAACAGTTTTATGTATTCTCTAAAGATGTCTCCCCTCATACCCATTATATGTATAACCATATAACAATTACAGCACGGAAACAGGCCATCCGGCCCTTCTAGTCCGTGCCGAACTCTTACTCTATCCTATTCCTACCAACCTGCACTCAGCCCATAACCCTCTATTCCTTTCCTGTCCATATATCTATCCAATTTAACTTCAAGCAACAGCATAGAACCTGCCTCAACCACTTCTGCTGGAAGCTCGTTCCACACAGCTACCACTCTCTGAGTAAATAAGTTCCCCCTCATGTTACCCCTAAACTTTTGTCCTCTAATTCTCAACCCATGTCCTCTTGTTTGAATCTTCCCCACTCTCAATAGAAAAAGTCTAATCACATCAACTCTATCAATCCCCCTCATAATTTTAAACACCTCTATCAAATCCCCCCCTCAACCTTCTATGCTCCAAAGAATAAAGACCTAACTTGTTCAACCTTTCTCTGTAACTTAGGAGATGAAACCCAGGCAACATTTTAGTAAACCTCTTCTGTACTCTCTCAATTTTATTGACATCCTTCCTATAATTCAGTGACCAGAATTGTACACAATACTCCAGATTTGGCCTTACCAATGTCTTATACAAATTCAACATTACATCCCAACTCCTATACTCAATGCTCTGATTAATAAAGGCCAGCAAACCAAAAGCTTTCTTCACCACCCTATCCACATGAGATTCCATCTTCATGGAACTATGCACCATTATTCCTAGATCCCTCTGTTCTTTAATGCCCTACCATTTACCATGTATGTCCTATTTTGATTAGTCCTACCAAAATGTAGCACATCACATTTTTAGCATTAAACTCCATCTGCCATCTTTCAGCCCACTCTTCTAACTATCCTAAATCTCTCTGCAAATTTTGAAAACCTACCTCATCATCCACAACACCACCTCTTTCAGTATCATCTGGATATTTACTAATCCAATTATCCCACAGGTCTTGCCCTAATCCCTTAATTCTTAGCCCCACCCACTCTTTAGCTTCTGATTTGCTTCTGAAGTGGAAGGTCTATATCCACAGCTGAACTTATAACAGCTTTTTTGGCCAAACAATCAGTGCATTCATTCCCCTCAACACCTCTATGTGCAGGAACCTGCAAGAAGAGACATGGAAACCAATAATCTGACTATGAAATAAAGTTTGAAGAGCTTCCAGCAGTAAATCTGACCTACATCTGGAATGACCTGTTTTAAAATTGGTCCAAACCAATAAAGAATCTGAACAAGTTACAACTTTGCAAGGACAAATTTCCTCCACCCACTGTAAAGCCAAAATGATGGTAACCAATTCTGCCGTAATACTGAAAGATAATAAGTAAGAGGAATTACAAATGCAGATCAGCTGCTGTTCCATTCATGTGGGTCCATATTTATGGAAAGAGATAAGTGGCCAACTGGTGAGGTGCAGAAACCACGACAAGAACATAGCTAATAGGAACAGAAACCTACAATTCAGCTCTTTGAACCTACTCCACTAGTTCAAGTTTATTTTCATCTGACTGTACATATATACAAGCAAACTAAACAACATTTCTTCCATACCACAGTGCACCAACATACATCACACACAGCACATAAAACAAAATATTACCACAATGAGTTAATAAAATATGATTCAAACTGCATGTAGTATGAAACACAGGTAAACAGTAAACAGTACAGTAAACAGCTCACTGTCCTAGTGATGAGACCTTGCTGGTGACAGGGTATTCATTAGCCTCACAGCCTGAGGGAAGAAGCTGTTACCCAGCCTGACTGTCCTAGTCCTGATGCTCCTGTACCTCCATCCTGATAGTAGTGGGTCAAAGAGATTGTAGATGGGTAGCAGGGATCCTCAACAATGCTTCAAGCCCTTTGTATACAATGCTCCTGGTAAACGTCAGTAATGGGCAGTGGGGGGGGGGGGGCGGGGACCCAGATGATGCTCGCAGCATTTTTTGCTGTCCTCTGTGGGGTCTTATTCACAGGGAGAAGGCCGGTCAATAGGGCTGAGGGGGAAAAGGATCAGCCATGATTGAATGGTGGAGCAGATGCGATGGGCCTAATTCTGCTCTTATGTCTTACGTCTTATGGTCTTTTGATCTTGTGGTTCGATGCCTTGCAGCTTCTGTCCCACGCAGTGATACAGCCAGAGAGAACACAGCTGGTCAGTATGATAATGGCTCCTAATCCAAATTCAGTCCTGTTCCTACTTTCTCCCCATTTCACTTGATCCCTCCAGTCCTTATGGAAATACCCAGCTCAGTTTCAGTTCAGATTCCGATTCATTTATCACAGGTACATCGAAACAAACAAAGGAAAGCATCGCTCGCAATAATGATCAATACAGTGTAGGGACATGCTGAGGGCAGCCTGCATGTGTCACCATACATTCCAGTGCCAAGAAAGCATGCTCACAATGTTCAGCAGAACAGCAGCAAATCCCTTTCTTCCCTCCCATCCACCAGCCCACCCACTCACGCACAGAGACAGTACTCCAGCCCCAGGAAAGGCTGCCTCTGCACTCTACTGGACTCACAGACATGCAGACATCAGGCCCTCGACTTCCCTAGTGGATTCTCAGACCCCCACACTCAGAGCATTCGCCATCGGGCCTCAAATTCTGGTCTTCCAGAACTCCTCCTTATACCTAAAGGTCTGGTTTCAACTGCTTTCTGTAGTTGAGAACTCCACAGATTCACCACTTCCCCGGGGGGAAATATTCTCCTTATCCTAGTTTTAAATGGCTTTAACCTTTAGGGTAAGTCATTTAAAACTGACATTTCTTAAAAAGAAACTTAGAGAGTTTCTTCAAACATTATGCATAGTACTGTGCAAGGTCTATGCACATATATGTATAGCTGTGATGCCTAAGACTTCTGCACACCATTGTAGTAATTTTATGTATTGTACCGTACCGCTGTCACAAAAAAAAATCAAGACATATGTGAGAGATGATAAACCTGATTCTGATATGGGTCTCTATTGTGGACTGAGAGTGGGAAAGGCGCAGGGAGAGGGGAGGGAGCGGGAAGCACCAGGGAGATATTTTGTAATGATCAATAAATCAATTGTTCGGAATCAAATAAGCTTGCCTGGTGTCTCAGGGCTGGGTGTGTCTGTACCCGTGCAACCCCTGGGCCTGGCACTCTTTCTCTGCAACCCGGTTCACACCCTTCCCACAGCGCTCCCCCCTTGCCATTCCCAACATACTTTGTTCCTGTCACATTTACAAACTCGTTTTCCACCCTTCTACATTGACAAATACAGGACTGGCAAAAATCTTACGTGCTCCAGTTATATATACATACCTAAAACTCTTGCACAGTAATGTAAATTGCCCAATTATGATAGTATATGCCAGTGGGCCTTACATCACTGGTACTGGTAGGAAAGTTACAGAAGAAGATTCTTAGGGGCAGGATTTTTTAACATTTGGACATATTAGGGATAATTAGTATGGTTTTGTGTGGAATGGGTCCTGTCTAACAAATTTGATATGAGATACATAGATTGGGTAAGCAGTCAGAATGTTTTCCCCAGAGTGAAACTGTCAAATACTAGAGGGCATTACTTAAAAGTGAGAAGGGAAAGTTTGAAGAAGAATTGTGAGACAGTTTTTTTGTACGCAGGTGATCGGCATCTGGAGTGTGATGCCACAGGAGGTGGTAGTATCAGATATGTAGGGCGGTCTATGGTTGAGGTTGACCATGGACACTGCATTTCAGCTGTCCACATAATACACAAGCCAGGGCAGTTCAATACAGGGAGCAAGCTGTTGCTCATGTAGCAGGCTGCCCTACTCCACACAGCTGATGAATCCAAAGGAACGGCAGAGACCGATACAGCTTGGCACCAGTGGCATCGCAGGAGTTGCCGGTCAGTATTGAACACAACGTAGGACTGCCTTAGGGACTGCAGCTCCAGATTTTTACTCAAGGTTTACTCTTGAAATCTTCTCCATTATTACTACAAAACAGCAGAGGTTTGAATTCAGTTTTCATTCTCCTAGACGAGATGCCAACAACGGCTGATGAGCCCTATTTGCCTCAGCGACTGTCTTAAGGCACCTGTAACCCACCTTTGCGCCTTCTTCTGTCTGTATGCAATAGTTCTGCTGCGCTTCGTAGTTAAACCACGCATGAAGGCCAAGATCACATGGCACATCATTTAAGAGGCAGTTGAACAGGCAAATAATGGATATGGAGCATGTGCACATAGATTGGATTAGTTCAGACTGATATCATGGTTGGGGCAATCTGTTCCTGTACCCTTCTGTGTTTGATGTCATCTTCAGACTGTAACCCTGGATCTCAACTTTCCAGAAATCTCCTTCATCCATCTAATTTTTCCAAACCTGTTAAAGTTTTGAAGGTTTCTATGAGATTTCCTTTAAATTATCTCAACTCTATAAATATAATCCTAACTGATACTTTATCTCTTCATACACCCGTCCTACCATTCCAGGAATCAGTCTGGTATTTTAAAAAGTGCTTTAAATTAAGCTGAATGTACAGTTAGAAATGCAGATGTATGAAAAATTTTATCCATCCAGTTATGCTCATTCACAATATTCCACTAGAGTAGGGTTTCCCAACTTTTTTTATGCTGTGGAGCTTTAAAGTTAAGCAAAGGGTCCATGGACCCCAGGTTGGGAACTCCTACATTAGAGAATCTATATTTCCTTAGTGCAAGAGTCGCTCTAGCCTGGACCCACAACTTCTCCTCATCAGTCAGGAAGGTACATCAGAGCGTACACGTTCTGAGGAGACTGAGGCATGCGAGTCACCCTGCCCCATTCTAACAACTTTCTACAGGATGAACATCAGGAGTATCCTGTCTGTCTGCATCATCTGTCTGCATCATTGTTTGGTACAGAAACCACAAGGCTGCAGGACCCTACAGAGGACAGTAGAAACCACTGAGAGGATCGTCAGACTTTCCTTGACCCCATTTATCATATTTACTGGGAGTGTGGTACATGAAGGGCCTAAAGCACTATTAAGGATCCCTACCACCCACCCCACAATCTCTTTGACCCACTACCATCAGGAAGGAGGTACAGAAGCATCAGGCTGGTCAAGAGCTTCACCCCAGGCTGTAAGACTAATGAATACCCTGCCACCACTAAAGTCTCGTCACTTGGACATTGAGCTGTTTACTGCTTATCTGTGTTGTGAATTCATACATTTTGAATGATATTTTATTAACTTATTTGTGGTAATATTTTATTTTATGTGCTGTGTGTGATATATGTATTGTGGGTGCACCGTGGTTCAGAGGAACGTTAATACATTTGGTTGTAAATATGGTTAGTCAGATAACAATAAACCTGAAATAGAAGTCACATTTAATCAGCAAAGTTTAATAATATATAAACTCTGATCGTGAATTATTAGGAAGAAAACAGAATTTTAGTTTTATTTTGATCATTTGAGGCTGACAGGGAAATGGATCAGCCTTGATAAACTGGGGGAGAAGACCTGATGGGATAAATGGATTATTTCAGCTCTTATATCTTACGGTTTTTTTAATAGTGTTGAAAGTTTGCATATCTTGCAGAAACCACCCCCTAACTTATTGTAATAAATCATATTTGCAAAGGTAAACCCATCCTTGCAATCTGGATGCTGGTCCTCAGCTGTTCCTGATTTCCATTTAGTGCCTCGCGCTCTCTTAATCTGCCACTGAAGTACAAAACTCATAACTAACCTCGGCAATCACCCTTCCATTAGTTCTTCAACCCAATCGCTACAAATGCTTGAACCCAATGAATAAGCTGTAGACTGTGGCATTCTGAGAATACAGACTTAATTAAATAGTTTTTAACATCATTGTCGGTTAGCCCTGTATTTCAATAAAAATTACATTTTTCTGAAGCAAAATGCTTTTAGATCATATGGTTTATTAGAAGAGCTCTAACTGTCCAACTGTGATAGGTTCTGAGTGGAAACAATCTTTAACCATATGTAAATAACAGGAATTCTGCAGATGCTGGAAATTCAAGCAACACACATCAAAGTTGCTGGTGAACGCAGCAGGCCAGGCAGCATCTGTAGGAAGAGGTGCAGTCGACGTTTCAGGCCGAAACCCTTTGTCAGGACTAACTGAAGGAAGAGTTAGTAAGGGATTTGAAAGTTGGAGGGGGAGGGGGAGATTGAAAATGATAGGAGAAGACAGGAGGGGGAGGGATGGAGCCAAGAGCTGGACAGGTGATAGGCAAAAGGGATACGAGAGGATCATGGGACAGGAGGTCCGGGAAGAAAGACAAGGAGGGGGAGGCGGGACCCAGAGGATGGGCAAGGGGTATATTCAGAGGGACAGAGGGAGAAAAAGGAGAGTGAGAGAAAGAATGTGTGTATAAAGATTAGTAACAGATGGGGTACGAGGTGGAGGTGGGGCCTTAGCGGAAGTTAGAGAAGTCGATGTTCATGCCATCAGGTTGGAGGCAACCCAGACGGAATATAAGGTGTTGTTCCTCCAACCTGAGTGTGGCTTCATCTTTACAGTAGAGGAGGCCGTGGATAGACATGTCAGAATGGGAATGGGATGTGGAATTAAAATGTGTGGCCACTGGGAGATCCTGCTTTCTCTGGCGGACAGAGCGTAGATGTTCAGCAAAGCGGTCTCCTAGTCTGCGTCGGGTCTCGCCAATATATAAAAGGCCACATCGGGAGCACCGGACGGACACCGTATATCACCCCAGTCGACTCACAGGTGAAGTGTTGCCTCACCTGGAAGGACTGTTTAACCATATGTAGAGTTTTTTCATCCTTACGATAATATTTCTGCCAGATCAGTGAGTCATACTTGATCGCCAGTTAATTCTGTTTCATAATATGAATTTCACTTCATCAGTACACATAATCAGCTGCATTTGACCTGCAATATTGTTCGTTCAGTATGTGCCGTGTCGTATGACGGCGATTATGGTCTTTAACCATGATTGTCCTTGGAAAATTCTTCTACAAAAGTGGTTTACCATTGTCTTCTCCTGGGCACGGTCTTTACAAGACAGGTGACCCCAGCCATTATCAATACTCTACAGAGCTTGTCTGCCTGGCGTCAGTGGTCGCATAACAGGACGTGATTTTCACCAGCTGCTCATACGACCATCCACCACCTGCTCCCATAGCTTCATGTGACCCTGATCCGGGTCTAAGCAGGTGCTACACCTTGCCTAAGGGTGCCCAGCATGTTAGTGGAGGGAAGGAGCGCCTTGCACCTCCTTTGGTAGAGATGTATCTCTACCCGCCAACTAAGGCTTACAATATACCTTCCCATAATCTGTTAACATAGTATTTGCATAGTTTTGTCTCATTCATGTTTCTGGCTGAGGCATCGTTAAGTCATCCATCATTTTTGTCCATGATAAATATTTTATATCCAATATCTTCAGCTCCTTCATCACTGTCTTTTTAACCTGCAAGCTTAGGACCCTGTGGAAACCTTGTGGTGTAATCCTATTATTACCAACACCCCTTCATGGATGAGAGTCAGAAAAATAAATATGGCTGTCACAGAGAGCTGAGCATATCATAGCTGTTTTATCACCAATGTTGTTTATACTCAGTGATTAGATGCAGTGAACGGTGTCATTGTGATAATTATTCTTTCAACTACGTCGCATTGCAGCATAATATTTAAAGCAATAGCAGCCTGGCAGCAATCAGTATGCCTGTCAGACTGGAGACAAGCTGCCAGCTGTGAATCATTGTGACGTTTCAGATTCCACTTTGTGGCTCCGTGAGTGAATCTGCAGGGTTTAGCCCATAAACAGTGCATTTCAAATTCAATAAAACTGAAAGGTTTTTTTTTAATTTAAGACATTAAAAAGTGAGCTGTTAAAGTGTGCAGCTTAAAACCGGAGCAACTCACTCACCGGTCTGGATCTCACAAAGAATACCACATACCGTTTCACAGTCGCCTGGAAGGGCGGGGTTTGCCCTTTTTGCTTAACGTGCTCGAGTGAAGAGATGAGTTCTGTTTACACTTTACTGCATTGATTTAAGAGTTAAGTGAAATAATACCTAAAAGCACTATCCTTTTTTTGAAAGAACCTTGTTAAAATCATCAGACCATGAGAGTGGGGAGCAGAATTAGGTCTCTTGGCCCATTGAGTCTGCTCCACCGTTCCATCTTGGCTGATCTACTATTCCTCTCAACCCATTCTCCTGTCCTCTCCCCGTAAACTTTGACACCCTATCAACTTCCACTATAAATATATGTACCCAATGACTTCACCTCCACAGTTATCTGTGGAAATGAATTCCACAGATTCAAAACCCTCTGGCTAAAGATTCCTCTTCATCTCTGTTCAGAACAGATGTCCATCTAGCCTAAAGCTGTGCAATCTGGTCCTAGCCACCTCCACTATAGGAAGCCTCCTCTCCACATCCACATCTAGGCCTTTCAATATTCAATAGATTTCAAACAACAGGAATTCTGCAGATGCTGGAAATTCAAGCAACACACGTCAAAGTTGCTGGTGAACGCAGCAGGCCAGGCAGCATCTGTAGGAAGAGGTGCAGTCGATGTTTCAGGCCGAGACCCTTCGTCAGGACTAACTGAAGGAAGAGTGAGTAAGGGATTTGAAAGTTGGAGGGGGAGGGGGAGATCCAAAATGATAGGAGAAGACAGGAGGGGGAGGGATAGAGCCAAGAGCTGGACAGGTGATAGGCAAAAGGGGATACGAGAGGATCATGGGACAGGAGGTCCGGGAAGAAAGACAAGGCGGGGGGGGGGACCCAGAGGATGGGCAAGAGGTATATTCAGAGGGACAGAGGGAGAAAAAAGAGAGTGAGAGAAAGAATGTGTGCATAAAAATGAGTAACAGATGGGGTATGAGGGGGAGGTGGGGCCTTAGCGGAAGTTAGAGAAGTCGACGTTCATGCCATCAGGTTGGAGGCTACCCAGACGGAATATAAGGTGTTGTTCCTCCAACCTGAGTGTGGCTTCATCTTTACAGTAGAGGAGGCCGTGGATGGACATGTCAGAATGGGAATGGGATGTGGAATTAAAATGTATGGCCACTGGGAGATCCTGCTTTCTCTGGTGGACAGAGCGTAGATGTTCAGCAAAGCGGTCTCCCAGTCTGCATCGGGTCTCACCAATACATAAAAGGCCACATCGGGAGCACCAGACACAGTATATCACCCCAGTCGACTCACAGGTGAAGTGTTGCATCACCTGGAAGGACTGTGTGGGGCCCTGAATGGTGGTAAGGGAGGAAGTGTAAGGGCATGTGTAGCACTTGTTCCGCTTACACGGATAAGTGCCAGGAGGGAGATCAGTGGGGAGGGATGGGGGGGACGAATGGACAAGGGAGTTGTGTAGGCAGCGATCCCTGCGGAATGCAGAGAGAGGGGGGGAGGGAAAGATGTGCTTAGTGGTGGGATCCCGTTGGAGGTGGCGGAAGTTACGGAGAATAATATGTTGGACCCGGAGGCTGGTGGGGTGGTAGGTGAGGACCAGGGGAACCCTATTCCTAGTGGGGTGGCGAGAGGATGGAGTGAGAGCAGATGTACGTGAAATGGGAGAGATGCGTTTAAGAGCACAGTTGATAGTGGAGGAAGGGAAGCCCCTTTCTTTAAAAAAGGAAGACATCTCCCTTGTCCTAGAATGAAAAGCCTCATCCTGAGAGCAGATGCGGTGGAGACGGAGGAATTGCGAGAAGGGGATGGCGTTTTTGCAAGAGACAGGGTGAGAAGAGGAATAGTCCAGATAGCTGTGAGAGTCAGTAGGCTTATAGTAGACATCAGTGGATAAGCTGTCTCCAGAGACAGAGACAGAAAGATCTAGAAAGGGGAGGGAGGTGTCGGAAATGGACCAGGTAAACTTGAGGGCAGGGTGAAAGTTGGAGGCAAAGTTAATAAAGTCAACGAGTTCTGCATGCGTGCAGGAAGCAGCGCCAATGCAGTCATCGATGTAGCGAAGGAAAAGTGGGGGACAGATACCAGAATAGGCACGGAACATAGATTGTTCCACAAAGCCAACAAAAAGGCAGGCAGAGCTAGGACCCATACGGGTGCCCATAGCTACACCTTTAGTTTGGAGGAAGTGGGAGGAGCCAAAGGAGAAATTATTAAGAGTAAGGACTAATTCCGCTAGACGGAGCAGAGTGGTGGTAGAGGGGAACTGATGAGGTCTGGAATCCAAAAAGAAGCGTAGAGCTTTAAGACCTTCCTGATGGGGGATGGAAGTATATAAGGACTGGACATCCATGGTGAAAATAAAGCGGTGGGGGCCAGGGAACTTAAAATCATCGAAAAGTTTAAGAGCGTGAGAAGTGTCACGAACGTAGGTCGGAAGGGATTGAACAAGGGGTGATAAAACAGTGTCCAGGTATGCAGAAAATATTACAATTTTCTAGTCCTCTGGAACTATGCCAGAGTCCAATGATTTTTGAAAGATCATTAGTAATACTTCCACAATCTGCATGCCATTTCTCTGTTCCACATTACTACCCCGTTAGTGTCATTTTCTGCAGTCCTATATCTGCTCTTGCCTCCATTTTGCTCTCTCTATATTTTATATATATATCTGAAAAAAAATTTGGTAATCTCATTGATATTATTAGCTAGCTTAACTCAATATTTCATTTTTTCTCTCGTTATGTTTTATTTAGTTGCCTTCTGCTGGTTTTAAAAGCTTCTCAATCCTCTAACTTCCCACTAATTTTTGTTATGTTATATGCCCTCTCTTTTGCTTTTATGCTGTCTTTGGCTGCCGTTGTCAGCTTCAGTTGTTCCAACCTCCCTTTAGGATACTCCTTCATCTTTGGGATGTACCTAATCTAATCTGCACCATCTGATTTGCCCCCAGAAGCTTCAGCCATTGCTGTTTTGCTGTCATCCCAGCTGGTGTACCCTTCCAATCAACTTCTGTCAGCTCCTTTCTTGAACTTCTGTAATTCCCTTTACTCCACTGTAATATTGATGCATCTGACTTTATCTTCTCCCTCTCAAACTGCAAGGTGAATTCTATCATATTATGATCACTTGCCCATAAGCATTCCATTATTTGTTTAGGTTATACAGAAATGTGCAGAAGTTTGAAGCACATGTATATAGCTAGGATACCGAAGATTTTTGCATGGTACTGTAGCAGGTAACAGAAATAACTGAATTTTCAGCAAGGCTACATTGTACTGGCCCTCCAATATGTCCCAGGAAGCTGAGGGCCTGTTCAGTTTAATCCTGTTTATGTTGCATTGTACCTTCCTTAGATCTTGACCAAGGATAATTCATTTCAAAATTCAGGTTGATTTTTGTGAACCTTTTACTTTTATATATAATATTGGTAAAATTGTCCACTATAGGTGAAGAAACCATTTTAATTCCTATCCCCACTCCCATTCTGACGTGTTGGTCCATGGCTTCCTCTTCTGCCATGGTGAGTTCACTCTCAGGCTAGAGGAGCAACAACTTATATTCTGTTCAGATATCCTCCAGCCTGATATCATGAATATTGATTTCTCCAATTTCAGTTAATTTTTCCCCCTTCCCTCTTCTTCAAATCCCCAGTTTGGCCTCTTACCTCTTCTCCTGACCTGCCTACCACTTCCCCCGGTTCGCCACCTCCTTCCCTTTCTCCCGTGGTGCACTCTCCTCTCCTATCAGATTCCTTCATCTGCAGCCCTTTACCTTTTCCACCTATCACCTCCAGAGCTTCTTATTTCATCCCCTCCCCCAACCACCTGGCTTCATCTATCACCTAAGCTTGTCTTCCTTGCCCTCCCTCCACTTTCTTATTCTGAAATCTTCCCCCTTCCTTTCCAGTCCTGAAGGAGGATCTCGGTCCAAAATGTTAACTGTTTATTAATTGCCTGCCGATTTCCTCCAGAATTTTGTATGAGTTGCTCTGGATTTCTAACATCTGCAGAATCCTTCAGGTGAACAGATTTCCTCTCCCCCCACTCCTTCTATTCCCCACTCTGACCTTTCACTTCTTCTCACCTGCCTATTACTTGCCCCTGGGTCTCCTTCTCCTTCCATTTCTCCTTTTGTCCAACCACCTCTCCTATCAGATTCTTTCTTCTCCAACTCTTGTCCGTTCCTAACCAAGTGGTTTCACCTATTACCTTCCAGCTAGCCTCTTCCTCCTCCCTCTACCTTTTCATTCTGGTATCTTCTCCTCCCTTCTCAGTCCTGAAGAAGGGTCTTGGTCCGAAACGTTGACTGTTTACTCTTTTCCATAGACGTTGCCTGGCCTGCTGAGTTCATCAGGGTGTGTTGCTTTGGATTTCCAGCATCCGCAGACTCTCTCGTGTTTGTAATCTGTATGATCTCTTGTGTTTATGAAGCAAATGTTGTTGTGGCATTGAAATGAACATTCACATGCACAATGGTGTTTTAATGGTTGCAGATCCCCATGACTTTCTGGAACAACAGCTCAATGTATTTATTATTAAAGTTTCAGAAGGACTAGGAGCATCCTTCATCTGAAAATGTCAACAATTATTTTCTCCTCTTGTGGAAGGCTTGGGATGTACTTCTCACTGTTGACATTTAAAACTGAAGGATAACTAATCTACAGAGACATCCCAATTTACCAATCAAAAAATTCCACAATATTGCAAGTTTCACATCACCAAACAGCAGGGATGCTGTTATGATGTCTCTTGGGCACTATTGCTTTTACAGTTCAAATTTTAAAATTCGAAGTACACTTATTATCAAAGTATGTAAACTATATACAATTTTGACATTTATCTTCTTACAGGCAGTTTAATGTTTCTGACTGGTTTGGATAAGCAATCCAGGGCTAGGGTTTAATAGTGGTGTTTGAATGGAGAATTCTGAGGTTCAATCTAATTTCTTTGCCATTCCTCCATTGTTCTTCATTGGTGTGAAGTGGGTACAAAAAGGCATTTCCTGAGGTTAATAGCTCACTGTAAACTTCAATCACACAGTCAGTTATAAATGTAAAGATTGGAAACTGTTGGTAGTTCAGGCAGCATCTGAAACATTATCAGTGTTTCTCTCTACACAGATAACATCACACCTCCACCAATTAACCCATCACAACCACCACTACATTCAAAACAACCTCTCCTCTCCACAGCCTCTCAGCAACTAATGAGTATCTGATCATAAGAGTCACCTCTTTACAGGTACTCCTGCACCTGTGTACACGCAAACACACTAATCATCTGTCTATGAACACACACTTAAGATGTTACTTGTATATTGTGCTTTATAGGATGGCTTTTATACTTACATTTATTGTGATCTTTTTATTGTGGTCTTTATGCTTATTTTGTTTATTTTTAAGCTGTATCAGATCCGGAGTAACAATCATTTTGTTCTTCTTAACACTTGTGTACTGAATAAATTTGCACTCTCAAATTTCTACAGCTATACCATGGAAAGCATTTGAACTGTCTGCATTACTATTTGGTTTCTGGCAGGGAGGGTGGGGTGCAAGGCTACTGCACAAGATAAAAATAAGCTAGAGAGAGTTGTAAACTTGGCCAGCTCCATCATGGACACTAGCCCTCGTAGTGTCCAGGGCATCTTCAAGGAGCGATGCCTCAAAAAGGTGGCATCCATCATTAAGGACCCCCACCACCCAAGTCGTGCTTTGTTCTCATTACTACCATCAGAGAGGAGGTACAGGAATGAGCTTGGGATTGCTCTCAGTTGAATGCATTCAAAGGTTCGTGGGCAGACCTCAATGAATATTCCAAAAAGGATTAGCAAAGAGGTTAGAGAGTATTTGTTACAGAGAGTGCAATGAAGATTCACCAGACTGATCCCTGGAGTGGTGGGGTCATCATTTGAAGAAAGATCAAATGTGATAACCCTTTCATTTAGAGAATCGAGGACTGAGAGGTGAACACATTGAAATGCACTGGTACAGCCGTTCCGATCTATTCTTTTACTTTCTTCTTCTTACTTTTTAATTTACGTTATTTTTTGATTTTTTTTCTCACGGTAACACGTCGAAGCTGCACCCTCTCTAATATGCAGGTACAGAGAGTTTTATTTGGATTTTCTTTAGCACTGGAAATTGTTACATCCCGACACGCAGGACAGAAGCAAGGTCGCATTGTGTATTCCAAGGACCAGCAAATTCCGGCCGGCTTAGTGAACAGAGCGGTGGACACCCCTGCTGAAATCCGGAGGAAAACACACAGAGGGGGATCACAAAGCCGAGGAAAGAGGACCGGGCCGAGACAACAGAGACTTTTGGAGAAGAGGAGTTTTGTGGGTAATACCGTTCCGCCTGACCGGAAGTGCACCGAGAGCGGTAAGCGGCGTGAATGAGTGGGGTGCTTACTGTTCTGGCTAACAATGGATGGTGCAATCCGGGGTATATTATGATCGAGGAACGCGTTTGTAGACTGGATATTGAACTTTTCACTGTTGGACTTCGGCCACATTCCACCGTGATACAACACTTGGCGGCACGGGAGGTCATCCCTGCCTGTGGCCATCGAACGTGCAGCTCCTCCCGTGGAGGGTCAGACACCCTGAGCCAATAGACTGGTCCTGGACTTATTTTCCATCTGGCACAGTTTTGCATTTTGTTGTTTGATTGTTGGGGTTTTTGTATTGCTATATTTATGCTCTATTCTTGGTTGGTGCGGCTGTAACAAAACCAAATTTCCCTCGGGATTAATAAAGTATATCTATCTATTACCGGTTGAACCAGGGATGCCGGTCTCTGAAAAAGGGAGTGAACTGTCCAGGACTGAGATGAGGGGAAATGTCTCCACTCCGAGGGTAGTGAATGTTTGGAAATCCCCACCACAGAGGGCGGTGAAGACTCGGTGATCATCCTCACATAAAACGGAGGCTGGCAGATGAGTGGAGACTGAAAGGATCGAGGAAATGAGGATCGGGCTGAAACATGTGGCTGAGATGGGAGAGAACCTGTCATCTTGTTGATGGTTAGAGGGGCTGAAGGGCCACCTGCTGTTGTTTCTCACTTGATGTTTCGGTGTTCCTGTCCAGTGAGTCTGGAGGAATGTGAATAGAAATTAGAACAGGGGTCCCCAACTTTCTTGCACCCCGGACCGGTTTATTATTGACAATATTCTTGCGGACCGGCTGACCCAAGGGACGGTGGGGGGGGGGGGGTGGGTAGTGTTGTCAATAGACAAGAGTGGCAGTCAAATACGTTGTGTTTACCCCAAGAAAGACTACCATGACCGTGACGCCTTGCGCAGGCACCTGTGTGCGCATCCGTGTACGTGCCGATTTTTTTCTACAAATCATTTTTGGTGATTCTGTTCGGAGTGGTGTTAGTCACGACCGGAATATAGGTGATAAGTGCTAATACGCTCAATTTCATTTCTAAAAGGGTTTATCTAACGAATTTAATATTAAACACACAGCACATATTTTCCTCGCATGAATATAGTGATAAGTCAATTATCAGGGGAGGACAGGGGAGCTTGAAGTAAGTATTGAATGAACTTCCAGTAGAATTGGTAGAGGCAGGTTCGATATTATCATTTAAAGTAAAATTGGATTTCTATATGGACAGGAAAGGAATGGAGGGTTATGGGCCGAGTGCAGGTCGGTGGGACTGGGTGAGAGTAAGCGTTTGGCACGGACTAGAAGGGCCGAGATGGCCTGTTTCCGTGCTGTAATTGTTATATGGTTATATATGGTTATGACTGACTTCCTAAGGATGTGCATAGAGGAGTAAGCACCCACAAAAATATACTGAGTCTTCCCCAGCTAGAAACTCTGGATGAATCAGGAGAGTTGTAATCTGCTGAGGGCTAAACCTGTGGTGTTAGGGGCTGTGACACAGGGAGATAAAAGAGAACCAGCCATGACCTCTGGAAGACAACCGTGAGTGCTAAAGAGACAACTTCAGATTAAATTGGAATCATGAACAGATGTCTGACCGCTGTAGCAGGATTTGCACAAAATAACTTCCTACACGGTTTAGATCAGGGGACATGGGAGGCAATGTCCCATTATTCCTGGATGGGTGCAATGACTTTCAAAGGGAGGACTATGACCCTCATGAGCCCCCACATCTCTGGACAAAACAGTAACCTCAGCCTCTGAGGGTGATGTCCGGGCATCTGTCAAGAGGATGAATCCATGAATTTGTCTTGTTCAGTACTGGCTGAGCACTGAATATCTGTGCAGACCTATCAGCTGGAGATTTTATGGGCATGTTCAACCTCTGCATCTCTGTTTGCAACTGGATCCTCAACTTCCACAGCCAATGAACTTTGATGACAACAATTCCTCACCAACCATCAACACACATGCACCTTAAAACTGCTTGTTTAGTCCTCTGCTCTTCTCCCTTTACACACATGACTGTATGTCTAAATATAGCTTCAATGCTATTTTACAAATTTTCTAATGACACTACATCTGTTGGATGAATCACAGATGGTGATGTTTCAGCATACAGGAACAAGATAGATCAGCTGGTTTGGTGGGTGCGCAACACCACCAATACCACCAGGTTCAAGAACAGCTACGTCCCTTCAACCATTTCGTTCCTGAACAAATCTGCACAACCCTAATTAGCATCACAGATTAGCAACACTCTTTTCAGAAAGTCTTTGACAAAGTTCAGCTCAAAATATGTAATTAGTTATAAAACCGTGGAGGTATCCAAATGTTATCCTAATATAACAATCCCCTACAAAGGAATATTACTAAAGAGGTAGTGCTGAGCAAATTTGGAGCCCTAAATATGGACAAGTCCCCTGGTCCTGATGGTTCTGAAAGGAATGGCAGAAGTTACAGTAAAGGCTTTGGTGATGATTTACCAAAATTCTCTGGACTATGGGCAAGTCCTGGCGGACTGGAAGATGGCGAATGTCACGCCACTGTTCAAAAAAAGATGTACGCAAAAGGCAGGAAATGATAGGTCAGTTAGTTTAACACCTGTAGTTGAGAAAACGCTGGAAGCTATCATTAAAAGGAAAATAGCGAGGCATCTGGAAAGAAATGGATCCATCAGGCAGACATGGCATGGATCCAGTAAAGGCAGGTCCTGTTTGTCAAACTTACTGGATCTCTTTGAGGATATAACAAGTGCAGTAGATAGAGGGGAACAGATGGACATTATTTACTTGGATTTCCAGAAGGTGTTCGATAAGGTCCAACATAAAAGACTTACCCATAAGATAAGGATGCAGAGAATTGGGGGTGATGTATTAGCATGGATAGTCAGGATACATGGGTGTTACTCTGGTTGGCAATCAGTGGTGAATAGTGTGCCACAGGGGTTGGTGCTGGGCCCGCAAATGTTCACGATATACAGTACATTAACGATCTGGAAGAGGGGACTGAGTGTAGTGTATCTAAATTTGCTGATGACAGTAAAATGAGTGGAAAAGCAAATTGTGAAGAAGGTATGGAGTGTCTGCAGAGAGAAATAGGTAGGTTAAGTGAGTGGGCAAAGGTCTGGCAGATGGAGTACAATGTTGGTAAATGTGAGGTCATCCACTTTAGAAGGAGAAATGAAAGAGCAGATTATTATTTAAATGGTAAAAAATTGCAGCGTGCTGCTGTGCAGAGGGACTTGGGAGTGCTTATGCATGAATCACAAAATGTTGTTTTGCAGGTGCAGCAGGTTATCAAGAAGGCAAATGAAATGTTGGCCGTCATTGCTAGAGAGATTGAATTTAAGAGCAGGGAGGTTTTGCTGTAACTGCATATGGTACTGGTGAGGCTGCACCTGGAGTACTGCATGCAGTTCTACTCTCCATACTTGGATGTACTGGCTTTGGAGGTGGTGCAGAGGAGTTACAGGCTGATTCCAGAGATGAGGGGTTAGACTATGAGGAGAGATGGAGTCATCTCAATCCCCAGGGCCAGATGGTCTGCATCCCAGAGTGCTTAAGGAAGTAGCTCAAGAAATAGTGGATGTATTAGTGATAATTTTTCAAAACTCGTTAGATTCTGGACTAGTTCCTGAGGATTGGAGGGTGGCTAATGTAACTCCACTTTTTAAAAAAGGAGGGAGAGAGAAACCGGGGAATTATAGACCGGTTAGCCTAACGTCGATGGTGGGGAAACTGCTGGAGTCAGTTATCAAGGATGTGATAACAGCACATTTGGAAAGCGGTGAAATGATCGGACAAAGTCAGCATGGATTTGTGAAAGGAAAATCATGTCTGACGAATCTCATAGAATTTTTTGAGGATGTAACTAGTAGAGTGGATAGGGGAGAACCAGTGGATGTGGTATATTTGGATTTTCAAAAGGCTTTTGACAGGGTCCCACACAGGATATTAGTGTGCAAACTTAAAGCACACAGTATTGGGGGTAAGGTATTGATGTGGATAGAGAATTGGTTGGCAGACAGGAAGGAAAGAGTGGGAATAAACGGGACCTTTTCAGAATGGCAGGCGGTGACTAGTGGGGTACCGCAAGGCTCAGTGCTGGGACCCCAGTTGTTTACAATATATATTAATGACTTAGATGAGGGAATTAAATGCAGCATCTCCAAGTTTGCGGATGACATGAAGCTGGGCGGCAGTGTTAGCTGTGAGGAGGATGCTAAGAGGATGCAGGGTGACTTGGAGAGGTTAGGTGAGTGGGCAAATTCATGGCAGATGCAATTTAATGTGGATAAATGTGAAGTTGTCCACTTTGGTGGCAAAAACAGGAAAACAGATTATTACCTGAATGGTGGCCGATTAGGAAAAGGGGAGGTGCAACGAGACCTGGGTGTCATTATACACCAGTCATTGAAAGTGGGCATGCAGGTACAGCAGGCGGTGAAAAAGGCAAATGGTATGCTGGTATTCATAGCAAGAAGATTTGAGTACAGGAGCAGGAAGGTACTACTGCAGTTGTACAAGGCCTTGGTGAGACCACACCTGGAATATTGTGTGCAGCTTTGGTCCCCTAATCTGAGGTAAGACATCACTGCCATAGAGGGAGTACAAAGAAGGTTCGTCAGATTGATTCCTGGGATGGCAGGACTTTCATATAATGAAAGACTAGATCAACTAGGCTTATACTCATTGGAATTTAGAAGATTTGAGGGGAGATCTTATTGAAACGTATAAAATCCTAAAGGGATTGGATAGGCTAGATGCAGGAAGATTGTTCCCGATGTTGGGGAAGTCCAGAAAGAGGGGTCACAGGTTGATGATAAAAGGGAAGCCTTTTAGGAACGAGATGAGGAAAAACTTCTTCACACAGAAAGTGGTGAATCTGTGGAATTCTCTGCCACAGGAAACAATTGAGGCCAGTTCATTGGCTATATTTAAGAGGGAGTTAGATATGGCCCTTGTGGCTACGGGGATCAGGGGGTATGGAGGGAAGGCTGGGGCGGGGTTCTGAGTTGGATGATCAGCCATGATCATAATAAATGGCGGTGCAGGCTCGAAGGGCTGAATGGCCTACTCCTGCACCTATCTTCTATGTTCCCATGTTTCTATCTGGGGCTGTACTCGCTGGAATTCAGAAGAATGAAAGGAGATCTTATGAATACATATAAAATTATGAAAGGGATAGATAAGGTAGAGGCAGGAAAGTTGTTTCAACTGGTGGGTGAGGCTAGAACTAGGGGACATGGCCTCAAGATTCGGGGGAGTAGATGTAGGACGGAGATGAGGACAAACTGCTTTTCCCAGAGAGTGGTGAATCTGTGGAATTCTCTGCCAATGAAGCAGTGGAGGCTACCTCAGTAAATATATTTAAGACAAGGTTGGATAGATTTTTGCATAGTAGGGGAATTACAGGTTATGTGGTAAAGGCAGGTAGGTGAAGATGAGTCCATGGCCAGATCAGCCATGATTTTATTGGATGGCAGAGCAGGCTCGACTGACCAGATGGTCTACTCCTGCTCCTATTTCTTATGATTCAAAGTATATTTATTATCAAAATATGTATGCAGTATACAACTGTGAGATTCGTCTTCCTCAGACAGTCATGAAACAAAGAATCACGATACTTACTGTAGTTCACAGAGTTTTTCTCTCTATTATTAGCTGCCGCTAAGTTAACAAATTTCATGACAAATGCCAGTGATATTACACTGATTCTGGCAACACACACAAAATGCTGGAGGAACTCAGCAGGCCAGGCATTATCTATGGAAAAAAGTACAGTTGATGTTTTGGGCCGAGACCCTTTGGCAGGATTGGCCTGAAACATCATCTGTACTCCTTTCCATAGATGCTGCCTGGCCTGCTGAGTTCCTCCAGCATTTTGTGGTGTTGCTCAAATTTCCAGCATCTGCAGATTTTCTCTTGTTTTTAAACTGATTCTCATTCACTTATTCATATTGGTGAAGCAATACATGAACATATTTGGATCTCTAGACAATGGAGAGATTAATTTACTTTAATCGCTAGTTTCAGACGTTGCTGGCAATCTTAATCTTTTGCTTATTCAGCAAGCACATATAACTTTGAATTTCTTTAGATATTCTTTGATCTAGGATTCGTGGAAACCCACGAAAAATGGTTTTAGTGCCAGTTCCTCAGATTCAAGTGCCTTATTATGAAACCTGGTGTGTAATCTGAATTTACTCTGACACTGCATGGGCAGTTCAGTAGTGCAACCAGAAAAGTTTCTGCCTCATAGCTTGAGTGAGGTGTTCTGTGTTCAAACCTGGCTTTGGTGCTGAGGATGTGACATTCACATACTTTTCCCATGACGTCTGCTTGACATCCCAGAGATTTGCAAGTTGGTAGAATAATTGGGCACTGCCCTTTGCCCTTAGAATGCAGCTGAATGGTAGGACTGGGAGCAGGGGTGGGATTCGATGTGTATGGGTGTGAGATTAAATTGGATATGTGTAAATGTATTCTTGATTATCAGCTAACTTGTTCCTGTACTGCATGAATTATGATACGACTCTGATGCACTTGGCTAACGTACCCTGAATTACTGATTTCCTTCTTTATCATGCCGAGCTACAAACATAATATGTTCTTGGAAGAAATGCAATCATTTTGCAAGTTGCCAAAAAGAAAACTGTTACAATTCATTATGACAAAACACCTTGAATGTGATTTGGTCTGGACTTCTAAATAATTTTTTATTGAGCATGTTGTGTTAAATTATGCCACTGAGATGGAAATTCAAATAAAGCCGAGCTTCTGCAGACTATCAGCTTTCTGCAGCCATTCCTTTGCAGATCCAAAGAGAGTTAAGTTAGACAGTGCTGTGATTATAATGTGAACCCTTCTGAGCAGATACAAGCTGCAACTACAATTTGCCAGACATAGATAGGGAGGCCACTTTGTCAAGCGTGTTCATTCACACAAAAAGCAGGATTTCCCAGTGGCCACCCATTTCATTTCTACTTCCCATTCCGACATGTCAGTCCACAGCCTCCTCTACTGATGCAATGAGGCCACACTCAGGTTAGAGGAACAACACCTTACATTCCATCTGGGTAGTCTCCAACCTGATGGCATAAACATCGATTTCTCAAACTTCCAATAATTGCTACCCTCTTCCCATTGCCCATTCTTGTTTCTCTGTCACACCTTCTATTCTTACCTGTCCATAATCTCCCTTCCTTTTCTTCCATGGTTTTCTGTCCTCTCCTATCAGATTCCCCTTCTCCAGCCCTATGTCTCTTTCGCCAGTCAACTTGCCAGCTTTTCACTTCAGCTGCTTCCCCTCTCCTGGTTTCACCTTTCACCTGCCGACTTGTACTTCCTCCTCCCCTCCTCCACCTTCTAACTCTGACCTCTTCCCCTTCCTTTCCAGTCTTGGTGAAGAGTCTCAGCCTAAAACCGATTTACTTCAAACCTCAGATGCTGCTGACCTGCTGGTGTCCTCCCACATTTTGTGTGCGTTGCTTTGGATTTCCAGCATCTGTAGATTTTCTCATGTTTGGAATTTGTTGTCTTCTATAAACAGCTATAGAGCTAATGATGCTAGTTATAACTTTTATGCAATATCATATTGTTCAGTTGGCACTAGTTAAAATCATCCTACCAGCTTTATGGGAGGGTGGGCATCCATTTTGGCTGGAACACACACTAGATCATTCCAGATGCCTTTGCAGTTTGCTGAAGGCCATGGTAAACATCAGACCATAAGACATAGGAGCAGAATTAGGCCATTCAGCCTATCGAGTCTGCTCTATCATTCCATCATGGCTGATTCTGGATCACCCCCCCCAACCCCATGACTTCTCACCATATCCTTTGATGCCCCAATCGATCAGGAAACTATCAACTTCCGCTTTAAATGTACCCACAGACTTGGTTCCCACTGCAGTCTGTGGCAGAGCATTTCTCAGATTTACTACCCTCTGGCTAAAAAAAATCCTCCTAACTTCTGTTATAAAAGGTTGCCCCTCAATTTTGAGGTTGTGCCCTCTAGTTCTGGATACCCCCACCATAGAAATCATCCTCTCCACATCTACTCTATCTAGCCCTTTCAGCATTCAGTAGATTTCAGTGAGATTACCCAGCATTCTTCTAAATTCCAGTGAGTACAGGCCCAAAACTGCCAAATGCTCCTCAAATATTAATCCCTTCATTCTTGGAATCATCTTTGTGAACCTCCTCTGGACTCTCTCCAATGACAATATATCACTTCTGAAATATGGGGCCTAAAACTGTTGACGCTACTCCAAGTGTGGCCTGACTAGTGTCTTATAAAGGCTCAGCATTATCTCCTTGCTTTTATATTCTATTCCCCTTGAAATAAATGCCAACATTGCATTTGCCTTCTTTACCTCAGACTCAACTTGTAAATTAACCTTCTGGGAGTCTTGCACGAGGACTCCTAAGTCCTTCTGCACCTCTGATGTTTGAACCTGCTCCCCATTTGGATAATAGTCTGCACTTTTGTTCCTTTTAACAAAATGCATTATACTTTATTGTCACCAAACAATTGATACTAGAATGTACAATCATCACAGCGATATTTGATTCTGTGCTTCACGCTCCCTGGAATACAAATCAATAGTAAATATTAAAAATTTAAATTATAAATCAGAAATAGAAAATAGAAAAGGGAAAGTGAGGTAGTGCAAAAAAAAACCGAGAGACGGGTTGGGATATTTGGAGGGTACGGCCCAGACCCGGGTCAGGATCTGTTCAGCAGTCTTATCACAGTTGGAAAGAAGCTGTTCCCAAATCTGGCTGTATGAGTCTTCAAACTCCTGAGCCTTTCCCGGAGGGAAGAGGGACGAAAAGTGTGCTGGCTAGGTGGGTCGTGTCCTTGATTATCCTTATCATACATTTCCCAACACTGTATTCCATCTGCCACTTATTTTGCCCATTCTTCCAATTTGTCTAAGTCCTGCTGCAATCACATTGCTTCCTCAGCACTACCTACCCCTCCAACTATCTTTGTATCATCAGCAAACTTTGTCAAAAATCCATCAATTCCATTATCCAAATCATTGACAAACAATGTGAAAAGTAGTGGTCCCAATACTGACTCCTGAGGAACACCACTAGTCACTGGCAGCCAACCAGAAAAGGCCCCCTTTATTCCCACTCGCTGCCTCTTACCTGTCAGCCATTTCCCTATCCATGCCAGTATCTTTCCTGTAATGCCAAAGGATTTTATCTTGTTAAGCAGCCTCATGTGTGGCACCTTATCAAATACCTTTTGAAAATCCAAGTAAATGACATTCACTGCCTCTCCTTTGTCCACCCTGCTTGTTACTTCCTCAAAGAACTCTTAACAGATTTGTCAGGCAAGATTTCCCTTTACAGAAAACATACTGACTCTGACTTATTTTATCATTAATCTCCAGTACCTCGAAACTTTATCCTTAATAATAGGCTCCAACATTTTCCCAACCACTGAGTTTAGGCTAACTGGCCTATAATTTCCTTTCTTTTGTCTTCCTCCCTTCTTAAAGAGCCAAGTGACATTTGCAATATTCCAGTCCTCTGAGACCTTACCAGAATCAAATGATTCTTGAAAGATCATGACCAATGAATCTGCTATCTCTTTAGCAACCTCGCTTGGGACTCTAGGATGTAGTCATCTGACCCAGGTGATTCATCCACCTTTAGACCGTTATGTTTGCCTAGCACTTTTTCCTGAAATGGCACTCATTCCTGCTCCCTGACACACATGGACCTCTGGCACACTGCTAGTGTCTTCCATAGTGAAGACTGATGCAAGGTACTCATTAAGTTCATCTGCCATTTCTTTGTGCCCATTACTACCTCACCAGTGTCATTTTCCAGTGGTCCAATATCAACTCTTTCCTTTCTTTTACTCTTAGCATAACTGGAAAGACTTTTCATATCCTGCTTTATATTATTGGCTAGTCTGCCCTCATATTTCATCTTTTCCTTCTTATAGCTTTTTTAATTGCCTTTTGTTGGATTTTAAAAGCTTCCCAATCATCCAATTTCTCACTTACTTTTGCTACCTTATATGCCCTTTACTTGGCTTTTATGCAGTCCTTAACTTCCCTTGTCAGCCATGGTTGCCTACCTCAGCCATGGTTGTCTACCTCAGCCATGTGAGAACTACTTCTTCTGTGGGACATATTTATCCTGCACCTTGTGAACTATTCCCAGAAACTTCAACCATCTCTGCTCTGCCATCGTCCCCACCTGTATCCTTCTCCAATCCACCTGGGCAAGTTCCTCTCTCATGCCTCTGTAATTCCCTTTATTTCATTGTGATACTGATACATGTGACTTATGCTTCTCACTCTCAAATTGCAGTATGAATTCAATCATATGATGATTATTGTCTCCTAAAGGTTCCTTTACATCAAGCTCCCTGAGAAGATCTTGGTTATTACTCAACACCCAATCTAAGATAGCCTTTCCCTGGGTAGGCTCAAGCACAAGCTGTTTTAAAAAGCCATCTCATAGGCTTTTAACAAATTCCTCCTCTTGCAATCCGACACCAACCTGATTTTCCCAATCCATTTGAAAATTCACATTTAGAAGATGATAATTCATTACTATTTTTCTTCTATCTTGTTACATATAATCTCTTTTGATTGGTTTTGGGTATTGTAAACAAGTATCTGCAACATTGCTCCCTGTTCTCGACTTAAACTTAAGCTTTTTCCTTTTCCTTCAACTGCTGGGTAGGTGTCAGTAGAGGTGTGGTTACAGTTGCTGTGGATTTAATATTTCAATGATATTTGAGTAACCTTGATGCTTTTTTTCTTTGAATGGGTTCTTTGGTTCTTTGTTTCACGGCTGTCTGATGAATCTCAGGGTTGTATACTGCATTCATACTTTGATAATAAATGTACTTTGGAAATCTTTGAATCTTGTGTCAGTATTGTTTGCTTAAGCATTTTTGTTCATCCAAATAATTCATTACGGGTCATATGTATAAATACGTGAATTGCATATATCATCATGCTACCACACAATAGGTGCGTACGAAGTAAAAGTAAGCATGAAGTTAGAATCACATTTCAGACTCCACTATCTTCCTCTGAATTAGTTTAAAGTTTCGAAGATACAAAACATAACAACAGTCATGATTTTATAAATCAAATCAGAAATAAATCAAAGATCGTGTGAAACAGAGATGATAGAAAAACAGGCAGGAGATGAGGCATAATCATAGCCAGTGGGATAAGTTACAGGGCAATAGAGGTGTGGAGCAGTGAAACAGAAAGCAGCAAATACTGGACTGCAAGTGTTATATTTGGTAGATAAATGTGTGGCTGAGAAGCTGGTGCAGGGAGCAGGGCTTCAGGTTCTTGGATAATTGGGATCTCTTCTGGGAAGGTATGATTTGTTATAAATTGAAGTGTTGCACCTGAACCTGAGGGGGAACCAATATTCTAGCGGGCAGGTTTGTTAGAGATGTTGGGGAGGGTTTAAGCTAACTTAGCAGAGGAGTGGGAACCAGAGTAAAGGAACTCAGGAAAGGACGAATGGTAAAAATGTAAAGATAGCGTGCAGTCAGATTGTCAAGAAGAGCAGGCAGGTGATGGGACTCAGGTGATGGGACTTAGTTGCAGCCAACAGGCTGAGTATCAAATTATTAGGGATGCCAAGTCAGAAAGGATTGCAAATACGGTACTCAAGGTGTTGTATCTAAACGCACGTAGTATAAGAAATAAGGTGGATGATCTTGTTGCAATATTACAGATTGTCAGGTATGATGTTGTGGCCACCCCTAAATCGTGGCTGAAGGATGGTTGTAGTTGGGAGCTGAATGTCCAAGGTTACATGTTATATCTGAGGGATAGGAAGGTAGGCAGAGGGGTTGGTGTGGCTCTAGTAGTAAAGAATGGCATAGGATCGAAAGATGTTGAATCCTTGTGGGTTGAGTAAAGAAACTGCAAGGGTAAAATGACATTGATGGCAGTTATATACAGGCCTCGTGGCTGAGAGGTGGACCACAGGTTACAACAAGAAATAGAAAAGGTGAGTCAAAAGGGTAGTGTTCTGGTAGTCATGGGAGATTTTCACATGCAGGTCAATTGGGAAAATCAGGTTGGTAATGGATCTCAAGAGAGCAAGTTTGTCGAATGCTTAAGAGATTGTTTTTTAGAGCAGTTTGTCGTTAAAACAACTAGGGAATCAACTATACTGGATCGGGTGTTATGTAATGAACCGGAGGCGATTAGGGAGCTTAAGGTAAAAAAAAACCCTTAGGAACCAGTGTCTCAATATAATTGCGTTCAACTTGAAATTTGACAGGGAGAAAGTAAAGTCTGATGTAGCCGTATTTCAGTGGAGTAAGGGAAGTTACAGTGGTTTGAAAGAGCAGTTGGCCAAAGTAAATAGGAAGGAGCTGCTGGCAGGGATGTCAGCAGAGCAGCAATGACGTGTGTTTCTGGGAAAAATGAGGAAGGTGCAGGACATGTGTATTAATAAAACGAAGAAATACTCAGATGGTAAAATAGTACAACTGTGGCTGACAAGGGAAGTCAAAGCCATTGTAAAAGCAAAAGAAAGGGCATACAACAAAGCAAAAATTAGTATGAAGATAGAGGATTGGGAAGCTTTTAAAAACCTACAGAGAGCAACTAAAATATCATTAGAAGGGAGAAGATGAAATATGAAAGCAAGCTAACAAATAATAAAGTGGATAGTAAAAGTTTTTTTCAAGTATGTTATAAATAAAAGAGAAATGAGAGTAGATATAGGAACACAAGAAAATGAGGCAGGAGAAATAATAACAGGGACAAGGAGATGGCTGATGAACTAAATGAGTATTTTGCATCAGACTTCACTGTGGAAGGCACTAGCAGTATGCCTGATGTTGTAGTGTGTGAAGGAAGAAAAGTGGGTGCAGTCAATATTACAGGAGAGGTGGTGCTCAGAAAGACCTAAAGGTACATAAGTCACCTGGACCAGAGAAACTGCACCCTAGGGTTCTGAAAGAGGTAGCATTAGAAATGATCTTTCAAAAACCGTTGGACTCAGGCATGGTGCCAGAGGACTGGAAAATTGCAAATATTGCTCCACTGTTTAAGAAAGGAGGAAGGCAGCAGAAAGGAAATTATAGACCAGTTAGCCTGACCTCAGTGTTGGGAAGATGTTAAGAGTCAATTGTTAAGGATGAGGTAATGGAGTACTTGATGACACAGAACAAGATAATACAAAGTCAGCATGGTTTCCTTCAGGGAAACCATGTTGTATTTGAACGCATGCAGCATAAGAAATAAAATGGAGGATCTTGAAATTCAGCTATAGATTGGCAAGTATGACGTTGTGGCCATCTCTGAAACTTGGCTAAAGGATGGCTGCAATTAGGAGCTGTACGTCCAAGGATATACGGTGTATCGAAAAGATAGGTTAATAGGCAGAGGGGGTGGTGTGGCCCTGTGTATAGGAAATAATATTAAATCATTAGAGAGGGATGACATAGGATCTGAAGGTGCAGAGTCTCTATGGGTTGAGTTAAGAAGTGACAAGGGTAAAAGGACCCTAATGGCAGTTATATACAGGCCTCAAAACAGCAGCCAGGATGTGGATTACAAGTTACACGAGGAGATAGAAAAGGCATGTCAGAAGGGCAATGTCATGATAATCGTTGGGGATTTTAACATGAAAGTGGATTGGGAAAACTAGGCCACAGCACTGGACCTCAAGAGAGAGAATTTGTCGAATGTCTAAGGGATGGATTCTTAGAACAGCTTGTTGTTGAGTCCACTAGGCGATTGGCTGTGCTGGATTGGGTGTTGTGCAATGATCTGGAGGTGATCAGAGAGCTTAAGGTTAAGAGACCCTGAGGGAAGAGTGATCGCAATATGTTTGAGTTCACTTTGAAATTTGAGAAGGAGAAACTAAATTTAAATGTGTTGATATTTCAGTGGAATAAAAGAAGCTACAATGGCATGAGAGGGGAACTGGCCAAAGTTGACTGGAAAGAGATACTAGTAGGAAAGACAGCAGGGCAGCAATGGCTGGAGTTTCTGTGAAAAATGAGGGAAGTGCAAGACAAATATATTCCAAATGAGAAGAAATTTTCAAATGGAATATGGACACTGCTCTGGCTGACAAATGAAGTCAGAGCCAAAGTAAAAGCAAAAGAGAGGGCATACAAGGAAGCCAAAGCTAGTGGCAAGATAGAGGACTGAGAAGCTTTAAAAAACTTGCAGAAGGAAACTAAGAAGGTCAATCAGAAAGAAAAGATGAATTATGAAAGGAAGCTAGCGATTGATATCAAACAAGTTACTAAAAACTTTGTAAAGTATATAAAGGGTAAAAGAGAGTTGAGGGAAGATATAGGACCAATACAAAATGACGCTGGAAATATTGTAATGAGAGATGCAGAGATGGCAGAGGAACTCAATGCGTATTTTGCATCAGTCTTCACAGTGGAAGACATCTGCAGTATACTGGACATTCAAGAGTGTCAGGGAAGTGAATTATGTGCAGAGAAAACTACGACTGAGAAAGTGTTCCGGAAGTTTAATGGTCTGAGGGTGGATAAATCTCCTGGACCTGATGGAATGCACCCTTAGGTGCTGAAGGAAGTAGCTGGAGTCAATAGATTCTGGTATTGTACCAGAGGACTAGAACATTGCAAATGATACTCTGCTATTTAAGAAAGGTGGGAGGCAGCAGAAAGGAAACTATAGACATGTTGGCCTGACATCAGTGGTTGGGAAGTTGTTGGAATCTATTGTTAGGGATGAGATTACGGAATACCTCGAGGCACATTTCAAGATAGGCCAAAACCAGCAGAGTTTCCTGAAAGGAAAATCCTGCCTCACTAACCTACTGCAATTTTTTGAGGAAATTACAAGCATGGTAGTCAAAGGAGATGCAGTGGATGTGGTACAGTTGGATTTTCAGAAGGCCTTTGATAAGGTGTCATACATGAGGTTGCTTAGCAAGATAAGAGCCCATGGAATTACAGGGAAGTTATTAGCATGGGTGAAGCATTGGCTGATCGGCAGAAAACAGAGAGTGGGAATAAAGGGATCCTATTTCGGCTGGCTGTCGGTTACCAGTGGAGTTCCACAGTGGTCAGTGTTGTGACCGCTGCTTTTTATGATGTATGTCAATGATTTGGACTATGGGATTAATGGATTTGTGGCTAAATTTGGTCATGACACAAAGATAGGTAGAGAGAGCCTACAGAGAGATTTATATAGTTTAGGAGAAGGAGCAAAGAAGTGGCAAATGAAATATAATGTTGGAAAGTGTATGATCATGCATTTTGGTGGAAGAAATAAATGAGCAGACTATTATTTGGATGGGGAGAGAGTTCAAAATGCAGAGATGCAAAAGGACTTGGGAGTCCTTGTGCAGGATACCCTAAAGGTTAACCTTCAGGTTGAGTTGGTGGTGAAGAAGGCGAACGCAATGTTGGCATTCATTTCTAGGGGTATCGAATATAAGAGCAGGGATGTGATATTGAGGCTCTATAAGGCACTCGTGAGACCACACTTGGAGTATTGTATGCTGTTTTGGGCTCCTTATTTTATACTTTATACTTATACTTTATACTTTATTGTCACCAAACAATTGATACTAGAACGTACAATCATCATAGTGATATTTGATTCTGCGCTTCTCGCTCCCTGGATTACAAATCAATAGTAAATATTAAAAATTTTAAATTATAAATCATAAATAGAAAATAGAAAAATGCAAAGTAAGGTAGTGCAAAAAAACCAAGATGCAGGTCCGGATATTTGGAGGGTACGGCTCAGATCCAGGTCAGGATCTGTTCAGCAGTCTCATCAAAGTTGGAAAAAAGCTGTTCCCAAATCTGTCCGTACGAGTCTTCAAGAAAGGATGTGCTGACATTGGAGAGGGTTCAGAGAAGATTCACAAGAACGATTCCAGGAATGAAAGGGTTACTGTATGAGGAATGCCTGTCAGCTCTTGGGTTGCATTCCCTGGAGTTCAGGAGAATGAGGGGGGATCCCATAGAAACATTCTGAATGTTAAAAGGTCTGAACAGATTAGATACAGTATAGCAAAGTTATTTCCCATGGTAGGGGAGACTAGGAGAAGGGGGCATGACTTCAGGATTGAAGGATGCCCGTTTAGAACAGAGATGCAGAGAAATTACTGAGGCAGAGGGTGGTAAATCTGTGGAATCTGTTGCCGCGAGCAGCTGTAGAGACCAAGACATTGGGTGTATTTAAGGCAGAGATAGATAGGTTCTTTATTAGCCAGGGCATCAAAAAGTATGGGGAGAAGGCAGGGGAGTGGGGATGACTGGAAGAATTGGATCAGCCCATGATTGAATGGCGGAGTAGAATCAATGGGCCGAGTGGCCTACTTCTGCTCCTATATCTTAGTGGTCTTATTTAATGGGAAAGGAGGCTTGGACAATCAGGTGGCCTATTCTTGTTCAAAATGAATTTGTTTGCATGAACTAGTCAGTTGATAGTGGAAGATTAGTAAGAAAGTGAATGTGATTACCTCATACTGTGTCACTTTTTAAAATACTCTCCGATAATTAATGGATGAAGAAGTGATATTTTCCTAAAGACTCAATTAACAAAAAGCCGGCTGGTGGCATAATGGCATCCACACTGGACCTTGCGGCGAGTGGTCCCAAGTTCAAATCTGGCCACCCCCCAAGCACGCTCTCCATCTGTGCTGGGTTGAGTGCCGAGCTAGCAACTCAGCCTCATAAAAAATAGACAAAAAAAGCTAAAGAAATGCCAAGTTGCTGTCTGATGTGCCACAAGGTGAGGAGAAGAACAACAGCAATTAACAAAGATACGCCTTAGGCAAAAATGAAACTTTGTTTCCAAAATGTGCCAATCAGTTGCCTTCACTTATTTGAACTGATTTATGATGTTTCTGTGAAAGAAACTCCATAAGTTTCAACACTTATTTGAACTTATTATGATGTTTCTGTGAAAGAAACTCCATAAGTTTCAATATCATGTGTACATACATAAAAATGATGCAAATTTCAGGACTTCTGAAATATCTCTTCCTTTGATTAATTTAGCTCTCACCTTGAATAATTTTCAGCTATTTCAGTTGTCCTCACCATCAATGTGTGTTCTACTGTCACTTAAAGGAAGCTGAAATTTGAAAATGATTTAGTAGGCAACACACACAAAATGCTGGTGGAACTCAACATGTCAGAGAGAATCTATGGAAATGAATAAACACAAAAGATTCTACAGATGCTGAAATCCAGAGTAACATACACAAAATGCTGGAGGAACTCAGTAAGTTAAGGCTTGGCCCAAAACGTCTTGAGAAAGGCTTACTCAATGTACTTAGTAGATTGGACTCTGTAATTCATGTTATGATGTGTTTATGGTTTCTGGTTGCTTTTTTTGTTGTTACTTTATGTGATTTTTAATCGTGGCGGACAGACTTTGTGGCTTGCAAACAACAAATGACGCGATACTGGATTGAACTGAACTGAATATGCCTGGACTGGTTTGATGATCTGTGGATTGGTGTTTTATATTCTGTGATTTTTGCACATATATTTGCTATTTGTGCAATTTGTTCTTTTTTTTGCATATTGGGGTTTTGATATTTTTCTTTGAATGGGTTTCATGGTTTTCTTTCTTTGCTCCGTGGCTGTCTGTGGGAAGACAAATCTCAGAGTTGTATACTGCATACATACTTGAAAATAAATGTACTTTGAACCTTGAATCTTTGAACCTTTGTAACATAATAGTGAGAATATTAGAGTGTTACTGAAAGATATTGAAATACTGTTAAAACTTAAACCACTTATTTCTGTCAGGAAATCTAATTTTCCAACACGCTTAACAATGTGTGGTGCAAATGCAGTAGAACAAGAGCTGTTCAATAAATTTGGATCTGCTCATGATGCCTCAGTCTAAGGAATAGAAGCAAATTCGTGGTGGTAGTACAAACATGAACCGATCAGAGCAACTTCGATCACCCATGCATTGCCACATTCAGCAGTTGGAACTTTAATGGCTTTGCAAAGAAACATGACAGTAGAGCTTCATAAGAGATTCTACAGGTACTGGAAATCCAGAGCAACACACAGAAAATGCTGGAGGAACTCAGCAGGTCAGGCAGCATCTATGGAGGGAAATAATGAAGGGTCTCAGCCTGAAATGTTCCTCCAGCACTTTGTGTGTGTTGCTGTTTCTCCATGCATATTCTGTAACAATGTTAGTGAAATAATGGCCCTCCTTTTCGGTTGGACACTGAGCCTGGTATTCACTGGAGAAAGAAAAATGGTTCTATTGACGAACAAATGTTCCACCCCTGGGATGTAAAGGTCACTGAATAAATTGAAATAAAGTCAGGTGACAAATATTGCAAATAACAAGCACTGGAGAAGCAAATCAGATTGTTAGCATGAATCTTCCTTGGTAATGCTAATCTTTAGAGAGGATTTTCATTATAATTAGGATACTTTCTTTAAGATGATGGCGATGGCATTATATTGCTAGGGGTCAGTCATTTTCCTGTAAATTCCAACTGCAAGAGATTCACTGACCTTACAGAGGCCAGCAAATAAAGACCACTGGGAAGATCTTCTGCTTAAAAACTGACAGTTCTGCTTAGGAATAATGGATTTTACTTATTTAACAGGCTGGAAGTTCTAGACCCCTAACAAAAGGTGGAAGCTCTGTTTTTAACTCAGCTATCTGACATTCCCAGGACTCCTATGTGGTGGTATTAAACTCCTCATCTGACAGGGAACACAGAACACAGGAGACGTCACAGCAGCTGGCTCAAGCCCAGTCAGACCTTTAATTTCAGTGGGTTGAGGAGTAGGCTGCAGGAAGAAAGGCAACAGAAATAAATTTACTATAATTGAGTTTGTGTGCATGTACTTCAGGCGTCTTCCCACTTGCTTTCCAGTCCTGAAGGAGAGCTTCACGCAGAAACGTCAACTGTTTATTCATGTCCATCTCCCACATGTGTGCCTTATTTAATTGATATGTTGTTTACCGACACAACAAATTAGTGTTGACTATGAGGGCGGAGCTTAGTTACGATGGCGCTAAAAGGCAACTCCTTTGCTTGCATCTTTGGAAACAATTCTATTTCTATTTTTGATAGCTCCTTTTTTTTTTTTACCTTTCAAGGTTCTTTTGAAGACCCTGACCTGAAGTTACACTCAAGCTTCACGACTGGCTGCTTTTCAATATGCCAAGGATGCGGCCTTGAAGCCGAGCGTGCCTTCAGGCTCCCGTTCTTTCATGGCTCTGGAGATAGGTTGATTCAAGGCTGGTGCCGCCACCTGATGCGTCGCGGGAGAACACGGAAGATTGGGAACAGTGGGTTTGCTGCTGGCTATGTGCCCGGAGACCGGAGTTCTTTGGGTAGACGGCTCGGAAAAAGCCACACAACTGACTTTTAACACTGTAGATCAACGAGTTGTTTGTTATGTCTCCCCTCTCACTGTCAAGCAGGGACGTCTTTTTTTCTCTTATTAGGGAGAGAGAGAGCCTGTGGTATGTCGAATACCAGGGTACTACAAGTCTTGTCTCTATTGAGGCTTCGCTGTAAGCTTGAGTGCTCAGTGAGGGGCACCGATGATTTTTTTTGCTGGTGGGGGAGAGAGGTCATCACTTAGCTGCTGCTTATGTGTGGGAGAGGGGGCTGGGGGGCTTTGAGGTTCTAATGTTTTTTCTGTCTCTCATTCTTTGGGGCACTTCTCTGTTTTCATAAATGTTTGCGAAGAAAAAGAATTTCAGGATGTATATTGTATATATTTCTCTGACATTAAATGTACCTATTGAATGTGAAAAAACATCATGAACTGCACCAACAGTTATGGCATGAATATGGGATGAAACAGTGAAAGTTAAACAGTACAGAGAAGGCCAACACAGACACTAACAAAAGCATGTGTAACAGTAAAAGTTGCACTGAATTTAAAGTGAAAATAACGTGGCGATGGTTTCGTTCAGGAAAGTTGACAAATTTGGTGGTGCTTATGAAGGCTGGGAGTTGCATATTGAGAGAGCTGAACTGTATTGTAATGTGAACAATGTGGAGGAGCAAAAGAAAGCCCCTACTCTTCTTAGCTTCATGGGTGCAAGAATATACAGTCTCTTATGCACCATATTAACCCCTGCAAAGTTAGCAAGCAACACATTCAACAAAATTGTGACAATTTTACAAAATCACTTAAGCCCTAAACCACTTGTAATAGCTAAGAGATATAGATTTTATAAAAGGAACCAATCAGAAGATGAAAGCCTTTCTGAATACATTGCAGAACTGCACAAACTTTCCCAGCACTATGACTTTAGATACGGATTTTCTGATGCATTAAGGGACAGAATTGTATGTGGCATGCATAGCCAAAGCAATCAAACGAGGCTACTGGCAAAATCAGACCTAACCTTAGAATGGGCATTGAACATTGTAATATTGTTAGAGACTGCAGCAAAGGATACAGCAGAACTGCAGAAAAAGAGGTTAGAACGTGAAATACAGAAAATGTCCCCGAATAATGCAAAAAGCCAAAGATGTTTTTGATGTGGCAAATCCTCACCTGATGTAGATGGCTGTTGGTTCAAAAAAAAAGTGTGCAGAAAATGTCACAGACAAGGTCACATAGAGAGAATGTGCAAGGCAGACAAATAGCACAACCGAGTCTAAAGTCTCAAACACAAAACTAAGCAAATGTATAAAGTTACTGAATGTAAACCAGAATCAGGCAACATCGAGTCTGACAAAGGTGAACTGTCATGCCTAGAATTGCATAATATTACTGAAGCAGATCACAATATAACATGGATTACAACAGACGTGTCCAATGCAAAACTAAAACATGGAACAGGATACAGGGACAGCATTGTCCCTAATTCCAGAAGCTGACACAAACAGACTTTTTCTCAGATACCATTGGAGAAGACCTTAGTGATGCTAAAGACCCACACAAGTGAAAAGTGTCTCCCAAAGGCAAACTGAAAGTAGCTCAGAATCAAAATCAGAATCAGGTTTATTACCACCAGAATGTGTCGTGAAATTTGTTAACTTAGCAGCAGCAGCAGTTCAATGCAATACATAATATAGAAGAAGAAGAAGAAAACAATAATAATAATAAATAAATAAATCACTTACAGCATTCATATATTGAATAGATTAAACATCATGCAAAAAACAGAAATAATATATATTAAAAAGGTGAGGTAGTATTAACGGGTTCAACGTCCATTTAGGAATAGGATGACAGAGGGGAAGAAGCTGTTCCTGAATCGCTGAGTGTGTGCCTTCAGGCTTCTGCACCTCCTACCTGATGGTAAGAGTGAGTAAAGGGCATGCCCTGGGTGCTAGAGGTCCTTAGTAATGGACTCTGCCTTTCTGAGACACTGTTCTTTGAAGACATCCTGGGTACTTTGTAGGCTAGTACTCAAGATGGAGCCAACTAAATTTATAACCCTCTGCAGCGTCTTGTGACGTATGGAAGTCAAGCACAGCATATAACCATATATAACCTTATAACAATTACAGCAAAGAAACCGGCCATCTTGGTCCATGCCGAACGCTTACCCTCACCTAGTCCCATCTACCTGCACTCAGCCCATAACCCTCCATTCCTTTCCTGTCCATATACCTATCCAATTTATTTTAAAATGACAAAATCGAACCTGCCTCTACCACTTCTACTGGAAGCTCGTTCCACACAGCTACCACTCTCTGAGTAAAGAAGTTCCCCCTTGTTTTACCCCTAAACTTTTGCTCTTAACTCTCAACTCATGTCCTCTTGTTTGAATCTCCCCTACTCCCAATGGAAAATGCCTATCCACGTCAACTCTATCTATCCCCCTCATAATTTTAAACACTTCTATCAAGTACCCCCTCAACCTTCTACACTCCAAAGAATAAAGACCTAACTTGTTCAACCTGTCTGTAACTTAGGTGCTGAAACCCAGGTAACATTCTAGTAAATCTCCTCTGTACTCTCTCTATTTTGTTGACATCTTTCTACAATTCGGTGACCAGAACTGTACACAATACTCAAAATTTGGCCCTCACCAATGCCTTGTACAATCTTAACATTACATCCCAACTCCGATACTCAATGCTCTAATTTATATTGGTCAGCATACCGAAAGCTTTCTTCACCACCCTATCCACATGAGATTCCACCTTCAATGAACTATGCACCATTATTCCTAGATCCCTCTGTTATACTGCATTCTTCAATGCCCTACCATTTACCATGTATGTCCTATTTTGATTAGTCCTACCAAAATGTAGCACCTCACATTTATCAACATTAAACTCCATCTAATAAGTGTGAGGTGCTACATTTTGGTAGGACTAATCAAGATAGTTAGAGTTGGAGCTTTATGTGTTGAAAAGTGGAGGGCTAGCACTTGTCAGACATGAATGGTGGAGAAAAATGCAACTAGACTGGCACTCAATCAAAGCTCTCAGTGTGGCATCAACAGGCAACTGCAACCCAAATGATAGCACCAACCAGAGACTGGCACAGCAGATAATGCTAATGAGAAGGTGTTTGAGAAGGGAACAGATATACAGATTGAAGCCTTGGTCAAACGCTGTTCGTGATGCCAAAAATTTCAAAGTGCACCCTCACAGGCATCGTTACACCTGTGGGGGTGGCTGTTTTCACCATGGCAAAGACTACATATTGACTCTAAGATGCCTGGCACAACTTACCAGCTGATTTTCTTATGAAACTGCAGAACAGTGTACTTAAGAGAATTGATGCAGTTTTAAAGGCAAAGGGCGGTCGCACTAAATATTGAAGGAAGGAAAGGAAATTGCCTTTTAACCCCACGAGAGAGCATAGGCCATCAACTTTTTGCTGTTGGTGTTTCTGTAGCAGGCAATTTCTTTTTTACGAGGTCGAGTTGCTAGCTCGACACTCAACCCAGCACGGATGGAAAGCGTGCCTGGGGAGCCGGCTGGATTCAAACTCGGAAGCTTTCGCTCCGAAGTCCGGCGCTGACGCCACCACGCCACCAGCCAGCGGAAATATTGATCTGATTTAGATTTTCATTGTTTTCTGCTCTTTATAGTATTTTTTTTGATATTTAGAAGCTTTTCAATTCATTAGTTTTGAAACCATCTTCGCTTTACACATTTTTACATGTGCCAAGAATTTTGCACTGTACTGTACTTAATTGTTTTAATTGTATTTTCTATTTTTTCACGTTTTTATTGTGATTAATTATTTGATGTTCCACTTACTCCCAATAATCTGAGCGTCAAAGATTATTTTCACGACAGACAACAGTAGGTGTCAGTGGCAGATTTGTTGACCTGTGGTGACTGGTGAGTGGTGTGAAGGATGGAGGCTGCAGCTCAGCTGCATCGAAGGCAACCCAGATGTGGGGCTGGGTTTGGGGCTGCCATTCACTTTTGAAGAAGGCTTACCTGTGAATTTAGACATAGTATTCTTCTTGCAATCCATTAAAATTAAAGGAATAATAACTTTCCATGACAGCATCTTCAAAATATGTTTTAAATCTTTTACAAAGCCATCAAAATCCCCAAAATAATGATACCATCAATGTGAAGAAAGAAAACCTCCTGGCTGACTTAAAACGGCATAAAGCAGCTGAGGAAAGATAAATATTTTATTCTCACTTTACAATTTTCTGACTTATAAACCCCAGTGTTAGGTTTTCTGCTATAATACAAAGCTAATGTCATTTTCAGAAGACCATTTGCTGACACTCTGCACTAATGCGATACCTTCATTTGAAACTATTATTTGACTGCCATGTTTTATTTCAGGCTGCTGCCTCGCAGTGTCTGATTTATCCTACCTTCATACAACCAGTCTGCAATCCCATTGTAGATTATTCCCTCCTTCCCTGATGAAGTAAGACGCAATGCACTGCTTTTTACTTCCGTCTGGTAGTAGATATTATTTTCAAAAATATACACCTAGGATTTAAAAGAAGACAACACGTTTATAAATTAGCTTACATCTCAGATGCTGAGAGTATACTTCTCCTTAGAAAATCTGAAAATGCTAGTGTATACGGTGTCCAGGAAGTTGAATTAACTCGGGCATAATGGCAGTCTTTTAAGCATTACATTTATGATTACCTTGAGTAAAAAATCTGACAAAAAGTATTGGATATGGCCCAGTCCATCATGGGTAAAGCCCTCCCAACCATTGAGCACATCTACATGAAACGCTGTGGCAGGAAAGCAGTATTCAACATCAGGGACCCCCACCACCCATACCATGCTCACTTCTCGCTGCTGCCATCAGGAAGAAGACGCAAGAACCTCAGGACTCACACCACCACGTTCAGGAGCTGTTACTATTCCTCAGCCATCAGGCTCTTTAACCAAATGGGATAACTTCACTCAGCTTCACTTATCCCTTCATTGAAATGTTCCCACAACCAATGGTCTCACTTTCAAGTACTCTTCTCAATACTTATTGGTTATTAATTTATCTAATTGCTTTTTCTTTTTGCATTTGCACAGCTTGTTGTCTTCTGTATGCTGGTTGAACATCCTAACTTGGTGGTCGTTCAATAATTCTGTTGTAGGTACTATTCCATAGACCTGCTGAATATGCCCACAGGAAAATGAATCTCAGGGCTGTATATGGTAACATGTACAGTAGGTACTTTGATAATTAAATTTACTTTGAACTTTGAATGTTTGAAGAGTGTTAATTACACAAAGCAAATTTTTGCAACTGAATTATCCAAATTAAAAGTCTTCTCCTCTATTCGTGGATTTGAATTACTCCAATTTATGCAGAATTCCTTAATAAACATCTTATAAGCTTCAACATTAAAGTACAACACTGGTACAACAATATCCCTTCACCCCCATTTAACTGTACGAGGAGTGATTGATAAGTTCATGGCCTAAGGTAGAAGGAGTCAATTTTAGAAAACCTAGCACATTTATTTTTCAACATAGACCCCTCCTACATTTACACACTTAGTCTAGCAGTTGTGGAGCATACAGATCCCTTCCTTGTAGAAATCGGCATCTTGGACCTCCAGGAAGTGGTCCTAAGGTAGAAGGAGATAAGTTATTAACTTCCAGCTTTCTGCATAATCACTCAAAGAGCTGAACTGCACGTGCATGTAATGAGAGCTGTATAACTCATCTCTTTCTACCTTAGGCCATGTAGGAGGGGACTATGTTGAAAAACAAATGTGCTAGGTTTTCTAAAATTGACACCGTCTACCTTAGGCCACGAACTTATCAATCACCCTTGTACATATTAGGCATATATTTAACTGGAATCTGCAGAAGATATGACAAATTCTGAATCATTATGACTGAACCAGTGTTTGGGGCCAATTAAACTAGATGAAGTATTTAGTCCAGATATATTCCAGTAAGAATTAATGGTTTGTGAAAATGAATTTGGCTGAAATGAAAAATGCCTAATTGTAAATGTAATAATTGTAGACTTTCTTAGTTATACAATTTAAGTATTTCCTTCTATAAAGATTAATGGCATTGAAGACCTAAAATTAAGAAATAACTTGCTTAGCACAGGCATGCAATTTAATGGGCAAATTATTTTATTAGACACAGGACAGAATTACATTTTCTATAATTCATAATGTACTCTGGGTATTTTGTATTTATTTAGCCAACAATGCCCAATATGAACAGTATAAATAATAATGAGATAAAATTGAATACATTTAATAGTTGTCCATGGTAAATGTAAAATTAATGTGAATTACTGCATATTGTATCGGTAGGTCTTAGAAATGCAGGAAAAGATTGAAAAGATTACATCATCCAACATAGCTTATTCTTTCTTACAATGATCCATAAAGTTGCAAACCACACACTTATTTAAAGAGGTAAAGATGTATAACGGTCACTCAAAATTTAATACAGTAGAGCAGACTTGATGGGTCAAATGGCCTAACTCTGGTCCCATACCTCATGTCTTATGATTCCAGTTAGTTGGGCCGTCTATTTGGGACAATGCTTAAAGAACAAAAACTAAATTGACAAAATAGCTGAGATTTCTTTTGTTCATTTATTTGGGACACTACGCTGCTTAATTGGCCAGGAGGTGGTTGCTGAAATGATGCTAACTAGTGTCAGTTGCGTGCACTGTGCTCAGAGAAATTCACTTTTAAGTAGCATCAGTTGCATGTATTTGTGTTTAAAAAGCAGTGATTTTTGTCACTGATAGCTGGTCAGAAATAAGCAGTAAGACAATTCAGAACTGTTTTGCTGACTGTAGATTCAAGCATTCAGGCTTGGAGATGTCTGAAATGGCCAGGAATGAAAATGAAACAATTTCACCACCTCAAGTTAGGAATTACGAAGTTGATCACAATCATCTTGAATATTACAATGAAAATGAAGATTTGGAGGATGCAATTATCTAAAGCATTGTATGAAGACAGTTCATTTTCTGCACCAGGTGTCGACATTGATTTGGTTCATTTACAGTCTATCAAAAGAAAACGGCAGATGAATTCCTTTGTCCATAACTATTAGGAACTAATACAGTTTTATAGTACTGTAGAGGTATTGCTAGTGTCCTGTATTTCATTTAAATACATGATATATTACTCAGTTAAACACTAGTTTGTCCTAGTCATACCCTTTACCTATTTCCATGCAACATCGGCTAATTACTGTAGCTGATTAATTGGGACAAAAGGTACTGGTTTTGATGTGTCCAAATTAACCAGGATCCACATAATTGGATAGAATCAAAATGAATTGATAACAGTTGACATACTATGAAGATATATTTAGTGCAGGGGTTCCCAACCTTTTTTGCACCACGGACTGGTTTAATATTGACAATATTCTTGTGGACTGGCCGACCAAGGGTGGGGGGGGGGGGGGAGGTGTTCAAGTAGGGTTAAACTCACCTCAACATGTCTTTTTACAGTTAGGTTTGCCAACTTTTTCACTCCCAAATAAGGGACAAAAGTAGCAGTCAAATATGAGACACTTGTGTTTACCCCGAGAAAAACTACCATGACCATGAAGCCTTGCACGGGGCACATGTGTGCGCATGCACGTATGTGCTGATTTTTTTTCTATGAATCGGTTTTGGTTTAATATTCCCGACTATACTGTACATACATTATTTCTACTTTAAAGAGGCTGTGTATTTATCATATCATTCCTGCTTTTACTATATGTTAATGTAATTTTTGGTTTCATGTGTTATTTGGTATGATTTGGTAGGTTATTTTTTGGGTTTGGGAATGCTCAAAATTTTTTCCCATACAAATTAATGGCAATTGCTCCTGCACCTTACGCCATTTCGGCATGAAAGGTTTCATAGGAATGCTCTACCTTAGCGGGGGAAATACGGGACAAACCAATTTAGCCCAATATACAGGATGATCCGGCTAATATGGGACAGTTGGCAACCCTATGTTCAAGTTCAACAGTGCGTGACAGGGAATGAGGAAAGGTGCAGTTGACTCATATCGTTTCCTTGCGGCCCGGTGGTTGGGGACCGCTGATTTAGTGTACACTATAATTTAGGAACAATAGAATTATTATAGAATGGGAAGAGACCATTCTCTCCATTGCGCTGTGCTGTGCTGTTCTCAGCAAAAACCTTCTATTTAGTTTTCACCCCTGACTCTTCTTCCATGTCCCTGTTGTTTATTCTCAATTAAGCTTCTCATTGAAGTAAAGATGAATGCAGAGCCAGACACATTGCCTGACCACCAAATACCATGACATAAAGGATGGAAAACCAATCCCATTTTCCACCTCTCACACCATTCTGCCTTTGCCATGGCATTTCAAGGACTTGTCTATATTCTTAGACCATAAGACATAGGAGCAGAATGAGGCTATTCAGCCCATTGAGTCTAATCCAGGACTATACATGTCTGATTTATTATCCCTCTCAACACCATTGTCCTGCATTCTCCCAGTAACCATTCATGCCCTTACTAATCAAGAACTTATCAACCATAGCTTTAAATATGTCCAATGACTTGTCCTCCATAGATGTCTATGGCAATGAATTCCACAGATTCACCACCCTCTGGCTAAAGAAATTCCTCCTCAGCTCTGTTCTAAAGGGTTGTCCCTTTATTCTGAGGCTGTGCCCTCTGATCATAGACTCACTCACTACAGGAAGCATCCTCGCCACATACACTCTATCGAGGCCTTTCAATATCTGATAGGCTTCAATAAGTTTCCTACTCATCCCTCTAAACAAGGGGACTGAATTTCAGAGTACAACTTGCTATTCCTTTCAAATTGTGCATGATATTAGGTGGAAATTTCAATGGTAAAAAAATGCACAAAGTTCTTCCTACTCAGAAATACAACGAAGTCTCCAGATTCAGGAAATCCAGTGCAACACACACAAAATGCTGGAGGAACTCAGCAGGTCAGGCCCAAAAGTCAGTTCTTTGGGCTGAGACCACTGCTTAGATCAGGTTTTCCAGGAAATTCTGTACCATTGTTAGCAGTTGCCTCTTCTCAGCCTGACCTTCTCAATTGCTTTTTGGTTTCTAGCTATTCTTGAAACTTCAAAATGATAGCAGGGCTCCAGTGGAGATTGTCAAGATACTTTTAAAATGTCAGGAAAATCAATAGCGTAATATATTGCCTTTAGACCATGACTGACAGAAGATGCATTGTTTCCCGGAATAATACCATACCTTTCATTGCTGAGGGCAGCTATGAATCTCCTTAGTACAAGAATGCACATTTCTCTGCACTTTGATCCATCTGCAACACATGTACGTTTTGATGGCTTACATTTGACACTGGTGCCCTGCAGCTTTAAGTAAAACTGTGGACATTTTTCAAGCAAATAAATCATCATTTTTAGTATTTACTTCTTATTGATCAGAAATGATAAAGACCTTGTAGGTACACGTATATTACAACCCAATTTTGCACATTTTGCATCATAATTTGGAGTATTTTGTGCGGTTTTGGTCATCTATCTACAGGAAAGATGTAAAGAAGGTTGAAAGAGTGCAGAGAAAATTTACAAGTTGTCCTAGGACCAATCATCTTCAGCTTCTTCATCAATGATCTTCTTTCTGTCATAAGGTCAGAAGTGGGGATGTTCGCAGATGACTGCACAATGTTCTGCACCATTCGTGACTCCTCAGATAGTGAAGCAGTTCATACCCAAATGCAGCAGGACCTGGACAATATCCAGGCTTGGGCTGACAAGTGGCAAGTAACATTTGAACCACGCAAGTGCCAGGCAATGACCATCTCCAACAAGAGAGGGTCTAACCATCGTCCCTTGAATTCAGTGGCCATCACCATCACTGAATCCCCTACTATAAACATCCTAGGGGTTACCATTGACAGGAAACTGAACTGGTCTAGCCATAGAAACACCGTGGCTACCAGAGCAGGTCAAAGACTAGGAATCTTGCGGCATGTAACTCACCCCCTGACTCCCCAAAGCCTGTCCGCCACCTACAAGGCTCAGGTCAGGAGTGTAATGGAATACCCACCACTCGCCTGGATGAGTGCAGCTCCATCAACACTCAAGAAGCTTGGCACCATCCAGTACAAGGCAGCCCACTTGATTGGTACCTCTTCCACAAGCATCCAATCCCTGCACAATCAGCGAACAGCTGCGGCAATGTGTACTATCTACAAGATGCACTGCAACAACACACGAAAATTCCTAAGGCAGCACCTTCCAGACCCACGACCACTACCACCTAGAAGGACGAGAACATCAGATACCTAGGAACACTACTTGGCAATTCCCCTCCAAGTCACTCACCATCCTAAATTGGAAACATATCACCGTTCCTTCATTGTTGCTGGGTCAAGATCATGGAATTCCCTCCCTAACAGCACTGCGGGTGTACCTACACATCAGGGACTGCAGCGGTTCAAGAAGGCAGCTCATCACCACCTTCTCAAGGGCAACTAGAGATGGGTAATAAACGGCTAGGCTGGCAATGCCTACCTCCCGTAAATCAATAAATAATAAAAAAAATATTAGCAGCAAGGGAAAATCTGCAGATGCTGGAAATCCAAGCAACACACACAAAATGCTGGAGAAACACAGCAGGTGAGGCAGCATCTTTGGAAAAAAGTACGGTCAATGGTTTGGGCCTCTCAGGAAGAGGAAATCCTCCTTTTTCAATGAAAGGGGTTTCCCTTCCTCCACCATCAAAGCTGCCCTCAACCACATCTCTTCCATTTCACACACGCCTGCTCTTACCCCATCCTCCCGCCACCCTACCAGGGATAGGGTTCCTCTTGTCCTCACCTACCACCCCACCAGTCCAGCACATAATTCTCTGAAGCTTCCGCCATCTCCAACAGGATTCCACCAGCAAGCATACCTTTCCCTCCCCTCCATTTTCTGCCACAGGGATCACTCTCTATGTGACTCACTTGCCATTTGTCCCTCCCCACTAATCTCCTGCCTTGTGAGCTGAGTAAGTGCTACACCTCCCCCTACACCTCCTCCTTCACTACCATTCAGGGCCTCAAACAGTCCATCCAGGTGAGGCAACACTTCACCTGTGAGTTTTTTGGGGTCATGTACTTTGTCCGGTGCTCCGGGTGTAGCCTCCTGACCATCAGTGAGACCCGACGTAGATTGGGAGACCGTTTCACCGAGCACCTACGCTCTGTCTGCCAGAAGAAGCAGGATCTCCCAGTGGCCACACATTTTAATTCTGTTTCCCATTCTCATTCTAATATTTCGATCCATGGCCTCCTCTACTGTCGCAATGAGGCCATACTCAGGGTAGAGGAACAACAGCTTACATTCTGTCTGGGTAGCCTCCAACCTGAGGGCATGAACATCAATTTCTTAAACTTCTGGTAATGACCCCTCCCTCAACTCTGCCATTCCCCTCCCCTTTTCCCTCTCTCACCTTTCCTCACTCTGGGGCTCCTCCACCCCCTTTTCTTTCTCCCATGGCCTTCTGCCTTTTTCTATTAGACTCCCCCTTCTCCAGCCCGGTATCTCTTTCACCAATCTACTTCCCAGCTCTTTACTTTATCCCTCACACTCCCAGTTTCACCTATCACCTTGTGTTTTTCTACCCGCCCCCCCACCACCTTTAAAATCTACTCTTCATCTTTTATTTTCTCCAGTCCTGCCAAAGGGTCTCAGTCTGATTCGTCAACTTTACTTTTTTCCATAGATACCCCCTGGCCTGCTAAGTTTCTCCAGCATTTTGGGTATGTTACAAGGACGTTGCTGGGCTGGAGTACCTGAGTTATAAAGAAAGATTGAACAGGTTAGGATATTATACTTTATACTTTATTGTCACCAAACAATTGATACTAGAACGTACAATCACCACAGCGATATTTGATTCTGCGCTTCCCGCTCCCTGGAGTACAAATCAATAGTAAATATTAAAAATTTAAATTATAAATCATAAATAGAAAATAGAAAATGGAAAGTAAGGTAGTGCAAAAAAAAAATACCGAGAGGCAGGTCTGGATATTTGGAGGGTATGGCCCAGATCCGGGTCAGGATCCGTTCAGCAGTCTTATCACAGTTGGAAAGAAGCTGTTCCCAAATCTGGCCGTATGAGTCTTCAAGCTCCTGAGCCTTCTCCTGGAGGGAAGAGGGACGAAAAGTGTGTTGGCTAGGTGGATCGTGTCCTTGATTATCCTGGCAGCACTGCTCCAACAGCGTGCGGTGTAAAGTGAGTCCAAGAACGGAAGATTGGTTTGTGTGATGTGCTGCGCCATGTTCATGATCTTCTACAGCTTCTTCCGGTCTTGGACAGGACAACTTCCATACCAGGTTGTGATGCACCCTAGAAGAATTCTTTCTACAGTGCATCTATAAAAATTAGTGAGGGTTTTAGTGGACAGGCCAAAATTTTTTTAGTTTTCTTAGGAAGTAAAGGTGCTGGTGGGCCTTCTTGGCAGTGAACTCTGCTTGGTTGGTCCAAGTCAGGTCATTTGTGATATTGATCCGGAGGAACTTAAAGCTTTTGACCTGTTCCACTTGCGCATCACTGATGTAAATTGGGTCGTGCGGTCTGCTACTCCTTCTGAAGTCAACAGCCAATTCCTTCGTCTTGCTGATATTGAGGGATAGGTTATTGTCTTCGCACCATGCCACCAAGTTCTTAATTTCCTCTCTGTACTCAAACTCAACATTACCCGAGATACGGCCTACAATTGTTGTGTCATCAGCAAACTTATACATTATATATTAGTATACCTTAGAATTTAGAAGATTGAGAGGAGATTTGCTAGAGGTATACAAATTTATGAGGGGTATAGATAGGGTAAATGCAAGTAGGCTTTTTCCACTGAGGTTGAGTGAGACTACAACCAGATTTCATGGTTTAAGAGTGAAAGGTGAGAAGTTTAAGAGGAACATGAGGGGAAACTTCTTCACTCAAAGGGTTGTGAGATAGTGGAATGAGCTTACAGCACAAGTAGTGCATGTGGGTTTGATTTCAATGTTTAAGAGAAGTTTGGATAGGTACATGGATGGTATGGGTATGGAAGGCTATGGTCCTGGTACAGGTCAATGGGAGTAGGCAGTTTAATGGCTTGGTACAGGCAAGATGGGCTGAAGGGCCTATTTCTGTGTTGTACTTTTCTATGATTATACCTTCTAGTATCAATATTGGGTTCTTATTATGTTGGTAGTTGATCAAAATAGAGAAAGATTTCAATCATTTAAGCAATTTGTCATTTCTCACAGTAGTGCAAGATTAACATTCTGCAAGCATTTTCCAAACCTCCAACATAAAACTAATAGTCATGTTATTCATCATATTTCAATGCTACTTCATCAATACACTTGAGAAACAGTTCTCCTTGTTAATGGGTTTGATTACTAAGATATAGATAAGCACTTTGCTGCTGAACTTTTCATCACTGCAATTTTAACTTCTATATGGCATATAAACAGAGCAAAAACTTAATGTTAATTCAGTGCACGGAATGATTCTATCAGGCTTTACAGACAGTGCTTTGGATTGAAATGTTATTATACACGTGTGATGAAAAGCACATGATCTCTCAGATAATACCAAAATAAAGGAAAACACATGATCTGTAAGTAAACATCAGGTAATCATCTGAACCAGTCATCATAAATTCCATGGCTGCCAGTTTGAATTATGCATCACTGTATTTATACCCTGGGAATCCTAACATTTATGAACATTCAAAGCGATAAGATTAATGCTCAACGATACAGGAGCAGCTTCTTTGCTCTGCCATCCGATTTGTTAATGATATTGAACCCATGAACACTGCCTCTACTTTTTTATTTCTATTTTTGCAGTACTTATTTAGTTTAACTATTGAATATATATATTTGCTGTAATTCACAGTTTTTCCCTATTATTATGCATTGCATTTCACTGCTGCTACAAGGATGTAGATGTAGATGAAGATGTAATGTAAAGACTTTTACTCCTCGCATATGTGAAGGATGTAAGAAATAAAATCAATTCATTTCAATGATAACAAATTTCACGACGTATGCCGGTGATATTAAACCTGATCCTGATTCTGTTCTGGATTTCTTTTCTCATTTGATTGGCTTTTAGTAAGCCATCTTTATTTCCTTGTTAATTTAAGATGTTCAACAATTATTTATGGTGCAACTGTAATGAAAACCGATTTCCCCCAGGATCAATAAAGTATGACTATGACTATGACATGAAGGAATAAACTTCCTTTTGACGTGTAAACAACCCCAAATAATATTCAAACATGTCTCAGCTATGTATTGCCTGGCAACAGGCATACATCAGTTTGATTTATGATGTAAGTTTTGCTGCCTTCATTTCTCACTGATATTAGATCGGATTTTCTTTAAATAACCGTCTTGATTTTTAGCAATTCTTCTGGATATATTTTCAAATCCCCAACCCTAAAAGACCTCAACTACTTATCTTCTTTTACTCACTCCACTCCACTACATTGAAGTGACAGAAAAAAAGACACAACTAACCAACTTCACTAACTTCAAAGTTCAAAGTAAATTTACTATCTAAGTGCATATATGTCACCATATACAACCCTGAGATTCACTTCCTTGTGGGCATTCTCCCTAAGTCCATAGTAGAATAATAACTGAATTAATGAAAGTCTGCCAACTGGGACTGTCATCCAGAGTTTGGAAGACAACAAACTGGGCAAAAGAATTTGTTTTTGAGATGAATAATGAGGAAAAGATGAATCTTGAAGTGTACAGAAATAAAATTTGCAATTGGCAAAAGGAAAATTTTAGCTAACTGCATGATTTCAGCTGAAAACTGACCACGTGGTATCTGTAAGAAGCAAGACAAAATTTAACCTGACCAATATCAGGCCAGTTAGCTGAGCATCTGTGATTAAGAAAAATGTAACTTTTGATTAAGGATGCAATTATAATGCAACTGAATAAGAAGTAAGCAGATTTAAATAATCAGAAAATTTCAAAGGAATGAATGTAAATGATCAGCTTAGAATTTTTGTACTTGGAAAACCATCAACAAGGTAGCAGATGGAAGCTTATTAAGTAAAGTTAATTGATTTAGGCTGAGGTGGAACAAATTCTATATTAAAAGTTCTTTGCATGGAAGATGTGATGGTTCTCTCCTGCTGTTCAAATAGATTAGATCTTTCTCTGAACTGCTCACATCTAAGCTTCGTAAACTTGTGAAGTTTAAAATAGAAGTGTTGTCCGTGATTCTGACCACTCAGTAGGATATATTGCACAGGCCCCAGACTTGGAACATATTTTTCTTTGGCATTGCTTATTATTCTGGTTCAATTCTCAGACCAACTTGTAACCTTGGTTCACAAGTTTGTTTGTCAATCTTGCAGTAGCCTCCATAGGTGGCTTTGTAATCAATACCTTCTGTCATAGAATTTTACAGCCATCTGATGTGGCAGCTGCTGCACTTGTTTACTGTTGAACGCGCTAAGCAAGTCCAGCATTTATAGCCTGCCGTGTGAACAGCTCTTCCCAGAACGGTCTCCAATTTAATTGCTTGGGTTTCTATTCCGCCCAAGAGTCATATTTACCATTAGATAGATCGTCATCAAATTTCATCTGCACTGGTGCAATGCGTCATGACCAGTGCTTTGCTTCTTGTACCCATCCTCGTGCGAAAAACTATGTTCAATCAAAGTCTGAAGTATTATCAAACTATCTCAATAGTGAACAACTTTGAGATACGTCTTTTTGCAGACAGCCACAAAGCACTTATCCTGCCTCTTACTGAGTTGCGCAGTATCCATTTCATGGTTTTGGATAATTATTTCATTTGAGCTCCAGCCTCCCGGGTGCCAGGGTCCAGGATGTCCCTGACCGGGTGCACGACATCCTGGTACGAGAGGGAAAGCAACCAGAAGTTGTGATACATGTGGTACCAACAAAATAGACAGGAAGAGGGATGAGGTCCTGAAGTGTGAGTTTCGGGAACTAGGCAGAAGGCTGAAGAACAGGACCTCAAGGGTAGCGTTCTCAGGATTGCTGCCAGTGCCACGTGACAGTGATGGTAAGAATCGGAGGAGATGGCAGTTGAATGCGTGGCTGAGGAGTTGGTGCAGGGAGCAGGGTTTTAGATTTTTGGATCATTGGGATCTCTTCTGGGGAAGGTGGGACCTGTACAGATTGGATGAGTTGCACCTGAACTCGAGGGGGAGCAATATCCTTGCAGGTAGGTTTGGTAGCATGTTTCGGGAGGGTTTAATCTAATTTGCAAGGGGGATAGGACCCGGAGCAATAGAGCAGTAGAAGAAGTGCTTGGAGTAAAGCCAGATCTAACATACAAAGAAACTTTGAGGAAAGAGAAGCAGAATAAACAGTGTAAAGGTAGCAAGGTAGAAGGGCTAAAGTGCATGTACTTCAATGCAAGAAACATCAGGAACAAAGGTGATGAACTGAGAGCTTGGATACATACATGGAATTATAAGGTAGTGGCCATCACAGAGACTTGGCTGGCACCAGGGCAGGAATGGATTCTCAATATTCCTGGATTTCAATACTTTAAAAGGGATGGGGGGGGGAAGGGGAGAAGGGGTGCATTACTGGTCAGGGATACTATTACAGCTACAGAAAGGGTGGGTAATGTAGCAGGATCCTCTTTTGAGTCAATATGGGTGGAAGTCAGGAACGGGAAGGGAGCAGTTACTCTATTAGGAGTACTCTATATGCCCCCTGGTAGCAGCAGACATAACAAGGAGCAGATTGGGAGGCATATTTTGGAAAGGCGCAAAAATAACAGGGTTGTTATCATGGGTGACTTTAACTTCCCTAATACTGATTGGCACCTGATTAGTTCCAAGGGTTTAGATGGGGCAGAGTTTGTTAAGTGTGTCCAGGATGGATTCCTGTCACAGTATGTTAACAGGCTGACTGGGGGAATGCCATACTAGATCTAGTACTAGGTAACGAACCGGGTCAGGTCACAGGTCTCTCAGTGGGTGAGCATCTGGGGGACAGTGACCACTGCTCCCTGGCCTTTAGTGTTATCATGGAAAAGGACAGAATCAGAGAGGACAGGAAAATTTTTAATTGGGGAAGGGCAAATTATGAGACTATAAGGCTAGAACTTGTGGGTGTGAATTGGGATGATATTTTTGCAGGGAGATATACTATGGACATGTGGTCGATGTTTAGGGATCTCTTGCAGGATGTTAGGGATAAATTTGTCCCAGTGAGGAAGATAAAGAATGGTAGGGTGAAGGAACCATGGGTGACAAGTGAGGTGGAAAATCTAGTCAGGTGGAAGAAGGCAGCATACATGAGGTTTAGGAAGCAAGGATCAGATGGGTCTATTGAGGAATATAGGGTAGCAGAAAGGAGCTTAGGAAGGAGCTGAGGAGAGCAAGAAGGGGGCATGAGAAGGACTTGGTGAGTAGGGTAAAGGAAAACCCCAAGGCATTCTTCAGTTATGTGAAGAACAAAAGGATGACAGGAGTGAAGGTAGGACCGATTAGAGATAAAGGTGGGAAGATGTGCCTGGAAGCTGTGGAAGTGAGCGAGGTCCTCAATGAATACTTCTCTTCAGTATTCACCAATGAGAGCGAACTTGATGATGGTGAGGACAATATGAGCGAGGTTGATGTCCTGGAGCATGTTGATATTAAGGGAGAGGAGGTGTTGGAGTTGTTAAAATACATTAGGATGGGTAAGTCCCCGGGGCCTGACGGAATATTCCCCAGGCTGCTCCATGAGGCGAGGGAAGAGATTGCTGAGCCTCTGGCTAGGATCTTTATGTCCTCGTTGTCCACGGGAATGGTACCGGAGGATTGGAGGGAGGCGAATGTTGTCCGCTTGTTCAAAAAAGGTAGTAGGGATAGCCCGGGTAATTATAGACCAGTGACCCTTACATCTGTGGTGGAAGAGCTGTTAGAAAAGATTCTTAGAGATAAGATCTATGGGCATTTAGAGAATCATGGTCTAATTAGGGACAGTCAGCATGGCTTTGTGAAGGGCAGATCGTGTCTAACAAGCCTGATCGAGGAGGTGACAAGGCATATAGATGAGGATAGTGCAGTGGATGTGATCTATATGGATTTTAGTAAGGCATTTGACAAGGTTCCACACGGTAGGCTTATTCAGAAAGTCAGAAGGCATGGGATCCAGGGAAGTTTGCCCAGGTGGATTCAGAATTGGCTTGCCTGCAGAAGGCAGAGGGTGGTGGTGGAGGGAGTACATTCGGATTGGAGGATTGTGACTAGTGGTGTCCCACAAGGATCGGTTCTGGGATCGTTACTTTTCGTGATTTTTATTAACGACCTGGATATTGGGGTAGAAGGGTGGGTTGGCAAGTTTGCAGATGACACAAAGATTGGTGGTGTTGTAGATAGTGTAGAGGATTGTGGAAGATTGCAGAGAGACATTGATAGGATGCAGAAATGGGCTGAGAAGTGGCAGATGGAGTTCAACCCAGAGGAGTGTGAGGTGGTACACTTTGGAAGGACAAACTCCAAGGCAGAATACAAAGTAAATGGTAGGATACTTGCTAGTGTGGAGGAGCAAAGGGATCTGGGGTTACATGTACACAGATCCCTGAAAGTTGCCTCACAGGTAGATAGGGTAGTTAAGAAAGCTTATGGGGTGTTAGCTTTCATAATTCGAGGGATAGAGTTTAAGAGTCGCGAGGTAATGATGCAGCTCTATAAAACTCTGGTTAGGCCACACTTGGAGTACTGTGTCCAGTTCTGGTTACCTCACTATAGGAAGGATATGGAAGCTTTGGAAAGGGTACAGAGGAGATATAACAGGATGCTGGTTTAGAGAGTATGCATTATGATCAGAGATTAAGAAAGCTGGGGCTTTACTCTTTGGAGAGAAGGAGGATGAGAGGAGACATGATAGAGGTATACAAGATAATAAGAGGAATAGATAGAGTGGACAGCCAGCGCCTCTTCCCCAGGGCACCACTTCTCAATACAAGAGGACATGACTTTAAGGTAAGGGGTGCGAAGTTTAAGGGGGATATTAGAGGAAGGTTTTTTACTCAGAGAGTGGTTGGTGCGTGGAATGCACTGCCTGAGTCAGTGGTGGAGGCAGATACACTGGTGAAATTTAAGAGACTACTGGACAGGTATTTGCAGGAATTTAAGGTGGGGGGTTATATGGGAGGCAGGGTTTAAGGGTCGGCACAACATTGTGGGCCGAAGGGCCTGTACTGTGCTGTACTATTAGAATCTAACTGGTACCATCAAATCTCTTCATCAGCAGAGAGAATGGGTAGAGTCAATGCACTCCACAACCTGAATGGCTTCTGAATCTTCTTGGTACTCAGTGATGTAACCCAAAATCAAGCGACTGACATTATTGCTGCCGCACAGTTCATAACTATTATAGACAATTTCACCTTTTATCTGCATCCTCTCTTCTCATTACTACCGTCAGGGAGGAGGTACAGAAGCCTGAAGGCACACACTCAATGACTCAGGAATACTTTCTTTTCCTCTGCCATCCAATTTCTGAATGGACATTGAACCCGTGAACACTACCTCACCACTTACTTATATATATATTACTGCAATTCACAGTTGTTGTTATTCTGTATTGCAGTGTACTGCTGTCACATAACAACACATTTCATGACATATGCCGGTGATATTACATCTGGTTCTGGTCGGATTCTGATTCCACATGGCGGCTAATTCTATTTCCACGGCCACAACAGAAATTTGTTACGATGCTTCAGATTGAAATCTTTCCCAACTACAATCTGATTTGTCACAGCTCAGATGCTGAATTTCTGGAATTCATTGCCACAGATGGCTGTGGATGCCAAGTCATTGGTAATATTTAAAGCAGGGGCTGATAGCTTCTTGATTAATCAAGGTGTCAAAGTTTATGAAGAGAAATCAGGAGAATGGGGTCAAGAGAGACAAATAATCAGCTACGATGGAAGGGCGGAGCAGACTCGATGGGCTAAATGGTCTAAATGGCCTATTTCTGCTCCTTTGTCTGATACCCTATGCTGCATTTATTACAGCTGTTTCTGCATTCAACAATAGATTCTTCAATTTAACAAGACCATAAGATATAGGAGCAGAATTAGGCCATTTGGCCCATTGAATCTGCTCTGCCATTTCATCATGACCGATCCATTTTCCCTCTCAGCCACAGTCTCCTGTTTTCTCTCCATATTTCTTCATGCCCTGATTAATAAAGAATTTATCAACCTCCTTATGACCTTATCATTTTCCTTACGTATATAATGTTTTTCAGGAAGAGTCTAATTGTTTTCTCTTGATATTTGATGGTACTACCATAACCAAATACCAAGTCAATATCCTAGGGTTTACTATTGACTAAAAACTCATCTGGACCAGTGACATGTAACCAAATGACCACTGGATATCATTTTTTATTGTTATAGTGTACTTATGTATTCACTCTCGTAATGCTAAAATAGCTCCCTGTGCCTTTAAGAGAAGACTGTGACGTCATTTTGCACATGCGGAGTAGAGAGAAGAGTTACAATATTCTAGAACGAATGTTAAGTACTGGTTGTATGGTGGGGAAAAGTGAATAATATTTGATAATATCCATGTAATTTGTTTAGAACACTGAACATAGAAACTTACAGCACATTACAGGCCCTTCGGCCCACAATGTTGTACCGACCATGTAGACTGCCTAGAATTTCCCTAACGTGTAGCCCTCTATTTTTCTAAGCTCCATGAACCGATCTGTGAGGCTCTTAAAAGACCCTATTGTGTCTACTTACACCACCACTGCTGGCAGTGCATTCCACGCACCCACCACTCTCTGTGTGAAAAACTTACCCCTGAAATCCCCTCGGTACCTATTTCCAAGCACCTTAAAACTATGCCCCAAGTTTATACTTGTTTGTAAATCTAGAATGTCGATAATTTGACAAGTTTTACTTGTGGATGCTTTAGATTTTCGCGAGTAAGGTATTGGTGCTGGGTGGCGTGGCTGTGCAAAGTTCCTTACTAGCCTAGTACCATGAGCAAAGAGAATTCATTTCAGGATCTAACCGATACATGATTGGAAGTTAAGCACGTGTGTACCAAAGTGAGTATACCTCTCAGTTAAAATGAGATGTATTTATTAATATTTTTATGTTGTGTATAAAGTACAGGATTGGTGGATTCTAATGTTGTTTGTATTGATTTTTAGAATTGCCACTACCATATTGGCTTTGTATATTTTGTTTTAGTTATTTTCATAATGCATATGTAACGAGGTGATACACAAGTGTGTGGACCAAAATTAAGCTGAGATTGCAAATGTGTGTTTTTTTAAATTCATTTTGTTGTTTTTATTTTGATACCCTCTTTCTGCATGAAAACATCAAAAACAGATAAAGGAATTAAAGACTCAAAAAAAGTATTTGTTGTCCTGAGTGTGTATTCTTTCCCGGCTAGAAAACACATCTGGCTAGAAAAGTACACTGGCGGCTGGTGTACTGTTCACCCTCGGAAGTCTCCATGTTTTTCAACAACGTCAGTGGTTCCACAAAATATTACTACTCGCCTGGATACGTGCAGCACGAACACGAAGCTTGTTCTTATGCAGGACAAACCAACCCAGATGACTGGCACTACACCTAAGTTTTCATTCTCTCTACAGTCAGAATACAGAGGCTGCAGTGTGCAGCATCTACAAAATACACTGTATTAACATATCCAGGCTCCTCCAAAGCAACTTCCAAATCTGTGACCTTTACCACTAAAAAGGACAAATTCAGGGGATGATGGTAACATCAACACATGAAGGTTTCTTTTCAAATCAACCTTTACTTGGAAATATAGCACTGCCTCGACCACATCTGAGCACTACATTTTTGCATATTAGAGGGATTAAGGGTTGTGGGGAAAAGGCAGGTAGGTGGAGATGAGTTCATGGCCAAATCAGCCATGACCTTATTGAATGGCGGAGCAGACACCACAGGCCAGATGGCCGACTCCTGCTCCTTATACCTTATTGTCGCCAAACAATTGATACTAGAACGTACAATCATCACAGTGATATTTGATTCTGCGCTTCCCACTCCATGGATTACAAATATTAAATATTAGAAATACTAAAATAGTAAAAATGAGTAAATATTAAACATTTAAATTATAAATCATATGGAAAGTAAGGTAGTGCAAAAAAACCAAGAGGCAGGTCCGGATATTTGGAGGGTACGGCCCAGATCCGGGTCAGGATCCGTTCAGCAGTCTGATCACAGTTGGAAAGAAGCTGTTCCCCAATCTGGCTGTACGAGTCTTCTTATGTTATGTACTGACACGGCATTCCCTGCACTTGGAAATACAGCACCACTGCTACCACCATGTCTCAGCACCACATATGGAATGACAGCGTGGTACTCTTTCTGCAGCAATACAGATCACAAAGTACATAAGACCATAAGACAAAGGAGCAGAAGTCGGCCGTTCGGCCCATTGAGTCTGCTCCGCCATTCTATCATGAGCTGATCCATTCTCCCATTTAGTCCCACTCCCCCGCCTTCTCACCATAACTTTTGATGCCTTGGCTACTCAGATACCTATCAATCTCTGCCTTAAATACGCCCAATGACTTGGCCTCCACTGCTGCCCGTGGCAACAAATTCCATAGATTCACCACCCTCTGACTCAAAAAATTTCTTCTACATCACTGGGACTCAACTACCAGACCTGGAGACAATCTACAGCTCTTGATGCCGATGGCCTGTTTGTAACATCGTTAAAGTCCCATCCCATCCTGGACGCTGTCTTTTCAATCTCCTGCCATCTTAGCCAAGACAGTAAGACTGAAAAACAGCTTCTTTCCAAGGGTTGTTGTGCAGCTGAATAATGCTACACCCTGGCTTGCCAATGGCCTTTGGGTGTTATGGACTCTCAAAGTCACTTGTTGCATGTAAATATAGGATTTTTTTAAAAAATTAAGCCGTAACACATGCAAGTAAGTATCTGTTTTGCACAGACTGAAGCAGCACCACAATCTAATTGTCTTGAGCAATGACAATAAATTTCTATTCTATTCTAGTTGAATTCAGGATGTCAATTCCTTGCAAAGAAACCTAGGTCTAAAAAGAATAAGAAGAACTAGAGAGACATGGAAGCCCCCTGATGAATTGGAGCTCACTGTTGCAGTCTCCTTAATTCTCCCCTACTGAGACCCTTCTCTCCCTCTTTTAATCCTGCTGTAATCAGCGGAGAGTGTCGAATAATACACTCAGAATAAATGCAGCACATTTGTAGAGGCGACTTGAAAAAGGCAAAACTCATACCAACCATATTACTCTGCAAATTTATTGAACTAATTTGGAAAGCACTAACAATTTGTAGAATGGCACAAAGAGCCAACACATGATTTGTAATGAAGAGGAGATGTGCTCTTTATGGGGCCATTAACAGCCAAGCAATATACCACTGCGCCATTTCATATGATGTGGGCAATCATGATCTTTCCATGACCATGATTGTTCTACAGTTTTTCTACAGAAGTGGTTTACCATTGCCTGCTTCTGGGCAATGTCTTTACAAGATGGGTGACCCTAGCCATTATCAATACTCTTCAGAGATTTTCTGCCTGGCATCAGTGGTCGCATAACCAGGACTTGTGATGTGCACCAGCTGCTCATACAACCATCCACCAGCTGCTCCCGTGGCTTCATGAGACCCTGACTGGGGAAGGGGTGCTAAGCAGGTGCTACACCATGCCCAGGGATTGACTCTCAGGCTAGTGGTGGGAAGGAGCACCTTTCACCTCCTTGCTAGAGACGCATCTCCATCCCGCTACCCAAAATACCACTCTGGATGTAAAATAGACAGCACGTGTTGATAGATAGCTGAAGTGTCTACCAGAGCTGTCAGAGACTTGGATTCTACAGCAAGTCATTCACCTCCTAATATCTCAAGGCTGTTCCACTATCTACAGAACCTACACCAGGTGGTCAGCAGAGTACTATCTCTTTTCATATTTCCAGCAAATACTAGATATGTGTGCAGAACCATCTGACTATATAGCATTGAGCACACAAACCTTGTTGATTACTGGCTCCAAATTCATGCCTATTCACTTCAAAACATAAAAATAAAACACACATAAATACAAAAAATAAAGGATCATATAACACACGTCAATTTGCATCACTTTTCTTGTGCTTCTTATTCTTTAGCACTGTACTGACCTTGCTGAGGTGTTGTAACATCAACTAGACAGTCAGCCAAACTCCATTCAAAAATACTATGAGAGTCAGGGCATAGTGTCCCTACTCCTTGGTGTTATTGCAGACTCAATTTTTTTGAGTTCTACCATAAACATTTGGCCTCCTGCCAGCCAATGTGCTTTCACACCTAGTACTTCCTGGCTGCACAGGAAGTGACCTTCCACCTGAAACTGCTCATTAAAATAAAAGCTGAAAATGCTTAACATAAATCAATTGCCTGAAAGACAGAACAAGCACTCAATGGAAATGTTTTTCCATGCTTCAGTGTTGGTTTGATACTCACTGCATTGTAAGATTTTTGAAATATTTGGCAATTCTGCTAGGATCTATCTCTGCGTACAAGTAAAATTCCAAGCAATCAGATATGCTGTGTTATTTTTTCTCACAGGTAGTCAGATATTCACATTGACAGAGCAATAACATGCTGTGCTGTACTTGTTTTCCTTTTACCTCAGGCAGGCATTAGTGGATTACTTTGTTCTGTGAGCAATACATTTATTTCTGGAGGAAAAAACACCATTTCTTTTCTGCAATGGTCACAAATATTAAAAATATCTACACAATAATCTTTACATCATGTATACACCAGATACAGCCATCTGTTGTTTCAGCAAATAATAAAAGAGCATGCCTTTTCCCTGCAGAGGGTAAGGAATTTTATGTTGAAGACTGCAAAGCTTATTTTCTTCACTCACCAAGACAGGTTAACCAAAATGATAATTAAAATTGATTTGTTGAGATACAGAGTGGAGTTGGCCCTTCTGGTCATTTAAGCCACACCACCCAGCAATCCCCTGATTTAATCCTAGCTTAATCACAGGACAATTTACAATGACCAATGAACATACCATCCAGTACATCTTTGGACTGTGGGAGGAAACCGGAGCACCCGGAGGAAACCCATGTGGTCATGGGGAGAACGTACCCTTGCCTCTACTCTTACCAACTTGTGATATCAATAATTTTTTTAAAAATTTCAGTTGCTGTATATATGTTTTACATATTCCAAAGGTAGACAAGCAATTTCTTCTTCAGTTTCACGTAGCTTAATCACATTGGCTGGTTTGTCGGTTCTCTTTTTTTAAATGAATTAACTCCCAATATCAGTTTAACAAATTATTTGCATTATATTCCTTCATAATACTATTTGAAATTCTGTACATCATTTGATGACCAGGACAACAGGCTCCAGGACAGCTTCTTCCACCAGGCCATCAGACTAATTAATTCACCCTGATACAATTGTATTTCTAAGCTATAATGGCTGTTCAGTTGTATATCTTACTCTACATACTATTTATTACAATTTACTATAATCTGTACATTGCACATTCAAATGGAGACGTAATGTAAAGAATTTTACTCCTCACGTATCTGAAGGATGTAAGACATAAAGTCAATTCAATTCAATTCAGAACTTAATTTTGTGAGTGTGTTTAGAAAAGCACATCTGGTCCTTTTGCCTTATCATACCAGTGATTTTTATGATTTTATGACTAGCTCCTACTTTCTAACTTTGTACCAATGTACCTCCTCGATTTCCAAACTCTGGTAAGTAGATACTATTACACCTCAACCAAAAGCTTTATTTTATATTTGTGACTACCAAATTTCCTTTCAGAAGCACTTGAATGGAAAACCTTACAAAAAGTAGTGGATACGGCTCAATCTGTCGCGGGTAAAGCCCTCCCCACCACTGAGCACATTTACATGGAGCACTGTTGCAGGAAAGCAGCGTCCATCATCAGGGAACCCAAGGTCATGACCTTTTCTCACTGATGGCATCAGGAAGAAGGTATAGGAGCCTCAGGACTCACAGCAGCAGATTTAGGAACAGTTATTAGCCCTCAATCATCAGGCTCCTGAACCAGTGTGGATAACTTCACCTGCCCCAGCACTGAACTGTTCCGATAACCTATAGACTCACTTTCAAGGTTCTACATCTCATGTTCTCAATATTCATTGCTTATTTATTGAATATTATTATTTAGCATGAAGGAACTGATGGACTAACTGGCTCCCACCAGTTCTAGTTCCTATCACAGTATTGGTTGTTTTTGTTGTCCCTCTCTGTACTTCGTGGCGCATCGGGCAGCAACCTGGCTGCTTCTTTAGCATCCGCCTTTTTTTTACGAGGCGGAGTTGCTAGCTCGATGCTCAATCCAGCATAGATGGAACTCGTGAAAGGTTCCGGATTCGAACCTAGGACCACTCACCTCAAAGTCCAGTCCTCATTTAAGGCAACAGTTATATTGTTGTTTCATGCTCGTTATTTATTGCTATTTATTTGTATTTGCATTTGCATAGTTTGTTTACAGTTAACTGTTCCTGATGTTTACACTTTACAGTTATTGTTCTATAGATTTGCAAAGTATGCATGCAGAAAAAAGAATCTCGGGATTGTATGTGGTGACAGGTATGTACTCTGATAATAAATTTTGCTTTGAACTTTGAACATTTGAACTTCATTATTATTATTTATCTTTTTCCTTCTGTATGCATTTGCATAGCTAGTTGTATTTTGCATACTGGTTGTCCAACTCGTTGCTGCAGTCTTTCAATGATTCTATTATAATTATTGGATTCATTGAGTATGCCCGCAACCTGAGCCTGCGGCTCCGGAGGGTTCCTGTGCTGTGGAAGACGTCCTGGCTCGTCCCTGTGCCGAAGATGCCGCGCCCCAGCGGCCTCAATGACTACAGACCAGTGGCGTTGACCTCCCACATCATGAAGACCCTGGAGAGACTTGTTCTGGAGCTGCTCCGGCCTATGGTCAGGCCACACTTAGATCCCCTCCAGTTTGCCTACCAGCCCCGACTAGCAGTTGAGGATGCCATCGTCTACCTGCTGAACCGTGTCTACGCCCACCTGGACAAGCCAGCGAGCACTGTGAGGGTCATGTTTTTTGACTTCTCCAGTGTGTTCAACACCATCCGCCCTGCTCTGCTGGGGGAGAAGCTGACAGCGATGCAGGTGGATGCTTCCCTGGCATCATGGATTCTTGATTACCTGACTGGTAGACCACAGTACATGTGCTTGCAATACTGTGTGTCCGACAGAGTGAGCAGCAGCACTGGAGCTCCACAGGGGACTGTCTTGTCTCCCTTTCTCTTCACCATTTACACCTCGGACTTCAACTACTGCACAGAGTCTTGTCATCTTCAGAAGTTTTCGGATGACTCTGCCATAGTTGGATGCATCAGCAAGGGAAATGAGGCTGAGTACAGGGCTACGGTAGGAAACTTTGTCACATGGTGTGAGCAGAATTATCTGCAGCTTAATATGAAAAAGACTAAGGAGCTGGTGGTAGACCTGAGGAGAGCTAAGGTACTGGTGACCCCTGTTTCCATCCAGGGCGTCAGTGTGGACATGGTGGAGGAATACAAATACCTGGGGATACAAATTGACAATAAACTGGACTGGTCAAAGAACACTGAGGCTGTCTACAAGAAGGGTCAGAGCCGTCTCTATTTCCTGAGGAGAGTGAGGTCCTTTAACATCTGCTGGACAATGCTGAGGATGTTCTACGAGTCTGTGGTGGCCAGTGCTATCATGTTTGCTGTTGTGTGCTGGGGCAGCAGGCTGAGGGTAGCAGACACCAACAGAATCAACAAACTCATTCGTAAGGCCAGTGATGTTGTGGGGATGGAACTGGACTCTCTCACGGTGGTGTCTGAAGAGAGGATGCTGTCTAAGTTGCATGCCATCTTGGACAATGTCTCCCATCCACTACATAATGTACTGGGTGGGCACAGGAGTACATTCAGCCAGAGACTCATTCCACCGAGATGCAACACAGAGCGTCATAGGAAGTCATTCCTGCCTGTGGCCATCAAACTTTACAACTCCTCCCTTGGAGGGTCAGACACCCTGAGCCAATAGGCTGGTCCTGGACTTATTTCATAATTTACTGGCATAATTTACATATTACTATTTAACTATTTATGGTTTTATTGCTATTTATTATTTATGGTGCAACTGTAATGAAAACCAATTTCCCCCGGGATCAATAAAGTATGACTATGACTAAGAAGATGATTCTCAGGGCTGTATATAGTAACATATATGTTTTTTGATAGTAAACTCACTTTGAACTTTAAACTTTTGAACTTTGTACAAACTACATAATGTCTTTATCAACTTTTCCAATAAGACGTGCTCCAAAATATTTACTGTCCAGAAGGCTCAAGAATCCAATGAATAGCTTCAGATAATGACTCTGCTGTTCCTATTTAACTCTTCTCTCAATCCACCTTTTGGTTCTTTGTCCTATTACCATCCCTTACACTTTTCAGTTCTGATGAAAGAGTACTGACCCAAATATAAACTTTGTTTCTCCCTCCGTTGATGCTGTCAGCCTACTGAGCTTCCAGCCTGTTTTTATTGTTTGCATTTCAGAATTCTAAATTACGTTTAAATGAAATTTCTCAGAATGACCAAGTAAAGTGAATCGTACTTGTCATCTGAATGGATGCTTTTGCCCTTTGCTGTATGCATAAACAATTTAGAGTTTGAAAGCACAGCAGAGCTTTTACTTCTTTAGGAGTTGGCAGAGATTTGACATGAAATCTAAAATTCTGACAAACTTCTATCGATGTGTAGTGGACAGTATATTGACTGGCTGCATAACAGCCTGGTATGGAAACACCAAGCCTTTGAACAGAAAATCCTACAAAAAGTACTGGATATGGCCCAGTCCATCATGGGTAAAGCCCTCCCCATCATTGAGCACATCTACACCAGTACTCACACCACCAGGTGCAGGAACAGTTATTAGCCCTCATCTATCAGGCTCTTGAACCAAAGGGGATAAGCGCTCAACTTCACTTGCTTATTCACTGAAATGATCCACGTCCTATGGACTCACATTCGAGGAATCTTCACCTTATATTTGTGATGTTATTGCTTATTCATTTATTTATTTATTATTATTATTATTATATCTTATTTTTCTATTTGCACAGTTTGTTCTCTTCTGCACACTGGTTGAATGCTCTGTTGGTGCGGTCTTTCATTGATTCTGTTATGGTTATTATTCTATAGATTTATTGAGTATGTTCACAAGAAAATGAATCTCAGGATTGTGTATAGTGTCATATATGTACTTTGTTAATAAATTTACTTTGAACTTTGGAAATAGAATCACTGTATTCAATGTTGTAGTTGAAACTAAACTGGGGATAAAATTAATAATGTTTCCCAACAAGCAGGATAAATGTCAGGACAAATTAAATTAAAAAAAACACATAGTACATTTTACTATGATGAATCTTTTTCTTAGTAAAATATATTAACTGGTATAGAGAATCATTCAAACATAGATAATATAATAACACAACTAATCGAACTCTATTCACTAGACTTCAGCAACATTTTGATTACTTTGCATTGAAATGGACACTTTTTGTGTTCTAATTGTGTTCTTTCTTGTAAAAATTATGTCAGATTTATGATGCGGTGCCATCTGCCTGTGATGCTGTCCCAGATACAGACAGGTTTTTCAGAGCAGCTATGCTCCTGACTTTCGATTTGACTGTGTATTAATCAGTCTGTAGCATGAAGCCTCTCCAGAGCAATTTACATTCCACAGCTTCCCTCTGATGCAACAAAGTAGGAAGTGGGTTAAAAAAAGAAACAGATTTATTCTGAACTGATATTGAATCACCAGCGACTCTCTGTGACAGATGAGGAACATTCACTCTTTCTTTGTAATTCCATAGAGGGAGAAATTACATTATCATTGCTTTGAGTGACACACATCAGGTGGAAGTTGGCAAGGATGGATTATTGACCAAAGAGATATACCGTCTGACTGGAATCATCATCATTATCAGCATTATGTGCCATGAAGTGGTTTCCCATTTCATTCCTCTGGGCAGTGTCCTTACAAGATGGGTGACCCCAGCCATTATCAGTGCTCCTGAGAGACTGCCTGCCTGGCACCAGTGTTGCATAACCAGGACTTGTGATATGCACCAGCTGTGAGCCTCCAAAGATAAAAGAGTTGTTTTAGAGTAAGTAAACTTTCAAACAGTATTCCTTGTTCAGCTTCTTGTCACAACTGGGAGCTGGTCTTCAGTTTTTAATGTAAATGGCAAGCAGTAATCAGCCTGAAGTTAAAACAGGGGTTCCCAAACTAGGGTCCATGGACCACACGGTTAATGGTAGATGCCCATGGCATAAAAAAAGTTGGGAACCCATGAGTTAAAAGGACAGCTTTGCAAACAAACAGTACTGTCTATAGAGCACAGGCTGCTAGCCCACAGCAAGGGGCTGACTGCTCCAGGAGATACATTGTAAAACAATGGGGTTATGATAAATGGCCCACATCAAACCAGACAACACTGGCTAAGTTATTCAGTTCAAGGAAATTTGCAAACCAGATTTAGATGATCATGTAGCACATCAAATGGTGGCTATCAATAGTTCGAAGATTTGGGTACACAGGGGGTCACGTGTCACAGCATTAATTGTGGCATCTCTGTCTCCAGAAGCTTCGTGTGAAAAGGTATCCGAAAAAAATCATGTGTGAAGTCATCCAAGTGCGAAAAAAACAGTATAAACGTTAGAGAGCAATCAGGTTTTTTAGGGTTAGTCAAACAACTAGAACAAGAATGACAGAGAGATGGGGTGAACTAGAATGCATTCGTTTGCCTTTGATTTCTGTAATGGATAACTCAATCATCAGCAACTCATTGGTATTTCTTTAGCTTATAAGAATTGTACCTGTATTCTGGAAAGTTTTTGTGTTTTAGAAATCGTTTGTAATTTATACGGTATACATTCTCTGTGAGTTTTAAATGTGTTTTAAAAAGTATATGTATTTAAATTTAAATTGTATCACTAAAATTAATTAACTGTGTCTTAAACAACAGGAATTCTGCAGATGCTGGAAATTCAAGCAACACACATCAAAGTTGCTGGTGAATGCAGCAGGCCAGGCAGCATCTCTAGGAAGAGGTACAGTCGACGTTTCAGGCCGAGACCCTTCGTCAGGACTAACTGAAGGAAGAGTGAGTAAGGGATTTGAAAGTTGGAGGGGGAGGGGGAGATCCAAAATGATAGGAGAAGACAGGAGGGGGAGGGATGGAGCCAAGAGCTGGACAGGTGATTGGCAAAAGAGGATACGAGAGGATCATGGGACAGGAGGTCCGGGAAGAAAGACGGGGGGGGGACCAGAGGATGGGCAAAGGGTATATTCAGAGGGACAGAGGGAAAAAAGGAGAGTGAGAGAAAGAATGTGTGCATAAAAACGAGTAACAGATGGGATACGAGGGGGAGGTGGGGCCTTAGTGGAAGTTAGAGAAGTTGATGTTCATGCCATCAGGTTGGAGGCTACCCAGACGGAATATAAGGTGCTGTTTTCATGCCATCGTCGACTGCACCTCTTCCTACAGATGCTGCCTGGCCTGCTGCATTCACCAGCAACTTTGATGTGTGTAACTGTGTCTTAAACTGCTTTGTTAGCTGGAAGTATCTCCTCCTCGGTGGGGGGGGGGGGTGTCACCGCTCAAATAGTGGGCATTGGCAGCTAAACTCATTGTGAACGATCTAGTCTTTGAAGAGTAGGTAGTTACAGTATAACCTTCCCTTAATGAGGGTACCCATAGCTATCTGGGGCTTAAGATCTTAATTCGAGGTTAGCATACTCAGTACCATCAGATAGGGAGGAGCTACACCAGCATGAGGACACATATTCAACATTTTAAGACATTTTCTTCCCCTTCATCATCAGATTTCTGAGTGGTCATTGAACCAATAAACACTTCCTTACTATGCTGCTCAATCTTTGCAATTTTTTAAAAATATATTTCTTACTGTAATTTACAGTGTTTTTTTTCTGTATGGCACTGTATAACAACAAAGTTCACAACACATGTCAATGAAAATAAAACTGATTCCAATTCATCTATTTAACCGGATTTATATAGATTATGCACAATGGAAATTTAGACAATTTTAATCCTAACAAAATGGTAAGGTTTGTTTCCAGAAGACTTAAAAGCCAAAATGCTTAAACGATATTCTCTGACAGAATTAAACTCACCATTTTTGGTGTTGTCAAGGGCAGGATGAGAATCATGCCATCATTTTATTTTTTTTATGAGACTCCATGTCTTAAATTAAATTAGATTCTCTTCTTAATTGCTGTCCACCAGGTATCACTTGGTACACAATTCCTGAAGTGGGTAAGCAGGATAGACTCCATGAATGGAGTATAGTTACACCATTATTTGAGAATCAGAGTAGATCAAGTATTTCTTCAAGACACAACAATCTCTCCCATAATGCAGTTCTTCCATCACCTGACTTGACACTGTGACATGCATTCATCCCTAGGGAGATTGTTTGATAGTGCTGGTGGGGAGGTTTTAAACTAATATGGCAGGGGGATGGGAACCCACACAGAAAAGAAGAGGGAAGTGATGCAGAGACCAAAGCTAGAGTTAGTGAAGAAAAAGTAAGAGTAGAGTGCATAAAAGTAAAAAGCAAAAATGGCTTGGTCACTAGATTCTAAAAGGACAATGAGTATAAGGGCACTTTATCTAAATGCCTGTAGTAATAGAAACAAAATTAGTGAACTTGTGGCACAGATCAGTACCAAGGCATATGATTTAGTGGCCATTACAGAAACCTGGTTGCAAAGTGGCGATAACTCGGAATTAAATATCCAAGGATATCAGGTAATACGGAAAGATAAGCAGGAAGGCAGAGGAGGTGGGAGTTGCTCTTGATTAGGGATGACATCAGGGCGATTGTGAGAGATGATATAAGATCTACGGAGCAGAATGTTGAGTCTATCTGGGTAGAGATTAAGAATAGTAAAGGGAAAAAAATCACTGGTGGGTATTGTCTATAGGCCACCTAATAAAAATATTGCAGTGGCAGGGGTGATTAACCAAGAAGTAACTGAGGCTTGTAAGAACGGAACGGCAGTTGTCACGGGGGATTTTAACTTCCACGTAGATTGGATGAATCAGGTTGGTCAAGGAAGTCTTGAGGAGGACTTCATAGAACGCATCCGTGATGGCTTTCTTGAGCAGCATGTTAGTGAACCTAAAGGGAAAATGCTATCTTAGATCTAGTCCTGTGCAATGAGACAGGTAAGATTAATAATCTTGTAGTCAGGGATCCTCCTGGAAAGAGTGATCATAGTATGATTGAATTTCGCATTCAGATGGAGGATGAAATAGATCTAAAACTAGTGTATTATGCTTGAACAAGGGAGACTACAACGGGATGAGGGAGGAGTTGGATAATGTGGATTGGGAGCACGGGCTATTTGGTAGGACAGTTGAGGAACAGTGGAATACTGTCAAAGAGATTTTTCACAGTGTTCAATGAAAGTATATTCCAGTCAAAAGTAAGGACAGCAAGTGTGGAGAGAGCCAGACTTGGATAACTAAGGAAATAAAAGATAGTATCAAATTAAAAGCTCTTATGTACAAAGTCACAAAGAGTAGTGGGAGACTGGAGGATTGGGAAAACTTTAAAAAGCAACAGAGAACAACTAAACAAGAAATAAGGAAAGGGAAGATAGAGTATGAAAGTAAATTAGCACAAAATATGAAAACAGATAGCAAAAGTTTTTATATATAAAGCGGAAGAGGGTGGCTAAAGTCAACGTAGGTCCCTTGGAAGGCGAGAAGGGGAAATTGATAATGGGTGATAAGGATCTCCCCCTCCCCCTCCCACTTTCAAATCTCTTACTAGCTCTTCTTTCAGTTAGTCCTGACGAGGGGTCTCGGCCCGAAACGTCGACTGTACCTCTTCCTAGAGATGCTGCTTGGCCTGCAGCATTCCCCAGCAACTTTGATGTGTGTTGCTTGAATTTCCAACATCTGCAGAATTCCTCGTGTTTGGGTGATAAGGAAATGGCTGAGGCATTGAACAACTATTTTATGTCTGTCTTCACTGTGGAAGACATGCCTAATATGCCAAAGAATGATGTTATGGACGAAATGGGAGGTGAGGACCTCGATAAAATCATTGTCACTAAAGAGATAGTGATGAGCAAACTAGAGTGCCCGAAGGTGGATAAGTCCCCTGGTCCTGATGGGATGCATCCCAGGGTGCTGAGGGAATTGGCGGAGGTTATAGTAGACGCGTTGGTAATCATTTATCAAAACTCTCTAGACTCCAGGCAGGTCCTGGCAGATTGGAAGACAGCAAATCTCATGTCACTTTTTAAAAAAAGGATGTAGGGAAAAGACAGGCAACTATAGGCCAGTTAGCTTAACATCTGTAGTCGGGAAAATGCTTGAAGCTGTCATTAGGGAAGAAATAGCGAAACATTTAGAAAGGAGTGGTTCCATTAGACAGACACAGCATGGATTCAGAAAGGGCAGGTCCTGTTTGATAAACTTACTGGAGTTCTTTGAGGACATAATGAGTGCAGTGGATAGAGGGGAACAGGTGGATGTCGTATACTTGGATTTCCAGCAGGCGCTCGATAAGGTGCCACACAGGAGACGTATAAATAAGATATGGCTGCATGGAGTCGGAGGAAGTGTATTGGCATGGATAGTGGATTGGTTAAACAATATAAGTCAGGGAGTTGGTATAAATGGGTGTTTCTCCGGTTGGCAGTCAGTGGTGAGTGGGGTGCCGCAGGGGTCAGTACTGGGCCCGCAGCTGTTTAGCATTTACATTGTTGATTTGGAAGAGGGAACTGAGAGTAGCGTAGCAAAATTTGCTGATGACACTAAATCGAGTGGATAAGCTAATTGTACAGAAGATGTAGAGAGTCTGCAGAGGGATATATATAGGTTAAGTGAGTGGGCCAAGATCTGGCAGTTGGAATGCAAGATCATCCACTTTGGAAGGAATAATAGAAGAGCATATTAGTATTTAAATGCTGAAAGATTGCAGCATGCTGTTGTGCAGAGGGACTTGAGAGTGCTTGTTCATGATTTGCAAAAAGTTGGCTTGCAGGTACAACAGGTTATTAAGAAGGCAAGCAGAATGTTGGCCTTCATTGCTAGAGGAATTGAATTCAAGAGCAGGGAGGTCATGCTGCAACTATACAGGGTACTGGTGAGGCTGCACCTGGAGTACTGTGTGCAGTTCTGGTCTCCGTATTTGAGGAAGGATATACTGCCTTTGGAGGCAGTGGAGAGGAGGTTCACCAGGTCGATTCCAGAGATGAAGGGGTTAATCTATGAGGAGCAATTGAGTCACCTGGGACTATTCTCTCTGGAGTTCAGAAGAATGAGAGGAGATCTTATAGAAATGTACAAAATCTTGAAAGGGATAGATAAGACAGAAGTTGGAAAGTTGTTTCAATTGGTAGGTGAGTCTAGAGCTAGGAGATATTGCCACAAGATTCAGCAGAGAAGATTTAGGACAGAGATGAGGAGAAACTGTTTTTTCCAGAGAGTGGTAAATCTGTGGAATTCTCTGCCCAGGGAAGCAGTTGAGACTTCCTCACTAAATATATTTAAGAAACAGTTAGATAGGTTTTTACATAGTAAGGGAATTAAGGGTTATGAGGAAAAGGCAGGTAGATGGACCTGAGTTTATGGACAGATTAGCCATGATCTTATTGAATGGCGGGGCAGGCTCGATGGGCCAGATGGCCTACTCCTCATTCTATTTCTTATGTTCTTATGAACAGACCCCAAATCTGATAATGCACCAAATTCTCTCCATAGAGTCATAGGGTCATAGAAAATTACAGCACAGAAGCAGGCCCTTTAGGCCATCTAGTCTGCACTGAACCATTTCAACTGCCTACTCCGATCAACATGTACTGGGACCATAGCCCTACATATCTCTACCATCCATGTACCTGTCCAAACTTCTTTAAACACCTCCACTACTTGCACTCTTCACGTTGCTAAGTTACCTTCTTCTATTGAACGTTTAAACATTTACCACACTTCCATTTGCAATCATCTGGGTTTATTAAAAAGTGTTTATTTTAATTTGTAGGTCATCTTGGACCAATGACATTAGTAACAATAAAACTTACGTTGTCATGCTTTTCTAAAACGTTTTAAGAGAGCATTTCTTTGCCTACTGATACTTTTTATCAAAAATAATGTACCATCTCCTCCCTTGAATAACAGGACCACAGAGCTATATCATGTGGACAGACTCTCTGAAAACATCTACAATATAAAAAAAATGTTCATTAGCAGTTAGTAAATTGTAATTAAACCTACTAATAATTAGATCTAAATGTACATTTTACAAATGTTGACAAGGTCTGAAAATTTTTGGTTGACACCTGTTTTTCTGGACGTGGACTAAATTACAGTTATTATGGAATTACACTATTCCATCTTTCTATGTCTGCGCTTTTACTGCAGAGCAGTTAGAGAAAAATAGAATAATGTACTGATAACCATTTACAAAATTAGGCTATGTACACTGCTAAAGTTAAATACGATTTAACACCTGCTGGATGTATTTACCATTACCACTACAGATATTTAATCATTCCTGCCCTCTATCTTTCCTGTTCCTGTTCCTGGCTACTGGTTCCCCCATTCCCTATCCTGCCATAGGCCAATTCCTTTTTATACTTCTCTGCCTTCTTTTCCCTGTTGCTCAAGTTGACCTCCTGAATTCCTTCAGTATTTTATGTGAGTTGCTCTGGATTTGCAGCATCTGCAGAACCTCTTGTGTTTATTCGTTTCTGTAGATAATGACCGATCTGCTGAGTTCCTCCAGCAATGTGTGTGTGTTGCTCTGGATTGCTGCCTTGTGTTGCTGCGGTGGTTAAAGTGCTCACATTTCCATCTGTCCATTCTTGGCCATAGTCTTTGTCAGAATATACTGATTTTTATACCCATCCAACATAGACTGAGAACTTTTCTTGTTAGACATTCTTCCTTCCATGCTTTCACTGATGGAATAAAGACAAGCTGTTTATGCACAAGCAGAGAAAATCTGCAGATGCTGGAAATCCAAGCAACACACACAAAATTCTGGAGGAACTCAGCAGGTCAGGCAGCATTATGGAAAAAAGTATACTTAACGTTTCTGGCTGAGATGCTTCAGCAGGACTGGAGAAAAATAAATGAGGATTAGATTTGAAAGGTGGGGAAGCAGACAGTGAAAAACAAGGTGGTAGGCTTCCTGTATATCGGTGACACCCCACACAGATTGGGAGACTGCCTCACCAAGCACCTAAGCTCCGTTGGCCAGCAGAAGTGAGATCTCCCAGTGGCCAACCATTTTAATTTCACTTCCCATTCCCGTTCCAATATGTCATCCACTGTCGTGATAAGGCCACACTTAAATTGGAGGAACAACACCTTATACTGTAATCTGTTTGGGTAGCCTCCAACCGGATGGCATGAACATCAATTTCTCAAACTTCCTGTAGTGCCCTCCTCTCCACTTCACCAATCCCCATCCCTTTTTCCCTGTGTCATCTTATCTCCTTCCCTTCCCATCACCTCCCTCTGGTGCTCCTCCCCTCTTTTCTTTCTTCAATGGCCTTCTGTCATCTTCTATCAGACTCCCCCTTCTCCAGCCCTGTATCTCTTTTACCAATCAACTTCCCAGCACTTTACTTCACCCCTCCCCTCCCAGTTTCACCTACCACCTTGTGTTTCTCTCTCTCCTCCCCCACCTTTTAAATCTACTTCTCAGCTTTTTTTTCCTCCAGTCTTGCTGAAGACCAAAACATCGGCTAGATACTCTTTTCCATAGATGCTGCATAGCCTGCTGAGTTCCTCCAGCATTTTGTGTGTGTAGCTGTTTGTACATCCAGACTTTGAGTGGTGTTCGATCTAGGATCACAGATAGACAAGATAAAGCCTTTGGCAGAATGCACATTTAATGCAGATTTTGCAGGAATTATTCAGCGTAGTGGTTTATGTGGGTGCAGGTTGGACATACATCTCTACCAAAGGAGGTGTGAAGTGTTCCTCCCTCCGCTAGCCTTTAGGTTACCCTTGGGCAAGTCGTAGCTCCTGCTTAGCCTCCCAATCAGGGTCACGTAACCCATGGGACAGGTGGTGGATGGTCGTATGAGCAGCTGGTGCATATCACAAGTCCTGGTTATGTGACCACTAACGCCAGACAATCTCCGAAGAGCATTGATAATGGCTAGGGTCACCCATATTGTAAAGACACTGCCCAGAAGAAGGCGATGGCAAAACACTTCTGAAGAAAAATTTCCCAAGAACAATTATGGTCATGGAAAGACAATAATCACCTGCGTCATATGACACTGCACATAATGATGACCTTGAGTGCTTCATGCTGGCAGATGGAAAGGTGTGCCAGGAGGAACTTAAATACTCACCACATTATTGACCACTGGATACTTTAAAACAGTTGTACACTACTCTGGAAGACATTAATTAACTGAAATGCAGCTAACGCCACAGAAGTACAAAAAATTTTAAGTAACCCAATAGAAACTTCAAACAACACACATCAAAGTTGCTGATGAACACAGCAGGCCAGGCAGCATCTCCAGGAAGACGTACAGTCGACGTTTCAGGCTGAGACCCTTCATCAGGACTAACTGAAAGAAGAGCTAGTAAGAGATTTGAAAGTGGGAGGGGGAGAGGGAGATCGTGGTGCTACGATCAGTATCTCATTTGCTCACATTGGAAGCTGAAAACACAGATAGATGAGTGACTGTGATCAAGTCTGTGACCAGGAACTGGAGGTTCTGGGGATGGGATGAGAAAACATTCAGACCAGGGGTTCTGAACTTGGGGTCCCTCAGTTATTGGTAGGGGTCCATGTAATAAAAAAGGCTAGGGACCCCTGATTTAGACTGTGCACCATCTGTGTTGTATATAGGAGGAAATGGATGCTGGTTAATGCAATATGGGATAGATTCAATCACAGGGAAGATCAGAGTGTGTGGAGGCAAAATGGTGTTGGTTGTTGCAGTATATGTGATCCACAGTTGGCATCTCGTGAATGTTGAAGTGGATAAAATATTTTATAGTAGGTCAGATTGATAGTGCGACCAGACAAGACAGTGTCATGTGCTGGGGGAGTGATATTAATCAGAATCATATTTAATATCACTGATGTGTATATATTTTATATAGTTAAATTGAGTAAGCAGTGCAAAAAAAGTAGTGAGGTAATGTTCATGGGTTCAATGTCCATTCAGAAATCAGATGGCAGAGGGGAAGAAACTGTGTCTGAATCGCTTAGTGTGTGTCTTCAGGCTTCTGTACCTCCTCCCTAATGGGAACAATGAGAAAAGGGCTTGACCAGGGTGATGGGATCCATAACGATGGATGCCGCCGTTTAGGCGTTGCTCCTTGAAGATGTCCTGGATGCCGGGGAGACTAGTGCCCATGATAGAGCTGACTGAGTTCACAACTTTCTGCGGCTTTTTCTGATCCTGTGCTGTAGCCCACCCCCCCCACCCCCATACCAGATGGCGATGCAACCAGTTAGAATGTTCTCCACAGTATTTCTGTAGAAATTTTTGAGTGTCTTTGGTGATGTACCTTATCTCCTCAAACACCTAATGAAGTAGAGCTGCTGTTGTGCCTTCTTTGTTACTGCATTGATATACTGTGCCACCATTATTACTGATCAGTAACATCCGGCATTCCTTTATAGTTGTAAGGTGTTAAAGTTTGAAGGTTTACTTGATATGTGTACTGTTGTGCTTTATGCCATGAAATTGTAAGGGGTTTCTTTTTTTTATGTCACTGCGTAGTCTAATTAAAATGGCTTCTTTGTTATGTTATAATTGAAAGGGCTTCTTTGTTATGTTAACTGCTGAGAAAGTCCTTCCTGCTAGCAGTTGGTTTTGGATTATTTATTGATAGGAGGATGAATGAACCAATTGCAATAGTTGTTATGCTTTGATGTGTCTGTAAGATACTGTATGCACGGGGTTTTGGGGCAGAAGGCGGGAGAGAGAGACAGAGGATGGACCAGGTGCTGTGAGTCCACTCACAGGGTCAGACCCCGAGCGGGGTGTTTAGCGAGGAGAGGAGGCAGAGACGGATTCGTGTGGAGCGTCTGGTTGACCACAATTGTTGGCCCCAGGAGGCTGGTCGAGGTGGTCCGAGGGGTTCGCAGGGTGAAGAAGAAGGGTCCTGAGCTCCAACTGTTTGTGCACGAAGATATTGAACTTTGATAAGTGTGGTGCCTTTTATTTTCCTTTTATATTTTATTCTCTATTAATTATATAGTTCCAGTGATATCTATAAACTGTAAATCATTTAATCGTATCTGGTGTATTGTCTGTTATTTGGGCGGGGTGAGGAACATCACACAGCATCCACACAAACTTATTACCCAGTTTGGCGGGGCCGAGGGCTGTTTCCCTAGACGACAGCGAGCCGAGTGACCCTGAGGCTGGCCAGAGGGGCTACAAAATCATTGTTGATTAACTCTCCATGGTCTAGCTTCTGAATGTTTGCCTGACCATTCTACATGTGAGATGTATGTTCTTAAAAAGAGCTTCTGCTGGTGTTCAGTAATAGTCGCAACTGTATTATGTTGAGAGAAAGAGAGGTCTTACAGTTTATTGATTTCAAGACAATAATGATTGCTTGCACACAACCTGATTTATATGTCAGTCATCAAAATCTGAAATAGTTTCTATTGGAAACATCAGCGTCTGTAATTGTGCTGCCTTGCTTATAGTCTTATTCTCTCAGGAACTCAATTAATGGTCTTAACTTTTACTTAAAATAAATGGCTGCTAAACCTTTTGATATGAACAGCATATGCTGATAAAATTAATAAAAAAAGATAAATCACAGATTAACTTAAAAAGGACAGAATTAAAACAATGGGCACTTTTATTAGCAGCTGCTACAAAATAAACAATTAAGTTTAAGCAATGGCTCCTATGAGCAGATGAAATTCACCATTTTGCTTCAATGGAATGGGTGGGCATAAGAAAAAAATACAAGAAAAATCCACCCCTTGAGGCTGCTCCCCTTTTAAATACATCATCATCATGTAATGCACACAAAATGCTGGGGGAGCTCAGCAGGTCAGGCAGCATCTATCGAAAAAAGTAAACAGTTGACATTTTGGGCCGAGACCCTTCATCAGGACTGGAGAAAAAAGATGAGAAATTAGTGTAAGAAGATGGGGGGAGGGGAGGAAGAAGTTCAAGGGAGCAGGTGATAGATAAAACCGGGAGAGGTGCAAGAGTGAACTAAAGAGCTGGGAAATTGATCGGTGATAGAGAGAACGGGCTGGAGAAAGGGGGATTCTGAAAGGAAAGGACAGAAGGCCGTGGAAGAAAGGGAAGGGGGAGGAACACCAGAGGGAGGTGATGAGCAGGTAAGGAGATAAGGTGAGAGAGGAAATGGAAATAGGAAATGGTGAAAGTGAGAGGGTGCAATTACCAGAAGTTCTAGGAATTGATGTTCATGCCATCAGGTTGGAGGCTACCCAGATGGAATATAAGATATTGCTTTTCCATCACGGTGTAGAGGAGGCCACGGAATGACACATCAGAATGGGAATGGGAAGTAGAATTAAAATGGGTGGTCACCAGAAGATCCCACTTTTTTTGGGAGATGGAGCACAGGTACACAGCGAAGCAGTCTCCCAAACTACGTTGTGTCTCACCAATGTACAATCGACACTGGGAGCACCAGATGCAGTAGATGACCATCATCATGTGCTGTGCCATATGAAGTGGGCGATCGTGATCTTTCCACGACCATGAGTGTTCTTGGCAACTTTTCTACAGATGCTTTTTTGCCATTGCCTTCTGGGCAGAGTCTTTATAAGATGGGTGACACCAGCCATTATCAATACTCTTCAGAGATTGTCTGCCTGTCATCAGTGATCACATATCCAGGACTTGTGATATGCACCAGCTGCTCATACGACCATCCACCACCTGCTCCCGTGGCCTCACGTGACCCTGATCAGGGTTTGGGTGAGATGGACTACACCTCACGATACTGAAAGGGGTAGCTGACGAGATTGTGGAGGCATTAGTAGTAATCTTTCAAGAATCAATAAATTCTGAAATGCTCACTCTCAGAATCAGGTTTAATAGCACCGGCACATGTGAAATTTGCAAATATCACTTCACACTTTAGGAAGGGAGGGAGGCATAAGAACGCAAATTATAACCTGTTAGCCTGAGGTTGGGAAGATATTGGAGACCATTATTAAGGATGAGATTTCGGGGTACTTGGAGGCACATGATAAAATAGTTCAAAGTCAGCATAGTTTCCTTAAGGGGAAATCTTGCCTGACAAATCAGTTGGAATCCTTTGAGGAAATAACCTGTAGGATAGACAAAGTAGAATCAGTGGATGTTGTGTACTTGGATTTTCAGAAGGCTGTTGTTAAGCAAGAGAGGATCCCGTGCTATTACAGAAAGATACTAGCAGGATAGAAGATTGGCTGACTGACAGGAACAAAGAGTGGGAATAAATGGAGCCTTTTCTGGTTGGCTGGTGGTGACTAGAGGTGTTTCAGTGTTGGGACTGCTTCTTTTCATATTATATATCAATGATTTGGACAATGGAATTGATGGTTTTACGGCAAAGTTTGCAGATGATATGAAGTTAGGTGAAGTAGCAGGTAGAGTTGAGGGAACAGGGAGTCTGCAGAGGCTCTTAGACAAACTGGTAGAATCAGAATCAGAACCAAGTTTAATGTCACCGGCATATGTCGTGGAATTTGTTGAAGCTGAGCTGTAATCAATAAACATTACTGTAATTAATAAATGGCATTCTTGCATGGGCATTAGTATTATCCAGGTGATCAAAGGCTGCATGAAGAGCCAAGGAGATGCATCCTCTGTGGACCTATTGTGGCAATAGGCGAATCGCAGTGGGCCCAGGTCCTTGCTGAGACAGGAATTAATTGTAGCCATAACCATCCTCTCAAAGGATTTTAACACCACAGATGTGAGTGCTACTGGACGATAGTCATTGAGGCAGCTCACCCTGCTCTTGGGCTCTGATATAACTGTTGCCCTTTCAAAGCAGGTGGAAACTTCTGAATGTAGCAATGGGAGACTGAAAATGTCTTTCAACACATACTCCAGTTGGTTGGCACAGGTTTCAGGTTACCAGATACTCCAGGTAGGCCTGTCATCGTGCAAGGGTTTATCCTCTTGAAAGACAGCCTGACATTGACCCCCGAGACAGAGAACACAGTCATTGGATGCTACAGGGATCCCTTTCACAGTTAGGATAAAAGTTGTTGAGCTCGTCTGGTAGTGAAGCATCACTGCTATTAATGATGTTAGGTTTTGCTCTGTAGAAAGTAATGCCTGCAAACCCTGCCAGAGTTGATGTGCATCCGATTCTGCCTCCAAACTTGTTCAGAATTGTCCCTTTGCTCTTGAGGTAGTCCTCTGTAAGTCATACCTAGTTTTCTTGTACCAGCCTGGGTCACCAGACACTTGAATGCCACGGATCTAGCCCTCAGCAGACTACAAGCCTCTTGGTTCATCCATTGCTTTTGATATGGGTACGAACAGTAAAATTTCATAGGCACACATTCATCCGCACAGGTTTTAATGAAATCAGTGACCGTTGTGGTGTACTCATTCAGATGCAAAGACGAATCCTTGAATATAATCCAGTCTACTGATTCAAATAAGTCCTGTAAGCGCTCCCGTGCTTTCCTTGTCCACACCTTCCTGGTCCTCACTACTGGTGCTGCAGTTTAGAGTCTCTGCCTATACTCAGGGAGTAGAGGTACAGCTAGGTGATCAGATGCTCTGAATTGTGGGCGTGGATAGCATGGTAAGTGCTCCTTGTGCTGGTATTACAGTGCGTTGGTTCTTCTGATACTACAAGTGATTTGTTGGTAATATTTTATTGAGAAACTTTTTCAAGCTGGCCTGGTTAAAATCCACAGAATGATGGGAAAGGTAGCATGTTGCAGCATTTCATGCCTGTTGATTACATTGCTCAGCTCGTCTGGAGCCTGTTTGACACGGGTCTGAGGTGGGATGTATATCTGCTACCAAGATGATCAGTGAAATCTCCTGCGGCAGATACAATGGGCAACAATTGATTGTAAGATGTTCCACGTCAGTTGAACATGACTGGGAAAGAACCGCCACCTTTATACACCACAAGGAGATGATCATGAAGTATACTCCACTTACTCAGCCTTTGAAAGACTCAGCAGTCCTGTCTTGGTGGTGTACTGTGAACCCATCAATCTGCATCATTGCGCGTGGAATGGACAGAGTTTAACCAGATTCCGTGAAGCAACAGCTTTTAACGTCCCTCTGGTACAGCTATCTAGCTCTGAGATCCTCGGGTTTAATTACCAGAGACTGTACATTTGCCAGCAAGATAGTTAGTATTGGTAGCTGAATGCCATGGTTTGTTAGATGAACTTTTAAATCAGAGTGGCATTGTCCCTTCTGCTCTTCTGCTGTCTTAAAGGGGAACCATGCCAGCAAACAGACTCTGTTCTAGTTCCGTCGATTTTAAGTAGCGATTAATTTTTCAATTGATGTGACTAACTGTACAGACCTTAGATGTAGTTTTGATTTTCAGCTGTAGCAGGATGAAATTGGAATATCTGATGGTCTCATCAGAGCCGCTTTCACAAGTTTCATTCTTGATGGCGCCCCAGAAGACAAAGAAGGGCAAAGAAGTGACAGATGGAATATAATGTAGGATGGTCATGCACTTCGGTAGAAGGAGTAAAGGTGTAAACTATTTCCTAAAAGGGGAGAAAATTCTAAAATCAGAGGTACCATTGGACTTGGGAGGCCTCATGGAGGATTCCTTGATAGTTAACTTAGAGGTTGAGTGTGTGGTGAGGAAGGAAAATGCAATGTGAGCTTTAATTTTGAGAGAACAATAATTTAAAAGCAAGGATGTAATACTGAGGTTTTATAAGGCAGTGGTCAGACCTCATCTGGAGTATTGTGAGCAGTATGGGGCCCTGTATCTGAGAAAGGATGTGCTGACATTGAAGAGAAATCAGAGAGAATAATTCCAGGTATGAACATATTAACGTATAAGGAATGTTTAATTGGCCTGTACCCACTTGAGTTTAGAAACATAGAAACATAGAAAATAGGTGCAGGAGTAGGCCATTCGGCCCTTTGAGCCTGCACCGCCATTCAGTATGATCATGGCTGATCATCCAACTCAGAACCCTGTACCAGCCTTCCCTGATCCCTTTAACCACAAGGACCATATCTAACTTGCTCTTAAATATAGCCAATGAACTGGCCTCAACTGTTTCCTGTGGCAGAGAATTCCACAGATTCACCACTCTCTGTGTGAAGAAGTTTTTCCTCATCTCAGACCTAAAAGGCTTCCCCTTTATCCTCAAACCGTGACCCCTCGTTCTGGACTTCCCCAACATCGGGAACAATCTTCCTGCATCTAGCCTGTCCAATCCCTTTAGGATTTTATACGTTTCAATAAGATCTCCCGTCAATCTTCTAAATTCCAGCGGATAAGCCTAGTCGATCCAGTCTTTCATCATATGAAAGACCTGCCATCCCAGGAATCAATCTGGTGAACCTTCTTTGTACTCCCTCTATGGCAAGAATGTCTTTCCTCAGATTAGGGTACCAAAACTGCACACAATACTCCAGGTGTGGTCTCACCAAGGCCTTGTACAACTGCAGTAGTACCTCCCTGCTCCTGTACTTGAATCCTCTTGCTATGAATGCCAGCATACCATTCGCCTTTTTCACTGCCTGCTGTACCTGCATGCCCACTTTCAATGACTGGTGTACAATGACACCTAGGTCTCGTAGCACCTCCCCTTTTCCTAATCGGCCACCATTCAGATAATAATCCGTTTTCCTGTTTTTGCCACCAAAGTGGATAACCTCACATTTATCCACATTAAGTTGCATCTGCCATGAATTTGCCCACTCACCTAACCTATCCAAGTCACCAGCTTCCTCTTAGCATCCTCCTCACAGCTAACACTGCCACCCAGCTTCGTGTCATCCACAAACTTGGAGATGCTGCATTTAATTCCCTCATCTAAGTCATTAATATATATTGTAAACAACTGGGGTCCCAGCACTGAGCCTTGCGGTACCCCACAGAAGAATTACAGGGGATCTCATTGAAACCTATTGAATATTGAAGGGCCTTGATAGAGTGGATGTGGAGAGGATGTTTCCTATAGAACCAGAGGGCACAGCCTCCGAATAGAGGAACATCCATTTAGAACAGACATGAGGAAGAATTTCCTTAGCCAAAGAGTTGTGAATCTGTGGAATTCATTGCCACAGATGGCTGTGGAAGCTAAATCATTGGGTATGTTTGAAGACAAGAGCTAAAAGTAAGATACAAGCTGAAATAGGTAAAGAACAATGTGGTTTTGTGAAAGACAAAGGTACAAGAAATGCAATATTGATGTTAAGGATACTATCAGAACGAGCTATTCAAGCTAAACAAAAATATTTGTTTGTTTTATCAACTACACAAAAGCATTTGAGAAAGTGAAGCACAACAAGTTATTTGAAATATTACAGGAAACTCCAGATTTAGATTCAAAAGACCCCTGCCTAATCAGAAATCTGTACTGGGAACAAACTGCCGCTGTAAGAATATATGGAGAAGTGAGTCAGTTTACGAAAATCAAGAGAGGCGTTAGACAAGGGTGTGTTTTCTCCCCTGATTTGTTTAATGTGTACAATGAAACAATATTACAAAAAATAAGAGACATCTTCGGAATCAAAGTTGGTGGTGAAAACATCAATCATTTCAGATGTGCGGATGACACTGTGTTAATTGCAAGTACGGAGGAAGAACTACAAAACTTAATAGATATAGTTGTTGAAGAAAGTGCAAAAATGGGTCTATCTATCATTTGCAAAAAGACAGAACGTATGATGATATCCAAAAAGAAGGAGAATCCTATCTGCAGGATGAGAATAAATGGGGAAGACATAAAACAAGTACAGAACTTTTGCTACTTAGGAAGCTGGGTGACATCAGATGGCAGGTGCGACATGGACATCAAAAGAAGAACAGGGATGGCAAAAGACACCTTTATGAGAATGAAGAGTATACTGACCAATACTAAACTAGGCCTTAGAGTACTGAAATGTCCAGTTAAGTCATATGGCTCAGAATGTTGGACAATATCTAGTTACATGAGGAAACGAATTGAAGCAGTGGAGATGTGGTTTTTGAGGAGGATGCAAAGAATATCATGGACGAAATGAATATCTAACGAGGATGTCATGAACAGAGCAAACACAAAAAGAGAAATAATGTATGAGATCATGAAAAGGCAACGCGACTTCATTGGACATGGGATTAGAAAAGAGGAGTTAGAAAGTACGGTAATTATGGGAAAGATTGAAGGGAAGAAAGCAAGAGGAAGACAAAGACAAATGATGATGGAGACACCAGCCAGAGAACTGGAAATGAATACCAATGAGTTGATTCACTTGACCCAAAACAGGAGTGTGTGGGCCATGGCAGTCAAAGCTCAAACTGGGCATGGCACCTGATAGTGATGGTGATGATGAAATTTGAAGAAGTTACTAGGTTCCTGATTGTTGGGTGTGGAAAGTTATGGGGAGAAGGCATGATGAAATGGCAGAGCCAACTTGATGGGCTGAATGGCCCAATTCTTCTCCTATGCCTTATGGTCTTCAGGACATCTGGTGGTATCCCACCTGGTCCAGCGCTCCTGCCCTGTTCAAGTGCATATTTGGCCTTCTTCAGCTCCTCAATGGTGAGTGGGCTGTCACTGATGTCGACTTGTGTTAGTATCATGTGTATGTCCTCTTCTTCTTCTGTGATCATTGGAGGGCTTCCCAGCAGGTTCTTAAAGTGGGTAAACCAGGTCTGGACATGGTCCTCTGTTGTTTTACCACTTATCTTACCTGATGGGGACTTCTTCTGTCTACTGATCTCATTGACTAGGCGCCATGCTTCTCCATGCTGCATGTCTTCATTAGCAGCCTCTATCTCTCTAATCCTCTCAGCTAGTTCCTCTTCCTTCAGTTAGTCGTAGGCGGCAAAGAGATTCTTCTTTGCTGTCTTGAACTTGTCTCTTAGCTCTTCTGTTTCGCTCCTTCTAAGTTCGGCATGACAAGCATTGACCACACTTCTTGCTGTGAAGACATCAGGATGTTTTGAGATCTGGCTCTTCTTGATTTGCTTCACAGTAGGCAAATTCTTTGTTGCATCTGTGTGTGCGTCTATGCGCCGTTGATAACTGTCGGTGGCAGTCTCTTCCTCCTCCCTTTCCAGTGGGCCAAAGCGATTTCTCACCTCCACTGTGTACTGGGCTTGAAGAATAGGTTGTGAGGAGAATGCCTTCCAGTCTACCTTCTCTTTGGGACCTGTGGCTTTGGGGTACCGCAGGCTCAGTCTCACATGCATTGACACTACTCTGTGGTCAGAACTGAAAAACTGAACTGTCTGAAGAACTGCAACCTGGACGACACCTTGCTGGATATATGTAATACGGCACTGATGAAAGGCAACAAACCAGAACAGTGGTCACTCTCAAACATTATCCCAGTCCCCAGGTCTGGATCCCCCACGAAGACAGATAACTAGCGCGACCTGCATCTTAGCAAAGCTATACAATCGGATGATCTTGAACAGGATTCGCACCGCCATTGACCCTAAGCTAAGATTCAATCACAATAGACAATAGGTGCAGGAGTAGGCCATTCGGCCCTTCGAGCCAGTACCGCCATTCACTGTGATTATGGCTGATCATCCACAATCAGTATCCAGTTTCTGCCTTATCCCCATAACCTTTGATTCCGCTATCTTTAAGAGCTCTATCCACCTCTTTCTTGAAAGCATCCAGAGACTTGGCCTCCACAGCCTTCTGGGGCAGAGCATTCCATATATCCACCACTCTCTGGGTGAAAAAGTTTTTCCTCCACTCCGTTCTAAATGGCCTACCCCTTATTCTTAATTCTCTGGTTCTGGACTCACCCATCAGCAGGAACATGCTTCCTGCCTCCAGCGTGTCCAATCCCTTAATAATCTTATATGTTTCAATAAGATCCCCTCTCAGCCCTCTAAATTCCAGAGTATATAAGCCCAGTCGCTCCAATCTTTCGACATATGACAGCCCCGCCATCCCGGGAATTAACCTTGTGAACCTACACTGCACTCCCTCAATAGCAAGAATGTTCTTCCTCAAATTTGGAGACCAAAACTGCACACAGTACTCCATGTGTGGTCTCACCAGGGCCCTGTACAGCTGCAGAAGGACCTCTTTGCTCTCATACTCAATTCCCCTTGTTATGAAGGCCAGCATGCAATTAGCTTTCTTCACTGCCTGCTGTACTTGCATGCTTGCTTTCAGTGACTGATGTACAAGAACACCTAGATCTCGTTGTACTTCCCCTTTTCCTAACTTGACTCCATTTAGATAATAATCTGCCTTCCTGTTCTTCCCACCAGAGTGGATAACCTCACATTTATCCACATTGAACTGCATCTGCCATGCATCTGCCCACTCACTCAGCCTGTCCAAGTCACCCTGCATTCTCATAACATCCTCCTCACATTTCACACTGCCACCCAGCTTTGTGTCATCGGCAAATTTGCTAATGTTACTTTTAATTCCCTCATCCAAATCATTAATATCTATTGTAAACAGCTGCGGTCCCAGCACTGAATCCTGTGGTACCTCACTGGTCACCGCCTGTCATTCCGAAAGGGACCCATTAATCGCTACTCTTTGTTTTCTGTCAGCCAGCCAATTTTCAATCCATGTCAGTACTCTGTCCCCAATACCATGTGCCCCAATTTTGCCCACTAATCTCCTATGTGGGACTTTATCAAAGGCTTTCTGAAAGTCCAGGTACATTACATCCACTGGCTCTCCATTGTCCATTTTCATAGTTACATCCTCAAAAAATTCCAGAAGATTAGTCAAGCACGATTTCCCCTTCGTAAATCCATGCTGACTCGAACTGATCCTATTACTGCTATCCAGATGTGTCGTAATTTCATCTTTTATAATTGACTCCAGCATCTTTCCCACCACCAAAAATCAGAATGGTTTTCGGCAGAAGCTCACAACAGTAATGCAAATACTTGCTCTCTGTAGAATCATTGAGGAAGTCAAGAACAACCACCTACCAGCCGTACTTACTTACATCGATTTTCGCAAAGCTTTTGATTCCATTCGCCGAGGTAAAATGCTGAAGATCCTGAAAGCTTACGGAGTGCCAGACCATCTACTGAGAGCAACAGAGTCCAGCTATACCAAAACTATGGCGAAAGTTGTATCACCAGACGGAGAAACAGCAGTGTTCGAGCTCCTAGCTGGTGTGCTGCAAGGAGACACTCTGGCAACCTACATCTTTATAATCGTCCTTGATTACGCTCTGCGTCAAGCTACCAAAGATCATGACAAGCTTGGTTTTACCATAAAACCAGGAGAAACAAAAGGGTCAGACCAGTTACACTCACAGATCTCGATTTTGCAGATGACATAGTCCTGCTCTCTGACCAGATGGAGGAAGCACAGCAGCTACTGACAAAAGTGGAAATTGAGTGCAATAAAGTTGGATTTCACCTAAACGCTGAAAAGACAGAGTACATGGTGTTTAACTGCGACAAAGGTACTCTCAAGACCGTAAAGAATGATACCATTAAGAAAGTCTTTGACTAGAAGTACCTCGGGTCAAGCATGATGAGTTTGGAGAAGGACATAAAGATACGGAAGGCGCTGGCGTGGAGGCCTATGAACGACATGAAGGAAACCTGGAAGTCGAACCTGACCAGAGGGCTTAAAGACAGGATTTTCATAGCAATCATAGAGTCCATTCTCACGTACGGATGTGAGACGTGGACACTCACCAAGACTATGTGAAAGTCTCTAGATGGTTGCTATACACGAATGCTCCGGATGGCTCTCGATGTGAGTTGGCAACAGCACATGTCGAAAGTCAAGCTCTATAACCACCTACTGATGCTGACCACTAAAGTCGAGGTGAGAAGACAGCAACTAGTGAGGCACTGTCTACGCCAACCCGAGCTACCTGCCAGCCTAGTCATCATGTGGGAGCCCAAGCACGGGAGGATGAACCCTGGGCGCCCTCCCAAGACTCCCAACACGCTTCTAGACGACAGCGGAGCGGCTAATGTAGATGAACTGAACACACTGATGAGGGAGAGGGAGAAGTGGAGAGTCTGTCATCATGTCCGACGCCGGCCCCCTAGGCCTGAGTCGACGTAGTAGTAGTAGCCTTATGGTCTTTTGTCTGTCATTATCCTTCATAATTTTATGTTCCTTTGCTTCAGTTTGATACTATTTTAACTTTCTTAGTTAGCCATGGTTGGTGTATCCTTATCATTCAGAGTTTCTTTCTCATTAGAACATACCTAACACCAAGGATTATGAAATATATGCTTAAATATCTTCAGATGTCGACTTACTGTCTTCCCCTGTATTTTCTCTGTTCCACTTTAGCCAACTCAGTCCCACCTCAATTAACTGGATGTTTCAATTACTAATTTCATTCACAAGTACCTCACACACAAACTGAATTTGCAATGTTCACTTTCTACCAGGGGTTCTTTACCATAAGATTATTAATTAGTCCCGCTTCATTACATAATAGTATTTCTAAAATCGCCTGCACACTGATTGGTTCCAAAGAAGCCATTCACTGTGGATTCATCTTAAGGCTACCCCCTACCAATCTGACTTGGGAAGTATCTCGGCCTGAAACATCAACTGTTTGTGCCCTTCTATAGATGCTACCTGACTTGCTGAGTTCCTCCAGCGTTTGGTGTGTGTTTTGTCTGTCTTTTACATTGTAACTCTCCTGTTGACTGCAATTTTGCCCTATTATCAGTCTCTCCTTGCTAGGAGTCTCACTATACATGGCCTCCATTTGTAAAGCAACTACTTCATCCTCAACACTATCACTCTGGTTCCACCCCCCTGCCAAATTAGTTTAAACACTTCTGAACAACTCTAGCCAACCTGCTAGTAAGGCTAATGGACTCCCTCGGTTTCAGGTGTAAGCCTTCCCTTTTGTACAGATCATACCTTACCCTGAAGAGATCCCAATTATCCATAAATCTGAAACCCTGCCCCCTGTATCAGTTCCTCAGCCACACATTTATCTGCCAAATCATCCTATTGTTACCCTCACTGGCAATGGCACAGGTAGCAATTCAGAGATTTCTACCCTGGAGGTTCTGTTTTCAGTTTATGGGGTTATACAACCCCATTGATAGTTATATTTTGTTAGGCCAATGTTTCAAATATTTATATTTCATTAACTCGTGATTAAGATTAGCTGATTTCATTAGCTGATGATTAAGTCTGCATGGAGAACAGTAGAAAATTATTAAAAGCAAGTAAAAGTCACCTTGGTCTACTTTTACAAGAATGTCAAAATTATTGTCATGGGCTGATTCAGAAATAGGCCTTTCAGTCAACTACATTCATATCAACAATCATTTGCTGACTTACATGATGTATTGAACTGAATTGACTTTATTTCTTACATCCTTCATATACATGAGGAGTAAAAATCTTTACGTTACATCTCCGTCCAAATGTACAATGTGCAATTTATAGTAATTTATAATAAATAGTACATACAATAGGACAGTCAGTATAACATAGAAATACAGTTGCATCAGCGTGAGTTAGTCAGTCTGATGGCCTGGTGGAAGAAGCTGTCCCAGATCCTGTTGGTCCTGGCGTTTATGCTGCAGTACCATTTCCCAGATGGTAGCAGCTGGAACAGTTTGTGGTGGGTGACTCTAGTCCACAATGATCCTTTGGGACCTTTTTACATATCTGTCTTTGTAAATGTCCTGAATAGTGGGAAGTTCACAACTACAGATGCGCTGGGCTGTCCGTACCACTCTCAGCAGAATCCTGCGATTAAGGGAAGTACAGTTCCCATACCAGACAGTGATGCAGCCAGTCAGGATGCTCTCAATTGTGCCCCTGTAGAAAGTTCTTAGGATCTGTGGGCCCAGACCAAACCTCTTCAATAGTCTGACGTGAAAGAGGCGCTGCGATGCCTTTTTCCCCACACAGCTGGTGTGTGCAGATCACATGACATCCTCGGTGATGTGGATGTCAAAGAACTGGAAGCAGTTTACCTTCTCAACCCCAGATCCGTTGATGTCAGCAGGAGTTAGCCAGTCTCCATTCTTCCTATAATCCATAACCAGTTCCTTTATTTTTGTGACGTTGAAGGAGAGGTTGTTTTCTTGACACCACTGTGTCAGGGTGATGATTTCTTCTCTGTAGGCTGCCTCATTACTATTTGAGAAGAGGCCAATCAGTGTAGTGTCATCAGCAAATTTAATTAGCAGATTGGAGCTGTGGGTGGTGACACAGTCATAGGTAAATGGAGAGTAGAGGAGGGGGCTTAGTACACAGCCCTGAGTGGCACCTGTGGTGAGGGTCAGAGGGGCAGAGGTGAGGGAGCCCACTCTTGCCACCTGCTGGTGATCTGACAGGAAGTCCAGGATCCACCTACACAAGGCAGAGTGAAGGCCAGGGTCTCTGATCTGAGCTTCTTTTTGAGCTTGGAAGGAATTATGACATTGAATGCTGAACTGTAGTCCAAGAACAGCATTCTCACGTAAGCATCCTTCTTCTGCAGATGAGTAAGGACAGTATGTAGAGCAGTGGCTATTGCATTATCTGTCGATCGGTTGTGTTGGTAGGTGAATTGTAAGGGGTCCAGTTTGGGTGGTAGCAAGCTGCAGATGTAATCCTTGACCAGCCTCTCAAAGCATTTGCTTATTATTGAGGTGAGTGTGACAGGATGCCAGTCATTCAGACATGGTACCTTGGTCGTTTTAGGTACAGGAACAATGGTGGATGTTTTGAAACAGGGGGGCACTCTACACTGGGAGAGGGAGAGATTAAAAATGTCTGTATACACACCTGCCAGTTCTGCTGCGCACATCCTGAGTACCCGCTCTGGGATGCCATCCTGTCCTGAAGCCTTCAGATTGTCCATTCATTGGAAACACCTGCGTACTTCATCCACAGAGATGACCAAGCTGCAGGTCACATCAGCGGCTCTCGTCAGGGACACAGTGTTGGCGACATTGAACGAGGGTAAAGAAGATTTAGCTCATCTGGGAGAGAGGCAGCGATGTTGGAAACTGTACTTAAGTCTGCGATGGTGTGCAGACCTTCCCATAAGCTGCGTGTGTTGTTGGTGGAGAGTTTTGTCTGGATCTTGTCCCTGTATTGTCATTTCACTGCTTTGATGACTTTGCGCAGGTCATACCTGCACTTCTTGAGTTCCTGTCGGTCATCGGCAACATAAGCTCTGCGTCTCATGATAAGCTTAGGTTTAGAATTAGGTTTAAAATCCGGTTTATTATCACCGGCATGTGACATGAAATTTGTTAACTTAGCAGCAGCATTTCATAGTCCAGCAGAGAAAATAAATAAATAAAATAAAAATAATAATAATAAATAAACAAGTAAATCAACTACATATATTGAATAGATTTTTTTAAACATGCAAAAACAGAAATACTGTGTATTAAAAAAAAGTGAGGTAGTGTCCAAAGATTCAAAGTCCATTTAGGAATCAGATGGCCCAGGGGAAGAAGCTGTTCCTGAATCACTGAGTGTGTGCCTTCAGGCTTCTGTACCTCCTCCCTGATGGTAACAGTGAGAAAAGGGCATGCCCTGGGTGCTGGAGGTCCTTAATAATGGACGCTGCCTTTCTGAGACACCACTCCCTAAAGATGTCCTAGGTACTTTGTAGGCTCGTGCCCGAGATGGAGCTGACTAGATTTACAACCTTCTGCAGCTTCTTTCAGTCCTGTGCAGCAGCCCCTCCATACCAGACAGTGATGCAGCCTGTCAGAATGCTCTCCACAGTACAACTATAGAAGTTTTTGAGTGCATTTGTTGACATGCCAAATCTCTTCAAACTCCCGATAAAGTATAGCCGCTGTCTTGCCTTCTTTATAACTACATCGATATGTTGGGACCAGAGTAGATCCTCAGAGATCTTGACATCCAGGAACTTGAAGCTGCTCACTCTCTCCACTTCTGATCCCTGTATGAGGATTGATATGTGTTCCTTTGTCTTATGCTTCCTGAAGTCCACAATCAGCTCTTTCGTCTTACTGACGTTGAGTGCCAGATTGTTGCTGTGGCACCACTCCACTAGTTGGCATATCTCACGCTTATATGCCCTCTTGTCACCACCTGAGATTCCACCAACAATGGTTGTGTCGTCAGCAAATTTATAGATGGTATTTGAGCTATGCCTAGCCACACAGTCATGTGTAGATAGAGAGTAGAGCAGTGGGCTAAGCACACACCCCTCAGGTGCACCAGTGTTGATCGTCAGTGAGGAGGATATGTTATCAACAATCTGCACAGATTGTGGTCTTCCAGTTAGGAACTCAAGGATCCAATTGCAGAGGGAGGTCATAGGCCCAGGTTCTGCAACTTCTCAATCAGGGTTGTGGGAATGATAGAAATACTGAGCTGTAGTCAATGAACAGCATCCTGACATAGGTGTAGCTCTGCTCACATGGAACTGTTGATCCAGGGTTTCTGGGATAGACCCTGACATGATTTCTGGGGGCAACATTCTTGATGCACTTCCAGATGAAACTTGTGACCCCTTCCATGAACTCAGAGACATCCTCATCATAGTAGACATTCCAGTTGATGTTGTCATATGAGTCCTGTAGCATGGAGGCTGATTGGTCAGACCAGAGGACTGTTTTAACGATGGCAGCCTCTTGTTTCAGCTTCTGCCTTTATCTTGGCAACAGCAAGATGGGGGAGTGATCTGATTTTCCACATGGAGGTTGAAGAGGTGCTATGTAAGCATTGCAGAAGGGAGAGTGGAAGTGGTCAAGTATGCTGTCTCTCCGTGTGCTCCGCATTGGCAAAACTTTGGAGAGACTTTAGTTAGTGACACACTATTAGAAGCATAGAAACATTCGGCCCTTTGAGCCAGCACCGCCATTCAGTACCACCATGGCTGATCATCCAACTCAGAACCCTGCACCAGCCTTCCCTCCATACCTCCTGATCCCCCTAGCCACAAGGGCCATATCTAACTCCCTCTTAAATATAGCCAATGAACTGGCCTCAACTGTTTCCTGTGGCAGAGAATTCCACAGATTCACCACTCTCTGTGTGAAGAAGTTTTTCCTAATCTTGGTCCTAAAAGGCTTCCCCTGTATCCTCAAACTGTGACCCCTCATTCTGGACTTCCTCAACATCGGGAACGATCTTCCTGCATCCAGCCTGTCCAATCCCTTTAGGATTTTATACGTTTCAATCAGATCCCCCCTCAATCTTCTAAATTCCAGAGAGTACAGGCCTAGTCGATCCAGTCTTTCATCATATGAAAGTCCTGCCATCCCAGGAATCAATCTGGTGAACCTTCTTTGTACTCTCTCTATGGCAAGGATGTCTTTCCTCAGATTAGGGGACCAAAACTGCACACAATACTCCAGGTGTGGTCTCACCAAGGCCTTGTACAACTGCAGTAGAACCTCCCTGCTCCTGTACTCGAATCCTCTCGCTATAAATGCCAGCATACCATTCGCCTTTTTCATCGCCTGCTGTACCTGCATGCCCACTTTCAATGACTGGTGTACAATGACACCCAGGTCTCGTTGCACCTCCCTTTTTCCTAATCGGCCACCATTCAGATAATAATTTGTTTTCCTGTTCTTACCACCAAAGTGGATAACTTCACATTTATCCAAATTAAATTGCATCTGCCATGAATTTGCCCACTCACCTAACCTCTCCAAGTCACCCTGCATCTTCTTAGCATCCTCCTCACAGCTAACACTGCCGCCCAGCTTCGTTTCATCCGCAAACTTGGAGATGCTGCATTTAATTCCCTCATCTAAGTCATTAATATATATTGTAAACAACTGGGGTCCCAGCACTGAGCCTTGCGGTACCCCACTAGTCACTGCCTGCCATTCTGAAAAGGTCCCGTTTACTCCCACTCTTTGCTTCCTGTCTGCCAACCAATTCTCTATCCACAAAGTCACCAGTGACAATGAAATCCCATTTAATAGCCTTTGGTTTGTAGCATGCTATGTTTTGTTAGCCCAAATGTTTTTTAATTATCTTACAATTAGAGGTTATGGGTTAAGGGTGAAAGGTGAAAAGTTTAAGCAGAACATGAGGGGAAAACTCTTCACTCAAAGGGCTGTGAGAGTGTGGATTGAGCTGCCAATACATGTGGTGCATGCAAAGTTGATTTCAACACTTAAGTGATGTCTGGATAGATACATGGATGGTAGAGATATAGAGGGCTATGCTCCCAGAGCAGATCAATGGGAGTAGGCAGCTTAAATGGTTCAGCATGGACTAGATGGGCTGAAGGGCTTGATTCTGTGCTATATTTCTCTATGTCTCTGCCACCTTCTCTTCGCAGAATGTTTCAGAATGAAAACATTCAATGGATTTAAAAAGAAATCTTCTTCAGATTCTTGAAAACCTCACCTTAATCCTATGCCCCCTGGTTCTAGAAACTACTATCCTGGGGGAAAACCTGCTCCAATTCAATTTATCTAAGCTTCTATCTGACATCTTTGATCCTAAAACTGTGAACAGTTCCAGACATACAGCAAGCATGACAAGAATTGACTTCTAAGATGTAACTCTCAAAAAATAGTTGATTTTTACTCTTACTCTATGTGAAAGATGCACTTACTGAATGTTTAAATAAATTAGTCCAATATAAACTATTCACTCCATTCCTCAACGTATCAAACAAATGTTATATAAATGTATTTTGTCAAACAGAATTAAGTTGGTAGAAGCTAGTAGAGATAGATAGACAGTTGAACACAGAAATTCCAGGTGGATTGCCATTTCAAAGAACAATCACTGTCTGAGGATGATTTCAAAGTACATTTAGTATGAAGACATGCATACTCTATACAACTTCGAGATTCGTCTCCTTACAGGCAGCCAGGAAACAAAGAAACCCAAAGGAAACCTTAAAAAAAATCCTGTCAAACATCCATTGTGTAGAAAAAAATTATGCAAACAATAAAAGTAAGTAAATAAATATGCATTCAGAACTGAACTTCATAAACACTCACAAAATAGCCACAGACCCGGTCATCAAATACAACCACATCAGGAGACCATTAGTTGCAGACCACAGCCTTTGTTCAGCACAGAGACGAGTAAACCTCGTAGAGCAGTGAGCTGAACAGTGGCCTGTTTCTCTGTTCCAGCCCCAGTACTCTGACCTTGTCAGTCTGTCCCAGTGCTTAAACTGGCCAAACCTTGGACCATTCCTGGCTTTTGACCCAAGCCCTGTCACTTCAGTATGCTCTCGGGGCTGGGTCCCACTGCCTCAATTTGGCCCGTACTTAACATTTCCAATTCTGCCTGATGCTTAAATAGGTCAAAAATTTCAAAGTAAATTTATTATGAACATACATATATGTCACTAGATACAACCTTGAGATTCGTTTTCTTGTGTTCATTCTGAATAAATCCAACAAGCATAATAGAACCAATAAAAGACCACACCAACTGGGTGGACAACCAGTGTGCAAAAAACAACAAACTGTGCCAACACAAAGAAAATAAATCAATAAATTAATTAACTAATATCGAGAACATGAGATAAGTTTCATGAAAGTGACTATTTAAAAATTTCATAAGGTAAAATTTCCAAAATTTCTTTTCACAATTTGACATTTTCAACAAAAGTACTCTTTAAATATCACCAATCCATACCAATGCAGATTTTTAAAAAATTAGTATTAATCATTACTAATAGAATATTTTCAATATTTTGTCATCAATTGGCAATATAATGCACAGCAGATCAGGATTAAAATAAGGAGCTCAAAACACATGACAAATGTTCGAGGTTGTGAAATTATTAATATGGTGTAATCATGATCTATATCATATCAAAGGCTTGACAACCTCAATAAATTTCTTTATTGTGCAGTTTTCTATTGTCTGTTATGAATTCAAACAGCAATTAGTTTACAAAGGCTAAATAATTTTAAATATTAATTGTATCAAGACTGTTGCAAATCATTTTATAGGTCAAAAGTTCAAAGTTGAAAGTACATTTATCATCAAAGTATGTATGCAGTTTACAACTGTCAGATTCATCTTCCCCCCAGACATCCAGGAAACAAAGAAACATCATGGAACCATTTCAAAGAAGACATTCCACACCCAACGTGCAAAAAACAGAACAAATTGCCCAAACGGCAAAAAAAGTGAAAAAAAAACAAATTACAATACATCAGAGAGTTATTGAAATAGCCTAAGAATTTTCAGTTTTGTTCAGTTTAGCACTATATTGTTTGTTAACTGTAGGCTGTAGGGCCTACCTGCTCTGACCAAAATCACACAAAAGAGAAGTAAAAACAAAAGGAATAACCAGTAACTCAAACCATATCATAATATAAACTGCAGGGTCCAACCACAAACCATGTCAATTAAACCATAACCAAGACCCAAGACTCAGGCACCATCTTCTGGAGGGAGGGAGGGAGGGAGGGAGGGAGAGGGGGAGCGGGGGGGGGGAGAGAGAGAGAGAGACTGACCAACCACAAGCACCTTCCTCCAGAAGGTGGACTTTTATATTGTACTTTTGCAGAAACCATATACCATTTACTCTGTTCTGAATTCATGTGTATCATATAGTTGAAGAAGAATTTTCACCTTCAGATTTTCTTCATTATTTTAACAACCCAATACTACTACAATTAATATACTAAAATAAATACTATATGATTTTATTAATTAACAAATTATACATTATGCATGCAAAGTGACTCTTACCAGCTGTTGTCCTGCTATGCCCCAGGCTGCGTGCTGTAACACTGAATTTGCCACCTCTGGGGGATTGAGTTCTCTCACTTCCCTTTAATAAGAAGAAAGGTAAGTTTAGTTTTGCTTTTGTTAAGATTGGTTGAGTGAAATTAACTAAACTACTGTATTTGAAATCTATGATCTTCCCCTCTGCCATCCGATTCCTGAATGGACTTTGAAGCTTTGGACACTACCTTACTTTTTTTAATATACAGTATTTCTGTTTTTGCACATTTTTTAATAATCTACTCAATATATGTAATTGATTTACTTGTTTATTTATTACTATGTTTTATTTTATTTATTATTTTTTTTCTCTCTCTCTGCTAGATTATGTATTGCATTGAACTGCTGCTGCTAAGTTAACAAATTTCATGTCGCATGCCAGTGATAATAAACCTGATTCTGATTCTGAAGAACTGCATTCATTGGACAAAATTCAGATTAAGTAAAAGTATGATTAAATTTGAGTAACAATATGAGTTAAATTGAGATTAAAATTCATGAAAAACATGTAATTAAATGAGCTATACTTTTTGGATTAATTTCATCAAAGACGATCCTCCATTGTCTTATAACAAATTTAGATTCTTCCACTTCAGCTGGCAAGCAATATTTTCTCCAATGGTTGGCTGAGGCTGTGGTGTCTCAGGCTTAAACCCACCGAATTCCTTGTTAAGAAGTGTCTCAGAAAGGGTACAGTATGTGACCACTGTCTGTAACAGTGAACAGGACAGAATCTGTAGAGGAGTCATTTCATCATCAACCAAACACAGGTGGGAAGCCACCTGCACCACAAAGGGATCACACAGTTAGTTAAATCATATCATTTTTCCATTGGGAAAACATCCAGGATGGATATTTTTAGGGCATATTCTGGAGTAATGGAAAATACAAATATATTCAGTCAACACACACAAAAAATTCTGGTGAACGCAGCAGGCCAAGCAGCATCTATAGGAAAAGGTACAGTCGATGTTTCGGGCCGAGACCCTTCGTCAGGACTAACTGAAAGAAGAGATAGTAAGAGATTTGAAAGTGGGAGGGGGAGGGGGAGATCCGAAATGATAGGAGAAGACAGGAGGGGGAGGGATGGAGCCAAGAGCTGGACAGTTGGTTGGCAAAAGGGATACAAGGCTGGAGAAGGGAGAGGGTCATGGGATGAGAGGCCTAGGGAGAAAGAAGGGGGGAGGGGAGCCCAGAGGATGGAGAGCAGGCAAGGAGTATAGTGAGAGGGACAGAGGGAGAAAAAAGAGAGAGAGAAAAAAAGGGAAATAAGCATAAATAAATAAATAAGTAAATAAATAAATAAAGGAAGGAAGGAAGGAAGGAAGGAAGGAAGGAAGGAAAGAAGGAAGGAAGGAAGGAAGGAAGGATCTGTTCAGTATTCAGTTCAAAATGTGGATTGTAAATCGAATTTAAAATGCAGCTCAGAACAATTTCTTCCTGGGCTAAATTGTTTGCATGGGCCAGGTTGTTTGGCCAGTCTGTATATTCAGAGAGAGCAGCGATTAACATTCATTTGGGTGTCTGGAGTGTCGGCGTGGACAAGGAGGTGTTTGAAAATTGTATGTTATTCAAAGGAAGCATTATGAATGCATTTGTAACTATAGAAATTTTCTTGTGTTACCTTTGATCCTTAGCATATAAAAATGTGATGTAATGTTGGGTCAGTGAGCCTCTCTCCAGGGTGACTCCACATGCTGTCAGCTTGTGTGTGCTGAATAAATCCTGTTATACTACCAGCAGTAAATCCCTCTGGTGGCTCTTGTTGACAGTCATAACAGACATTAGAATACTTGCTGGGCAATGCGCACTTTACACTGAAAAAAACACTAAGACTATAAAGTATGGCTATGCATCAACTAATAACGCTTAATAAAACTGTGGACAAATGTTGTTTATTTTTTTGCCAATATATAATGCAATTGACAATGTTGGGCGTGGCGTTTTTTTCCTTTGTCTAGTTCACACAAAGGTCAAGTTTATAAGAAAATAAAGTCAGCAACTTCAATGAATAAATGAGGGACAATTTTCTCTGGAGTAATGGTTAAAGACAATATGCATTTTTTCCATCCTATGCATTGATGGTTGAGTTCTTTATTCCTACTTCGGCTTCTTGACTGTCAAAATTATGGACAAACATATCTCTGTTGCAAATTCCTCTGATACATCTGTGTTTATAAGCCTTTTTTGCAGAAGTTACTTAATAGAGTCACAGAAAATTACAGCACAGAACTAGGCTCTTCAGCCCATCTAGTCTGTGTCGAGCCCTTTAAACTGCCTCCTCCCATCGACCTGCACTGGGACCGTAGCCCTCTGTACCCCTACTATCTACGTACCTATCCAAACTTCTCTCAAACTTTGAAATTGAGCTTTCATGCACCACATGCATTGGCAGCTCGTTCCTCACTCTCAAGATCCTCTGAATGAAGAAGTTTCCCCTCATGTTCCCCTTAAACTTTACACATTTCACCCTTAACCCATAACCCCTAGTTGTAGTCCCACCCAAAATCAGTGGAAAAAGCCTGCTTGCATTTACCCTATCTATACCCCTCATAATTTTGAATAGCTCTATCAAAGTCCTAAACCTGTTCTAACTAATCCCAGCTGTCTGCACAAAGTCTTCATCCTTCCATTTCCTGTTCACATCCCTTTCCACCCCTTCACCCCTTCTGCTTGTAGTGAGTTCCAAGCAGATACCATTCAATGTGTAAAAAGACTTGCTTCCTAAGCGTCATTTAACACCCCCCCCCCAACCCACTGTAAAGCAGTGAAGCTGTGGCCTATGGTATTTGATATTTAGAGTCAGAGAAAATTACAACACAAAAATAGGCCCTTTGGCCAGTCTCGTCCATGCTGAACCAATGAAACTATTACTCCCATTGACCTGCACTGGGACCATAGCCCTCCCTACCCCTACCATCCATGTACCGATGCAGATGTCACATGAATGCGGAAATTAAAGTCTACATGCACCACTTGTGCTGGCAGATCATTCCACACTCATAAACCTCAGTGTGAAGAAGTTTTCCTTCATGCTCTCCTGTAAATGTATTTGACATTTCTACCCTATCTGTGCCTAGTACAATTCTGTATACTTCCATCAGATCTCCCCATAGCCTCTCCTCAGGACTCCCAGGTAAAGTAGATCAGCTTCCCATCACAATCCAGTTCGATCATAACAAGTTGACTGTTGTGACACCAGATCCCTCTGTGACCTCTCCTCAGGACTCCCAGGTAAAACAGATCAGCTTCCCATCACAATCCAGTCCGATAATAAGAACTTGACTGTTGTGTCAGCTCTCAATACTCTCTAATGAAGCAGAACACCAATATCTAATAGAGGTGTACTAACTGATTAGTAATTTGTTAACTGCAGGTTACAGATCATAAACTTAAGATCATTATCAATATGATGAACAAAATGGGTAGAAGAATTTCTTAAGCAACATACACAAGATGCTAGAGGAACTCAGCAGGTCAGGCAGCATCTATGGAAAGGAGTAAACACAAGAGATTCTGTAGACACTGGAAATCCAGAACAACACATGCCAAATGCTGGAAGAACTCAGCATGTCAGCCAGCATCTATGGAAATGAATAAACAGTCAATGTTTTGGGCTGAGGCCCTTCTTTGGGACTGAGAAGGAAGGGGGAAGATTCCAGAATAAAAAGGTAAGAGGCGGGGAAGAGGATAGCTGGAAGGTGATAGGTGAAGTTGAGTGGGTCGGAAAGATAAAGGGCTGGAGAGGAAGGAACCTGGTAAGAGAGGAGATTGGTCTATAGAAGAATTTCTTGTTGGGCAGAGAAATTGGTAAACATGACAAAATATATAAAGAACAATGGGAAGTGCAGCATTTTGGAACAAAGTCAATAAATAACATCATAAAGAACACTTAAAGCCCAAAGAATAGGTCTCACTTTACAGATTTTTCAGAGAGCCAGCACAGGCATTTACAATTCTACAATATCTCTCAGCTGTAAAGCCCCATTTTGCCTACAATTAGATTAGCAATTTCAATAAATAAATCACTACCATGAGGCTAATTTCCAAAACTGATCTAAATAGGATCTCTCTGGAACGAGCAGGATTTGCTTTTGCAGAAGAAATAAAATCTTAGCAATTTTAGTAAAGTATCTGTTACGATAGAGGAGAAATTCAGACAGCTATATGCACACACCTTTTTTTTAATGCTTTTTCTACGGTTAGAGTGGTTGCTATGGATACATATTTGCTTTTCTTTATAAAAAAAGCAGCCAATTTCAAAATGCCATAGGTCAGACTAAAGCCGATGATGGGTTAACCAGTCAAATATATTTCAGTTATAATCACCAGTAATTATTTGTATTAGATGACTTTGATAGGAGTCACCTTTTCTGACTTCATGTACAATAAAGAATAATCCGCTTTCCCAAATTCTATTAATACTGTATATATTGAAAGTTAACATACAGAATTAATGGATATTTCCATTTTTACATACATCATACCGTGACATATTTATTGCATTATAATCCAGAGAGAAAAATGTAAACAAGGTGACTGAACCATTAAACCTTCCATTTCAACACTTCATCAGTGCTAGAGGCAAGAATGGATCAATATGTTGCCTCCAACGATTGTGTTCTGGAGAAGGAATGAAGGCAGCTTTCCCCCTGTTCATGATTTCTTGTTTGGCAGAAAATAATATGGATACCAACAAGTGATTCAGAGGAAATGGTAAACGTAAATGGGAAATAAAATGTAAAGCGTGAAATCTTAACATCGTTTAATTTTAGAATCAGAAAATTACAGAACTTTATGACAATGAATATGGTAACATTATCCATGCAATGAAAATCAGACTAAATTCCACATGCCATGACACTGGAGTTTATAGGATATTTCAGGTCATATTTTATAAAAACAGTAAGATAAGGATTTCTGCCAACACCACCCTTTTCTTCAATGAGTTTCAGGCCCACACCTTTCTTTAAGTGAAAACATTTCTGCTTAATTTCCCTTTTAACCTTCCACCATTATGTTCAATCTAACTTTCCTAGTTATTAATCTCCATGCCAAGGGATATGTTTCTTGCCTCTTTGCCCTCATAACTGTACTGTTTCTCAATTTCTAGTATAAATTCCTATCTATCAGCCAATAGGGGCAAGTTTTTCACATGGTTGGGTGGTGGGGTGGAGATACATCTCTACCAAAGGAGTTGTAAGGCACTCCTTCCTTCTGCTAGCTGCAGGTTACCCTTGGGTGAGGTGTAGCACCTGCTTAGCTTCTCCCCTCCACCAGATCAGGGTCAGGTGAAGCCATGGCAGCAGTTGGTGCACAAGTTCTGGTCATGCGACCACTGACACCAGGCAGACAATCTTCGAAGAGTATTGATAATGTCTGGAGTCGCCCATATTCTAAAGACACTGGCCAGAAGAAGGCAATGGTAAACCACTTCTGTAGAAAAATTTGCCAAGAACAACCATGGTCATGGATAGGGCAACATCGTGAGGGGGCATCTTCCCCTTAGGCTCAGTAGACAGATTAAAGATAGATGGAAGACCATGATTGCCATGGCACACAATGATGATGATTGGTTCACTTGGCTTTGACCAGAACATTTAGTAAAAAGTAACAAACAGCCCTTCTGAACCACAATGCATGCACCTTTATAATCACCAACCCATCACCTAATGTCCTTTGCTCTCTGCCACATGCAATTTAAATGTTGTTGAATATTAAATTACATACTCAAAAAGATGAAGAAGTTGAAACATTTTGAAATAGCTTCACAGGGATATTTCACTGACCTGGTATGTATGTCATAAATAGCATATGATGCAGTGAAGGAGAAATGAAAAACCTGCAAAAGATAAAAAAAACTGTTATACAGAGAACGGCCTTTGCGGACTTAGAGCTTTTTTCCATATACTGTACATTTACACTTTAATAAACATCATTTTCCCTTTTAATTCTGAAATCCAACAGAATGATAAATTCAATGTTGTGATTCCTAAATTTCCAAATTAATTCTCAAGGATAACATTGTTGTGAAAAATTATAATTAGCTCAGCCAGTAGATTTGTTTTAATTCTGATTGATTATTACTGAATGTCTTTTTAAATTCAAAATTATTATATTATAATTGATACTTACATAATTATAATTTTAGAAATTAATAAGAGGAAATGATAATTCAACTGCTAATAGTCTTTTATCAGTTCTAACCATAGGAGTAGATTAACATAGTACCTGCCAGAACTAGAACCACAAATAGCTAATATTTCCAGTGACATTTGTGCCATAGCTGCTGCCACTCTCACAAGGCTTGTGGAGTGCCTGTGTGCAGCTGTGCATAGGCTTCAAAGAACCGTTAAACGTATTACTGATGTACACACGTTAGATTTAACACAGAGAAAATGCTGGAGGTACTCAGCACGTCAAGCAGCATCAATGGAAATGAACAAACAGTTAACGTTTTGGGACGAAACCCTTCATCAGCACTGGAAAGGAAGGGGGAAGATGCCAGAAAAAAAAGAAATGGGAGGGGAAGGAGGATAAAGAGGGAAGAGGAAAGGATTTTTTCCATCAGAAGGAGAAATCAATATTCATACCATCAAGTTGGAACATGCTCAGAGAGAAAATAAGGTTTTGCTCCTCCATAAGAAGAGGCCAGGGACTGACCTGAAGGAACCGGAATGGGAATAGGAATGAAAATGTTTGGCTATCGGGAAGTTTCGCTTTGGTGGATGGAGTCAAAGTGCTCAACAAAGCGGTCCCCCAGCTTAAGAGAAAGTCTCATGAATCAGATAGGACACCACTTGTCAATCTGACAAGTGCAATGCTTTGCCTTGCTTTTCTAAACAGTATGGAATAAACAAGATTCTTAAAGTAACACAGGTGATAGGCAAAAGGGATACGAGAGGATATGGGACAGGGGTGTTCCATATCCTCTCGTATCCCTTTTGCCTATCACCTGTCCAGCTCTTGGCTCCATCCCTCCCCCTCCTGTCTTCTCCTATCATTTTGGATCTCCCCCTCCCCCTCCAACTTTCAAATCCCTTACTCACTCTTCCTTCAGTTAGTCCTGACGAAGGGCCTCAGCCTGAAATGTCGACTGCACCTCTTCCTACAGATGCTGCCTGGCCTGCTGCGTTCACCAGCAACTTTTATGTGTGTTGCTTGAATTTCCAGCATCTGCAGAATTCCTGTTGCTTGCGGTTTTGAGATTCTTAAAGTGTCTGTTTACAATTCTTGTGGAGCAACCTCCTTAGCAATATTTCCCATCTCAGCTCTGAACACAGACCTACTCACTTGCCAGACAGGACAGCCTCCAGGTCACCTTGCAGCTCGTGAGGCACACCACACATTGAATTGACATTTTCTGCTGACTGATGAGATGGTAATGAAATCCATAAAACCATAAGTTTCGGAGCAGAATTAGGCCATTTGTCCCATTGAGTCTCCTATGCTATTTCATCATGGCCAATCCATTACCCCCTCAGCCCCAATCTCCTGCCTTCTTCCCATATCCTTTCATGCCCTGTCTAATCAAGAATCTATCAGACTTTGCCTTAAATATGAAGTCAAGGCAAGTTAAGACAAGTCAAGTTTACTGTCATTTAACTATATACATGTATATAATGTATATAACCACATAATGTATATAGAAATGAGACAACATTTCTCTGAACCAGGGTGTAAAGCATAGTAGTAACAGAACACATGATAAATTATGAAGGTAAGGATAAATCTATAGATGAATCACGCATAAATAACAAACTAAAGTGCATTAATATTAAATATTGTAAGGTACAGAACAGAACAACCTGTGACACTTCAAATATGATGGGGCAGGGAGTTCAGAAGCTTAATGGCCTGGAGGAAGAAAATGTTTCTCATCTTGACTGTTCCTGCTTTTAGGCATCATAGTCTCCAGCCTGAGTGTGCTGGATGGATGTGTGGGCTCCTGATAAATGTTCCTAATGGATGGCAGGGAGACCCCTAAGACCCTCTTAGTTGGTCTCACAGTCCTTTGTAGGGACTTCTGGTCTGACGCTTGGCTGCTCCCATATCAGATGGAGATGCATCTTGTCAGGATGCTCTCAATGATGCTTCTGTAAAATGTAGTTAAGATGATAGTGGGGGGAGCCTTGCTTGCCTTAATCTTTTTAGGAAGTGGAGGCACTGCTGTGCCTTCTTCTTCAGGGAGGAGATATTAAGGGACAAGGGGAGGTCATCCTTGATGTGAACTCCCAGGAACTTGGTGCACTTAACTCTGTCTATGGAGGAGTCGTGTATTCGCAGAGTGGGATAGTTTATCTGCACCTTCCTGAAGTATACCCAATGGCAGCCTCTACAGCCACCTATGGCAACAAATTCCACAGATTCACCAATCTCTGTCAAAAGAAATTTTTCCTCACCTCTGTTCTAAATGGACATCACTCTATTCTGAGGCTGTGTCCTCTGGTCTTAGACTGCCCCACCAAAGGAAACATCCTCTCCACATCCACTCTATCGAAGCCTTTCAACATTCAATAGGTTTCAGTGAGGCCTTCCCTCATTCTTCTGAGTTCCAGTGAGTACAGGCCCAGAGTCATCAAACACTCCTCATATGATAAGCCTTTCAACCCCAGAACCATTCTGTGAATCTTCTTTGAATCCTTTCCACTATTAGCATGTATTTTCTTAGATAAGGGGACTAAATCTGATCACAATGCTTTAAACGAGGCCTCACCAGTGCCTTGTAAAGCCTCAACATTACATCCTTCCTTTATATCCATTCTCCAACCCGGCCTTGGCCTCCATCTGGTAGGCTGGCATGCGTTACATTGGGCGAGTTGCCTGCCCCTGTTGAGTCTATTACCATATCCGTTGATGCTGGCACATCACTGGCAAATCATTAAAGGTATTTAAATCTTACATTTCAGAAATCATCTCTTCCACTGAATAATGAGTGTCTCTTGAGCAAAAGGAATGAATATACTGCATTACTGCCTACTCTCAGGCGGAGTAATTAAGCTCAAAGAGTTAACTCTGATGGGATTTCTACCATCTTTAGGAGCAATTTGGAGATCACTATTCTTATAAATATTTCACTTTTCCAGTACAGTGAAGTAATGAGTAGTACCATTTAAGTGAATTCAGTAACTTTATAAGCATTGCATATTTTGATTAGAACTTGAAAGGGAATGTACGTCTTAGGAAAAACTGAGCAGGTTACATTCTTGAAATGAAAGGCATGAATACTTAAGACTTTTCATTCCAAAGCCCCAAAGGAAAAGACATGTATTTTGCAAAATAATAGCTTACAGCACAGATAAATGTTTTCTATAACCTGATCTCCCAGTCGGTTTTTAAATTCCCACAATGCATTCTATTGATACTCATTTACCACTGAGCTTGCTTTATCAAATCATATTTCCATGTTCAAACATTTCATTTTTTTCCTGAACAGAAATAGTTCATCAGTATTTCTTGTGTAAAAGTAAATCTCTCATTAATCGTTTCTGAACAATTTTTAATTTGGTTTCACCGCCAGAGAGTTGAGTTGGATGAAGTAGATGTTTCAAAAACATGAAAACTTGTATTTTTTTTTGCATGTCCCCTCTAATGCGCTGTGTATTTTGAATCCTTTCCATTTTCCTTCCAATTCTATTCAACCAGTGCTTTAAAAAGTAACACCTACATACACAGAAGAGATTCTGCAGTTGCTGGTTCACCAGTAAGCAATATCTAAGAACTTTACCTAACACTAACATTGGTAAACTTGAAGAATTCTGGTGCACTCAATGCATTCACTAGATGATGTCCCATCTGGAGGCATCATCATCATCATCATCAGGTGCCATGCCCATTTTGAGCTTTGACTCCCATGGCCCACATACTCCTGTTTCCGGTCAAGTGGATCAATTCATTGGTATTCATTTCCAGTTCTCTGGCTGCTGTCTTCATCATTATTTGTCTTTGCCTTCCTCTTGCTTTCTTCCCTTCAATCTTTCCCATAATTACCGTGCATTCTAACTCCTCTTTCCTAATCACATGTCCAATGAAGTCGCGTTGCCTTTTCATGATCTCATACATTATTTCACTTTTTGTGCTTGCTCTGTTCATGACATCCTCATTAGATACTCATTTCATCCATGATATTCTTTGCGTTCTCCTCAAAAACCACATCTCTGCTTCAGTTCGTTTCCTCATGTTACTAGATATAGTCCAACATTCTGAGCCATATAACATAACTGGATAAACATATCATTTCAGTACTCTGAGGTGGGTTGTCAAGCCTAGTTTAGTGTTGGTCAGTACACACTTCATTCTCATAAAGGTGTCTTTTGCCATCCCTATTCTTCTTTTGATATCCATGTCACACCTGCCATCTGATGTCACCAGCTTCCTAAGTAGCAAAAGTTCTGTACTTGTTTTATGTCTTCCCCGTTTATTTTCAGCCTTCAGATAGGATTCTCCTTCTTTTCGGATATCACCATACATTCTGTTTTTTTGCAATTGATAGATAGACCGAGTTTTGCACTTTCTTCAACAACTCTATCAATTAAGTTTTGTAGATCTTCCTCTGTACTTGCAATTAACACAGTGTCATCCGCATATCTAAAATTACTGATGTTTTCACTGCCATCTTTGATTCCCAAGACGTGTCTTATTTTTTGTAATATTGTTTCACTTTACACATTAAACAAATCAGGGGAGAAAACATGCCCTTGTCTAACGCCTCTCTTGATTTTCATAAACTGACTCACTTCTCCATCTATTCTTGCAGTGGCTGTTTGTTCCCAGTACAGGTTTCTGATTAGGTGGAGGTCTTTTGAATCTAGATCTAGAGTTTCCTGTAATATTTCAAATAACTTATTGTACTTCACTTTATCAAATGCTTTTGTGTAGTCAATAAAACAAACAAACAAATAGGAAGGCATAAGAGATAAATAAACACAAGAGATTCTCAAGATACTGGAAATCCAGAGCAACATGCACACAAATGCTGGAAGAACTCAGCAGGACAGGCAGCGTCTATGGAAATAAGTAAACAGTTGACTTTTTGGACTAAGATCCTTGACCACCTCTGCTGCAGTTAAAATACTATCGTATCAGTCTGGTATTTACCCTGATAACATCCTGACCAATGAACACTGTATGTTAAAAATTCCATTCATAATTCCATTAAGCTGTCGGCATGATATTATAGATGGGTTATTCAGCTAAATTTAGTAGAACTGAAAGTAACCATTGTTTAATTAAATTTATAGTTCCTTCATTACATATATATATTTTAGCTCCAATAATAAAACCTCAAATTCTACTTGTTTTAGTATGGTTCATTCATTAACAAATCATGACTGTCTATTTAGAGGATCACTCTTTTTCTGTTCTTCAATATCCATAACAAACCTTTTAGCAAGTGTATGTAGGTTAGTCCAAGCTTGCAAGAGAGCTTTAAAACTATTTATATCATACAGCTGTGAAACAAACTGCATCAATTAGACCAAGTAAAAGGTCACAGCCAAACAGTTCTGCATTGCCAGAGAACTGAGAACAATGATTGAGTAAGTAATTGTGGTAACCCCTTGAGTTGGGTTTAGAATTTAATAGTCAGTTTACCAATTTCATAATTTAATTGTCACACTGTATGTCTACACAATTTGTAATAAAACAGCTATAAATAATTGGTAAAATAAATGAAGTATGGGTGGTGGGGTGGAGACACGTCTCTACCAAAGGAGATGTAAGATGTCCCTTCCCCCTGCCAGCCTGCAGGTCACCCTAGGGCAAGGCGTAGCAGCTGCTTAGCACACCCCCAACCTCTGATCAGAGCCATGTGAAGCCATGGGATCAGGTGGTGGATGGCCAGATGGTCGTATGAGCAGCTGGAGCACATCACAAGTCCTGGTTATGTGACCACTGATGCCAGGCAGACAATCTCTGAAGAGTGTTGATAATGACTGGGGGCACCCGTCTTGTAAAGACTCTGTCCAGAAGAAGACAATGGGAAAGCAGATCTGTGGAAAAATTTGCCAAGGACAATCATGGTCATGATCACCCATATCATATGACACGGCACGTAACGATGATGATGTAATGCAATAAGGTTAATCTCCGAAAGCTTCTGTATGATTTTAACGGATCACCTGAAATGATGTCCAAGACTAAATATACTCAGTTATGACTTCCCAAGAAAGCAAGAGAAAATCAAATCTGAGAGAGAACACTTATTTCTCGAACGATTAGTGTAAAGAATATCACTGATTAAGCAATTAATTTCATTCAGCATAGAGGCTGGAATGTGAAATAGGATCAGGGCTACTAATGAATCTGTTGGGTCTTGAGGAATGCTCTATTGTAGGGTTCCCAACCCTTTTTTATGTCATGGACCAGTGCCATTAAGCAAGGGCCTGTGAACCCCCGGTCGGGAACCCCTGTTATATTGTATAAAATAAACACTTCCACATCTGCTCTCAATGCATACAGTACTGTGCAAAAATCTTAGGCACATACATATAGTCAAGATGCCTAAGAGTTTTGTACAGTACAGAAGCAATTTTATGTATTACACTGTATTGCTGCCACAAAAAGAACTAATTTCATGACATATGTGAGTGATGATAAACCTGATTCTGATATGGGTCTCCATTGTGGACTGAGAGTGGGAAGAGGGCAAGGAGAGGGGAATCATGGTTGGGAAAAGGGGAAGGGGGAGGGGAGGGAGTGGGAAGCACCAGAGAGACATTCTGTAATGATCAATAAATCAATTGTTTAGAATCAAATGACCTTGCCTGGTGTCTCAAGGCTGGGTGTGTCTGCACCCACTCCATCCCCCTGGCCCTGGCATTCATTTTCTGCCAACTGAACTGAACTACAGCTCTCTCATGCTGCTTTGCCCTCACCATTCAAAACATCCCATGCTTCTGCCAGAATTACAAACTTGCTGACCACTCCACATTGAAAATACAGTACTGTGACTTTGACACCCTAACTGTATAGATGTACCTAAGACTTCGTTTACTGGCAAGTGTTTTTGCCATTTTTGTATTTTAATCTTCTTTTGGTAGATGAAGTACTTTGCTATATGTATTGGCATCACACTGTGTTTAAACTCTTTTCCAGGGTCAGAATACATTGAAAGAAAGTATAAGTTAGGAGCAGATGTAGGCCTCCCAATCACTACAGCCTGCTTCATTGTTTAATAAAATCATGTATGCTCTATTTATCATCTGAAGTCTATGTTCTGATTTACCTGTAGGAATATTTCACCCCCATTCTTTCAAATATTCATCTATCTGCCTTAAAATATAAATATTCAAAATGCTACTTCATCTTGCAGGGGTTACCAGCTTTTTTAATACCATGGACCAATACCATTAAACAAGATGTCCATTGATCCCAGGCCAGGAAACCCAAAGTAGGAGAAAAATATATCCCCAGCTCTCTTTTAAATGGGAAAGTTCTCATTTATAAACTGACTCTTTGTTCTAGATTGGCCCACAAAAGGAAATATTCGCTCAACATCCATCCTATCAAGACCCTTGAAAATCTTATATGTTTCAGTTAAGTCACCTCTTGCTTTTCTGAAATCTAGTGTATATAAGCCCAGCAAGTTCAGAATGAAACAAGCCCTTCTCTGAGCAAATTCATCCATTTAAAATAATAAGTGAAGATTCAAAGTTCAAAGTAAGGTTATTATCAAAGTACCTGTATGTCACCATATACAACCCTGAGATTTATTTTCTTGTAAGCAATCACGTTAAACTGATAATAGAATAATAACCATAACAGAATCAAAGAACGGCTGCTCCACCTTGGGTACTCAACCAGTGTGCAAAATACAAGCTGTGCAAATACAAGAAGAAAGAAATAATAATAAATAAATAAGCAGCGAATATTGAGAAAAAAAGATGAAGAATCCTTGAAAGCGATTCCATTGGTTATAGGAACATTTCAATGATGGGGCAAGTTGAGTTGAGCGAAGTTATCCCCTTTGGTTCAAGAGCCTGATGGTTCTGGGGTAATAGCTGTTCCTCAACCTGGTGATGTGAGTCCTGAGGCTTCGGCACCTTCTTCCTGATGGCAGCAGTGAGAAGAGAGCAGGGTCTAGGTGGTGGGAGTCTCTGATTATGAATTCTGGTTTCCTGCGACAGCTCAATAGACAATAGACAATAGACAATAGGTGCAGGAGTAGGCCATTTGGCCCTTCAAGCCAGCACCGCCATTCACTGTGATCATGGCTGATCATCCACAATCAGTATCCAGTTCCTGCCTTATCCCCATCACCTTTGATTCCACTATCTTTAAGAGCTCTAACTCTTTCTTGAAAGCATCCAGAGACTTGGCCTCCACAGCCTTCTGGGGCAGAGCATTCTATAGATCCACCACTCTCTGGGTGAAAAAGTTTTTCCTCAACTCCGTTCTAAATGGCCTACCCCTAATTCTTAAACTGTGGCCTCTGGTTCTGGACTCACCCATCAGCGGGAACATGCTTCCTGCCTGCAGCATGTCCAATCCCTTAATAATCTTATATGTTTCAATAAGTTCCTCTCTCAGCCTTCTAAATTTCAGAGTATACAAGCCCAGTCGCTCCAACCTTTCGACATATGACAGTCCCGCCATTCCAGGAATTAACCTTGTGAACCTACGCTGCACTCCCTCAATAACAAGAATGTCCTTCCTCAAATTTGGAGACCAAAACTGCACACAGTACTCCATGTGTGGTCTCACCAGGGCCCTGTACAACTACAGAAGGACGTCTTTGCTCCTATACTCAATACTCCTTGTAATGAAGACCAGCATGCCATTAGCTTTCTTCACTGCCTGCCGTACTTGCATGCTTGCTTTCAGTGACTGATGTACAAGAACACCTAGATCTCGTTGTGTTTCCCCTTTTCCTAACTTGACTCCATTTAGATAATAATCTGCCTTCCCGTTCTTATCACCAAAGTGGATAAACTCACATTTATCCACATTAAACTGCATCTGCCATGCATCTGCCCACTCACCCAGCCTGTCCAAGTCACCCTGCATTCTCATAACATCCTCCTCACATTTCACACTGCCTCCCAGCTTTATGTCATCGGCAAATTTGCTAATGTTACTTTTAATTCTCTCATCTACGCTCTACGTGTAGATGTGCTCAGTAGTGTGGCGAGCTTTGCCCTCATTACGGTGAATACTGAAATTTCAAAAGAAGTTACTTTCCCTTCTTATATACCAACAAAGTGTTAGATATTTATACATTTGAAAACTTTACATTAAATTACCTAATTTTTGATAAGTGATTCAATTTGCCTACTATCACAACAGGTCAAGATCAGATGCCATTTCACTCAGCTCTGGAACACCTGGATAATCTATAATCTTCATTGTCTACAGTTCAGAATTCAATATTATCATTCCCTCGAATCTCACTACTAAGTTCCAAGATCAACGCCTTCATACCACCCTGTGCAACTGGATCCTTGATTTTCTCACTGGCTGATCCCAGATACAATGGATTGACAATAGCATTTTCTCCACACACACCATCAGAACAGATCAGATCAGAACAAAAGTTTGTGTGCTTATACCCCTACACTAATCACTTTATACATATGATTTGGAGGCAATACAGAGGTCCGATACCACACTTACGTTTGCTGATGTCACCATTATTGTCGGCTAAATCAAAGGCAGTGACAAATTAGCATATAGGAGAGAGATTAAAAATCCGGCTCAGTGGTACAACAACAACCTCTTACTCAATGTCAACAAACCAAACAGCTGATTATTGACTACAGGAGGAGGACAAAGCTAGAGGGGCTTCCCAATCTTTTTTATGCCATGGACCCTTACCATTAATCAAAGGTCCGTGTACCCCAGGTTGTGACACCCTGAGAGGTCAATGAGCCAGAACTCACCCTGAGGGTGGCCTCATCTTGGCACAAGGGTAAAACTAATGGCCCAGTTACTAGATGGATATGCACGGATATATTAAAGACCCAAATTCAGGTGAGTTGGAAGTAGATTTGCGTTGCCTACAGAATTTGAGCAATGTTGATTGATACAACAGTTAATTAAGCAACTCCTCCATTTGATCTTAATTTGGAATTACAGAAGATTAGGAGTGTCAAAGGAATCGTATAACTATTGCCCGAGTAAACAGAGCAAGTTCATTAAGATAAGAAAACAATTCTGATCTGTTGAGGCATATATCACAAGGCTTTAATTAGTGATCAAAACAGCTTAACTAAAACTCCATTACAGCAAACAAATGGAATAAATATAGATCAGGCTGATCCACATTTGTTTGCTCTATTGTGTTTAATACTTCATTTACACAGAAGTAGAATCTACTAATCATTATATTGACACAGCTATCACTGTTTTACACCTCCCAACATATCAAGTATGTCAGAAGTATAAACAATACTTGCAACACATATTATTGACTCAAGACTTTGTAAGACCGCAAGTCATTTGGCCCCTCGAGTCTGCTCCGCCATTCCATCATGGCTGATCCATTTCCCTCTCAACGCCTTCTCCCCGCAACATCTCATTGCCTAACTAATCAAGAACCTATCAACCCCCACCTTACATACACCCAATGACGTGGCCTCCACAGCTGCATGTGGCAGTGAATTTCAGAGACTCACCACTTTCCAGCTGTTCTAAATGGATGACGCTCTATTCTGAAGTTGTGCCCTCTGGCCCTGGATTCCTCCACCGTGGGAGACATCCTCTCCATATCCATTCTATCTGGGACTTTCCAATATTGATTCAATAGGGTTCAGAGACATCCCCCCTCATTCTTCTAACTTCCAGCAAGTACAAACCCAGAGCCATCAAATGCTGCTCATATGATAACCCTTTCATTCCTGGTATCATTTTCCTTTGAACCCCTTCCAATGTCAGAACATCCTTTCTTAGGTAAGGGACCCAAAACTGCTGTCAATACTCCAAGTGAGTCATGGGAGTCTCCCAATACTTGGGAGTCATCTTGCAGGATTCCCTAAAGGTTAATTTGCAGGTTAGGTTGGTCGTGAGGAAGGGAAATGCAATGATAGCATTCGTTTTGAGAGAACTGTAATATAAATTGGATCAGCCATGATGAAACAACAGAGCAGACTCCATGGGTCAAATGGCCTAATTCTGCTTGTATGGTCTTAAGAATCAACTCCAACATCTTCCCAGCCACTGAAGTCAGACTAACTGGTTGATAACTTCCTTTATTTTGCCTCCATCCCTTCCTGAGGAGTGGAACGACATTTGCAATTTTTCAGTCCTCTGGAACCATGCCAGAATCTACTGATTCTCCAAATATCATTACTAGTGCCTCTACCATCTCCTCAACTTCCACTTTCAGAACCCTGGGGTGTAGACCATCTGGTCCAGGTGTCTTATCTACCTTCAGACCTTTCAGCTTCCCAAGCACTTTCTCTCTAATAATAGCAACTACGCTCACTTCTGCCACCTGACGCTTTTGAACTTCTGGAGTACTACTAGTGTCTTCTACTGTGAACACTGATGCAAAATACTTATTTAGCTCATTCACCATTTCCTTGTCCTTATTACTACCTCTCCAATGTCATTTCCAGTGGTCCAAGATCTACTCTTGCCTCGGTTTCACTCTTCATAAATCCAAAACATATCTTTTGTTTCCTCACTGATATTATTGGCTAGCTTCCCTTCATAGTTCATCATTTCCTTCCTTATGGTTTTTAAGTTGTCTTTTGTTGTTTTTTAAATGCTTTCCAACACTCTAACTTCCCGCTAATTTTTGTCCTATAATATGCCCTCTCTGGCTTTTACATTGGCTTTGACTTTCCTTGTCAACTACAGTTGTGCCATCCTGCCTTTAGAATACCTTTACCTTCTTTGGGATGTCCCTATCTTGCACCTTCTGAATTGTTCTCAGAAAATCCAATCATTGATTCTCTGCCCTTATTCCTTGTTAGTGTCTCCTTCCAATCAACTTTGGCTAGCTTCTCTCTCGTGCCTCTTTATTTCCCTTTACTCCACTGTAATACTGACACATCGGACTTTAGCTTCTCCCTATCAAATTGCATGGTGAATTATGTCATATTATGATCACTGACTCTTTAGGGTTTCTTAACCTTAAGCTCTCCAATGAAACATCATTCATTATGCAACACCCAATTCAGAACTGTGTCTCCTCTAGAGGGCTCACCCACAAGTTGCTCTATAAAGCTATCTTGGAGGCATTCTAAAAAATGTCTTTCTTGGGATCCTCACCAACCTGGTTTTCCCAATGTATCTGCACATTGAAATCTCCCAAGGATATTGTAACATTGTCCTTTTGACATACGTTTTCTATCTACCGTTGTAATTTGTAGCCCACATCCACTGTACATAGGCTTGTATATAACTCCCGTGTATGGGTCCTAATGCCCTTCCCTTGGACAACATCGGTGTCGTGGAGAGGGGAGACTTGCAGCATGGGCAACTGCTGGTCTTCCATACAACCTTGCCCAGGCCTGCGCCCTGGAGAGTGAAGACTTTCCAGGCACAGATCCATGGTCTCGCAAGACCAACGGATGCCTAAAAATAACTCCCATCAGGGTCTTTTTACCCTTGCAGTTTCTGAACACTGGTATTAAAATGGTTGTTGTGATGCATCTAGTGTGGTAGTATAGTGGGTAGTGCTTATGGCTCTTATTTTCAGCTTCCACCGCTGGCTAGCAGTCTTGCGAAAAGGAGTGCTGAATGAGGAAGTCTGTCCGTGACAGTACATAGCCTCTCCAACAGCAAGCCTCATGTAGTGCCTCCTTGCTGACTACATACGGAAATTGAACTCCTTTCGGACTCAGGCTGAACTACAGAGGACAGGGAGGAGGTCTGGCCCCTGCACACATAGCATGAAGGCCCACCGGTGTGTCAACACACCCTGGTGCTCGTAAACCAGATCCCCAGCTATGGGTAATTAGCCCCACTGCCTTGTGGGTAGCCTCAGGAGAGATGAAGGCTATGGAAATAAACCCAGACAGTAAAACCAGAGTGGAGCCTTCCCACAGCTACTGCAGCCAAGCTGATGCCAGACATATTGTTTCATAAGCTTTCATTTAGACTACACTGGTGAGGCTGAGAGGGGGATCTTCACAGCTGGGCATCTTAGGTTCTCCATGCATTCCACCCAGGCTTGTGATGATGATCATCGTCACCCATTGTCCTTCCGGATGGACGGATGCCAAACTTCTTAACACTACCCATAAGGATTTTGCACCTTCTGATCCTATGTCACATCTTTCTAAGCATTTGATTTATTTTTTCCAACAGAGCCACCCCAACCCTCTGCCTTCTTGTTTGTCCTTTAGATACAATGTGCATCATAAGACCATAAGACATCTGAGCAGAATTAGACTATTCAGTCCATTGGGTCTGCTCTGCCATTCCATCATGGCTGATCCAGATCCCATTCAACCCCATACACCTGCCTTCTTTGAAACCCTGACCAAACAGAAAACTATCAATTTTCACTTAAAGTATACCCACAAGCTTACCAGATACTTACCTTGCCTAAGACTATTCTCACTGAAACTTAATGAGCCAAAGCCTCCCCACTCTAACACAGGTCCTCTGCAACAATGGCCTCTCTGCTTGTCTCTGCCATATTCTTATTTGCCCTTGCTAATGAAACGCAATTTGATTGAACCACCAGAAGATGCTAAAAGCCCGCAAATGCCGCTTTTTTTATCAAATTGCGATTCATTAGCAAGGGCAAATAAGAATATGCCTTTTTAAATTTCACTCACTGAGCTGTGAGTCACCTCTTTTCTCACTCCCAATTTGATTGGGCCACCAGAAAACACGGAAAGCCTGCAAATGCTCCTCTTTAAGCTTGTTTTTTAAAATCCATACATAGGTATTGTACTAATTTCTTGACATAATTTAATATCATGTTGCAGAACAATTGCACTTTAATTGGAATGCAGCAAGGTTACAAGATTAATTTCTTTTGATCTGAGCAAAGCAATAGTGTTAATAGCAGCAAATACTGTTCCTCAGCATGAATTGCTAACAATCCCATTGTCTTTTGCTCAGGCATTGCTGGCATAGCATATGGTTGTTTAGAAACTAATGGGTTATCTTTTTTTAAAGTACATATAGATTTGACAAATAATTGATTTGATCTAAATGGTATTTGGCGTGTATGGTTTATATAATATGATATCACAGAAGAAGAGGTGAATAATACTGCTTCATAAACTTCCAATATGTTAGGCAGACAGCAAGCAGAGTACACTACCTGCCATATTGCTCTGCAAAGCCCAGACTCTCTGCTTTTTCAAATACACATAATAGGCCTTATAACTTTTGGTGGTGGCATCAAATGAGTCTACCCAACCGGCACCCATCTGCTGCTCTTGGTATTTATTCTCCCCACTACAGGTGCACAATGGCTGAGCATACAAAAGCAACAAAAGTTCCTTTTCTGTACTATTCCAGTGGTGCATCACAGAGTTGTGACTCTATCAAGGACATCAGCTGTATGGGAACACCACTATCTTCAAATTCCCCACCATGAGAGACATTGCAGGGAGACATTGATAGGATGCAGGAGTGGGCTGAGAAGTGGCAGATGGAGTTCAAACCGGAGAAGTGTGAGGTGGTACACTTTGGAAGGACAAACTCCAAGGCAGAGTACAAAGTAAATGACAGGATACTTGGAAGTGTGGAGGAGCAGAGGGATCTCGGGGTACATGTTCACAGATCCCTGAAAGTTGCCTCATAGGTAGTTAAGAAAGCTTACGGGGTGTTAGCTTTCATAAATCGAGGGATAGAGTTTAAGAGTCACGAGGTAATGATGCAGCTCTATAAAACTCTGGTTAGGCCACACTTGGAGTACTGTGTCCAGTTCTGGTCAACTCACTATAGGAAGGATGTGGAAGCATTGGAAAGGGTACAGAGGAGATTTACCAGGATGCTGCCTGGTTTAGAGAGTATGGATTATGATCAGAGATTAAGGGAGCTAGGGCTTTACTCTTTGGAGAGAAGGAGGATGAGAGGAGACATGATAGAGGTGTACAAGATAATAAGAGGAATAGATAGAGTGGGCAGCCAGCGCCTCTTCCTCAGGGCACCACTTCTCAATACAGGGGGACATGGCTTTAAGGTAAGGGGTGGGAAGTTCAATGGGGATATTAGAGGAAGGTTTTTTACTCAGAGAGTGGTTGGTGCGTGGAATGCACTGCCTGAGTCAGCGGGGGAGGCAGATACACTAGTGAAGTTTAAGAGACCACTAGACAGGTATATGGAGGAATTTAAGGTGGGGGGTTATATGGGAGGCAGGGTTTGAGGATTGGCACAACATTGTGGGCCGAAGGGCCTGTAAAGTGCTGTACTATTCTATGTTCTATGTTCTATGACCACTAAGATGTTTTGGAAATATTTTGCTGTTCCTTTATCATCCCTGGTTCTATGTCTTGGAATTCTCCATTTAATAGCATTGTGGGAGTACCTTCGCCGATAGCTTTAACAAAACAGCTCTCAACCATGACCCTCTTAAAGGGCAAAATGAAATGGTAAGAAATGTTGGCTATGCCTATGATATCCACATCCATTATTGGATATAAAATCTGAAATAGTTTGAATTAACCCTTTTATACTTCTGGATTTCATGATTGTTCTTATCATCTTTCAAGGCATAGAATAGCATGTGTAAATTGAAAGCTTTGTGTGCAGGGGAATATGACTCAATATATTGTCACCAATTTAAAATATTTAATAAGTCCTCACTCACTTAAGCATTTCTATTTCTCATGTACTCGAGTCTGAAATAACGGTTTTATCAGTAGAAACTTATTCTTTAATATTTGGAATGGTTTGAGCACTTTTTGTGGGAAATGCTCAAGGATTTTCACCATTCAAAGGATATTTGCATCTTCAAATTCTGATGAACCAGCATTTGTCATTAGTCAGATTAACACAAATTTTAACTTACTACTCATCAGGAGTTTAGTAAGTGCTATAAAACTGCTGGGTATGTAAAATACATAAAGAAAACATTACACACTGGAGACAGTTAGCAGATCATCTATACCAAGACTTTTTTTTCCTCTTGTCACACATTCAGCCTAACTTCCTAAGTATTTCCAACCATTTATTTTTTTGGAAATCATTGAATTTTTGCATGGGTTTTTTTTTAAAGATACAACAACATAGAGAGTGGCATTCAGATAAATTACATTTAGAAGCTCAGTAAATTACAATCAATGGACTGGGCATCATGGAATAATGCTTACTTTAATATGAAGAACTGCAAATATGCAGCCGGACAAGTTGATCATGTTATTAATAAACATAGAATGGACCATTTAAATTTTCTTGAGAATTTTCCTAAAATTATAAACATTACAGGAAGACAAGCATCAGTTTTTGATGTGTTTGTCAACAAAGAATATTTACAGAAATTATCTTTGCCCCTAAGCAACATCTACAAAATATCCAAATAAGTAATTCCATTGAAGGTATAGAAGTTCAAAAGTTCAAAGTAAATTTATTATCAAAGTATATATATCAGCAGATACAACCATATACAACCATTCATTTTCTTGCAGGCATACTCAATAAATCTGTGGAATAATGGCCATAACAGAATCAATAAAAGATTGCACCACCTTGGGCATTCAACCAGTGTGCAAAAGACAATGAACTGTGCAAATGCAAAGAGAAAGAAATAATTATAAGCAATAAACATCAAATGAGATGAGTTGAATTGACTTTATTTCTTACATCCTTCACATATAAGTGGAATAAAAATCTTTACATTACGCCTCTTTCTAAATGTGCAATGTGCAATCATAGTAATTTATAATAAATAGAACGGTCAGTGTAATATAGAGTACACTCAAATCAGCATGAGTTCATCAGTCTGATGGCCTGGTGGAAGAAGCTGTCCCGCAGCCTGTTGGTCCTGGCTTTTATGCTGCAGTGCTGCTTCCCAGATGGTAGCAGCTGGAATAGATTGTGGTTGGGATGGTTTGGGTTCCCAATGATCCTACGGGCCCATTTTACACACTTGTCCTTGTAAATATCCTGAGTCATGGGAAGTTCACAACTACAGATATGCTGGGCTGTCCACACCACTCTCTGCAGAGTCCTGCGATTGAGGGAGGTACAGTTCCCATAACAGGCAGTGATGCAGCCAGTCAGGATGCTCTCAATTGTACCCCTGTAGAAAGTTGTTAGGATCTGGGGGCCCATACCAAACTTCCTCAACCATCTGAGGTGAAAGAGGTGCTGTTGTGCCTTTTTCACCACACAGCTGATGTGTACAGACCACGTGAGGTCCTCGGTGATGTGGATGCCGAGAAATTTAAAGCTGTTTACCCTCTCAACCCCAGATCCATTGATGTCAATAGGGGTTAGCCCGTCTCCATTCCTCCTGTAATCCTGAACCAGCTCCTTTGTTTTGGAGACACCAAGGGAGAAGTTGTTTCCTTAACACCACTGTGTCAGAGACATGACTTCTTCCCCGTAGTCCACCTCATTATTGTTTGAGATAAGGCCATTCAATGTAGTGTCGTTGGCAAATTTAATTAGCAGATTAGAGTTGTGGGTGGGGACACAGTCATAGGTATACAGGGGGTAAAGGAGGGGACTTAGTACACAGCCCTGAGGGGCTCCTGTATTGAGAGTCAGGGGGTGAGGGAGCCCACTCTTACCACCTGCTGGTGATCTGACAGGAAGTGCAGGATCCAGCTGCACAAGGCAGGGTCAAGGCCGAGGCCTTTGAGCTTCTTGTTGAGCCTGGATGGAACTATGGTGTTGAATGCTGAACTGTAGTCCAAGAACAGCATTCTGACATAAGCATTCTTCTTCTCCAGATGTGTAAGGATGATATGTAGAGCAGTGGCTATTGCATTATCTGTCGATCGGTTGTGTCGGTAGGCGAATTGTAGGGGGTCCAGTTTGGGTGGTAGCAAGCTGCAGATGTAATCCTTGACCAGCCTCTCAAAGCATTTGCTTTTTATTGAGGTGAGTGCGACAGGACTCTAGTCGTTCAGGCATGTTACCTTGGTCTTTCTTGGTACAGGGACAATGGTAGATAATTTGAAGCAGGAGGGCACTCTACACTGGGAGGGGGAGAGATTAAAAATGTCTGTAAACACTCCTGCCAGTTGTGCCGTGCGCATCCTAAGTACTTGCGCTAGGATGCCGTTCGGTCCTGCAGCCTTGCGACTGTCCACTCTTTGGAAACATCTGCGTACTCAGCCTCAGAGATGACCAGGTTGTAGTTGTAGCGGTGGCTTTCCTTGGAGGCTCAGAGTTAGTGACATCGAACCCAGCGTAAAAGCAATTGAGCTCATCTGGGAGAGAGGTGGCGATGTTGGTGGCATCACAACGTTTGGCTTTGAAGTCTGCGATGGTATGTATCCCTCACCACAAGTCGTGTGCTATCCGTTGTGAATCTTGACTCAATCTTCTCCCAATACTGTTCTTTTGCAGCCTTGATAGCTTTGCGCAGATCGTAGCTGCTTTTCTTGAGCTTGAGTCCTTGAAAGTGAGTCTATTGGCTCTAGGAGCATATGGGGCAAGTGAAGTTATCCCCTTTGGCTCAAGAGCCTGATGCTTGAGAGGTAGTAACTGTTAAACTTAACCTGTGGATATACCCAGATTCTTTCATTGGTTGGAAGAAAGTGAATGTTAATGAAAGTCCAACATGGAATGGAGTTCCTGAAGTCATAGGAGCTTTTTATGTGGTCATGTATGATTTTTCTTGGCTTCAGTTTAATGGTTGTGTGAAATATGATGTACTTATTGAAGATCATGTTCTGGCTGCCCTTAACTATTCCATCTATTTCATGCTGCTAAAATATTCATTCATCTTCAAATGCATTTAGTATTTAGTGTTTATGAAGAGAGTAGTCAGTGGATGTTATGCACTTTGCAGAGGTTCTCCTGAACAAGTGCTACAGAACCCTGGGGGAAATCAAAATGTTTCTGGCATTTTTTCAGGGTTCCTACTTCACTTCCGATGAAGATATCACTGACTATTTAGTGGAAAGACCTCTATAGAAATTCCCCTTTATAGGTCCTAGGCTACTAAATTCTGGGAGGGATGTGTAAGCCAAGGCAACTGTAATATTTCAGTGGAACTCATTGAACAATATATTATTTAACCTAAAGCTGTAAGGAGCAAATGCAATGTTCCAGGAGCTGCATGAGCTGAGATTAGCTTATCAGCATGAAGTCAAGATGGAACAGAGAACTATCCTGAGGTTGGATGATTCAGTTTCATGCTGCTAAGATACTCATTTATCTGAAATGCATATTTCTTCCCGGCTCTGAAATAGGAAGTGAATCTTCAGTAGATTTTGTGTCTGTTAAAGTGGAAGCAATTTTGCAGTTACGTACATGTGGAAGAATGCAATCTTCACAGGGAAACTTTCATTTTTTGAGGTTAGACTGACCTTTTCAGAAAAAAAGCAATTACTTTTCTACAGTCTATGAGTCCAAAAATTATTCTTTTAATGTCATTTACAGCTGAAATCTTGCAAAGATATTCAAAAATGTCCACTTTGCAGAAGCCTATCTACAGTGAAAAAGACAAATGTTTTGTGATGCTGATCTTTGTGAGGTCTGTGGGTCTGAATCTCATCAATTCAATCGAAGAAATCATGAGGCGCAACTTACTGTGGCGTGACAGATAGGCACAATTTATTAATAGATATAATATCCCCACTGTGTATGTATGCTTCACAATTTGTCCCTTGAAGTATCAGAATCAGGTTTAATATCACCAGAATATGTCATGAAATTTGTTAACTTTGTGGCAGCAGTGCCATGCAGTATATAATAATACAGATAAATTTGTGAATTACAGTAATTGTGTATGTGTATATGTATACTTGTGGGCATGTGGCCAAGTGGTTAAGGCATTGGACTAGTGACCTGAAGGTCATGAGTTCGAGCCCCAGCCGAGGCAACATGTGTTGTGTCCTTGAGCAAGGCACTAACTACACATTGCTCTGCGACGACACTGGTGCCAAGCTGTATGGGTCCTAATGCCCTTCCTTTGGACAACATTGGTGTTGTGGAGAGGGGAGACTTGCAGCATGGGCAACTGCTGATCTTCCATACAACCTTGCCCAAGCCTGCACCCTGGAGAGTGAAGACCTTCCAGACGCAGATCCATGGTCTTGCAAGACCAACATAGTAGTCATAGTTATAGTCATACTTTATTGATCCTGGGGGAAATTGGTTTTCGTTACAGTTGCACCATAAATAATAAATAGTAATAAAACTATAAATAGTTAAATAGTAATGTGTAAATTATGCTGTGAAATAAGTCCAGGACCAGCCTATTGGTTCAGGGTGTCTGACCCTCCAAGGGAGGAGTTGTAAAGTTTGATGGCCACAGGCAGGAATGACTTCCTATGACGCTCTGTATTGCATCTCAGTGGAATGAGTCTCTGAGACTAATGGATGCCTTTATATATATACTTAAATTAGTGCAGAAAGCAGAAATAAAAAAGTAGTGAGGTAGTGTTCATGGGTAAATGTCCATTCAGAAACCTGATGGCGATGGTCCTGCATCACTGGGTGTGTGCCTTCAGGCTTCTGGACCTCCTCCCTGCTGGTAGCAATGAGAAAAAGGCATGACCTGGTAGGTGAGGGTCCTTAATGACAGAAGCCACCTTTTTGAGGCATCGCTCCTTGAAGATGTCCTGGATACTATGGAGGCTAGTGCCCATGACGGAGCTGACTCCCTGTAGCTTACTTTGATCCTGTGCAGTGCCTCCTCACACCACAATTTGCAATTGAAATAACTTTGAATACCAGAAGCTGAAAGACTGATGCATCCAATCATCTTTTTTGACTTGAGGTTTGTCAGATTTCTGCAGCAGCACACGAGTGCTGGCTCCCAGGATAGGTTAAACGGAGAACCACTAATGACATACTGATGCCTCATTCTATCACTGGTGGTACAATGGGCTGGATAATGTCCTTTCACCTCTGGGACGCAGATTTGCATTCAGTCCAGACAGATCAGATAAAAACCTTTTCCTTTGCTCAAGGATTTCATGCAGTTCCCAGCTGACACCAATCCAGGGTACAAAACTGTCCATTATTAGAGACTAATTGAACAGATAGACTCAGGGAGAGCCTGATTTGTCTGTAAAAATAAAGAGAGCTGTCACATGGGGTTGGGACAGAGGCTGTGATAACAAAGTACAGGACAATCAAGATGGGATCATTGGATTTTGGAAAATAAAATAACACACCCTTACAAAGTTAGAGAAATAAACTGATACAAAATTAGAGAAATAAATTGATACAAAATAAATTCACTTCAGAGAAACACACAGAAATGAGGTTTGCTGGGTTTTGTTCTGTCTGTATGTTAATTCAGGTTTAAAGCACTTAACTGGAGGGATCCTACAGGGAAAGAAAAGTCTATAGTGATTCATCTGGTTTCTTAACTCATTTTTGAAAACATTTTCTTAATAATTCCATGAGAATTACTACAGGAAAGCAGACATAACATGACTATGCCAGTGTTCATCATCCAAGGGGGGTAAACTCACTTCTTACTTCACCGGAGTATAATGTTATAACATTTGAAATTTCAGTGATTTGTTAGACCTGCAGCTCCTGTATAAAATGCTGGCTGGGAAGGTTTTGCACTGTCCGCTTTTCTTCTCATTGTCTCAATCATGGATAAATCCTCAATTTGAACACTTAGCCTCACCTCTCTGTAAAATATATAGTTCTTGCAGTGTACAGACCTGGGCAAGAACAATTACAAATTTATAGAATTCTGTGCATGTGGTTTGATTTAAGGGTGTTTTTACATGCAGTAGTGCAGCTATTTCATTGTGTGTGTGTGTGTGTGTGTGTGTGTGTGTGTGTGTGTGTGTGTGTGTGTGTGTGTGTGTGTGTGTGTGTGTGTGTGTGTGTTTATTAAAAGTGAATTTACAATGCAGGCAGCTTTGGTACAACTGAATTTAAATAAGTTATGAAAAGCAGGATTTGCTTTAAATACCTTTGAGTTGCGTGCCACTGTATATTCTGGAGTTAGGGTATAAAGCAAATAGTAATTTCAACAGTAACCAGTTTTCTGATTTGAATTTGGGCTGTAGAATTTAAAATGCAACCCTGAACAACAGTCTTACTGAAGCTGCAGATTGGAGTTGATTGCAAACCAGACAATGCTGAATAACATTCATTTTTGGTGTCTGGAGTATGGGTGTGAAGAAGGAGGTGTGTGAAACCATATGTAATTTAAAGGAAGCATCTCAGATACATTGTAACTGTGGAATTATCTTGCTGTTACCTTTGACCTTTAGCACATTGAAATGTCATGTAATATTGGGTTAGGTAGGCTTCTTCTTCCAAGAGTATCTTGAATAGCAGCTTGTTTTGCTGAATAAACACTTCTATATCCACTAGGTTCAGTGTCTCTCCGGTGACTTTATTCATAACACAACATTGTGTATGCATCTGTGCAGCTGACATTTATTTCTATTGGACAGATACATTTTAGATGTATAATTTATTTCTTTTCTATCAACATGTCGTTTCATTATTTCTTTTGCTAATGCCAAAATCATAGTCTAGGTCTGTTAATAGTGCAATAAATTGCACTTTGTCTTGTCAGGTAATTCATTCTATATTTTAAAAATGACAATGGAAATTTGCTGGAACTGTCATAAGATTACCTGCAATCTGGGGGAAAAAATTGCAAACTTGAGTAGTGTGCGACCTTATCAACAATTACCCATTGGAATGCAAGAAGCTTTTAAGCTCTGCCCAGCAGCCATAAGCTGCTACGATTACAATGGTTTCACATAATGAAGGTTCATAAATGTACAGAGGTACCAAGTAGCAAAGTGGAATGATTTGAATTAGGAGCCAGGCATCACATAGATATTCCAGCACAGTATACTTAGGACATATTTATTCCTTGCTCTGACTTTTGCACCATTTAGACAGAGAACATGGAATGTTGGATACATTTTATATTATCATAATATACAATGTTCCTTGTTGTGAATTAGGGCATGTTCTGGAGTTAGGGTAGAAAGCAAATATTAACTTCAGCAGCCAGTCTTTAGGCCTGAATGTAGAATGTAGATTAAATTTACAATGCAGCCCTGGGCAATAGTTTCCTAGAGCTGTGGACACTAGCTAATTGAAAACCAGGCAGTGTTGATTAGAATTCATTTTGAATGTCTGCGGTGTGGGTGTAAAGAAAGATGTGTGAAAATTATGTGTAATTCAAAGGAAGCATTATAATTTGTTACTATTTGATTGTCCTGCTGCTACCTTTGATCTTTAGCATATAAAAATGTCATGTAATATTGGGTCAAAAGGGCCTCTTCCTCCAAGTTGTCTCATTGTGCTGAACAAAACACATCTTAAAGCCACCAGTGCCAGTGTCTCTCCAGTGACATTGTTAATGTTACAACATTGTGTACTTAATATTTGAGTAATATTTGTGTAATCTTGTATGTATGTGTGTGTGTATATATATATATATATAGTTGTTTAAAGTAAGCATGAAGATAGAACCATATTCCTGGACTCCCAAGTCTACCTTTAAATTAATTTAATGTTTTGAAGTGATAAAACATAATGTTCCTCACATCTGAAACCAAGCCATCTTTTATTCTATGATTTACCTGTAAATTGAAACACAACTGCTTGCCACACTGTGAGAATGAAGGAAATATCTGCATGTTTGTGCAGCACAGAGTCAAGCTACTGTATCATGTCTCTAACCAATTGCTGAAAGGTGACAATCATACAGAATATGCTTCCAGGCAAACATATGCATTTTTCTTCTGTGTTGTTTTTGTTGATATTGTCTACAATGGTTCTTACTCAGTGACAAATATGTCAGAAATCTCACTGCTGAAAAAAAAAGCAAAAGTCACAGAACAAAATTTATCAAGGTGAATAGAAACTCAAGAAAATTGGATTGAATCGCGCTTTAGTATTTACTGTCATAAATAAAATGATACTTAAAAAGTATGTTTATTTGGTATGGGTTCTCAATGTCATAATATAAAGATTAATATACACACATAGCTGACCTGTCCTCTTTACTCCCGGCCTTTGTCAATAAAGGCATAAACAGAGGCATGAACAGGGCCATGTGGGAGATGCGGGACTAAACACACTCCACTGACAATGATTGTCACTGAGAAGTCTATGAATGAATTTGCATGTCATTACAGCAAAATATATTGCCACTGTTAAGTGATGAATAAATGCCTGGAAACTCTAGAACACCCTGTAGGCTGAAATGGTTTGATATTAATACCTTGGAGCCACAAGCTCAGGGGATCAAAGCTGACTGAGGCATAACGCACTGCCTGGTACACATCACTCATGACCAGCCCTGAACTTTGGGCCCCAAATTCAAGTGGTTGGGGGAGAAGGTGGAGGGTGGGATTGAGCTCACCAGGTATATCAGGGATCAGGGAAGGTGTATGGATAGAAATGTGGTAGATATAAAGAAACACACACAAAATGCTGGATGAACTCAGCAGGTCAGGCAGCATCTATGGAAGTGAAAAAGCAGTCAACGTTTCAGGCACCTTCAGGACTGAGAAGGAAGGGGGAAGATCCTAGAATAAAACAGGTGGGGGGGAGGAGAAAGAGGTTAGCTGGAAGGGTGGGTGGGAAAGGTTGAGGGCTGGAGAAGAAAGAATCTGATAGGAGAGGAGAGTGGACAGTAGGAGAAAGGGAAGGAGGAGGAGAGCCAGGGGAAGTAATAGGCAGGTGAGAAGGTTAGAGTGGGGAGTAGAAGGAAGGGGAAATTTGTTCACCAGAAAGAGAAATCAATATTCATCCCATCAGGTTGGAGGGTATAAGGTGTTTCTCCTGAGAGTGGCTTCATCTTGGCCAAGAGGAAGCCATGGATGGATACGTCAGAACGGGAATGGGCATGGGAATTAAAATGTTTGGCCACTGGGAATTGCCGCTTGTGGTGGATGGTGCTGACGTGATAGCTATCCAAACAATGAATTAGATTTTCTTAAACTTTTTTTCACTTTATTTCAATGCCTAAGTATTTTATGCTGATTTTAGTAACTTAAAATGCTTTGAATGCCTCTGATGTCAGGAATTGTCAAAGACGTTCTCTGTTTTGAAAGCTTTGATTCATGGGTGATTGGCTCAGCTATTAGTGTGGGAGAAGTGGTTACACTGCCATGTAAATTCACCGCACGCCTAATATAGTCAAGAATACTCAGTTTCTTTGGAAGGCTTCACTGCAATGGATGGAGTTGATATATCCCAAATGAGGAAACAGCAGATTGCATGTTCAGGAATAGTCAGAAGGTTAGTTCAATAAAAGGTCCTTGCTCAGCAGCACTAATGCTTTCTATCTTCACAGATGACTCTTGATCTTCAACACCTTTGAGCATTTTAGATGACAGATCTTCTGGAAAAAAGCAAACAATAACCATAGTCCAGATTCGATTCTTGCTGCTGTCTGTAAGGAGTTTGTACATTCTCCATGTGACCGCGTGGATTTCCTCCAGGTGCTCCGGTTTCCTTTCTAACGGTTGGTAGGTTAATTGGTCACTGCTAATTGGCCACATAATTAGGCTAGGATTAAATTGGGGGATTGCAGGACAGCGTGGCTCGAAGGGCCAGAAGGGTCTATTTTGTGGTGTAGCTCAATAAATAAGGAACTAATTCTGTAGATGTGGTTGGTGCGTGCTGTTTCTGTATTGAGATTTTTAAAATCCCTTTCATTTGTCATAGGGATAACATTGTCGGGAGAAGTGGAATAGTGATTATGCTAGTAGGGCACTGATGGAAAATCAACAGTTCTGTAGAATTGTGTTAGATTGCCTTTTTCTGGTTTCTGGTTAGTGATCAATTCATTGATGAATTATAGACTAAACAATATACCTGTGAGCTCTCAGATCAATCCCTGGGCAGAAAACTGAGTGATGCAGCAGAGGATTCCTGATAATTAAAAACTGAGCACCCCTTTTGACCATGAATGTACAACTGTCGGACTTGAACTGCTATGCTCGTTACCAATATGGCTGGGTTGTAGTCGTAGGGGTGGGCTTGGAGGTTCATGGTGGTACGTAGGGGTAAGAAAGGAAGAATATGATTGTAAGATCAACCTTGAAAGAACATAATGGGCATCTCCATTCAAAAGTAGAGCTTTGTATTTTAGATTAGATTAGATTATGAGGACACACAGTCCTCTTTTATTGTCATTTAGCAATGCATGCATTAAGAAATGATACAATATTCCTCCGGTGTGATATCACAGAAACACGGGACCAACCAAGACTAAAAAACTGACAAAAACCACATAATTATAACATATAGTTACAACAGTGCAACAATACCATAACTTGATGAAGAACAGGCCATGGCACAGTAAAAAAGTTCAAAGTCTCTCAAAAGTCCCACATCTCACGCAGACGGGAGAAGGAAGAAAACTCTCCCTGCCATGCCCGACCACAGTCCGACTCTGAATCATCCGAAAACTTTGAGCTTCCGAACAGCCCTCCAACACCCAGTACCGAGCACCATCTCTGCCAAACGCTTCGACCTCAGCCTCGGTCGCCAGCAGCAGGCAAAGCCGGGGATTTTGGGGCCTTCCCTCAGGAGATTCTCAATCGCACAGTAGCAGCAGCAGTGAACCAGGCATTTCATTTCAGATGTAAAAGGATTCTTAATTGCTATTTCCATAACAATTTTGTTTTACCAGTCAGGGTTGTTAGCACTGAGGTAAACCTACAGGCTAGCGGAGGGAACGAGCAACTTACACCTTTTTTGGTAGAGATGTATCTCCACTTCACCACCCAAATCAAATAAGAAACTTTAAAAAAAAGATTCATTATGGGAAAGGAGTGGGGAAGAGCGGATTAGATAATGAATATAAAATAGCCAGCACCTTTTTACCTGGGTGAGGCATTCTGTCTTCCTTTGGTTGGGGTTGACCATGGATGTTGTGACTCCAACAGTTTCTCAACACTGAGGTCAGACTAACTGGCCTAGAATTTCATTTCTTCTGCCTCTCTTCCTTCTTGGAGCGATATTTGCAATTTTTCAGTCCTCCAGAACCATGCCAGAATCAATCGATTCTTGAAATATCATTACTAATGCCTCTACAATCTCTTCAGCTACCTCTTTCAGAACCCTGCAGTGTATACCATTTGGTTCAAGTAACTTATCTACCTTCAGTCTCTCAAGAACCTTCTCCCCAGAGACAGCAATTTCACTCACTTCTGCCCCCTGACACTCTCAAATGTCCGACATACTGCTAGTGTCTTTCATGATGAAGACTGATACAAAATACTTATTCAATTCATCTTGGTCAATTCGGTTGGAGGAGCTATGTCCATACATGGCCTCCTCTACTGCCATGATAAAGCTAAACTCAGGTTGGAGGAGCAACACCTCATATACCGTCTAGGTAGTCTCCAGTCCCTTGGTATGAACATAGAATTCTCCAACTTCTGGTAATTCCCTCCCCCTCCCTTCCCCTATCCCTATGTCACTGTGCCCCCTCCCCCAGCTGCCTACTACCTCCTTCTTGATTCCGCCTCCTTCTACTACCTATTGTGTTTTCCCCTATTCTTTCTTCGCTTTTCCTGCTTATCCCCTCCCTGCTTCGCCTCCCCCACCCCTTTATCTTTCCCCTTACTGGTTTTTCACCTGGTACCTACCAGCCTTCTCCTTCCCACCCTCCCCGCAGCTTCTTTATAGGGCCTCCGCCCCTTCCCTCTACAGTCCTGACGAAGAGTTCCGGCCCGAAACATTGACTGTTCGTTTCCACGGATGCTGCCCGACCTGCTGAGTTCCTCCAGCGTGTTGTGAGTGTTGTTTATTCAATTCGCCTGTCATTTCCTTGACCCCTTTTACTATCTCTCTGGTATTATTTTCCAGTGGTCTGGTATCTACTCTTGCCTCTCTTTGATGCTTGACCTTTAGGTGAGCTCAGTTCTGGAGTGTGGCCCAGAACTCTATTTCTGATAAGATTTGCTTTTGTCTTAGGGGAGGATTGTTGGAAGTAAGATTCAGTGTCAGGATGAAAGATTGGAAAATGTGTTGTGGCAATGATGCTGCCTTATTTGATACCATTCCTCTCTGATGTAGACCCATTGATTAGGGTCCCGGCTGACATGCCAGTAGGAAGTGAGTTTAAAATGGAGACAAATTTATGTGCGCAGCATACCTGCAGAGATTATTCTACAGACCCTCCTAGCTGACAGGCTTTAAAAAGCAGGGAACTAGCCACATATTATGGTTGGTGCTTCTCCCTGAATCTCTCTTCTCTTTAAAATGACAAACTCCATGTTGCAAATTGAGTGAAGTTCCTGCGCCTCCAGGAGAAGACAGCTGAGCAACGACTTTTCCTGTGGTAGCAAAGATCTGCTTTCTTGAAGGCCATCATGATTCCATCTTCCCTCTGGTCACCTGGTATATCCTCCTGTGGGTGCAAGATTTTCAATTTATGACTGAAGATCTTTATTGTTGAGCTTTAGAGTTTTACAAGTGGATGGAAGGCTCTTGTTTCCCTTGTTGGTTCAGGATCTGATCTTTTTGACTTCATCTGAGGCAGCAAGGCTGCATGGAATAGGTGGCTGTGGGATAGAGTCAGGGGCACTATCTTTGCAGCAGAGGAGCTCTTCTAAAAAATAGGTGGTAATTCCATTAGTTTCATGTTCTAGCTAATATTGAAATGGACATCAAAAAACAGGCATCACATTATAAGCATTAAGATAGCAAGTCTTTATCAGAAATACAGTTCTGGACCTCACTCCAATCACCGTGCAATGAACTCAGGAGAAAACTTACATTCAAACAATCAAATCATCAGATCAGAGGAATTGACAGGAGGAAATAGAATTATCTTGGGTGTGCTTGGGCATTAAAATATATATGAATAATGGTCCCTCCTCGCTGATTCAACATGAGAAATGGCAAGAAGGACAGAGAAACGCTTATTCACATTTATATATTTGAAATCTAGAATGAAGGTTAGAAGAATGAAGATTGCAATAGGATTTGGTCAGACTTATTGACCAATCATTCAAGTTATTATTACCCTGATCATTATAGTCTGCAGCTTAATTCTCATAGGTTTAAGTTTTAAACACTTAATTAACCCACAGCTCATCACCTGCGCTTAACATCAATAGTTCCATACTATCTGTCTTAATGCCCAATTACCTTCAGCTAAAATGCAAAATGGAAAGTGTCTTAGAATAAATTCTGACTAGTTTAATAATCTGTCAGTCGAAAGTATCAGCTGGTTAAATAAGGGAAGAAAGGGAAGAGAGAGAAGGGTGGCATAAGAGATCTTTGAGGAAAATGGCTTTGGGAAATGCAGTTTTTGAACATCTCTAAAGAGAACAGCTGAATTTATTGGAGAGTTACTATGCGAACAGAATGGCTTGAAATACTGAACAAATTGGCTTACTTTCCTTATGCTCCAGTGCAGTGTTCAGGAATTTCTGTGTTCAGATACACAGTATTTCAAAAGCAAAGCAAATATAAATTTCCCCATGGTGCTCCCTTGAAGAAGAATAAGGACCAGAAGCTGTGCTCTGCCAATATTAATCTCTTAACTAACATTACCTAAACAAAAAGTTAGGTAAGCTTCTTATGAGGAGCTTATTCTGTTTCCTATATTATTACAGAGACTGCATTGAATATAAAGAGCTTTAGGATCTCATGTGATCATTAGTGATGCGAAATGAATGTAATTCTTCCAATACTTTATTTAAAGTATTGGAAACATTTTGTTCAAGGAAGATTCATTTGTTATGTGCTGTGTCGTATGACGTGGGCAATCATGGTCCATCCATAACCGTGATTGTACTTGGACAAATTTTTCTACAGAAGTGGCTTGTCATTGCCTTCTTCTGGGCAGTGTCTTTACAAAATGGGTGATCCCAGCCATTATCAATACCTTTCAGAGATTGTCTGCCTGACATCAATGGTCGTATAACCAGGACTTGTGACATGCACCAGCTGCACATACGACCGTCCACCACCTGCTCCTATGACTACACATGACCCTGATCAGGGGACTAAGCAAGTGCTACACTTTGCCCAAGGGTGACCTACAGGCTAGCGGAGGGAAGGAGAGCCTTACACCTCCTTTGGTAGAGACGTATCTCCACCCCACAATCGACAAGGAAGGTTACACTTATTAATTACACTTCCCTGAACTGTGGAATTGGACTTAAAGAGAGAGGAGAGGACAAAGCAAGGAGCAATAATGGTAACAGAATTTCCTAAAAGTTTTTTTTCCCCTTGAGGCACTGCTATACTGGCTAGGAGTGAAATGAATAACAATGGGCAGAGAAGACTTCTTACTAGTTTAAAGCAGAAGCATATTAATTATGGAATACAGCCTGATTCAATGGAAGACTTGGGTCAAAGAACAACTGCTACATTTGGGAATCTTCTTGTATCATCATAAAAGATGTTATGTGAATAAATTCAAGGTTCCTACATATATTGATGTAGAAATGTTTCTGAAGTAATTAGTATTGTTTTGAAAGGCATAAAACTAAAGAAGCACTGCAGCTCAAGAAATTTCTATAGAGGTATCAAGCCACAATGAATTTGGTTTCTTATTTTTTTTATCAAAGGTTTTGACAAGGCTTTGCGTGGTAAACTGGCCAGAAGATGAAGGCATCTGGAAACGTGTCAGATTGGATTCAGAACTGCTTTGGTCAGATAAGACAGGGTAGTGGTGGAGAACAGTTATTCTAACTGCAGGACTGTGACCAAGTGCTTTGCAAGGACCTCTGCTATTTCTGATCTATGCATATATAAATGCATATGCCCTGTCCACCGAATCCTCACGCAGCTACTATAAGGTGAGTTTTCACTGGGCAAGAGAAATCAAGCAGGCCCCTTAAAAGCCTCAAGGACTATGTGGAAGGTAACATTACACACACTGGGCTTGTATCAAGATGGCGGGAAAGAGTGCACAAAACTGGAGTGGCTGGCAAGCCTTGGTGAGAACTGCTCACAACAACCTGGAGGAGAGACACTGAGCAGTACTAATCACTGCCCGACAGGGAAGGAAAGCAATTGCAGTGGCTCCACTTCCAGATCCAGCAGTTTTCATGCCCTATGTCACTCACATCTTGGACTCAGCAGTCACCTACGAACACACAACAGAGCTGCAGAAATCCATCTGTTACCAGCAGACATGACAGACAAGCCAGTGATTAGGTTCAACTGCAGACAGAGCGAAGAGTTAAGCTGAACTACAGAGGCAAAGTTCATAAGGCAAAAATGCAGGTCTGAAGGAGCAGTTTTCAAATGTACATAGCATTTGGAATAAGGTGGATGAACTCGTTGCGCAATTAGAGATTGATCTAAGACCATAAGACAGAGTCTCAGAATAGAAGGACATCTTTTCAGAATAGAGATGAGGAGGAATTTCTTTAGCCAGAGAGTGGTGAATCTGTGGAATTCTTTGCCACAGGCAGCTGTGGAGGTCAAGTCTTTATGTATATTTAAGACCATAAGACCAGAATATATAGGAGCAGAAGTAGGCCTTTCGGCCCATCGAGTCTGCTCCGCCATTCAACCATGGGCTGATCCAATTCTTCCAGTCATCCTCACTCCCCTGCCATCACCCCATACCCTTTGATGCCCTGGCTAATCAAGAACCTATCTATCTCTGCCTTAAATACACCCAATGACTTGGCCTCCACAGCCTCTCATGGCAACAAATTCCATAGATTTACCACCCTCTGACTAAAGTAATTTCTCTGCATCTCAGTTCTCAAAGGACGCCATTCAATCCTGAAGTCGTGCCCTCTTGTCCTAGAATCCCCTACCATGGGAAATAACTTTGCCATGTCTAATCTGTTCAGGCCTTTTGACTTTCAGAATGTTTCTATAAGATACCCCCTCATTCTCCTGAATTCCAGGGAATACAGCCCAAGAGCTGCCAGACGTTCTTCATACAGTAACCCTTTCATTCCTGGAATCATTTTCGTGCATCTTTTCTGAACCCTCTCCAATGTCAGAATATACTTTTTAAAATAAGGAGCCCAAAACTGCACACAATACTCCGTGTGGTCTCACGAATGCCTTATAGAGCCTCAACATCACATCCCTGCTCTTATATTCTACACCTCTAGAAATGAATGCCAACATTGCATTCGCCTTCTTCACAACTGACTCAGCCTGGAGGTTAACTCTTGGGGTATCCTGCACAAGGACTCCCAAGTCCCTTTGCATCTCTGCATTTTGAATTCTCTCTCCATCTAAATAATAGACTGCCCATTTATTTCTTCCACCAAAGTGCATGACCATACACTTTCCAACATTGTATTTCATTTGCCACCTCTTTGCCCACTCCCCTAAACTATCTAAGTCTCTCTGCAGGCTCTCTGTTTCCTCAACACTACTCGCTCCTCCACCTATCTTTGTATCATCGGCAAACTTAGCCACAAATCCATCAATACCGTAGTCCAATCATTGACATACATTTAAGGCAGAGGTTGATAGATTCTTGATTTGTCAGGGATGAAGGGATTTGTGGAGAAGGCAGGAGATTAAGACTCAGAGGAAAATTGCATCAGCCATGATGAAATGCCAGAGTAGACTCGATGGGCCAAATGACCTAATTCTGCTCCTCTATATTATGGTCTTATAGTGATTTTCAGCTGTTTATTAATCATGTTCACTTCACTCTTAAGATTTGTTTTTCTACTTACTGTACAAATTCCATCGTTATATATGTCATAATACTTGATTCAGATTCTATCTTTACAAGTCTGATTTTTTAATTTTTGAAAACAAAAGGATTCTTTGTTATTCTTTGATGTTAAACAGAGTTACCACCAACATTCTATGTTAATAACAAATAATAGTAGTATATACACATGAGAGATTCTGCAGACGCTGGAAATCCAAAGCAACACGCACAAAATGCTGGAGGAAGTCAACAGGTCAGACAGCATCTATGGAAGTGCATGGTCGACGTTTGGGCCGAGATCTTTCTTCAGGACTGGAAAGGAAGGGGTGGGGGCGATAGATGCCAGAATAAAAAGGTGGAGGGAGGGGAAGGAGGATAGCTGGAAGGTGATAGGTGAAGCCAGGTGGGTGGGAAACGTAAAGGGCTGGAGAAAAAGGAAACTGATAGGAGAGGTGAGTGGAGCAAAGGAGAAAGGGAGGAGGCGACGCAAGGGGACATGATAGGCTGGTGAAAAGAGGTAAAAGGGTCAGAGTGGCGAATAGAAGAAGAGGGGAGGGAAAAGGATTTTTTTTTACCAGAGGGAGAAATGGATATTCATGCCATCAGGTTGCAGGCTACCCAGATTGAACATAAAGTTTTGCTCCTGCACCCCGATGGTGGCCTCATCTTGGCACAGGAGGAAGCAATGAACTGACATGTCGGAATGGGAATGGGAATTAAAATGTTTGGCCAGAGTATAATTCTACTGAACAAAAAATGTCACCAAAAAAATGATAAATTACTGTTAATCAGGAATCTGAATAAATTATTGCAAATTCACTCTTATTGTGTTCTATATGGAAGAACAATTGTTTAGTTAGAGCTTTTCAACTGCAACCAATGTCACATTAATGGAGTGAGTTAGATACTCAGATACATCCTGTCAAATATTTATTAATTCCTAGTGTATGCATAGGCAAAAGCATAGAAAATGCTTTTTAGTGGGGCTTTTTAAGGTCTGTCCATTTGTCTGTTCTATGTGGCTTGTCAGTTAGATACTGGATACAACTAATAAAGGAATACAACACATATTTGAAAGAGGAGACACAAAATCCTTTCACCAATTTGACACAGTGAAGAATTACTGTATAATGTACAGATTTGGAGTTTTATCATTTTTATATACTTTTATATACTTCTAAGCAAATTAATCACCAATGCTCTAAAGCCCAGCAAATTATGCCATCCATGTTTTTTTTTAAGTCATTGAGTCATAGAAAACTATGGCCCTTCAGCCTATTTAGTCCATGCTGAACCACTCAAATTGCCTACTCCCATCAATCTGCACCCAGACGATAGTCCACCATGCCCCTCCTATCCATATACCTGTCAAAAATTCTCTTAAATGTTGAAATTAAAATCGCATCCACCACACAGGCAGGCAGCTCATTCCACACTCTCACCACCCTCTGAGTGAAGATTTTTTTTAAATGTCTTAGCAAAGGGAAGAAATAATTGGTAGACCTGATGTCTGCCTGAGCTGGAACCTATCAGTAGGTTCTATGGCTGCCTCCAATCAGTCACCTTTCAACCCTAGTAACACATTGACTACCTCTTGGTCCAGTCCAAAATTAGTGTTCTCCTGATTTCCCAACTTCACATCAATTTGCTTTTGAAGGACGGATGGAGATTTGATCCCTGATAAGGCAAACAGAAAACTACTGGAAAAGGAAATGGTATAAAAAAATCACTGCATTTTCAGGCGATTTCCAATAGGCTCCTAACAAAAAAAAAATCAGGATTTAATTCAAAAAGACCTTACGTCTATCTTATCCCAATTATTCCTCAATAGCTAGCAACATCTTAGTGGGTAAAATTAAACTGTGAGCACCTGGTCAACTGTTAACTTCTCACACAAAATGCCGGGAGAACTCAGCAGACCAGGTAGCATCTTTGGTTAAGAGTAAACAGTTGATGTTTTGGGCCGAGACCCTTCATCAGTGCTTAAAAGGAAGAAGAGCAGTCAGAGTAAGAAGGTGGGGGGAGGAGACGATGAAGAACAAGCTAAACAGTTGTCTTTTTGGGCCAAGACTCTTCATCAGAACCGGAGAAAAAAAGGTTGAGAAATCAGTGTAAGAAGGTGGGGGAGGGGAGGAAGAAGTTCAAGGTAACGGGTGAGAAGTGAAACTGGAAGAAAGGGAAGAGGAAGGAGCACCAGAGAGCAGTGCCGGCCAGGTAAGGAGGTAAGGTGAGAGAGGGAAACGGGAATGGGGAATGGTGAAGGGGTGTAATTACCAGAAGTTTGAGAAATTAATGTTCATATCATAAGGTTCTGATTTTTTTAAAGGTTATTTTTTCTTAAGTACTCTTTATCTTCTTCAAATCACCAGTCATCTCATCTCTCCTCAAATATCAAACTTGCTCCCCCTAATTCATATAAGCAAACTAGTGTCCATCGTTCAAGGTACCGTGTCTTTAAAACCCTTAAGATTTTGCCCGAGTAACAAATTAGACTTCCCCAAAATCACAGACAGCATTGATCGAGGTTTGGATTTGTAACCGAATTTCTATTCCTGTTTTTATTGAATTATCTGCAACTTCAACAAGGCTGTTCACACTACTGTCCCTGACATTCTACAGTTGCCCTGCCAGATGGAACTACAACAGAGTGGTTCCATCCTCATCTACTGAATCAAAGGTAGAGAATTAACTGTATTAACCTTCCTTCCTACGGCAACAACACTAATGCCAGTGACACTGCAAGGTCTATCCTGCTTCCTCTTATGCCATATCTACATGATGACTTGGGAGACATTATCAGAAAACACAGGTCTGTTTCCACACATATTGTGATGATGCACAGCGTATCCTTCCCTCCTTCTCCTTTGATTCTCAAAATGTCTTGAAATTGTCAACTGCCCACAAGGCATCCAGAAAACCACCATCATCATTCCTTATCTTAATCCCCATTCCACTCTAGTGAGTCCAGTCTCTCACCCTCTCAATGTCCATTCAACTCTAGTGAGCAGAATCTCTCCTTGTCTCAATCTCCATTCCACTCCAGTGAGCCAAATCTCTCCCTGTCTCAATCCCCATTCCACTCTAGTGAGTCCAGTCTCTCACCCTCTCAGTGTCCATTCAACTCTAGTGAGCAGAATCTCTCCCTGTCTCAATGTCCATTCCACTCTCGTGAGCCCAATCTGTCTCTGTCTCAATCTCCATTCCACTCTAGTGAGCCCAATCTCCCCGTCTCAATCTCCATTTCAGTATAGTAAGCCATCTCTCTCCCTGTCTCAATGTCCATTCCACTCTAGTGAGTCCAGTCTCTCACCCTCTCAATGTCCATTCAACTCTAGTGAGCAGAATCTCTCCCTGTCTCAATGTCCATTCCACTCTCGTGAGTCCAGTCTCTCACCCTCTCAATGTCCATTCAACTCTAGTGAGCAGAATCTCCCCGTCTCAATCTCCATTCCACTCTAGTGAGCCCAATCTCTCCGTCTCAATCTCCATTTCAGTATAGTAAGCCATATCTCTCCCTGTCTCAATCTCCATTCCACCCTAGTGAGTCCAATCTCTCCGTCTCAATGTCCATTCCACTCTAGTGAGTTATATCTCTCCGTCTCAATGTCCATTCCACTCTCGTGAGCCCAACCTGTCTCTGTCTCAATCTCCATTCCACTCTAGTGAGTCTAATCTCTCCCTGTCTCAATGTCCATTCTACTCTAGTGAGCCCAATCTCTCCATCTCAATCTCCATTTCAGTCTAGTGAGTCCAATCTCTCTATCTCAATCACCATTCCACTCTAGTGAGTCCAATCTCTCCCTGTCTGAACCTCCATTCCAGTCTAGTGAGCCCAATTTCTCCGTCTCAATGTCCATTCTACTCTAGTGAGTCCAATCTCTCTGTCTCAATGTCCATTCCACTCTTGTGAGCCCAACCTGTCTCTGTCTCAATGTCCATTCCACTCTAGAGAGTCTAATCTCTCCCTGTCTCAATGTCCATTCTACTCTAATGAGCCCAATTTCTCCGTCTCAATGTCCATTCCACTCTAGTGAGCCCAATCTCTCCGTCTCAATCTCCATTCCACTCTAGTGAGTTCAATCACTCCGTCTCAATCTCTGTTCCACTTTAGTGAGTCCAATCTCTCCCTGTCTCAATGTCCATTCCACTCTAGTGAGTCCAGTCTCTCCATCTCAATGTCCTTTCCAGTCTAGTGAGCCCAATCTCTCCCTGTCTCAAAGTCCATTTCGCTCCCTTTTTAAACCGAATCAGGGTCCTTGTAACCTTGCAGTATGACTCATGGGATGAGCGCCAAGATCTAGTCTAAGATGAGCTTTAGACCATGGTATCATGGCGTGGTGACGTGGAAAAACATCTCTACCAGAGGAGGTGTAAGGTGCTCCTTCAATCCACTAGCCTGCAGGTCACCCTTGGGCAATGTATGAACCCTGTTTAGCTCCCCCCCCCACCCTCAATCAGTGTCATGAGAAGCCATTGGAACAGGTGATGGATAGTTGTATAAGCAGCTGGTGCATATCACAAGTCTTGGTTATGCGACCACTGGCTCCAGGCAGATAATCTCTGAAGTGTATTGATAATGGCTGGGGTCTCCCATCTTGTAAAGACACTGCACAGAAGAAGGCAATGGCAAACCACTTCTACATTGAAAAATTTGCCAAGAAAATACATGCTCATGAGACCACAACGGTCTACGTCATACAACACAGCATATAATGATGAATTTTGAGATCTTCTTATTTTTATATCATTATATCATCTAATGCTACCTCTGTTCAGCTAATTCAGATGGACAATTACAAAATTCACTTTGCTGCCTTACCATGCTTTATCCCCCAATAACTTAAGCTGTCCATAAATTCATATTCTGTTCATACATTCACACTTATTTAAGTTTGAATATTGATGTTTGCACATTTGATTGTTCTGCTAATAGTTGATTGTTCATGGTGGTTTGCGCTGCTGTCACTTAAATTGTTAGTTGTTATTGTGTTGTCTATGTGATATTGTCCTGTGTTTTATGCTTGACACTGAACCACAGTCAATTCTGGTCTGGCTTTAGCCATCAAAGAAACATATGAGAAGTCACTTTCAAGGACTCTGCATCTCATGTTCTTGATATTTATTGTTTATTTATTTATTATTTTTATTTCTTCTTTTTGTATTTGGACAGTTGTTGTCTTCTGCACTCTGGCTGAGTGCCCTAGTTGGGTAGTCTTACATTGTTTCTGTCATGGTTATTATTCTTTGGATTTATTGAGTATGTCCACAAGACAATGTACCTCAGGGCTGTATATGGTGACATACATGTACTCTGATTGTAGCATTTACTTTGAACGTGTGTGGCCCTGGCTGAGGTGAGGGGTGCAGGTGCTCTTTACTGAGAGGAGGGTTTCAGTGTTGTGCCCCGGGTGCCGGGTGGCATGGTGGGAGTGTGCCATTGCTGGCGCCTGGCTTCTCGTTCTGTCGTAACAATTTCAATGGGGTCATGGCCAACAATTGAGCTAGTAAGCAAGGAAGAGTCTCTGTGCCTGACACAGCTGCTTAGCCAAGCATAGAGGTGGGGAGGGGGTGCAGCAATTTCTTTCAAATCCAAAGAAAGGAGGTGCAAGTGATTGTAGGATCCGAATAACCAAACTGGACAGGAGCCCCAGCTGCCAGTCCTACAGTTCAGTCCTGAGTGGCTACACTGCATGGCCCAGCTCCATTCCTTGCAGTAGTCATCTCTGTTGCCTCTATGTTACATAGAAACATGTGCAGGAGTAGGCTATTCGGCCCTTCGAGCCTGCACCGCCATTCAGTATGATCATGGCTGATCATCCAACTCAGAACCCTGTCCCTGCCTTCCCTCTATACCCCTGATCCCTTTAGCCACAAGGGCCATATCTAACTCCTCTTAAATATAGCCAATGAACTGGCCCCAACTGTTTCCTGTGGCAGAGAATTCCACAGATTCACCACTCTCTGTGTGAAGAAGTTTTTCCTCATCTCGGCACACCTGGCGCAGATGTGGACTTCCGGGAGGCTTGGAGACTCCAGGGCCTCCCACACGGCACCGAGAACAACAAACTGCCCTCACACTCATACTGCCCCTCTCCTCAAATAACAACAAAAAATAAATACCAAACCTTCCTCGCCTTGCCCATTTCCGCCTAAGCCCGGTGAGCCGAAGCCCTTAAGCCTTCACTCTGCTCCCGGCTCACTCCACAGCTCGCAAACTGTGTTCCTTTAAAATCTTCCGTGCTTCACTGCCCGACGTCACATGCCTGCGCAGTCCCACCTCTCTGAACGCCGATGGAAAAAAACCCGAAAAATTCAAAAATAGCTTCCTCCGCACTCCCGCTCCGATTCTCAGACTTCCTTCTCCAAATGTTGAACTGTGCAATAATGAGTTCATTTAAACGCTGTGGTCTCAACCAGGGAAACTGGGAAATCAGGTTACACACTAGATTCTGAGCATAGTAGAACTGTCCATTGGGTCTTGGGCAAGATTGGACTCTTCAGTTCATGTTCAGATGTGCTTCTGATTTCTGGTTGCTCCTGTTTTGTTTGATTTTGATTGGGACGGGCTGGCTCTACAGCCTGAAGTTAACGACAGACAAAGCCGTGGACTGAGCTGGACCTTCCTGGGCTGTTTCAGTGGCATTGCGGGTTGATGTTTTCTATTCATTTTTTGTCATTTGCACAATTTGTTCTTCTTTGTGCATTGGGAGCTTTTTTTTGAATGGGTTCTTTGTTTCATGGCTGTCGTGGGAAGATGACTCAGGTTTATACAGCCCACATACTTTGATAATAAATGAATCTTTGAATTTCCCTCTCTCTCTTTCACTCACTCATTTTTGCACTGATTCGATTAGCACACTTGTTCCTGGGAATATGCCTCAAGGAAATCATTAGGGAGAGAGAGAGCCTGAGGTATGTCGAATACAGGATGAAGTGCAAAGTCTTTGAGATAACTGCAAGTCTGTGTCTTTGCTTTGCTCACGCTTGAGTGAACAGTGGCGGGTGTTGATGTTTCTGATTATGTGTGTGTGGGAGGAGGGAGGGGGGCACTTTGGGGTTCTAACATTTAGCTGCCATTCATTCTTTGGGGCACTCCTCTGTTTTCACAGATGGTTGCGAAGAAAAAGCATTTCAGGATGTATATTGTATACATTTCTCTGACATTAAGTGTACCTCTGAAACTTCTGAATCGATGTATGCTGTTACATTTGCTTTTCTTCCCACTATAGAATATTCATAACCATCAGATTATTTGCTCATAGTTTTCTTTTGGCATGCTTCTGAAGAGCTATGATTTATCTTGACACATTGATGGCATTGTTCCCTCTGAGTAAGATGATTACAGCTTCAAACCCTTTTTTGAGCACTTAACCAGGTGTGATCCACCAGTGCAGCACAGAGAGTATTGCTTTTCATAACCTCAAGGCAGGACCTAGCCTCTGAGGCTAACATGATCCTGAAGGGGTCAGAATGAGCCTGGAAGGTTAATTTGCAGACTATGCTATCAACTATAGTGTTGATGGCAGGGTGGTGATATGTCTCCACCACAGGAGGTGTAACATGCACCTTCTATCCGCTAGCCTGCAATTCACCATTAGCCAAAGTGTAGCACCTGCTTACCCCCCCCCTCCCCCCACTGATCAGGCCCATTGCTGTTGAAAAATTTGCCAAGAAAAATCATGTTCTACGACTACGATCACCTATGTCACATGACACGGCACAATATGAACAAATGATTATCCCAACGAGCATAATGGTGGGATTCTGAAGTAATAACAAGTGCCTGAAACATGGGAAACCTGGGCAGAGAGACAAAGTTACACTTAAATTTTCTGTTTGATTAACTACCTTTGGAACCAGAGGAATGATCAAAAGTCCAAGTGAACAGGAGAGGGCAATAAAAAGAAGGGATGTTCAGATGCCAGTTAGATATAGTTTGTGATAACAGTTTATAGAAAGAAATACTTGCAATTATCCAGCAAACCAAGTCTGTTAGAAAAATTTGCCAAGAAAAATCATGTTCATGGAAAGGCCACGATCACCTATGTCATATGACATGGCGCACAACGAATGAACAATAGGATTGGAGAAAAGCTTATTTCTACCCCACCAATAAATCATATCTATCATATTTCATATTGCCCTATATGAAATCAGAGATACCAGACCCCTGTAAGGAATGTGGTAATTAGAGTGAGTGGGCCTGCCCTTGGTAGCATCACGATGGTAACCAAGGGTTTAAGTGAACAGAGGCATGAGATCAATACTTCACAATACAAGATGGTCTGTAAAGCATAGGATAAACATGCAGGGTCGGTTAAGAAGTGTCACCCGATTGTGGGTATATTAGAAGTGCTGCTTTAGCTTATCACCTAATGAATGTGACAACAATTAAAGAGTTTGTATACTGCACCAGTGAGTGAATGGGTTTCTCTCTCTTCCCCGAGATGAAAGATTATAGAAAAAATGTTTCTGTTTGATCTGAGAGAGGACAATGTGAGCGAATCCACTGCCCCTGAACTGCTGAGTTTGACAGATCCAACTCCACTGTTTAATACCTGTCCATTACAACCGAAATAGATTATCCGTTTATATATCCCTTTTCTGTTTGAGAAACTTAATATGGGATGGCAGGATGGAGATGTGTCTCTACCAAAGGAGATGTAAGGTGCTCCTTTCTTCCTCTAGCCTGCAGGTAACTCCCACCGATGAGGGTCATACGAAGCCATAGCAGCAGGTGGCGGATGGTTGTATGAGCAGCTGGTGCAGATCACAAATTCTGGTTATGTGATCCTGACTCCAAGCAGACAATCTCTGAAGTATATTGATAGTGGCTGGGGTAACCCACCTCGTAAAGACACTGCCCAGAAGATGGCAATAGCAAACCACTTCTGTAGAAAAGTTTGCCAAGAACAGTCATGGCCATGGAAACAAAAGACCATGATTGCCCACGCCATACAACAAAGCACATAATGACGATGGTGAATATAGAATCTGGCTGTCAGGTTTTGTTATATTACAACATTGCTAACAATTTAAATGGAACTTCATCAGCATTTTTAAAAAGTCATTGGGATGTTTTGATGTCATGAAATTCACTATATGTACAAATCCTTTCCTTCATTCAGTCTTTACTTAAAGATGATATTAACTCTCCTGAGGAACGACACTCTGTCAATAGCTGGGCATGATCAATTTTTAAAGTGCACTCTGTCCATTATGAAGGAAAAAGGCTGTCAAAATCACCTAAATCCAAGTCGAAAATAATAGTGAAGGAAACCCATTAAAATGATGAAAATGGTCCTGCATGCTCTGGAAAATACTTAAAATCAAAGCAATAATGGAAAAGTCACAAAACAATGGGCCTTACTTCTCAAGACTGGTTCATGTCTTTGGCCATATTTGTGCTATTTTTCCTGAGCAGAGAATTCAAGTTTGATCAATGTGTGGGTTTTTGCCGGGTGTTCTGGTTTCCTCCCAAAGTCCAAAGACGTAGCGGGTAGGTTAATTGATCATAGTAAATTGCCGCGTGATTAGGTTACAGTTTGTCAAGTATGTCTGGGGTTGCTGGGGCAGCCCAAGAGCCTACTCTGCACTGTATGGATAAATAAAGTAAAGTAAGTAGTAATAGAGATTTAAGTAAAACAAACCTTTCACAAGAGAATTTACTACATAGAAGAAGAGTTGGAAGCAGGTCATGCTGTGGAATACAATATTAATTTCTCACCTCCTATTAATGTTATGAGATAAAAAAGGCAAAAATAATTTATTACATTCCATCTGCAGGTGGTAAATCAGAAGTCCATGCCTCGTTTCCAGAATTTTACAATCTCCAGATGAGGCATGTTATGAGAAATACAGAGGTGTCTGTAATCGAGAGTTGGGAGGATAGCCCAGGGAGTGACTTCAGGATAGTGAGAAGAATATGTTTCCCAGCATTTTCTGCAGTTTCTAACTTTTAATTCTGTTGTAAAGAGGCAGACGGTCATGGAGAAAGCAGATGGTGATTATGCAGCATGCTTAAGATGATAGCTTGAGGTTATGAGATGGTGGTTTGAGGGAACAGGTGTGAGTGGGGAATATTAATGGTGGCTGTTGGTTTGAGACAATCACCATTGATTTGAAATGCGTTTAACATTTATTTATTGTATTTAGAGTTGCAGTATGGAATAGGCCCTTCTGGCCCTTCAAGCCGACCACCCAGCACCCCCCCAACAACATCCTTTTTGAGCCTAACCTCATCACAGAACAGTTAACAATGACCAATTAAACTTCTAACTGGTACATCCTTGAGGACCTGGAGAAAACCCACACATTCCCTGCAAAGGCCATACAGACTTCTTACAGAGGATGCCAGGATCGAACTCGAAAGCTCTGAAATGTTATAGTGTTGTGCTAACTGCTACACTACAGTGGTGCTCTACTGGGGGCCACATGTTTGGGGGACCAGATATTGCTAAGAGTACAGATGTTATCAGTTGTAGATGTTGATGGGAGGACAAAGTTTGGTAGATGTCACTAGCAGTGTGTGAAGGGTGCTGGGTAATTCAGGTGACTTATATTTCTTACTCTCTCTTACTAACTCTTCCTTCAGTTAGTCCCGACGAAGGGTCTCAGCCTGAAACGTCGACTGTACCTCTTCCTAGAGATGCTGCCTGGCCTGCTGCGTTCACCAGCAACTTTGATGTGTGTTGCTTGAATTTCCAGCATCTACAGAATTCTTGTTGTTTGACTTATATTTTATAACTGTTTTGATTATCGAGATTGACCCATGTAAGAATCTCAATTCACTACTCAAAAATTTAACATTTGGAATAAAATCTTCCCTAGTGAAATTTACATGAAATAAAGTAAATATATACAGATCATTTTTTTTTTGATTTGCAGTTCTTGACACAACTGTTGATGATGTGCCTTCATGTTATGGAAAATCTCAATAGGAACCATTTTCTAGGAACACAACCCCTCTCCAAAGTAACATTATGGAAAGGATTGTTGACATTTAATTATATTTTTATTGACATACAGCACAGAATAGGCCCTTCTGGCCCTTTGAGCTATGCCACCCAGCAACACTGATTTAATCTAGCCTAATCACCAGACAGTTTACAATGAAGAATTATCATCTGGTATGTCTTTACAGTGTGGGAGAAATCAGGAGCACCTGGAGAAAACCCACGCGGTCACAGGAAGAATGTACAAATTCCTTACAGACAGTGGCGGGAATTGAACCCGGGTTAAGTGTTGTGCTAACTGTTACGCTACCATGACACTCGAAACAAATACGGACGCAGAGTACCAAGGTTAACTGAAGAAAAGACCTGGTTGCTGAGACTATCCGTGGTGTTTCAGACTGAAAATCTATCTATAACATGGGAGTTTAGGAGCTGACTGACTACAGAATAGAACAGAATAGAACTTTATTGTCATTGCTCAAGACAATGAGATTACATTGCTTCTCCAGTCTGTGCAAAACAGATATTTACAATGTATATAGCAAGGCTTAATTAAAAAACAAATTCCCAAATTTACCTGCAACAAGTGATATTGATAGTCCAAACCAGTCAAAGGCCATTAGCAAGCCGAGGTGTAGCATTATTCAGCTGCACAACAACCCTCGGGAAGAAACTGTTTTTCAGTCTTACTTTTAAGGCTAGGATGTTTCTGTACCTCTTACCAAATAGCAGCAGATTGAACAGACTGTGTCTGTGGACGGGATGGGTCTTTAATAATGTTATGAGTGTGCCATAAGCATCGAGACTGTAGATTGTCTCCAGGTCTGGTAGAGGAGTCCTAATGATGTGCTGAGGATCCTAATCACCCTTTGGAGTGCTCTGTGATCTGTCTTGCTGCAGCTCGAATACCGCACTCTCATTCCATATGTCAGTATGCTCTCTATTGTACGTCAATAACAATTTTTGGGGCAGATTAGCTCTCCTTAAGCACCTCGGGTTGTACAGTCACTGTTGTGCCTTCCCTACTATTGTGGTTATGTTGATGTACCATAAGGCAGATGGCAGGAGATAAATGGTTCAGACATTGGTCTGGAAAACATGCTCTTTGTCCTCCTGACCAACAAACGGCTGTAAAAGGTTCTCAGCTTGTGTGTTCACCCATGGTTACATTCCTTCCAAAAAAATTTGGAAATCTAGCAATGTGGCATAATAAAATGAATTTAAAATGCTAAAAAAAAGTATTTTAAGGTGTTAGGGTGTTTCAAGTGGTGGAATCATGGAATATATGAATATTTTAATGTCACATGTAAATAGAAAAATATATTTCAATACTTGTTATAGCCAAATTTAGAAGGTGTACTTATTTCACTGAAAGTAAGTCTCCAATACATGACACTGAAGATTTGTTGCATACTGTCAGCCTGTGTTACCTGCCTATTCTCTTTGGAGAATAAATAGTTCTTGGTAAAGAAGCTGTCATTAAAAAGTAGAAAATGAGCAGAAAAGGTTATGAATGCAAACTCATATTCAAGGTCATTAGAGTGTAGTCTGAATATTGATTTTGTATATAGTCAAACCGAAAGGGGTTGACATTGTGGGAAGACAGATCAAGGTGGCAGAATAGCAGGGGAGGATGTATTATTGATCACAATGCCAAACAGATGCTTTATTTAGGAACCAATTTTGTTGAAGGTGAATAACTCATTATTGTACTTTTAATATTTGCCAAGATATGCCATATATCTTCCACATAAATAACGTTAGTACTTCACTCAGTATTTAGAGTCCCACTAAATAAATTGCACACTTTGCTATGAAATGCACAAAACCAAAGTTTTATTTTCTTCAGTGTCAATGTTGACTTGTGAACATTTTTATTCACCTTAAACTGGCTAATCAAAGAAAAGAGGACTATAATTTGGGAAAACAGATTTTAATTGCACAGAATTTGATTTGTGCTCCTTCTGCCTTGTTAATGGTGGAAGTCACAGCTAGATTAACAGATGTATTAACTTACATATAATATTAAAGTCATGTTCGTGCACAATACCTGTCACCAATATAAAGTCATACATTCACTTTCATAATGGTGACTGCTGATGTAAATATGTTATGTTTAATTAAACTCTTTATCACGTGGAGACGCCATGCTGGGCGGAGGGTGGTGGTAGTGAGGGGATAAGACCATAAGATACAGGAGCAGCAGTAGGCCATTTGGCCCATTGAGTCTGCTTCTCCATTCAATCATAGGCTGATCCAATTCTTTCTGTTATCCCCACTCCCCTGCCTTCTCCCCATACCCTTTGATGCCCTGGCTAATTAAAAACCTATCCATCTCTGCCTTAAATGCACCCAATGACTTGGCCTCCACAGCCGCTCGTGGCAACAAATTCCACAGATTTACCACCCTCTGACTAAAGTAATTAAAGTAATTTCTCCACATCTCATGTGAGTAATTGCAATGCCTTGATTAGAAGCAACAAGCTACTTGTGCTAGCCAACTTCTTGCTCCATAGCTTGTCACAGGCTTTCAGCCATTCTACTTGGGTGTGAAAGGTTAGTTTGTTGGCCCTTTTGACTCAGATATGCGGGAACTGCAGACAGTAGTATGGATATACCTATGGGTAGTGCACGATGGGCTTTCTTTCAGCAGCCATTCTTTTGAGTGCTCTAGTGTTTGGAGTAGCTTTGGGTCATCGGGCTTGGACAGGTTAAGTGTTTGGTAAGTTTCTCTCTTTCTGTTCTTACTTGTTCATCCTCATCTATTGGGGCACAGTAGTATCATGAGAATGGCACTGGGGCAGTGTTTTGTACTGTATGTGGCATGTGGGAAGTTGGGAAACGTCCAGCTCGATGACCTTCGACTCATATGGGAGAATGAGGAAGTGTCAGACAAGAGCTACAGTGAGGTAGTCAGCCCGAGATTGCAGGAGACAGGTAACTGAAGTAGGGGAAATGCACAGCCAGTGCAGAGTACACCTGTGCTGTTCCCCTCAATAACATGCATACAACTTCAGATACTATTGAGGGGAACAACCTGGAACTGAGACAGGGGCTATGGCTCAGAAGAGAAGAGGCATAAAGAGGACTGCAATGTTGATAGGAAATTCCATGGTTGGAGGAACAGAGATGAGGTTCTGTGGGTACGATAGAGACAGCCGGATGGAATGTTGCTTTCCAGGTGCCAGGTTAAGGGTGTCTTGAATTGGGTCCATGGCATCCTCAAGGGTAAGGGTGAGCAGCCAGAAGATTTGGTACATATTGGCACCAATGGCATAGGTAGACAAGGTGAGGAGGTCCTGAAGAGAGACTTTAGGGAGAAAGTTAGAAAGCCGAAAAACAAGACCTCCAGGGTAGTAGCAAAATGGGATGAGGAAATCTGCAGATGCTGGTAATCCAAAGCAATACATACAAAATGTTGGAGCGTGGCCAAGTGGTTAAGGCATTCGTCTAGTGATCTGAAGGTCACTAGTTCGAGCCTTAGCTGAGGCAGCATGTTGTGTCCTTGAGCAAGGCACTAACCACACATTGCTCTGCGATGACACCGGTGCCAAGCTGTATGGATCCTAATGTCCTTCTCTTGGACAACATCGGTGTTGTGGAGAGGGGAGACTTGCAGCATGGGCAACTGCTGGTCTTCCAAACAACCTTGCCCAGGCCTGCGCTCTGGAAACCTTCCAAGGTGCAAATCCATGGTCTCACGAGACTAACGGACGCCTATACATACAAAATGATGGAGGATTTAAAAGGTGGGTGGAGGGGAGAAAGAAACACATGGTGATGGGTGAAACCTGGAGGGGGAGGGGTGAAGTAAAGATCTGGAAAGTTGATTGGTGAAAGAGATACAAGACTAAAGAAGAGGGAATCTAATAAGAGAGGACAGAAGGCCATGGAAGAAAGAAAAGCAGAGAGGAGCACCAGAGGGAGGTGATGGGTAGACAAGGAGATACGGTGAGAGAAGGAAAGGGCATGGGGAATGAGGGGGGAAGGTGGGGAAGGAATACATTACTGCAAGTCCAAGAAATTGATGTCCATGCCATCAGGTTGGAGGCTACCCAGAAAGAATGTAAGGTGTTGTCCCTCCAGTCTAAGTGTGGCCTCATCATAACAGTAGAGGAGGCCATGGATTGACATATTGGAATGGAAATGGGAAGTGGAATTAAAATAGGTGGCCACCGGAAGATCGTCTTTGTTTGTGTTGTTCACAAGATCACAAGACAAAGGAGCAGAAGTAGGCCATTCGGCCCAAAGAGTCTGCTCCACCACTCCACCATGAGGTAAACTATTCTCCCATCTAGTTCCAATTTCTGGCTTTTTCCCCATATGCCTTGATACCCTGACTAATTAGATACCTATCAATCTCCTCCTTAAACACCCTCAATGATTGGGCCTCCACAGCTGTATGTGGCAACGAATTCCATAAGTCCATGACCCTCTGGCTAAAAAAAATTTCTCCTCATCTCTGTTTTAAATGAGTACCCTCTAATTCTAAGACTGTGGCCTCTTGTCTGGACTCACCCACCAAGGGAAACAGCCTTTCCACATCTTCCCTGTCCAACCCTTTCAACATTGTTCCCCACAGATCTATCAACCCAAAGAGGTCACTCCTCATTCTTCTGAATTCCAGTGAGTAGAGTCATCAAACGCTCTTCATATGACAAGCCATTCAATCCCAGAATCATTTTCTTGAACCTCCTTTGAACCCTCTCCAACGTCTTAGTTTCTTAGTTAGGTATGTGTTGGGGAGCACTTCGGGTCCAGTGATCACAATGCCATTAGTTTCAATATAATTATGGTCTTACATGGCCTTGACATATACATTAATGATCTGGATGATGGGGTGGTAAATTGGATTAGTAAGTATGCAGATGATACTAAGATAGGTGGCGTTGTGGATAATGAAGCAGGTTTTCAAAGCTTGTAGAGAGATTTAGGCCAGTTAGAAGAGTGGGCTGAAAGATGGTAGATGGAGTTTAATGCTGATAAGTGTGAGCTGCTACATTTTGGTAGGACTAATCAAAATGAGACATACATGGTAAATGGTAGGGCATTGACAAGTGCAGTAGAACAGTGGGATCTAGGAATAATGGTGGCATAGTTCCCCGAAGGTGGAATCTCATGTGGTTAGGGTGGTGAAGAAAGCTTTTCGTATGCTGGCCTTTATAAATCAGAGCATTGAGTATAAGAGTTGGGATGTAATGTTAAAATTGTACAAGGCATTGGTAAGGCCAAATTTGGAGTATTGTGTGCAGTTCTGGTCACTGAATTATAAGAAAGATGTCAACAAAATAGAGAGAGTACAGAGAAGATTTACTAGAATGTTACCTGGGTTTCAGTACCTGAATTACAGAGAAAGATTGAACAAGTAAGGTCTTTATTCCTTGGAGCGTAGAAGGTTGAAGGGGAGCTTGATAGAGGTACTTAAAATTATGAGGGGGATAGATAGAGTTGACATGGATAGGCTTTTTCCATTGAGAGTAGGGGAGATTCAAACAAGGAGGCATGAGTTGAGAGTTGGGGGCAAAAGTTTAGGGGTAACGCGAGAGGGAACTTCTTTACTCAGAGAGTGGTGTCTGTGTGGAACGAGCTTCCAGTAGAAGAGGTAGAGGCAGGTTTGATATTATCATTTAAAGAAAAATTGGATAGGTATATGGACAAGAAAGGAATGGAGGGTTATGGGCTGAGTGCAGGTCAGTGGGACTAGGTGAGAGTAAGCATTCGGCACGGACTAGAAGGGCCAAGATGGCCTGTTTCCATGCTGAAATTATTATATAGTTATATATGGTTAAGGGGCAAAAAACTGCTGTCAATACTCCAGGTAAGGCCTCACTAGTGGTTTATAAAGACTCAACATTACATCCTTGCTGTTATATTCTAGTCCTCTTTAAGTGAATGCTAACACCATATTTGCTTTCTTCACCACTGACTCAGCCTGAAAAATAACCTTTAGGGAATCTGCACCAGGATTCCCAAATCCTGTTGCACTTTTTCTTAATTTGCACTGCTTTTATATTCCATATTTTGTGTGACAAAGTTAGTTTAATCATCAGGCAACCGCTGTTAGGATGATTGTTTGCCAAACCTATTCTACAAATTGGAACTGTTAAATCAGCATATTGTAGCATTCTGAAAGACATTTTGTGTAATTCGTCTTCTGAATGGATCAACGACTAGAGCACATAATGGGCTGAAACCTGAAATTATAAACAGCGATAACCATAATGATTCAGTGATGCCAACAGATAAAAATTCTATTTGAAAGCTAATTTGTGAGATAAATAATGTGAGGTGGTGTTTTAGATTTCAGATAAAGATCTAGGATGGTGCAGAAAGAGAAAAAAACACAGAAAATGTTTGAAGATAGAGGAAGGCAGTTTGTCCTTCAAGTTTAGGTCAGGGTGACAGAAAAAATGAATAGACGAAAGGCAAGTAGGGATTTAAAGGAAGTGAACACTTCAGAGGAGCAAATGTGCCTCCTATTGTTACAAGATTTATTGTGGTCAAATAGTCTCATAACAATAGTTAACTAGGCTGACAATATGAGAGGTGATGTTGAAATACCAGTACCCTTGGAATGTGAGATACAGGCATTTCAATACTGCGTGGTGGAATATATACAATCTGCCTTCTGTGTTTTTGTACAAGGTAGATACAATAATTAAACACAGCAGTAACATCCATTGCGTATATCATTCGTGTAAAGTCAAATAATGAATGGTCAGATGTTGTAGCAGAAACTGAATGTTTTAAATAAAATACTTCCTACCTCCAGAGCAAATGATAATGTGCCTTACTTTCCTTCTATTGAAACAAAGGTGTGTATGGGGCGTCTAGGGAGGAGTAGCACCTCTGGTGAAGGGCTTGTCATGTCCATTGTGGGTCAGCTCACTCACCTTTGGTCCCCATTGGGCACTCAATTCTCACCTGCGGCACCAAGTAGCTGTTTACATGCGACAGTGGCCATTACCCAGTGCACTGCTTCTGCAGGTGGGCTAAACCAGGTAGGATAGCTGGCGGTAATCATATCCCAGTGAGTTAGGGACATACCTGTACTAGCATGTGAAATCAGCTCCGGCAGACTGGGTGGATGAGATCTACAGTGAGATCCAACAGCCAGAAAGGCTCTGTGGAGAGTGAAGGGCATGACAAGGCATCGAAGATGTCATGGTCATCTAGTGCAACCAAAGAAGACCCCAGTTTGTGACACTTGTTCGTACCACTGGATTTGGACTGTTGAGGTCAAGAAAGTGGAACTGCCCCAGTGCAATGGCTTTTGCACTTTAAAAGCTCTCCCACACAGATTCCCTGTCATTGTCAGACATGATGGACAACAACCACCATTGAACCAAAAGAGTTTGTGGTAGGCTTGTTTATTTATTTATTGACATACAGCTTGGAGCAGGCCCTCCTGCCTCTATGAGCTGCACTGCCCAACAATGCCCCAATTTAACTCTATCCTAATCATGGGACAATTTACAATGACCAATTCATCTATCAACTGCTATGGCTTTGGAATGTGTGAGGAAACCGGAGCACCCAGAGGAAACCCACAGGGTTACGAGGAGAACATACAAACTCCTTACAGACAGTGGCAAGAATTGAACCCGGGTCACTGGTACTGCAAAGTGATGTGATCACTACTACCCTACTGTGCTGCCCCATTGTTCAGTTAAAAAATTGCAATATCTAACTTTAGATTTACTCATCAATGTGGCAGTTAGATATTCCAATAACTAAGAAGAGCGTCAACTTTTCGAGATACATTTAGCACCTCTACAATTACCTGTGTTAAAATACTTCACAGGGCAAACAAAACTTCCCATGGAACAGCACAAACATCAGCTGAGCAGATAACACACATTATAGCTGATGAGCTGTTTACAGTCTTGTTCATTTCAGTGCAGTCATCATCATCATTTAGAACAAATGTACATTAGTCATCTGTATAGTTTCTTTATTTCATAGAACATAGAACAGTACAGCACAGTACAGGCCCTTCGGCCCACAATGTTGTGCCGACCCTCAAACCCTGCCTCCCACATAAGCCCCCACCTTAGATTCCTCCATGTACCTGTCTAGTAGTCTCTTAAACTTCACTAGTGTATCTGCCTCCACCACTGACTCAGGCAGTGCATTCCATGCACCAACCACTCTCTGAGTAAAAAACCTTCCTCTAATATCCCCCTTGAACTTCCCACCCCTTACCTTAAAGCCATATCCTCTTGTATTGAGCAGTGGTGCCCTGGGGAAGAGGCGCTGGCTATCCACTCTATCTATTCCTCTTATTATCTTGTACACCTCTGTCATGTCTCCTCTCATCCTCATTCTCTCCAAAAAGTATTATTAGATTAGATTAGATTATGAGGACACGCAGTCTTCTTTTATTGCTTTTATTGTCATTTAGTAATGCATGCATTAAGAAATGATACAATATTCCTCCGGTGTGATATCACAAAACACAGGACAGACCAAGACAGAAAAACTAACAAAAACCACATAATTATAACATATAGTTACAACACTGCAACAATACCATAACTTGATGAAGAACAGGCCATGGGCACAGTAAAAAAGTTCAAAGTCTCTCGAAAGTCCCACATCTCACACAGACGGGAGACGGAAGAAAACTCTCCCTGCCATGCCCGACCACAGTCCGACTCTGAATCATCCGAAAACTTCGAGCTCTGATCAGCCCTCCGACACCGAGCACCATCTCTATCCGAACGCTTCGACCTCAGCCTCGGTCGCCAGCAGCAGGTAAAGCCAGGGATTTTGGGGCCTTCCCTCCGGAGATTCTTGATCGTATAGTAGCAGCGGCAGCGAACCAGGCATTTCAGAAATTTCTCCAGATGTTCCTCTGCTTCTCACGTCTGTCTCCATCAAATCAGAATTGTCCACAGCCCCTATTTAACAAATACGATATCATTTCACTGGAGAGCTGTGCGCACTGCGTCGCGTCGCCATTTTCTCTTCCCGCTGAAAGGGATGAAGTTTATTAAGGACGAAGTTTCAAGGTACTTAGAGACTAATGATAAAATAAGTCAAAGTCATCACGGTTTCTGTGAGTGGAAATCTTGCCTGACAAATCTGCTTCTTCAAGGAAGTAACAAGCAGGGTGAACAAAGGAGATGCAGTGGATGTCATTTACTTGGATTTTCTGAAGGCATTTGATAAGATTCCATACATGAGGCTGCTTAACAAAATAAAATCCTTTGGTGTTCCTGGAAAGATACTGGCATGGATAGCGGAATGGCTGATAGGCAGGAGGGAGTGAGTGGGAATAAAGGGACCTTTTCTAGTTGGCTACTGGTGACTAGTGGTGTTCCTCAGGGGTCAGTATTGGGACCACTACTTTTCACATTGTTTGTCAATGGTTTAGATAATGGAATTGATGGCTTTGTGGCAAAGTTTGCAGATGATACGAAGATAGAGGAGGGTTAGGTAGTGCTAAGGAAGCAATGTGATTGCAGCAGGACTTGGACAAATTAAAAGAATGGGCAAATAAATGTGGCAGATGGAACACAGTGTTGGGAAATGTACAATAATGCATTTTGGTAAAAGGAACAATAATGTGGACTATTATCTAGATAGGGAGAAGGTTCAAACATCAGAAATGCAGAGTGTCTTAGGAGTCCTTGTGCAAGACTCCCAGAAGTTTAATTTACAGGTTGAGTCTGTGGTAAAGAAGGCAAATGCAATGTTAGCATTTATTTCAAGGGGAATAGAATATAAAAACAGGGAGATAATGCTGAGCCTTTATAAGACACTAGCCAGGCAGCACTTGGAATATTGTCAAGTTTTGGACCTATATCTCAGAAAGGATGTGCTGTCGTTGGAGAGAATCCAGGGAAGGTTCATGAGGATGATTCCTGGAATGAAGGGGTTAAAGTACGAGGAGCATTTGGCAGCCTTGGGCCTGTATTGTCTGGAACTTAGAAAATGAATGCAGGGGGATCGCACTGAAACCCACCAAATGTTGAAAGGATTAGATAGGGTGGATGTGGACAGGCTGGTTCCTATGGTGGGGTTATCAGAACTAGAGGGCACCGCTTCAAAATTGAGGGGCGTCCCTTTAGAACAGAGGTAACGAATAATTTTTATTTAGCCAGAGAGTAGTAAATCTTTGGAATACTCCGCCACAGGCTGCAGTCTAAGTCTGTGGGCATATTTAAGGCAGAGGTTGATAGTTTCCTGATTGGACAGGGCAATAAAGGATATAACAAGAAGGCAAGGCATATGAGGTTGAGTGGGATCCGGGATCAGCCATGATGGAATGGCGGAAGAGACTCGATGGGCTGAATGGCCTAATTCTGCTCCTATGTCTTATGGTCTTCTTCCCACTTACCCACTTATTTTTTTATTCTAGCATCTTCCCTCTTCCTTTCCATTCTTGAAGAAGGGTCTTGGTCTGAAATGTTGACTGCTTATTCATTTCAAAAAATGCTACCTGACCTGCTGAGTTCCTCCAGCATTTTGTGTGAGTTGCTAGAGAACAGATGAATCTGTAGTTAACAAAAGGATGCATGAGGTTCCGCATGCTATTACATTGTCAGCATTATGAAAGATGAAGTTTGTAACATTCGCAATGCAGTGGATAAATTAGGGCAGATCATACAATGCCAGCACTAATGTCTGAATTTTCCTAGGTAATCCCATGGAAGTTCCAGTTCTCAGCTCCTGCATTGGCCTACACTGCTTACTGCATCTTCTGTTTGGCCCCTGTGCAGTTCCATATGGACCCTAGTGTGTCAATGGACTCAGCTTTGGAATGTTACCCCCTGAGCCTGCACCTGCTTAACCCTGGTGCAGGCACAGCAGACAGCAGACCCTGGCCAAGTGAACGGGAAAGGTCAGCTCGTGGCTGAAAGCTAGTTTTTATTATTTATTTCACTTAGTTTCAATAATTCTAATTGTTTTTTAGTGTGGATGTCGTTTTCAGATTGTAAGTTAAAAGCTAATATTTTTAACTATATTTTTATTGCACCCGATGCACCTCCACATGAGACACATCGTTCTCTGCAGCTTCCACAATTTTCAACAAGATCCCACCACCAAACACAGCTTTACCTCCCCCACCCCCACACTCTGGTTTCCACATGGATCACTCCCTCTGTGATTCCCTTGTTCTTTCATCCCTTTCTATTAATCTCCTTCCTGGCATTTATCCCAGCAGGTGGAAGAAGTGCCTCTCCTACCCATTCACCTCCTGCTTCATCTCCATTCAAGGCCCCAAGCAATCCTTCTGGGTGAGGCAAACCTGGAAAAACTACCTGCAAATCTGCTGGTGTTTTCTACTGTATCTGGAGCTCCTGTTGTGGCCACTCTATATTGGTGAATCCTGACATAGACAGGGGGACCACTTTGTTGAACACCTTCGCTCTGTCCTCAAAAATCAGGATTTCCTAGTGGCCAGCCATTTTAATTCCATTTCCCATTCCCATTCCAAATTGTTGGTTCATCACCTCCTCTACTGCCATGGTGAGGCCTCTCAGTTTGGAGGAGCAACACCTTATCGGTCTGAGTTGTCTTCAGCCTGGTGGCATGGACATCACATTCTCTAGGTTCTGGTAATTTTCCCCCTTCTTCTTTCCCTCTTCTTTCTTTCTCCACTCTGGCTCCTCTCTTACCTCTCCTCTTCGCCTCACCTGCTTAGTGCCATTCCTCCTTCCCTTTTCCCATGATCCATTCTCCTCTCCTACGAGGTTCCTTCCTTTCCAGCCCCTTACTTTTTCCACCCACTACCTTCCTGCTTCTCACTTCATTCCCCCTCCCCCCTCCCACCTGGCTTCACCTATCACCTTTCATCTTATCCTGCTTCCCCTCCCCCCACCTTCTTATTCAGGTGTCTTCCCCCTTCCTTTCCAGTCCTGAAGAAGGGTCTCAGTCTGAAACGTCGACTGTTTATTCATTTCCATAGATGCTGCCCGACCTGCTGAGTTTCCCCAGCATTTTGTATGTGTTGATCTGGATTTCTAGCATCTGCAGATTTTCACTTGTGTTTATTTCTCTATTTGTTCCAAGTTACTGTCTCTGGCATAACCACTTTCTTCCACGTACAAAGTGCTCCAGATGTGGCCTAATCAATGTTTACTAAAGCTTCCCTGTTCTTATACCTATGTCCTGGCTACTGTAGGCATGTAAATTATATGCCTTATGCACCAGCTTATCAAACTGTCCTGTTAACTTTATTGATCCTTCTGCATCAGTATAGGCAACACACATAAAAATTATTGGTGAACACAGCAGGCCAGGCAGCATCTCTAGGAAGAGGTACAGTCGACGTTTCGGGCCGAGACCCGTCGTCAGGACTAACTGAAAGAAGAGATAGTAAGAGATTTGAAAGTGGGTGGGGGGGGAGATCTGAAATGATAGGAGAAGACAGGAGGGGGAGGGATGGAGCCAAGAGCTGGACAGGTGATTGGTAAAAGGGATATGAGAGGATCATGGGACGGGAGGCCCAGGGAGAAAGAAAGGGGGAGGGGGGAAGCCCAGGGAAAGGGCAAGGAGTGTAGTGAGAGGGACAGAGGGAGAAAAAGGAGAGAGAGAAAAAAATAATAATAAATATATAAATAACAGATAGGGTACGAAGGGGAGGTGGGACATTAACGGAAGTTAGAAAAGTCAATGTTCATGCCATCAGGTTGGAGGCTACCCAGACGGAATATAAGGTGTTGTTCCTCCAACCTGAGTGTGGCTTCATCTTGACAGTAGAGGAGACCGTGGATAGACATATCAGAATGGGAATAGGACGTAGAATTAAAATGTGTGGCCACTGGGAGATCCTGCTTTCTCTGGTGCACAGAGTGTAGGTTTTCAGCGAAACTGTCTCCCAGCCTGCGTCGGGTCTCGCCAATATATAGAAGGCCGCATCGGGAGCACCAGACGCAGTATATCATCCCAGCCGACTCACAGGTGAAATGTCGCCTCACCTGGAAGGACTGTCTGGGGCCCTCCCGTCCCATGATCCTCTGATATCCCTTTTGTCAATCAACTTTCCAGTTCTTAGCTCCATCCCTCCCCCTCCTGTCTTCTCCTATCATTTTGGATCTCCCCCTCCCCCTCCCACTTTCAAATCTGTTACTATCTCTTCTTTCAGTTAGTCCTGACGAAGGGTCTCGGCCAGAAACGTCAACTGTACCTCTTCCTATAGATGCTGCCTGGCCTGCTGCGTTCACCAGCAATTTTTAAGTGTATTGCTTGAAATTCCAGCATCTGCAGATTTCCTTGTGTTTGCATCAGTATAGGTGTGGTTCTCACACTGCCCAAGCCCTGCCATTTATTGTGTATGCTTTATATTTATTTGTCCTCCTAAATTGCATCAGATTGCACTGACCAGAATTAAATTAGTCCTCCTAAATTGCACGATATTGCAGTGACCAGATTTAAATTTCATCTGCCGTTGCTGAACCCATCCTACCAAATGGTAAATTTCATTCTGTATTCTTACACTCTTTTCCTAACCATTAACAACAGCATCAGATTTGCATTATCTACAAATTTATCAATCATGCTTTGAAAATTCATGTACAGCACTGAGCAAAAGTCTTAGACATATATAACAGGGATGCCTAAGACTTTGTACAGTAAAGTAGTAATTTTATGTATTACACTGTACTTCTGCTGCAAAAAAAACAACCATGACATATGTGAGTGATGATAAACCTGATTCTGATATGGGTCTCTGTTGTGGACTGAGAGTGGGAAGGGGGCAGGGAGAGGGGAATCATGGTTGGAAAAAGGGGAAGGGAGAGGGGAGGGAGCGGGAAGCACCAGAGAGACATTCTGTTATGATTCCTAAACCGATTGTTTGGAATCAAGTGACTTTGCTTGGTATCTTAGGGCTGGGGGTGTCTGCACCCACGCTACTCCCCCACCCCCAGACTACAGCAACCTTGCTCAATATATTTTGTTAGTTACCTTTGAAAGATTCAATCAAATTGGTCAGACGGGATATCCCCTAATAATGCCATGTTGATTAATCATTGATGCAAGATTTTGACTTGAAATGTTGACATTTCTTTGCTCTGTTGATGTTGCTCAATCCACTGAGTACCTCCAGCAGAATGTTTGCTGCTTTGATTAATCCCTGCTTTTCCAAGAGTCTCCATCCCCTCACGTGTTAGAATAATGTGCGTAATTACATGACTTATTCCTGATGTCATTCTTGAAAATAGGTATCTTTAAACAGCAACTTTTTCACCAAGTGCAGGGTTCCCAACTTGAGGTCCACAGACGCTTTGGTTAATGGTAGGAGTCTATAGCATAAAAAGTGTTGGGAACGCCTGACCTGGTGGATGGTATGTACAGCACATGGACCGGTTGACAAGGATAGGAATCTTGGTTGATGTGTAGCATTTGTCCAGGATGGGCATCTTGATTGACATGGACCTATTGACAAGGATGGGAACCTTGGTAGACATGGACCAGTTGACAAGGATAGGAATCTTGGTTGATGTGTGGCATTTGACCAGGATGGGCATCTTGATTGACATGGACCTATTGACAAGGATGGGAACCTTGGTAGACATGGACCAGTTGACAAGGATAGGAATCTTGGTTGATGTGTGGCATTTGACCAGGATGGGCATCTTGATTGACATGGACCCGTTGAGCCAAAGGGCATGTTTGTATTCTGTATTATTCTATGATGCTCATTGTTATCTTCCAGTTATTCAACACTTTACCTAACATTAGCAAAGATTTAAAAATCATTTTCATCCTCAAATATATTTTCTCTGTCATCCCATGGCAGCCTGGGATATATCTCATCAGGCCGTGCAGATTCATCCCCCTTTTGCTTCACTGAGACAACTATACTGTTAGATATGTGGGTTATGACCAAAGGAAAAATTGCTGAACACTTTAGTGTTTATTAAGTGCGTCAAAAATCAAACACAAAAGTTAGAGAAAATAGTGAAAATTGCCAACATTTACAAAAAGATTTCTACCAAAAAACTCACTAATAGCTCATATCTATTTTTGTCTTATGTGAACTCCCAACGGCCCCTTTGCCTCTCTCACTGAGAGCAATCATCCCATTATTAGGTAGCAGGAACACACCATCTTTAATTACTCACAAAATCAACTTAAGACTGCACATGAATCAGAATATGATGCACCCCACAGCATAGTTACATTCATACTATAAAATAAACAGAAGTGTCTACCTTAAATACAGTATACAAACAACATATACATACTTACACACCCCCATTAAAGTTTTGAAGGTTCAAGCCTTTGAACCGTTACAAAACAAATGGGATATTCTGCTGTGTATGGTGAGAAAGGGTCCAGAAAGCCAACCTGAGTGCATCAGCTCGGTTTATAACCCATCAGGAGAATATACATTGAAGCATGTACACACAGCAGAACGATAAAGGAATGTTTGTGTGTGTGCAAACGCACTTGTGTAAGGAATGCATTTACCGAGTGCTCTTTGTCACATATACCTTCCCCTTTCTAGTGATATGTTCTCAAAATTCTTCCAAGACATTATCTTTCTCCTTTGAGGGATATTCATTTAAGAATTCAGCTAAGTCCTCTGGCTCCATGCACAACTTACCATTTTTGTGTCTACTGGGAACTTCTCTTCTTCTTGATAAGTTTTGGGATTTTTCTTACTCTTATCCACCAATGACATTTTATTCCCTCTCTTTGCCCTTCTAAATTCTTCTTTGTTATTCTCTACACTTCCTGAAGAACTTTCATTGCTTTCACTTCTCCACTACTGCAACAGACTTCGTCATCATCATGTGCTGTGTTGTGTTTGTGATTTACTACCATAGACTTCCTTCTTTTTCTCTTTATCCAGCTTTCAATTCCGCTTGACATCCAGAGATATTGTCCTTCACTTCACCATTAAGGAAACACATTGGCCCATTTCTCATTATTTCTATTTCCAACTTATCAGATGTAGAAATACTGCAGGTATCTGCTGTCAGCCTACCTTTACCAAATTTGTCTGATAATATTGATACAAGAGATTCTGGAGATGCAGGAATTGCAGAGAAACACACATAAAATGGTGGAGGAACACAGCAAGTTACACAGCATCTATACAGAAGAATAAACGGTTGACATTTTGGACAGAGACCTTTCACCTCTCTATAGATGCTGGCTTACCTGCTGAGTTCCTCCACCATTTTGTGTTTGGTATTTATAATACAGAATTTCCTTCCCCCAATTCAGGACCTTAACTTCATGACCATAACTTGTCCATAACTTCCTTGACGCTTACATTTAAACTATTTCAACAACTTGACATGACGTTTCAGCTCTGTCTCCAGAGACCAGGCTGGAAGAGAAGGTTTATTTCATGGGTAGAGCAGGCTAGTCTCTATACGAAATAACTTGGCTTTTAAAAGAAATTAAGAATTTTAAACCAATCTATTAGAGATAAATTACTTGAAAGTAATGATAGCATTCATCAAATGGGAATATATTTTCAGTATGAGAATACTCAAAGATGATAAATAGTAAGTTTCCATTTTTGTACAGTGAAGATCCATTTTGCACAATGAGAAATAATCTAAGGTCTAATTAGAGAATAACAAGAAGTCCTGTGACAAAATAGGTTCATCTGATTCTATAATGCCATCATGTTAATTAATGAAAAAATTGGCTCTGTATGAGTTTCAGAAATTATATTTTAGATTTAGATAGTTAATGATATTGAAGATTAAATTAATTAGTATAAACATTCATTGGGTAAAGAAGCTTGAAGACTAAGGAATATCTTTAAGTAATAAGGCATTGTATTTGATCTGTATATGACCCATAGTTAATAGAAACCATAGAAACTACAGCACAGAAACAGGCCTTTTGGCCCTTATTGGCTGTGCCGAACCATTTTCTGCCTAGTCCCACTGACCTGCACACAGACCATATCTCTCCATACATCTCCCATCCATGTATCTGTCCAATTTATTCTTAAATGTTAAAAAAGAACCCGCATTTACCACCTCGTCTGGCAGCTCATTCCATACTCCCACCACTCTCTGTTGTGAAGAAGCCCCCCCCTAATGTTCCCTTTAAACTTTTCCCCCCTCACCCTTAACCCATGTCCTCTGGTTTTTTTCTCCCTTTGCCTCAGTGGAAAAAGCCTGCTTGCATTCACTCCATCATAATTTTATATACCTCTATCAAATCTCCCCTCATTCTTCTACGCTCCAGGGAATAAAGTCCTAACCTGTTCAACCTTTCTCTGTAACTGAGTTTCTCAAGTCCCGGCAACATCCTTGTAAACCTTCTCTGCACTCTTTCAACCTTATTTATATCCTTCCTGTAATTTGGTGACCAAAACTGAAAATACTGCAGATTCAGCCTCACCAATGCCTTATACAACCTCATCATAACAATCCAGCTCTTATACTCAATACTTTGATTAATAAAGGCCAATGTACCAAAAGCTCTTTTTACGACCCTATCTACCTGTGACGCTACTTTTAGGGAATTCTGTATCTGTATTCCCAGATCCCTCTGTTCCACTGCACTCCTCAGTGCCTTACCATTAACCCTGTATGTTCTACCTTGGTTTGTCCTTCCAACGTGCAATACCTCACACTTGTCTGTATTAAACTCCATCTGCCATTTTTCAGCCCATTTTTCCAGCCGGTCCAAGTCCCTCTGCAGGCTCTGAAAACCTTCTTCACTGTCTACTACACCTCCAATCTTTGTATCATCAGCAAATTTGCTGATCCAATCTACCACATATCATCCAGATCATTGATATAGATGACAAATAACAATGGACCCAGCACTGATCCCTGTGGCACACCACTAGTCACAGGCCTCCACTCGGAGAAGCAATTCTCTACTACCACTCTTTGGCTTCTTCCATTGAGCCAATGTCTAATCCAATTTACCACCTCTCCATGTATAACTAGCGACTGAATTTTCCTAACTAACCTCCCATGCGGGACCTTGTCAAAGGCCTTACTGAAGTCCATGCAGACAATATCCACTGCCTTCCCTTCATTCACTTTCCTGGTAACCTCCTCGAAAAACCCCAATAGATTGGTCAAACATGACCTACCACGCACAAAGCCATGTTGACTCTCCCTAATAAGTCCCTGTCTATCCAAGTGCTTGTAGATTCTGTCTCTTAGTACTCCCTCCAATAACTTACCCACTACTGACGTTAAACTTACTGGCCTATAATTTCCCGGATTACTTTTCGATCCTTTTTTAAACAATGGAACAACATGAGCCACTCTCCAATCCTCCGGCACCTCACCTGTAGACAGCGACATTTTAAATATTTCTGCCAGGGCCCCTGCAATTTCAACACTAGTCTCCTTCAAGGTCCGAGGGAACACCCTGTCAGGTCCCGGGGATTTATCCACTTTAGTTTTCCTCAAGACAGCAAGCACCTCCTCCTTTTCAATCTGTACAGTTTCCATGATCTCACTACTTGTTTCCCTTAATTCCATAGACTTTATGCCAGTTTCCTTAGTAAATACAGACGCAAAAAACCTATTTAAGATCTCCCCCATTTCCTTTGGTTCTGCACATAGCCAACCATTCTGATCTTCAAGAGGACCAATTTTATCCCTTACAATCCTTTTGCTCTTAATATACCTGTAGTTGTAGAGAATCAAAAGAACCATTTTCAATTAGTCCTATTTTTAGTATTTTCTTATATTTTCTGCTACAGTAAATATATATTTGCTGTTAGAGGAAAATACAATGCCAACTTCATTTAATCTGAGAATTCTCTGCTGTTTTAATGGTATCAATATGTTATAAACAGGTCACGGAAGAAGTTAGCTCAAGCAAACAATGCTGCCACAAGTGACATCCTTCAGATGGTCCATGAAGCTACTGCTTTCACTTCTTTTACATCTTTTTCTTTCAAATGTGGTTCTGGCACTGTTGAAGCCTATGATCTACAGTTTGAGTGCTTGTTTTTGGGCTGATTGAGTGATCTGTTCTTTGCTGTCTAAGGGGGTTCCAGGAGGTGAACCTCGAAGCTAAGAAGCTTGTAGATGGGGCATGAGCCCATGATGAACTCCATTTTTTTTGCCGCTCTTGCCAACTAAAGTATCAAGGAAGATTGAAAAACATTGAAGCCAGTGTGGAAGGCGAGTGAGCATTCAGTGCCGTCTACCAGCCTCTTGTTCACCACTGCCAGAGAAAGGTATCTGTGTGTGATGGTCTCTCTCTCTCTCTCCCTGTCGTCCACTGCTATCGAAGGAAGGTCACTGTATTCCAATGAGAGAGAGAGAGAGAGATCTCCCTCCCTCCCTCCCTCCTGTCAGAAGATTGTGCTGGAGTCCCAGGTCTTGGGAAAGGTTTGAGGACTGGCTAAAGCTCATATTATCATGTATTTCTGCTTTCTGGTTGCTCCTCTTTCTGTTGCTACTTTGGACGATTTCGAATCAGGGCAGCCTGTAGATAATGAACACTGAGCTGAAATGAATATGGGTCCTTTTGATTTTGTGGTTTATATTCTGTGTTTTTTGTTCATTCTTTTTTGCTGTCAATTGCAGAGTTTGTTTTTTTGTGCAAGGGGGTATGATGTAGTGAGGCTTACTCAGTACCTCTTGCCTTCCTGAAGTCTATTGTCATTTCTTTTGACTTCCTGATGTTGAGTGATAGGCTGTGGTTCCTGCAGCAATCAGAGAGTTTCAGTCCCTTGTCCTTAGATGCAGATTTTCTATTGTTTGTGATTAGCACAATCACAGCTATGTCGTCTGCAAATATGATGACTGAGTTTGTGGTATGAACAGGAGTGCAGTCATAGGTGCCAGTGGAAGCATTAATGTTTAAGCAAAGAATTCTCACCACTCCCCAGCATTAGACACATGCTTCTGAACATTTATGCTGAAATTGCTGTCATCAAGGCTGGAGCAGGAAATGATTGGGTAAATTCATTAAAGTTGCCTGCTTTCATGGGTTAAACCAGGCAGGGTATAAACTCCATTGTCTTTTATTTCACTAATTTTTGCTTCATTTATAATTCAAACTTACTTGTTCCAAACCATCATAAGCTCTTCTTTCTGGTAGAAATCCCATTCATTGACCTTGCTAGCCAACATATTAATACATTATGCCTTGCACACAATTACATGATGACAGTTATCAGATATAATGAATAAGAAATGATTCAATGTAATTCCACATAATGAAATTTAGAGAATAATATTCTGTATTAAGGACAAAGCCTATATGAAATAGTCATGAATAATTATAACTCAAAATTAATAGATTCTGTACATGACAGTGCTTAAATGTGGTGCAGAATAAATTACACAGCAATGTTCTACTTCTAATGCACTAATCGGCCCTAATTTAAACTTCAGCACCACTTCATTACAATTTACGGACAACGACTTCATTGTCTGGAATATTTTGTACTTTATGCCTCAACCATATTCTTGAAAATTCTTGAAGATGAACTTCTACCATAAAATAATCAACATTATTATTAGAGGTTAAGGTAAAAGCAGATATAAAAATCAAACTTTAAACGTAAAACATTCTTAACACTGCTAATTGAGGCAAGCAAAAGAGCGAAGTGTTACAATAATTCTGCAGTTTTAAGAAACTACTGAGGCGAATATCATTTTTACTAATACCAATGCATACACTTTCAAGAACCCTTCATCTCATGTTATCAACATAACTGCTCATTTATTTGGTATTACTATTATTATTATTATTATTATTATTATTATTTCTTTTTTTTCTTTCTTTTTGCACAGGCACAGTTTGTGTCTATTACACACTGGTTGAATGCCCAAGGTAGTGCTGTTTTTTTTACTGATTCTGTTATGGGTATTATTCTATTATACATTTCTTAAGTATGCTTGCAAGAAAATGAATCTCAGGGTTGTATCTGGTGACATGTACAGTGGCATGCAAAAGTTTGTATGTACTTTGATAATCTATTTTGAACTTCGAAGGGTTAGGGTATTTTTTCAAAACTGGTAGCATTGGTGCCATCAGATTGGTTAGTTTTGGGAGGAGTGGGATTAAATGAAGTTTTACAGGAACTAGAATATTGCCTTGGTCACAGTTTGCTGAATTAACTGGGGACAGCAGATTGGCTGTTGGAATTATTGTGATAGAAAGAGAGAGAAGGTGGTTGCCATTTCAATTAAACTGTATTTTGTATCAACAGTTTCACTGTATTTGCAACTGATTAAAGATCTGAGGTGTTTTGGGTTGATCAAGTAATAATGTTCAACAGGTGAGGTTTACTGAAGATAAAAAGGCACAATTTTAGCAACAGTTAATAATCAATTTGATCAGAGAAGATATGAATGATTTTGATGACAGATTACACAAACCTCATCTTTGACATAAATTGACAGCTTAGGAATGTACACACACATAAGACCAATAATTAACAACAGCACAACAACTTCATTCCATCTGTGTGATTTATATGGCAATATTATGAATTTGTGAAGAGTTGCCCCAGCAGCAAATATATCTGACCAGCAAAGTTTTCCAGGATTAAAGATGCAATAAATTTGCTCTTTTACCAAGGCAGGACTGTTCATAAAACATGATTAATTGTGGAGATTTTTACCAGAGACAGATATGAGATGGTTCTAGAGTGGGGAAACAGATGATATGAAAGCTGAGGAATAAAAGGAGTAGATAAGATGAACTACTAAGGTGATAAACAGGAATTGATTCAGCTATTCCCAGTCTTTAAAGATAACAAACATTCCAGATCATTCAGAATACATTGGGTCAGCCTGTTCAGAGAAAGCGAATAAGCAGAGCTGGTGACATTGCATAAATTGAGGCAAAGGTAGAACTGAAATATTTGAATTCCTAATGCAAGTAGAGATGCTTTTAATCAAAAAGAAAGTGGGTGATTCAATAGAGGGAATATTAAAAGGAAATAGATCAAATGAGTTTGAAAATAATAACTTCCTGATGCTGGGTAGAAAGTGCAGTAAGAAAATTGGAAGAGGTAAAAGTTGAGAAGAGATGGTTTATGTTTTGGTGAAACATAAAATGTATCAGTTGGGAAAATTAGGCAAATAGATACAAATGAAGTTGCCATAAATATTAATGGATTTAGAAGATCTGAAATAGCAGCGCTTGGTCAAAAGATATTACTAAGATGAAAATGAACATAAATTATCTCATAAACATGAGAAATTCTGCAGGTGCCGGAAATCCAAAGCAACACACACAAAATGCTGGAACAACACAGCAGGTCAGGCAGATCTATGGAAATGAACCATCAGTCAATGGTTTGGGCCACAACTCTTCTTCAGGACTGGGAAGGAAGGATGAAGATGCCAGAGTAAAAAGTTGGAGGAAGAGGAAAGAGGCTACCTGGAAAGGGACAGGTGTAGCTAGGTGGGTGGGGAAGCTAAAAGGCAGGAGAGGAAAGAATCTGATTGGACAGGAGAATGGGCAGTAAGAGAAGAGGGATAGCTGGGGGGAAGTAACAGGAAGGTGATAAGAAGTAAAGGGTCAGAGTGGGGAATAAAGGAGGGGGGGAATATTTCATGAAAATGAAATTCATGCCATTAGGTTGGAAGCCCTAGATGGAATATAAGGCGTTGCTCCTCCACTCTGAGGGAGGCCTCATCTTGCCACAAGAGGAGGCCATGAAACAAAATGTCGGAACAGGAACGGGAATTGGAATTAAAATGTTTGGCCACTGGAAAATCCCACATGTGGTGTTTAGTGTAGAGTTGCTCAAAATTATCTCAAGTAATTTTCCAATTACTTGATACCATCGCCAGTCTTTTCAAAGCATATTATTGTCATTATTTAAATAAAACAAGGGAAGTTGATCTGGAATACGTATCCATTTGGAAATTCTGGAGTAAAGGAACATAACAGGTTATCAAAAAAGAGCTACAGCACTTGGCAGACAAATAATATTCATGAATAATGATTTTTCAAAATGTATTATAGATTTTTGTAAAGAAATAGTTGTTTCCATAAATCACACAGGGCTTTGTTTAGTCACTGATAATTATAAAGTTTGGCTGGTATTGTACAAAAGGATAGAGAGTTCTTTGACGATTACAGAGGAAACACTGGAACCAATGAGAAAGATGAATTACCTATATTTGAGCCAGGTACATTATTTCACAGTTTAATTTTTTATGTTTGAAATGAGACAAACTATTGATTAGTTTCAGCATGAACATGGGTGATAAATGTTATCCCTGACTGACCATCCCATTTTTAAGAACAGTGTTTTTTGAGTACCATACAAACAAGTGACAGTGCAGATTGTAACATTGAAACATCGAGCTGTTGGCCTGCCTTCTCGCTGTGGCAGGAGAGATATCTCTCTCCCTTATTAGTAAAATAGAAAGCCTGTTGGAGAATTCGAAGTTTGGGGATGGACAGTAGTTTTGATGGACTCTAGCTCATGGTTTCTGGGAGTTTTGCTGTTGCTTGCAGGTAGGTGGTGGGTGGTGGGGTATGATGTGTGATGGGGTCCTGTTTTACCCCTATGACCTGTGTTTTGAAAAGAGAGAGAGATATTTAACACCGACATCTTGTATTTAAAAGAGAGAGAGGTGAAGACTGCTCACAGTATGTTTACATTTCTACAAGGATGCTGCCTGCTTGGAAATTCTTACAGAGAGAGAAGGGGGGAGCTGTTTGAGTGACAGTTGGTATTCAGCACAGGGAGATAAATAGAAGGTCAGATGATAGACCTGAGACACATGGTTTTGGACACTGAATGAGCTTTGTTGTGCTGTCAGAAAAAGTGGGTTTTGGAGGATCGATCAGGCGGATCGATCAGTGGCTCTTATAGTGTGAACAAGGCGTGACCGGTGGGGAGTTATTTGTGTGTCCAACCCTCGCCTGGGTTGATAGCTCCACCACAGAAGAATGGTCCCCTTTTGTTGTGGTCACAGTCGGTGACTTCTAAAGGATTTTGGAGGAGAATGGGAAAATTGACGGCGTCAGCTCACCTGAAGACACAAATCTCTCCCTCTCTCTCTCTCCATCAGTATTCAACTCAATACCACGAACTGAACTGAACCTTACTCATCATCGTAAGACTGTATCTATTTACTCCTAGACTTGCAGAAGCTTGGTTTTTCATATATTTCCACACTTACTGATATACTTACTTATATATAATCATTGCTAATCTGTTTGATTTACCTGCATTTATATTTCTGTGTTGCATAGTTACTAATAAATACCATTAGTTAATAGCAATACTGGACTCCAAAGAGTTTTCCATTTCTGCTGGTTCTTTAACCCGTCCCGGGTCCCGATCAAAATTGGGGCCTGCGTCCGTGATATGAACAAATTGTGTGGGAGGCTTGTTTGAATCGATTGGGGGAAAATCCCTTTTGATTTGGTTGTGTGGAATATCAGCAGAAATGGAGTTTGAGGTTAGTAAGTTTGTGGCAGAACTAACCCCTGAGGCATTGGATGATGCTAAAAGGGATGTGCTGTTGGCAATTGCTCAAAAGTTAAGACTAAAGGTGACCACTAGAATGAGGAAAGCTCAGATGCAGACGGTAATAGCCCAGCATCATATAGCTAAGGGAAAGTTTTCTGAGGAGGTGTTAAGAGTGATTCGTTGAAGGTAAGGTACTTACTGAGGCTGAGGTTCATTTGCAACTGAAATTGAAATTAAAACAGCTCTAGGCTGATGAAGCAGAAAAGCAGAGGGTTCATGAGGCTAGAGCGGCAGACAAACAGACAGAGGAGGCAAACAAATGGAGAGAAGAGGCAGACAAACGGAGAGAAGAGGCAGACAAACTGAGAGAAGAAGCAGAAAGACAGAGACAGTTTGAGTTGGAGTTGGTGCGGCAAGGGGTTCTAGTGCCAAGCCATAGTAGGGAGCCAATTGTACCGTTTAATATTCGTCAAGAAATTAAGTTGGTACCTCCATTTGAGGAAACATAAGTCAATAGGTATTTCCTACATTTTGAAAAAGTGGCCATAAGTCGGAACTGGCCGAGAGATCAGTGGGCTGTTCTGTTACAAAGTGTGATTAAGGGGAAGGCCCAATGAGTGTATTCGGTGTTGTCTGTTGCAGACGCAAATAATTATGATGTAGTGAAAGGTGCTGTACTTAAAGTTTACGAGCTGGTCCTGGAGGCATACAGACAAAGGTCCCGAAATTTGAGGAAGCCTTGGGACTGCAAGTATTTAGAGTTTGCCCATGAGATGCAGATGTACTTTGATCGCTGGTGTACCTCAAAAGGGGCAAGTGAAGATATTGACAACCTGAAGGAGCTGATACTGATTGAACAGTTTAAAGGCTGTGTTCCTGATAGTATGACGTATTTAGATGAGAAAGAGGCAGCGACACTGTCAGCGTCCGCTAGATTAGCAGACGAGTATGCCTTGACTCATAAGGTCAGGTTTGTTCCGAATAGCAGTTCTCGAAAGGGTACTAGAGATAATTCACCGGCTAAACCAGAAAGTAAGCCGGGGACTAGCGACAAGAGTAAGGAAGAAGGAAAGCAGTTGGGGGGAAAATTTCCCACTTTCAAGTGTTATTTTTGTGGGAAACCTGGTCATGTGGCATCCAATTGTTTTGCTATGAAAAGGGAAAGAGGAAAAGAGAAAGAGAAAACCCCAAATGCCTGCGTTCAGACGGTTAAAACACCACTGAAGGAGGGGTCTGACCGAGTTCAAGAGGGACTCGAGAGATTTATTTCAAATGGGTTTGTGTCTGTGAAGGAGGGGTCAATCCCAGTTCCAGTGAGAATCTGGAGAGATATTAGAGCTTTTCAGTCACTAATATTAAAGAGTGTTTTGGAACTTGGTGCTGAGACAGAGACTGGTGAAGTAAATATTATCAAAGGGATTCGAAAGGGAACTGAGGCCATGCCTTTGCATAAGATAATTTTGGAATGCAACTTGGTATCCAGACCAGTCAATTAGGGGTACAATCTGAACTACCGATAGACAATGTTGATGTCTTACTCGGTAATGACCTTCCAAGTGGGGATGTTTACTCAGCAGTTCAGCTCACAAGTGAGCCTGCTGCTGCTGAGGACCCGCCCATAGATGCTGATGTGTATCCCGCATGCGCAGTGACACGAAGCATTTCCAGAAAGACTGCTGATGCTAATGTTGATTTATCCAAGACTTTCCTACCGTCCCTATACCAACAGGACTTAGAGGGTAGTAAGGCTGAGGAGAATAGGGAGGAAGGGAAAGACTTGTCCTTATCGAGGAAGGAAATTATAGAGGAACAGAATAAAGATCCTGAAATCGTGGCTTTAAAAGAGACAGCTCTCTCTGAAGATGAAATTCAGAAAGAGACAGTGGAATATTACCTTAAAGATGGGGTGTTGATGAGGAAGTGGAGACCAGCCACTGTGCCTGCAAGAGAGGATTAGGCTATTGTGCACCAGGTGGTGGTTCCAAAGGTTTACAGGGCTGAAATTCTAAACCTGGCCCACAAGATGCCTTCAGGGGGACACTTTGGAGTAAAGAAGACAGTACACAGGATTATGAGGGAATTTTATTGGCCTAACATGAGGAAAGATATTTTCAATTACTGCAGAGGGTGTCATACGTGTCAGGTGGTGGGAAAACCTAAACAGGCCATCTCAAAGGCACCACTTTGGCCGATACCTGCTTTTGGTGAACCTTTTTCCAGGGTCATAGTGGATTGTGTAGGCCTGTTGCTAAAGACCGCAGCTAGTCATCAGTATTTGTTAACAATTATGTGTGCTACATCTAGGTTCCCTGAAGCTGTGCCTCTCAGAAACATCCAGGCCAAGGCTGTGGTAAAGGCACTCAGCAAGTTTTTCGCACTGGTAGGTTCACCTAAAGAAATTCAATCTGACCAGAGTAGTAACTTTATTCAAGAACATTCCAGCCCAGTTTCTGAGCTGGGGGCTAAACAAATTGTGTCATCTGCCTACCACCCAGAGTCTCAAGGGGCTTTGGAGCGGTTTCATTCCACTTTAAAGACATTGATTAAAACCTATTGTTATGAGAATGACAGGGACTGGGATGGAGGAATACACTTATTACTTTTTGCCATGAGAGACACCATTCAAGAGTCCCTGGGATTGTACCTGTTTGAGCTCATTTACGACCATAGGCCCAAAGGACCTCTGACCTTGCTCAGGGAGCAATGGTCTAACCCAAAAGTGTGTGTCAGCGTGTTAGATTATGTTTTAAAATTTTGTGAAAGGCTTAACAAAGCTTGTGACCTTGCCAAGAAGAATCTGCAAAACTCCCAAATTAAAATGAAACATTAGTTTGATAAGAGAGTGAGGGAGCAGGTGTTTGAGGTTGGAAATAAAGTGCTAGTGCTGTTCCCTCTTGTGACCAACCACCTCCAAGCACAATTCCATGGACAATACCACATAATTAAGAAAATTGATTCTTTGAATTATGTTACCGAAACTCCTGACAGAAGAGAGGCGACCCAATTAGTACACGTAAATATGCTGAAGCCCTATTATGATCCTGAGACGGTACCAATAAGTACTGTTATGAAAAAAAATGGGGCTAAGGAATTTGATAATGAGGTACAAGATCATTTTACCAAACTGAATATTGTATCAACAAGACCTGAGAATTCTACTATTTTGAAAGACCTTACTGATAAAGTCTGTCATCTCGAGCCTGCACAGAGAGAGCAATTGCAAGAACTAATTAGCAAGCATAAAGATTTATTTCCTGACATTCCAAGATGGTGCACCGGTGCAGTGCATGACAGCCCATTAAACAGCATCCTTACAGAATGAACTTAGAGAAAAGCAAACCGGTTGAAAAAGAAATTGGCTACATGCTGACAGCTGGTATCATTAGGCCCTCTACCTCAGACTGGGCGTCACCCTGCGTCCTTGTCCCTAAGCCAGACGGTAGCATGAGATTTTGTACTGACTACAGGAAAATCAATGCAATAACCAAGACAGGTGCTTATCCTATCCCAAGAGTAGTTGACTGTATTGATAGAGTAGGAAAGGCTAAATACCTTACAAAGATGGACTTGTTAAAGGGATATTGGTGTGTTCCTTTGACAGAGAAGGCTAAAGAGATATCAGCATTTGTGACACCATCTGGACTGTATGAGTACAATTGTTTTACCCTTCCGGATGAAAAATGCTCCAGGGACATTTCAAAGAATGATCAATTCTGTGATTAGAGGTTTAGAAAACACAGGGGCTTATATTGATGATTTAGTGGTCTGGAATGACATGTGGGAAGAGCATATTGTAGCGGTAGAAAAACTGTTTGACTTTCCAAGGCCAATCTTACTGTGAACCTCGCTAAAAGTGAGTTTGGCCATGTCACAGTTACATATCTGAGTTATGTAGTAGGCCAAGGCTAACTGGCTCCTGTACAGGCCAAGGTTCAAGCTATTGCTGAAGTTCCTATTTCGACTGGCAAGAAACCTTTAAGAAGATTTTTGGGAATGGTTCGGTATTATCGTAAATTTTGTAAGAACTTTGCAGACATCACTCTCCCCCTAACAAAACTTCTAGGGAAGAGTGAAAGATTTGTATGGAGTGATCTTTGCCAGGAGGCATTTGAATGTCTGAAAACCATCCTGTGTTATCATCCTGTGCTCAAGGCACCTGATTTTTCCAAGCCATTTTCTATAGCAACAGACGCTAGTGATGAAGCTGCTGGGGCAGTACTGTTACAGAAGGGAGTGGATGACATTGAACACCCAGTAGCCTATTTCTCAAAGAAATTTAATGTGCACCAGAAAATTTACTCCACTGTTGAAAAGGAATTGCTAGCACTTATTCTGGCTTTACAATATTTTGAAGTCTATATTTGTCCTGCCCAGAGACCACTTGTGGTTTATACGGATCACAGTCCATTGGTGTTTCTAACTAAGATGAAGGATAAGAATATAAAGTTATTAAATTGGAGTCTGATATTGCAAGAATATGACCTGACAATCAAACATGTTAAAGGTACTGACAATACAATAGCTGATTGTTTACCCAGATGTTAAGTTAGAAATTGTACATGTTTTGCTCTGTTATCTGTAGATTATACATGTATTGTTTAAAACTCTGAAATTTCCAGTTGAACAACAATTTTGCCTTCGTCAAAACTTTTTCTTTGAAGGAAGGGGGTATGACAGGGTCCTGAATTACCCCTATGAACCATGCTGGATTACCCCTATGAACTGTGCTTTTGAAAAAAGAGAGAGAGAGGTATTTAACACCGACATCTTGTTTTTAAGAAAGAGAGAGAGAGGCGAAGACTGCTCACAGTATGTTTACATTTCTACAAGGACACTAGTTTCAGCTTCTGAATTCTTACAGAGAGAGAAGGGGGGAGCTGTTTGAGTGACAGTTGGTATTCAGCACGGGGAGATAAATAGAAGGTCAGATAATAGACCTGTGACACATGGTTTTGGACACTGAATGAGGTTTGTTGTGCCCACAGAAAAAGTGGGTTTTGGACGATCAATCAGTGACTCTCGCAGTGTGAACGGGCTGTGACCGGTGGGGAGTTATTTGTGTGTCCAACCCTTGCCTGGGTTGATAGCTCCACCACAGAAGAACGGTCCCCTTTTCTTGTGGTCATAGTCGGTGACTTCTAAAGGATTTCGGAGGACAACGGGAAAATCGACGGCTTCAGCTCACCTGAAGACTCCCTCTCTCTCTCCATCACCACGAACTGAACTGAACATTACTCATTACCCCTAGACTTGCAGAAGCTTGGTTTTTCATATATTTCCACACTTACTGATATACTTACTTATATATAATCATTGCTAATCTGAGAGAGGTGGGTGATGGGTGGTGAGGTTTGATGGGTGGTGGGTGGTGGGTGATGGGTGGTGAGGTTTGATGGGTAGTGGGAGATGGGTGGTGGGTGATGGGAGGTGGGGTTTGATGGGTGGTGGGAGATGGGTGGTGGGTGATGGGAGGTGGGTGATGGGTGGTGCGTGGTGGGAAGTGGCAGGTGGGTGGTGGGAGGTGGGGTTTGATGGGTGGTGGGGTTTGATGGGTAGTGGGTGATGGGAGGTGGGTGGTGGGGTGATGGGAGGTGGGTGATGGGAGGTGGGTGGTGGATGATGGGAGGTGGGTGGCGGGGTTTAATGGGTGGTGGGAAGTGGGTGATGGGAGGTGGGTGGTGGGAAGTGGGTGGTGGGAGGTAGGTGGTGGGTGATGGGAGGTGGGAGGTGGGAGGTGGGTGGTGGGGTTTGATGGGTGATGGGTGGTGGGTGATGGGCAGTGGGGTTTGATGGGAGGTGGGTGGTGGGGTTTGATGGGTGATGGGTGATGGGAGGTGGGTGATGGGTGGTGGGTGATGAGTGGTGGGTGATCGGGATTGATGATTTTGCTGGAGCAAGTGGGGAAGGCGTGATGCATTTGCTGCTGCTTGTGTGTGCAAGGGGGGAGGGGGCTTTTTGATTCTAATGTTTTTCAGTCATTCATTCTTTGGGGATTTTTCTCTCTGTTTTGTGGATGTCTGTGAAGAGTGAGAATTTCAGGTTGTATATGGTATACATTCTCTGATATTAAATATTGAATCATTGAATACAGAATCGTTGAATACAGAGTATAATATAATTCTCCATTTCTGATAGAGAATTGAGCAACAATTTTAATCATGTCTTGTGGAGACTTTTGGCTAACATCCTGTACCAATGCAACTGTCTTTTTTTACTTCAATTTTATAGGTTTTTACATCAAAGAAAGTGGTATGGCCAACTCAGATGTTGTCATTAAACCCTGAATGCAGTTTTAATCGTTACCATTAAGGCCCATGCGCTGAGATCCTGAGCTAATTCATCCGATCCAGCACACTGTTGATGCTCCATCCGTCCACCCACTGGTTGTAGCTTCCACCTGAACCACTTGGCAATTCTGACAAATTTTGAATAGCATTGGGCAGGTCAGGCTTTGTCCTGGTCTGAATGACATATGAGTGAGGACACATGACTGGATCCTGTCATTCTAAAAATGTCATGTTTGAATCTACCCTACCTTCAGTCTTCCACAGTCCACCAGAAGCCTTTTGTTTCAACTGGATAGAAGCCACAGCCTTTAGACTCAGTGACAGTAATGTGACCAACCTGCCCAGCCTGACACCAACTCAAACATACGGGAGTTAAGATCAAAACTCGTAGAATACCATAGTAAATTAATTCAAATTCTCAAATTACCATAAGAACATTGTTTTAACATCAAATCATCTATTATTGAAATCCACTGTACAAGCATTAACATTGTATTCTAAACCACAAGATATACAATTTGAACTATGAAAATTAAGTGTTCCTCCATTGTATGTAGCTCACTGTTAATAAACCGCTGGTCTGCTAGTCCAATGCGGACTAAGTTTAAAAGTTTATGAAACATGAGATATTTTCTTTTTTGCATGGTATTTCATTATACCCTTCAATTACTAATAAAATCAGAAGTGTGTAGTTTTTCAGTTCTTATTCTCAATATTCAATGGAATGCATATTACAAAAAAACATCTGAAGTACCTTGACTGAAGCTCAGGATGAAAGCACTAATAGATTCAGTGACAATAGATGTCATTATAATTTTTTTAAACATACATCACTGACAGCACTATTGTGCTGGGAATTTGTCACAAGCCTGTGCCTTCTCTCACTTCTGCTAAATGCTGCTGTACCGGCAGCTTGGTTGGCGGTGGAGGGGTTTTGCTGGGTTAAACAGCATGCCTGCTCACTGCTTTGGTTGGCGGTGGAGGGGTTTTGCTGGGTTAAGCAGCATGCCTGCTCACTGCTAAGAAGTGGGGGTTAAGGCTGCACCATGCTTCACTTTCACTCCTCTTCCTCAACATCTTCTGTTGGATATGATAAAAGATGCTGTTCTCTTTGCTTGGCTATACAGCACTTCCCAGCGCTGATGTTTTTCAGTGATAACAAGCTTACAAGCCAGCGACCACTAAGTGTTGCAGTGACGAGGACACCATTCCCTTGCAGCAGAAATGTCAGTAAGTGCAGAGATTGGGTTCCCATCACTGTCGCACTCTACAGGGTAGAGGTAATTAGAGTAATATGCATTTTACAGTTTAGTAACTGTAAGTAGCCTGACCCTGTATATTCAGTGATATTTCACTTAATCTACTGAATTAATAATCAAACCTGATCACAGAAATCTACTCCACGATGGGTGCCACATGCAAAGGTCTTAGGCACATATATGTAGCTAGAGTCCAAAGACTTTTGCACAATACTGTAGTAATTTTACGTATTGCACTGTACTGCTGCCGCAAAAAAAAACAAATTTCATGACATATGTGAGTGATGATAAACCTGATTCTGATATGGGTCTCTATTGTGGACTGAGAGTGGAAAGGGGGCAGGGAGAGGTGAATTATGATTAGGAAAGGAGAAGGGAGAGAATGGAAGCTGCTTTCTTGCTACAATTCTCTGTGTAGATGTGCTCAAGAGTTAAGTGCACCGAGTTCCTGTGAGTTCACGTCACGGATAACCTCATCTAGTCCCTTAATATCACCTCCTTGAACAACTCCCTGAAGGACAGTAGGAACAGCTGAAGGGATGATGAGGGTCTCCCTACCAAGCATCAGGGACATTTATCAGGAGCACTGCATACCCAGGGTCCTTGGTTTTATTAAGGATCCCACTCATCCACCCAGCATCCTTTTTGACATTCTACCATCAGTCCTGGGTATGACTCTAAACTACAACCGGTGATGAAGTTCTGATTATAGACCTTCAGAGCTTTGGGAAAAGTGCAATTACCCCTTAGTCATTCATTGCTCCCAGGATTGCTCTGACCCGAAACAGTAGCACCTGCAAGAGTTCCTGCTCAGGATACGAGCCAAGGCCAATGGTAGATCTGGCAGGTTCAGTAACTGACGGAGAAGGTGGATGAGCTAGGACCTCAAATGTCAACAGCAATAGTACAGGCGGATGAACATTTGGGAAGAGATATGGCAATTTCTTCAGTTCTCCCAACAGAAGGTAATAGCAAACCACCGTTGCTAGATACTAGGTTTCCTAGAATCTATTTGCTAAAAAAACCATGGCCAAACTCACAAAATGTATCACACAACAACAGCGTCAAGAGGATCATCAAGTCAATTCTGAAGATGCTTCGCTCAGTAGTGTTGATTCTGGGCGGCAGGGGATCCCCGACCATCATCAAGCTACTGCTCATAAAATTCAAGTAACACAAAAGAAAATTATTGCCACTTGGAATGTAAGAACCCTATATCAAGCAGGAAGATTGGACAATGTGATAAATGAAATGGAAAGACTAAAAATTAACATCATGGGAATTAGCAAAGTTTATTGGACAGGTGCTGGAACATGTCAGAATAGAAATAAATCACTAATTTATTCTTGTGGAACATCCCATACTAATGGAGTAGGAATTCTTATGGATGAAAACATGGCATTAAGTGTTTTAGGGCATTGGGCAATATCAGAAAGAGTGCTCCTTGTTAGATTCAGAGGACAACCATTTGATTTAGCAATTATACAGGTATATGCACCAACAACAGATGGAACAAATGAAGATATAGATAAATTCTATGAAGAGCTTGAACAAGCAAAGGATGGATGCAAATCTCAAGATATTGTCATTGTCATGGAAGATCTAAATGCTAAAGTAGGACAAGGTGCTGATAGAAATAGCACAGGAAAATTTGGACGAGGGGAAAGAAATGAATGAGGTGAGAAATGGGTAGAATGGTGCAAGATGAATAATCAGGTCATTATGAATACCTACTTTAAAAACCATCCAAGACGCTTGTGGACCTGGACGTGGACCAGATCATAGCCCCAGAAATCAAATTGACTTTATCACTATAAACCAAAGATTTAGAAATTCAGTGACTCAATGCAAAACATATCCAGGTGCAGACTGTAATAGTGACCATAACCCAGTAATATGTCACATAAAAGGAAAACTTAAAAAAAACTAAAGAAGGAAAAACCTGAACAATCTCTTGACTACTCGCAATTAATTGAAGAAAACTTAAGACAAAAATTTATAATTGAATTAAGGAATAGATTTCAAAGTCTAGAAATAGAATCTGTTGAAGATGATAGCAATCATGTAGAAATGAAGTTTAACTCTCTGAAGGATGCCTTGGTAGAATCAGCAAAGGCAGTAATTCCCAAAAAAGAAAAAAGCACAAAAAATAAATGGATGACAGATGAAATCAAAAATCTAATGGAAGAAAGGAGACTGAAAAAAGCAAATCCTATAGAATATAAGTTCTTAGATAAAAAAGTTAAAAGCTTATGTCAAAAAGCCAAAGAATGGTTAAACCAGGAATGTGAACAACTAGAAAGAATCCCTATTATTGATCCAAAAAGGGTACATCAACAAATCAAGAATATCACTGGTAAAAAACTCCTCTGTTCTTCAGGTGGATGTTTGAAAACAAAGGACGGTACCATTATCATGGAAAAAGATGAGATTATACACAGATGGACTGAGTATATTCAGGAATTGTTTGAAGATGATCAAGGTGAAAAACCAGAAATTAAGATAACTGAAGGTCCAAGTATTTTAAAATCTGAAGTTCGTAATGCAATAAGATGAAGAAAAGAAAGGCAGCAGGTCCTGATGAATTAATAATAGAACAGATTATCGCCCTTGAAGATTATGGAATTGAAAAACTTACTGATTTAATCAACGATATTTATGAGTAGAATAATACCAGAAGAAATGAAAAAAAGTCAGTATTTATCACTCTTCCTAAAAAACATGGAGCAATAGAATGTGAATTACATAAGATCTGTCACGGTCACGACCATTAATTCCTCATATTCTCCTAATTCCCTTTTCCCTGTGTTCTCCCAGGCTCCTTGATTGCGGCAAACCTGATTCTCATCTAAACCTGCAGCATAAATACCCTGGCTTTGCGTCCACTCATCACCAGATCGTTGCTTCAGCCAGTGTGGTTGTTCATGTTCTACGCCACTTAGAGTTGTGTATTCTAAGTTTTGTTTCCGCGCTATTTGCCTGTGTTAAGTCTGTCTCTCCGTGTTAATTGGAGCATTGCATGCCACCTGTCTGCCTGTTCATCCTTCTGCCTGCTGTTCTCCTCAAGCCACGCTCGCACACCGGTCTGCATCCCTGCTCTGCCTCGTTCCGCTGCCCGCCTACACTCTCCATGGACTCGGTGGTTAAACGCCGTGCTCCCACCGCAGCGACCCAGGTTCAATCCCCAGTCAAGACTCGCTCGCTCCTCGGCTTTCCTCTGCCTAATCCTCGCTCCCCGGCCTTCCCTGCAACCGTTAATAAACACTCTTTAGATTACTGTACCTCCGTGTCAGTGTCCTGCATTTGAGTTCACCTGTTCCACGCAACAGGACCGTAAGTTTAGCGAGTCATATCACTAAGGTACTTCTAAGAATTTTGATGACAAGAGCTAAAAGTAAGATACAAGCTGAAACAGGTAAAGGACAATGTGGTTTAGTGAAAGACAAAGGTACAAGAAACGTGATGTTGATGTTAAGGATACTATCAGAACGAGCTATTCAAGTGCAAAAAGATTTGTTTGTTTGTTTTATCAACTACACAAAAGCATTTGATAAAGTGAAGCGCAATAAGTTATTTGATATATTACGGGAAACTCTAGATCTAGATTCGAAAGACCTCTGCCTAATTTGAAATCTGTACTGGGAACAAACTGCCGCTGTAAGAATAGATGGAGAAGTGAGTCAGTTTACGAAAATCAAGAGAGGCGTTAGACAAGAGTGTGTTTTCTCCCCTGATTTGTTTAATGTGTACAGCGAAACAATATTACAAAAAATAAGAGACACCTTGGGAATCAAAGTTGGTGGTGAAAATATGACTAATTTCAGATATGCGGATGACACTGTGTTAATTGCAAGTACAGAGGAAGAACTACAAAACTTAATTGATACAGTTCTTGAAGGAAGTGCAAAAATGGGTCTATCTATCAATTGCAAAAAGACAGAATGTCTGGTGATATCCAAAAAGGATAATCCTATCTGCAGGCTGAGAATATTTACGAGAATGAAGAGTATACTGACCAACACTAAACTAGGCATGACAACCCGCCTCAGAGTGCTGAAATGTTACGTTTATCCAGTTATGTTATACGGATCAGAATGTTGGACAATACGTATCTAGTGACACGAGGAAACAAATTGAAGCAGCAGAGATGTGATTTTTGAGGAGGATGCAAAGAATATGATGGACGAAATGAATATTTAACGAGGATGTCATGAACAGAGCAAACACAAAAAGAGAAATAATGCATGACATCATGAAAAGGCAACATAACTTCATTGGACATGTGATTAGGAAAGAGGAGTTAGAATGCACGGTAATTATGGGAAAGATTGAAGGGAAGAAAGCAAAAGGAAGGCAAAGACTAATGATGATGGAGACAGCAGCCAGAGAACTGGAAATGAATACCAATGAATTGATCTACTTGATCCGAAACAGGAGTGTGTGGGCCATGGCAGTCAAAGCTCAAACTGGGCACGGCACCTGATGATGATGATGACCATCAGGCAGGAGACTCCGATGCATAAAAACAAGAACGGTCAGGATGAGAAACAGTTTCTTCCCCCAGGCCATTAGGCTTCTGAAATCCCTGCTACAACGTATTCGAAGTGTCACTGGTTAATCTGTTCTGTACTTTACAATATTTAATATTAGTGCACTTTAGTTTGTGATTTATGTGTGATTCATTTGTAGATTTTATCCTATTATAATGCTCGTATGTTATGTGTGCTCTGTGTACTACTGTGCTTTACGTCTTGGTTTGAAGAAACACTGTCTCATTTCTATATACATTATATGATTATATGCATTATATACATGTGTATAGTTAAATGGCAATAAACTTCACGTGACTTGAATGGTGGGGAGGGCTTTACACGTGATGGACTGGGCCGCATCTGTTAGTTTTTGTAGGATTTTCCATTCAAGGACATTAGTGTTCCCATAGCAGGCTATGATCTAGCCAGTCAATATACTCTACCCCACACATCTATAATGTTTGTCAGAGATTTAGATGTCAATGAGAGCAGGTGGCTCTGTCACCCAACAGCTAAATTGAAATGATTCATTTTATTATCTGAAGATATCAGGAGAACGCAAATTTTGCAGCAGGAAGGCATAATGACTGTCCTGTCCTCTTCACATGCCTTGCATGAATTGACAGGCAGATAAACTCCTTCCCCAATTACCACACTGACAAAGACGTTCCAAGTTGACTTTCTTCAATGTAGTAACTGGCGGTAGGGTAAAACTGACAGAAAGAAAAACATACAATCAAAAGGTGTCCAAATTCCCATTATGGTTAAGTACAAGGCAAGCATTAAGTATACAACAAATGATACAAAATAATACACAAGATACTGTATACAAATAAGTTCTGAATATATCATAAAGATAGGCTACTGGTAAGCAAGATGTTGCTACATACAATGTATCTTATGCACATTTTCTCATTACAGGTTGGCCCACATGAATATTCCATCTGTATTTTATCTGCACACAAACCATTCAAATATCTCTGATTTGTGGAAATATGCATATTCATCAATAAATAATAAACCCAAAGATTACTATTACATACCGACAATGCTTTCAAAGACCTGAACGTCAGGATGATGTCAAATGAAAAGGCACAAGCTCTCCCTCAACTCTACGTGGAGAACTGCCTCGATGCCTGCTGATGATGTCATCAAATAGAGACACGGATCACATGACCTAAATGACTGCTATACAAAACTACCAGCAAAGGGTGCTAAATGACAAATAAAATAACTGACTTAAGGCAGCACTCTCCCCGCCTGGTATCCCTAGATACCACAATTTAACACTTCCACAGTTTCACCTCTAAATGAAGAAGTCCCTCGTTCCTAGTCCTCAGGGGAGAGCAGCAGGACCCCTTCAGCCACAGGACTGAGTAACAGCTTTGTTCCATCCACTCTGTTGATCTTCACCTTGACCTTACAGACTCTTCCGTCCCTGCTGGGAAATACCTGAGTTATGACTCCTAAAGGCCAGTCACTTCTCTTGGAGTGACAATCCTTCATGAGCACCACAGATCCTGGTGTGATGTCTGGCCTACTGGACGTCCATTTCCTTCGTAACTGCAAGGTAGACAAGTATTGTTTGCGCCATCTGTCCCAGAGGGTACTGGCGAGGCCTTGCACCTGCCGCCACTGTCTCTTGTACAGGTCCTTGCTATCGAACTCACCTGGAGGAATGGGATAAGGGCCACTTTTCTGTGTGAGCAGCATGGCAGGAGTGAGAATGAATGGATCTTCTGCATCTGTAGACACGGGCACTGGAGGTCTATTGTTCACAATGGCCATCGCCTCGGCCATAATGGTGGTGAGCACTTCATGAGTGAGTCTAGAAGGTTCTGACTGGAGAAGCATTGAGTCCAGGATTTTGCGGGTGATGCCGATCATTCTCTCCCATGCCCTTCCCATATGGGAGGAATGAGGCGGATTGAATGTCCAGGTACAGCATTTTTCTGAGAGATACTTCTTCACCACATCTTCGTCAACATTGGAGGAGATCCCTAGATCTTTGCATGCTCTGATGAAGTTCGTTCCCCAGTCAGAACGGATTTGCTTGACTGGTCCACGGATCGCCAGGAACCTTGTCAGGGCATTTATAAAACTTGATCTGTCCATGGACTCTATGACCTCTTCTTGGTTGCCCATCTTTTACTTTTGGCGTGGCCACCCCTCGTACAGCGCGCAGAGATGGACAAGGGTCCAAATACATCAACACCAACATGTGTGAAATGTGGTTCCATGCTGAGTCTATCAGGGGATAAGTCAGCCATTTTCTGGACTTCACATGTCTCCTGAAGCTTACGGCAGGTGATGCACTTGAATATGAAACTGCTTACACACCTTTTGGCACCCACAGTCCAGTAGCCAGCTGAGCAGACAGTGCCCTCAGTAAAATGGCGTCCTTGATGTTGTGACTCCACATGGTAATGTTGCACAAGAGGTAATGTAACGTGATGCTCTCTGGGAATGATTAGGGGCCTCTTCTCTTCATGTCCCAACTGGATTCCTGTATACGTCCACTGACTCTTAATAGGCCATCAGAACCAATAATTGGATCTAGCATCTTCAGAGGACTGTCCTTACGGATATCTCTTTGGGTCCTGATGCATTCCGTTTCTTCAGCATAAGTTTCCTGCTGCACAGATCAAATGATGACATTTTTGCTCCGACTGAGTTCCTCCAGTGTGTATGGTGTCTCACAATGATGCCATCTCTTGCAGCTCCCTGTAGAATCTTCTGAGGTCTTCTTGAAAAGGCATGCAATACGTCTGAGATGAGATATGGCACGAGTAAGAACCCTCCAGGTAGAAGAGCGCTCAAAGCGCTGAGATCCAAGTCAGCTGTGTTGGGTGGTGGAGGTGAGCACTGTCAATTGCGTGCGAATTTCTTTATCTTGTTCTGGGTCCACTAGTTCAAAGACGGAGTGGCAGCCATTTTCCAGAGTGTTGGTATAGTAGGTGCTCACAGTGGCTGGCTTGTGGACATTTCCTAAATAGACGTCGCCGACAACTACACATCCCAAGTCCAGCTTTTGAGCACAGGGGGAGTCATGTGGCCCATTTGTCTGTTTCCGTACTTCATGGATCCTTACGATGTCTCTTCCAGGCAGGATCATGATGGGAGCCTGAGGGTCAAATTCTCGGATCTTTTGCTCCAGAGGTTTCAGATGAGTATGATGCAGTGCTGCTTCCGGAGTGGAGATTTCAGAGCGATTGTTCGGAATCACGTTACACTCAATCAGTGTTGGTCGAGAGAGAATAATCTGCCCGTCCGTGGATTCCACCTGAAAGCTATGCACTCTTCTGCCTGCTGTCTCAAACAGACCAGCACATGTAAGGAGAATTGTGGCCTTTGATATTAAAAAGGTCAAAGAACTCAGACCTTAGCAATGAGTTCGATTACTCCGATTGTCCAGTATTGCATATAACCGGATTGCCTTTTCCTGCTGACCAGCTGGGTAGACTTTGACACGAGACAAACCTTTGAGCACGATTTTCCAGTGAGGTCTCCCCCGCAGACCTGTGTACAGCTTGAGGAAACTGTAGTTTCTTCAATATTGTTCCCTTCCGCCCTGCCATGCTCACGTGCTGGGGCTTGGGCCTCTGAGGACCAAGGAGCAGGTCCAGAGTGCAGGGCTAAGCTGTGACTCTCGCTTCCACACTCAGCACACTTTATGCTGCTGTCACAGTCTTTGGCTCGATGTGCTGATGATGCACAGCATTTGTAGCAGATGCCATGCTGCTTTAAAAGGTCTTTCCTGTTCTCCATGGACTTCTCCCTAAATTCACGGCATTTTTGGAGGGGGGGCAGTTTATTGTGTAAGGGGCATTGCTCAGCAGGATCCACTTCACTCTTGCATGCTGTGTCAGCCGAAGAGGAGGTGTATGGAGACACTTCAGTCTTGTGGAATGAGATTGGAGGCCTCTGACTGCTGTACTTAGAAGCGGACTTCCCCATCCCTGGAGGGTCAGTACTGCCTGGAATGAGAGAGAAGCTGGGATCATTTCTCATCTTGGCTTGCTGACAAATGAACTCCACAAAATAGGCAACAGTGGAAAGGGAACATTAAGCTCTTCCTTGAACTTAAAACCATGCGAGGACCATCTCTCCTGCAAATTATATAGCGGCTTTTGTACAATGGGGTTGATACCACGGGCTGTGTCTAAGTAGGCGAGTCCCGGCAGGTCCCCATCAGATTTAGCGGCTTCGAGCTCCATTAACAAGTCAGCTAGCTCTCTCAACTTCCTGTGGTCCTTGTTAGAGATCTTAGGGAAGCTATCCGCTCTCCTGAACAGCGCATTCTCAATTACCTCTGGTGACCCATAACACTCGTCAAGACTGTTCCAAGCCACTTTGAGCCTTCTTTGTGGGTGATGGACATGCACAGCTCTTATCCTTCTCACGTGTTCAGCTGACTCGGTACCTAGCCACTTCACCAAGAGGTCCATCTCTTCACTGTCTGTAAGGTTTAGACCTCGTTTGGCATTCAGGAATGATGCTTTCCAAGCCATGTAACTCTCAGGACGGTCACTAAACTGCAGAAGCCCTGAGAACACAAGTTCATGTCTTGCAAAAAACCTGACAAAGTCCGACATGCTCTGATTATCAGCAGAATTAGCCTTATTTTCACCACGGATGTCCAGTCCCTATATACTTCCATCTCCTATCAGGAAGGTCTCAAAGCCCTCCGCTTCTTTTTGGATTCCAGACCTAACCAGTTCCCCTCTACCACCACTCTGCTCCGTCTAGTGGAATTAGTCCTTACTCTTAATAATTTCTCCTTTGGCTCCTCCCACTTCCTCCAAACTAAAGGTGTAGCTATGGGCACCTGTATGGGTCCTAGCTATGCCTGCCTTTTTGTTGGCTTTGTGGAACAATCTATGTTCCATACCTATTCTGGTATCTGTCCCTCACTTCTCCTTCGCTATATTGACGACTGCATTGGCGCTGCTTCCTGCATGCATGCTGAGCTCGTTGACTTCATTAACTTTGCCTCCAACTTTCATCCTGCCCTTGAGTTTACCTGGTCCATTTCCGACACCTCCCTCTCCTTTCTAGATCTTTCTGTCTCTATCTCTGGAGACAGCTTATCTACTGATGTCTACTATAAGCTTACTGACTCTCACAGCTATCTGGACTATTCCTCTTCCCACCCTGTCTCTTGCAAAAACGCCATCCCCTTCTCGCAATTCCTCCGTCTCCGCTGCATCTGCTCTCAGGATGAGGCTTTTCATTCCAGCACGAGGGAGCTGTCCTCCTTTTTTAAAGAAAGGGGTTTCCCTTCCTCCACCATCAACTCTGCTCTCAAACGCATCTCCCCCATTTCACGCACATCTGCTCTCACTCCATTTTCCTGCCACGCCACTAGGAATAGGGTTCCCCTTGTCCTCACCTACCACCCCACCAGCCTCCGGGTCCAACATATTATTCTCCGTAACTTCCGCCACCTCCAACGGGATCCCACCACTAAACACATCTTTCCCTCCCCCCCCCCTTTTTGCCTTCCGCAGGGATCGCTCCCTACGTGACTCCCTTGTCCATTCGTCCCCCCCATCCCTCTCCACCGATCTCCCTCCCGGCACTTATCCTTGTAAGCGGAACAAGTGTTACACATGCCCTTACACTTCCTCCCTCACCAGCATTCAGGGCCCCAGACAGTCCTTCCAGGTGAGGTGACACTTCACCTGTGAGTTGGCTGGGGTGATATACTGCGTCCGGTGCTCCCGATGTGGCCTTCTATGTATTGGTGAGACCTGACGCAGACTGGGAGATGATTTCACTGAACACCTACGCTCTGTCTGCCAGAGAAAGCAGGATCTCCCAGTGGCCACACATTTTAATTCCACGTCCCATTCCCATTCTGATATGTCTATCCATGGCCTCCTCTACTGTAAAGATGAAGCCACACTCAGGTTGGAGGAACAACACCTTATATTCCGTCTGGGTAGCCTCCAACCTGATGGCATGAACATTGACTTCTTAAACTTCGGCTAATGCCCCACCTCCCCCTCGTACCCCATCCGTTATTTATTTATATACACACATTCTTTCTCTCACTCTCCTTTTTCTCCTTCTGTCCCTCTCACTGTACCCCTTGCCCATCCTCTGGGTTTTCCTCCCTCTCCCTTTTCCTTCTCCCTGGGCCTCCTGTCCCATGATCCTCACATGTCTCTTTTGCCAATCACCTGTCCAGCTCTTGGCTCCATCCCTCCCCCTCCTGTCTTCTCCTATCATCTTGGATTTCCCCTTCCCCCTCCCACTTTCAAATCTCTTACTAGCTCTTCCTTCAGTTAGTCCTGACGAAGGGACTCGGCCCGAAACGTCGACTGTACCTCTTCCTAGAGATGCTGCCTGGCCTGCTGTGTTCACCAGCAACTTTGATGTTTGTTGATACTGTATACAAATGTTCCGAATATATCTTAAAGATAGACTACTGGTAAGCAAGATGTTGCTACATACAATGTATCTTATGCACATTTTTTCACTGCAAGTTAGCCAGAACATGTGGCTCGCATGAATATTCCATCTGTATTTTATCTGCAACCTTTCAAATATCTCTGATTTGTGGAAATATGCATATTCATCAATAAATAATAAACCCAAAGATTACTATTACATACTGACGATGCTTTCAAAGACCTGAACGTCAGGAACATGTCAAATGAAAAGGCACAAGCTCTCCCTCAACTCTACGTAGAGAACTGACTCGACGCCTACTGATGATGTCATCAACTAGCGATCCAGATCACATGACCTAAATGACTGCTATACAGAACTACCAGCAAAGGGTGCTAAATGACAAGTAAAATAACTGGCTTAAGGCTGCACAATGACATTTTGCATCACATCACTTGCTGATATGAGAATACTCTGAACATTAGTACATGAAATGCAGGTACTGAATATGAAAACTTCTCAGATGTATTTATTAATAACCTATAAAATCTACTTGGACAGGTACATGGATAGGAATGGGTTAGAGCAGGTGTTCTCAACTTCAGGTCCATGGACCCCTTGGTTAATGGTAGGGGACTATGCCATAAAAAAAGGTTGGGAACGTCTGGTTTACAGGGATGTGGGCCATGGACAAATGAGACTGGAATCTTGGAACAGTGTGGACCACTTAGACCCAAAGGCCGTATTTCCATGCTGTATGACTTAATGAGGAGTCACAGAGTCACAAAGATGTACAGCACAGAAACAGACCCTTCAGCCCATCCAATCTTGCCAACCATTTAAACCAGCTACTTCCATCGACCTGCACCAGGACCTTAGATCTCCACACCCCTACCATCCACGTACCTATGCAAACTTCTCTTGAACGTTAAAATCCAGTTTGTACCACCTGCATTGGCAGCTTGTTCCGCAGTCTCATGACCCTCAGAGCGAAGAAGTTTCTTCTCATGTTCCCTTTAAACTTCTCACCTTTTACTCTTAACCCATGACCTCTGGTTGTAGCCCCACCCAACCTCAGTGGAAATAGCCTGTTTGCATTTATCCTATCTCAAACCCTCACAATTCTGTATACCTCTCTCAGATCTGCTCTCAATCTTTTACATTTCAAGGAATAAAGTCCTAACATATTCGAACTTTCCTTATAACTCAGGCCCTCCAGTCCTGGTTGCATGAAATGTGATACAGTGCTTGCAAAGCAATGTGTGTCATGGACTGCACTTTGGACTTTAGCATATTTGCAGTCTTGGAAAACAGGATTTCTCCATTCCGTGCTTTCCTGCTGCAACGCAGAGATAATGGATTCAACTGCTTTCCTGTAAAGAGTGCCAATTCTGGGCAAGCATGTGTTTAGACATGGTGGTTCCAACGTCTCCTCTATGAAAAACGTTAAGGTTCAGGGTTTTTTCCCTTTTAGCAGTAAAAGCAGTGTTCATAGATAAGTGTGATTATATGGTTTCCTGCAGCTGAGGAACAAAGTGCCCTGCTATTTATAATGGTTAAGCATTTTATTACCTTGTTAAAATGATTTGAAGTATAAAAGCATTTGAGCCACCAATCTAGGTACGGAATCCAAATACATCAAAGTTATTTCTCCTGAAGAGGACCTCAGCCCAAAATATCTACTGTTCTATTTATTTCCATAGATATTGCCTGACCTGTTGAGTTCCTCCAGCATTTTATGTGTGCTGTTTTGGATTTCCAGCATCTGTAGAATCTCTCATCTTTAAAAGTTATTTCCCACGCACTCATTTTGTAAAATCTTCTTCACAAATATCTGGGATGGTATCTTAATTGAGCTGGGAACCATACCCTGATGTAATTCTTCCTGTGGAATTATATTCCATGAACAATATGTCAGACTTCTCCATTTTGAGCTCTGGGACATCCTGCTGAGTGGGAGAACAACAGGGTACTGTACGGTTGCGTAACACCATTACAGTGCCAATGTTGCTGCTGTCGGTAAACAGTGTGTACATTCTCCCTGTGACCACATGGGTTTCCTCTGGGTGTTCTAGTTTCCTTCCACCAGTTAGCCAATGCACACAGGGATTTCCAACCCCTTTTATGCATGGACCCCCACTATTAACAGAGGGGTTCGTGGACCCCAGGTTGTGAGTCTAGGTTAGTAGGTTAATTGGTCACACGGGTGTAATTGGGTGGCGAGGGCTCATTGAGCTGGAAGGGCCTTTTGTCATGGTGTACCTCTGAATAAAAATAGTACGTGGTGCGAAGGATATCGCCCTGGGTATCATTGACATTTACTCCAGAACTCAATAAATTATCTGGCATTAGGGAAATATGGAAATATTTACCATATCTGAATCTGAATATGTTTGACTGTTCCCCTCAACCCCAAAAGCAGCTGATAAATGTGCTCTTCCTTAGTGAAAATAAGAAGCACACAACATGTACTTTGGTTGAGGGGTAGGTGGATTTAATCTCCATTACAGAGTTGATTTTGCAATGCCACGAATAGCTGGTCAGACTCTGAAAAACACAACTATTAAGGTAGGTGATTCTGAGGTCTCAGTTGCTCAGGATTGACTGTAGATATTGTGTCCTAGCTGCCTAGATATGCAAAGCCTGGGCAGTACAATATGGAGAGTAAGCTGTTGCCCATGCAGCAAGCTCCCCGTCACCATGTACCTGATGAATCCAAAGGAACGGCAGAGACGGATACAATTTGGCACCCCTGCATTGCAGGAGTTGCTAATCAACGTCGAGCACAACGTAGAACTGCTTGAGGTACTCCAGCTCCAGAATTTTCCTTCCGGGTTTACCACCGAAGCTTTCCAGGAGTGGATACAGCTGCAAGGCAGCAGAGGTTTGAGGTCAGAGTTTTCCTTCTCCTATCATGGCTGATGAGTCCCATCTGCTCAAAGTGACTGTTTCTAAGGCACCACAGACCTGTTTTGCCCTTTCCCTTGTCAGTAGAAGCTGTTCCGCTGGGCTTAGCAGCTAAGCCATTATGTGAGGGCCAGGAGCTGGATTTGGTTGTCAGAGGCTATTTGAGATAAAACTCTATTGGGAGCATTAAATAGTTAGATGGAACTTATCCGACAACCTCCCCAGCTATAACAACCTTGAGGCAGGAGACAATCAAGAAATGAACCTGACTTGTCCTCATTCTCATTAACGTACTTGTGCAAGATGAATTTGCCACAGAGGTAGAAATGGCCAGTGCACAGTCCTTGTGAGGTTTTTAGCATGTGAACAACATTCTTTGTGTTGTGCGGTACCATCATTCTGCCAACCAGTACTGTAGAATCTTATAAATATCTCCAGGTAATTGTGATCTCAGTGTGTAACTTCAATAAACAGTTCAGTGTTGTTCAGGCTCTGACATTTTGTACTTTAGGAATGATTGTCACAGCTAACAGGCAGTAAGCACATGAATATTTAAGATATTCATGAATAATTCAGAAGTAGTTTGAAAGAAAACAGCATTATCTCCAAAACATAATATATCCACAATGTAATACACTATGTTGCTTTGCAAAGCAGCTGAATAGCATATTATAGTTTATCATTTATTATGGGGAGGGCCTAATTGATCTCCATCATCAGGAAGTTGCTCTCTTATACTAGAAGGTTTTTTATTGGGAAAAGTGCTTTAAAACAATACTGCTATTACACAACTCTTAATCTGCCCAAGTTTCTTCAGAACATATTATTGTGCATTCAATGTTCAGAGTAAATTTATTATCAAAGTACATTTATGTCACCATATACAACTCTACAATTTGTTTTCTTGTCAGCATACTCAATAAATCCAATAACCATAACAGAATTAATGAAAGACGGCACAAACAGGCAGACATCCAGTGTACAAAAGACAACAAACCGTGCAATTACAAAAAGAAAGAATAAAGAAATAATAATAATAAATAAACAAGCAATAAATAAGGAGAGCATGAGATGAAGGGCCCTTGAAAGTGAGTCTATTGGTAGTGGGAATAGTTCACTAATGCAATGAGTGAAGTTGAATGAATTTATCCTGTCTGGTTCAAGAGCCTGATGGTTGAGGGGTAATAGCTATTCCTGAACCAGGTGGTGAGAGTCCTGGGACATTTGTACTTTCTTCCTGATGGCAGTAGCGTGAAGAGAGCATGACCTGGATGTTGGGGTCCTGTCCCTGATGATGGTCTAAAGACATTATTATCCCTACCTGTATATAGTGGATTTGGCAGTGTAATGGAGGATTGAGACCTTTTATCTGTATTGTTCTGGAAAAGTCTAGGCACCGGCTGTCCACTTGCATCCTTAGATGCTGCCTGATCTTCTGAGGTCCTTTAGCATCTCGTGTGTTGGGCCAGATTCCAGTATTGGCAGTCTCTGGTGTTTGAAAAGTTACCATTCTAGATCTGCAGTCTGTAAAAGACAATTTGTCCCGACATTTGATAGACAACTGGAATAACTCACATACTGAGTGGATCTTGCTGGAACCACCCCTCTGCCTATAATCACACTTATCTGGGGTTGATGCAAATAGACATCTTCATTGGATTGGCCCAAAGAATTTCAGAGTTCAGAACATTAGCTTTGCAACCTGATAGCTAACATTTCTTTTGGAAGTTAACAAAGGTGACCCTTATTCATTTTGCTTGCTTGGGAGCGTGCATTCTCAGCTAAGACTTTGTTTGGGTTGTAGTTATTTACCAATGGGTGTCACAAAGATGAGAAAGGTAGAAAGATAATTGTATTTAGAGAGAGGGGCAGAAAGAGAGAGAAAGGGAGAGAGGTAAAGAGAGGTTGAGAGGGAGAGAGGTAGAAAGAGGCTGAGAGAGACATTGGGTGAAAGAAGGATTAGAAGAGAGAGGTTGAAAGAGAGAACTAGAGAGGCTGAGAGTGTGATTTTGAGACAGAAAGAGGTTGAGAGAGATTTCGAGAGAGGGATTTTGAGAGAGATAGTGTGACAATGTGAGTAAATACATATATGATTGTGTGTGTGTGTGTGTGTGTGTGTGTGTGTGTGTGTGAGAGAGAGAGAGAGAACTTTGAAAGAACATTGTTGTAACTTGAAATAATCTTTACTCCATGGTTATGTTCAGAAATAGATGAACAAATGCCCCGAAGTTTAATTGCAAACTTAAAATTAAAGTTTTGTAGTCCAAAAATTAAGTTGTGATGTGATGTTTCTGTAAAGCACTAGAACGACATTATTATTATTGCATTCAATTCAGGTCAGGTACCTGTGAAAAGATAGGAGAATATTGAAAATATTAAAAGAGCAATCAAGATGATTCCAGGTTTTCTTTTGCAGAATTGTGAGTGAAGGCTTAGAGAACTCAACTCAATTAACAAAAATAGATTGAAGTGGGGATTTTATTTAAATGAATAAGCCATGTTTGGAACTGATAAGATAGGAAGGAAAGTACTTTAGGAGTATCCAGAAAAAAAAAGCAAGTCAATCTCTTTATAAGCTTAGGATACAGTGGATTTAAAGGAGTATAAGATGTACCTCTTTCAAGCTTAATAAATCTGTACAAATAGAGTGAACTCTCATTTAGTCCCCAGGAATTTTAAGATAGTATTTTGTATTTTTTTTTTACCAAATCCCTCTCAGTCAGGATAAATTGGACAACAGACAGAAATATCGAAACTTTTCAAGTTGAAGCACTAACTAGAAGTCTGTCTCGGGAAATGTAAAGACGCTTAACCCAAAAACAGGGCTGTGGAGAATTCAGCAATGAACCTTTTCTTTAATAATAAACTACAAAATAACAAGCCATGAGGGGCCACAAAACAAGAGGGAACAGGTACTAAACACTACAGGCAACAAGGTGACAGAAGACTTGGAGCATCTGGATGATGCCGGCTGGCTCATATGAGTGAACGAGGGTTGCGGATGAGAGCTGGGTTTAAATAGGCTGCAGGCTTTGAGTTGGAAACAAGTGGTAGGTGATTCCTGTTAGTTGGATGGAGACCCAGAGGTGCCTGAGTGTGCAGGCCTGCTACTATGGGATAACTTTGCACTCTTCCTCAATTTATTTACTGGAACTAAGATATTCAATATTAAGAGAAGAATTTCCCCCTACTATCTCAGTTATAGTACTTACAGGAACAGGATTTCTGAGCTCTGCCAGAGTTTTTATGTTCTGTGTTTTCCCAAAGTCGCATGCAATTCAAGTCTGATAATGCAGATTTATTGATTCTGCTGCTTGTCCAAAGCAGGAAATACTGTCAGTCTGCTATCCAAGAGCAAGCATATTTAAAGCTTGTGGAGATTTAAGGGGTAATGGTGGCTTGTGATGTGGAGAGGTTGGGAGTCGTTCTGATGTATCCGGGCTAAGTTAGAAGTTGTAGGGAAATGATGGTGGATAGGAGGGAGATCATCTGAGATAGTGATTGTGATAAGTGTTTCAAAGTCAGTGGAGGATTTTGATGACAGAGTCATATAGTATAAAAACAGGCTCATGAGCCCAAATGACCCACGCTGATGCTATGGAAAAGAGTAAACAGTCATTGTGTCAGACCGTGACCCTTTATCAGGACTCATGAAGGGTCTGAAACATCGACTGTTCATTCATTTCCATAGATGCTGCCTGACCTGCTGGGTTCCTCCAGCATTTTGTGTGTGTAGCTCTGGGTTTCCAGCATCTGCAGACTTGCTTGTGCAAATGACCCATGCTGACTCTGATCCCTATATGTTAATCCCACTTGCCTGCTTTAAGACTGTGTCCTTTCCTATCTGCATACCTGTCCTAATGCCTTTTATGAACTCCAAGACGCCACAGTAGCGAAGCAGTTGGCATGCCGCTATTAGAGCTTGGGTGTTATGAAGCTCGAAGTTCAATTCTGGCATCGTTCTCGAAGGAGTTTCTATATATCCTCCCAGTGGAATGCATCTCGAAGGAGTTTCTACATATTAATAAAGATGCTGCCTTTTATGTAGATCTTATATCATCTGAAAACTACATCATCATCATTATGTGCTGTGTCATACGACAGTAGGTGATCATGGTCTTTCCATGAACATGATTGTTCTTGGCACATTTTTCTGCAGAAGTGGTTTTCTAGTGCCTTCTCCTGGGCGGTGTCTTTACAAATCGGGTGACCCCAGCCGTTATCAATAATCTTCAGAGATTGTCTGCTGGGTGTCAGTGGTCACATAACCAAGATTTGTGATATGCACCAGTTGCTCATACGACCACCTGCTACCTGCTCCCATGGCTTCATGTGACCCTGATCGGGGGGCTAAGCTGGTACCTACACCTTGCCCAAGGGTGACCTGCAGGCTAACAGAGGGAAAGAGCACCTTATGCCTCCTTTGGTAGGGACGTATCTCCACCTCACCACCCAAGAAAATTACGGGTGCTACTAATAAGTTCCGAGCTCTGTGGCAAAATACAGACTGCAATTTTTCAAGATAACCTTCAACAACAAATAACATTGAAACAGTCAATAGTAATCTAAAATATATTTGAAAGGTTTAAACATTCAAAATGTTGTGGGAAGTAATTTTTCAATTTTCTGATATTTATGTGCATTAATGCCTTCTGTGACATTTTCAGTGAACTGTTTTGCTGACGTTCAGCCGCAGTTGTTGAAACAGTGCACAGACTGCCGCAAGGAGGAAAAGATAAGCAAGAGACATGTCACACATGACGCAGACCCACCAGCAAATTCTCAAGTGGTTCCATTTTGGCTGAAAAAATTTATATTTGGAACAGTGGCTACTCACAGGATAATTAGAGTCACAGAGTCATAGAACACGACAGCACAGAAACAGGCCCTTCAGCCCATCTAGTTCATGCCAAATTATTAATCTGCCTAGTCCCATTGAACTGCACCCAGCCTGCAGCCTTCCATGCTCCTCCAATCCATGTTGCTATCCAAATTTATCTCAAATGTTGAAATCGAACCTGCTTCCACCATTTCCACTAGCACTTTGTTCCACACTCTCACCACCTGTGATGTGCATATGACTCTGTCCCAATCCTCAAATGGATTTGTTTTCTCGCTTTGAAAATAGCTTTCCATGTGTTGTACCTGGACTTCTTGTATGGTTCTGGATCTCCGGCATTGAATGCCATACATGTAGCTCTCAGCAGCTGACAAATTTCCTGGTTCATCCACGGTTTTGGTACGTCCAGCATCTTCTCGAAAGTGCACACCCATCCAAACAGGTCTTGATAATGTTGATAGCAACTGTGGCATAATCATTCATATTCAAAAATGGTTCCCTGAATATTGTTCAGTCTACTGACACAGGTAGTCTTCGATCTCCCTTGTTGGCATGTCTTCTTGGTCTCATCACTGGTGCAGTGGTCTTTACCCATGTTTCCATGAAGCAAAGTACACAGCAATTCCTGATGCTCCTTTGGTAGAGCAATCTCGCTCTGAGGTCTACAGTTCTCTTTTCCAGAGACTGTACATTCATCATCAGGATATTGGGGAGAGGGAGCCTACTGCCTCAGTGAGCTGTTCTTGCTTTCTGTTTTTGCATTTGCAAACTGAGTCTTATATAACTTCAACATACCATCCCAACTCATGTACTTAGTACTTTGATTTATGATGGCCAATGTGTCTAAAACTTTCTTTATGACCCTATCTACCTGTGATGATACTTTCAAGGAACTGTGGATCTGTATTCCCAGATCCCTCTGCTCTACTGCACTACTCAGTGCCCTCCAGCTCACCATGTAAGACCTACCTTAACTGGTCTTTCCAAAGTGCAACATATCACACTTGACTGTAGTAAATTCCATCTGCCATTTCTCAGCTGGTCTGGATCCCACAGTCTTGGCGTTTGCACAAATTTGCCAATCCAGTTTAACTCATTATCATCGTAAAAGCAAAAGAGAGGGCACAGAAGGAAGCAAAAGATAGTGGGAAGATAGAGGATTGGGAAGCTTTTAAAAACTTGCAGAAGGAAACCAAGAAGGTCATTAGGAAGGAAAAGATGAATTATGAAAGGAAGCTGGCGGCTAATATCAAAGAAGATACTAAAAGCTTTTTAAGGGTAAAGGACAGTTGAGGATAGATTTAGGACTGATAGAAAATGACGCTGGAGATATTGTAATGAGAAATGCAGAGATGGCAGAGGAACTGAATGCGTATTTTGCATTAGGCTTCACAGTGGAAGACATCTGCAGTATACAGTACACTCAAGAGTGTCAGGGAAGTGAGGTATCTGCAGTGAAAATTACGACTGAGAAGGTGCTCAGGAAGCTTAATGGTCTGAGGGTGGATAAATCTCCTGGACCTGATGGAATGCACCCTCGGGTTTTGAAGGAAGTACCTGGAGCGATTGCGAAGGCATTAACAATGATTTTTCAAGAATCGGTAGATTCCAGATGACTGGAAAATTGCAAATGTTATTCTGATATTTAAGAAGGGTGGAAGGCAATAGAAAGGAAACTATAGATCTGTTAGCCTGACATCAGTGTTTGGGAAGTTATTGGAATCGATTGTTAGGGATGAGGTTACAGAATACCGGGAGGCACAGGACAAGATAGGCCAAAAACAGCATGGTTTCCTGAAAGGAAAATCTGCCTGACTAACCTACTGCAATTTTTTGAGAAAATTACAAGCAGGGCAGACAAAAGAGATGCAGTAGATGTGGTGTACTTGGATTTTCAGAAGGCCTTTGACAAGGTGCCGCATATGAGGGTGCTTAACAAGATCAGAGCCCATGGAATTACAGGGAAGATATTAGCATGGGTGGAGCATAGGTTGGTTGGCAGAAAACAGAGAGTGGGAATAAAGGGATCCTATTCTGGCTGGCTGGCAGTTAGCAGTGGAATTCCACAGGGGTTGGTGTTGGGACCGTTGCTTTTTATGATGTATGTCAATGACTTGGATTATGGGATTAATGGATTTGTAGCTAAATTTGCCGATGATACAAAGATAGGTGAAGGAGTGGGTAGTGTTGAGGAACCAGAGAGCCTGTAGAGAGATTTAGATAGTTTAGGGGAATGGGCAAAGAAGTGGCAAATGAAATACGATGTTGGAAAGTGTATGGTCATGCACTTTGGTGGAAGAAATAAATGGGCAGTCTATTATTTAGATGGAGAGAGAATTCAAAATGCAGAGATGCAAAGGGACTTGGGAGTCCTTGTGCAGGATACCCTAAGGGTTAACCTCTAGGTTGAGTCAGTGGTGAAGAATGCGAATGCAAAGTTGGCATTCATTTCTAGAGGTATAGAATATAAGAGCAGGGATGTGATGTTGAGGCTCTATAAGGCACTCGTGAGACCACATGGGGCATTGTGTGCAGTTTTGGGTTCCTTATTTGAGAAGGTTCAGAGTAGATTCACAAGAATAATTCCAGGAATGAAAGGGTTATTGTTTGAGGAACATCTGGCAGCTCTTGGGCTGTATTCCCTGGAGTTCAGGAGAATGAGGGGGGATCTCATAGAAAGATTCTGAATGTTAAAAGGCCTGAACAAATTAGATATGGCAAAGTTATTTGCCACACAAAAACTAACAGATCACAACATCAAATCCCAAACTCCTACCTCACCAATTGGCAACAAGAAAGAATGGGCGAGAAGATGAAAAAGAACACAGAAAGGGAGGGAGGAGAAGATGGCGACGCGACACAGCGCGCGCAGCCGTTCCGAATGAATATCGATATGTGTAACTAGGGGTGCCGTGCACAATCTGGATTTGACGGGGACAGCCGTGAGAAGTGCAGAGGAACATCTGGAGTAATTTCTGAAATGCCTGCTTCGCTGCTGCTGCTACTGTGCGATCGAGAATCTCCAGAGACGAAGGCCCCAAATCCTCGGCTTTGCGTATTGCCTGTTGCCGGGGCCGAGGTCGAAACACCCAGCAGAGATGGTGCTCGGTGCACGGTGTCAAATAGGTGGTCGGAGGCTTGGAGTTTTTCGGGCGGACTTGGAGTCGGACTGTGGTCGGATGCTTCCGGGATGCTGCATCGGCAAGTTGGCGGCGCTGGAGGTTTACCGTCTGCGTGAGATGATGGGACTTCTAGAGACTGTGAGACTTTTACTGTGCCATGGTCTGTTCTTATCAAATTACGGTATTGCTTTGCACTGTTGTAACTATATGTTATAATTATGTTGTTTTTGTTAGTCTTTAAGTCGGTTTGTCATGAAGTTTCGTGATATCATTCTGGAAAAACAACTTTATCATTTCTTAATGCATGCATTACTAAATGACAATAAAAGAGGACTGTGTGTCCTCATAATCATAATCATAAATAAAAGAGGCCAAAATGAATTACAGTCAGTTTGAACTGCAGTCCAATCCATAAATCTTAATGAGAACTTTGTGTCTGTCTTAATTGAGGACACTAACAGTGTGCTAGAGGTCCGTGATGTCAGGGAACAGGAATGAGTGCCACTGCTGTTACAAAGGAAGAAGTGCTGGCAAACTCAAAGGTTTTAATGTGGATAAGTCATGTGGGCCAGATGGACTACATTTCAGAGTCCTGAGAGAGGTTACTGAAGAGATAACGGATGCATTGGTCATGATCTTTCAAGAATCATTGAAACCCCTGTACAATTGTGAAAGTCCAGAGTACAGTGTTTAACATACTACCAATTTTCTGGGTGTCACTGAGCATCACTTCAGCAGGTCAATGGAAAAGGAAATTGCTGGGATCTCTAGCACTCTCTGGGAGTTCTACTTTTGGACTTGGTTTCAGGCCAGATCCAGCTTGGGTCTATAAGTTCATCCATTTATAATGACCTCTCAGCCAGCTGTTGGATTGGGAGTCATTATGGAAGTTATGAACCTCAATACCTTGAAGATCAAGTCCGCTCCACCGATCAAACCCAACCATCCACCAGTTAATCCTATTAACCAAAGTAACTATTGTATCCTCATCATTCTTGACAATATCATCGATAGAAGAGTGAGCTCTAAGGCAACTGAGCTGTCTATACCTTTCAATCTTCTCAATAATGTCAAACCAAACATATCATCAGTAAAAATAAGAAAATCTTGATATTTCCTAATCACAGCTAATGGTAGTTGAGCCTTGAGTTTGGGGTTTGACACCCACCATTTCTAAATTTTAAATATAAAACACCATCATTGTTGTGTGTCCTGGAAATACAGAGCAGAGCTAAATACACAAAATGCTGGAGGAACTCAATAGGTCAGAACAGTGACTTGGCCTGAAACATCAAACATAGATGCTACCTGCCCGCTGAGTTCCTCCATCATTTTGTGTGTGTTGCTCTGGATTTCCAGAATCTGCAGAATCTCTTGTGTTTATTCATTTCCATAGATGCTGCCTGGCCTGCTGAGATCCTCCAGCATTTTGTGTGTGTCGCTCTATTTCATAATGGTGGTAGAACAATGGGAAAGAAAAGTAAGAATAAAATTTAATTATGACAGCATGGTAACATAGTGGTTAGTACAACACTTTACAGTCGAGGTAATCTGGGTTCAATTCCTGCTGCTGCCTTTAAGGAGCTTGTATATTCTTCCTGTGATCACATGGATTTCCTCTGGGGGCTCCGGTATCCTCCCACAGTCTAAAGATGTACTGGCTGGTAGATTAATTGGTCATTGTAAATTGTCCTGTGATTAGGCTAAGATAAATCGGGGGATTGCTGGGTGACCTGGCTCAAAGGGCCAGAAGGGCCTAACCCATGCTATAAATAAATAAATTACTTTTAATTATTTAAGTATGTTTTCAGTTGATATTGTAATTTTATTCAAAAGTTTTTAATAGCTTTTAAAGTGTTTAAAGTATTGGCAGGTGACAGATTTGGAGATAACGCTTCATGAGACAAATGGACTCTGGAGTGTTTTTCCAGTCTCACCACCCAATAACTTTATTTACATGTATAATTTATGCACACAGTATTTACTTACTAATAAAAATAAATATTTTATGTTTGTGGCTTCATGATCAACTCCAGGATTGTTCAACTGTTTGGTCAGCTAGCCTGGCCCTTTGAATCCAGAGGAGGAAGTTCAGGCCAACAAGCTACGTGAGGAATTATGAATGCAGCTCGCAAGACCTATGTCCATGGAAAGCTGTTTTTGAGCTGTACTGTCTTGAAAAGTTTCACATGGAAGGGCATTTGAGTATATTTTCCTTTGTGCCACGTACATACGTAATAACAATAATCTCTCCCGGTTCCCCATTCTTCACAGATTTATCAATGGACATTGACAAGTTTAGCACACTCCTCAAGGTCCAGTTCTCTAACCATAAGTGCAGTAACAATTTTTTTCTGGATGATCTGGATAGCCTGGAACATTAAATTGCTGTGATACTGTTGCATTGCTGATTATTTGCTTTATTAAGAGCATTGTTGTGAATTACTTTGGAAAAAAAAGACGTTAAAAGTAAAGTTAGATTTTTGCAGTGCAAAATCATTTATTTCAGAGTAGCACAAAATAACATACTTCTGAGTGAAGAATTCCTATAGCTGACATAAGTTCAATAATGTCAACTTGATTTAGCATTTTTCCACAGCAGAGAAGGTACAAATTTCTCTAATTGCTTTTTTTCCCCTCCAAAATCGCCTATGATTCTAGAAGTAAACTGTGAAAAAGCAAATTGTTAATTACTGTTCAATGGCCTATGTCTCAATACATTGGTTATTTTTAAAAAATATATTTGGAATACCAGGTGATTACATGGTCGAGAAGTTGGTAATAGAAAAGATATTTTGTAGTTATAAAATTGAATGCAAATTCTAAAGAAAATAATTAACATAGTCAAAGCAAGTTAAGTTTCAATTAATCTTCACAACTTTAATCACTTAAACATTGTTTTAAAAACATACAACCCTTTATTTGCCATAGACTCAGACAGTGTGGAAACAGGCTCCTTGACACCCCTCACAAGAATAAGAACATAAGAACATAAGAAATAGGAGCAGGAGTAGGCCTTCCGGCCCACCGAGCCTGCCCCGCCATTCAATAAGATTATGGCTGATTTGTCTGTAAACTCAGCTCCACCTACCTGCCTTTTCCCCATAACCCTTAATTCCCTTACTATGTAAAAACCTATCTAACTGTTTCTTAAATATATTTAGTGAAGAAGCCTCAACTGCTACCCTGGGCAGAGAATTCCACAGATTCACCATTCTCTGGGAAAAACAGTTTCTCCTCATCTCCATCCTAAATCTTCTCCCCTGAATCTTGAGGCAATGTCCCCTAGTTCTAGTCTCACCTACCAATGGAAACAACTTTCCAACTATCTTATCTATCCCTTTCAAAATTTTGTGTGTTTCTATAAGATCTCCTCTCATTCTTCTGAACTCCAGAGAGTATCGTCCCAGGCAAGCCAATACTGCAGTAATACTATATCATTTCTTCTGCATTGTGGAGGGGTGGTGGGGGGAAGGTAATACTGAGGAAGCAGTGCGATTGCAGCAGGACTTAGACAAATTGGAAGAATGGGCAAGAAAGTGGCAGATAGAATACAGTGTTGGGAAATGTATGATAATGCGTTTTGGTAAAAGGAACAATACTGCAGACTGTTATCTAATTGAGGGGAAGGTTCAAACATCAGAGACGTAAAGGGACTTAGGAGTCCACGTGCAAGACTCCCAGAAGGTTAATTTACAGGTTGGGTTTGTGGTATAGAAGGTAAATACAATATTAGAATTTATTTCAAGGGAGATAGAATTTAAAAGCAAGGAGATAATGCTGAGCTTTTATAAGACAGTAATCAGGCCACACTTAGAGTATTGTCAACAGTTTTGGGCCCCATAATCTCAGAAAGAATGTGCTGTCATTGGAGAGAGTCCTAAGGAGGCTCATGAGGATCATTCCAGGAATGAAGAGGTTAACATATGAGGAGTGTTTGTCAGCTTTGGGCCTGTACTCACTGGAACTTAGAAGAATGTAGGGGATCTCATTGAAACCTTACAAATGTTGAAAGGACTAGATAAGGTGGATGTGGAGAGGATGTTTCCAATGGTGGGGGTGTCCAGAACTAGGGGGCACAGCCTCAAAACTGAGGGGTGATTGTTTAGAACAGAAGTAAAGAGATATTTTTTTTTTAGCCAGAGAGTAGTGAATCTGTGGAATGCTCTGCCACAGACTGCGGTGGAGGCCGAGTCTGGGGGCATATTTAAGGTGGTAGATGATCGTTTCCTGATCGATCAGGGCATCAAAGGATATGGCGAGAAGGCAGGTGTATGGGGTTGAGTAGGCTCGGGGACCAGCCATGATGGAATGCTGGAGCAGGCTCGATGGTCTAAATGGCTTACTTCTGCTCCTATGTCTTATGGTCTTATACATTCAAATAAGTTCCTGACAGGTTCAGTCCTTCACCTACACACCAGAGGCAATTTACATGGGCAATTAGCTGACCAAATTGAACATCTTAGGGATGTGGGAAGAAACTGCAGCATCTGGAAGAATTCCACATAGTGTAGTTACAGATCAGGATTGGACTTGGATCGCTGGAGACATGAGACAACACCACTACTAACTGCATCACTTCAGTAAGATATGAATTATTAATCAAACACAGAGTTGAATTATTTCTGTAAAATGCATCAGAACCAAAATCACTGACACATGTCATGATACTTGCAGCAGCACAATGCAATACAAAATAATAGAGAAAACTGTGAATTACAGTGAGTATATACATATTAAACAGTTAAATTAAATAGGAAGTACAAAATGTAAAAGAAGTACAGGTTGACCCTCACCAATCCGGCACTGTTGGGACCTGAAGAGTGCTGGATTAGTGAAAATGCTGAATTACAGAAGGATCACATTAAGTATAATCAGTGCCGGATTATCGAAGGAACCGGATTACAGGTAGTGGGATTAGTGAAGGTCGACTGCAGTGAGGTTCATGGGTTCAATGTCCATTCAGAAATCTGATGGCAGATGGGAAGAAATTGTTCATGAATCACTGAGTCTGTTGTTTTATGCTCCTGTACCTGTGTCTTGATGTTAGCAATGAGAAGCGGGCATTTCGTGAGTAATGGGGTCCTTAATGATGGACACTGCCTTTCTGAGACATTGCTTCTTGAAGATATCATTGATACTATGCAGGCTAGTGCCCATAATAGAGCTAACTACGTTTACAACTCTCTGCAACCTATTTTGATCCTGTGCAGTAACCCCACCCCCCATACTCCAACCCCATACTAGATGGTGATGCGAAGGGTCAAAATGAATGCCTTCCATGTACGTCTGTAGAAACCTATCTCTATCCTCTCCCCCCCCCGCCCCACTTCATGGTGAGTAAGAGTTTGCTGCCAATTCTCAAGTTGGGGAACTCAAAATGAAAGCAAAGCTTCAGACTGACTGCGGATATTGGTTTCCCCTCTCACTGTGGAAGGAGTGATATCTGTGGGATGTTGAAATGTTGGAGTGAACAGTTAGTTTTTGATGGACCTTAGACCGTGGTATCTCGTTTGGGGTTTTGCTGTTGCTTGGACAGTGGGTGGCGGTAATGCTGACGCTTTCTGCTGGTGGGAGAGGGAGGAGAGTGGGGGAGGGTTGATGCTGCTTGCTACTGCTTATGCATGGGAGGGGCAGGGGGCTTTCGGATTCTTAACACTTTCTTCTGTTATTCATTCTCTGGGGTTTTTATCTCTATTTCGAGGATGTCTGAGGAGAGTAGGAATTTCAGGTTGTGTTTGTATATATACTCTGATATTAAATTGAAATTTATTTTCCTAATACTTGGATAATCTATTGTTTTTTGGAATAACAAAAGCTTTAGTCAATGACAGTAAGGTTCATGAATAGAAATGCATTTTTAATTATATGCTCCAAGTTTATGATGTAATACTGGAAGCATTGTGTGGTGCACAAATGATGTTTGGCTACATCTTTTTCAGTGAAATCAATTAACTTAGCTTGAAGTTAACAAAGTTAGCAAGAGGCTATCTTTAATATTCATCTTCTCTCATGAAAATCCAGTGGAATTTATTACCAAAATAAATCTTGGGGTAAGTCATTGCCAAGGAATGTCCGTATATCCTTATTATTAAAGCCTCGATAGTGTGGATGTGGAAAGGATGATTACTCTGATGGGAGAGTCTAAGACCAGAGGATACGGCCTCAGAACAGAGGGGCATACTTTTGGAATGCAGATAAGAAGGAATTTCTTTAGCCAGAGAATGGTTAACCTGTGGAATTTGTTGCAGCAGTTGGCTGTGAAGGTCAAGTCATTGAGTATATATAGGGCAGAAGTTGATAGATTCTTGATTAGAAAGGGCATGAAGGGTTATGGGGAGAAGGCAGGAGACTGGGGCTGAGAGGAAAATGGATCAGCCATGATGAAAGGGCAGAGCAGATGCAATGGGCCAAATAGCCTAATTCTGCTCCTATATCTTATCGATTTATGGGCTTAGTCTAGATTTGTTCTTCAAGGAAGATATACAATGAAATTTCCTCCCTAGTAGTAATTAGGAATTTATTCCAAAAATAAAGTGATTGTGGCCACACTTAATAGTAAGAAAGATTTCAGTAAAAGTTTGATAGTTCTCATCATTAATTTCTTTAGAATCAAACGATGCACTTTATTTGTACAGAAGAAGCCAGCAGAGTGAAGTTTTGAAATAATTGTTCTGTGCCCTCAAAGGTTTCAGGGACCATAACTGGAATGAACAATACAAATTCAAAGTAAATTTATTATAGGCATCCGTTAGTCTCATAAGACCATGGCAGTAGAGGGTAGCAGACACCAACAGAATCAACAAACTCATTCGTAAGGCCAGTGATGTTGTGGGGATGGAACTGGACTCTCTCATGGTGGTGTCTGAAAAGAGGATGCTGTCCAAGTTGCATGCCATCTTGGACAATGTCTCTCCCATCCACTACATAATGTACTGATTGGGCACAGGAGTACATTCAGCCAGAGACTCATTCCACCGAGATGCAACACAAAGCGTCATAGGAGGTCATTCCTGCCTGTGGCCATCAAACTTTACAACTCCTCCCTTGGAGGGTCAGACACCCTGAACCAATAGGCTGGTCCTGGACTTATTTCCTGGCATAATTTACATAGTACTATTTAACTATTTATGGTTTTATTACTATTTATTATCTATAGTGCAACTGTAATGAAAACCAGTTTCCCCCAGGATCAATGAAATATGACTATGATTTACGCCTTGGAAGTTTTCCAGGGCACAGGCCTGAGCAAGGTTGTATGGAAGACCAGCAGTTGCCCATGCTGCAAGTCTCCCCTCTCCACGACACCAATGTTGTCCAAGGGAAGGGCATTAGGACCCATACAGCTTGGCACCGGTGTCATCGCAGAGCAATATGTGGTTAAGTGCCTTGCTCAAGGACACACACGTTGCCTCAGCCAAGGCTCAAACTAGCAACCTTCAAATCACTAGACGAATGCCTTAACCACTTGGCCACACATATATGACCTTGAGATTCATTTTCTTGTGGGCATACTCAATAGATTTATAATAGAATAATAACCATAACAAAATCAGTGAAAGACTGAAAATACTGTATGACTAAACAAATGGGTGTTCAGTGACAATAACATATCTGTATTCTGTTGATTCCTCCCATACAGACACTCAAGGACTATTTCATTTCAAGAGAAAGATAGTATAGATGCAGCAAATCTAAAATAAAATTTAAGCATGCTGAAAATCGTCAGCAGATTTGGGTGTGTGTGTGTGTGTGTGTGTGTGTGTGTGTAGGGAGAGAGAGAATGAATGAGAGAGAGAGAGAGATAATATATGTTTCAAATCCATGACCATTCATTGTCTCCTACTGGTCTGAAAGATCTTCTCTCTGTTATTTTAAATTGAAAAGCCTTGTAATAATTTGTCTCTTAGTCACAAACAGATACTGTTAGGCAAAGTTATTTCACTTGGAGCTGCAAATTGGTTTTTGATGTTCGTTCCAATAGGGATATTAACATTCAGAAGGAGGAGGAATGTTAATCCTATTTCTTTCCATACTGATAAGGGAGGTGTATTAAATGTGTTGTGTATTTAATATTTCAGTAATGTCTGAGTAATATTGTATTTTTTGATTAAGTATTCTTTGTTGTTTACATAATTCATTGCAGGTTATATGTGAAAATACGTGAATTGCATACATCATGATGCTCCAATGTGGTATGTGTGCAAGTAAATACCGCATGACGTACATGAAGTAAATACAAAGGTAGGCTCATGTTCCTGGCCCTGTGATATCTTACTTTTAATTATTATTATGTTTTGGAGTTAAACAATATAACAGTGGTGACCAGGTATTTTTGAAATGAACCCATAGATGAATACCTATCTGTTGACGCAGAGCAAGAAATTTGAGTTTTAAAAAAGCACAGCGAGAAACGGCCAAGTTAAAAAAAAAGCCCACCACATTTTTTTCGTCAGAGCAGCATGTTTCCTTTTCAAAAGGATGGGTGATTGATTTAAAATAATACAGAAAACTGAAGAATTCACAGGTTCATAAACAATGAATATGGGGTGATAATAATCATAGAAAAGAGCAGAAATGGTTGGCTACATTGGAAAGATTAACACATTTGATTACACAAAGGATAACTGGATTTTGTTTATGAATGCCTTGAGCAGTAATGTAAAGCAAGTGGAATAGCCAATGAGAAACAAGTATCAGTTTTGTTGAGTGCATTGGATTTAAAGGCATACAGTTTGCTTAGGGGTTTGACTGCTCCAACCAAACAAGCCGAAATGAGCTTTGCTAATATTGTGAAAGTAATGCAGGAAATTTTAGAACCAAAACCAAGAAAGCATTCAAAAAATGGCTGCTAATTGAAACACAATTTACATTTAAACGAGCAGTTGAAATAGTTGTATCAATGGAAACAGCAGACAGAGACACAGTTGAGTAGCAGTCAGGAATGAAAGTGAGCATGCAAAAAAACTGCAAAATCTAAACAGAAACAAATTGTGTCACCTTTGTGGCAGGGACTCACATACACCAGACCCAATGCAAGTTTAAAGATGAAACTTGCAAAACATGCAACAAAGTAGGACACGTACAAAGAACATGCCAGGCAGACAAAAATAATTGGACTGCACAGGGAAGAGATAAGGATAAAAAGTCAAGTTTCAGTTTCAGAATGATCACTAACCTGCATGCTGTTGATGAAACATCTGATAATGATCAGTGTGACACAGGACTGTGCAGCCTTTGGGTTTATAATGTGAAATCTAACAAGGGACAAGCACTACGGCTTACACCAAAAGTGAACAGCAAATTAATTAAAATGCAAACAACAGGAATTCTGCAGATGCTGGAAATTCAAGCAACCCACATCAAAGTTGCTGGTGAACGCAGCAGGCCAAGCAGCATCTGTAGGAAGAGGTGCAGTCGACGTTTCTCGGCCTGAAACGTCGACTGCACCTCTTCCTACAGATGCTGCTTGGCCTGTTGCGTTCACCAGTAACTTTGATGTGTGTTGGTTGAGCAAATTAATTAAAATGGAATTGGACACTCACTCAGCTGTTCCAGTCTTTTGACAAAATGATTCTGAATTGCATTTCAAAGATACTGAACTGAAGCCTATACTGGAGAAAAGATAACTACTTGTGGGAATGAGTGAAATACAACAACCAACAAACCACATTGAGCTTGTGTGTGGTAAATACAACACATCCAGCATTGTGACGGCATGACTGGCTGAGACAGTACAACTTGATTGGAGATCCTTTCACCATTTGCATGCCATATCCCCTACAATAGAGTCAACCAAAAGCATATTAAGAAATTTACTTTATGGTGCCACATCTGTTTCTTTGCTGTACAGCTTGAACCATTGCACAACGGAGGGCAAACAGGTGTTGGTGCCGACCTCTGTGCCTCTGGGTGGAAAACATATTGGACCAAGGAAGGACCATGCGGCTCAGAGGGATCGTGAAGGTGACCGTAGCTGTGGTCCAACTACAACAATTTTTGTAGGCAACATATCTGAGAACACTTCTGATATGTTAATCAGGCAGTTACTTGTGAAATGCGGCTTGGTTTTAAGCTGGGAAAGAGTTCAAGCAGTTTCAGGAAAGTTGAAGCATTCGGTTTCTGTGTGTATAAAGAACCAGAATCTACTCTGCGTGCATGAAAGTTGTTGCATGAACTTCAAGTGGGAGATCTAAAGCTGCTTGCAAAGACTAAAGCCCAGCTGGATGAATGGAAGGCCAAAAATAAAGGAGTCAATGAAGGTACAAAAACAGAGCATTCAGCAGATGATGTTGTGGATGAGGACATCAAGAGAAGAGATCAGATTGCAAAGCAAGCAAAAGAAGGAGTAATAAGAGAATATTCCAGTGAACTAAATGCACCTCTCCAAGATGAGGATGCACATCGTGGAAAGAAGGAAAAGGAAAAGAAAGAGGAGGATGAGAGAAGTGCCAAGAAAATGGAAGAGGACGAATGAGACCTAATTTCTCTAAACATTAGCAAATTCATAGATACCCACAAGTAACTAGAGGAAGAAAAAGGAAGGCAAAGAAAAGAAAGACAAGGTTGAAAAGAAGAGGGAAAAAAGTGAGATGGAGTATGAGAAATAAAAAGAGATTGATAAAGAGAAAGAAAGAAGCCAGGACTGGGAGAGAAGCAAGGACAAAAAGTAGAAACAGAGAGAAGAGCTGAGAAAAGAAGAGAGGTGTTCAGAGCTGTCAGAATTACTTCCTGAGGTCTCAGAGTCAACTTTAACAACCACCACAGAGGAGATCGCAGAACCTGAGATTGTTTCACAGCCACCAGTTTCACCTGCCAAACAGTGTGATTTCACTTGTCAGGAAAACCGTTGTCTCACAAGAATAAGAAATCCTCTACGGTGATTAAATCTTTAGGCTTGAAAGAACCATTTAAAGTTTACAGTGCTGTGGATGTCTGTATAATAGTATCATACTGCACATATACATATGTATATAGTTGAGATGCATTCTATATTGATTTGGAGTTATGGATAAGCAGGGAGGAGAGTTGTGAATTTAATATTTCAGTAATACTTGAGTAATATTATAAATGTATTTTGATTAAGCATTCCTTGTTGTTTAGATAATGCACTGCCGATTATATGTAAAAATATGTGAATTCTTTATGACATGACACTACCAGGTGAAACATTCACACCTCGCTTCAAGTAAACATGAAGTTGGACTCACATTCCTACCTCTGATTTCTTTTTTTGCTTTTAATTAATTTTATGCTTTGGAGTTAGAAAACATAATGGAATGTTTCTTTTCCTACAATATTTTTCTGTCGTTTTGAGCTAGAATGATAAAATACTTCCTCCCAGCTGACAATTGCCAAGAATACCTAATATTGAAAAAAAATTACAAAAATCATTTGAAAAGAAATTTCAACAATTACTTTACAGGGTGAATTCTGCAGTATCAGTGTGCAGCATAAAACTGTTGATGCTGTTCTTTGTTGCCTAGGTTACTGAGCAGTCCAATGCTTACAGACCCTTTGGGGTCTGGCATTCAGTCATGTAATAACCCTTGAATGTCTTGTCTCTTCTGTACTTATTTCTAGTGAACCTGTTGTGGACACTCTCAACCAAATTTTGGATGAATATTAATCTAGTGAAGGTTATAACCAGTTTGGTAACACCATTTTGAGTGGGTTAAACTTCATTTTTGGTGGTGATGTAGAGACAGATTGATTCCCTTTCTACATCATAACATTTTTAAATTTCAAACTTTTATCCTGAAACAGAATGGAAAAGTAAAAGATAATTCCATTTAATATTGGTAACTTTTCTGCAAATGATATAATTATAACAACTGATATGAGATAAGGAAGAGTTGAGGGTGAAGAAAATATCCACTTGGATTTTCAGTTGGATCCCTGGGTGCTGGAGGTCCTTAATAATGGACGCTACCTTTCTGAGACACTGCTCCCTGAAAATGCCCTGGGTACTTTGTAGGCTAGTGCCCAAGATGGAGATGACTAGATTTACAACCTTCTGCAGCTTCTTTCAGTCCTGTGCAGTAGCCCCTCCATACCAGACAGTGATGCAGCCTGTCAGAATGCTCTCCACTGTAAACCATAGAAACCATAGAAACTACAGCACAGAAACAGACCCTCTGGCCCTTCTTGGCTGTGCCGAACCATTTTCTGCCTAGTCCTACTGACCTGCACACGGACCATATCCCTCCATACACCTCCCATCCATGTATCTGTCCAATTTATTCTTAAATGTTAAAAAAGAACCCGCATTTACCACCTCGTCTGGCAGCTCATTCCATACTCCAACCACTCTCTGTGTGAAGAAGCCCCCCCTAATGTTCCCTTTAAACTTTTCCCCCTTCACCCTTAACCCATGTCCTCTGGTTTTTTTCTCCCCTTGCCTCAGTGGAAAAAGCCTGCTTGCATTCACTCTGTCTATACCCATCATAATTTTATATACCTCTATCAAATCTCCCCTCATTCTTCTACGCTCCAGAGAATAAAGTCCTAACCTATTCAACCTTTCTCTGTAACTGAGTTTCTCAAGTCCCGGCAACATCCTTGTAAACCTTCTCTGCACTCTTTCAACCTTATTTATATCCTTCCTGTAATTTGGTGATCAAAACTGAACACAATACTCTAGATTCTGCCTCACCAATGCCTTATACAACCTCATCATAACATTCCAGCTCTTATACTCAATACTTCGATTATTAAAGGCCAATGTACCAAAAGCTCTGTTTACGAACCTATCTACCTGTGACGACACTTATAGGGAATTTTGTATCTGTATTCCCGGATCCCTCTGTTCCACTGCACTCCTCAGTGCCTTACCATTAACCCTGTATGTTCTACCTTGGTTTGTCCTTCCAACGTACAATACCTCACACTTGTCAGTGTTAAGCTCCAGCTGCCATTTTTCAGCCCATTTTTCCAGCTGGTCCAAGTCCCTCTGCAGGCTCTGAAAACCTTCTTCACTGTCTACTACACCTCCAATCTTTGTATCATCAGCAAACTTGCTGATCCAATTTACCACATTATCATCCAGATCATTGATATAGATGACAAATAACAATGGACCCAGCACTGATCCCTGTGGCACACCACTAATCACAGGCCTCCACTCAGAGAAGCAATTCTCTACCACCACTCTCTGGCTTCTTCCATCGAGCCAATGTCCAATCCAATTTACCACCTCTCCATGTATACCTAGCGACTGAATTTTCCTAACTAACCTCCCATGCGGGACCATGTCAAAGGCCTTACTGATGTCCATGTAGACAATATACACTGCCTTTCCTTAATCCACTTTCCTGGTAACCTCCTCGAAAAACTCCAACAGATTGGTCAAACATGACCTACCACGCACAAAGCCATGTTGACTCTCCCTAATAAGCCCCTGTCTATCCAAATGCTTGTAGATTCTGTCTCTTAGTACTCCCTCCAATAACTTACCTACTACTGACGTTAAACTCACCGGCCTATAATTTCCCGGATTACTTTTTGATCCTTTTTTAAACAACGGAACAACATGAGCCACTCTCCAATCCTCCGGCACTTCACCCGTAGACAGTGACATTTTAAATATTTCTGCCAGGGCCCCCGCAATTTCAACACTAGTCTCCTTCAAGGTCCGAGGGAACACTCTGTCAGGTCCCGGGGATTTATCCACTTTAACTTTCCTCAAGACAGCAAGCACCTCCTCCTTTTCAATCTGTACAGTTTCCATAGTCTCACTACTTGATTCCCTCAATTCCATAGATTTCATGCCAGCTTCCTTAGTAAATACAGACGCAAAAAACCTATTTAAGATCTCCCCCATTTCCTTTGGTTCCGCACAAAGCCGACCACTCTGATCTTCAAGTGGACCAATTTTATCCCTTACAATCCTTTTGCTCTTAATATACTTGTAAAAGCTCTTTGGATTATCCTTCACTTTGACTGCCAAGGCAACCTCATGTCTTCTTTTAGCCCTCCTGATTTCTTTCTTAAGTATTTTCTTGCACTTCTTATACTCCTCAAGCACCTGATTTATCCCCTGTTTCCTATACATTTCATACAACTCCCTCTTCTTCTTTATCAGAGTTGCAATATCCCTTGAGAACCAAGGTTCCTTATTCCTATTCAATTTGCCTTTAATCCTGACAGGAACATACAAACTCTGCACTCTCAAAATTTCCCCTTTGAAGGCTTCCCGCCTACCAATCACATCTTTGCCAGAGAGCAACCTGTCCCAATCCACGCTTTTTAGATCCTTTCTCATTTCTTCAAATTTGGCCTTCTTCCAGTTCAGAACCTTAACCCTAGGACCAGATCTATCCTTGTCCATGATCAAATTGAAACTAATGGTGTTATGATCACTGGAACCAAAGTGCTCCCTTGCACAGACTTCTGTCACTTGCCCTAATTCGTTTCCTAACAGGAGATCCAATATTGCATCCCCTCTAGTTGGTCCCTCTATATATTGATTTAGAAAACTTTCCTGAACACATTTTACAAACTCTAAACCATCTAGACCCCTAACAGTATGGGAGTCCCAATCAATGTATGGAAAATTAAAATCCCCTACCACCACAACTTTATGGTTCCTGCAGTTGCCTGCTATCTCTCTGCAGATTTGCTCTTCCAAGTCTCGTTGACTATTGGGTGGTCTGTAATACAATCCCACTAATGTGGCCATACCTTTCCTGTTTCTCAGCTCCACCCATAAGGACTCAGTAGACAAGCCCTCTAATCTGTCTTGCCTGAGCACTGCTATAATATTTTCCCTAACAAGCAATGCTACTCCCCCACCTTTCATTCCTCTGCCTCGATCGCATCTGAAACATCGGAACCCTGGAATATTAAGCTGCCAGTCCTGCCCCTCCTGTAGCCAAGTTTCACTAATTGCTACAACATCATAATTCCACGTGTCAATCCACGCCCTCAACTCATCCGTCTTCCCCGCAATACTCCTAGCATTGAAATATATACACCTCAGAAGATTTTTACCACCACTCACAACCTTTCTATCAGCGGATTTGCTTAAACTTTCAACATCATTTATCTTCACCCCAGCCACACTGTCAGCTCTGGCACTCTGGTTCCCATCCCCCTGCAAATCTAGTTTAAAGCCTCCCCAATAGCACTAACAAACCTCCCTGAAAGGATATTGGTCCCCCTGTGGTTCAAGTGTAAGCCGTCTCTCTTGTACAGGTCCCACCTGCCCCAGAAGAGGTCCCAATGATCCTGAAATCTGAAACCCTGCCCCCTACACCAGTTCCTCAGCCACTTGTTCCTCCTCCAGAGCATCCTATTCCTACCCTCACTGGCATGTAGCACAGGTAGCAATCCTGAGATTACCACCCTTGAGGTCCTGCTTTTCAACTTCCTACCAAGCTCTCTATACTCACTGTCCAGGACCTCTTCAATCTTCCTTGCTATGTCATTGGTACCGATGTGCACCACGACATCTGGCTGATCACCCTCTCACTTCAGAATGTCATGCAATCGATCAGAGACATCCTTGACCCTGGCACCTGGGAGGCAACAAACTATCCTGGATTCTCTGTCACGACCACAGAACCTTCTATCTGCACCTCTAACTATCGAGTCCCCTATCACTACCGCTCTCCTCTTTCTCCCCCATCCCTTCTGCACTGCAGAGCCAGACTCAGTGCCAGAGATCCGGCTACTGCAGCTAGTCCCAGGTAAGTCATCCCCCCCCAACAGTATCCAATGCAGTATACTTGTTGCTGAGGGGAATGGCCACAGGGGAACCCTGCTCTGCCTGCCCTTTCCTCTTCTCTCGCCTGACAGTGACCCAATTTCCTGTCCTCCGCTACTATACAACGATAGAAATTTTTGAGTGTATTTGTTGACATGCCAAATCTCTTCAAACTCCTAATAAAGTATAGCAGCTGCCTTGCCTTCTTTATGACTACATCAGTATGTTGGGACCAGGTTAGATCCACAGAGATCTTGACACCCAGGAACTTGAAGCTGCTCACTCTCTCCACTTTGATCCCTCCATGAAGATCGGTATGTGTTCCTTCATCTTACCTTCCTGAAGTCCTCAATCAGCTCTTTTGTCTTACTGATGTTGAGTGCCAGGTTGTTGCTGTGGCACCACTCCACTAGTTGGCATATCTCACTCCTGTACGCCCTCTCATCACCACCTGAGATTCTACCAATAATGGTTGTATCATCAGCAAATTTGTAGATGGCATTTGAGCTATGCCTAGCCACACGGTCATGTGTATACAGAGAATAGAGCAGTGGGTAAGAACACACCCCTGAGGTGTGCCATTGTTACCTTAATCATTTAGAGCAGAGCTTCTAAACCAGTTTTACGCCATGGACCAATACCATATCAGGGGATCTGATTGAAACATAAAAGATTATTAAGGGATTGGACACGCTAGAGGCAGGAAACATGTTCCCGATGTTGGGGGAGTCCAGAACCAGAGGCCACAGTTTAGGAATAAGGGGTAGACCACTTAGAACGGAGTTGAGGAAAAACTTTTTCACACTGAGGGTTGTGGATCTATGGAATGCTCTGCCTCAGAAGGCAGTGGAGGCCAATTCTCTGGATGCTTTCAAGAAAGAGTTAGATAGAGCTCTTAAAGATAGCAGAGTGAAGGGAAATGGGGAGAATGCAGGAACAGGGTACTGATTGCGGATGATCAGCCATGATCACAGTGAATGGTGGTGCTGGCTCGAAGGGCCGAATGGCCTACTCCTGCACCTATTTTCTATTGTCTATTGTCATTAAGCAAGGGATCTGTGGACTCCAGGTTGGGGACCAATGATTGAGGACGCCTGTGTAGGAAGTATGTTTTTGAGGGGACCTGAACTTTCAAAAGCATGTGGGTTACACATTCCAATGTTTAGTATTCTTTAGTAATGGTGATTTTGTTAGAATTCTGGTCATATTCCAAATACGTGTATGATAACTGGATGATGGAACTGATGGTTTTGTTCCATTCCTGCTGATTATATGAAGATAGGGAGAGGGAGGGGCAGGAAGTGTTAAGGAATCAGGGATCTACAGAAAGACTTAAACAAATTAGGAGAATAGACAAAGAAGTGGCAGATGGAGCATAGTGTAGGGAAGTGAATAGTCATGCAGTTCAGTAGAGGAAATAAAGGCATAGACTATTTTCTAAATGTGAGAAAATTCAGAAATCAGAGACACAAAAGGACTTGAGATTTATATAGAAACATAGAAAACCTAGAGCACAATACAGGCTGTTTGGCCCACAATGCTGTGCTGAACATGTACATACTTTAGAAATGACCGAGGATTACCCACAGCCCTCTATTTTTCTAAGCTCCATGTACCTATCCAAGAGTCTCTTAAAGGGCCCTATTGTATCTGCCTCCACCACCATCACAAGCAGCCCTTCCACGCATTCACCACCCTCTGCATAAGAAACTTACCCCTGACATCTCCTCTGTACCTACTTCCAAGCACCTTAAACCTGTGTCCTCTTGTGGCAGCCATTTCAGCCCTGGGAAAAAGCCTCTGACTATACACACAATCAATGCCTCTCATCACCTTATAACACCTCTCATCCTCTGTCGCTCCAAGGAGAAAAGGCCAAGTTCACTCAACCTATTCTCATAAGGCATACTCCCCAATCCAGGCAACATCCTTGTAAATCTCCTCTGCATCCTTTCGATACTTTCCACATCCTTCCCGTAGTGAAGTGACCAGAACTGAGCACAGTACTCCAAGTGGGGTCTGACCTGGGTCCTATACAGCTGCAACATTACCTCTTAGCTCTTGAACTCAATCCCATTGTTGATGAAAGCCAATGCACCAAATGCTTTATTAACCATACATTCAACCTGCGCAGCAGCTTTGAGTGTCCTATGGACTCAAACCCCAAGATCCCTCTGATCCCCCACACTGCCAAGAGTCTTACCATTAATACTATATGCTGCCATTATATTTGACCTACCAAAATGAACCACCTCGCACTTATCTGGGTTGAACTGGGTTGCCGAATCTCAGCCCATATCGATATCTCACTGTAACCTCTGACAGCTCTCCACACTATCCCCAACACCCCTAACCCAACCTTTGTGTCATCAGCAAATTTACTAACCCATTCCTCCACTTCCTCATCCAAGTCGTTTATAAAAATCACGGAAAGAAAGGGTCCCAGAACAGATCCCCGAGGCAAACCACTGGTCACCAACCTCCATGCAGAATATGATCTGTCTACAACCACTCTTTGCCTTCTGTGGGTAAGCCAATTCTGGATCCACAAAGCAAGATTCCTTTGGATCCCATGCCTCCTTACTTTCTCAATAAGCCTTGCATGGGGTACCTTATCAAGTGCTTTGCTGAAATCCATATACTCTACATTTACTGCTCTACCTTCATCAATGAGTTTAGTCACATCCTCAAAAAATTCAACCAGGCTCATTAGGCATGACCTGCCTTTGACAAAGCCATGCTGACTATTCCTAATCATATTATGCCTCTCCAAATGTTCGTAAATCCTGCCTCTCAGGATCTTCTCCATCAACTTACCAACCACTGAAGTAAGACTCACTAATCTGTAATTTCCTGGGCTATCTCTACTCCTTTTCTTGAATAAGGGAACAACTTCAGCAACCTCCAGTCCTCCAGGACCTCTCCCATCCTCATTGATGACGCAAAGATCATTGCCAGAGGCTCAGCAATCTCTTCCCTTGCCTCCCACAGTAGCCTGGTGTATATCTCATCTGGTCCCGTCGACTTATGGAACTTAATAAGCAGTTGAGGCTTCCTTACTGAATATATTTAAGAAACAGTTAGATGGAACTGAGTTTCTGGACAGATTAGCCATGATCTTATTGAATGGCGAGGCAGGCTCCATGAGCTGGATGGCCTACTCCTCCTCCTATTTGTTATGTTTTTATGTTGATGCTTTCCAAAAGCTCCAGCACATCCTCTTCCTTAATGTCTATATGCTCAAGCTTTTCAGTCCACTGTAAGTCATCCCTACAATCACCAAGATCCTTTTCCGTAGGAATGCTGAAGCAAAGTATTCATTAAGTACCTCTGCTATCTCACATTTTTCCACTGTCAGCACTTGATTGGTCCTATTCTCTCACGTCTTATCCTCTTGCTCTTACTGGATTGGCAAATTTCTGGAAACAACAAGACTGTGGGATCCAGACCCGCTGAGAAAATAGGCTGAGAAATGGAAGATGGAATTTAATACAGTCCCACATCCGACACCCAGTACAGAATACTGGCCTTGCATACATATTCCCTATTCCTATTCTTCACGAGTACCTTACCTCACCTTGACCCATTATTGCTGAAGTACCGTTGAGCCAAAGCCCTCCTACTTTGACTCCCATTCCTCTAACACCCGCTCTATAAAGCTGTCTTCTTTTTAAATTCTTCTTGCCAGTCTAAATCACTGATGTCCACGCGCCTGTGAGGTCGATGATTCGCTTGCAGAATTTCCAAAATGTTAATTCCTAGATTGTATCGGTGATCAGGAAGGCAAAAGTAATTTTGCATTCCTTTTAAGAGGGCTAGAATATAAAAACAGGGATGTAATGCTAAGTCTTTGTAAGGCATTGCTCAGAATGCACTTGGAGTATTGTGAGCATTTCTGGGCTCCTTATCTGAGAAAGGATGTGCTGGCATTGGAGAGGGTCCACAGAATCTTCACAAGAATAATCCAGGGATTGAAAGGGTTAATGTATGTGGAGCATTTGATAGCTCTGGGTCTGTACTCATTGAATATTAGAAGAATTAGGGGTGATCTCATTGAAACCGTGAATATTGAAAGGCTTAGATGGGGTGTCTAGGACCAGAGGGCACAGCCTCAGGGTAGAAGGATGTCCCTTTAGAACAGCGATGAGGAGCAATTTCTTTAGCCAGAGGATAGTGAATCTGTGGAATTCATTGCCACAGACATGAGTGAAAGCTCAGTCACTGGGTATATTTGAAGCAGAGGCTGAAAGGTTCTTGATTAGTTAGGATGTCAATTGTTATGGGAGAAGGCAGAAGAATCAGCCATGATGGAATGGCAGAGCAGACCCAATAAACCAAATAGCCCACGTCTCCTGGACCCGATAAACCAAATAGCCTACCTCTTCTGGACTAGTACAGTTACACAACTGCAGTGATTTAAGATGATCCATTGCATTTCTCTCAAGGATGACTACAGTTTTAATTTAATAATCAGAAATGGTTCCTGCCGATATCTCCAGGAATTCAGAGGAATAAGCAATCTGTTGGAGGAACTCAGCTGGTTCGGCAGCATGTGTGAGGGGGATTGTTAATATTTTAGGTCCAATTGCTCCATCAGGACATCCCCCACAGATGTTGTTCGACCCAGAGTTCATCGAGCAGGTTGATTATTAATTCATACTCCAGTATCTGCAGTGCCTGGTACATCCCCAGGAACTCTTAAATAATAAGAGTTCTTAAATAATAATCCTGCCATTCAGACAAATCAATTTAAATCTAGTGTTGGCGAAATAAAGCTCAGGAATTTAATGACCTTTCTAGTATCAACTGAAGGCTTTACCCACTGTCCTCAGATGAATGAAAACAGAAAGGTCAGTCAGAAAAAGAATATGTGCCAAATTCATACAAGTGCTAAAATAAACTGGCATTATTTATTTATTTAGAAATACCGCACCATAAGAGGTCATTCCAGCCCACACCATCCAGTTAGACCATTGGACCATAAGACCATAAGATACAGGAGCAGGATTAAGCCATTTGGCCCATCATGGGTTCTGTTCTGCCATTTCATCATGGCTGATCCAATTTTCCTCTCAGCCCCAATCTTCTGCCTTCTCCCCTTATCCCTTCATGCCTGATAATCAAGAATCTAACAGCCTCTGCCTTAAATAGACATAAAAATTTGGCCTCCACAGTTGCTTGAGGCAGAGAATTCCACAGATTCTCCTTCTGCGGCGAAAGAAATTCCTCCTCATCTCTGTTCCAAAAGGACAACCGTACATTTTGAGACTGTGTCCTCCACAGGAAATGTGCTCTCCACATCCACTCTATCAAGGCCTTTCACCTTTTGATAGGTTTCAATGAGGTCACCTCCCATTCTTCCCAATTCCAGTGGATACAGATCCAGAGCCATCATACATTTTTCATATGACAAACCATTCAATCCTGCAATCATTTTCATGAACCTCATTTGAACCCTCTCCAGTTTCAGCACATCCATCCTAAGATAAGGAGCCCAAAACTGCTCACAATACTCCAAGTAAGGCACCCATGTGACCAATTAACCTAATAAACCATACGTATGTGGGAGGAAGCTGGAGCATCAGGGCAGACCCCTGTGGTTACAGGGAGAATGTACCAACTCCTTACAGACAACTAGCGCTATAATAGCATCACGCTAAACACTGCGCTAGCGTGCTATCCATATGATGAATTGCTCCAGGCTGCTGTGGGCTTCAGTGTAAAATCGTTATGGAAAAGTGGCTCCTTTCCTACAATAACTAGCTCCCTTCAAAATATACACACAATTTAAAAATCCAGGCTGGAAATTGCTTCCCTCTGGTAGCTTGATATATATATATATATATATATATATATATATATACACACACACATTGCTTTAGACCTTGGCACAGTACTGTAGTCATTTTATGTATTGACTGTACTGCCGCCACAAAGAAAATCAAATTTCCTGACATATGTGAGTGACAATAAACCTGATTCTCATATGGAATCAGAATCAGGTTTATTATCACCAGCATGTGTTGTGAAATTTGTTAACTTAGCAGCAGCAGTTCAATGCAATACATAATTTAGAAGTGGGAAAAAGTAATAATAAATAAGAAAAATCAATTACAGTATACATATATTGAATAGATTAAAATCTTGCAAAAAAACAGAAATAATGTAGATTAAATAAGTGAGGTAGTGTTCATGGGTTCAATGTCTATTTAGGAATAGAATGGCAGAGGGGAAGAAGCTGTTCCTGAATCACTGAGTGTGTGACTTCAGGCTTCTGTACCTCCTACCTGACAGTAACGGTGAGAAAAGGGCACGCCCTGGGTGCTGGAGGTCCTTAATAATGGATCTGCCTTTCTGATGCACCGCTCCTTGAAGATGGCGGCGCGACGGCAGCGCGCGCAGTGGTGATGTCTATTATCTGTCAAGTAGGGGACCGTGCATAATCCTGATTTGATGGAGACAGACGTGAGAGCACAGCGGAACATCTGGAAAACTTCTGAAATGTCTGCTTTGCTACCGCTGCTACTGTGTGGTAACCGGAATCTCTGGAGCTGAAGGCCTCGAAATCCTCGGCTTTGCGTGTTTCAGCGGCCGGGGAGAGGCTGAAGGCGCTCGGCAGAGGATGGCGCTCGGGAGGCTGTATCGGAGAGGCTGCTCGGAAGCTCGGAGTTTTCGGACGGATGGACTCAGTGTTGGCTGTGGTCGGCTGCTTCCAAGGCATCGGCAAGTTGACGGTGCCTGGAGGTTTATGGCAGGGAGTTTCTCCCTTTTGCCGCCGCTATCGGGGACTCGAGAGTCGATCAACTCGGGGACTTTGAGACTTTTTTTTTTACTGTGCCTATGGACTGTTCTTCATCAAATTATGGTATTGCTTTGCACTTATGTAACTATATGGTATAATTATGTGGTTTTGTCAGTGTTAGTCTTTGGTCTGTCTTGTTTTCTGTGATATCACACTGGAGAAACATCGTATCATTTCTTAATGCATGTATGCATTTCTAAATGACAATAGAGGACTGAGTGTTCTCATAATCTAATCTAATGTCCTGGGTACCTTGTAGTCTGGGACCCAGGATGGAGCCGACTAAATTTACAACCCTCTGCAGCTTCTTTCATTCCTGTGCAGTAGCTCCCTCCATACCAGACAGTGCTGCAGCCTGTCAGAATGCTCTCCACAGTACATCTATAGAAGTTTTTGAGTGTATTTGTTGACATACCAAATCTCTTCAAGCTCCTAATAAAGTATAGTCAGTGTCTTGTCTTCTTTATAACTGCATTGATATATTGGGACCAGGTTAGGTCCTCAGAGATCTTGACACCTAGGAACTTGAAATTGCTCACTCTCTCCACTTCTGATCCCTCTATGAGGATTGGTATGTGTTCCTTCGTCTTACCCTTCCTGAAGTCCAAAATCAGCTCTTTTGTCTAACTGACGTTGTGTGCCAGGTTGTTGCTGCGGCACCACTCCACTAGTTGGCATATCTCACTCCTGTACCCCCTCTCATCTCCATCTGTGATTTTACCAACAATGGTTGTATCATCAGCAAAATTATAGCTGGCATTTGAGCTATGCCTAGCCACACAGTCATGGGTATAGAGAGAGTAGCGCAGTGGGCTAAGCACACCGCGCCCCCCCCCCCAAGGTGCACCAGTGTTGATTGTCAGTGAGGAGGAGATATTATCACCAATCTGCACAGATTGTGGTCTTCCGGTTAGGAAGTCGAGGATCCAATTGCAGAGGGAGGTACAGAGGCCCACGTTCTGCAACTTCTCAATCGGTATATGAGTCTCTGTTGTGGACTGAGAGTGGGAAGGGGCAGGGAAAGGGGAATCATGATTGGGAAAAGGGGAAGGGAGAGGGGAGGGAGTGGATAGCACCAGAGATACATTCTGTAATGATCAATAAACCAATTGTTTGGACTCAAATGACCTTTTCTGGTGTCTCACGGCTGGATGTGTCTGGATCTCCGTCCCTTGCATTCTTTCTCTGCCATCTGTCCCACACCCCTCCCATGGCTCACCACCCTCACCATTTCCAACATTCTTTTCTCCTGCCAAATTTACAAACTTGCTCTGTGTTCCATGTGGACAAAATACAAGACTGTGCAAAAGAGTTATTCACCTTAGCTATATATCTGTGCCTAGGAATATTGCACAGTTCTGTAATGTATATTTTTTGTTATTTTTTCAGTTTTTTCACACATTAACTTCTCAAGCCAACATGCAGACATCAAAATCGAAGTACAGTTACTATGTATGTAAGTATGTAAACTATATACAACTTTGAGATTTGTCTCCTTACAGGCAGCCACAAAACAAAGACACCCAATAGAACCCATTAAAAACAATCATCTCTACACCCATTGTGCAAAACAAACCAACTGCTCTTGATTAAACCTTCAGTAAGAATAGAATATTCAAAGCTTTCCCGATTAACTAGTTGCAATGTAAAAAATCAGTCAATTTCTGCAAGTAGACTCCTGCTAGTGAATGTAGACAATAAATAGAAAAAAATAAATGCAGAAATCTGACTGTATTATAGATACTTGTGAGATACCAGCAGCAGCTTCCGTACTCTTTCAGAATGTGCTCTAGGGTCCTTTACAACCACGTGAGAAGGTAGAAAACACATTAGTTCAAGGATTTATCTAATTGCATCTCTAACGATGCTTGCTTCCTCTCTCAATAGTGCCTAGAATGTCAGTCTAGATCTTTGTAAACCCAACAGCATTCCAGATTTAGAGGCAAGAGTGTTGCTTGCTGAGCCAAAGCCAACACTGGCTGATAAGTTAGAGTTAATTCCAGGAATGTAAAAATTATATATCACATCAAATCTGTTTTTGATTCTAAATAAGGGAACACAGATTGAATAGGAGAGGAGAAGATGGCAGTGTGCAGCGGCCACTCCGGTGACGAATGTCTGTTATTTGTCAAGTAGGGTGCCATGCACAATCCTGATTTGATGGAGACAGACGTGAGAGCACGGAGGAACATCTGGTGAAACTTCTGAAATGCCTGTTTCACTGCTGCTTCTACTGTGTGATCCAGAATCTCCAGAGGAGAAGGCCCCCAAGTCCTCGGCTTTACTTGTTGCTTGGCGGCCGGGACGGGGTCGAAGCGCTCGGCAGAGATGGTGCTCGGTTCTCGGTGTTGGAGGGCTGGTCGGAGGCTCGATTTTTTCGGACGGACTCAGAGTCAGCTGTGGTCGGGTGCTTCCAGGGTGCTGCGTCAGCAAGTTTACGGCGCTGGAGGTTCGTGGCAGGGAGGGTTTCTCCCTTCTACCGTCTGCGTGAGATGATGGGACTTTCAAGAGACTTTGAGACTTCTTTTTTTACTGTGCCCATGGTCTGTTCTTTATCAAATTACGGTATTGCTTTGCACTGTTGTAACTATATGTTATAATTATGTGGTTTTTGTCAGTTTTAGTCTTGGTCTGTCTTGTATTTCTGTGATATCGCACTGGAGGAACATTGTATCATTTCTTAATGCATGCATTTCTAAATGACAATAAACGAGGACTGAGTGTCCTCATAATCTAATCTAACAGATTAAATTTCAGCAGTCATATCTAATATAATCTTAGTGGTTAAGGATGCAGATTTACATATACTGAAAGCTGGATATAATACTTAATCTTAAATTATCCCATAGATTGGGTTAGCAAATGTCAATTGGACTATTTTTACTATTTCAACTATTTTTAAATGGTTCATATTTGACATAATTGCTGCAAATAAGTTAGATGTCATATTTATATTAATATATAAAGCATACTGAGAGGAAAATTGAATCAGCCATGATGAAATGGCAGAATAGACTCGATGGACCAAATGGCATAATTCTGCTCCTATATTTTATAGTCTTATAATATAATGTATCTATGAACGGAATCATCTGTCTGAATGGCTGGCAGACAAAAGATTTTCACTGTAGCTGAGTACATGTGACAAACACAAATTAATTCCAAGTATGAATAAATTGTATATTTTTATGGATTTACATAACATGTCTTAAATTTTATACTGTTCTAAACAGTAGATTTGGTTATATCTTGACATGGAAGGTTGGAAAAGACACGTCTTGTTATATTGTCATGGCAACAAGATAACCTATCAATGCCATGCAGAAGATACAGAAATGTGATCTTGATTAATCAAGGAGCCATGCTGTGAGGATTTAGAGTTGCCCTTGAATTAAGGTGAAACTAATGAGTAGAATAGTACAGCCCTGTAATTAACTTAAAGATTGCACTGCTTGGTAGTTTAGTAACCCAGGCATTCAAGGAATTCCCTGAAATTTCAAAGGGACTGGAGGAAGTCTTTTGCCCTGAAGAGTAGATTTTCAATAATGAGTATCATAAAGATATGGCCCTCTTTCAAACTCATTATATTTTTGAAAGATACTCTAATCTGCTATTAATGTTATTTTGGAATTAAAGTGGTTTTTCAGTTTTATTATACTGATGACTTATTGAAGAGATGCAAGAGTAGTCATTATTAAATAATGCTCACTGGTCCAATTCATTATGAAAATATACCTTTTCTATGGCATCAGTATTTCACATTCGTAGTCAGTGTAGTTCAGGCTATTGGGAATAACTGAGGAAGTGCTGAAATTACTTTGTTTCCCCACTCTCTCCTAGCTGCCATTTCCATTTGCCAATGGCTATAATGAACAAAGAAGCTCATTTTGTGGTATTGTTCAATATTTTAGCAAAGGAAGACCCATTGGTCTGAATTTTTTAGTTAATGGCAAAAAGCCATTTGTGACCTTGGGAGAAAAAAAACTGTACACTAAGCTTCAACAGGCACTTTTCTGAAATTAGCCTCAACTTGTGCCAGGGATCAATAGCATTTAGCAACAGTAATATCATCAAAGTTCAAAGTGCATTTATTATCAAAGATTGCCTACTTTACATAGCTTTGAAATTTGTCTCCTGAAAGGCAGCCACAAAATAAAGAAACCCAAAAGAACCCATTAAAAAAAGACCAACATTTACCCAAAGTACAGGGAGAGAAAGAAAACAAATTGTGCAAATACTAAAAGAAAGCAAATAGCATTCAGAACAAAAGTGAATGCATAGACATAAAACTCGGAAGAACTGGAGCAGGCCACAGCCCCAGCCTCAGTTCAGCACAGAGCCGAGTGAACATCATGGAACAGCAGGCAGGATCCTCCCAACCTCACCTCTTGTCCCGACACTCTGCCTTTTGAATTCATCTGGCCAAGCATTTAATTCACCCAAACATGTTGTCAGAATAGCCAATTCAACTGCAGCATTCTGACAGTAAACCAAACCGCAAAGAATAATTAACATTATAAGCACCATACAGAATTTGTAACAATCATAATAGATAAGTGATCTAATCTAGAAGGTGAAATTTAATTAATAAAATTTAATAATACCCTTCAAAAATAGTTTATTTATTTAGAGCAATGTTCACAAAATGCTGGAGGAACTCAGCAGGTCAGACAGCATCCAGGGAAATGAATGAACAGTTAATCTTTCAGCTGAGACCCTTCAGGAAGGGGGAAGATGCCAGAATGAAAAGGTGGGCGTAGAGGAAGGCGAGTTAGCTAGAAGGTGATAGGTGAAGCCAGGTGTGTTGGAAAGATAGGCAAGGAAGGATTTTGACACATAGGAGAGGACTAAAGGAGAAACGGAAGGAGGAGGGGACCCCCAAGAGGAGGTAATAGGTGAGAAAAGGTAAGAGGCCACAGTGAGGAACGTGAGGGGGGGTGTGGAAGGGGTATTGTTTATTAGTTAGAAGGAGGAATCGATATTTTATCCATTAAGTTGGAGGCTAAAGGAATACAAGGTGTTGCTTCTCCACCCTGAGGAGTTTATTTATTTATTTATTATTTAATTTATTTATTTAGTGATACAGAGCAGAGTAGACCCTTCTGAACCTTTGACCCACTCTGCCCCAGCAACTCCCAACAACTCTGATTTAATCCGAACTTTAATCATGGGATAATTTACGATGGCTAATTGACCTATTTGGCATGTCTTTGGACTGTGGGAGGAACCTAGAGTACCTGGAGAAACACATACACACATTCCATGGGGCAGACATACAGAGGGCACCAGGACTGAACTCTGAATATGCTGAGCTGTGAAAACATTGTATTAACTGCTGCAATACTGTAGCACCCACTTTATTTAAACTCAATGGATTTCTTTAAGCAAATGTTCTGAAGGAATTAGATTCCCTGGGGTAGTGATATGTCATGAGTTGCTGAAACTAAATTAATTTACAAGTGTCATTTTTCCACTTTCTATAGTTTATAGGCATCCGTTAGTCTCATGAGACCATGGATTTGTGCCTTGGAAGATTTGCAGGCCTGGGCAAGGTTGTATGGAAGACCAGCAGTTGCCCATGCTGCAAGTCTTCCCTCTCCATGCCACCGATATTGTCGAAGGGATGGGTATTAGGGCCCATACAGCTTGGCACCGGTGTCGTTGCAGAGCATTGTGTGGTTAAGTGCCTTGCTCAAGGACACACACGTTGCGTCAGCCAAGGTTCGACTAGCGACCTTCAGATCACTAGACGAACACCTTAACCACTTGGCCACGTGCCAACACTTAAACCCACACATTCAGATTAACAATGAACTGGTGATCAGTACAACAGGTGATCAATAGCAGTGAACTGATATTTAAAGATGAATTTCATCATCTTAGCTACCAAAATGTATGAAATTAGTTTCCCAGAATGGTTTCAGTTTGTATGTCTCAGTTATACTTCACTTGACACATCAAAACACCCTTTGTTTTTCTTTTATGCAAGAGCAGTATTTCAAAATTTGGTTCATGTTAATTTGAGATGGGATGCAAGCCAATGTTCAACTCCATTTCATTGATTAAAGTGTCCATTAATCACTGAAGAAAATAGAGTCATTGAGGCGAGTGCGGAAGGCAAGCAAGAGCTCAGTGCTGACTACCTTCCTTTTGATCACTGCTGAGAAGGAGCCTGTGGGTGGCCTACCATTGTGTGGCTCACTGTGTGCGGGCACATTCAGCAAATCTATAGAATAGTAACTATAAACAGGATCAGTGAAAAAGCAAATAGAGTATAGAAGACAACAAGCTGTGCAAATGCAGATAAAAGTAAATAGCAATAAAAATTGAGAACATGAAATAACAAGATAAGGAGTCCTTAAATTGAGATCATTGGTCGTGGGAACATTTCAACGGAGAATGTTCCACTGAAATCACTCCTGCTGAGATTCCACTACTTGTGATGGGGGATGGGTCTTGTGAACCCCGTTCTATGTTGAACGGGAATGCCCCAGGGATTCCCAAGATACTGCAGGATATCTGCTCAATATTTACTCACAGGAGTTAATGCCACCTGGGAACTACTAAGAGAAAAAATGAACCTATGAGAAAGGTCTAACAACATTCTAGGTAAAGGTGATAAGATGGAATAGCTTGTTTCTTTCAAAAAGTAAGTATGTCCCAATGGGTGCAAAAGAACCAAAAAGGATACAATTCTTCACAGTCCAATTGGGGTTTTTGACCTCCGCCGGGGAGCAGTAATACTACTCTAAAGGCTGCCTAGTAAGTTGACCCATGCTCTGTTAAATTTCCCCTTGAGACTAGGGTTTAATTCTATTGTACCTGTGCTGACAGGTTGGTTGCTTCAACACCTGCGCGCTACCCCCAAGGTTTAACCATGACTCTAAGGATGGTGATGATAGATACTGCAATCAGAATTTTTTTTACTGTTTATATACAGTGTATACAAGGTGTCCAAAGTACTCAACAAGTCCAGAATTCTTAGGGGAGTACTGATCAGCACATCATATCCCCCAGGAACTTATTTCCTGCAGATAAATTTGAAAAGAGGAAAGTTATAGGCTATTGTGTCCTGATCAATTCACCCTTGTTAGGAACACCTATTTAGAGAATTCTTTCCTTCAAAGCTTTCTCTCCCAGTTTAGCAACTGAATGGTTCTTATATATTTTATATAACATTCTCTGTCCTCTATGTTCAAAGGTTAACACGTCTGTTTATTTTTGATATGTTACTGCTTCTGACATGTAGCAAGTAGCAGAATACACATTCATTCACTAACATAAGGGAATAATCATTTCAAGTTTAACATTGCACATTGCGCATTATTTCTTAAATACATAATTCAACAACCAGTCCACAATTCTTTGCATTCTGCATATTTATTGCTAGGAAACACTTAGCTTTATCATTTTTTACAGTGATATACAGCAATTATATATCATATCTTAATTACATCTTAAGGAGGTAATAATTTGGTTTTGCTAGTTGGTATTCAATGCACACTATTATATTGGGTATCAATTGTAGAATATCTGTTGCACTTACTTCAATAGAAATTGATATCTGAAGGGGAGCTTAACAGTGGGAATTAAAATATTGCCATACTAACACAAAAATTTAAAAAAAAATGATCTGATGCTAAATAGATTTTAAAGGGTTATTCTAGCCAAAGATTAAAAATGTGTGCCAAAAAAGCTAACATTATTGACCAATTTATAAGCTGATATTTAGCATGTAATTTATGCCCTGCTTGATACTCATCATAATTTATACACGTGTAGCTATAGGACTCACGTGCCTGGAGGATGCTGCTGTTTCCACTTCTACTGAAGAAGGTGATAAAGCTAAAAACTTCCTAGCAATAAATATGCAGGAAGCAAAGAATTATGCACGTGAGGTTACTGAATTGTGTATTTAAGAAACAATGTGAAATTTGTAATGTTGAACTAGAATTTATTATTCACCAGGGTAGGAGGAACATCTTGAGCCCCAGAATGTGAATCTGTGAAATTTGTTGTTATGGAGGCCAAGTCTTTACGCGTACTTAGGCAGAGGTTGTTAGATTTTTAATTATTTAGGACATGAAAGGATATGGGGGGAGGGGTGGAATGAGCCAGGAGATTGGGGCTGAGAGGAAAGATGTATCAGCCATGGTGAAATGGTGGAGCAGACTCAATGGGCCAATTGACTTAATCCTGTTCCTATACCTTATGGTTTTATGTTAGTGAATGAATATGTAGTCTACTACTTGCAAGGTTATAACTGAAAACCTCTCACATGTACTCACCAAGAAGGGCATGGAACACAATGAGTTCAGGGAGGTTTACATGGATAATCTACATTTGGTCGGTAGTAAGGAGGAGGATGTGTCAGATGCCTTGGAGTTTACAAGGATTGTTATATTCCCAGGGTTAAACAAGATCATTCCAGGTAGCGTAGCTTTGGGTAGCAAGAGGGCTCATAGCTGGAGCTCCGATAGAGATTTACCTGTTGGCCACAGGTGAAATGTTGAAGATTGGACAATGGCTAAACATGTTCTTATAAGGCTGAGAGCCTTATTCTGACTTACAACTCCATGACTTCATGACTCTGCCTCAAGGCAGACTATGCTCTGGCTGGCATACTTAGGAAAGCAGAAGGGATGAGCTAAGTTAAGAGAGGTTGATGGGATTTTACATCAGTGGGAGGAGACTTCAGAGGAAAATCCTGAAGGATAGGAGAGACAGGAGGATGACAATCAGCAAGGCTCGGTGCAGGGGAATTTCAGTGGCACTAATTTTGTAGATCACTAAGACTGATGAAGGCAGGGCAGCAGACATTGCATACATGGAACATGGACTTAAGTAAGGCATTTGACAAGTTAGGCTTCTCCAGAAAGTCAATCCACACGGATCTTAGGTGAGCTGAATAAGTTGGATCCAAAATCCGGTTTGGTGATAAGAGGTAGGGGATAGTGATGGGAGAATGCTTTTCTGATTGGAAGTCATTGATTGGTGTATAGCACACAGATTGGTGCTGAGATTCTTTTTGTTTGTGATGTATATTAACAACTTGAATGTGAATATAGAAAGTATGATAGCAAGTTTGCAAATTACATAAATATTATGTAGAGTGAGCACGGATGTCTACGACTACAGTAAGATATAGATGGAAAATTGTATGGGCCATTGGCAGAAGGAATTTAATCCTGACAAGTGTGAGGAGAGGGTCAGACACATACAGTAAATGGTAGGACAGCAAAGGAACCTTATAGCGTTAGGGATATCAAAAACAAGAGGTCAAAGGTTAAAGGTGAGAAGGAATTTTACAGACAATTTGAGAAGAAAATTTTCCTCGCCCACAGAAAATGGTTGATAACTGAATACCAAAGAAGGTGATGGAATCAGATTGAAATCGACATTTGAAGCAAGGCACAGAAGAATGCGGACCAAATGCTTGCAACTTAGAGTAGCAGAGGTGGGCAAAATATTAGATTAGTGCAGATGGAGGTGGCAAGCTGAGGGTCTTATTCTGTCTTACAACTCCATGACTTCACCGCTCTGCCTCAAGGCAGACCATGTTCTGGCTGGCAGACTTAGCTTACTGGAGGAGGGCTCAAGGACAGAGGGAGACAAATCACATGAGTCCCTGCGGATGTAGTGGTGGAAGTCCTGAGGAAAAGAATGGAGGAAACTCATCAGTTCTATTGCCTGGCAGACAGAAAGCATAACTAAAGCAACACACATAACAATTGCTGGTGAATGCAGCAGGCTAGGCAGCATCTATAGGAAGAAGTACAGTCGACATTTCAGGCCGAGACCCTTTGTCAGGACTAACTGAAAGAAGAGATAGTAAGAGATTTGGAAGTGAGAGGGCGAGGGGGAGGTCTGAAACGATAGGAGAAGACAGGAGGGGGAGGGATGGAGCCAAGAGCTGGAAAGTTGGTTGGCAAAAGGGATATGAGAGGATCATGGGACAGGAGGCCTAGGGAGAAAGAAAGGGGGAGGGGGGAAGCCCAGAGAACGGACAAGGGGTATAGTGAGAGGGACGGAGGGAGAAAAAGGAGAGTGAGAGAAAAAAAATATAATAATAATAAATAAATAACAGATGGGGTACGAGGGGGAGGTGGGACATTAGTGGAAGTTAGAGAAGTCAATGTTCATGCCATCAGGTTGGAGGCTACCCAGGTGGAATATAAGGTGTTGTTCCTCCAACCTGTGTGTGGCTTCATCTTTACAGTAGAGGAGGCCGTGGATAGACATATCAGAAGGGGAATGGGACGTGGAATTAAAATGTGTCGCCACTGGGAGATCCTGCTTTCTCTGGCAGACAGAGCATAGGTGTTCAGTGAAATGGTTTCCCAGCCTGCATCGGGTCTCGCCAATATATAAAAGGCCACATCGGGAGCACCGGACGCAGTATATCACCCCAGCCAACTCACAGGTGAAGTGTCGCCTCACCTGGAAGGACTGTCTGGGGCCCTGAATGGTGGTAAGGGAGGAAGTGTAAGGGCATGTGTGGCACTTGTTCCGCTTACAAGGATAAGTTCCGGGAGGGAGATTGGTGGGAAGGGATGGGGGGGACAAATGGACAAGGGAGTCACGTAGGGAGCAATCCCTGCAGAAAGCAGATGGGGTGGGGGGGAAGGAAAGATGTGCTTGGTGGTGGGATCCCGTTGGAGGTGGCGGAAGTTACGGAGAATTATATGTTGGACCCGGAGGCTGGTGGGGTGGTAGGTGAGGACAAGGGGAACCCTGTTCCTAGTGGGGTGACGGGAGGATGGAGTGAGAGCAGATGTGCGTGAAATGGGAGAGATGTGTTTGAGAGCAGAGTTGATGGTGGAGGAAGGGAAGCCCCTTTCTTTAAAAAAGCATAACTAAAGTAACATTGAATTTATTTGGTTTATTGGCCAAAATATGGCACAAAAATCCTAAGGCAGATCATGCAACGATTGTCTAATATTAGTCACAATGTAGTTACATTATTACATTTGTAAATTGTTGGAGTCTATTATTAAGGATGAGGTTTCGGAGTAAGTCAAAGTCAGCATGTTTCTGTAAAAGGAAATCTTGCCTGACAAGTCTGTTCAGAGTTCTTTGAGGAAGTAACAGGTAGGGTAGACAAAGGAGAAACAGTGGATGTCACTTACTTGGGTTTCAGAAGGCATTTGATAAGGTGCCATACATAAAGCTGCTTAACAAGATAAAATCCTATGGAGTGACAGGAAAGATACCACCATGGATAGGGGTTTGGCAGGAGGCAGCGAGTGGGAATAAAAGGGGCCTTTTCTGGTTGGCTGCCAGTGACTGGTGGTGTTCCTCAGGGGTCAGTATTGGGACTGCAAATTTTCAGATTGTTTGTCAATGATTTGGTAGTGCTGAGGAAGCAATGCAATTGCAGTGGGATGTAGAGAAATTGGAAGAATGGTCAAAAGAGTGGCAATGGAATACAGTGTTGGGAAATGTATTTTGGTGAAAGGAACAATAGTGCAGACTATTATCTAAATGGGAAGCTTATAAAACTGTTACAGTGTTATGGTAAAGTGGCAAGGTGGAGGTATGTCTCTACTAAAGGTGGTGAAAGGTGCTTCTTCCCTTAACTGGCCTGCAGGTCACCCTTGGGCAAGGTGTAGCACCTGCTTAGCCTCCCCCCACCACCCGGATTGGGGTCATGTGAAACCATGGGAGCAGGTGGTGGATGGTTGTATGAGCAACTGGTACATATCATCTGTCCTGGTTATGCGACCACTGACGCCAGGCAGACAATCTCTAAAGAGTATTGATAATGGCTGGGATCACCTGTCTTGTAGAGACACTGCCCAGAAGAAGGCAACAGCAAACCACTTCTGTAGAAAAACTTGTCAAGAACAATCATGGTTACCATGATTGCCCACATCGTATGACACAGCACGTAATAACGATGATGATGATGAGTGTTATAGAGAAAGTGCAGTGCAGTTGGGACAGGCAAGCAAGTAAGGATCATGACAAGATGGATAGATTGTGAGGTCAAGTGTTTATTGTTAATGTACAAGATTTCTGTTCAAGAGACTTAAATTAAGCAACAATATAAAACATTGAGTTGTAGTGTAAGTTCTGAATATCACCGCAGTCTTCAAACCATGGAAAAACTGCAACTGAGTAAATGGCTGTTGTGTATGTAGCTACTTGTTGCGTGTTAGATTTTGCAACTGGTAAACATCTGAAAGCCCATGTTATCAATGTGGCCATGATCCCTGGTTGCAGTTTGACATGGTAGACTGTGACACCTATAACTCACTGGTGACTGAAAGGTGCATTATGGCATAGAAATTTATGTCTGCTATTAACAACACTGCAAGCAATATTGGGACTGTCAAAGGGGACTGTTCAAGGTCAGAATTTAATAAATGACAGCTATCAGTAACTTTTGTTTCTGCTGAGCTAAAACTGATGCCAAGACTACAACTAATTTAATGCCAGGACATAAAATTTTGAGAGGTTGATCCTCTGTGAGAGTCAGTTGATACTGTTCTGGCCTTTCCTTCCTCATCTTCAGTTCTCTCAATACTGCTTTATAAATCGACAGCCAAAGCTTTATTTTCTGACAAGCAGTGAACGCATAACTAACTTAGTTATTACTGTGCAGAATTACAGGAATGAATTTCACTTGGAAACTGTACTTTCATGTAATTACATTGGGAAGTCCAAAAATTTCTTGTTGTCTGCCAAAGAAAAAACAAGCTTAAGTAGGTACATGTAATAAATTGATTTGGAAAAAACAAAAGGTTTTGAAAGCTTCTGTAAAACTAGATTTAAATGAGGCAATCAGTAGCTTTTAAGAGACTGACACAACTTAAAATAGTACTCAAGAGAGGAAATAAATAATACGGACGTATTAAGTAGAGCTTAGTATTAGCAAGACCAATTGCTTTGCTCTATGCAGTGTACACACTGTAATAAAATACTGAGGATGCTTAGGACATACTTGGCAGGAACAGAGACAGGGACAAGGAGGAGAGGAGATAAGGAGGAGAGGAGATAAGGAGGAAAGAATTGCACTAGGGTGGGAGATAATGGAGATTAAATGTTAACTGAAAATAGAGAGAACGTTGATGGAAAGGGAAGATTGGTGGATTAAATAACTTTGAACCCAAGGTCTGTGCAGTTGATTAGAATAGGTACTGAAGTTGGGGGGGGGGATATAGAGGGATGGATTCAGACAGATAATTATACAGTGATCAAACATGACTCTCCAAAATTCCATTTGTTTCATTTGGCAATTTGCAAGTTTCTGACTGAGTTCTGTGATATCAGATCACAAGTGACCAACCCAAGGCCTGGTGGAGATAGGAAGGTGAACAGACAAACTGCGAGACACAGAACAGCTCAAAGTACATTTATTATCAAAATATGTATGCAGGATACAACCCTGAGATGTGTCTTCCCACAGACAGTCATGAAACAAAGAAAAGTATGGAACCATTCAAAGAAAAAAACACCAACCCCTCCATCCCCTGACGCACACAAAAAAAACAAATTGCGCAAACAACAACAAAAGAACGAGCAAAAACGCAGAATATAAATGACAAAATCAAATGGCATTTTCAGTTCAGTGATAAGGAGGATGTGACTGAATATTTGGAAAAGGTACAAAGAGATGGTTTCCTCAGCAACATTTCCAGCCCTTAAACTGAAAGTGAAGAAGGTCTCTGCAGTTGAAATGTACAGTCTTGAGAGTGGCTTGCAGTATTCATGGATCGCAAAGGCAAACATAAATTCTACAAAAATGATGTAAAGATGTCTGCTGAATGCTGTTCGACATCACGTCGTGACCAATTGTCCCTGTGTATCTTGCACACAGGACTAACTTGGTTTGGAGAGTGTCCTGTCTGGCTACATCATTGTGTGGTACGGAAACTGAAAGCCATTGGAACATAGGATCCTACAGAGGACAGTAAAAACTGCCGAGAAGATCACTGGGGTTTCCCTCCCCACTACGTGTGACATTTAACGGCAGCATTATATACAAAGGGCTTGAAGCATTGTTGAAGATCCCTACCACCCATCTATAATCTCTCTGACCCACTACCTTCAGGGTGGAGGTAGAGGAGCATCAAGACTGGGTAGTATCTTGTTCCCTCAGGCTGTGAGACTAATGAATACACTGCTGTACACTGTTTACCTGTGATGCATGCATTTTGAATGATATCGTATGACTTATTTGTGGTAATATTTTGTTTTCTGTGCTGTGTGTGATGAATGCTTTGTGGGCGCACCATGGTCCGGAGGAACGTGTTTGTTTTGGTTGTATATATGTACAGTAAGATGACAATAAAAATTGAACTTTATCTTGAATTTGAAGAGCATAAACTGTCTGACTGTGGTCAGTGACCATGTATTCAATAATGCTCCTGGGTATTATGCACGAAAACATCACCTGACACAATTCTGCTATGTGACATCGTGTTTAGTTCATTCTCTTTTAAAGTTAAGCAATCACAAACATTTTAAATATGGGTTGATCAATGTACTTTAAACATCAATGCCATCTTTACGGATGGTGGGGTGGAGTGGAGATACGACTCTACCAAGGATGTTGTAAAGTGACCCTTCCTTTCACTAGGCTGCAGGTCACCCTTGGGCAAGGTGTAGCACCTGCTTAGCCTCCTGATCAGGGTCAAGTGAAGCCAAGGGAGCAGTTGCTGCATAACCACGGGTCCTGGTTATGCGACCATTGATGCCAGGCAGACAATCTCTGAAGGGTATTGATAATGGCTGGGGTCACCCCTCTTGTAGCGACACTGCCCAGAAAAAGGCAATGGCAAACCACTTCTGCAGAAAAAAAATGCCAAGAATAATCATGGTCATGGAAAGAACCATCTTTACACATTCAAGGGAATTCTCCATTATCCTACCTGAAATTGGCTTGACCAACATTTTCTACTTTCTGTCAGGGTAATAAATGATCACTTCTTCCTTGCATGGTGAATGCCCTACACCCAGTATCGTGAAGATGCACAGTCTTGCGAAGAATATGAGACCCAGCTGAGAGTTGGTGAGCTAAACAGTCAGTTATTGATTGTGTGCACAGGCTGTGAGTTAATCTGTAACATTCTCACCTCTGAATCAAGCGTAAATTCAACTTCGACATAGATTAACTACAGTAGTTTGAGGTTCAAGTGCACTGCTGAAAGAGTACTACACTGTTATTAGCTTCCTTTTCTACAAGCCTCTCCTTGCCATTCAAATGAATGAGGTGCAGATCCAGTGACCGCGTTAACGATGTGAGATTTGACAAGGAGGCTCGGGCTTCGGCTCTGCAATTGGACTCCATGCAAAGTGGCAAAGTACAGGAAGGAGAGGATGGCAGGGCTCAGGCAATAATCCTGGGACTTGCACATTTGTGTAATGGTCTCACAGCTGCTGTGATCAATGGGAATTTCATGCCAGCGAAAGCCGATTGAGACTGTAGCACGCAAACAACAGGAATTCTGCAGATGCTGGAAATTCAAGCAACACACATCAAAGTTGCGGGTGAACGCAGCAGGCCAGGCAGCATCTCTAGGAAGAGGTGCAGTCGACGTGTCAAGACAAAGGGTCTCGGCCTGAAACGTCGACTGCACCTCTTCCTAGAGATGCTGCCTGGCCTGCTGCGTTCACCAGCAACTTTAATGTGTGTTGCGAGACTGTAGCACGTTTTTGTTTTTCTTCTGACAGCAAAAGGATTGACTGATCTCAACAGCTTTGACAGAGCCCTAAAGTGTTTGGGGTCTTAAGTGACAGTCTTTCAAAATGGTTTTTCCAAGTGTACGAAGGAGAAAGGAGAGATGTCCTATTCCCTCTGGGACAGAGAGTTCTAGTCATGTATTTAAAAGGCAGAGGGAAATGATAGTAGTGAAAGTAAATGGCAGGAGGGCTGCCCCAGGATATGATTGAGCTGATGGCAAAGGTTAAGTGAACATACAAGATTGTTCATGAATGCAGAGTCAAGCACAATATCTCAGTAAGTAGTCTCATCAATGTATTCTAATGAAAGCTCACTGAATTAAAACATCAGTTATGTGTTTCTCTCCACTATTGGATATTTCTGAAATCTTACACTAATATTATTCATCATTCTATTCAGAACAACCTCACTGACATAACAAAACTCTTTATCATGCTTCACCATTACTGAAAGAAAACTTATCTCATTTGCAGACACTTAGCACTGATCCAACTTTCAAACCAACATCTGATAATTCTGATGAAGGACAGTCCTGGCTGAGGGTCTTAGCCCATAATGTCAATTGTTTACTCATTTCCATAGATGCTGTCTGGGCTGCTGAGTTCCTCCAGCATTTTGTGTGTATGGCTCTGGGTTTCCAGCATCTCCAGAACCTCTTGTATTTATGACAGTTTTTTTTCAATCTCAACAACTGCATCAGCTAGATATATCTCAGAGATGTGTGTGCTTTCAAGAGATATTGGCATATAGCAGAAGATATTAAAATTAATTGTAGGGAGAAGGGAGAGATGAATAGTAGGAAACCCTAAACCCTGGATATCTCAGGGATTACAGATATTAAGAAACACAATACAATTAATTATTGTGGAGCCCACAGTTCTCAGTGGAGCCAAAGAAATTTTAGATTTATGCACAGCTGATCTCCTTCTCTCACTCAAACTTTCCATTGTCATTTGATCTCAACTAATTTCAAAATTCAAAGTACACTTATTATCAAAGTATCTATGCAGTGTCCAATCCTGAATGCATCTTTCCCATAGACATTCCTGAAACAAAGAAAAACCATGGATTCTGTTCAAAGAAAACCATGATACACCCCTCCCCATGCAAAAAAATGCATAAATGGCAACAAAAATTGATAGAAAACACAGAATATAAAACTCAAATATCAAAAGGCATATTTTCAATACATTTCGGCTCAGTGTTCATTATCTGCGGGCTGCCCCAACTCAAAAAAAAGATTTACAACCTACAGCACAGAATCCTGGTGAACGCAGCAGGCCAGGCAGCATCCCTGGGAAGAGCTGCAGTCGACGTTTTGGGCCGAGACCCTTCGTCAGGACTAAATGACAATGTAAAGTTTGAGTGAGAGAAGGAGATCAGCTGTGCGTAAATCTAAAATTTCTTTGGCTCCACTGAGAACTGTGGGCTCCACAATAATTAATTGTATTGTGTTTCTTAATACCTGTAGTTCTGACGAAGGGTCTTGGCCCGAAACGTCGACTGTACCTCTTCCTAGAGATGCTGCCTGGCCTGCTGCGTTCACCAGCAACTTTTATGTGCGTCGCTTGAAATTCCAGCATCTGCAGATTTCCTCCTGTTTGCACAGAATCCTAATTTTTTTTCTTTCTGCTCAGCACCGTCCCCATGATCTGAAACTTGTCTGGGACCTACACTGCCTGACATTGTGATTTGAAACTTGTCTGGGATCCTCACCAACTGACATTGTGATCTAAAACTTGTCTGGGATCCACACCAACTGACATTGTGATCTAAAACTTGTCTGGGATCCACACCAACTGACATTGTGATCTAAAACTTGTCTGTGGTCCACACCGACTGACATTGTGATCTAAAACTTGTCTGGGATCCACAATGACTGACATTGTGATCTGCCTGAGTGGCTAAATGTCTGTAGGCAGACATTAAGCACACATGCAAACTGCTTTACACAAAAGACAGCAGACATAATTTCTGTTGGCATAGATCCTACTTACGTAGTTTATGGGCTTGGAAATCAGATGCTATAAAGCTCAATATTGCTAAAGTTTTTTTGCATAATCTAACTACAGTGGACCATAATTTATTCCAAAATATCGTAAAAATAATTCAGTGTCAAAATATGTAAAATGTCTAAGGTAACAAAAGCTTCAATTTCAACCATTCTTGCTGAGGTGCATTCGTCATTACTGGTACCTCATGGCATGAAACTTAGACTGTTTACTCCTTTCTATAGATGCTGCCTGGCCTGTGGAAATCTTCCAGCATTTTGTGTGTATTACTGGTATCCTGCTCACATCATTACATTGCCTAAAACAGCACCAATCTCTGTTTTCTGCATTAGCTCAATTACTTTAATTGGTGTGAATGTTTTCAACATGCAAGGCAACTTTCCAAATATTAACAGTTGCAGATTTACTAAGTATTTAAATTGTTTATTTCTGTGTCATATTTTTCTTCCATGTATAGAGTTATGAATAAGTCAGTGTTTTTCATAAACACGAAAAGTCTCCATATCCTGGAAATCCAGAGTAACACACACAAAATGCTGGAGGAACTCAGCAGATCAGGCAGCATCTATGGAAATGATACTCTTCCTTAGAACTGGGAAGGAAGGGGAAAGAGGCCAGAGTAAAGAGTGGATGGGTGGATGGGGGGGGGAGGGGAAGGAGGCTAGCTAGAAGGTCAAAGGTGAAGCCAAGTGGGTAAGAAAGATAAAGGGCTGGAGAGGAAGGAATCTGATAGGAGAGGACAGAAGACTACAGAAGAAAGAGAAGGGGGAGGAGCACCAGAGTGAGGTGACGGGCAGATAAGCAGAGAAGGTGTGACAGGGGAACAGGAATGAGGAATGGTGCTTCATTTACTGGCGTAATTTACATATTACTATTTAACTATTTATGGTTCTATTACTATTTATTATTTATGGTGCTACTATAAGGAAAACCAATTAACCCCAGGATCAATAAAGTATGACTATGACCTATGACTACGTGAAGGAGGGTTGGCGGGGGGGGGGGGGGGGAGGGACAATTACTGGGAGTTCGAGAAATCAATGTTTATGTCATCAATTTGGAGGCGACCCAAACAGAATGTAAGGTGTTGCTCCTCCAACCTGAGCGTGGCCTCATCCTGGCACAAGCGAAGGCCATGGACTGACATGTTGGAATGGGAATGGGAATGGGAATGGGAAGTAGAATTGAAATGGGTGAAGTAGGCCTATCGTGATGCCACATTGAGAAAGAACTTAAAAAATGACAACCTGATGGCATGACTATCAATTTCTCCTTCCAGTAAAATAATTTTTCCCTTTCCTTTTGTTTCCCATTCCCATTTTGACATGATAATCCATAGCCTCCTCTTGTGCCATGATGAGGCCACCCTTAGGGTGGAGGAGCAACACTTCTTATTTTGTCTGGGTAGCCTCAAACTTGATGGCATGAATATCAATTTCTCCTTCAAGAAAAATAATTTTTTTCTCCCTCTCCTATACCCCATTCTGGCCTCTTAACTCCTCGCACCTGCCTGTCACCTCTCCTGGGGCCCTTCCTCCTTCCCTTTCTCCTATGGTCCACTCTCCTCTCCTATTAGATTCCTTCCTCTCCAGCTTTATCTTTCCAACCCCCTTGACATTACCTATCACCTCCTGGCTATCCTCCTTCCCTCCCCCCACCTCTTTATTCTGGCATCTTCCCCCTTCCTCTCCAGTGCTAAAGAAGGGTCTCTCCCCAAACTGCCTCTTCTCCAGCCCTTTATCTTTTTCTCCAATCACATTCCTAGCTCTTTACTTCACTCACCTCCTCCTCTCCCATTTTTACCCATCACCTGCCACCTTGTACTTCTTCCTCCCCTCTCCTCCCTTCTTATCCTGACTTCTACTCTTCCTTTCCAGTGCTGATGAAGGATCTGGGCCCAAAATGTTGACTGCTTACTCTTTTCCATGGATACTAGCTGGCCTGCTGAGTTCCACCAGCATCTTGTGTGTGTTGTTTTGGATTACCAGCACCTCCCGTTTCTCCTGTTTCAACATATTTTACCTGTGTAATCACTCCTCAGGTCATCCTGGAAACTCCTTCACCTGTATTAAACAGGCTGATGCTGCTCTTACTTATCCAGTGAATGAGTGGATATGATGACTGCCACATTAAAATAAAAACATGGCATCATCAAAATATGTGAAATCTGTTGTCAATTTCCAACATTCAGGCTGTGCTGGAATAATGGGAAATGAATATAATTTGCAGTCCTGGAGATCTCAAGTCAATATGCTGATTACCTCTATTAAGATCAATTACATGAATACTGGAACAATGCTTTGAAATCCTGCTTTCCAAGTACATTTGTGCTGTCAGATTGAAGATCATAACGACAGGTCTAATGCGCAATATGACGGGAAAAATGCAGCAATGTACAACCCAGAAATCCAGTAATAGTGCTTCATAACATGATTATGGCTCTTGCTATTTGAAAAAAACACCAGGGATTTAATTCCCTGCTCAAGGAATATCCAGATAATAATCAAACAAGGGCTAGACAGAACTCACCTAATCACTCTGATTACACCCATCACAAATAATCTGACATTCACTGCATTGTCAAGAAAATTACCTTCCCCAAGTATTGCAATGAAAATGTAAAAATGAATGTACTCAAACCAATCTTCCTGAGGAGAAGCTGATGGGATCAAACTCTGGTTGCACTTCCTGTTTTTTTTTACATATTCCACACATATTATCTCAAAATATAAAGTAGGAGTTGTTCATTTTACAAAATTAATACGGTTACTACCCCTCAACCACCAGGCTGTCGAACCAAAGGGGATAACTTTACTCAACTTCACTTGTCCCATCATTGAACTGTTCCCACAACCTATAGACTCTTCAGCTCATGTTGTCAATATTTATTATTTATTTATTTATTATTATGAATTCTTCTCTTTGTATTTACACAGTTTCTTGTCTTCTACTATTTGGTTGAACACCTTATTTGCAGTCTTTCATTGATTCTGTTGTGGTTATTGATTCTAAGGATTTATTGAGAATTCCCACAATGAAATGAATCTCAGGGTTGTATATGGTGACATATATGTACTTTGAACTTTGAAATAAATGAGAAATATCAGCTGCAGACAATCAACCAACAAACATTATATCTAACAAAGTGCATCTTATAGCTCGACAAAACTACTTGGTTAAAAACCTTTTGAAGAAATAAGAAGGTAATTGGCCCCTGGGCAGGAGTTCTGAGCTTGGGTTTCTATAGGGTGACATGCCATCTCTCAGCATGTGACAGTATCTTGCCAGTGCCAGATTTAACACCCAAGCTTGCTGTTGATACCATGAGCTTATAAAATACTTCGGATGTCCAGTGTCAAATTGGATGAAATATTTCATTCAAAACAGATAATAATGAATGCAGTCAACTGTGCAAAGACAGAACCAATCAAAAGAAAATACTCATGCTGACTATCATAATTGCTAATGTGTAATTGACATTTTTGGTATTCTTAATAAAGAAGTTATCAGGCATTTATCTTGTACATTTGTAGTCTGCAACTGTGATGTCCTGTGAATGCCTCTGGTAGAAGTCTGGAGAGATTGGGAAGTAAAATCTGACAGAGTTGTGTTGACTGACCAGGTCTAATTGCTCTATAATCGTGGGAGATTGTTACGGACTTTTCACTTGCAATCGCAGGACTCTGTTGGACAGTGATAATGCAAGTTGTTGTAGCCCTGTTACCCTTGTCTGGTGGGAGGGACAGTTGGCAAGGGGGTTGTGTAGCCTTGGTTGTAGCAAGAACTAGGCTACAAGCCTTGGTCTTGCCTGCTACTGCAGACCAGGTCCGGAAATGCTACAGCATGGTTGAACTGAGCTAGGACCTAGCTTTCCCCACTCGTGCTGCTCTCCTGTGTTTGAGCGGTGGAATGACAGGCTAGATTGCGTTTGTCTGTACACTACCAGGAGACTGTACCATAGATTGCTGGACATTGTCTTTCAGGGTCTTGGAATACACATATGCTTTTGTCAAGTGAATATGCTTCTTTGAATTTGTTACTCACTCTATTTGAATGTTTTGCACCTTTGCCCAGGGGAACTTTGTTTCATTCAGTTGTATCTATGTATAGCTTGAATAATAATTAAAGTTGATTTGATTTTATTTGTCTTTTCTATTGTGGAGATACCAACCTGTGAGCAGAAGATGGTGATGTTGTTGCTTCTCTGTATTAGAGCACTAATATATTTATTAATATCTTTCTTTCTTTGCATATTTGCGCAGTCAGTTGTCTTTTGCACACTGGTTGAATGCCCTGCTTGATGTGGCCTTTCATTGATTCTGATATGGTTATTATACTTTTATTTTATTTATTGAGATACAGGTTCTTCTGGTCTTTCAAGCCAGTAACCCCCAGATTTAATCCCAGACTAATCACAGGACAATTTACAATGACCATATAACCTAACAACTAGTATGCCTTTGGACTGGGGGACACAATCATGGGGAGAACGTACAAACTCTTTACAGACAATGGTGGGAATTGAACCCAAGTTGCTGGTATTGTAAACCATTGTGCTTACCACTACGCTGCTGTGCCTCCCCTATGGATTATTCAGTATGCCTGCTAGAAAATGAATCTCAGAGTTGTGTCTGGTGACATATATATACTTTAATAATAAATATACTTTGAACCTTAATGACTATCGCCCGGTAGCACTCACATCGATAGTGATGAAATGCTTTGAGAGTTTGGTCATGATTAGACTGAACTCCTGCCTCAGCAAGGACCTGGACCCATTGCAATTTGCCTATTGCCACAATAGGTCAATGGCAGATGCAATCTCAATGGCTCTCCACGCGGCTTTAGAAAACCTGGACAACACAAATACCTATGTCAGGATGCTGTTCATTGACTATAGCTCAGCATTTAATACCATCATTCTCACAATCCTGATTGAGAAGTTGCAGAACCTGGGCTTCTGTACCTCCCTCTGCAATTGGATCCTCAACTTCCTAACTGGGAGACCACAATCCAGTCAGCTCCACTTTGGGTACTAGCCTACAAAGTACCCAGGACATCTTCAGGGGGTGGTGTCTCAGAAAGGCAATGTCCATTGTTGAGGACCTCCAGCACCCAGGGCATGCCCTTTTCTCACTGTTACCATCAGTGCCATAGTTGGATGCATCAGCAAGGGAGATGACGCTGAGTACAGGGCTACGGTAGGAAACTTTGTCACATGGTGTGAGCAGAATTATCTGCAGTTTAATGTGAAAAAGACTAAGGAGCTGGTGGTAGACCTGAGGAGAGCTAAGGTACCGGTGACCCCTGTTTCCATCCAGGGGGTCAGTGTGGACATGGTGGAGGATTACAAATATCTGGGGATACGAATTGACAATAAACTGGACTGGTCTAAGAACACTGAGGCTGTCTACAAGAAGAGTCAGAGCCGTCTCTATTTCCTGAGGAGACTGAGGTCCTTTAACATCTGTCGGACGATGCTGAGGATGTTCTACGAGTCTGTGGTGGCCAGTGCTATCATGTTTGCTGTTGTGTGCTAGGGCAGCAGGCTGAGGGTGGCAGACACCAACAGAATCAACAAACTCATTCATAAGGCCAGTGATGTTGTGGGGATGGAACTGGACTCTCTCACGGTGGTGTCTGAAAAGAGGATGCTGTCTAAGTTGCATGCCATCTTGGTCAATGTCTCCCATCCACTACATAATGTACTGGGTGGGCACAGGAGTGCATTCAGCAGAGACTCATTCCTCTGAGATGCAACACAGAGCGTCATAGGAAGTCATTCCTGCCTGTGGCCATCAAACTTTACAACTCCTCCCTTGGAGGGTCAGACACCTTGAGCCGATAGGCTGGTCCTGGACTTATTTCATAATTTACTGGCATAATTTACATATTACTATTTAACTATTTATTACTATTTTCTATTACTATTTATTATTTCTATGACTATTACTATTTACTAATAGTAATATTACTATTACTATTTCTATTACTATTTATTATTTATGGTGTAACTGTAACGAAAACCAATTTCCCCCGGGATCGATAAAGTATGACTATGATTATGACTATGACTATGAGGTAGGAAGTACAGGAGCCTGAAGGCACACACACAGTGATTCAGGAACAGTTTCTTCCCCTCTGCCATCCGATTCCTAAATAGATATTGGACCCCTGGGCACTACCTCACTTTTTTAATATACAGTATTTCTGTGTTTTGCACAATTTTTAAATCTGTTCAATATATGTATACTGTAATTGATTTATTATTATTATTTTTCCCTTCTATATTATGTATTGGATTGATCTGCTGCTGCTAAGTTAACAAATTTCACGTCACATGCTAGTGATAATAAACCTGATTCTGATTCTGTTGTTAGGCCCACCATCCCTGGTCCAGTCTATGTCTGAGGTATTTGAAATATTCTCTGACCTGATGTGACAAAGGAGAACTCCAAACTGCAGGTCAGACTTGTAAAGAGAAAGTGACATTTTCAAACTGTTGAAGAAACCATCAAGATTTACACAAATACTGTGAACACACATACCTGTGCAAGCAAGAGTTGAGTATGTTGGCATGTCATATTCACATGCTTCAGTGCTCATCATTATCACTTGCATGCACCCCAGTTTTGTTGACTAATCCTGAAGTCTTATAAATTCCAATGTCACAGTAAACTCTGAATTGACTGACATCGTTTAGTGGGCAATCATTTGTTTCCTGAGGAAGTACCAGACATGTAGGTAATGAGAGTTTGGTTCTTTGACATATGGATAATTTTGCTCGAGTTAACTCCTCTCGTACCACCACTCAGACCAAACCCACATGCTTTGTGCAGATTAAAGCTTGCACTATGAAGTGCACAATTGTTTCTGACTGTTATGTTCAGTGTTCAAAGCACACACCAGGAGGTCAGCATGCAGGATATCCAACTGAACCTTATTGATATCCTTGTTTATATAATGTGAGAACTCTGCCAATGTGGATGTGACTAACTGAGTAGCATAGGAGTACCACTATTAACTACCACAAAAATCACTAGTTTGTTACCATTATATTCTCATCAGGTTCTGTTTTCGTAATTCAAGGGAGAAGTTACAAATATCCAAGGTGATGTGATTTATGCTAATGTTAATTTTGAGGATAAATTTCACTACTAAAATATAAAAAAGATTTCAATGGAGAATCCTATACTTTACAGCTTTATTGCTATAAGTTACTGAGAGCTATGTATTTTCCAAAATGGAAGGAGCAGTATTAGATGGCAAATGATGAAGTATAAGTCAATATTAATTTCCTTAATTTAGATTTCCTGCTGTCTAATGTTCATAATGCTTTTGAATAATTAAAAAACTAAATGCATGATTTGGGAGCTGGAAGGTGGCATGAGAAGCTCTTGTTGAAAACCTCAAGGCATTCTATATGTACGTGAAGAACAGGGGTAAGAGTAGAACTGATCAGGGATAGAATAGGAAATGTGTCTGGATTCAGAGGGGAAAGGCTGAGTGAATGGAATGCTGTGCGTAAGGATTCACCAATGAAAGGGACCTTGATGTTCGTGAGGTCAGCATAAAACAGGCTGATATGCTAGAACATGTCAATGCTAAGAAAGAGTATGGGTTGGAACTTCTGAAAAATATTAGGATAGGTAAGTCCCCAGGGCTGGATTGTCTAATCCCTAGGTTACTACAGCAAATGAAGGAAGAGATTGCTGCACCCTTGCCAATGATCTTTGCGTCCTCACTGACCACAGGATGAGTACTTAATGATTGGAGGGTTGCAAATATTATTGCTTTTTTTCAAGAAAGGGAGTAGGGATACCCTGGGAATTATAGACTAGTAAGTCTTATTTCAGTGATGGCAAATTATTGAAGAAGATGTTTAGAGATAGGATTTATGAACATTCGGAGAAGCAAAGTCTGATTAGAAATAGTCAGAATGTCCTTGCGAGGGGTTGGTCACGCCACATAAGCCTGACTGAATTCGAGGATGTGACAAAGCACACTGATGAAGCTACAGCAGAGGATGCTGTGTAAATGGATTTTAGTAAAGCATTTCATTGGGCTCCCCATAGGAGATTTAGTGAGAAAGTCAGAGGTATTGAATTAAGGGAAAATTGGCGGTGTGGATTTGAAATTGGCTTACCCATAAAAGGCAGAGGGTGGTTGTAGATGTAGTGTATTCAGACTAGAGGTCAGTGACCAGTGGTATTTCACAGAGATCTCTTTTGGGGACCCCTGCCCTCTGATTTTTGGATGAGGAAGCGGAAAAATGGGTTAGCAAGCTGGCAGATGAGATGAAGGCTGGTGAAATTGTGGAGAGTGTTGAAAGTCGTCGTAGGTTAAAATGGGCATTGATGGGATGCAGAGCTGGCCTGAGAAGTGGCAAATAGACTTCAACCCAGAAAATCGAGAAGTGATTCATTTCGGAAGGTTGAATTTGAAGGCAGAATATAGGGTGAATGTGCAGTGAGGAGGAACAGGAATCGGGGGATCAGTGTGGAGTGAGGAGGAACAGGAATAGGGGGATCAATGTGGAGTGTGGAGGAACAGGAATCAGGGGGATCAGTGTGGTGTGAGGAGGAACAGGAATAGGGGGATCAATGTGGAGTGTGGAGGAACAGGAATCAGGGGGATCAGTGTGGAGTGTGGAGGAACAGGAATCAGGGGGATCAATGTGGAGTGTGGAGGAACAGGAATCAGGGGGATCAATGTGGAGTGTGGAGGAACAGGAATCAGGGGGATTAATGTGGAGTGTGGAGGAACAGGAATCGGGGGGATCAGTGTGGAGTGTGGAGGAACAGGAATGGGGGGACCAATGTGGAGTGTGGAGGAACAGGAATCGGGGGATCAGTGTGGAGTGTGGAGGAACAGGAATCGGGGGGATCAATGTGAAGTGTGGAGGAACAGGAATCAGGGGGATCAGTGTGGAGTGTGGAGGAACAAGAATAGGGAGGATCAATGTGGAGTGTGGAGGAATAGGAATCGGAGGATCAATGTGGAGTGTGGAGGAACAGGAATCAGGGGGATCAATGTGGAGTGTGGAGGAACAGGAATCGGGGGATCAGTGTGGAGTGTGCAGGAACAGGAATCGGGGGGATCAATGTGAAGTGTGGAGGAACAAGAATCAGGAGGATCAATGTGGAGTGTGGAGGAATAGGAATCGGGGGATCAATGTGGAGTGTGGAGGAACAGGAATCAGGGGGATCAATGTGGAGTGTGGAGGAACAGGAATTGGGGGATCAATGTGGAGTGTGGAGGAACAGGAATCAGGGGGATCAATGTGGAGTGTGGAGGAACAGGAATCAGGGGGATCAGTGTGGAGTGTGGAGGAACAGAAATCAGGGGGATCAATGTGGAGTGTGGAGGAACAGGAATCAGGGGGATCAATGTGGAGTCTGGAGGAACAGGAATCAGGGGATCAATGTGGAGTGTGGAGGAACAGGAATCAGGGGATCAATGTGGAGTGTGGAGGAACAGGAATCAGGGGGATCAATGTGGAGTGTGGAGGAACAGGAATCGGGGGATCAATGTGGAGTGTGGAGGAACAGGAATCGGGGAGATCAATGTGGAGTGTGGAGGAACAGGAATCAGGGGGATCAATGTGGAGTGTGGAGGAACAGGAATCGGGGGGATCAGTGTGGAGTGTGGAGGAACAGGAATCGGGGGATCAATGTGGAGTGTGGAGGAACAGGAATCAGGGGGATCAGTGTGGAGTGTGGAGGAACAGGAATCGGGGGATCAGTGTGGAGTGTGGAGGAACAGGAATCAGGGGGATCAGTGTGGAGTGTGGAGGAACAGGAATCAGGGGGATCAGTGTGGAGTGTGGAGGAACAGGAATCGGGGGATCAGTGTGGAGTGTGGAGGAACAGGAATCGGGGGATCAGTGTGGAGTGTGGAGCAACAGGAATCGGGGGATCAATGTGGAGTGTGGAGGAACAGGAATCAGGGGGATCAATGTGGAGTGTGGCGGAACAGGAATCAGGGGGATCAATGTGGAGTGTGGAGGAACAGGAATCGGGGGATCAATGTGGAGTGTGGAGGAACAGGAATCGGGGGGATCAATGTGGAGTGTGGAGGAACAGGAATCGGGGGATCAGTGTGGAGTGTGGAGGAACAGGAATCGGGGGACCAGTGTGGAGTGTGGAGGAACAGGAATCGGGGGGATCAGTGTGGAGTGTGGAGGAACAGGAATCGGGGGATCAGTGTGGAGTGTGGAGGAACAGGAATCGGGGGATCAATGTGGAGTGTGGAGGAACAGGAATCAGGGGGATCAGTGTGGAGTGTGGAGGAACAGGAATCGGGGGATCAGTGTGGAGTGTGGAGGAACAGGAATCGGGGGATCAGTGTGGAGTGTGGAGGAACAGGAATCGGGGGATCAGCGTGGAGTGTGGAGGAACAGGAATCGGGGGATCAGCGTGGAGTGTGGAGGAACAGGAATCGGGGGATCAGCGTGGACTGTGGAGGAACAGGAATCGGGGGATCAATATGGAGTGTGGAGGAACAAGAATCGGGGGGATCAATGTGGAGTGTGGAGGAACAGGAATCAGGGGGATCAGTGTGGAGTGTAGAGGAACAGGAATCGGGGGATCAGTGTGGAGTGTGGAGGAACAGGAATCGGGGGACCAGTGTGGAGTGTGGAGGAACAGGAATCGGGGGGATCAGTGTGGAGTGTGGAGGAACAGGAATCAGGGGATCAGTGTGGAGTGTGGAGGAACAGGAATCGGGGGATCAATGTGGAGTGTGGAGGAACAGGAATCAGGGGGATCAGTGTGGAGTGTGGAGGAACAGGAATCGGGGGATCAGTGTGGAGTGTGGAGGAACAGGAATCGGGGGATCAGTGTGGAGTGTGGAGGAACAGGAATCGGGGGATCAGTGTGGAGTGTGGAGGAACAGGAATCGGGGGATCAATATGGAGTGTGGAGGAACAGAAATCAGGGGGATCAGTGTGGAGTGTGGAGGAACAGGAATCGGGGGATCAGTGTGGAGTGTGGAGGAACAGGAATCGGGGGATCAATGTGGAGTGTGGAGGAACAGGAATATTAGAGTCCACGTCCATAGATCGCTCAAAGGCGCGGCACAGGTTGAAAGAGTGGTAAATAAGGCATGTGGTGTGTTGACCTTCATTAGCTGGGGATTGAGTTCAAGAGCCGCAAAGTAATTTGCAGATCCATAAAGCCCTTGTTAGACCACATTTTGAATATGTGTTCTGTTTTGGTTTCCCCTCTATAAGAAGGATGTGGAAGCTTTAGTGAGGGCATAGAGGATAGGCTGCCTGGATTAGAGAGCATATCTTATTAGGATAGGGTGAGTTCGCTTGGGTTTTTCTCTTTGGAGCAAAGGAGGATGAGAGGGAATTAGATCGAGATGTGCAAGATGAGGAGGAATTTCTCTAGCAGGAAGGCAGTGAATCTGTGGAATTGATTGCTACAGGTGGCTGTGCAGGACAAATCACTGGGAATGTTTAAAGTGATGACTGATAGGCACTTGATTAGTAATAGTGTCAATAGTTACAGAATTGAGTGGCGGAGCAGACTCGATGAATAAGTACTTCATTCTGTTCCATTGTCTTATGTTCTTTATGGATCTCTTGTGACCCATCTTAATCACTTAAAGTTAGGCACAAAGAATTGACCATGGCACACGAGCCATGTTTTAAAACCTGCAGACATCATCGGCATCAGCCAAGTCTAAAACATCCGTGACAGGTTCACAGCTCAAGGGTCAGAAAAATGTTACATCTCACAGAATCTCCTTGGTAAATTAGATTGTTAGAGCTGCTGCAGGTCTTTTCAGAGAAAATGCTGTTTGCTGCAACCTAAGAACTTTTAGGATACAATTGCAATGCTAGGGGAAGGTTCAAACTAGTTTGCTATCAATATAGAAGAGTTATTGTTATGTTTCTTCTAACAAATCATTCTTAAAACAATAAATGTTATAAAATTATGTTTATGAATTTGCAACAAATTCTGAGACTGTTGTGTTAATTTGATGAAGAAGGCAATGTAATATTATTTACTTATTTTAGATGATGTTGAAGATATGACCATGCTTACTAAATTGTACGATGGTTATTAAAGGAAATGGCTGGGGAAAGGATCTGCTCAAGATTAGTCAGGGTGTCAAAGGTTATAGGGAGAAGGCAATTCAAAAGGAAGGCTTTGAGTAGTATTACTGTATGTATTGGCAATTTATTTTTAGGCTGTTATAGCACGATGGGCTACCTCTCCTGTGCTACACCTTCTAATGTGATGGATATTCATCTGCAGGGACGTCTTGGATCAGCATTTTGGAAAGGGAGGGAGAGCATCTAGATATCTTAGAACATATTGGTACCAATGACATAGGAAGGAAAAGCAAAGAGGTCCTGAAAAGAGAATTTTGAGAACTAGGTAGAAAGCTGAGAAGCAGGACTTCTAGGGTAGTAGTTTCTGGACTGCTGCCTGTGCCATGCACAAGTGGGGGTAGAAACAGGATGATCTGGCAGATAAATGCGTGGCTGAGAAGTTGGTGCAGGGGGCAGGGCTTCAGGTTCTTGGATCATCGGGATCTCTTCTGGGGGAGGTATGACCTGCTCAAAAGTGACGGGTTGCATCTGAACCCGAGGGGGACCAATATTCTAGCGGGCAAGTTTGTTAGAGCTGTTGGGGAGGGTTTAAACTAATTTGACAGGGGGGTGGGAACCGGAGTGAAGGGACTCAGATAGGACAGACGGTAAAAAAGCAAAGATAGTGTACAGTCAGACTGTCAGGAAGGGCAGACAGATGACAGGACAACATCACAGCCAGCAGGGTGAGCACCAGTGCATTAGGGATGCAGAATCGGAAAGGATAGTAAACACAGTACTCAAAGTGTTCTACCTCAATGCACGTAGTATAAGAAATAAGGTGGATGATCTTGTTGCACTATTAAAGATTGTCAGGTATAATGTTGTGGCCATCACTGAATCATGGCTGAAGAATGGTTATAGTTGGGAGCTGAATATCCAAGGTTTCATGTTGTATTGGAGAGATAGGAAGGTAGGGAGAGGGGATGGTGTGGTTCTGCTGGTAAAGAATGGCATCAAATCAGTAGAAAGATGTGACATAGGATTGGAAGATGTTGAATCCTTGTGGGTTGTAGATAGAAACTGCAAGGGTAAAAGGACCCTGATGACAATTATATATTGGCCTCCCAACAGCTGGGATGTGGACCACAGTTTACAACAGGAAATAGAAAAGGCTTGTCAAAATGGCAATGTTATGTAGTCATGGGAGATTCAACATGCAGGTCAATTTGGAAAATCAGGTTGGTAATGGATCTCAAGAGAATTAGTTTGTTGAATGCCTACAAGATGGCTTTTTAGAGCAGTTTGTCATTGAGCCTACTAGGGGATCAGCCATACTGGACTGGGTGTTATGAAATGAAGCAAAGGTGATTAGGGAGCTTAAGATAAAAGAAACCTTGGGAGGCACTGATCACATATGATTGAGTTCAACTTGAAATTTGATAGGGAGAAAGTAAAGTCTGATATAGCAGTATTTCAATGGAATAAAGGAAATTACAGTTGTATGAGAGAGGAGTTGGCCAAAGTAACTTGGAAGGAGATTCTGGCAGGGATGTCAGCAGAGCAGCAATGGCTTGAGTTTCTGGGAAAAATGAGAAAGCTGCAGGTTAGATGAATTCCAAAAACAAAGACATACTCAAATGGCAAAATAGTACAACCGTGGCTGACAAGGGACGTCAAAGCTAATGCGAAAACAAAAGAGGGGGCATAGAGCTACACAAAAAATTAGTGGGAAGTCAGAGGATTAGCAAGCTTTTAAAAACCTAAAGAGAGCAACTGAAAGAATCATTAGGTGGAAAAAGATGAAATATGAAAGGAAGCTAGCAAACAACATCAAGGTGGATAGTAAAATCTTTATCAAATATGTAAAAAATAAAAGTGAGATGAGAGTGGTTATAGGACCACTAGAAAATGAGGCAGGAGCAATTTTGACGGGAGACAAGGTGACAGCAGATGAACTAAGAGAGTATTTTGCATCAGTCCTCACTGTGAAAGACACTTGCTGTGTGCCAGAAGTTGAAGGGTGCAAGGGAAACAAGGTGAGTGCAATTACTATCACAAGGGAAAAGGTGCTCAAAAAGCTGAAAGATCTAAAGATATATAAATTCACCCGGACCATATGAATTGCACCTCAGGGTTCTGAAAGAGGTAGCGTTGAGATTGTGGTAGCATTAGTAATGATCTTTCAAAAGTCATTGGACTCTGGTACGGTGCCAGAGCACTGCAAATGTCACTCCACATTATAGGATAGAGGAAGGCAGCAGACAGGAAATTATAGACCAGTTAGCCTGCCCTCAGTGGTTGGGATGATGTTGGAGTCAATTTTTAAGGATGAGGTGATGGAGTACTTGGTGACACAGGACAAGATGGTACGAAGTCAGCATGGTTTCCTTCAGGGAAAATCCTGCCTGACGAACCTGTTGGAATTCTTTGAGGAGATTACAAGTAGGATAGATAAAAGGGATGCAGTGGATGTTGTATATTTGGACTTTCAGAAGGCCTTTGACAAGGTGCCACACATGAGGCTGCTTACCAAGTTAAGAGCCCATGGTGTTACAGGAAAGCTACTGTCATGGTTAGAGCATTGACTAATTGGTAAGAGGCAGTGAGTGGAAATAAGACGATCCTTTTCTGGTTGACTGTGAGTGACTAGTGAGGTTCTGCATGGGTCGGTGTCGGGACCGTTTCTTCGTGTGCTGTATATCAATGATTTAGGTGATGGAATAGATGGTTTTGCTGCTAAGTTTGCAGGTGATACAAATATGGCGAAGGGCCAGGTAGTGTTGAGGAAACAGGAAGGTTGCAGAAGGACTTAGACAGATTTGGAGAATTATCAAGAAAGTGGCAAATGAAATACAATGTCAGAAAATGCATGGTCTTGCACTTTAGTAGTAGAAATAAATGTGTGGACTATTTTCTAAATGAAGAGAAAATCCAAAAATCTGAGATTCATAGGGACTTAGGAGTCCTTGTGCAGAACACCCTAGAGGTTAATTTGCAGGTAGTATCGTGGTGAGGAAGGCAATGTAATGTTGGCATTCATTTCAGAGGTCTGGAATACAAGAGGAAGGATGTGGTGCTAAGGTTTTATAAGACACTGGTGAGGCCTCACCTTGAGTATTCTGAACAGTTCTGAGTTCCTCATCTAAAGAAAGATGTGCTGGCATTGGAGAGGGTTCAGAGGAGGCTCACAAGGATGATTCCAGGAATGAAAGGGTTAATGTAAGTAGAATGTTTGATAGCTCTGGGTCTGTACTCACTGAAGCTTAGAAGGATTGTGGAATCTCATTGAAACCTTTTGAAGGTTGAAGAGCCTAGACAGAGTAGAGTAGCTGTGGAAAGGATGTTTCCCATGGTGGGCTAGTCTAGGACAAGAAGGTACAGACTCAGGCAATAGCGGCATTCATTTAAAGCAGATAAGCAAAGGAATTTCTTTAGCCAGAGAGTGATGAATTTGTGAAATGTATTACCTCAGGTAGCTGTGGAGGCCAGGTCATTAGGTATATTTAAAACAAGCTTAATAGGTTCTTGATTGGACATGGCATCAAAGTTTACAGGTAAGAGGCCGGGGAGTGGAGTTGAGGATTGAAGAAAAAGGATCAGCCATAATTAAGTGGTGGAGCAGACTCAATGGGCCAAATGGCCCAACTCTACTCCCCAGCTCTTATGGTCTTTTGGTCTTTCCAGGGCCTGAGAAGATTATTACTACCCTCAGTTTCCTAGCACAACAGCATCATCTTTCCAAAGAGTCAGAGTTATTTGTGACAAAATTAATCTTCTAACTGCTATTCCTTGCTTAGATTCTTGTTGCAAATAAGAACCAGTCTTCACTTGCTAATGCAAATTTCACATCAGGGACTGGCTGCTCAAGAGATGTTTTACAAAGTGAAGTGACCATGAGATGTTCTGGTCTGCAGCAGCTAAACTTAAGGCAACGATCAAACCAGGAAGCCACAGCTATGTTATTTGCACCATTGTGATAGAAATCAAGCAAGGTTCTGGACTGGGTTTATTTTGTCACAGCACATCAAACATACTCACAGGAATAGTTGATCAACCAATGGTTGGGTTATTTGTGTAGTCGGTGAGTCATCCCTCATAGCATGTTTTTGGGTATCTGGGTTCTCTGTTCCCAGAAGCTTTTAGACCATCTCTTTGAATTACTTTGACCCAGCAAAGCTATCTGAATTAACGTCAGCTAGTAGCAAAACTGTATGAAAATTAGAAAGCATTAGGAATCGTATGGAATGTCAAGGAGAAAATGGGGTGACAGAAAAAAAGAACTAAAATCCATTCCGCAACCTTCGGTTTCTGCAATGAATGACTCGTTTGCCTGTAACTCATTGTACATTCTTTTAGTTTGTAAAAATTGTAATTGTGTTTAGATATCCTTTGCAGTTTATAAATCTTTTGGAATTCTGATGTCTTTTATAAATCAGAAGTCCTCTGTGAGTTTCAAGTGTGTGTTAAGAACAATTTATCTAAATCTAAACATGTAAAAATCTAAATCTAATCATTAAAATAAAATAAACTGTATTTAATCTACTTTGTTAGCTGGAAGTATCTCCTCCTTCATCCTTCACAGGGAGGGGGAGCCCAGCGCTCACTACTGAGCATTGATTGCTAGTCCTCATTGCAGCGAGCAGACAGGGAGGTAAGATGGTCTTTGAAGAGTAGTTTTATACAGTACAACCTCACAATAGTGAGGGTGAATATAGCTGCTTATCAGATAGGGGTTAAAATCTTCTTTTGAGTTCAGGGGTTTGCAGATGGTGAACCCAATACCCTCACATTTAATAGCTAAATATGCTATCATTCCATCAAAGCTTTTACATATTATTTTCAAGTTCTTACTGGTGATTTTGTTCAAAAGCTATTATTGATTCTGCTTCTACCAGTCATTGGCCTTGATAAAGTAATACCTGTGAACGTTCTGCATTTAACTATTCTATCAGCTTCTTTTTTAAGAAGGGATTTTAAATAAATGCCTTCCAATTACTAACTCACCAATCTGTTGAAATAAACTTTTGATTTCACCTCACCAAAATATTCCTAGATTTTACCAACACTCTTAGTCAGCTTTGTTCTTTAATAGCTATCTTTTCCAGGGAATACAATCTCTCAAGAAGAAAGTTACGTATCAATTACACTAATTGAAATGGTATGATCATACACAGCCAAGATTAGACAACAATATCAGAATTAAAGATAATTCTTCATTCTACATGTTTAAGTTCAGCACGAGTGTTAACTTAAAATATAAATTCTTTGCAACTATAGTTGGTTTTGTTTTGTTTTCATTTCCTTAAGAGTACAAGCAACAATTTTACAAAGAAACATACTCTTCACGTTTACTCTTATTGCACGGGACTGAACTTGTCATAGCAGTTACGATTTTGGACAAATTATTTCTCTATTCTGTTCCACCATTTGCAACTGTGGTTTCAGCCATCAGGACTTTGCGCTTTCAAATTTATTTCCTCAATATCTCTAAGGTTCCCCTTTATTTTCTTCTTAAGCCTGCAAGAGGACCACAACCTTGTCATAGGGTTTGGAGGCTGGCATCCCTCACTGCGCTGGAGAGCTCTGTTGGCTGGAATCAAGGCTTTCTGCTTTGGCTCTTGGTAGGGTCACCAATGCCAAAAAGGTCAAAGGGTAAAAGCCAGACTAAGAGTGGTCCAGGATCGGGAGTTCAGCTCAGGGCTAACAATCCTAACTGGTCAATAAACAACTGACACAGAAACCAGTCATCCCACCCTACAAAAACTCATTTCAGAGAGGTAGCAACCCCATATTACCCGCCCCCCCCACGCCACTGGTTGACCTCCAAGGGTGTATGTAATACTTTGCTTAGTGATTTTGTCTAATCTGTAAACCAAGTTGGGTATATGCAGAAAATGTGACATTAAAATATGTGCTTATATTATATTATCATGTTTATTCTATCACAACTTTAAGCAAGTCTACAGGGAGGTAGCTCCTTAGCAGTCAGCCAGCTAGTTTAAACAACATTAGCTATGCTAATGAATGAATGACACCTGTTAAACTCACCTCAACATGTCGTTCACATTTTAACCCACCGTGGGCAATAGAAAAGTCACTGTTGCAAACAGTGCAGCGAGCAACACTATCATTATTTTTGAGGTCGACTGTAAAGCCCACCCACAGAGAAAACTGATAGGTCTACTTAGCAGGAGTCCCCATCCTTTTTTGCACCGCGGACCAGGTCAATATTGACAATATTCTTGCGGAGCGGCCGACCGGGGTGGGGGGGGGGGGGCGGGAGTGTATTAATCACGACCGGAATATACGTGATAATTCAACTATAAGTCAATTATAAGTGGCTAATACACTCAATTTCATTTCTAAAAGGATTTATCTAATGAATTTAATATTAAACACACAGCGCATATTTTCCTCACGTGAATATAGTGATGTCAATTATAAGTCAATAGCATCATAACATTATAAGTAATGTTTGGATATTAAACACAGTGCATATTTTCCTCGTATGAACATATAAAATCATTGAAACACACCAATATCGCTGAATCAGTGGGAGCCCTGGGCTTGTTTCCCTGCAACAAGACGGTGCCATCGAGGGGTGATGGGAGACAGCGATACTCTAAGGGGGTTCCTTATGTCCAGTCTATTCTGCAATTTAGTTTTCTTTGCATTCATTGCAGAAAACTCCGCTTCGCAGCAATATGGTGGAAATGGAAGCAGCGTTTTCAGTGCTTCCGTGGCTATCTCAGGATATTCAGCCTTGACTTTGATCCAGAATGCAGCCAGAGATGTTATGTTAAACATACTTTTCAGCCCATCGTCATTTGCAAGCTCAAGGAGTTGATCTTCCCGTGCTGACATGGATGACGCGTGCGTAATGACCTCGCGTGTGTAATGACCTTGTGTGCGTTCAAATAATAACAGTGGGTGTGACAGGGAATGAGGAAAGGTGCAGCTGACTCATATCGTTTCATATCGCCAAATCAGATTGTTTCCTCATGGCCCGGTGGTTGGGGACCACTCTTAGCACGAAGAGAGACCAATCAGGATGCTCGCTCTCCCTCTCCTTCCCTTTCTCAAAAAAAATCGATTTCCGAGATATTGTATATAATTTCCGGGTGTCAGGAAGCCACTATCGATATGCGGGAGATTCCCGGAAATTCTGGGAGAGGTGGAATGTCTGAGAAACAGCAATGAAGAATCCTTCTATACAGATAGAGATAGAGGACCTTCATTGCTGCCCTAAGCACCAGTGGTGTAATGGGCAGTAAGTAAGTAAATAAGTTACATTGATGAAGGAAGAGCAGTAGATGTAGTGTACATGGATTTCAGCAAGACATTTGATAAGGTATCCCATGCAAGGCTTATTGAGAAAGTAAGGAGGCATGGGATCCAAGGGGACATTGCTTTGTGGATCCAGAACTGGCTTGCCCACAGAAGGCAAAGCGTGATTGTAGATGGGTCATATTCTGCATGGAGGTCAGTCACCAGTGGTGTGCCTCAGGGATCTGTTCTGGGACCTTTATTCCTCATGATTTTTATAAATGACCTGGATGAGGAAGTGGGGGATGGATTAGTAAGTTTGCTGATGACACAAAAGGTTGGAGGTGTTGTGGATAGTGTGGAGAACTGTCAGAGTTTACAGCGGGACGTTGACAGGATGCAAAACTGGGCTGAGAAGTGGCAGATGGAGTTCAACCCAGATAGTGTGAAGTGGTTCATTTTGGTAGGTCAAATATGATGACAGAGTATAGTATTAATGGTAAGACTCTTGGCAGTGGAGGATCAGAGGGATCTTGGGGTTCAAGTCCATAGGACACTCAAAACAGCGGCACAGGTTGACTCTGTGGTTAAGAAGGGATACGGTGTATTGGCCTTCATCAATCGTGGGATTGAATTTAGGAGCCAAGAGGTAATGTTGCAGCTATATAGAACTCTGGTCAGACCCCACTTGGAGTATTGTGCTCAGTTCTGGTCGCCTCACTACAGGAAGGATGTGGAAACCATAGAAAGGGTGCAGAGGAGACTTACAAGGATGTTGCCTGGATTGGGGAGCATGCCTTATGAGAATAGGTTGAATGAACTTGGCCTTTTCTCCTTGGAGTGACGGAGGATGAAAGGTGACCTGATAGAGGTGTATAAGGTGATGAGAGGCATTGATCGTGTGGATAGTCAGAGGCTTTTTCCCAGGGCTAAATTGGCTGCCACAAAAGGACACAGGTTTAAGGTGCTGGGGAGTAGGTACAGAAGAGATGTCAGGGGTAAGTTTTTTATGCAGAGAGTGGTGAGTGCGTGGAATGGGCTGCCGGAAATGGTGGTGGTGGCAGATATGATAGGGTCTTTTAAGAGAATCTTGGATAGGTACATAGAGCTTACAAAAATAGAGGGCTATGGGTAAGCCTAGTAATTTCTAAGGTAGGGACATGTTCAGCACAACTTTGTGGGCCAAAGGGCCTGTATTGTGCTCTAGGTTTTCTATGTTTCTATGTTTCTTCTTAAAGTCCTATCATTCTGGCCAAACTTTAAAGTACTTGGCCAAATTTATACTTACATGATTCAGTGTAAATGTTTGCTAAACACTTGCTTCATTACAGTAAAACAGTCACATGGTCAGAGGGAGAACGTACAAACTCTTTACAGAGAGCGGCAGGAATTGAACCCCAGCCTCCAGTACTGTAGAGCGTTGTGCTAACTGCTGTCGGTTATCATCGGCCCATCACCTGCCCTGCTTCATTTTATAAAGGTACCTCATTGACTGCACCGTCACCTGACACCACACCTGTTGTAAAATTTAAAAATCTCTGTTATGTCTCCAGTGGTATCCTTCCTGGCCTCCAATATCAGCCTGGTACATATCTCATGAGGCCCAGGGGATTTATCCACCTTTATGCCCAGTAAGATATCTACTATGTCTTCTTTTTTAGTAATAATAGTCGAAAAAATCTCTCCCCCTCACTGAATTCTGCAAACTCAGTGTTTTTCTGGTTAATAAGTATAGAGGAGAAGAATACAATTAAATCCTGGTGTAAGTCCTCTGGCTCAACACACAGATTACCCCCTTTGTCTCTTCATGGGCCTGAAATGGTGACATTCAGAGTTTTCTACAGAAAATATAACTGCCTGGAACTTAATAATATTATCATGTCTGGCAATAGTTTGTTGCCTACAGAGGCTGTCGAGAAAATGAAAAAGAACAGACTTTTTGAGATTGCACACTTACTCTTGACATACATATAAAATAATTTGAGATTTTCCTTAATCTTGTTATTTTGTTACCCTCTGTGATGCTAATATTTTTCATTTCCAAGCAGAGCTCAGAACAGGCAAAAGAACAAGATCAGTCATCATTTATGGAATGCACAGGAATGTTTAAGGCAATTTAAACTAAGGACACCAACTTGATGGAATGAGTATTGTTTCTCCTTTCAGTAATTTTTTCCCTCCACCTCCCTCTTCCTCTGTTCCTCACTCTGGCCTCTTACCTCTTTTCACCTGTTTATCACCTCTCCTTGGGTTCCCTCCTCCTTCCCTTTCCCCTAACTCCACTCCATTCGCCTCTCCTCTTCGGTTCCTTCATCTCCAGTCCTTTATGTTTCCTCCCTACCTGGATTCACCTATCACCCTCTAGCTATCCTCCTTCCCCGCGCCCCCCCACTTCTTTATTTTGGCATTTTCCCCCTTCCTTTTCAGTCCTGAAGAAGGGTCTCAGCCTGAAATGTTGACTGTTTAATAATTTCCATAGATGCTGTCTGACCTGCTTATTTCCTCTAGCAATTTGTGTGTATTGCTCTGGATTTCCTGCAACCAACAGTACCACTATGTAAAAAGGTAAAAAAAATCAAACTAGGTTATTAGAGAAGCTCTTCAAAATAGTTCAAATAGTAGCGCTAAACAAAAGGTAAAAATAACAAACTAGATTATTAGAGAGGCTCTTCAAATTCCTTCTAAACCAATGGAGAAACTACCAGGTAACACCAACACTGACATTGTTCCTGTTAAAGTGTACAGCCATTACATTTCTTCATCTTCTTTCTCTGTTAGGATTTACGCAGAACAAACACAAAAGCAGATTTTGAGCTGTTGCAAACCTTCATTTCAGCAGCAGGAATGAACAAGCTAAATTTGCATTGTAAAAATCCATTAAGTATTTGTATCCTCATTTTCATGACAATAACCTAAATAATCAGACAAAGTAATAGCTGGGAACGTCCTGTGTGTTCTGATATTTTTATCTTACACAGTACGTGTATGACATCAGTAAACAAGGTACATTAGAGACAACTATTTCAATGCTTCTACATTAAGCACTTAAACCCGGTCCTACCTGCTTGACATCATATGCAAGAAGAACAAATCTGAGATCTGGGGAGACAGAGTATTTTGTTGCTTTAAAAGTTACCTGGAAAATGAAGAACACAAATCAGGTGAAATGATTAATAATTTTAAAATAGGAATGTAGTTTCATCAAAAGAAAAACAAATCATTTCAGATTTTCTCCTCATGGAAAATCTATGTCATTCATTCACTTGGTGTGCTGCTTTATATTTAGTTAATGTTTCTGCTGTAACATGGAGTAAGACTGCTGTGACTTCTGTTATCTCTGACTGTATAATGTATGAAATATATTTCACTGTCAAAGAAGGCTTTGGAGCTTTAAAACACTCTGCCACCACAGTAAAAGTAAATACCTGGGGAATCATTGTCTAAAGAATGAAGACTGTATTGGCCAAAGCTCTCTGTATCACATTGTACTTCGCTTCATTATTTCCATTACATTTTTCTCTCGGTGGCAAAAGACATCAAAATGTATGAAGTTATTCATAAGTAATGAATATATCAGTTGTCAAGCACCGGACTTAGTCAATGTTTCTGAGAACATGCCTGTTTAGATCAGCATTTTTTTTATGGCTTCTACAATGATGCAAGATTACACATCAATTCAGAAAAGGTTGTTGGCTAGAAATTCATCTCCTGTTGGTAACAATGAACCGTCTAAAACTTCAGTCAAAGTGAATTTTTAAGGAATGAAGTTCAAAACCAGACTACCATCTGCTTCAGATCACTGAAACTGTTGAATTGCTAAAACAGGGTGAAAATCACAGAAAATTCATGAGTTACAGAAGTCATCGAAATATAAGTAATCCCTTTGAATGTTAAAACACTGGAAAGAGTAACAGATTCCTTGAAGCAACATCACTGGGGTGTGTTTTTTCCCCATGTTGAACGCAGAAAACAATGAACAACGTATTTAGCCTTAAGAGAAGAGTTGAATCCAGTCCAATGTATACATTTTGTCCAGAGAATGTTGATAGGTTTCATTTTTCAATGGTAGTAGAAATTAATAAGAAAGCTTATTTCATGTTTGGAATTTTAGGATGGTTAGTTATGATAATTCACCAAAACAAGTGCAGTAACTGATGTGTACAAATATCCTTCCCTGTTGCTGCTTGTTTGTACCAATGAATTCAGAAAGCACTTGGTGCAAATTACTTGGCAATGGCATCAACCAGTCTAGGTGAGCTTATGCCGGTTAAAATTCAGCTTAAAATGAATCAATATCGGTTAAAAGAGAGGAAAACTGCGGCACAAGCAGTCATTCTTAAGATGAATTGGAGGTGAAGACGACTGTGGAATAGAATCACATGGGAGTGAATGTTCTCACAATTTTTTTAGAAGCAAAATTGAGAGAACATTCATTCCCATGTGATTCTATTCCACAGGATATGCAAATTAGGACATGCAAATTAGGACCTGTCCATAAGGCCATAAAACATGGGAGCAGAATTAGGCCCTTTGGCCCATCAAGTCTGCTCCACCGTTTCATCATGGCTGACACATTTCCCCCTCAGCCCCAACCTCACATTAAACTTCATTGAAATAACCACATAAATGCTATAGCTACAGAAACAGGTCAGACATCCTAGAGACCTAGAGAGACAGAGCACTGAAAGAGGCTGCTGGACTCACCAAGTCTGTAGTGATCATCTACGATTCATTTGCCCTAACCTTACATTAATTCATTTCCTATATTCTAACAGTAATTGACACATTTGGGATTACTTACAGGTGCAAATTAAACTACCAGCAGGCATTTCTTTGGATAGTGGAAGGATACACTTTGAACAGACTCGTAAAGTCACAGGAGAGTTTGCAGACTCCACACTGATAGTACACAACAAGATTGAACACAGATTTTTGTTGCTGCGAGGCTGTGGCCTAACTCATTGCACCGCAAGATGCCTGGCATCCTTTGGTGAGTGACTTGCTTCTTGACGCCCCTCCTGTTAGGCACAGGTTTAATGGGTGTTTGAGGGATGACGAAATCTCTTCATTTGCCTGGATGAATGCAGCTCCAAATAATTTTCAAGAACTTTAACTCTATCCAGTACGAGGTGGACTGCTTAATCTCAAGTATCTGTGAAAGTGTGAATGACCTTTTTCTGGAACTTTCTGCCCAACAGCATTGTGGGAGAACTGCAATGCTGTTGCCTATTGCAGTAGGTCAAGAAAGAGGCCCAACACCACCTTGTCAAGGACAACGAGAGAAATGAAACAAACTTCGACAGTGACAAACGGATTTTGAAAATAAGAAAAAATAAGGTCTAACAGCAATAGGAAGTAGAAGGAACTATCAAGACTGGGGAAATATGCCTGCTGTTTTTAACTTTCACAGCAGAGATTATTTATCATTGTGTGGTTCATCCATCGTCATTGATGAAGACCTCGACACCATTAGTCACTTTGAGACTGGATGCGGTGTGTCCGAAGATGACTGGTCAGACCAATTCGGGCACGGAATGTCCTGGCACATGTTGGGCAGACATGTGTAGGCGCTGCAGTCGTTGCGCTGGTGGCTCTGGACTTGCGCAGCTCGCGCTTATGTTGTGTTTCAGCAATGCGCCTTGCTTCATAAGATTGACAGCCTTTGTGGATGAGGCTGCGCCAGGTAGGGCGGTTTTGTGCCAGCATTTCCCCAGGAGGTCGTGTCTATGTCAAATGACTTCAGGGAGGCCTTTAGTGTGTCTTTGTAACGTTTCTTCTGCCCTCCAAGCGAACGTCGTCCAGCAGAGAGTTCCCCAAAAAGGAGCTGCTTGGGTATGCGCTCGTCCGGCATGCGGATGACATGACCTGCCCACCGGGTCTGTGCTCTCATCAGCAGTGTGTGGACTGATGGTAGACTTGCTCTAGAGAGAACTTCAGCGTCTGGTACTCTGTCTTGCCATCTGATGCCTCATATTCTGCATACATCATGTCTTCACATACATCATTACCATATCAGTAAAGGCAAGGCCACGGACAATGGTTGAGCTTAAGTGAGAAGACCTCCACCGTTATTCAATTTCAACAGCTGAATTAAAGTTGAGACCAAAACCCCTCTCTACTAGCTCAGAACATGTCTTAGAAATATCAGAACATTCACTGGAATTTCCCTCACCTCCACTATGATGCCACTGTTGATGACTCAGTCCCTTTGCCTTGTAAACTTATTGAAAGCTCATGGAACAATAACTCATTTTCCATCTAGGGATATTACAGTTTTCCGGAGATCAATAATTCCAAACACTGAACATCCCTGACTTTAGTTTCAGATCTCCAGCATTTTCTCTTCCAGTAAATTCAGATGTCTGGTGCTCCCAATGCCTATTTCAGCATGTTGGTCCGTGGCCTCCTCTTGTGCCAAGATGAGGTCACTCTCAAGGTGGAGGAGCAACACTTACTGGTAAAAAAAAATCATCACGCCCTTCTATTCCCCACTCTCATCTTTTACCTCCTCCCACTTGCCTGTCACCTCCCCCGGGACCCCTCCTCCTTTCTTTTCTCCTATGTTCTATTCTCCTCTCCTAACAGATTCCTTCTTCTCCAGCCCTTTACCTTTCCCACCCTCCTGACTTCTACCTATCGCCATCTAGCTATGCCTCCTTCCCCTTCCCCCACCTTTTTATTCTGGTGTCTTCCCCCTTCACTTCCAATCCTAAGAAGGGTCTCCACATGAAACATCAACTACTTATTAACTTCTGTAGCTACTGTATGACCTGCTGAGTTCCTCCAGCATTTTGCATGTGTTACTCCAGAGGAGGCTTTTAAGAGATGTTTAGGTCGGCACACGTGAATGTGAGGAAGATGAACATTGTGTAGCTAGAAGTGATTACTTTTTGAGGGGTTTTGATTTTTTTTTAGCTAGTTCGGCGAAACATTTCAGGCCAAATGGCCAGTTCCTGTAACGTACCCTTCTATGTTCTATATTCTATGATAATCAGTTTGCACATCCAAAATGTCTGAACTTTCGTTTTACAAATCATGACTAAACTGTTACATGCCTTTTTGTTTTTTCCTTTTATTTCTCGGTAGCTGGTCCTGATGAATTGTAAGACACTGAAGTCATTATCTATAATCTATTTTACCTACTGTGCACAGTCGTGACTGAAAACATCTTCTCATTACCTTGTTTCCACTTAACCCAAGACATTTTCAGAATTACTGTCTGTGTTTATATGAGAACCTTAAGCTCTTTTGTGATTCGATCCTTCTTTCCCGATGAGTACTGGTTGTTCCATGCACTTCACTCCGTGGTCTTGTTCTCAGGCAGTGTAACTGCTGCCCCTTGCAGAGTCTAATCATACGTCAGTATCATGGAACTACATGCCAGAGGATGAGATTATTCAGCCCAACATGTCCATACTAACCAATATGGAACTAACTACTCTGTTCCCACATTCCAGCTCTTTGTTCACAGTCTTTAGGATATGGCTCTTCAAGAGCCCACTTTTTAAAGGTGATGCGTGATTCTGCTTCCATTAACCTAGGACAAATCAAAGGTGGTGACACATGGCAATACAAAACCACAAACTGACAGCTAGGGGGGAAACACACAAAAAGACAAAGTTCAACTGGAGGTACTGACAGCAACTAAAAACGACATTAAGAAGGAAAAGATGGAGTGTGAAAGTAAGTTAGTCGATAATATTAAGGAGGATACCAAAAGTTTCTTGAGATAAATCAAGTTTGAAAGAGGGGTGGGAGTGGATATCAGACCGCTGGAAAATGATGCTGGAGAGGTAGTAATGGGGAACAAGGAAATGGCAGATGAACTGAGTAAGTATTTTGTGAAGTTAGAGGATTGGGAAGCTTTTAAGAACCAACAGAAGACAACTGTGAGGATGCTGAAGCAGGGACCCAATCACAGACCAAGTACTGTGCGCACTGTGATATTTAATGAGTAGCAAATCCAGAGTGGCAACAAAGTCGGCATCAGTGTTCAGGCAGAGATCAAAAATTCCAGAGAAGTCCAAAAACCAGAATCAGGAAACAGGCAGAGTCAATATTCGGAGAGACAGAGTTCAGATAGGAATGCTGGAAAGGCTCAAGAAAATTCACTGGCACAATCTGGCAACAAACAGGTGAAAACACAGGACTGAAACACACTGAGCAATAAACAGAAAGGCAGATGATAGGTGGAGCACAATGAGACAGAAGTAGCGGCAAAACAAGTAACTATGAGAAACAGGTGAGAGACGGAGTACTCAGTAATACAGGGGCCGGAGTAGAGCAGGAGCGGGGACAGGACAACATGGGGCATGAAAACAAACAAGAGCACATGGCAATACAAAACCACAAAATGACGGCTAGGGGGAAACACACAAAAAGACAGAGTTCAACTGGAGGTACTGACACTGGCTGAGTGATGCTTCAACAGTAACTTCTTACTCAATGTCAGCAAGACCAAGGAGTTGTTTATTGACTTCAGGAGGAAGAAACCAGAGTTCTCACTGGGGGATCACAGGTGGAAAGCATCAACAACTTTAAATTCCTCAGTATTATTATCTCAGAGGACCTGTCTGGGGCCCAGCACGTAAGTGCAATTATGAAGAAAGCCAGACTTCGTAGATTTCACTTTCTATGAATTGAAGATTTCCAAAAACTGCAAATGTGTTGATTTAAAAAAATATATTTTAGAAGGTATTTTTAGTTTAAAACAGGGGTTCCCAACTTTTTTAAGCCATGGGCCCCTACCATTAACCAAGGGGTCTGTGGACCCCAGACTGGGGACTCTGCTTTAAGAAGACTTATGATTTAAATTCTCTGAAAATTAAACAATTAAGAATTGCTTTGATTCTAAGCACATGACTTGAGAAACCAGCTTCTACAAAGATTTCGCCCTCAAGCTAAAGGACGCATAGGAAAGTGGAAATAGACGGGTCGATTTGGAGACCTGGTGCTTTGCAGGATACCCACGTTTGGATCATTTATTCTGCACGTTCTCCAACATGCTAGTTTAGCTTTGGTCTCCATTGTCACTGCGGCAAGAAACTACTAAGAAGGTAGGAGTCAAAAGGGAGAATACATAATAGTCATGATCCCCGATGGAATGACTGTGAGAAAGAAGTACTTTAAGTAGATCATGAAAAGACAGAGCAAACAGAGCAGTAATTGGATTCTTCATCTTTCTGACCACAGCTCTAATCCTTGTCTTTACCACCAACTTTCTTCCCTCCTCTGACCGCAAGGGTTGCTGTTGTGCAGTGCACTAACCTCTAACATCTCCTTATACCTACCCCTTGAAGAGGACCCCACTCCAGACCATCATAAAGCTGTCACTGACCTCATCCACTCTGGAGAACTCCCATTCACTGTCATCCAACTCATTTGGTTCTCTTACCCAAAACTACTTGCTTCTACCTCCTACGCAACATCCTCAAACTGGACTGTCTAGGTAGGCTTATTTTCTCTGCCTGCTCCTGTCCCACTGAGCGTGTGTCCTCATATCTTGATTCCACTCTATCCCTCGTATTTCAGTCCCTTCCCACCTACATGTGTGATACTTCTCATGCCCTCGATCTCCTTAGTAACTTTCAATTCCCTGGCCGTGACTGCCTCATTTTCACCATGGATCTTCAGTTCCTACACACTTCTATCCCCCATTAAGAAGGCCTCAAAGCTCTCTGCTTGTTTTTTGACAAAAGAACCAACCAAATCCCCTCCACCACCACTGTCCTCCATCTGGCAGAACTGGTCCTCACCCAGAACAATTTTTCCCTTTGGCTCCTCACACTTTCTCCAAATTACTGGGGTAGTCATGGGCACTCACATAGTCCCCAGGCTTCTCCTGCCTCTTCAATGTCTATGTAGAACAGACCCCATGTTCGAAGCCTTCCTCGGTAATGCTGCCCAACTCCTCCTCCACTACACTGATGACTGTATTGGCACTGCTTAATGCACCCATGCTGAGCTCATCAATTTAATCAACTTTGACTCTAACTTCCACCCTGTCTTTAAATTCACATGGTCCATCCCTGAATCTTCTCTCCCCTTTCTCAATCTCTACGTCTCCATGTCTGGAGACAAACTGTCAACTGACATCTGTTTTATAAACCTTCTGATTCCCATAGTTATCTTGATAATACCACTTCTCACCCTGTCTTCTGGAAAAATGCTATTCCCTTTTCTCAGTTTCTTTGCCTCCACCACATCTGTCCCCAGGATGTGGCTTTCCGTTCCAGGCCTCCTCCTTTAAAGAATGGGATTTCTCTCCCTCCACTATTGATGCTACCCTCGTCTGCATACCCTCCATTTCCCGAACATCCACGCTCACCCCATCTTCTCACCACCTTAATAGTGATAGAGTTCCTCTTGTCCTTCACTACCACCTTGTTAGCCTCTGCATCCAACACATTCTCCTCCTCATCTTTCACTATCTCCAAAGGGATCCCACCACTAAACATATCTGCACCTACTCCCCTCCCAGCCACTTTCCACAGTGATTGCTCCCTCCGTGATTGCTTTGTCCAATAATCCCTCCTCACTAATCTCCCTCCTGGAACTTATCCCTGCAGGTGGCCCAAGTGCTATAACTGGCCATAAATGTCCTCACTTACCTCCATCCAGGTGCCCAATCAGTCCTTCCAGGTGAGGCAACACTTAACCTGCCAATCTGCTGGGATCATCTATAGTGTTTGGTGCTTCCGATGCTTCCTCCTCTACATTGGCGAGACACGTAAATTGGAGGAAAACTTCATTGAGCACCTCCGCACCATCCGCCCAAAGCCAAACAGCGGCCTAACAGTCTTATTCCGATTCCCATTCCCATGGGGTTACATTGTGGGTTGCTAGACGGTGTGGCTCAAAAGGTTCGAAGGGCCTATTCTGTGCTGTAGCCCAATAAATAAATAAATAAACAAATAAAAGGTTCATTTGTTGCTCAGACCAAACATCAGAGTGGAGAATAAGTGTTCTCTAAGTGCCTTTGACTATGGAGTGATAGTTGATGACAGATGGGGTGGTTTGAGTATCTCAGAAACTGCTATTCTCCTGGGATTTTCAATAGTTTCTGGAGTTTACAGAGTATAGTGTGAAAAACAATAAACATCCAGTGAATGGCAGCTCTGTGGGCAAAAAAAGTCTTGTTAATGAGAGAGATCTGAGGAGAATAGCCAGAAAATTTCAAACTGACAGGAAGGTGACAGTAACCGAGATAACCACTTTTAAACAGTGGTATGCAGAAGAGAATCTTTGAATGCACAATACATCGAATCTTGAATTCAATGAGCTCAGCAGCAGATAACCACAAACATACACTGAGTGGCAGCTTTATTAGGTGCTGGAGATACCTAATAAAGTGGCCACTGAATGCGTGTCCTACCCTTATTTGTTGTATTTTTTCCTAGAATTTTCACACATCTGCATGACCTTCAAAATTAATAACCACAAGATTAGTCCATTGGATTTTTCTTGTTCATGCTACAGATACAGAAATGATGCATCTTCTGGAACCTATAACTGTCTGTCTTCCTTCAGCTTGACATGGTAATTCCACCAGAGTTCTTGTACAGGATTTTCAGCCTCATTTCACAAATGTACCACAATTACCGGCTTCCGCCCAATCCATTCATTTATGTCAACATGCACATTGTCTGCAGAAGGAAACTCTGCAGTAAAGGAGTTAAGCCCCACATGAGTAGCTGCTATTTCAATTTTAGTTAAACTGTTTTTCTCTAGTCACGAGAATGCTGCTGGTGGAAATAGTGTTTGTACTTGGCTGGTTTACACAGTTAATTCAGCATTCTTGTGATTTAGACTTGACCTCATTACACACTGCCTCTCAGGTGACTGGTGATCGGCGAAACCGGGAGAGGGGAGGATAGGTGGGAGGGGGGTGAAGTAAAGAGCTGGGAAGTCAACTGCTGAAAGAGGTAAGGGGCTGGAGGAGGAGTAATCTGATAGGAGAGGGTAGAAGATCATGGAAGAAAGGGAACGAGGAGGAGCACCAGAGGGAGGGGATGGACAGGTCAGTAGATAAGGAGAGAGAGGGAAGCAGGAATAGGTAATGGTGATGGGGGAGGAGGCAATTACTGGAAGTTTGAGAAATCGATGTTGGAGGCCATCAAGTTGGAGGGTACGCCTAAGGTGTTGCTCCTCCAAACTGAGTGTGGCCTCATCTCGACTGACATTGGCTGACATGTTAGGAGAGGAATGGGAAGTGGAATTGAAATGGACGGCTACAAGGAGATCCCACTTTTTCCTGGCAGATAGAACATACATGTTGCCTCACCTGGAAGGACTGTTTGGGGCCCTGAATGGTAGTAAGGGAGGAGTTCCGCTTGCAAGAATAAGTGCCAGGAGGGAGATCAGTGGGAAGGGACGAATGAACAAAGGAGTCACATAGGGAGCGATCCTTGCAGAAAGCAGAAAGAACGGGGGAGACAGTTCTTCCAGGTGAGGCAACACTTCACCTGGGAGTCTGTTGGTATCTGTACATTCAGTATTCGTAGACCTACTGAACAATCATTTGTTATGTGCTTTGGGCGATTATGATCTTTCCATGACCGTGATTGTTCTTGGCAAATTTTTCTACAGAAGTGGTTTGTCATTGCCTTCTTCTGGGCAGTGTCTTTACAAGACAGGTGACCTCAGCCATTATCAATACTCTTCAGAGATTGTCTGCCTAGCTTCAGTGGAGGTTCATGAGGATGATTCTGGAAATGTAGGGGTTAAAATATGAGAAGTGTTTGACAGCTTTGGGCCTGTACTCACTAGAACTTAGAAGAATGTGGGGGATTTCATTGAAACCTACTGGATGCTGAAAGGAATAGATAGGGTGGATGTGGAGAGGACGTTTCCTGTGGTGGGGGTATCCAGAACTAAAGGGCACACCCTCAAAATTGAAGGGCAGCCTTTTAGGACAGACGTAAGAAGGAATTTTTTTAGGCAGAGAGTAGTGAATTTGTGGAATTCTCTGCCACAGACTGCGGTAGAGGCCAAATCCGTGGGTATATTTAAGGCTGAAGTTGATAGTTTCCGGATTGGCCAGGGCAACAAAGAAGGTGGTATATGGGGTTCAGTGGGATCTGGAATCAGCCATGATGGAATATCAGAGCAGACTGGATGGGCTGAATGGCTTAATTCTGCTCCTATGTCATATAGTTTTATGGTCTTGAGTTATGCAGCAGCTGGTCATACAACCATCCACCGTTTGCTCCCATAGCTTCACGTGACCCTGATCAGGGTGCTAAGTTTGTGCTATACTTTGCCCAAGGGTAACCTGCAGGCTAGTGGAGGGAAGGAGAGCCTTACACCTCCTTTGGTAAAGATGTATTTCCACTCCAATTCACTTAATCAAGACTGGAAAGGAAGGGCTAAGATGCTGGAATGAAAAGATGGGAGGAGGGAATGGAGGATAGCTCGGTGATAGGTGAAGCAAAGTATCAATGTCATTATGTAATTATTTAAGATACATACGTCATTATGTAAGATACTGTCAAACATGTTACAATACAGCTCCCTCCTAAATCCTCTGTAAATGTATATGCCCAATGACCTGGTCTCCACAGCTGCCTGTGACAGAGAATTCCACAGATTCACCACTTTCTAGCTAAAATAATTCCTCCTCAACACACACAAAATGCTGGAGGAACTCAGCAGGCCCAGCAGCATCTATGGAAAAAAGTACAGTCGAAGTTTTAGGCTGAAACCCCTTGAAACATCAACTATACTTTTCTCCACAGATGCTGCTGGGCCTACTGAGTTTCTCCAGCATTTTGTGTGTGTTGCTTGGATTTCCAGCATCTGCAAATTTTCTCTTGTTTGTGATAATTCCTCCTCATCTCTGTTCTATATGGACATCCTTCTGTTCTGAGGCTGTGCCTACTGCTCCTAGACTTCCCTACATCTCTCTAGACCTTTCAACATTCCCACCCCCCCATTCTTCTAAATTCCAGTGAGTAAAGGTCCAGAACTGTCAATTGCTCCTCATATGAAAAAGCTTTTGTTTCCCGAATCATTCTTGTAAAGCTCCTCTGAACCCTCTCCAATGTCAGCACATCCTTTCTTAGATAAAGGCCCAAAACTGCTCACAATATTCCTAATGAGGCCTCATTAGTGCCTTATAAATCTCAGCATTTATCTAATAAAGGTCTTTAAATAACACTTCTCAGCTACTGTAGCTACACCTATTTCTCATTTGCCTCTGATCTTGCCACCTCTTTTCTCTTCTCAAGTATCAATGTTGTCTCTGTTCTGTGTCCTTCTGTGGGATCTCAAGAATATCATTTACCCTCAGGAACACTGATACTTAGTCCACATACAGAGCAAGGCTTAGAGTCTGACTGCATCATCTGAGTTCACTCAAATATTGGAGACTCCGTTTCCTGCTATCAAAGATTAAGATTAACTTTATTTGTCACATGTACATCTGCAGTGGGGTGGCGGGGTGGAGATACGACTCTACCAAAGGAGGTGTAAGGCTATCTTTCCCTCTGTTAGCCAACCAGTTACCCTTGGGCAAGCTGTAGCATCTGCTTAGACTCCCCCCACCCCCTCAATCCGATCAGGGTCACATGAAGTCATGGGAGCAGGGGGTGGATGGTCGTATGAGCAGCTGGTGCACATCACAAGTCCTGGTTACATGACCACCGATACCAGGCAGACAATCTCTGAAGAGCAATGAAAATGGATGTGGTCATATGCCTTGTACCTAGAACAATCACGGTCATGGAAAGACCATGATCACCCACATCATATTACATGGTGCACAATGAACGAACAGTGAGACATTGAAACATACAATGAAAGGTGCTGTTTGCATCGAATCAAATCAGTGAGGACGTGCTAGAGGCAGCCTGCAAGTGTCACCATGCTTCTGGATCCAACATAGCACGCGTACAACTTACTATCCCTGACCCGTATGTCTTTGGAATGTGGGAGAAACCGGAGCATCCAGAGAAAATCCATGCGGACATGGGGAGAAGGTGCAAACTCTTTATAGTCAGTGGTGGAAATCAAGCCTCAGTCAGTGATTGCTAGTGCTGTAACGTGATTGCACTAACCCCTATTCTACAGTGCAGCCATCATCACTGCTTTCTACTTTTTTCTTGGCACCAAACCATTACTCTGCTACACTCTCACACAAAAGTACTTCATCTCTTGTTACACTATCAGTATATATTTTCATGAGTAATCAAAAAAGGCATAGCTCACAATGGATCATTTCCTGAAGATAATAACTTTGAATTAAATGGGTTCAGATTAGCTTTATTTGTCATATGTACTATACATCAAAACATACAGCGAAATGCGTTGTTTGCGTCAAATCAAATCAGTACGGAAGTGTTTTCTTGCTTCCGACTCCAACACAGCGTGCTCACAAGTTACTAATCCTAACCCATACGTCTTGGTTTAGTAGGCAATGTATCTCAGTCATACCACGTGGTTCTCAAAGAAACACTTACTTTCTCCAAATGTCAAATTTGATGAAGGTACTGTGTATTGAACTAACAATATTTTAAAATAGAGTTCCAGTTTCAGAACATTCAAATCGGATTTGAATGGTAGTAAATGTTGTAAACCCTGAGAGCAATGAGAACATGAATAATTTGTTATATTTGATGAAGGATTTAATATTATTGAAGATGTGCTTGATTTCTCTGACTCGAGAATTCCATATATTTATTTGCAATAATTTATGCAATAACTATTTGTTTGAAGTTAGATTATTTGCAATAAATAATAATAATGCATAATTCTTATATGTAACTGGTGACTGAAACAGTGTAGACTATTCATTTATTTCCATTCTATGCTAAAAGAAGTTGAAATATCAAGTTATTGCACATGTATAAGGAAAGCATCAATATGGTCACTTAATTTGAAGCAGCTATTTGACCGTAAGACAGGGGAGCAGAATTAAGGCATTTACCTCATCAAAGTTGCTTCACTATTCTATCATGACAGATTTATTATTCCCTTCAACCCCATTCTCATTCCTTCTCCCCATAACCTTGGATGCCCTGACTAATCAAGGACCTGTCAACCTCTGCTTTAAATATACTCAGTGAGAAGGTGAGTAGTTCCAAGTTCCTCACTATACATATCACTGATGATCTCACCTGGAATGTACACACCAGCTCTGTGGCAAAAAAAAAGCACAATAGCATCTCATCCACCTCAGGCAACTGAAGGAGTTTGGCATGGACCCCCAAATCCTCAAGACTTTCTATAGGGGCACCATTGAGAGCATAGTGATTGGTTGTATTACCGCCTGGTACGGGAACTACACCAACGTTGATCGCTGGGCATGCAGAGAGTGGTATGGACAGCCCAGCGCATCTGTGGATGTGAACTTCCCTCCATTGATAGCAGCAGGTGCAGAAAGAAGGCCTGGAAGATCACTGGGGGCAGAAGGCTCTCCAACCATAAAGTGTTTCAGCTGCTTCCGTCTGGCAAACGCTACTGCAGCATTAAAGCCAGAACCAACAGGCTACAGGACAGCTTCTTCATACAAGCCATTAGACTTATAAATTCACATGTCTGTACATTGTGACGGAGTCGTAATGCAAAGATTTTTACTCCCTCACGTTGTGGGATGGATGTAAGAAATAAAGAAATTCTAATTCAATGATTTGGCCTCCACAGCTTCATGACCCTCTGGCTAAATAAATTCCTTCTCATCTTGGTTCTAAATGTATGTCCAAGTATTCTGAGGCTGTGCCCTCTGGTTCTAGACTCTACTACTATAGGAAATGTTGTCTCCCCACACTCTCTATCTAAGCCTCTATCTATTGATAGTTTCAATGAGATCCTCCCTCATTCTTCTAAGCCCCAGCAATTACAGACTCAGAGCTACCAAACACTCATTTGTTAACCCCTTTGTTCCCAGGATCATGCCTGTGAACCTCCCCTAGACCCTCCTAGATAAGCGGTCCAAAACAGCTCAGAATACTCCAAGTGCAGCCTGACCAATGCTTTGCATAATGTCAGCATTACATTCTTGCCATTATACTTGTAGGAGCCATGCTACAAATTTCTGTTTTCTATCTGCATTGTATTCTGTGTTGTGCATTTATTATGTTTATTGTGGTAACTAGTCTTGTGGGTGAGGGTGCAGTACATATTCAGGCTTGGTTCTGGCCAGTTTTAGAGATGGGGACCACTGGGTGTGTTATCTTTGCTTGACCATTTCATTTCAGTTAAGTGCATTTGGAATCACTTAACTCAACTTTGCTTAAGTTTGCTTTAAGTACAGTTCGTAATGCTAGTTTTAGTATGTAAGTTTCATCGTTTCAGGATTGCATGTTTTGATCATTGCTGATACAGGAGTGAATACATTTCTTTGACTTTTGAATATTATTATTGGATTGGATCGGAGGGGGCGTCATACAGAATAACTCCTTGTGTGGTCACCAGAGCAGTGTTGGATTGTTTGAGTAGCTGCAACAATATTTATATTACTGAAAATATTAAATAAATAGTTAACATAATAGATTTCAGAAACTTAAAAAGTCAGTCGTGGTAAAATAACTCTTGTTAAGAGAACTGCTTTTACTCTAAGATGCCTCATTATCAGAATAAATGACAGGAAAGTGGAGTTGTGGAATTATCAGCAGTGTGATGCTTAAATGCTTCTGCCATATGCTGAGAGGTTCATTACAGCAAAGGAAGATGCGACATATCCCCTTGGAGCTGGAGTAAAGTAGAAACCCTAATCTGGAAATATAAAATTGAACTGTCTACCTCTGTATGACTAGTGCAGGATGCATAAAGAATTGGTATTTGCATCTCATTATCAAAGTGTCCAATCTAGTTAAAAGGCTTTTGACTGTATAGTGATGACTTCAATGGTCACATAAAAGTGGGTGTAGGGCATAACAGGATATTTTAGACACTGCATGAAATGTCCAGCAGTAATTGCCATTTATGAATAATCAAACATTTTAGGAACATGAATACCTCACTCAACTGAACGAGCCTGGTTTTGCTGATCTGACCGTAACCTCAACTCTGCGTTCCTGTATTAAACCTCCATCTGCTTGCAACGGTAATCTATTCACCGCTGCATTCAAACTATCGAAAGGTTGTCTACTTCCATGAGAAACTCAATTCATGATCTGAACGATGGTATTGATGGTTTTGTTGCAAAGTTTGCAGACAATATGAAGACAGGTGGAAGGGGAGGTAGGTTTGAGGAAGTAAAGAGGCTACAGAAGGACTTAGACAGGTTAGGACAATGGAGAAAGTAGCAGAAGATGGAATACAGTGTGGGGAAATGTTTGGCCGTGTACTTTGCTAGAAGAAATGAAAGGTTTGACTATTTTCTAATGGACAGAAAATACAAAAATCTGAGGCACAAAGTGATTTAGGAGTCCTTGTGCAAGATTCCCTAAAGGTTAATTTTCAGGTTGAGTCTGTGGTAAGGAAGGCAAATGCAATGTTAGCATTCATTACAAGAGGACTAGAATATAAAAGCACTGGTGAGGCATCACTTGGGCTAATGTGAGCAGTTTTGGGCCACTTATCTTAGAAAGGATGTTCTGAAACTGGAGAGGATTCAAAGGAGGTTCACGAAACTGATTCCAGGATTGAATAGCTTGTCATATGAAGAGTGTTTAATGGTTCTGAATGAGAGGCAACCTAATTGAAACCTATTGAATGTTGTAAGGTCTTGATAGAGTGGATACAGAGAGGATGCTTCCTATGATAGGAGAGTCTAAGACCAGAGGAGACAGCTCAGAATAGAGGTGTATCCTTTTAGAATGGATATGAGGAGGAGTTTCTTTAGCCAGAGAGTGGCGAATTTGGAGAATTCTTTGCCACAGGCAGCTATGGAGGCCAAGTCTTTATGTATATTTCAGGTAGAGGTTGATAGGTTTTTGATTGGCCAGGGCATGTTGGGATATGGGGAGAAGGCGGGAGATTGAAGCTGAGAGGAAAACCACGATGAAATGGCGGAGCAGACTTGATGGGCCAAATGGCCTAATTCTGTTCCTTTATCTCTGGTTATGGTTATTTCCACAATGGAAGTGATGGCCAGCAATGCCAGATTTTCGGATATATCTATCCTGAAGTACACTACTGCTGAAAAGTCTTATGCACATATATAGTGAGGGTGTCTAAGACTTTTGCCCAGTACTCTATTTGTCAACATGGTGATGAGTTTGCAAATCTGGTGGGAGCAAATGATGTTGGGAAAGGTGAGAGGGGGACCACCACAACAGGGCTACCACCACAACAGGGCTACCATCACGAGAGGGGTGTGAGACAGTTGACAGAGGAGTGCCAGGGCTGGGAGGCGAAGGTGGTGCAGGTGCAGACACACCCAGCCCTGAAACAACAGACAAGATCATTTGATTCCAAACAATTGGTTTATTGATCATTGCAGAGTGTCCCTCTAGTGCTTCCCTCTCCCTTCCTCCTTTTCCAACCATGATTCCCCTCTCCCTGTCCCCTTCCCATTGTTAGTCCACAATAGAGAACCATATCAGAATCAGCTTTATCATCACTCAAATATGGTATGAAATTTGTTTTTTTTTGCAGCAGCAGTACAGTGCTGTACATAAAATTACTACAGTACTGGTACAGAAGTCTGAGCCATGCTAGCTTTATATAATAGTGCTAATTTCCTACAAATAAGCAAAAACTGCTTTGTTTGTCACAGTGTAAATGTCAGCACGTTCTGTCCTCCAGTCAGTTAGTGATATCATCCTGGAAAATTTTTAGCACGAATAGAACATTGGCTAGGCTACAGAAACAGGACATAAATGATAGGTTGTTTTTCCGACTCATGGAAAAGTGTCCAGTAGAATTCACCATGGGAATCTTTTTTTAATTTAATACAGTATATACATTAATGGCATGGACTTGAGTGCAGAGGACAACATTTCTAAATTTATTATTGGCACAAAACTTGGAGCTGTTGCATCATGAGAGGCGAAGGTCTGTAGCTCCCAACTATAACCTTCTTTTAGCCATGACTCAGCGATGCCCACAACGTTATACCTGCCAATCTCTACCTAGCTCTCAAGTCATCTATGTTATTCTGTATAAATTTCTGCATTCAAATACATCTTCAGTCCTGTATTCATCACACTTTTGATCTTGTCCTCATGTTACACTTGTCTGTCCCCATGTCTGTACATACTGACTGTAAAGGCACAACAGCACCTCTTTCACATCAGACCGTTGAAGGAGTTTGTTATGGGACTCCAGATCCTAAGAACTTTGTACAGGGGCACAACTGAGAACATCCTGACTGGCTGCATCACTGCCTGGTATGGGAACTGTACTTCCCTCAATTGCAATACTCTGCTGACAATGGTGCTGACAGCCCAGTGTATCTGTAGATGTGAACTTCCCACTATTCAGGACATTTACAAAGACAGGTGTGTATGAAGGGACCGAACGATCATTGGAGACCCGAGTCATCCCAACCACAAACTGTTCCAGCTGCTACCATCCGGGAAACGGTACCGCAGCATAAAAGCCAGGACCAACAGGCTCTGGAACAGCCATAAGACTAATTAATTCATGCTGATACAATTGTAATTCTATGTTATATTCCCTGTCCTGTTGTACATATTATTTATTATAAATTACTATAATTGCACATTGCACATTTAGAAGGAGATGTAACATAAAGATTTTTACTCCTCATGTATATGAAGGATGTAAATAATAAAGTCAATTCAATTCAGCTCATCTCATTGACTGCAATTTTGTCCTATCATCCACTTGTCCTTTCTCACAGTCACACTACACACTGAAATGGCTGATCTCTGACTTGGTATTGTGTCCATTAAATATTTGATAGTCTTTTAAGTATTAAAGGAAGTGATGAGACGAAATATCACCATGGCTGCAAGATGATAGGGACTAAATGGCCATTTCATGCTTTTTTCTTCTTTTTTGTTCTTAATGCTGGGTTCCATTAATTTTTAAAGTTCTAAAGTCTTGAGAAGAACTACAACTCAATGTCATACATTAAGGGGAAAAGATGAAAAGTTTAAAGGGAACATGAGGGGAAATTCCTTCACTCAGAGGACCATGAGAGTGTGGAATAAGCTGCCAGACTAGTAAATAATGTATGCGAGCTCGATTTGAACATTTAAGAGAAGTTTTGGATAGCTACGTGGATGGTAGGGATATGGAAGGCTATGTCCTGGTGCAGGTCAATGGGAGAAGGGTGTTTAAATGGTTCAGCTTGGATTAGATGGACTGTACTGTACTTTACTATGGCTCCATGATCCTATGACTCTTTAGACTACAAATGCAGAAAAGATTTAGCAGAAAACTTCCAAGGATGAAGGGCTCAATTTGTGTAAAGTGGCATTGTTCTCCGCTGATCAGAAGAAATTGTGAAAGGTTGCAATGAAGATTATCAGCTGGAAACACTCATTGTACCCTTTTCCATAGATGCTGCCTGGCCTGCCGAGTTCCTCCAGCATTTTGTGTGTGTTTGGATTTCTGGCATCTGCAGATTTTCTCTTGCTTTTCCATAGAAAAAGTATAGACTTAATACCTTCATTCCTGTAGTGTTTATTTGGTAATTCTATCTCAAACTTTGTTTTCTTTTTGACTCTCAATCTATTTTTATGTGTTAATAGAAAAGGATTGCAATGTTGGAATAACCCTCTCTCTTGGAATCAATATTTTAATAATCAAGTCTCAGACTAATTGAAGAAAATTAATGGCAGATGGAATATAGTGTAGGGAAGTGTATAAATTGGGATAGAGGATATCCATTTAGAACAGAGATGAGGAAATTCTTTAGCCAGAGGTTGGTGACTCTGTGGAATTCATTGCCACAGATGGCTGTGGAGTCCAAGTTGTTGAGTGTATTTAAACTGGAGGCTGATAGGTTCTTGATCAGTCAGGGTGTCGGAGGTTATGAGGAGAAGACAGGAGAATGGGGTTGAGAGGGAAAGTAAGTGATGGAGTGGCAGAGCTGACTAAACACACTGAATGGCCTAATTGTATTCCTTTGTCCTATGATCTAAAATGGGCAAACTACATGACAGATCAAAAGTGTGGATGTGTTCAAAGAGATAACTTTGAGGCGCAGTTTAGTAGCTTCACTTCAGATGTGGAAGACAATGTATTCTCGCATCACAACATTTTAACAAAAAGGAAGAGGGAATCAAAAATAGATCCCTGAGATAATCCAGAGATCATGGTAGAGATCATGAATCAGGTTGAAGCTAGATCCCAAGACAGAGAATTTATAGAATGCATACAAGTTGAATTTTTAGAGCAGCTTGATGTTGGGCCCACTCAGGGATCAGGTAATCTTGATTGGATGTCGTGTAATGAACTGGATAAGATTAGGAAGTTTAAGGAACCTTTAGGAGCCAGTGACTATAATATGATAGAATGTACCCTCCAATTTGAAAGGGAGAAGTTAAAGTCAAATGTATCAGTAGTACAATGGAGTAAAGGGAATTACAGTGGCATGAGAGAAGAGCTGATCAAAGTTGATTGGAAGGGGACACTAGCAGGGACGACGGCAGAGCAGCAATGGCTAGAGTTTCTGAGAGCAATTCAGAAGGTGCAGGATAGATACATCCCAAGGATGAAGAAGTATTCTAAAGGTAGGATGACACAATCATGGTTGACGAGAGAGGACAAAGTCAGCTTAAAAGCTGAAGTATATATAGTACAAAAATTACTGGAAAGTTAGAGGGCTGGGAAGCTTTTAAAAACAAATGTAAAACAACTAAAAGAGAAATAAGGAGGGAGAAGATGAAACATGAAGGTATGCTAGCCAATAATATCAAAGGGGATACCTATGACAAAGCTGGAGGACCAAGAAGCTTCAGTGGCAGTGATGGGAGAGTCGTCACATACAACTGTTGCCCAGGTATTTCACCAGCCATAGCTTTATGGAAGAGTGGCAAAGAGAAAGCCACTGTTGAAAACTACTTACATGAAATCTCAGCTAGAGTTTGCCAGAAGGCATCTGAAGTCAGCTGGAAGAAGATTCTATGGTCTGATGAAACCAAAAATGAGCTTTTTAGCCTTCAGACTAAACACTATGTTTAAAGTAAGCTAAACACCACACATCATCAAAAACACACCATCCCTCCCATGAAGCATGCATCAAGCTGTGGGGATGTTTCACCGCAGAAGGCCCAGGAAGGCTTGTGAAGGTAGAGGATAAAATGAATAGAACAAAATACAGGGAAATTCTGGAGGGAAACCTGATGCTGTCTGCAAAAGAACTGCGACTTGGGAGAAGATTTGTTTTCCAGAAGACAATGACTCCAAGCATAAAGCCAAAGCTATACAGTAATGGCATAAAACAACAAAGTTAATGTCTGGAGTGGCCAAGTCAGAATCAGGACCTCAATCCAAATGAGAATTTTTGGCTGTACTTGAAGAGGGCTGTTCACTCATGCAATCTGACAGAGCTTGAGCAGTTTTGGAAAGAAGAATGGGAGAAAATTGCAGTGTCTAGATGTGCAAAGCTGGTAGAGACCTACCCACACAGACCCAGGTCTGTAATTGCTGCCAAAGGTGCATCTACTAAATACTGACTTAAAGTGGGTGAATGCTTATGCAATCAATTATTTTGTGTTTTATATTTGCAATTAATTTAGTTCACTTTGTGGAGATCTGTTTTCACTTTGACATGAAAGAGTCTTTTTTCTGTTGATCAGTATCAAGCCAAATTAAATCCACTGTGAATTAAATCCAAGGTGACTTTGAGGTCGACTTGAGCATCATCACTTCAGACATAGAGGCAATGTATTTTCAGATCACAACATCTGAATGAAAAGGAAGAGAGAATCAAAAAATAGATCCTTGAGATAATCCAGAGATCATGGTACATAAATTGAGAAATGCCAATACTGGTGAGTTGTGGAAGATGTAAATTTCTGGAAGCATCTGAATTAAATTAAAAGCGTTCATTATAAAACTGTTGTATGAGGAAAAATCATTAACCTATATTAATTGATGAACATTACCAACATATTTAAACATTGGATTGGAAGCAAGTGGGTTATTAAATTGAATTTGAAGCCAGTGAGTTAGTTTTCAGTGAGTTATTAAATCAACCTCTAGTAACTTAATAGCAGAAGAGCTCTACTCTTCTCTCAACCAATGCTTATTTCTTACCACAGCCATTAAATCATGTTATAATCATAGTTACTTCATTGGCTGCACAAAATTGACTATTTAAAGAATCAAAGTACATTTATTATCAAAGTATGTATTACTATTTATTACTTTATATTACTGTTGGCCAGGGAGAGCTATAATCTACAAACCAGTGAACAGGAATGAGGCAAGGGCAAGGAAACAGACACTGCAAAAGTCTTTGTTTTTGCCAGGTGTTTTTAAGCATGGAGGTGGCCACTTTGTGGGACTGTTCTTGCAGCTGCATTTCATCAACTGGTTCTTGCTCAGGGATAGTTAATCAGAGTAGTTAAATGTGGACATAATGAGTTAATGATCTGTTAAACCTGAGACAATTCTCAAAAAAAAGCTGTTTATTATGTAAAATGGCAGGCTTGCAGAAGGAACAGACTGGTATGTGGTCGTCCGGGCCTAGTGTTTGGACCTGTTTGGACTGGTTTGAAACAGTCTGAGTGGAATGAACAAAAGAAATTACTTTGGGTATGAGGCTGAAGGGGGAATCATAAAGCAATACTGTTTGTTGCCTTGGGCCACATAGAATGAGATGCTAACATAGATCAGTCACATAAGCTTCAGCCAATGAAATTGAAACATCATTGATTGATCTGATATGAAAAAGAATATGAGTGGAGGATTTCAGGAACACAGGTAGTGACAACTTTGGAGACCTACCATTGCAGATATGAATGACCCCATGTTGAAAATATGGAGATTATATCTGGATCATGAAGAATTTCTGGCCAGTGCAAACTGTTTTCCCTAGGTATTAACTTTTTTATTCTTTGACTGTTTGTTGGGGGCCAGGAAAACCCAGTGGATGTGCAAACAGGTATTTAGTTTGTAAATTCACATGCTTGTTTGAGGAGATTTGGCATATCTTGCAAATTTTTACAGTTGCACCATGGAGAGTATCGTAACTGGATCATTGCCATCTGGTATCGGGGGCGGGGGGGGGTTGGTGGCAGACATTGCACAGGATCGAAAGAAGCTGTAGAAAGCTGCAAACTCAGTTACTATAGCTCCATCATGGGCATTAGCCTTCTCAACATTCAGGACATCTTCAAGTAGCGATGGCTCGAAAAGGTGGCATCCATCATTAAAGACACCCATCACCTGGGACATGCCCTCTTCTCATTGCTTCCATGATGGAGGAGGTACAGGAGCCTGAAGGCACTCACTCAGCGATTCAGGAACAGCTTCTTTCCCTCTGCAATCAGATTTCTGAATGGACATTGAACCCATGAACACTACCTCACTACTTTATTTTTCTCTTTTTACACTATTGTGTCTGTGGACAGACTCCCTTTGTGGACTTCAGTTCAGAACACCACTTGCTTGCATTTACTGTTTGCATGATTTGGTTTTTTTTCTCCCTGTACATTGGGTGTTTGACTGTCTTTTTAATAGGTTCATCTAGGTTTCCTTGTTTTGTGGCTGCCTGTAAGGATACGCACCTCAAAGTTGTATAATGTATACATACTTCTATAATAAATGTACTTTGAACTTTTGAACTATATTTAACTTAATGTTTCTTACTGTAATTTACAGTTTATTATGTATTGCAATGTACTGCAAATTTCATGACATATGGCAGTGGTATTAAAACTGATTCTGACTCTGATTGTTATTGAGACAATAAAGGTACTTGTCAGTAAATACAAATCCCCTCTGCATAACTGATCATAATTGTTGAGGGTTAATATCTGCAACATTGCAGAAGTACAAACATTCAAAATGCTTCAGTTTGTGAAACAGTAGACCAACTTACATTGTTTAGTAAATGCATCTTTTTTCATTGTAGTGATTTCCTTTGTATAAATTTGATACGTCTCAGCGCAGTTAATGGTTTGTGCTGTAGACTTTTCAAATATACTGTCAATCAGGTCTTGCTTGTCCCATTCTACTTACGAGTGCTGATGAAAATCTCTGCACTGCCATTATTGAAAAGCATAGTGCAATTCACAGTCAGATGAACAAATATTTACCATTAACACCGGTTAACTGACAAATTATCTGATTGACAGCTCTGAAAAGAGCACGGTAACTGTCATGCCATGATTGTCTAGTTTACAGCCATTTCAGTTAATGGATCTGTAATCGTCAAAATCACTCAACGAAAAATTGCTGACACCTTTCATTTTCATTTAGGCTGGAGATATGCTGCAATAACTGAGAGATTGTCTTTTTAAATACAGATGAGTGGAAAATAGATCCAAGTTAAAGTGGGTTTTGAAAGCTGTGTTTAAAAAAAAAAAAATCAAATAAAACAGTCAGAACAAAATATTTCTTTATTGTGGAGTTCTGAAGAAATTCAATAACTTTGCTTTTGAGAAACAATGGGCATGTTCATCTATTGCTAATTTCAGAATCAGAATGAGGTTTAATATCACCAGCATACATTGTGAAATTTGTTAACTTTGCAGCAGCAGTACAATAACATACGTAATAATAGAGAAAAAAAACTGTGAATTACAGCAGTAAATATATATATTTTTCTCTCTCCTTATGGGTGGTGTGTATGTGTACTTTTCCCTCAATCCTGGGTCTTCTACCAGAAGCTGGGGAGTGAGGTTTCGGCGCAGTATTCTCACTGTCCCTAGTAGTGTGCTCTTCTGGACCGAGTTCTCAGATGTTGTTCCTGGGATTTGTTGGAGCCACTCTCCTAGTCCAGGTGTCACAGCTCCAAGTGCTCCTATCACCACGAGGATTACTCTGGGTTTAATCTTCCACCTTTAACCTTTCTATCTGCTCTTTCAAGCCCTGAAATTTCTCCAGCTTCTCATATTCTTTCTTCCTGATGTTACTGCCATTCTGAATGGCCATATCTATTACTATTGTTTTCTTCTCTTCCTTGTCCAGTATTACTATGTCTGGTTGGTTGGCTAGTAACTGTTTATCAGTTCGTATTTGGAAGTCACACAGGATCTTGGCTTTGACATTCTCCACTACCTTCTCGGGTGGTTCCCATTTGGTGTGTCCAATCCATACTCAGCACAGATGTTCCCGTACACAATTCCTGCACCTTGGTTGTGTTATTCAGTGTATGCTGTCCCTGCCTGCATCTTGAACCCTACCTACTACCATGTGCTGGAAGGTTTCCTTGCAGAGTCTGCATCTTGGGTCTTGTCTGGTGTGATAGACTTCTGCTTCTATTGCTCTTGTGCTCAGCGCCTGTTCTTGTGCAGCCTTGAGCAGAGCCTCTGTGCTATCCCTCAGCCCTGCCGTTTCCAGCCATTGGTAGGACTTTCTTATGCCAGCCACATCTGATATCTGGCGATGATACCTCCCTTGCAGTGGCTTGTCCTGCCATGGCCTCTAGTCCTCTGGCTCTACTTCATCCACTTCCATGTCCCAGCATGCTGTCTGAGATATTCTCCTAGCAGGTCATCTTTAGGGGCCATCTTCCTAACATACTCATGGATGTTTTGTATTTCTTACAGTTCTTACAGGACTGTGGCCTTGTCACTTCCAAGTCCCAGTCCTCCTTTATTCAGTTGCTCGATGTTAGACTTTGGATGGAATCCTCCATGTATTGTTAGTAGTTTCTGGGTAGTGAAGTTAGCAGCTTCCAGTTCATTCTTTGGCCAGTACACTATTGTGGCTGGGTATCTGATGACTGGTAGGGTGATGGGTCTGATCTTGTTCTTCCCATTTAGCTGGCTTTTTAGGACCTGTCTCACTCTTTGGAGGTACTTGGATGTTGCAAACTTTCTTGTGTCTTCATTGTTGCTTCCATGTGCCTGCAGAATCCCCAGGTATTTGTAGCTGTCCTGTACATCTGTTAAGTGGCCCTGAGGTAGCTTGACACCTTTAGTCTTGATGAGTTTGCTTCTTTTCACTACCATCTGGCTGCACTTTTCCAGTCCAACTGACAACCCGATGTCTCTGCTGTACACCTTTGTCAGGTGGATTAGTGAGTCAATGTCTCTTTCATTTCTGCATACAGCTTGATGTCAACCATGTACAGGAGGTAGCTGATGGTTACTCCACTCTTGAACCTATACCCATATCCACTCTTTGAGATGATCTGGCTGAGGGGGTTCAAGCCTGTACTGCCTACAGCAGTGGGCATAGTGCATCACCTTGGTATATTCTACATTTGATGGTCACTTGTGCTATTAGCTTTCAGTTGACTTCTGGCATTGTCCGCCAACAGCCCATTAAGTTCTTGATGAAGGTCCTTAGAGTCTTGTTGACCTTGTACAGGGATAGGCATTCCAGGATCCATGGGTGGGCATTGAGTCATATGCTTTCTAGTAGTCAATCCAGGCTGAGCTTAGGTTGGGTTGCCTGGCCTTGGGAGTCTCACATGACTGCTTTGTCTACCTGTAGTTGGTGCTTGGAGCCTCTGGTTCCATTTTCAAACCTCTATGAGCAGTGTTCAGGAACTTACACGCATGTTCCTTCAGCTTGGTGGCTATGATACCTGAGAGGAGCTTCTACGTGGTTGCCAGGTAGGTTATAGGCCAGTAGTTTGGAGTTGCTCATTTGTAAGGATGCTTCATTATGAGTACTGTCTTTCCTTGCCTGTCAGGCTGGGAGCCTGCTTCAAGCAGCTGGTTCACTTGGGCTGCCAGCCGTGTTTGTAATGCTGTTAGTTTCTTCAGCCAATAGGTGTGGATCATGTCAGGTCCTGGTAATGTCCAGTTCAATATATATTTAATATATTAAATAGCGCAAAAATATTTTTTAAAAAAGTGAAGTAGTATTCACGGTTTCAATGTCCATTCAGAAACTGGATGGTAGAAGGGAAGGAGGTGATCCTGAATCGTTGAGATCGAGCTAGAGCAGGCCCTTCCAGCCCTTTGAATTATGCCACTCAGAAACCCCCGATTTAACCCTAGTCTAATCCCAGGACAAGTACCCTATCAACTGGTACTTCTTTGGACTGTGGAAGGATACCAGAGACCCGAGGAAATCCCATGCAGTCGTGGGGAGAACATACAATCTATTGACAGTCAGTGGTGGTCATTGAGTCTGGGTCACTGGTACTGTAAAGCATTGTGCTAACCACTACCCTACTGTGTTGCCCTGTCCAAAATCAGAATCAGGTTTATTAATCAATGGCAAGTGACGTGAAATTTGTTAATTTAGCAGCAGCAGTTCAATGCAATACGTAATATAGAAGATAAAAAAATAAAATTATAATAATAATAAGTAAATGAATTACAGTATTTGTATATTGAATAGATTAAAAATGTGCAATAAAACAGAAATGCTGTATATTAAAAAAGTGAGGTAGTGTCCAAAGCTTCAAAGTCCATTTAGGAATGGGATGGCAGAGGGGAAGAGGCTGTTCCTGAATCGCTGAGTGTGTGCCTTCAGGTTTCTGTACCTCCTACCTGATGGTAACAGTGATTGTATCATCAGCACATTAATAGATGATATTTGAACTATGCCTAGCCACACTGTCATGTGTATAGAGAGAGTGGAGCAGTGGGCTAAGCACACACCCCTGAGGTGCGCCAGTGTTGATCGTCAGGGAGGAGGATGTGTTATCACTAATCCGCACAGATTATGGTCTTCCGGTTAGGAAGTCAAGGATCCAATTGCAGAGGGAGGCACAGAGGCCCAGGTTCTGCAACTTCTCAATCAGGGCTATGGAATTATGGTATTAAATGCTGAGCTATAGTCAATGAACAGCATCCTGACATAGGTGTTTGTGTTGTCCAGGTGGTCTAAAGCCGTATGGAGAGCCATTGAGATTGCGTCTGCCATTGACCTATTGTGGCGATAGGCAAATTGCAATGGGTCCAGGTCCTTGCTGAGGCAGGAGTTCTGTCTAGTCATGATCAACCTCTCAAAGCATTTCATCACTGTAAATGTGAGTGCTACTGAGTGATAGTTATTAAGGTAGCTTATATTATTTGTCTTGGGCACTGTTATAATCGTTGCCTTTTTGAAACAAGTGCGAACTTCCGCCCATAGCAGTGAGAGGTTGAAAACGTCCTTGAATACTTCTGCTAGTTGAATGGCACAGTTTTTCAGAGCCTTACCAGGTACTTCATCGGGACCTTCCACCTTGCGAGGGTTCACTCTCTTTAAAGACAGCCTAACATTGGCCTCTGAGACAGAGATCACAGGGTCATCAGGTGCAGCAGGGATCTTCACAGCTGTAGTTGTGTTCTCCCTTTCGAAGCGGGCATGGAAGGCGTTGAGTTCATCTGGTAGTGATGTATCGCTGCCATTCATGCTTTTGGGTTTTGTTTTGTAGGAAGTAATGTCTTGCAAACCCTGCCAGAGTTGCTATGCATCCAATGTCACAAAATTAAGTGTGTGCTTTCAGGACCTTCCTGATGGTAGCAGTGAGAACAAGGCATAACTTGGGTGATGGGGGTCCTTAATGATAGATGCCGCCTTTTTGAGGCAACATTCCTTGAAGATGTCCTGGACACTATAGAGGCTAGTGCCCATGATGGAGCTGGCTAAGTTTACAAGCCTCTGCAGCTTATTCCAATCCTGTGCAGTAGCCTCTCCCATCTCCCCCTTATCAAAATTTTCTATTCTGGTCACAAGTTACACTAATAATAAACATTTTTCCACAGATTGGGCCTGGTTTCTGCAGTTTTGTCTGTAACTTCTTTCAAAAATCGTAGATGTCTCAAATCATAGATGTCTCAATCCTTTATAGAATCTCCATTTTCAGCCTCACCTTTGGTTGCTCATGTTAAAACAGTGCACCTGGCCTCCCATATAACCCGTCCACTGGCTTCATCGCGTATTGCTTGCCCCATCTGCGGCAAAGCCCTGTCGCTCAATCCAGGTCATGTCCAAATTATTAATTACTGCAGAATTGTCCTGAAGAATGGTTCTGGCCCGAAACATTACCTATTTATTCACTTTTGTAGATGCTGCCTGACCTGCTGAGTTCCTTCAGCCTTTTGTGTGTGTTGCTCTGGATTTCCAGCATCTGCAGATTTTCTCTTGTTTATTAATTACCCCTATTCACTAACACACATTTATTCACTCTCTGTTAATAATAGTGATAAAATTCTCTAACATGTTTTCAGTCTCTTCATTCCTTACTATGCGACTTCTTCCAACCTTGCGATGTCCAGGTTTCTGCTCCTCTTTAATTCTCATCTTCTGCACATCCCTGATTTTCTTCACTCCACTTCTGTCCTTTGGCTGCCTAAGCTCCAAAGCTTGAAATCCCATCCCAAAATTACTCAATTTTCAACTTTTCCTTAATGAAGCACCTTGAATCAAGGTTCTGGTCTCCATCCTGGGGGTTGGGGGGGTGGATATCACCATTTCATCTCCATTTTGGACACATATGCCTCAATAACAAATTTTGTCTGGTTACTGCTGTTATGAAACTCCTTGGCTTGTCTTACAAACTTCATCCTCATCTTGTGCTGTGTTGTATGATGTAGGCCATCATCAGAATCAGGTTTAAGGTTATCGGCATATGCCATGAAATTCTTTAACTTTGTGGCAGCAGTACAATGCAATACACAATACAGGAAAAAATGGAATTACAGTAAATGTCATTTAGAAATTGGATGGCAGAATGGAAGTAGCTGTCTCTGATCGCTGAGTGTGTACCTTTACGTTTCTGTACCCCCTTTCTGGATAACAATGAGAAGAGGGCAGGTCCTGGGTGATGGAGGCCATGGTTGTTCTTGGCAAATATTTTTACAGAAGTGGTTTGCCATTGCCTTATTCTGGGCAGTGTCTTTACAAGATGGGTGACCCCAGCCATTATCAGTACTCTTCAGAGATGGTCTGCCTGGTGTCAGTGGTCACATAACCAGGACTTGTGATATGCACCAGCTGCTCATACGACCATCCACCACCTACTCCCATGGCTTCATGTGACCCTGATTGGGGTGGGGGGCTAAGTAGGTGCCTAAGTGTGACCTGCAGGTAGCGGAGGGAAGAAACACCCTACACCTCATTTGTCAGAGTTACAAAATTACTGATACAGGTACCAAATAAATCCAAAGTGTGGTTATCCAATCACAAACAAGAAAAAATCTGCAGATGCTGAAAATCCAAGCAACACAAAGTGCTGGATGAACTCAACAGGCCAGGCCACATTTATGGAAAAGAATAGAGTCGATGTTTCAGGCTGAAACCATTTGGCAGGACAGGAGAAAACCTCACCCCCCTCACCCCACCTTTTAAATCTACTCCAGCATTTTTCCCCCGTCTTGTTGAAGGGCTGAAACATCGACGGCACATTTTTCCATAGATGCTGCCTGGCCTACTGACTGCCTCCTGCATTTGTGTGTTACAAAGTGTGGCTGTTGTTAATAGATTGGAGACTAAACAAAGGAGATACAATGCTTCTTTCGCTGCTAAGTAACAAGATAAATGATCAAAAAGGCAAAGAATAGAAACATTTTCAGCTGCAGAACATAAAGGATATTGGTAGCTGGGCCAGTAATAGGATCATCTTTATATCTCTCATTTCCCCTGCTCAGCCTTGCACAAGTCTCCTTCCCTCCTTCACTATCTAACTTACACAGCAGGAGTGCCTTCTCTCTTATTTAAGACCTGTCAAATACGATGCACTATACATACATCGCCCTGCTCCTGCTCCTGCTCCCTCTAAATTGCTAGAGGCCAGATTTTTGGTCTTTCCCACTTTTGTGTTTCCACCCATATTCTCTGCTGTTGCAGTCACAGACACAGAAGAAACCAGGTTTAGTTTAATCAGTCCAATTAGCTGCATTGAGGCACATAAGAGGAAGCGCTCAAAAGCTACCGTCTGCCCACGTCAACTAAGAGGCCGGTCTGCCACACTACAACAGCATTGCCTCAGTCTGCTGGTTTGCCAGTGAGGCTAGGAATAGTAGGGAGAGAGTGGAGAACTGTACTAGCCGCATAGATATCCTGGATTGCTAGAAGCTGTTTTTTTTTTTAATTTCCAAAAAGTTAACTTCATTTATTAAAACATGTACTGTTTAGTATTATCATAAGACAGTAACAAATTGGAGCAGATTTAGGCCACTTGGCCCACTTAGTCTGCTCCTCCATTTCATCATGGCTGATCCAATTTTCTTCTCGGCTCCAAAATCCTGCATTCTCCCCATATCCCTTCATTCCCTGACCAGTCAAGAATATATCAACCTCTGCCTTAAATATACGCAGTGACTTGGCCTCCACAGCTCCCTGTGGCAATGAATTCCACAGATTCAACATCCTCTAACTAAAGAAATTCCTCCTCACCTCCATTCTAAATTACATCTCTCTACTTTACGATGGTGTCCTCTGGTCTTAGACTCCCCCAGTATAAGAAAGATCCTCTCCATAGCCTCTCCATCAATGCCTTTCAACATTTCTTCTGAATTCCAGTGAGTACAGGCCCAGAGTCATCAAACACTCCTCATAATCTAACCCTTTCAATCCTGGAATCATTTTTGTGAACTTCCTCTGAATTCTCCCCAATGGCAGCATATCCATTCTCAGATAAGGGACCCAAAACTGCTCACAATACTCCAGTCCCCAAAGTCTCAATATTACATCCTTGACGTTAAATTCTAGCCCTCTTAAAATGAATGCTGACATCGTATTTGGCTTCTTCACCACCGACTCAGCCTGCAAATGAAGCTTTAGAGAATCCTGCACAAGTCCCTTTGTACCTTGAGTTTTTGAATTTTCTCTTCATTTCTTTCCATTGATCTTTATATATTATTTTTTCACATTATGTCATCTAGTCTATACATTCATGGTGTTGTGCAATTAATACACATGTCATTAAGCTAACAGTCTGTCAGAGCATAATGAAGGCAAGATCTTAGATTGCAGTCGTTCCCTGCAAAGCCTTTGGGTTGACTGCACCAAGTTTCAGTGTGCCCTTTAGCACATACTCCTGCAGATTGTAATGGACCAAATAGCACCATTCATTGCACAGAAAGACCAAAATATCTCAGGCACCTCAAAATCAGTTGATGATCTTCCAACTACACCTGATTTTCCTCTAAGTATGTGTCTCTGCGAATAGCCCTCTGTTGTGCAGCTGCTCAGGAACCTTTGCATCTTTATCCAGGTATTCTTTGTCAATACCAAGTCCCAAAAGAGGAGGGCAATTGTCTTTCTCCCCTTGCGGCAGTGTTGAAGGAAGTGTGACTCCGGTGTGGAGGAAGGAGCTGATAGGAAGGGCCTGTCTCACTGACAGCTTACTGATGTCTGGGTGCTTATTGCTGAATCCTTGACATGAAGTGTCCTGCCAAACATTTTTACCGTCTGCTTGGATCCAATGTACTCTTCTTGTGCAGGACATTCCTTAAGACCATAAGACATAATTAGGCCATTCAGCCCATTGATTCCATGCTTACTGCTTTATGAAGCTCAAGAGAGTACAACAAAATCTAACTAATCGTGCAACAATGTGGACAGGCACATCCTTTAGAACCATGGGGACAGGTAGACTCTCAGCACATAGTGAGGCTTGGTATTTGTATACTTTGATCCTAGTGCAGAAGGACAAAGCCACACACAAAAGAGGCTATCAGGAGAAGGGCAAAGTTGGGTATACCTTTTCACTCTTTCTCGGGAAATATGCATGACTACCTGAAGGATCCCCCAGTTGGAATGGAAGATGGCTTTACATACTGCCAGGGTATTGACTTGGGTTGTAGAGTCAGCCAGCTCCATCTCGATAACAAGCCTCCCCACCACTGAGTGCATGTTCAACAGGCAATGCCTCAGGAAGGCAGCGTCCATCATTAAAGACGCTCACCGCTTGTGACAATGCTCTTCTGATTGCTACCATCAGGGATGACATACAGGAGCTTGAAGACCCATACTCAATATTTCTTCCCCTCTGCCATCAGATTTCTGAACAGCCCATGAACACTGCCTCGCCATTCCTCTTTTGCACAATTTAGTTTATTTCTTATTATTACACTATTTCATTTATTTGTTAACTAGTTCTGTCTTACACTGTACCGCTGCCACAAAACATCAGATTTCATGACGTCTATCGGTGATTCTGATTCCGGGGGCTGTGGAGGATCAGTCAAGCCTGTGCCAAAGAGCAATTCAAATCGGCTGCAGGCTCGATTTGATTTGGGTCTGCAGACCCACAATGACTCCAAGCTAAGATCTGAGCACTGTTCATGTAGAAGGGTTTTGATCTGAGTGTTCCCACTGCCTCCCATCATCACCCCTCTTATAGCTGTGCTTTTCCTGACGGATTCACAAAGTGTGCTTTTCAATACACTAAAAAGGCAAATGGGGCACTTTGCCTGATTCAAGACTTTACAGGGAAGCCATCTGCTTTCTACTATTGCAGATGTGGACTGCACTTCTGATATCTGGGTAGAATAGTTGGATCCAAGTCCTGATTTCCTCCCCAGGTTCATTCTGGAGGTACGTCCATTATGTACGTGTGCAATATCCTGTCTAAGACATTCTCCCGGTCCACACTGATCGGGAGAACTGACACCTTGTCCTACATTTAGGTGATTACAATGCAAAGATATCAAAGATTTTCTTTCTAAGAGCTGGTTTATACAACCACACTGCTTTTCAGTGAGAGGGTAAGGGTACATACTATACAACACCTGGAGCCATTGATCAATCAATTTTAGATTTCTATGAACACTGGTCACAGAGTTCACCTACACATCAATGAGTTTTAGATCGTAGCTCACCAACCAAATCAGAGTTCAAAGTGCAAAATTAGAATAATGAAAGAGTGCAGATCACAGAATCCCTACATCAACAATATAGGCTGTACCTGCAGTGCTAAATCTTGCCATTAACTATTTTACACAGAATGCATTTATTCAAAGATATTTCATCAGGAGGTATCTTTCAATTGAAATATTAATACCTCTCTTTCACAAATTCTCCATAACTCACTAACTGTTTCCAGCCACTTCTGATGTTATTTTATATATTCCATATTTCAGTCTTGGTTGTACCTTCTGCAGATGGCTATGAAAGGTCAGAGACCTCCAGAGGGGCACAGAACATACCGAGAGGAGTGTTGCTAATACCAGGTAATTTGCGAGGTGGAATGTGGTAACAATGGATTTGGCCTGGTTTAGTTACAGGTCTCTCATCTGAAAGCAGTCAGCCATTGCATTTATGCGCTCTATTTGAGCATCTACTAGGCTCACAAAGATCTTTGCCTCGCAAGTATCACATCGTCAGAAGAGACTAGTTTACTTCATGCTGTGATAAGCACATCATTTGTTAGGAGCAAGAAAGCTACATGAGGACTGGAGATTAAAAGTATCAATGGAAAGGAAAGAAGATGGAAAATTTATGATTATGAAGACACATAGTCCTCTTTTATTGTCATTTAGTAATGCATGCATTAAGAAATGATACATTATTTCCTTCGGTGTAATATCACAAAATACAGGACAGACCAAGACTGAAAAAACTGACAAAACCTCATAATTATAACATATAGTTACAACAGTGCAACAATACCATAACTTGATGAAGAAGTCCGTGAGTACAGTAAAGTTCAAAGATTCTCAAATGTCCCACGTCTCACGCAGACGGGAGAAGGAAGAAAAACTCTTCCTGCCATGCCGACCACAATCCGACTCTGAGTCATCCGAAAACTTCGAGCTCTGATCAGCTCTCTGACACCGAGTATTGAGCAGAAGGCCGGGGATTTTGAGGCCTACCCTCCGAAACACTCCCAACCGCGCAGTAATGACAGCAGCAAATAGAAACAGCACTGGGATATCATGGCTCATAATTATAGTAATGATCTTGATTTCTATTGAAAACCAAAATATAATATTCTGTATCTTATAATATAACATTATAAGATACAGAATATAAATACATTTATATTTATGGATGACTCTAATATGCAGAGGCAATGGAAGGGGGTGGGGTGTAATTGCTAGTACTGAGGACAATAAAAGCATTACAAAAATAAATTTTAAAAAACTTACAGTATAAGCCTACGGTTCACAAATTAGTTTCAAAGAGATTTGTAAAAGGTCAAATATTATAAGGGAGGTGAAAATCTGTGAGGGTACAGAAATATACAAAATGACAAACTATTGACAGATGTCAATAGACTGAGGCCTCCTCTAGCTGCAATGATGACTGGCTTCATGTCCCTTGTAAAATTTCAGTTCTGAATGCTATTTGCTTACTTTCATCATTTACATAATTGTTCTCTCTGCGCATTGGGCGTGTGACAGTCTTTTTTTCAATGGGGTCTTTTGGGGTTTCTTTGTTTTGTGGCTGCCTGTAAGGAGATGAATCTCAAGGTTGTGTAATATGTACGTACTTTGATATTAAATGTACTTTGAACTTTGAACATGCTAACAAGCCCTGGGTGAAAACAAATTAAGTGCAAGAATTTCTTAAATTCAATTCAGCAGTCTAAGAAATGATTTATGTTTGAAACTAATCTGAGCCTCTCTGTTTTACACAATAATTAAATCAACAGCATTTTCTATTTTCACTTTTAAATTAGTATTTATCAATTTTATGACTGATAATAAAGTCGGTACTCAGAATTTTAAACATTGAATTTGGTGCAGTAACTATTTCATATGCAGACAGTGCACAATTTGCATTTTGGAGACTATTGAATTAAATTAATTTCTTATGGGCAAATAAGTACTTATAAACTCTATAATACAATAAAGAATTTCTTAAAATTATAAAGAAAATGAATTAGGCTTTATTTGTATCAAACCTTCTTTAGACCACTCCAGTCTGGTTATCACAGTTTATACAAGCAATACCATGGGACTTCACAGTATATAGAGAACATTCATCAATAAAAAAACAGAAATGTAATACTTGTTAGGAAAGAAACTCAAAGTCTTTTATCCTTTGTAATGAGAAGATCAGTGATCTAATAGAACATTTTGAGTTGATGAATGGTTTTGGTAGTCCTGGTACAGAAGTAATGTTTCCAAAGAGCAAAACCAATGGATTTCAATAAAAGAAATCAAACAGTGTATTTAGAAGCAAAATGGTAGATATATGGAAAGTGTTACTGGAAGGAACAATTGAGGGGAACTGTACTGAGAAATTAGATGTGTGCTTAAAGGTGGAACTAATAAAGGTGCAGCTGATACAATTGTATCAAACAACATTGAGTGTCAGAAAGGTGGCAACCATCACTAAGGACCCCCATCACCCAGGTCATGCCCTCTTCTCATTGGCACCATCAGGAAGGAGAAACGGAAGCCTGAAGGCTGACACTCAATGATTCAGGAACAGCTTCTTCCCCTCTGCCGTCCAATTTCTGAATGGACATTGAACCCATTAACACTACCTCATTACATTTTTTTGCCAGTGATATTAAAACTGATTCTATTGGAGCATAAATGTTAATATAGACAATGTGCCAGAAGGAATGTTTCATTGCAATATATCAAATGTAATTTCATGCAATTTGTTATTGTTCTGGGTTAATGAATTCAGTTAAGAAGATAAACATTTGACAAGTCACCACCTTCGGCTAGTTTGCCAGTCAACTGCAGTCCTGTTTGCTCTTTTGCTTGCTGATCTAACTAAGGCTAAAATTAAATTCTGATTGATGAAATTATACATTAGGCTAGAAATGACTTCAGAGCTCAACATTCAACAGCAGTTCCAAGAACTTTGAAACTAAACAAATAACACAAACACACTATCTAATGCAAAATGTCTCTCAAAAATAGAGTTTTATCTGAAAACATTTATGGATCCATTTGTGTATGATTGGAGTTGGTTGATGATCTTGTACATCATGAGTTGACCGAAGCAGGAATCAACAGAAAAAATATTAAAAGAGATAGAAATAGCATTTTGAAATGAAAATACAAAAAATATTAATATATTTACTTACAAATGTGCTGTTTTCCAACAACACTGTTGTTTCACTGCTTATTATATTCAGTTTGATCACATGACCATCTCTGGCCCAGTACACCACCTCAGCATCTGTCGGAAGAAAGTAAAGCAATTTAAATAATTTTTTCCTACTACATGTCTTAATTACTACCTAAAACAGAACATCAACTTCAGATTTTAAAAAATTAAATTAAACACAGTAAATACCTAGAAGTCTATCAGCATCCGAGAGATGCTTTAACTAGACAAAGCCTCTTCGACAGTCTAACAAATGTCTTAAGCTTGAAACTAAATCTCAGCCCCTCTCTTTGGCTGACTCAATGGTATATCAACTGCTTTTCCTATTTTTACTTCCAAATTAGGATTAAACAATTTTATGAATAGTTGCTACTGAGAATTTTAAACATTGAACGATCTGGTGCAGTAACTATTTCATCTCTAGACAGTGCACAATTTGCATTTTGGAGAGCATCCAACTAAATTAATTACTTATAAATGTTTTAACACAATGAAATTCTACATCGATTGTACAATGATATCCAAGGTGTCTGCCTAATACAAGAATCCACACTATTTAGCGGTCATAAATAGATGGTATATTTTGATTAGGCCTATATTTTCTGCTTTTTTGTTTAATATTTTCTGTTTCTTTTACATTTAATATATTAGTAGTAAATTGTCCTACAACTCTGGAGATGAGTTGAAGACAGTCACTATGGTACCTTTATTTACAATTTCTTTTCACGTTTTTAGTTAATCTGTTACAATGTTGAACAATGGTAATGCAAGCAGTAAAGCTTCTGGGATGCCAATATTATCTTTATCACTGTGATGTGAAGGTAAAATTATTAAACTAAGAATCAAAGATTCAAAGTACAGTTATTATCAAAGTATATATGAGATGTTTCTTATCACAGATAGTCACGAAACAAAGAAAACCATGAAAACCATTCAAAGATAAAGATCAAACACCAATGCATATAAAAAAAGAACAAATCATGCAAACAGCAAAAGAAATGAGCAAAAAACTCAGAATATAAAACACCAAATGACAATATCACTGAAAGAGTCCAACTCATCAGTTCAATCCAGCATCATGTTGTTCAGTACCTGTAGGCCGCACAGCCCCCAACAAAACCACACAAAATAGCAACAAAAACACTGTTTTAAAAGAAAACCTATTCAGCAAAATGATAACAGCTGTACACTGAATTAAGCAAACTGATTTCTTCAGTGACTGTTGTTCAAAAACAACTCATCACATATTAGAAAGATAAAGCATGTCCCATTTCTTTTCAGTGTTTATGAAACAACAGGACTGATGTCAAGAGGAATGAAAAGACTGATTGAAAATGCCAGAGCCTGGATATTTTAACATCAGTGTCACTGACGAGTCTTAACGTTTCTCAATTCTATTCACATAACCATCGCCTCTAGTTATAACCTACCATTCATTCACCTGTTGTATTCTACAATCTGCTTTAGAGTTTGGTTATTGCAAGAGTTTGGCTAATGAATCTCAGGGTTATATATGGTGACATACACTGTACGTAATAATAAATTTTATCTGAATTTTGAACTTTTCCCACTTCTCACTCCCAGCCCCACCCTTTCTTTCCTTAATGTTTTCACTTTAATTATTCGATGGTTACTTGGAGCACCACGAGATGTCTATATTTGTCTTGAAACTAAAAGATGTGCTTGTCTTCCTTTTATTTCTCTTTCCTCTACATTTAGAATCTTAACTTCACGTATCTCAGCTTTGAGTGTGGTGGCACAGTTACTAGACATCCAAATTTGTTACTTTTAGGATCTGTTCCATCACATCCAAAATCTTCACTTGAACATTTTCCTACAAGGGTCACTAGAAAGCAATCAGGGATGAAAGCTTTGGTTGAGTATTTCCTCCACATCTTAGGAAACTGCAGTGTCATCAAAGCTACAAATGGGAGCAAGCAATGCATCATTTCACAAGGAATCCAGTTCTGACTGATGTCTGGAAAATAGCCTGGATTCACTTTATTTATTTTTGTTCTTCCAGGGTATACGATATCTCCGTGTGATGACATTGCCTGTCTGTGTGAGGTTCATTTATACCATTCCCATAGAAAGTGGAACTAAAAGCTGTGGCTAATGAATATTGTCTTAAACTCAAAGTAGCAAAGGAGCAAATTCTGTAATATGTCAAGGTCTGCAGGAATTTAAATATCCCCTACGTTAACACTAATGTTTGGTTACACACCCTGCCAGAGTCCTGACTGTACTCTTCTCCATGGGAGATCACTGATAACAATTGTGGAAAATCTGTTTTCCAAAAATCAGTGCAAAATGCTCTAGTCATGGTCATTTGAGCAGCTGGTGCATACACAAGTCCTGGTTTTACAACCATTGATACCAGGCAGACAATCTCTAAAGAGTGTTGAAATAGTTAGGGGGTGTCACCCACCATATAAAGACACTTCAGAATAAGGCAATCACAAATTACTTAACCACTTCTGTAGAAAATATTGCCGAGAACAGCCATGGTTATAGCCAGAGAGAACATGATCACCCACATCATACAACAGGGCAGATAATGATGATGAATTAAAGAATATGATCACAAATATCATACAACAGGGCAGATAATGATGATGAATTAAAGAATATGATCACCCACATCATACAACAGGGTAGATAATGATGATGAATTAAAGAATATGGAATGAAAACCAGTATCAATATCGGTGACTAGTGAGCTGTTGAAAAACCCCATGTGGTTCACTGAAGCCTTTAGGAAAGAAAATGAGGCTTGCCCCACAGCAATGTACACTCTAACATGCCCAGTAAGAGATTCCGTTCTCAAGCAATATATGATCTACAATGAATGCTTAGCAACAAGGCCAATATCTCTTGAATAATCCAGCACAAAAACACTTGGGTATAATATACAATTTTAAATTAGTAGGTCTACAGTGATGATAATCTAAATATAAGCAAATATACTGTTGTCTGTATGCCTGATAAGTGGAAAGACCATAGAGTGGAGATGGAATGATTTTTTTCATGCACCATGAACATCGGATTTTTTTCTCACCTTATGCCATTGCTGTTTTTAGTGGCACTATGTCATAAAAGTTTGAGAACTACAGAAACAAAAGAAAAGCTCTTTTGTACAAAACTTTCAATAAAGGGAGTTTAAAATGATTAATTAAGTATTGTCTTGAAACTAGTTACTTCTAGCCTGCGGAATACACTTAAATATCTGTTCTGTGGTGGTATAATGACTGCACATCTCATTTAATGAAGGAAATTATTGTCTTTTAAGTGACTCCGATATTTCTATTTTTCATCTTATTTTTGTAATTTGCATGCTCAAATACTTAAGCAATCAGCTAGCACTCATACTAATGAATTTTTCATTTCTTTTAATTTGGTTGCTTTTCTACAGAATCTATTATGCACACTGATAAATCCTCTAATTTCTTCTCTGCCACATTTAATATAATTTCAGAAAGATTCCATGCAGCTGATAATAATGAGAACAAAAGATTTTCCTCCTCAGTTGCCAGGTACGTTGTCATTTTTATTTGAAATATATATTCAATAGAAAAATAATCTTATTTTGAAGAGATTAGTTAAATTAGATTTGAATAGTTTCAGAGAAGAAGAACAATTTAAATTTCATTGGCAACATGAGTTCCTAAGGTTTTAATTGCACATCTCACCCCCTACCACCATTACAACCCTCACTTCTAGGTGGATAATCCATCACTAATGATTCCCACCATTTGGGGCATGACATATTTTCTTAGCTAATATCAGCCAGTGAGGTATGGAAACCTGAAGACTCACACCAGCAAAATCATATACAATTACTTCCCTTTAATTATTTGGATCTTGAACTAACCAGCAAAACCCTAATCACTAAAGCTTACCAACACCTATGACCACGTTGCAATAACATAGACTTCTTTTTTTGTTCTAACGCATTTATTGCCCCTCAGCCATCTGGTTTAGGAAAAGTTACAGCCCATCAACTGTCCGGCTCTTGAACCAAAGGGGATAACTTCACTCGTCCTATCATTGAAATCTTCCCACAACCAATGGACTTACTTTCATTTCATGGTCTTGATATTTATTGTTTATGTATTTATTTTTATAATTTCTTACATTTTGTATCTGCAGTTTGTTGTCTTTTGCACAGTAGTTGAACACCCAAGTTGGGCGGTCTGTCATTGATTCTGTTATGGTTATTATTCTGTAGATTTACTGAGCATGCCCACAAGAATCTCATGGTTATATATGGTGACATATATGTAGTTTGGTAATAAATTTACTTTGAATTTTACTACAAATTGTCACTGGCAATGGAATAAGGTGACAGAATTTCTGATGTTCATGTTGTGTACATAAATCATTCCATCTCCACACTACAGTATTTCCACATATTATGCATACAGATAACAATACCTATGTAAAATATGCATCATTTATGTTTAATTTATACTTTTTGTCAATGGCACTTATATAATGCTACATGTTTGTGATGCCGCAAAAATAAGTTTTTCATACATGCACTTGCGTAGAAGACAATAAGCATAATTTCGAGAATTTTTGACTAAGGCAATATAACAGGATAGAATTTTGGAGCTTCAAACAAATCCACTTTTGACTTGTTGAAATCTGAATATCCAAGGTTTCCACTTTCCAAGCTTCTAATCCCACTTCTGTCACACAGACACTGGAGTTATTTCCCCTCATGAAATCAGTTCACCAACAGAAGAACTAGGGGCAGACCCACAACCAACTCTGCCAGTCAACAATGAATCGATTACTAACAACACAATTTTCTCCTCCTATTCTTTTAACATTTGATTCCCCTGATAACCTAAAATCTTTTGAGCTCAGTTTTGAATAAAGTTGATGGCTAAACCTCTGAAACAGCGGTTCCTAAACTTTTTTATACCATGGACCAATATCATTAAGCAAGGAGTCCATGGACACCAGGTTGGGAAGCCCTGCCCTATAGCCATCAGTGTTAGAAAAAGGAAAGTAACTTATCTCATGGTATTAGGGAGGTCTGACATGTTGACATTGAGAAACTAGCTGGAATGGGTACCGAGCCAATGCACAAAACAGAGAGCACCATTCAAGATAGGTCACAAACACAGGAAAAAGAAAAAAAAAATCAACTTGAAAGGAAACATCTGTCAAAAAGACAGAGAAAGCTGAGGCTCTTCTTTCCGAATATAAGGTGGTTGACACATGACATGATAGCGATGTTTAAAATATGAACAGATTCAACGGAATGAATGTCCACGGCTGAAGGAACATCACAGTGGCACACCAACACCATCATCGTTTAATCAACATCGCTTGCCCCACCTTTGGAATGTTCCCACAACCAATGGACTCTTTATCTCATGTTCTCAATAGTTATAGCTTATTTATTTATCATTATTTCTTTCTTTTTGTATTTGCACAGTTTGTTGTCTTCTACACGCTGGTTGAACACCTAAGTTGTGTGATGTTTCATTTATTCTGTTATGGTAATGGTTATTATTCTATAGAATTATTGAGAATGCCCACAAAAATGCATCTCAGGTGACATATATGGACTTTGATAATAAATTTACTTTTGGTTTTGAATGATTGAAGGTTGTGAACTCAGTGATACATTTCAGAAACATAAACATTGATTATAATTAAAAGTAATTTATCAATGATTTTCTTATCTATGTCTTATCCACAAATATTTTGCATAATGTAATGTAGCACGTATGTTTCAAAGAGTAAACATAAGGAAATGCTTCCTTTCCTCAAGGTGAGATTCTTCAAAAACATGCTCATTCCCTAGAAGTTATTGAAATGCAGGTAACTCATTTTAACAATTTCTATCTTGGCACCCAAATTAGACCATATGATCATCAGATATAGGAATAGAAGTAGTCTATTTGGCCCAGCAAGTTTACTCCACCATTTCATTGTGGCTGATCTTTTACCTTTCAGCCCCAATCTCCTGCTTTCTCCCTGTAATCTTTCATGCCCTGACAAACCAAGAATCTGTTGATCTCTGCCTTAAATACACCCAATGACTTGTCCTCCATAATGGCATGTGATAATAGATTCCACAGACTCACCACTCTCTGGTTAAAGAAATTCCTCCTCATCTCCATTCTAAATGGACATCCTTCTATTCTGAGGCTGTGTCCTCTGGTCCTAGACTCTCCCAGCATAGGAAACATCCTCTCCACATCCACTCTACCGACTTTCAAGATTGTATTTATTTTTTGCTTTAAATTACTCACTTTGTTTTCAATATCTTTCTGCTTAAGTTTAGCATTGCTAATTATATAACAAAATGCGTAAGCAATCCCCTGAACAGATCAAGTGTATTGTTCACAATATAAGCATTGTCTCTGTCTAAAACATTTTCAATACAAAGTAATGTGAGAATGAATACGTTTATGCCCAAGTAACAGTCCATCTAAAATCAGTAAACATTATTGACATGACTTACAAAGGATGCAAGTAAATAAATAAAGGTGTTCACTTTGATTGAAAAATCCAAATGTCAGAGTAGTATAGACAAGTTAAAACCATCAGGACATATCCTAAGCTGCAAATCTGCTAAGCCAGAGGATGATGGGTTACAGAGAGAAGGCAGGAGATTAGGGCTGAGAAGGAAAATGGATCAGTCATGATGAAATGGTAATGCAGACTTAATGGGCCAAATAATCTATGTCTGCTCCTATATCTTGTGGTCTTATAAAGATTAACCTACCACATTATTTGTGGCAAAATACTGTATTTATGGTGAAACCTCTATATACTAACAATGTTCCTATCACATTTAGGGCAGCACGGTAACGTAGTGGTTAGCATAGTGCTTTCGAGAATAGGCAACCCAGGTTCAATACCCACTGCTGTCTGTAAGGATTTTCTACATTTTTCCCGTGACCACGTGGGTTCCCTCGGGGTGCTTCAGTTTTCTTCAGCAGTGCTAAGACCTACCATTACATAGGTTAATTGGTCATCATAAATTGTCTTGTGATTAGGCTAAGGTTAGATTGGGGAATGGCTAGATAGTGTGGCTTGAAGGGTCAGAAGGGCTTATACTGCACTGTATCACATACAATAAAATATTAAGAAATACCATCAGAGAAGGTAAATAAGTTTTGTTAGCAGCCCTGGTGCTGCAGGTCATCAGATTGTTTAAGAAGGTGTCATGAAATCCAGGGTAGTTTTTCACTTGATTTATAGTCTGTGCCAAGTTCGAGAGGCCATGGAAATGCCATAGCTTCTCTAATGTCCATGGAATTGACAGGTACATTATCCAACACAGTCAAAATTCATCACCTTTAATAGGGTTCTATAGTCTTTTCACCACTCCTATGGCCTTTTGATGACATTAATTTTAATGCATCATCACAAACTGCTGAGGAAGGAATGCGATTGCAGCAGGACTTCGACAGATTGGAAGAATGGGCAAAAAAGTGGCAGATGGAATACAGCGTTGGGTAATGTATGATAATGCATTTTGGTAAAAGGAGCAATAGTGCGGACTATTATCTAATTGGGGAGAAGGTTCAAACTTCAGAGGGAGTTGGGAGTCCTCGTGCAAGACCCGCAAAAGGTTGATTTACAGGTTGAGTCTGTGGTAAAGAAGGCAAATGCAATGTTGGCATTTATTTCAAGGGGAATAGAATATAAAAGTAAGGAGATAATGCTGAGACTTTATAAGACACTAGTCAGGCCGCGCTTGGAGTATAGTTAAAAGTATTGTTGACTTGGAGTATTGTCAACAGGCCCCACATCTCAGAAAGATTGTGTTGTCATTGGAGAGAGTTTAAAGGAGGCTCATGAGGATGATTCCAGAAATGAAGGGGGTTAACATATGAGGAGGATTTGGCAGATTTGGGCCTGTACTCACTGAAATTTAGAAGTGTGGGGGGATCTCACTGAAACCAACCGAATGTTGAACGGACACGAAAGGATGGATGTGGAAGGGATGTTTCCTAAGGTGGGGGGTATCCAGAACTAGAGGGCACAGTTTAAAAATTGAGGGGTGACCTTTTGAATCAGAGGTAAGGAGGAATATTTTTAGCCAGAGAGTAGTGAATCTGTGGATTGTTCTGTCACAGACTGTGGTGGAGGCCAAGTCCATGTGTATACTTAAGGCAGAAGTTGATAATTTCCCGATCCGTCAGGGTATCAAAGGATATGGCGAGAAGGCAAGTATGTGGGGTTGAGTGGGATCCGGGATTAGTCATAATGGAATGTCAGAGCAGACTCGATAGGCTGAATGGCCTAATTCTGTTCCTATGTCTTATGGTCTAAATACTGGGTGACTTTTAGTGGTGATATCAGCACAACTTTACCAGTGGATATTTTTTACCTTTCTGGTGAAATATTTACAGAAATGTTAACAATTTTAATCCCTGTTCTGCTCCAGCAGTTGGAACATGTGAACTGAGAACAGATAAGACTGGTAGTTTACAAAACTACTTTTTACTTCTTCAATGATTCTAAGACAACAGTAATTCCAGCAAAGTCACACTTGGAGAAATCCAAGCAATATTCCAACTACACATTGTTAAATTGTCTTCTTTATGCGGTTTTCGATGAGTGCATGTTGGCAGGTAATAGCTGGGTAAAGAATAGAGACATCATACTTTAATGCTATTAATTCTATCTTCATAGCAGGCAAGATATCCTTATCTATTACCTAATCGGTATGTGAAAGAAAATGAAAAATTATATTGGAGCACTCATAAGAGATTCTCATAGAATATTATTTTCATTAAATATTCATTCTCAAGAAAAAGCTGCTTAAATAAGTTGTATCTCTCCAAATAAGCAAGTGTTCTCAGTTCACACGTTCCAACTGCTGGAGCAGAACAGGGATTAAAATTGTTAATATTTCTGTAAATATTTCATCAGAAAGATAGAAAGTATCCATTGGTAAAGTTGTGCTGAAATCACCACTAAAAATCACCCAGTGTTGTTATTTACTTTGAATCTGCTAGGGCAGAAAAGTTATGAGCAAGATGATAGAAATCTTTTCTCATCTTTGTTCAAAGATAGTAAATAGGAGCTGTCATCACCAGGGCTGGTAATGTGTTCAGATGGTACTGCAATATATTGACCATCATAATCAGAATGTGGTCTAAATAATATTTATCTTATCAAGGTAGCGTGACTCTATTATAGATCGCGGCATTCTGAGATCGGAGTTCAATTCTGGTTATCGTTCTGTAAGGGGTCTTTGTACATCTTCCCCGTGCAATGGGTGTTCCGGTTTCCTCCCACAGTCCAAAGATAAACCAAATAGAATAATTGGTCATTGTAAATTGTCCCATGATTAGGTTAGGGTTAATTGAGTTTGTCATGGATTGCTGGAGCGGAGTGACTGGATGGACCAGAAGGGCCTATGCTAGGCTGTATCGCTACAAATAAAAAAAATAAACTCTTAAATTTGCAAAATAATTAAGACATAATTAAGAAATTAATTAAAATCAAAAGCACTGCTCCTGTGTTGTCACCTTCATCTACTTTATAATCAAATGCCTTGCATTGACCTTAAATAAAACCCCCAGAACAGGTTTATAACACACCTAGCAGTAAGTTAGTTTTTTTTCCTCCCAAAGGCAACCAAATCACCTGAATGCTAAAATGGAATAAACCCAGAACTGGTTTAAATGAAGATTTTAAGACAAGCTTCATTTGATCATGACTGTATTCAGATAACACTGAATCGCAAGTTTAAATTGCACTCAATTTTAATGAACGACCTATTTGCTAATTTTTCACAACTCTGCATTCAAACTTAGACAATATCATGGGAAGAAAAAATAAAATAAAGCTACTGGAGAAATAAAGGCATTTTAATGCATTGTTACCCTTTTGCAAGGTTGAATGGTCAGGGCTTTCTGAAGTGGCAATGTAAGGTGAAGATAAATAGACCTTTTGGCACAAGTACTAATCTTCAGATGAGTGATGGTGCGACTGAGTGTCCTGTATCTTCCTTGATCCTTATGGAGGTTGAAGTGATGCTGCAGGATATACTTATGAAGTGGACTATACACACAGTACTTCAAAGCACTAGGCTATATATTAGTCTTGCAGGAACAATGGAGGAAATTGCATTTAGTTTTCAGGCCACGGCTAGTTCCCTATATCGGTAGCCTCTGTTCAGACTGGTGATCACAGATGTTCCTCAGACCATAAGAAATAGCATAAAATAGCATAAAATTTATTCCTTTCCTTAACCAAATCAAAAGAAACATCCAATAATGCTAAACAGATGTAAAGTTGCCAAGTTCATCAGGCCCCGTGGTCAGGGCATGTAAGCAGATAATTGAATGTTCAAAGTAAAGTTATTATCAAAGCATATGCAACCCTGCGATTCATTTTCCTGTGGGAAAACTCAGTAAATACAAAGAAACAAGAAATAATAATAAATAAGCAATAAATGGAGTGAAGTTTAAAAAAAGGATGTGTTCATTAATCCGATGTTTGAGGGGTAGTAATGGTTCCTGAACCTGGTGGTGTAAGTCCTGAAACTCTTGTACCTTCTTCCTATGACAGGAGAGAGCAGAGGGATGTCCTGTACGGCGGATGTCCTTGTCAATGCATGCTGCTTTCCCACAACAGCACTCACTGTAGATTGTGATGGGGAAGGCTTCACCCATGAGGCACTGGGCTGGATCCACTTCTTTTTGTAGGCTTTTCCGTAAAAGGGCATTGGTGTTTCCGTACCAGGTCATGATGCAACTAGTCGATATACTCTACACCACACACATATAGAAGTTTGTCAAAGCTTTAGATGACATTTTGAATCTTCTCAAACTTCTAAGAAGGGAGTGGTGCTATCATGCTTTCTTAGTAATGGCACTTACATGCTGTACAAAGGACAGACCCTCTGAAATGTGGAAGAATAATATGGAAGAATTTAAAGTTGCTGACCCTCTCCACCTCTGATCTCCTGATTAGGTCTGGCCCATGGACCTCCAGTTTCCTCCTACTGAAGTCCATAATCAGCTTCTCAGGCTTGCTGACATTGAGTAAGAGGTTGTTGTTGTGGCACCACTCAGCCAGATTTTCAATCTCCCTTCTATATCCTGATTCATCACCACCTTGGATTCGACCTCCAACAGTGGTGTCATCAACAAACTGAAATATGGCATTGAAACTGTGCTGAGCTTCACAATCATAGGTTTAAAGCAAGTAGAGCAGAGGCAAAGCACACAGCCTTGTGGTGCACCTGTGCTGATGGAGTTTGTGGGGGTGTTGTTGTTGCCAGTTCGAACTGACTGGTGTCTGCAGGTGGGTTTTCAAAGATCCAGCTGTATGAGGAGGCATTAAGGCCTAAGTCTTAGAATAGAGTAGAATAGAACAGAATAGAACTTTATGGTCATTGCGCAAGACAATGAGATTGTGGTCCTACTCCAGTCTGTGCAAAACAGGTATTTACAATGTATTATAAATTAATTTTTAATAATTCCCATAGTTACATGCAACAAGTGACTTTGGAAGTCTATAACACTCGAAGGCCATTGGGAAGCCAGCCAGGGAGCAGCATTATTCAGTTGCACAAAAGCCCTTGGGAAGAAGCTGTTTTTCCGGTCTTGCTGTCTTCGCTAAAATGTTTCTGTATCTCCTACCAGATTGCAGAAGATTGAACAGACAGTGTCCAGGCTGGGATGAGTCTTTAATGATGTTATGAGAATCGAGAGCTGTAGGTTGTCTCCAGGTCTGGTAGTTGAGTCTCAATGATATGCTGAATTGTCCTAATTACCCATAGGAGTGCTTTGTGATCTGGAGCTTACAATGGGATCTTCGCTTTGTACATCACTGCATTCTCCTTGAAATGAGATGCTACTGCAAAACTACAACAGAATATTTGATCAGTAATGGATATATTCACATGTTGAGGGGATGTTGATACAGCTTTCTTTAGCAACTTGCAAGTCCAGTGTGACAATACAGTACACAAATTGTCATTTTATTGTTTGAGCATTAAAGCTGGTACTTGGCACCAGTGCATTTTAACTGAGGAAGTGGGGATCTCACTTGATCTTGTATTTCATTGATTCTATTGTCCTACTTTGTTCTACTGTGAATGCCTGCAAGAAAATCAATCTCAGAGTGGTATTTGGAGACACAGGCTTACTGTACTTTGTTAATACTGTACTTTCCTAGGCAGAAGGTAGTGAGTTTGTGGAATTTGTTACCACAGGCAGCTGTGGAGACCAGGTCGTTGGGCGTATTTAAGATGGAGTTTGATAGGTTCTTGATTGGACGGCATCAAAGGTTACAGGGAGAAGGTTGGGGATTGAGACTGAGGAGGGGAAAGAAAGGATCACCACGATTGAATGGTGGAGCAGACTCGATGGGCCAAATGGCCTGATTCTGCTCCTATGTCTTATGGTCTTAATAAATTTACTTTGAACAGTGAACTGTGTTGGAGTTTAAATTTGGATTCAATAGTGTTAAGCAGCAGAAATTATTTCTCCATCAGCACAATTTAAAGGAATGATCCATTATTTACAGAGTGGTTGGTTGATTAATTGCTTCTGTCATACAATGTGTTTCACAGTTTCTTTGCTTCCCGTCCACCATGAGTTGAGAAGGACCATTTGGTGAAAGGGATGAAGGGAGGAAGGTGAGAAGGGCTCTCTGTGGGAAAGTCTCCTGCACAGTTAAGAAGTCAAAGCCTGGATTGGAGAGCAACATTGCGGAACACCTCCAATGAACTTCCATTTTTAAATCACCTTGCACCAAGGTGATAAGTGACTCCAGTCATTTTTTCTTTCTCATAATCCATGTCTCTAACAATCTCAAAAACTATTCCAACAAAGTGCAAAATAAGCTTGAGGAATAATAACGCTCATCTAATTTTCTGTTTGGGCACCCTGATTGTCCACTATTGCCTTTTCTTTCAGATTTCTCATAATTCATTTCACACTAATGCTAATGTCATTTAGGGAAGCTGTGCACCAGAAAGAACATGCCAGGGAAAATGGGAATCACTATGAAAAATTGAGAGACGTATGTTACATCACATGCTAAATCACACAAAAATGTGGGTAAGACCACTCAGCTCCAAAACAAAAGTTGCTATTGGAAACACAAGAAACTGCAGATGCTGGAATCTAACTCTAGGGCAAAGAACAAGCTGCTGGATGTACTTGGTTGTCAGGGGTCAGGCAGCATCCAAGCAACCAAAGGAATAGCCAGCATTTTGAGTTGAGACACTATTGGAAATTGGTTAAATCTACAGCAGCGTGGACAATTTTCCAGTTCAATGCTCAACACACACTTAACGATTCAGGACAGCTTCCTCTTCACTACCGTCCGATTTCTGAATGGACAGTGAACCCATCAACACTACCTCACTACTTTTTTTATTTCTATTTTTGCACCACTTATTTAACTAGTTTATATATATCCTTAGTGTAATTCATATTTTCCTCTACTATTATATATTGTATTGTACTGCTGCCACAAAGGAACAAATTTCATGACATAGACCGGTGATATTAAACCTGATTCTGATTTTCATTCTGATGTCTTTGAATTTTCAGAACTGTGAACTCGGACACTTCCAGAAATCATAACTTGATTTTCCCCCATAAATTGCCAGCGCAATGCATGATTTTGAAATAATCATGTTCAAAATCTTGTACACCACGCTTCTAATTCAGCTTAAATGGTGTAGCCACAGTTTACCTCTCAGAGGTGTATCTTTTTTCCACAAAATCCAACCTTGACATCAACGTTGTTTTGAAGAGGATAACAATTCAGCAGTACATGCATCTTTCATCACACGACATCATTGCATTTTTGTATGAAACTGGCCAAACAGAAATAAACGATGGTAGCAACATGATTGTAGTATATCCTGTGATAAATGATAAGCCATACAAGGTCACTCTCAATAGTCCTTAGGGCACATCACTGTCATCAGTAACAGGATCTGGATGTCAGGGGAGCTGAAATAACATTCTACAGTGCTTTAACTGAGAAATACCACACTTAACGGAAAAGTGGGACTTGATACTGAATATAAGACAGCCAATTGTCAAATAATAGTTAGGAGGTTTCAATATTCCAATGAGAGATATTAATAAAGTATTTCACAAATTCAAAGGTACATTTAATATCAGTGTATGTATACAGTATACAACCTGAAATTCATTCTTTTCACAGAGATCCACGAAATAAAGAAACTCCAAATGGTACTTAAGCTCCAAAGCTCCCAGCTGCATCTCATATCATTTTTTTCCTACATATTAGCTAGCTACTTGAACCGTTCAGGTATACTAATGAATAATATGCATGTAAATAATACTAATGCCCATCGATTTCTTATCCCCAAGGATATTGGCTCCTTAGAAGGATATAACCCCATGGGGTTTGATTATATTGCAGAATTTGTATATGCATACACACACCCACACACACACACACACACACAAACACTGTAACTCAGTTTCTTTCCCTCTGTTATAATGCATTGCAATGTACCGCAAAGATCATGACATATGGCGGTTAAATTAAAGCTGATTCTGATTTTCAAAGGGACATCAGTTACCGTCATGGAATCTTAAGTACTCTTTACTTTCTTATCTTGGATGGCAAGAGCAGAGAAGGACTGACTATTAATCCGTACAGCTCCATCGATCTCATTGAGCTTGTATGGGGACATTTTTGCATTCTCAAGAATAGTTTAAAATCCAGTAAAACTTTCACTTGCCTGATCCTCCAAAACCATTTCCCTTTACAAAACTGGTGATGGAGTATTCTCCGCATATCCAGATGAAAGTTACTCCAGCAACACTTAGAGAACTCAACCCCATCACAGACAGAAGAGTGTGTTTGATTAGCAAGCATTTATTCACTTCCCCAAAACTATGCCATTACACTAGAGTGCATCACCTCGAATAGACACCCATGTTACTGTCCTGGCTACTCTGACAGTGAGCTCTAATTGTTTCAGGAGCACAAGAACATTGTCACCGCCACATCCCCCTGCATGTCACATACCATCCTAACATGGAAACGTATTGTTAATCCCTCTTTGCTGCTGGTTCCAAATTCTGGGACTCTATAATCACAGACTAGTGGGACACCTTTACCATGAAGAATGCAGTGACGCCAACACCCCAAGAAACAAATAAATGTCAGAAAGCTTGATTAACAACTGTCAAAGTTGATTCTTAGCAACACACACAAAAATCTGGAGGAACTCAGCAGGTCAGACAACATCTATGTAAAAGAGTTGACAGTTGACATTTTGGGCCGAGACCCTTCAGTGTTGAAGAATTGTCTCTGCCCAAAATGTTGACTGTCTATCTCATTTTCATAGAAGCTGCCTGACCTGCTGAGTTCCTCCAGCAATGTGTGTGTGTTACTTTGGATATCCAGCATCTGCAGATTTTCTCATGTTTGTGAAGTACTGTCTAAGTTGTTTCTTGCTTTTTTTTTAAATCCTCTTCTAAATTATGTTTTTGTTCCATAAATGCTCATGATGTAGTTGATGGCAAGGGCTGTTGTCACAATCTAAAAATTTAATACAACTTGCAGTTGGCCATCATGAATCATGATGCCTGCTCAAGGGTCTGAGAGAGCGAAAGGGGCCACACAAATATTGTTCTATATGCTAATGTTCTCTAACCACATTTTGAGTGGTAGCTTGGTTTTAAAGCCATGTCTTTGATAAATAACCATCAATGCCCACGAGCTGCTGGGACTAGAAGTCATTGCAGAATAAGGTTGCCCTGACAACTATCAAGATAATGGATGTTGATTTCTATGATGCAATAATTATCGTTGTTATTTATTTATTTATTCGTTCAGCGATGCAGTGTGTAACAGGCCCTTTTGGCTCAAATAGCCACACCTCCCAGCACCTATCAAGTTAACCCTAGGGTCATCACGGGACAATTTACAATGACCAAGTAAACTACTAACCAATACGTTTTTGGACCGTGGGAGGAAACCGGAGCACCTGGAAGAAACCCACGCAGTCATGGGGAGAATGTACAAGCTTTTTATAGTCAACACCAGAATTGAACTTTGAACTCCGATGCTCCGAGTTGTAACAGAGTTGCAGTAACTGCTGCGTTTCCATGGCACCCAAACATAGACATGAGTGAGCATTTAGAGTTCTCTATTCAGGATGGCTCAGGAGACTCAATGAGTGACCATAATCAGGACAAAGTTTTTGAACATTAACTCTGCTTTATTTGATTCCCATAATGTGGGAATGTGACACTCTGGTAGAAATCAATGGTCATGATCTTACTAAATATTGCAACAGGAACAAAGCCAAAACTGCTGTTAACTTACTCAACTCCAGGATGTGTGTTGAAGGATCAAAATTCCTTCCTGAATTGCTGTGGGACAAAATATAGCAACAGGTACAAAGCACTAAATAGCTTACACCTGTTTTGTTCTTATATTATGTAATGTTGAGGCTTTACAAGGTACTGGTGGGGCTTGATTTTATGATGAGAGTCCTTGACAAGGCTGCCTTGGACACAAATGCTGGAATATCTGAAGCAAGGATCGAGGCGTAGTATCAAACTAGATCAAGAATCTGAGCACAAAACAAGTGCTAGACAAAACCAGGAGTAGGCTTACGATTGAGCACCAAATCTCAGTTCAGGTGCTCCTTAAATGCTCAGTCCTTGGCACCCAAAACACGATTCATGGACTGTCCTGAATCTTTAATGGGGCAGCGCCAGCTATCCATTCTCCGGGGAGTTAGAGCATCTAAACCTCGGAAGCTGGCGTACATGGGTGCTTGTCCTAACAGGGTCCCCCTCTCTTGTGGCCAGCTCCTGATGGTCCTGGGTCCTCAGAGAGACGATGATTGTAGTGATGGATAAAAGCTGAATCCAAGATGTATCTTTCAGGCACCAAGTGCCTCTGCTGCAGGCTGAATCCTTCCCAGTTCACGAGGTATTGCCGAAAACCTCGAACAGAATGCAGTCCAAAATTCTTTTCATGGTGAAAATCTGCTCACATCAGAAAACCTGGGTGGCGGAAAGGCTGATGGTGGTGGGGTTAATGGGTTGGTGTTCACAGGCTTTAACTAGGAAACATGGAAAGTGGGATTGATCTTGAGGGTCTTGGGGAGCTGTAAGGTGTAGGCCACCAGGTTAACTTTCCTGAGAAACCTGAAACCTGAAAGCCAATTTCCTGGACTCCACTTATAGTGGCAAATCCAGAGTTGACAGCCAGAGCTGTTGCCCTGGCTGCAAAACTGGTCCCTATCTTCTCTTGTGGTTAGCCTTTACTTCAACCTTCCAGCTAACAGATTCTCCCTTGCCCTAGTCCATCTCTCCTTGCAGTGTCAGATGAGATCTTCTGCTGCAGGAACCCCGACTTCCATCTCCTGCTCCTGGATGATACCTAAACTGGCATTTGAAAGGAGACACAGCAAGTGATGTGAAGTACTGTGTGTGACCTCTGCTCACAGCAAGCTTTTCCAGAGGCCAGACATCTTAGGGTACATTCCATATCTTGGATCACCTGCTCTGTCAGGTTGTTGGACTGTGGGTGAAACCCAGAGGAAAGACTTGCTGTTGCTCCAATCAGTTTGCAAAATGCCCTCCAGAAATGTGATGTGAATTGTGGACCGTGTTTCTACATAGTGTCCACCGGAAAACCGTGGGTCCTGAAGTCCTGCAGCAGGATAATCTTGGGCATCTCCACCTATGGTACTCTGTCCAAGGTGATGAACTTGCAGGCCTTTGGAAAACGATCCACAATTACCACAATAATGGTCTTAAAACTTGGAAAGAGGAAGGCCTGTGACAAAGCCCATGGTCTTCCCAGAACCAGCAGAGGGTGAAGAAGCTCCTGAGGTTGGGTGTCGTGCTCCTTATTCTTGGCTCACACCTTGCTTTACATTAAAGGAAAGGCCTCAACTCTTCCACTACACCAACCCTATGACTGTGCAATAGATCTACAGCCAGGTACGACCACATGGAGGACAAACCTCCGACCTGCATTCCCAATGCACAGTGGCCCAGGCAAGAACTCTTCCCATGAGAAGAAGAATAATGAAGGCCATCTTTCCGTGCTCCAAGGGGAACAGGAATGGCTGGTGTTCAAATACTAATGGGCACTAGATGAAGAAGCTGCAGCACCATCAAATTTCTCTGGGGCTGGAAGATGAACTGGCTCTGCAGAGCAACCGACAGCCTCAGATGAGCAACTTTGGCTTCCTCCCTACAATGGTTGGCACACAGCGACCTAGAAGTTGTGTATCTCTAGGCTCTGTCTTTTTTCTCACTGTCGTTGGCCACAGCTGAAGAGAGGCTCCAACACCCCCGTTGGCTCAGTCATACTGTGACGAGAGTCCTGGACAAGGATGGCTTGGACACAAATGCTGGAGTATCTGAAACAAGGATTGAGACATGGTCTCAAACAGGATCAAGAACTGAGCACAAAACAAACACTAAACAAAATCACTAATAAGGCTTATGATTAAGCGCCGAACCTTAGTTCGGGGGCTCCTTAAATGATCAATCCTTGTTGCCCAAAACATGATTGCCAGTTACTGGGACTGTCCTGAATCTTTAAAGGAGCCGTGCCAACTATCCATACACAGGGGAGTTAGAGCATCTAAACCTCGGAAGCTGGCCCAGTCGGGTACCTATCATGAAACACTTGTAGTATTGTGAGTGGTTTTGGACCCCTTGTCTTAGGAAGATGTGCTGACATTGGAGAGGGCTCAAAAGAGGTTTATGAAAATGATTCCAGGATTGAAAGGTTTATCAGATGAGGAGTGTTTGATGGCTCTGGGCCTCTACTCACTGGAATTCAGAAGAATGAAGAGTATCCTCACTGAAACTTTTCAAATGTTGAAAGGCCTTGATAGCGTGGATGTAGTAAGGATGCTTCCCATGGTGGGAGAGTCTAAGACCAGAGAACACAGCCTCAGAATTGAGGGGCATCCGTATAGAATGGAGATGAGGAAGAATTTCTTTAGCCAGTGAGTGATAAATCTGTGGAATTTGTTGCCACAGACAGCTGTGGAGGCCAAGTCATTGGGCATATTTAAGGCAGAGGTTGATAGATTATTGATTGGTCAGAGAATGAAGTGATATAGGGAGAAGGCAGGAGATTGGGGCTGAGAGGAAAATTGGATCAGCCATGATGAAATGGTGGAGCAGACTTGATGGGCCAAACGGCCTAATTCTTCTCCTACATTTTATGGTGTTACATTCTTATTGAATATAGGAAAAGGTAAAGGCAGCATCTACTGGTAGCTTATTCAACTCCAAGGTGCATGAAGGACCAAAATTTCTTCCTGCTCTGCTGTGGGACAAACATGACACTCAATTCCTGCAAAGTCACATCTCTGCAGTTAACGGCTCCCTCCACTAACAGAAAACCTTCATGGCTGGCTGAGCTGAGAGCTCTCTCTGCTCACACTGATCTCCAGCAGGAGAGAACAAAATACAGTTAGCTCTCCTTGGTTAGAGGCCATCAGTAGCCTTCCTTGTATAATGATGGATAACTAACTGTGTGATTTTGCACATACCTCCTACTTCAACCTAGGATGAGTCATTTGTTCCGCAGCAAGCAGCCAGTTCACTCGACAGCTTAGCACGTTACTTAAAAATGGCGAGATACTGGTATCGATCAAGAAGTTGCTAACACAGTATATAGAAAATCACAATGTAATTAGGCAGACAGCAGGATTTTATAAAGAGAAAATACTTCAAAAAAAAATCTAAGATTTATGAGCAAATTAGAAGAAAGGTGTTGTACACCCGTACTTTAAAAAGAAATTTCATAAAATATAGAAAATTGGTTGTGAAATAAATTAAATGTTCATGGCAATCTAAGCAACATACTGATGTGGCTAGAGAACGAGTTAAAAGATAAGTAATGAGTAGAAATAAATAGTTGGTAATGACTCTCTGCATCTTCGGACCCAAGTAAAGGATCACACAGAGACTTGCAAAGATTAAACAAAACTAGGATCTTGATTAACAAAAGAGACAGAGCTAAACAGTAGAACATAGAAAGTCTTGGATAATTCAGAATAACTCAGCTGAAAATTCACTAGGCAAGGATCAAAATAACCAAACAAACGAGGGGTTAACACTGCCCCTTTATATACACTCCAGGTCATGAAATAATCTGAGCCCAGCTGATATAGCCCCACACTAATTACAAACTAACAACTAACTACCTAAGAGACAAAAGTCTAAGGGTACTTAATTGGACACTTGTAATGTTCTGGAGAATTAACTGGAAGCATTGAAGGACAATAGCAATTTTTTTTTCCTTCGGCAGTTCAACGGGGTACGACTGCGCAAGCGCATGTAAATCAGAACCTGAGCCAGCGGCAGTGCTTAAAAGAGAGAAGATTAATGGAGCGGGTGACGGAGTCGAGGGAGACAGAGTAGGAAGGCTTTGGCTCTTGAGGCTTCGGCGAGCGGAGGCTGAGGAAGAGCTTCACTCCCAGTGAGGTAAGGCCGGGTAAGTTCCTTTAATAATGTCCCTGATGACCACACCTGCAAAAGTTGCATCCAGCTGCAGCTCCTGACAAACCGAGTTAGGGAACTGGAGATGGAGCTGGATGAACTTCGAATCATTCGGGAAGCAGAGGCAGAAATAAACAGGAGTTGTAGGGAGATAGTCAGAAGACAGGTAGCTGGGTGACTATCAGGTGAGGGAAGGGGAATAGACAGAATGAGCAGAGCACCCCTGTGGGCGTTCCCACTAATAATAAGTACATTGTTTTGGATACTGTTGAGGACAACTTGTAAATCTCCTCTGCACCCTTTCTATGGTTTCCACATCCTTCCTGTAGTGAGGCAACCAGAATTGAGCACAGTATTCCTAAGTGGGGTCTGACTAGGGTCTTATATAGCTGCAACATTACCTCTCCGCTCTTACACTCAGTCTTACGGCTGATGAACGCCAATGCAGCGTATGCCTTCTTAACCACAGAGTCAACCTGTGCAACAGCTTTGAGGATCCTATGGACTCAGACCCCAACATCCCTCTGATCCTCCACACTGTCAAGAATCTTAGCATTATTACTATAATCTGCCATCATATTGACCTACCAAAATGAACCACCTCACACTTATGTGGGTTGAACTCCATCTGCCACTTCTCAGCTCAGTTCTGCATCCTATCAATGTCCCGCTGTAACCTCTGACAGCCCTCCACACTATCCACAACACCCCCAACCTTTGTGTCATCAGCAAACTTACTAACCCATCCCTCCACTTCCTCATCCAGGTCACACTAACTATTGTGGGTTAAGAGTAGGAACGGGCAGGGAGAGGAGAATCACCGTTGCGAAAAGTAGAAGGGAGCAGGAAACATCAGAGTATTCTGTAATGATTAATAAGCTAATTGGAATCAAATGACCTTGCCTGGTGTCTCAGGGATGGGGGTGTTTGCACCCACAACCAACCCCCCACTCCAATCCTTGACACTCCTCCTTTGCTACTCGTCCCTCACACCTCCCGTGGACTCCACCCTCACTATTCGCAATATCCTTTGCTCCCACCAGATTTACAAACTTACTCTCCACTCCATGTTGACAAATTCATTACTTTGCACAAGTCTTAGGCACCCTAGCCATTGTTGTTGTTGTCAGAATCTCAGGTGGTGACGAGAAGGTGTACAGGAGTGAAATATGCCAACTAGTGGAGTGATGTCACAGCAACAATCTGGCACTCAATATCAGTAAGATGAAAGAGCTGATTGTAGACTTCACAAAGGGTAAGACGAAGGAGCACATACCAATCCTCAGAGGGATCAGAAGTGGAGAGAGTGAGAAGTTTCAAGTTCCTGGGTGTAAAGATTTGAGGATCTAACCTGGTCCTAACATACTGATGTAGTTATAAAGAAGGCAAGGCAGCGGCTATACTTCATTAGGAGTTTGAAGAGATTTAGTATGTCAACAAATACACTCAAAAACTTCTATAGATGTACCATGGAGAGCATTCTGATAGGCTGCATCAGTGTCTGGTATGGAGGGAGCTACTGCACAGGACTGAAAGAAGCTGCAGAGGGTTGTAAATTGAGTTGGCTCCATCCTGGGTACAAAGTACCCAGGACATCTTTAGGGAGCGGTGTTTCAGAAAGGCAGCATCCATTATTAAGGACCTCCAGCACCCAGGGCATGGCCTTTTCTCACTGTTACCATCAGGTAGGAGATACAGAAGCCTGAAGGCACACACTCAGTGACTCAGGAACAGCTTCTTCCCTTCTGCCATCCAATTCCTAAATGGACATTGAACCCTTGGACACTACCTCACTTTTTTAGTATGTATTATTTCTGTTTTTTCACAATTTTTAATCTATTCAATATACATATACTGCAATTGACTTACTTATTTAATACTATTATTTTATTTCCCCCCCTCTGTGCTAGATTATGTATTGTGTTGAACTGCTCCTGCTAAGTTAACAAATTTCACATCACATGCCAGTGACAATAAACCTGATTCTGATATACATGGCCCAGACTTTTACACAGGACTGTACATTTTTAAGCTATGAGAAACAACGTAGATGCTAAATCCAGATGAATGCAAGTCAGGAGTCAGCAATTTACTCTGGGATGCAGATAGTTTTCATTATACAATCCTATAGATAGATTCTGAATCTAATTCATTTGGTTCCTCAAATTGCTCAGCTGATGAATACATTCAAGACAGAGAGCTGGAGGTAATTGTTGCTGGGTTATTCCTGTATGAGATAGGCATTTTAGCCAAGGCAGGGTTAAGGGGTTGGTGGATGTACTTCTTCACCTGCTGTTTCTTCCATTTCTGTACCTATGCTACAATAAGGATGCCTCACTGAGGCAGGACTGTTTTGAATGCATGGATTGGAGGATATTCAGGGAGTTGGCTCTCTACAATCATTATGTCAACATTAATGGACATGCGTGATCAATGACTGAGGCATTGAGGACATTACCGTGATTAAGCACTACACTGTCAGGACAAACCATAAACCATGGCTGAATACAGAGGGTTGGCACTGCTTAGGGATCCAACCACTGCCTTCAGATTCAGGGACAGGGCAGCTCTAAGGTCAACAAGAGCTGCACTTTGACCTGTCATCAAGAATGTAAAGTGAGAGTACTCACAGAAAATTCATAGGCAGCTTTGTGACAGCACGTGACAAGTTATACAAACCATAATAAACAGTCTATGTCCCTGCAGACTTCAAGGCAGCCACCATTATCCTGTGCCCAAAAGAGGAATGGTAATTGGCCTAAACAATTACCACCCAGTGGCACTGACTTCAACAGTAATGAAATGACTAGTAATGGATCTTGTAAAAATCCCACCTTCCAGTTCACCTACCACTCAAACCAGTGTACTGATGACATGATAGCCTTGGCCCTCCACCCGGTCCTGTTCCATGAAGTGAACAAATGTCTCATACACCAGGTGTCAGGGCACTGGAGCAGGGATCTAAACGCAGACCTGGTACTGTGATATTAATTGAGTAACAAATCCCAAAGTGCAGACAAAGTCAACATCAAAGTTCAAGCAGAGATCAAAGTTCCAGAGAAATCCAAAAACCAGAATCGGGAAACAGGCATAGTCGATATTCAGACAGACAGAGTTCAGATTCAAATGCTGAAAAAGGCTCAGGAAAATTCACTGGCACAATCTGGCAACAAACAGGTGAAAACACAGGACTGAAACACACTGAGCAATAAACAGAAAGGCAGATGATAGGTGGAGCACAATGAGACAGAAGTGGCAGCAAAACAGGTAATAATGAGAAACAGGTGAGAGACAGAGTACTCAATAATACAGGGGCCGGAGTAGAGCAGGACCGGGGACAGGAGCACATGGCAATACAAAACCACAGACTGACAGCTAGGGGGAAACACACAAAAAGACAGAGTTTAACTGGAGGTACTGACACCAGGATATTGTTCATCAAATTCAACTCAGCATTTAATATGATCACTCCTCAGAGGCTGGTGAGTAAATTGTCCTTGTTGGAACTCAATGCCCCTCTCTGTAACTGGACCTTTGACTTTAGGATAAGAGACTCCAGTCCATCCGAGTTGGCAGCAGCATTTCAAGCTCCATCACACAGAATACTGGTGCCTCCCAGGGCTGGGCGCTCAGTCCACTGGTGTTCGTGCTGCTGGCTCGCGACTGCACTGCCAGATTCAGCTCAAATCACACCATTAAGATCACTGATGAGCCACAGTGGTTGGCCTCATCAGCAACAATGGTGAGTCGCATACAGAAAGGAAGAAGAGAGACTTGTCAAATGGTGCAGGAACAACAACCTGAGTCTTATTGTGGACAAGACAAAAGAGGTGATTATAGACTTCAGAAAGGAGCAAGTCTACCACTCTCCATTGCTCATCAATGGCTCTGCTGAGGAGAGAGCAAAGAGCACAAAGTTCCTTTGTGTGCACGTAACAAATGGTCTAACCTAGACCCTCAGCACCTCATCAGTCAAGAAACCGCAGTAGCATCTGCACTTTCTGAGGAGATTGAGGAGTGCAAGGCTCCCTGCCCCCATTTTAACAACTTTCTACAGGAGCACCATCGTCTGGCTGCATTACTGTGTGGTACAGAAGCTGCAAAGTATCAGACTGCAAGATCCTATAGAGGACAGTAATAACTGCTGAGAGGATCACTGGGATCTCCCTCACCCTTATTTGTGACATTTAATGGCAACATTTTTTACAAAGGACCTGAAGCATTATTGAAACACATAAACATAGAAACATAGAAAACATAGAAAACATACAGCTTAATACAGGCCCTTCGGCCCACAAAGTTGTGCCGAACATGTCTCTATCTTAGAACTACCTGGGCTTTATCCATAGCCCTCTATTTTTCTAAGCTCCATGTACCTATATAGGAGTCTCTTAAAAGAACCTATCGTTTCCACCACCACCACTGCCGCCAGCAGCCCATTCCACGCACTCATCACTCTCTGCGTAAAAAACTTAACCCTGACATCTCCTCTGTACCTACTTCCAAGCACATTAAAACTATGCCCTCTAGCCATTTCAGTCCTGGGGAAAAGCCTTTGACTACCCACACGATCAATGCCTTTCATTATCTTGTACACCTCTATCAAGTCACCGCTCATCCTCCGTTGCTCCAAGGAGAAAAGGCCAAGTTCACTCAACCTATTCTCATAAGGCATGCTCCCCAATCCAGGCAACATCTTTGTAAATCTCTCCTGCACCCTTTCCATGGTTTCCATATCCTTCCTGTAGTGAGGCGACCAGAATCGAGCACAATACTCCAAGTGGGGTCTGGCCAGGATCCTATATAGCTGCATCATTACCTCCCGGCTCTTAAACTCAATCTCACGATTGATGACAGCCAATATGCTGTATACCTTCTTACCCACAGAGTCAACCTGCGTAGTAGCTTTGAGTGTCTTATGGACTCGGACCCCAAGATCCCTCTGATCCTCCACACTGCCAAGGGTCTTACCATTAATACTACATTCTGCCATCATATTTGACCTATCAAAATGAACCATCTCACACTTGATCATCTGCCACTTCTCAGCCAGTTTTGCATCCTATCAATGTCCCGTAGTAACCTCTGACAGCTCTCCACACTATCCACAACACCCCCAACCTTTGTGTCATCAGCAAATTTACTAACCCATCCCTTCACTTCCTCATCCAGGTCATTTATAAAAATCACAAAGAATAGGGGTCCCAGAACAGATTCCTGAGGCACACCACTGGTCACCAGCCTCCATGCAGAATATGACCCATCTACAACCATTCTTTGCCTTCTGTGGGCAACCCAGTTCTGGATCCACAAAGCAATGTCCCCTTGGATCCCATACTTTCTCAACAAGCCTTGCATGGAGTACCTTATCAAATGCCTTGCTAAAATCCATATACACTACATCTACCGCTCTACCTTCATCAATGCATTTAGTCATATACTCAAAAAATTCAATCAGGCTCGTAAGGCACGATCTGCCTTTGACAAAGCCATGCTGACTATTCCTAATCATATTATGCCTCACCATATGTTCATAAATCCTGCCTCTCAAGATCTTCTCCATCAACTTAGCAACCACTGAAGTAAGACTCACTGGTCTATAATTTCCTGGGCTATCCCTACTCCCTTTCTTGAATAAGGGAACTACATCCACAACTCTCCAATCCTCTGGAACCTCTCCCATCCTCATTGATGATGCAAAGATCATTGCCAGAGACTCAGCAATCTCCTCCCTCACTTCCCACAGTAGCCTTGGGTACATCCCATCCAGTCCCGGTGACTTCTCCAACTTGATGCTTTCCAAAAGCTCCAGCACATCCTGTTTCTTAATATCTACATTCTCAAGCTTTTCAGTCCACTGCAAGTCATCCTGACAATCACCAAGATCCTTTTCCGTAACGAATACTGAAGCAAAGTATTCATTAAGTACCTCTGCTATTTCCTTCGGTTCCATACACACTTTTCCATTGTCACACTTGATTGGTCCTATTCTGTCACGTCTTATCCTTTTGCTCTTCACATACTTGTAGAATGCCTTGGGGTTTTCATTAATCCTGTCCACCAAGGCTTTCTCATGGCCCCTTCTGTCTCTCCTAATTTCATTCTTAAGCTTCTTCCGGCTAGCCTTATGATCTTCTAGATCTCTATCATTACCTAGTTTTTTGAACCTTTTGTAAGCTCTTCTTTTCTTCTTGACTAGATTTACAACAGCCTTTGTGCACCATGGATCTTGCCTTTCCCTGTCTCATTGGAACGTATCTACTCAGAACCCCACGCAAATATCCCCTGAACACTTGCCACATTTCTTCGGTATGTTTCCCTGAGAACATCTGTTTCCAATTTATGCTTCCAAGTTCCTTCCTGATAGCCCCATAGTTCCCCTTACTCCAATTAACCATATCCCTAACTTGTCTGTTCCTATACCTCTCCAGTGCTGTGGTAAAGGAGATAGAATTGTGATCACTATCTCCAAAATGCTCTCCCACTGACAGACCTGACACCTGACCAGGTTCATTTCCTAATTCCAGATCAAGTACAGCCTCTCCTCTTGTAAGCTTATCTACATATTGTGTCAAGAAACCTTCCTGAACACACCTAATAAACTCCATCCCATCTAAACCCCTCACTCTAGGGAGATGCCAATCAATATTTGGGAAATTAAAATCTCCCACCACAAAATCTGTGTTATTATTACTCCTTTCCAGAATCTGTCTCCCTGTCTGCTGAGGATCCCTACCACCCATCTACAATCTCTCTGACTCACTACCTTCAAGATGGATGTACAGGAGCATCAGGACTAGGACAGCCTGACTGGGTAACAAACTCTTCCCTCAGGCTGTGAGACTAATGAGTACCCTCCCACCACTGAGATCTCATCACTCGGATGGCAAGCTGTTTACTGTTTACCTGCACCCTAATTTCACTTTGAATGATAGTTTATGAACTTATTTGTGATAATATTTTGTTTTATGTGCCGTGTGTGATATATGTTTTGTGGAGGCCCCATGCTCCGGAGGAACATTGTTTCCTTTGGTTGTATATATGTATAGTGAGATGACAATAAACTTGAATGTGAAATTGATCTAAGTCATTGTTTCCTCCCGGTGCTCTGATTTCCTCCCACACTTCAAAGATGTACCAGTTGGTAGGTTAATTGTTCGTTGTAAATTGTCTTGTGATTAGGTTGGCTTTAAATTGGGGAGATTGCTGGGTAGCAAGACTCGAAGGGTGGGATGGGCTTATTCTGTGTGATATATCAATTAAAAAAAAACTGCAAACAACAATTTGTGTGGGTTTCTTGAAACCAGAAGCTCCTCTGTACCTACATTGAAGACTTAAAAGAATATAGAGGTAAGGCTGCATGAGAAGAGATCAACCAAGAAACCTCTTAGTTGTTATTGAACCTTCTAAGTCAGTCATGGAAAGAGAAGGGGCCTACTCTGCCTGGAAGGTTGAGCTCCAAGCTGAGGTACTGAATGTTGTAATAATCAGCTGCTCTACTGCTTGTCAAGATTCATTAACATGTTACTCAGAGCAATTCACCCAGCAGATGTGGAAGTATACCATAGTGTTTGATGAATGAGATCTTTAGCTCCCACAGAATTCAAGGAACAAAGAATTGAGCACACTCTTCCATTTGGCTGCACTCGTTTCTGAGAAATTTCAAACCACAACAATAATTTAGTTTGAATTAATTTAGAAAGAATATGTAAGCACAAGTGAGTCAATATATTTATTATTTCCTTGAAACTTATTTCAGAAGACATAACATTGTGACCATTTTTACCTTGTGAAGTGCAAGTTTCGAGCAAAGCAAAGGGCCCACCAGCAGAGGGAGCACATAGTCCCTGTAAATATAGAAGATTGAGCAGATTGCATTCATAGTCAATAATCAACTCATTGTTTTGGACTTAGCTGGAAACTAGAAAAAAGCATGTAAGATAAGTTATATTTGGGATACCTTCTTGATTGGAGAAAAATTTTAGGAGAACTCAAATTGTACCATATACAGTGCTGTTGATATTCTGCTTTGCCACACTGGTGATATGAAAGAGTTAGGATCTTATTTGCATTTTTTTATGGAAAGATATGATTATAATGCACAACCTCCATTCAGGTTGTCAAAAACCCACAGTAATTTATTAAGTAATATGTTCAGTATGCTGCAAGCCAGCTATAAACCCTAGTTATTAGATAGCAACATTCATAAAAACACAGAAAAGTAAAATAGAGTACAAAAGAAGGATTTGGCCCACCGTGATGCCAAATTAAATTAATGCTCTCTGCCTGCACATGGTCCATATCCCATCATTACCTGTCTGTTCATGTGTCTGTCTAAGTACCTGTCAAATATTCTTATCACATCCTTTTGTACCACCTTCACATAGGTATGGCCACAAACCTCTCTCACAGTAGAAAACAATGGCTTGCAAAATTCCTTTAAAACCTTCCCCTTCTCAAATCTCAAACTCTCATAATGTCTGTTGTTTAGTCTTTCAGCCAGGGGGAAAAACAGACTTTTACTATCTACACTATCTATGCTCCTCCCGATGTCATATACAACTATCAGGTCACTCTGAGTCTCTATCAGGGAAAATAATTCAAGCTTTTCCATTTGTTTCTTACAGCAGCTTTGGCATCTTCCTGCTTCCTTTCCAGACCTGAAGAAGCATGCTGTTTGACCCACTTATTTCCTCCAGCATTCTGTGCGTTATGCTCTGGATTTTCTGCACCCGCAGAATCTCTTGTGTTTATGCTTCTTGTAACTATTCTAGAATGTGAATGGGAAAATGAGAAGGAACACAGTGCAGGATAAGTGGAGGGCAGAGGAAAGGAGAACAATCAGCAGAAGGCCATATCTATCCAGACTATGCTCCTGCAGTGTGTGAGATATTTGTTCCTTCGTGAGGTCCTGCTGAGAGAAACCCAGCACTAGCTCCCACAATACACATCCTACTTTAGAAATGCATGTTAATTCTAACTACTACATTCACAATACTGAGTCATTTGCTAAACCATGGAGGTAATAAACAGGACAATTGCTTCTGCCCAAACACGAGGAAATCTGCAGATGCTGGGATTTCAAGCAACACACACACAAAGGTTGCTAGTGAATGCAGCAGGCCAGGCAGCATCTCTAGTAAAAGATTCTAGCTCTTACTAGCTCTTCTTTCAGTTAGTCCTGACGAAGGGTCTCGGCCCAAAATGTCAACTGTACCTCTTCCTAGAGATGCTGCCTGGCCTGCTGCGTTCACCAGCAACTTTTATGTGAATTGCTTGAAATTCCAGCATCTGCAGATTTCCTCGTGTTTGCGCTAGGAATCTGAGCTGTCTTTCTCTTATTGTTGGTATGAGTAATCGAACTGCTTGATTGAACTTAGCAAACTACACTGCAGCCAGCAAATAGTGAAATTTCAATAGAAATTGGTTTCTCACCAAAATCCAATTCCAGTGCATTATTTTACAGCAGAAAGTACAAACTGCAGTCGTATATTCAAAAGGGAAAACCAAGAATGCTTGTCTTGTGCTACTGTCAATGTTAAATTGTTCCTTGAATTGACAACCTTTCATAGTGAAATGCAAGCACCAGTTATGTGAATTGCTTCTGCCTCTCATTTGTATACTGTCAATTAGCTTTAAACATGAAGGTGGCATTGGAACAATAGGAGTAATTTAATGCCACATTATGATCTCTCTCTCTCTCTCTCTATATATATATAAAAAATTTATTTATATCTATACTGTAGTATTTTCAAAAGGTATAATCAATTGGTACCATAAAGGTTGTTATAGCTGAGGATGGTAATCTGGATAAGCTCCCACTACCTATAAAATGTTCCCAATGACGTGTGTTTCAAATAACCTCTGACAACCAAGTCCAGCTCCTGGCCTTCACATGTGGCTTAGCTGCTAAGCATCAGTTGGAGCTGGGGAGCCTGCTGCATGGGCAACAGCCTGCTCTCCATATCGTACTGCCCTGGCTTGTGGATCACGTAGACAACTGCGACGCAACTGCCATGGTCGACTCTGACCAACGGAGGGCCTCAACAATCAAACCTCTCTATTTCAGGACATCCCTTGCAGCTCTTTAAAACGCTTGTAAGATAAGTTGTTATTTGATTGGTTCTTATTTGCAAAACAAAATTGTTTTCAACATGAATACAACAATATAACCACAGTGTTTATTGATTTCCAGTCTAGATATGGAACTTGGTTAAGTATCACAACATGTTTTCAGTTCATTACATTTTAATAAATGATCATTTCAAAGTTCAAAGTAAATATGACACCATATAGAACCTGGAGGTTCATTTTCTTGTGGGTATATCAATAATTCTATAGAGTAACAACCATAATAGATTCAAAACCAGGACGGTCAACTAGGGTGGTCAACTAGGGTGTTCAACCAGAGTGCAGAAGACAACAAACTGTGCAATTACAAAAATACATAATAATAAATACTGTAAATGTAATGCTGTAAGACCATAAAACATATGAAAAGAAAGGCCATTCAGTCCATTGAGTTTGCTTTGCCTTTCCATCATAGCGGATTCTGGGTCCCACTCAACCCTATACCCTGCCTTCTCACCATATCCTTTGAGGTCCTGACCAATCAGGACACACTCAACTTCAACCTTAAATATACACAATGACTTGGCTTCCATATTCTCATTTCAGCCTGATACAGACAGTGATTGTTACATCAACATCAAGAATGCCTACCGAGCTATTCCACGCCCTCACTTCGGGAAGTCTGATCACCTGGCTGTACTTCTACTCCCTGAGTATAGGCAGAGACTGAAGACTGCAGCACCAGCAGTGAGGACCAAAAAGGTTTGGACAAGGGAAGCACAGAAGTGCATACAGGACTGCTTTGAATCGGTGGTCTGGATCATATTCAGGGATTCATCTTTGAATCTGGATGAGTATGCTGCAGTTGTTACCAACTTCATTAAAACCTGTGTGGATGAGTGTGCGCCTACAAAGACTTGTTGTACATTCCCAAACCAAAGGCTATGGATGAACCAGGAGGTATGCCATCTGCCGTTGGCTAGATCTGTGGCATTCAAGTCTGGCAACCCAGGTCTGTACTAGAAAACCAGGTATGATTTGCGGAGGGCTATTTCAAGGGCAAAGAAACAATTTTGAATGAGTTTGGAGGTGACATCGGATGTACGACAACTCTGGCAGGGTTTGCAAGGCATTACTTCCTACGAAGTGAAACCCAATAGCATGAATGGCAGCGATGCTTCACTACCAGATGAACTCAACACCTTCTATGCACACTTTGAAAGGGAGAACACAACTACAGCTGCATCTGACGACCCTGTGATCTTTGTCTCAGAGGCCGATATTAGGCTGTCATTAAAGACAGTGAACCCCCCCAAGGTGGAAGGCCCCGATGGAGTACCTGGGATGGCTCTGAAAACCTGTGCCAACCAACTGGTGGGAGTATTCAAGGATAGTTTCAACCTCTTACTGCTACAGGCAGAAGTTCGCACTTGCTTTAAAAAGGCAACAATTATACCAGTGCCTATGAAGAATAATATGAGCTGCCTTAATGTCTATTGCCCAGTAGCACTCACATCTACAGTGATGAAATGCTTTGAGAGATTGGTCATGACCAGACTGAACTCCTGCCTCTGCAAGGACCTGGACCCATTGCAATTTGCCTATCACCATAATAGGTCAACGGCAGATACAATCTCAATGGCTTTTCACATGGCTTTAGACCACCTGGGGAATACAAACATCTATGTCAGGAAGCTGCTCATCGACTATAGCTCAGCACTTAACACCACCATCCCCACAATCCTGATTGATAAGTTATAGAACCTGGGCCTCTGTATCTCCCTCTGCAATTGGATCCTCGAATTTCTAACTGGAAGACCACAATCTGTGTGGATTGGTGATAACATCTCCTCCTCGCTGACAATCAACACTGGTGCACCTCAGGGGTGTGTGCTTAGCCCACTGTTCTACTCTCTCGATACCCATGACTGTGTGGTTAGACATAGTTCAAATACCTTCTATTTGAAGGAACACATACCAATCATCATAGAGGGATCAGAAGTGGAGAGAGTGAGCAGTTTCAAATTCTTGGGTGTCAAAATCTCTGAGGATCTAACCTGGTCCCAACATATTGATGTAGTTATAAAGAAGGCAAGACAGCAGCTATAAGGAGACAGGAGCTTGAAGAGATTTGGTATGTTAACAAAAACACTCAAAAACATCTATAGTTGTGCCATGGAGAGCATTCTGACAGGCTGCATCACTGTCTGGTATGGAGGGGCTACTGCACAGGACCGAAAGAAGCTGCAGAAGGTTGTAAATTTAGTTGGCTCCATCCAGGACATCTTTAGGGAGCAGTGTCTCAGAAAGGCAGCGTCCACTAAGAAGGAGAAGGACCCCCAGCACCCAGGGCATTCCTGTTTGTCACTGTTACCATCAGGCAGAAGCACACTCAGTGATTCAGGAACAGCTTCTCCCCACTGCCATCTGATTTCTAAACGAACATTGAATCCGTGAACACTACCTCACATTTTGAATATATATTATTTCTATTTTTGCACAATTTTTAATCTATTCAATATACATATACTGTAATTGAATTATTTATTTATTTTTCTTCTAGATTATGTATTGCATTGAACTGCTGCTGCTAAGGTAACAAATTTCACAACGCATGCCAGTGATAATAAACCTGATTCTGATCCCACCACAGTCTGTGAGAAAGTATTCCACAGATTCACCGCTCTCTGGCTAAAAAAAAATCCTCCTTACCTCTGTTCTAAAAGGTCACCTTTCAGTTTTGAGGCTGTGCCCTCTAGTCCTGTATTCTCCCAACATAGATTTCTACTGCTATCCCATAGATATTTCATTTGAGCAGTTTTCTACATAAGCAGTGTCTTGCTGGTAGAGTGTCTTGGTTTCAGCTAAAGATAAGACATCCTGTTATTTAATTAAGAAATGTTGTGTCAGCCAATCAGGATGGTGGGATCTGGAGAAGGTTCTGCAGAGAGCAGGGCAGAGAGAGATTTGTGATGGACTGCATTCTGCTTTGGGGTCTTTTGGTGGGAGTTGTGGAATGGGACAGTAAGAAAGATGCCGCAGAATGCCGCTGGAAAGAGAGTTGCCATTGCAAGAAGTGCTTTGTGCAGATGAATGACTCCAAGGAGGAAAGGCCAATACCCCTGAGAGAGAGTCAGTTTGTTCAAGATGGACTTTCAGGGAAGTTCGGACTCTGGTGGGAGCTTTCATGCTTTTGGAAGACATGAGCTCCAACGCTCATGTACACATTTAACCCGGTCTGACTGTAACGGGCCCTTTAATTCTACTTTTCTTACTTTTAATAACTGTTAGGTAAAGCAGAAATTGGTAAATATACTTACTTTATAATTTTATACAGTGTGCGATTTCTTACTTCTTGCTGACCGGTAATTGTATATAGACAGTAATTACACAGCATTCACTCAAATTGAGGTTTCTTTAATGAACATCACAACATTCCTCTTTGGTTGAACCAAACCAACCCTAGACAAATATTGTTTATGAAAGGTGGCCTTCTCCCCGCTGAGTCACGTGGCTGTTCGCAGAGTTAGCTAACGAGCCAAGTTTGTATACAAGCCCAGTGAAAAGGTTACATTTTGTGGGGGACTTCATCCAGGTTCCAAATGCTATGTGAACACTGTTTATGAATTGATTACGTTGTTACGTGTCTAAGCCTTTGTTTAAACTAGTGTCGTGGAAAGGGATTAAAGTACTTTATTATGGACACCACAGGGATTAAGGTTTGGTGTGATTCAAAGAGATTATCCACAAATAATGCTTGTGTTCCGAGTAGGGTAGATACCTGAAGCCCTGACGAACTGTTACTCAAAGTGCTGAGTTCTTTAAAAGTGTTTGGGGAAAGCTACACTGATTGAACAGTGTTTTGACCAATCAGCTGGTAAGGATGTCATGTTAGTCTAGACTAACAGTCACGTGATTGAAGTAGCGCTGCCTAATACTTTGAGGTTCTGAAGAGGTGGGACCACGGACAGTCCATATTTTTTAGACAAAGGTGACATGTAGCTGAGGGCGAAGACCTTAAAGACAAGTTATTCTCGCTTCTGTGAAGTGAGGGAAAGGAGTTGTCTGATGTGAAAGGTCTAATGGGTCCTTCAGCGGTTGATTTAAATTCTGACCTGGTTTTCGCAATTACATCACTGGTTGATAAATGTCAAAGTGTGCCTGCAGACAGCCAAAGTTATCATAGGCTGAGAGTGTTGTCTGGAGTCAAACCCACACTCAATGGGGAAGAAGAATATGAGGCTTGGGATGTGCAGACATCTCAGTCCATGGATGAGTGGCAGTGCTCAGATAATATGAAATAAATGATACTGGTAGAGAATATAAAAGGTCTGGGAGCTGATAGAGTGAGGTTCTTAAAGGCAGAAAACCATTTAGCCACATTAGCTAATTACTTGCAAGCACTGGAAGATGCTTTTAGCATTGCTGAAAGTGTTGCCGATCTTAGGATGAAGTTTAGGCACACATTCCAGGAGGAAGGAGAGAAGCTGTCTACCTACATTTTCAGGTTGGAGAAACTGCTGCATTATTTGTGCAACAAAGAGGGTATTCAACTGTCCGAGAGAAATTGGTTGAGGATGGAACAAGTTCTGAAGGGCCACTGTCACATGACACGATTGCTCTACATACTCAAATGAGCCGCTGGATGCGCCCTCCTATACCTTTTACAGAGTTATTCAGAGAAGTTAGAGAGGAGGAAAGCAGGTTTGAGAAGTGGAACATTTCCAAAAGTTGAGTAGTGTCTTCAGTGGTAGCGTCTGTTGCTAAAGTGACCCCTGACAGCACAGAGAGAGAGCTTTTGAGGCATGAGGTGGAAAACCTTTGAGCTGAGCTAATTCAATGGATATCTGTTGATGTTTCAGGTAAACGCGGTACGTCCATTGGGAAAGCCAACCCACCTGTAGGACCTGCTAAGCAGAGGAATGATGCTGGAAAGGGTCTCTTGACTAGAGAGGTGGCTGGTATTTTCTGTTACAAATGTTGAAACGATGGACATTCCAAGTGAGACCGTGAGGGACAGGAAAATCTTCAAAAAGTTCATCAGTGGTTAATCAAACAGAGAAGAGAAGAAGCAAAGCTGTGGAGGGACCCAGTAAAAGAATGGCCTGCTGTCTTGGAGAGGCTACGTTCCAATCAGTGCATCAAGGGCAGTACAAAAGCGCAAAACCCTCTTCCTGAAGGTTTAGTGAGTCCAGGCTCTGTTGTATCCATACAAATTGAAAGTGTTTATGCTAGAGACATACTTGACACAGGTTCTCAAGTTACTTTGCTTTATAGATCTTTTTACAATTGATATCTGACACATTTATCATTGAAGCCACTCAGTGCTCTTGAGATCTGGGGGCTTAGTAATGATGAGTACCGGAATGATGATTATTTATTGTGGAAACTGGAGTGTTTGGAACCAGATGTTGGGGTAACTGAGACTATCGATGCACCAGTGTTAGTCTGCCCCGATCCAGTTGAAAAGGGTGGAGCTTCCATTCTTGTGGGAACAAATACTTCCATTGCAAGCAGGCCCATGGGAGCATGGGAGCATGCAAGGAGAAAAATGGACAGAACTTTCTGAAAACCTTGTCCATTCACCCTGTGCTCAGAGCTGCTTTTGAGAAAGTGCAAGATCCTCCTTAGCAGGATGATGAGCAGAAATAAGGAACTGTGTGGTACACCCTGTCTAAACCTGTCATATTACATCCTGGAGGAGTAATTAGAGTGATGGCCGCTCCCAAATTTGCAGGAGTGGCCATTCATTTGGATGCTCCTGATGATCAGGAAGAAAAGACATGTTTACCTGCAGGAGTACTGGTGAGACATGAACTGCAGAATTCTTTGGCTGTCTACTCAACCAGGATGACGGTGATTGTCAGGAACACCTCAGGAAGAGATGGTACCCTCAGACGTGGGATGCCGATCGCCCCTCTTTTTCCTGTGATGGTGGTGTCTATTTTTCCAGAGGAAATGGAAAAGAAACAGTCTCCTGGATGGAGGAAGTTGACATCGAAGTCATGCAACTTTGGTGACTCATCGACACCCAAAGAATGGAAAAGGAGATTTGGTTGAAGCCCAAATCATACTAACCCTCAACATACATTGTTTATGGAGGTCGCCTTTTCACGCTGAGTCACGTGGCTGTAGCTAACGAGCTGCATTTGTATAAGAGCCCAATGAAAGAGTTACATAAATAAGCAATAAGTATCAAGAAAATTAGATGAACAGTCCTTGAAAGTGAGTCCATTGGTTGTGAGAACATTTTAATGATGGGGCAAGTGAAGTTGAGTGAAGTTATCCTCTTTGGTTCAATAGCCTGATGGTTGAGGGGTGATAACTGTTCCTAAACCTGGTATTGTGACGGATGCAGTGAGAAGAGAGCATGACCTGGGTAGTGGGGGGCGGGGGGTTCCCAAGATGATGGATGCTGCTTTCCTGCAACGGCATTCCATGTAGATGTGCCCAATGGTCGGGAGGGCTTTACCTGTGAGGGAATAAGCTGTATTCATTGCTTTTTGTCAGATTATCTGTTCAAGGACATTGTATTTCGATACCAGGTCATGATGCAGCCAGTCAATATACTCTCCACTACACTTCTATAGAAGTTTGTCAAAGCTTAGATGTTGTGTAGGTTTATCATTCTGTTATAATAACATTATTAGTTTTGCGGAATATGTCAAGATAATGGTTTTATATGAAACTCACTCTCTATATAGAAACATTCTCAATTCAGTACTAGAAAGAGAGACTGGCTAACAGTTCTTCACTCTTGCTTGGGGGAATAATTGATTAAATTCTAATCTCCTGAATTAAACTAGTTAACTAGTAGCAGTGATTATAGCTGGAATCTATACCTCTCTCTGTAATCTAGTACTGCAATAAACCTTACATTACCAATCACGATCAAGGGGGATGTAAATGCATTTTTAACAAATTTAACTTTTTTTGGCTACCGACTAAAATATATCTAATATTAAATGCATATGTTGTAAATACATTCCAATACATATGATATCTGTCAGGACAAAAGTCAAGTTACTAAGGGAAGACATATTTTAGTTGAGGAAAGTAAAAATTTGTATTCTTCTAATTGTAACAGACATGATGATTGTTTATAATTCTTTTTCCTATTCATGTTTAACAGATACTTCTATAAGTGACACGGCAAGCAAAAGCTAAACTGAAGAGATTATAGACATTAGCATTTTTTGCTGTTATTCAATAGAAAACCAAAAAAAAAGCCAAAAATACGAGACGCAAGCAAGCACCACGTGTTCATTTCCTCATCAGTGCAGAGATAACTTGAATACCATGTTTAGATTTGTATTAATGGAACGATTTGAGTGAACAGTCGTAGTTACTATACCAGCATACCGGAAAGCACGGCATACCACTGGAATTATAATGGCAACATTAGTTACAGTCAGTTTTTAGCGTGGAATTGAATTTTTCTCATTGAACAGTCTTACATTGTGCACATTACATTGCAACTTGGAACTCAATTTTGTATTATGAAAATTATAGCTCGGAATCATATGTCAACCCAGGATATACAGTATGTTACAGTGTCATACAGGACTGGAATATATCAATACTTCTCTTGATAAGAGTATTCAAATTTTACTTCCTACTGTGCTGATTACATTTTTTATTTTCACAGTCTGAAAGTCAGTCTGTGCATTTTAAAGGTTAATTCTCAGCTCTGTATTTCCTTGCTTCTTTCTGGTATTTTGAATTTGTTCATTTGTACATTCATTATGTGCCTTGTCAAATAATGGGGGTGACCACTGTCTTTCCATGGTCATGATTGTTCTTGACAAATTTTTCTACAGAAGTGGTTTGCTATTCTCTTCTTCTGGGCAGTGTCTTTACAAGATGGGGGACGCTAGTCAGTATTAATACTCTTCCGAGATTGTCTGCACCAGCTGCTCATGTGACCAAGCACCACCTGCTCCCATGGCTTCATATGGCCCTGATTGGGGGGGGAAGTAAGTGCCACCCCTTGCCCATGGTTGATTTGTAGGTTAGCAGAGGGAAAGAGTGCCTTACACGTCTTTTGTTGGAGACGTAACTCCACCCGCCACCCAAATTTTGAATCAGAGAGTATGTTAATCAAGGAGGCTCATTAATCTGAAACACCAGCTCAGATACTCTCTCCACAGATTTTCAGTAGCTCTGGCTTTATTTCTGATTTCCACCCTGGCAGTACTTTTCTTTTGGTATCTTAAACTAATATTCCTGACAGGAAGTTGGTAGTTTTTGGGTCAACTAAAGCCAACAAGGATTATCCAAATCTGGATATTACCTCTGGGGAGATCAGATAAAATTATGTACTTTTTATAAGAGGTAAGCATATAAAGCACCACAGAAACATTGTTCTGCCTCACATAATTTTACTGCGTTCACTGGATAAGTACAAAAGCATTTACTTCACAGAATCATTTAATGATTACAGTATGAAAGCATATCCATTGCCTTTTGGGTTTGTACCAGCTGTGTGCGAGAACAATCAAATTAGCCATCCTCTTTGAACTTTTCCAGGTTCTCTTTGCAGATATTTACCCAGCTCCCTTTTAAAGATGTGACTGAATCTGTCTTCATTACTATCTGTGCAGTTTAACACAAATGTTCCTCAGATCAACTTCTGTTATTTTGGCAATCACCTTTATTCTGTTCCCCGTTTTCTTGATTCATAGAAAAATACAGCAGAGAAACAGGCCCTTCAGCCCATTGACTGCATGCCAAAACTATTTAAATATTTGAATGTAAACATTTCCTCTCCATTTATTCTTTCAGAATTCAAAAATGTGGTAGGACCAACCAGGGCAGTTCTTACACAGTGAATGGTAGGGCACTGAGGTGTATGGTAAAACAAAGGGACGTGGGACTACAGGCAAATAATTAATTGAAAGTAGATAGGGTAGATAGGGTCATAAAGAAAGCTTTTGGCACATTGGCCTTCATAAATCAAATAAAGTACTCAGTATAGAAGATGGAGAAACACTCACAAAATTCCAGAGGAACTCAGCAGGCCAGGCAGCATCTATGGAAAAAAGTACAGTTGACGTTTCAGGCCGAAACCCTTTGGCAGCACCGGACAAAAAAGGCTGAGGAGTAGATTTGAAAGGTGGGAGGAAGGGAGAGAGAAATGCCAGGCAATAGGTGGAACTTGGAGGGGGAGGTATGAAGCAAAGAGCTAGGAAGACGATTGGTGAAAGAGAGAAGGCCATGGAAGAAAGAAAAAAGTGGGAGGGGAGGAGCACCAGAGGGAGGCGATGGGCGGGCAAGGAGAAAACATGAGAGAGGGACAAGGGGGTGGGAAATGATGAAGGGGGTTGGATTACTGGAAGTTTGAGAAATCGATGTTCATGCCATCAGGTTGGAGGCTACCCAAATGGAATATAAGTTGTTGTTCCTCCAACCTACGTGTGACCTTATCCCGATAGTGGAGGAGGTCATGGATGGACATGTTGGAATGGGAAAGGGAAGTGGAATTAAAATGAATGGCCACTGGGAGATCCAGCTTGTTCTGGTGGATGGAGCATAGATGTTCGGTGAAGTGGCCTCCCAATCTGTGTCAGGTCTCATCGATATACAAGAGGCCACACAGGGAGCACCAAACACAGTATATGACCCCAACAGACTCACAGGTCAAGTGTCACTTCACCTGGCAGGACTGTTTGGGGCTCTGAATGAGGAGGTGGTGTAAGGCCAGGTGTAGCACTTGTTTCACTTGCAAGGATAAGTGCCAGGAGGGAGATCAGTGGGAGGGATGAATGGACAAGGGAGTCGTGTAGGGAGAAGATAGTATGTTATGTTGAAGTTGCATAAGATGCTGCTGAGGCCTAATTTGGAGTATTGTGTACAGTTTTGATCAACTACCTACAGAAAGGTATAACTAAGGTGGAAAGAGTGCAGGGAAATTTTACAAGGATATTGCTGGGTCTGGAGGACCTGAGGTCTATGTAAGGAAAGATTAAATAGGTTAGGATTTTATTCATTGGAATGTAGAAGATTGAGGGGAGTTTTGATAGAGGTATACAAAATTATGAAGGGTATAGATAGGGTAAATGCAAGCAGGCTTTTCCCATTGAAGCAACACACATCAAAGTTGCAGTTGAACGCAGCAGGCCAGGCAGCATCTGTAGGAAGAGGTGCAGTCGACGTTTCAGGCTGAGACCCTTCGTCAGGACTAACTGAAGGAAGAGTGAGTAAGGGAGTAAGTGAGTAAAAATCCCTTACTCACTCTTCCTTCAGTTAGTCCTGACGAAGGGTCTCGGCCTGAAACGTCGACTGCACCTCTTCCTACAGATGCTGCCTGGCCTGCTGCGTTCACCAGCAACTTTGATGTGTGTTGCTTGAATTTCCAGCATCTGCAGAATTCCTGTTGTTTTTTTTTCCCATTGAAGTTAGGTGGGACTACAACCAGAGGACATAAGTTAAGAGTGGAAGGTAAAACGTTTAAGGGGAACATGAGGGAAAATTAATCACTCGGAGGGTCATGAGAGTGTGGAATGAGCTGTCAGCTCAAGAGGTGCATGCAAGCTTGATTTTAACATTTGAGAGAAGTTTGGATAGGTATATGAATGGTAGGGTTATGGAGGGTTATGGTCTGGTGCAGTTCGATGGGAATAGGCAGTTTAAATGGTTTGGAACAAATTAGATTGGCTTAAGCAACACACACCTCCTCCCTCACTAACATTCAGGGCCCCAAACAGTCTTTCCAGGTGAGGTGACACTTCACCTGTGAGTCTATTTGGGTCATATACTGTGTCTGGTGCTCCAGGGGTCCTATATATTGGTGATATCTGCATAGATTGGGAGACAGTTTTGCTGAGCACCTATGCTCTGTCTACCAGAACAAGCGGATCTCCCAGTGGCCACCCATTTTAATTCCACTTCCCATTCCCATTCCGATATGTCAATCCATGACCTCCTCTACTGTTGAGAGGAACAACACCTTATATTCTTTCTGGGCAGCCTCCAATCTAATAGCATAAACATCGGTTTCTTGAACTTCTCATAATGGCCCTCCCCCTTGCACTCTCCTTCACCATTTCCCATTCCCTTTTCCTTCTCTCACCTTATCTCCTTGTCCACCCATCACCTCCCTCTGGTGCTCCTCCCCCCTCTTCTTTCTTCCATGGCCTTCTGTCCCCACCTATCAGACTCCCCCTTCTCCAGCCCTGTATCTCTTTCACCATTCAACTTCCCAGCTATTTACTTCATCCCTCCCCCTCCCAGTTTCACCCATCACCTTGTGTTTCTCTCTTCCCTCCCCCACTTTTAAATTTACTCATCTTTTTTTCCCCCAGTCCTGTCAAAGGGTCTTGGCCTGAAACGTCGACTGTACATTTTCCATAGATGCTTCCTGGCCTGCTGAGTTCTTCCAGCACTTTGTTTGCGTTGTTTGGATTTCCAGCAACTGCAGATTCTCTCTTGCTTTAGAAAGGCTTAAGGCCTGATTCTGTTCTATACTTTTCTATGACTCTAAATACCTATCGGATCTCTTAACAATATCCTTTTATTAAAGAACAGTTCCAGTCTGTCTACATAACTACTGTTCCTCATCCCTACAATAACTTTAGTAAATACATAAGAACATAAGAAATAGGAGCAGGAGTAGACCATCTGGCCCATCGAGCCTGCATCGCCATTCATTAAGATCATGGCTGATCTGTCCGTAAACTCAGCTCCATCTACCTGCTTTTTCCCCATAACCCTTAATTCCCCTACTATGTAAAAATCTATCCAACTGTATATTTAGTGAGGAAGCCTCAACTGCTTCCCTGGGCAGAGAATTCCACAGATTCACCACTCTTTGGGAAAAACAGTTTCTCTTCATCTTCGTCCTAAATCCTCTCCCCTGAATCGTGAGGCAATGTCCCCTAGTTCTACTTTCATACACCAATAGAAACAACTTTCCTACTTCTATTATTTATCCCTTTCAAAATTTTGTATCTTTGTATAAGATCTCCTCTCATTCTTCTGAATTCTAGAGAGTATAGTCCCAGGCGACTCAATCTCTCCTCATAAGTTAACCTCTTCGTCTCTGGAATCAACCTGGTGAACCTCCTCTGCACTGCCTCCAAAGCCAGTATATCCTTCTACAAGTATGGAGACCAGAACTGCACACAGTACTCCAGGTGCGGCCTCACCAGTACCCTGTATAGTTGCAGCATGACCTCCCTGCTCTTGAATTCAATCCCGCTAGCAATGAAGGCCAACATTCCGTTTGCCTTCTTAATAACCTGTTGTACCTGCAAGCCAACTTTTTACAATTCATGCACAAACACTCCCAAGTCCCTCTGCACAACAGCATGCTGCAATCTTTCACCATTTAAATAATAACCTGCTCTTCTATTATTCCTTCCAAAGTGGATGATCTCACATTTACCAACATTGTATTCCATCTGCCAGACCTTGGCCCACTCACTTAACCTATCTATATCCCTCTGCAGGCTCTCCACGTCCTCTGTACAATTTGCTTTTCTACTTAGTTTAGTGTCATCAGCAAACTTTACTACACTACGCTCAGTCTCCTCTTCCAAATCATCAACGTAAATGGTAAACAGCTGCGGGCCCAGCACCGACCCCTGCGGCACCCCACTCACCACTGACTGCCAACCGGAGAAACACCCATTTATACCAACTCTCTGCCTTCTACTGGTTAACCAATCCACTATCCATACCAATACACTTCCTCCGACTCCATACATCCACATCTTATTTATAAGTCTCCTGTGTGGCACCTTATTGAAAGCCTTCTGGAAATCCAAGTATACGACATCCATCTGTTCCCCTCTATCCACTGCAATCACTATGTCCTCAAAAAACTCCAGTAAGTTTATCAAATAGGACCTGCCCTTTCTGAATCCATGCTGTGTCTGTCTAATGGAACCATGCCTTTCAAATGTTTTGCTATTTCTTCCTTAATGACAGCTTCAAGCATTTTCCCGACTACAGATGTTAAGCTAACTCGCCTATAGCTGCCCATCTTTTGCCTACACCCTTTTTTAAAAGGTAGTGTGACATTTGCTCTCTTTCAATCTGCCAGGATCTGCCCAGAGTCTGGAGAATTTTGGTAAATGATTATCAACGTGTCTACTATAACCTCCGCCCATTCCCTCAGCACCCTGGGTTGCATCCCATCAGGGCCGGGGGACTTATCTACCCTCAGGCCCTCTGGTTTGCTCATCACTATCTCATTAGTGACAGTGATTTTATATCAAGTTCCTCAGCTCCCATTTTGTCCCATACCATCATCCTTTGGCATATTAGACATGTCCTCCACCATGACGACCAACACAAAACAGTCATTCATTGCCTCAGCCATTACCTTATCACCCAATATCAATTTCCCCTTCTCGTCTTCCAAGGGACCTACATTGGCTTTAGTCACCCTCTTCTGCTTTATATATTTATAAAAACTTTTGCTATCTGTTTTTATATTTTGTGCTAATTTACTTTCATACTCTATCTTCCCTTTACCTTATTTCTTGTTTAGTTGTTCTTTGTTGCTTTTTAAAGTTTCCTCAAACCTCCAGTCTCCCACTACTCTTTGCGACTTTGTACACGAGCTTTTAATTTAAATCTATCTTTTATTTCCTTAGTTATCCAAGGCTGGCTCTCCCGACACTTACTGTCCTTACTTTTGACTGGAATATACTTTTGTTGAGCACTGTGAAAAATCTCTTTGAAAGTATCCCACTGTTCCTTAACTGTCCTACCAATACAGTGCCTATAAAAATAATACACCAACCCTGGAAGTTTCCATGTTTTAATGTTTTACAACATTGAGTTACAGTGGATTTAATTTGGCTTTTGTGACACTGATCAACAGAAAAAGACTCTTTCTTGTCAAAGTGAAAACAGGTCACTACAAAGTGATCTGAATCAATTAGAATTATAAAACATAAAATAATTGATAGAATAAGTATTCACCACCTTCACCACCAGTCCTGCTGAAGCGTCTCGGCCTGAAACTTTGACTATACTCTTTTCCGAATGCTGCCTGTCCTGCTGAGTTCCTCCAGCCTTTTGTGTGAGTTGCTTTTAAATATCTCTGCTCGGGTCCCTACAATTTCTGTACTAGTCTCCCTCAGGGTCTAAGGAAACATATTGTCATGCCCTGGAGATTTACCCACCCTAATTTGCCTAAGGGCAGCAAACACCTACTCCTCTGTATATGGTCTATGACCTTGCTCCTGCAATGCCTCTCATCCATTGACTCTGTGTCCATCTCTCGAGTAAATGCTTTTGCAAAAAATACACTAAAGTTCTCCCCTGTCTCTTTCGGCTTCATGCATAGATCTTCCATGGTACCAATTTTATCCCTTTCTATCCTTTTGTTCTAAATTAGTCTGTTGAAGCTCTTCGGATTCTCTATCACCTCGTCTGCTAGAGAAACCTCATGTCTTACTTTAGCCCTCCCGATTTCTTTCTTAAGTTTTCTCTTATACTCATCAAGTACCTCATTTGTTCCTGTCTCCTGATAACTGCTATTCATTTCTTCTTTTTCTTAATCAGGGCTTCTATATCTAATCAGGGCGGGAGGAGAGAGAGCAGTGTGCTGTGCATGCGCAGCCCTCCGGTGAAAAATGATATCCTATCCGTTAAATAGGGGCCGTGGACAATTCTGATTTGATGGAGACAGACGTGAAAGCACAGAGGAACATCTAGAGAAATTTCTGAAATGCCAGTTTGCTGCTGTTGTTACTGCGCGATCAGGAACCTTTCAGAGGGAAGGCCTCAAAATCCCCAGCTTTGCCTGCTGTTGGCAACCGAGATTGAGATCGAATCGTTCGGATAGAGATGGCGCTCAGTACTCGGATCAGAGGCTCGAAGTTTTCTGATGACTCAGAGTCAGACTGTGGTCGGGCATGGCAGGGAGAGTTTTTCTTCCTTCTCTCGTCTGCGTGAGATGTGGGACATTTGAGAGACTTTGAACTTTTTACTGTGCTCATGGACTTCTTCATCAAGTTATGGTATTGTTGCACTGTTGTAACTATATGTTATAATTATGTGGTTTTGTTAGTTTTTTCAGTCTTGGTCTGTCCTGTGTTTTGTGATATCAGACCAGAGGAAATATTGTACCATTTCTTAATGCATGCATTACTCAATGACAATAAAAAAGGACTGCGTGTCTGCATAATCATAAAACCAAAGTTCCCTAAACCTGTTATCCTTACCTTTTATTCTGACACCCTCAAAATGTCACTTCTGAAGATCTTCTACTTACTAAGCACACATTTGCCAGAAAACCATCTGTCACAATGCCCTCTATCCAGATCCTTTCTCCTATTTAGAATCTCAACCTGAGGACCAGACCTATCCCTTTCTATAATGGCCTTGATAGCAATGGCATTGTAATTATTAGATGCAGTGTTTCCCTACACAAACTTCTGCCACCTGCCCTCTATCCATGGCTATTATTGTTCTTAGCAATGCTTTCTACCAAAGTGATTTGCCATTGCCTTCTGCTGGCCAGTGCCTTTACAAGATGGGTGACCCCAGCCATTATGAATACTCTTCAAGATTGTCTGCCTGGCGTCAGTGGACGCATAACCAGGACTTGTGATGTGCACCAGTTGCTCATACAACCATCTTCCATGGCTTGCTCCCATGGCTTGCTCCCATGGCTTCATGTGACCCTGACCAGGGGAAAAGCAGGTGCTACACCTTGCCCAAGGGTGACTTGCAGGCTAGTAGAGGGAAGGAGCACTTTACACCTTCTTTGGTGGAGACATATCTCCACCCACCACCCAAATATGCACCTTCCATTTGTAGGAGTCAGACTTCACTGGCAGGATGTGTTTATTTCCCATTTCTAAATTGTCCTGAAAAAGAGCTGCTTAGTCACCCCTGTGAACTCCTGCAGCTTTTTACTGATGAAAATATTCTCTCAGTGCATTTTGGAGGTGTTTAGGAACAAAAATAATGAAGAAGTGGTGATGCATGTCCAGAATTGGAGAATGGGACACTTGAAGCATCACTTCAGTATATTTATGATTAGTTGGGGGTCTAATGTGCAATTCTACCATTTGTCTAGTAGTCACTGGAGATGTTTATGGCAGGGATGCTTTCCATATTATTCAATGTATATGACAGATGATGCATAGTGCAATCAACTTTAAGGTGAGAGAGAAATTCTGAAAGGCGAAAAGTGTTTCCATAAGATATAGGAACATAATTAGGCCATTTGGCCCGTCAAGCCTGCTCTGCCATTTCATCATGGCTAATCCATTTTTCCTCTAAATCCCAATCTCTTTCCTTTTCCCCATATCCCTTCATGCCCAAAGCCAATCAGGAATCTATCAACCTCTGCCTTAAATACATGTAAAGATTTGGCCTCTGTAGGCACCTGTACAAAATTCCACAGATTCACCACTCTTTTGCTGAAGAAATTCCTCCTCATTTCCATTCTAAAAGAACATCCTTCTAATCTGAGGCTGCGTCATCTGGTCCTAGACTCTTCCACCATAGGAAACACCCTTTGCACATCCACTCTTTCAAGGCCTTTCAATATACGGTAAGTTTCAATGAGGTCATTCCTCATTCTTCTAAATTCCAGTGAACACAGGCCCAGATCCATCAAACAGTCTTCAGAGTACAAGCTGTTCAATCCTGGGATCATTTTCGTGAATCTCCTTGGCCAAAAACACCGAAGTCCCTTGTGCCTCAGATTTTTGGATTTTCTCTCCATTTAGAAAATAGTCTACCCTTTCTACCAAAGTGCATGACCATACACTTTCCAAAACCTTATTCCATCTGTCACTTCTTTGCCCATTTTCCTAATCTGTCTAAATGCTTCTGTAGCCTCTCTACTTCCTCAAAATTGATTGGGTTTCAATCATGGCTTCTTTATCCTGAATTCTGTGATGTTTCACAGGCAATATTAGAGCTGCATTCATCAAGAAAATGGAGTATGCCATTGTACTGCTGATTTGAGCCTTTTAGATATTGGAAGAATTTCAGATAATCAGTCAGTGAATGATTAGCTGTTGAAGACTCAGCGAATGACCTGCTCATTAAGCTACAATTTTAATGTGACTCCACTGAACGTTGAGGGTAGGGAGCTAGACACACACTTCTTTAGACACGCTCTCTTTTTTTGGCACCAATATCACTTGCCATTTATCAATCCATGTGGAAAACCTGTCCAAATCTTGAATTGTATTGATTTTATTTCTTACATCCTTCACATACATAAGGAGTAAAAATCTTTATGTTACGTCTCTGTCTAAATATGCAATTTAAAGTAATTTTTAATAAATAGGAGTAGTTAATAGTATGTACAACAGGACAGTCAATAAATAGAATTGTATCAGGGTGAATTAATCAGTCTGATGGCCTGGTGGAAGAAGCTGTCCCGGAGCCTGTTGATCCTGGCTTTTATGCTGCGGTACCGTTTCCCGGATGGTAGCAGCTGGAACAGTTTGTGGTTGGGGTGACTCAGGTCCCCAATGATCCTTCAGGCCCTTTATACGCACCTGTCTCTGTAAATGTCCTGAATAGTGGAAAGTTCACATCTACAGATGCGCTGGGCTGTCTGCACCACTCTCTGCAGAGTTCTGTGATTGAGGGAAGTCAGTTCTAGTATCAGTGATTCAGCCAGTCAGGATGCTCTCAACTGTGCCCCTGTAGAAAGTTCTTAGGATTTGGCAGCCAATACCAAACTTGTTCAATCGTCTGTGGTGAAAGAGACACTGTTGTGCCTTTTTCACCTCACATACAGTATGTACAGACCACATGAGATCCTTGGCGATATGCATGCTCAGGAACTTAAAGCTGTTCACCCTCTCAACCCCAGATCCATTGATGTCAATAGGGGTTAACCTGTCTCCATTGCTCCTGTAATCCACAACCTGCTCCTTTGTTTTTGCGATATTGAGGGAGAGGTTGTTCTCTTGACACCACTGTGTCAGGGTGATGACTTCCTCTCTGTAGGCTGCCTCATTATTAGCCAAACAATTTAGTATTTTCAGCAAATTGAATTAGCAGATTGGAGCTGTGGGTGATGATACAGTCATGGGTATACCGAGAGTAAAGGAGGGGTCTTAGGACACAACCTTGAGGGGCTCTGGTGCTGAGGTATGCAGGCACAGGCTGTTTTCATTATGAGTTGTGATTGGAACTGGTTCTTTAAAGTTGTTACTGCTAAACAAGCTGCCCTCACCTCATCCTCCCACCAGCCCACCAGGGATAGGGTTCCTTTTGTCCTCACCGATCACTGACCAGCCTCAGCGTCTGGCACATAACTTCCACTGTCTTCAATGGAATCAAACCACCAAGCTCATCTTTCCTCCCCCCCCGCAACTTTCTTCTTCCCACGGGGATCCAGTCCTGATGAAGGGCTCGGCCTGAAATGTCATTTATACTTTTTTCCATAGACACTGCCTGGCCTTTTGAGTTCCTCCAGCACTTTGTGTGTGCTACTTGCCTGTTAATATTGATCTTTCAATAAATCAGCACATTTATTACTATTAAAGAACAAGGCAATTAAGCAACTGCTAACTGTTTTGTGGAGCTCTGTGCCTTGTGATGTATTATTTTCCTTCATTTATGGAATAAACAGCAAAACTGCCAGTTATTAGCTGATTTTTCAAAGCATGAGGAATTTACACTATTGTCTAGTATTCAGACGACATAAATGTATTTGAGATTTCTGTTTGGGGAAAAAAATTGCCTTTTTTTCCAGTACAATTCCATTCAGGAGATTTTCTGCCTGTGACAAATGACAGGGCATAATGTTAATTAAATGAAGATAAACATTCAAAGTTACCAGAAAGACATCCTGTTCAGCAGGATTCCATAACTTCCTGAAAACAATATGATTGATTTCCAATTACCAAGACATTAGACATTAATGTAATATCTTTTCATTTGGTTAATCATCAAGAAATTAAATTCATATAATAATTAATGTAAGGCAGGGGCACCAACCTTTTTTATGCTGTATATAAATGACTTAGATGATGGAATAGATGGCTTTGTTGCTAAGTTTGCAGATGATACAAAGATTGGTGGAGGGGCAGGTAGTGTTGAGGAAACAGGTAGGATGCAGAAGATTAGGAGAATAGGAAAATAGGAGAATTAGGAGAAAATTAGACAGATTAGGAGAATGGGCAAGAAAGTGGCAAATGAAATACAATGTTGGAAAGTGCATGGTCATGCACTTTGGCTATAGAAATAAACTTGCGGACTATTTTCTAAACAGGAAGAAAATCCAGGAACCTGAGATGCAGAGGGACTTGGGAGTCCTTGTGCAGAACACCCTCAAGGTTAGCTTGCAGGTGGAGTCAGTGGTGAGGAAGGCAAATCCCATGTTAGCATTCAATTCAATAGGTCTAGAATACAAGAACAAGGATATAATGCTGAGAGGGTTTATAAGGCACTGGTGAGGCCTCACCTTGAGTATTATGAACAGTTTTAGGCTCCTCATCTTAGAAAAGATGTGCTGGCATTGGGGAGGTTACAGAGAAGGTTCACAAGGAGGATTCCAGGAATGAAAGATTTATCATACGACGAACATTTGATGGCTCTGGGTTTGTTACTCACTGGAATTTAGAAGGATGAGAGGGCATCTCATTGAAGCCTTTCGAATGTTGTAAGGCCAAGACAGAGTAGATGTGGAAAGGACGTTTCTCATGATGGGAGAGTCTAGGACAAGAGGGCACAGCCTCAGGATAGAGGGCTGCCCTTTCAAAACAAAGATGCAGGAAGTTTTTTTTAAGCCAAGGATAGTGAATTTGTGGAATTTGTTGCCACATGCAGCTGTGGAGGCCAGGTTGTTGGGTGTATTTAAGGCAGAGATAGGTTCTTGATTGGACATGGCATCAAATATTACAGGGAGAAAGCCGGGAACTGGGGTTGAGGAGGAGGGAAAAAAAAAAAAGGATCAGCCATAATTGAATGACTGAGCAGACTCGATGGGCCACCTGGCCTAATTCCACTCCTATGTCTTATGGTTTTATGGTCCTAGGCTATAAACCCCTACCATAATCCAAGGTGTCCATGGATCCCAGGTTGAGAACCCTTGACCAGTACTAAAAAACAAACAGAAATCATTGGAAAACTGGTGCTTGCATTTCACTATGAAAGGTTGTCAATTCAAGGAACAATTTAACATTGACAGTAGCACAAGACAAGCATTCTTGGTTTTCCCTTTTGAATATACGACTGCAGTTTGTACTTTCTGCTGTAAAATAATGCACTGGAATTGGATTTTGGTGAGAAACCAATTTCTAATGAAATTTCACTATTTGCTGGCTGTAGTGTAGTTTGCTAAGTTCGATCACTCATACCAACAATAAGAGAAAGACAGCTCAGATTCCTAGCGCAAACACGAGGAAATCTGCAGATGCTGGAATTTCAAGCAACACACATAAAAGTTGCTGGTGAACGCAGCAGGCCAGGCAGCATCTCTAGGAAGAGGTACAGTCAACGTTTCAGGCCGAGACCCTTCGTCAGGACTAACTGAAAGAAGAGCTAGTAAGAGATTTGAAAGTGGGAGGGGGAGGGGGAGATCCAAAATGATAGGAGAAGACAGGAGGGGGAGGGAAGGAGCCAAGAGCTGGACAGTTGATTGGCAAAGGACTTGGCTCCATCCCTCCCCCTCCTGTCTTCTCCTATCATTTCGCATCTCCCCCTCCCACTTTCAAATCTCTTACTATCTCTTCTTTCCGTTAGTCCTGATGAAGGGTCTTGGCCCGAAACGTTGACTGTACTTCTTCCTAGAGATGCTGCCTGGCCTGCTGCGTTCACCAGCAACTTTGATGTGTGTTGCCTCAGATTCCTAGAACACATCATGCAGAAAGATGAACTAGAAAAACTCACACTCTCTGGAAAGATTGAGGGGAGTAAACCTAGAGGAAGACGTCGGCTTATGTACATCAAAAGCATAGCCAGGTGGCTACACATCAAGGAAATGGAAGTCATCCAAAAAACGAAGGATAGATCTATATGGAAAACCATGGTCACCAAAGTCCACATCGGATATGGTACCTAGACGGACACAGTGTAGTTTGCAAAACAATTTGAGGTCTCCTCGGTTCATCTGTATTTGTTGATGTGACTGGAAGTTAACTAAACTCCTTCATGATGTTTCAATACCCAGATTCTATGAATTTTAGTATTGGCAATCTATAATAAAATGATGAGGCTTGTCACTGTCATTTCAGCTTCACTTAGCATTGTTGGGATATTGTTGGAGCCAAATGTTATTCCAACAGACTTTATTACTATGTTTAAATATTTTACCTTCTGAAATCTGCATCTCAGTCCCTACATTTCATCCTTACATTCCTCCCATATTGCATTGAAAATGTACTAATAGGCATCTAATGTTGGCTGGGTCAGCTTTGAATTATTATCTGCTGATTCCTCGCATCTGGTATGCTACACTAGTAGAATATCCTTGAGATTTTGTGAAAATTATTTCCCTTCATCTCTTTATGCTCAATAAGTAAATGCATCAGATTTAATCCAATGTGCAGTTTGACAGGTACAATTGAGACACAGAGGCTTTAGATCCCCACTCCTGACTATTGTGCTGGCAAATCTACAGACTCTGGAAAATGAAAATGAAGATCTGAGAGTAAGATTGCAGTATCAGAAGGACTTCAGGGACTGTTATGTACCTTGCTTCACAGAAACATGGCCCTTGCTTCACAGAAACATGGCTAACCCTGCCATTTTGGATGCTGCGCTGCAGCCTGATGGCTTCACCATTCTCCCAACAGAACAGCTTAGTCTTTTAAAGGTGGAGGAGGTGAAGTGTGCTTTATGATTAACTCATTGTGGTGCAGAGACATGGCAGTTCTGTCTCAATCCTGCTCACCTGACCTGGAACATCTAGCAATCAATTATCATCCATTTTATCTGCCAAGGGAGTTCTGCTTTGAATTTGCATGAACATGCCATAGTTGTCACCAATTTCATCAAGACCTGTGTGGATGTGTATGTATCTTTAAGAACACATTGGACATACCCAAACAAAAACGCTGTGTATAAACTAAGAGATTCGTAGTATGCTGAGGACTAGATCTGTGGTATTCAAGACCAGTGATCTAGAACCCTAGAAGATGTTCAGGTACAACCTACGGCTATTTTAAGAGTGAATAAACAATTCCATTTCAAGTTAGAGATGGAATCAGATACATGCCCATTCCGACAGGGTTCACATTGCATTATTAACTACAACGCAAAACCTAATGGTTGTGATGCTTCACTTTCAGATGAATTCAATGCTTTTTATGTTTGCTTTGAAAGTGAGAATAAAACTACAGCTGTGAAAATCCCTGCAGCATCTGATGATCCTGTGCTCAGAGGCAGACATCAGAACAGCTTACAAAAGGGTGAACTCTCACAAGATATCAGACTCTGACTGTGTACTTGGTAGAGCACCAACGACCTGTGCCAGCTACCTGGCAGGAGTGTTCAAAGACACTGTGAATCTCTCACTGCTGCAGACATTCCCATCTGCTTCTGAAGGGTGACAATCATACTAATGCCCTAGAGAATAGGGATTATCTGCCCATTTACACTCACATCTACTGTGATGATGTGCTTTGGCAGGTTGTTTATGGGCAGAACTAACTCCTGTCTAAGCAAGGACCCGGATCCACTACAATTTTCCTCTTGCCACAATAGGTCTACAGTGGATGCAATCTCACTGGCTCTGTTGTCACTCTTGGGTCACCAAGACAATAGCAATACTGATGCCAGGCTTCTGTTTATTGATTACTGCTCAGCATTCAACACAATCATGCCCTCAGTTCTCATCAACAAGATTATCTCTCTACCTCCCTCTGCAACTGGATCCTTGACTTTCTCACTGGAAGACCACAGTCAGTGGGGATCAGAAATAACATTTCCTTGCTGATAATCAACACTGGCACACCTTAAGGATGTGTACTTAGCCCACTGCTCTACTCGCTCTACATCCACAACTGTGTGTGGCCAGGCACAACTCAAACATCATCTATAAAATTGTTGATGACACAACTTTTGTTTGCAGAATTTTAGATGGTGACGAGGAAGCATACAGGAGCGAGTAGATCAGCTGGTTGAGAGGTGCCATCACAACAATCTTATACTCAACATCAGTAAGACTAAGGAATTGATTGTGGACTTCAGAAGGAGAATCAAAGGAACACACATCAGTCCTCAGTGAAGGATCAGAAGTGGAAAGGGTGAGTGTTTTCAAGCTCCTAAGTGTCAACGTTGCTGGAGATCTATCCTAGTCTCAACATATGGATGCAATTACTAAAAACGCAAGCCAATGGCTATATTTCATTAGGAATTTGAGGATACTTGATATGCCCCCAAAGACATTTGCAGATTTTCACACATGTACCATTGAGAGCATTTTAATTAGTTGCATCACCATCTGGTATGGAGGAGCCACTGGACAGGTTTGGAAAAAGCTGCAGAAAGTTGTAAACTCATCCAGCTCTATAATGGGCACTAGCCTCCCCGGCATCAAGGAAGTCTTCAAAAGGTGATGAATCAAAAGGGTAGCCTCTGTCATGAAGGATGACCATCTCCCAGGACAGGCTCTCTTCTCATTTCTACCATCAAGGAGGAGGTACAGGAGCCTGAAGATACATAGCGTTTCAGGAACAGCTTCTTCCCCTCTCCTTCAGATTTCTGAATGGACATTGAACACCACCTCAGTACTTTTTTTGCTGTCTTTTGGCAGTAGTAATAAAGATCATATTGTCACATTGTGTTTTATTTCATAAAAAGTATGAATTTTGTAATGCATTATTCAGCATTGATTGAAAATCAATAAAAATCTTTTTTTTTGGTTGGCGTAAATTAATCATGGAATACATTCCTTTGGACTTTTTGATATGTAGGGAACGCTCAAAAACAAATAGTTTTCATAAAACATGGCAACCTTTTCTGCAGTATATAGATATAAACCTGTCTGCTATACTAATAAGGGCTTTTGTATAGGATGTTGTGGTGATGTCTATATTTTGATGGAAGTGTTCTGATACCTGGTACCTGTGAGGGGAAGGAATGTAAATGTAAGTCTATCTGGAAATTGAAGGTTTTGTTATGCTGAGCAAAAAAAAAAATTATAAAAAGTCAAAAAATAACATTTTGAATTTTTCCACTAATAATTTTAAGATACCGACACTCTACCTTTCATCCAAAAGGGAACAAGCCAATCATAGAAGTTATGACAGTTTTTTTTGTCAGGAATAGTTCTAGTTCATTAACACAGAAAGACAGTATCTTGACTCATACCATTTAGGGATTTAAGGTCAATTTTAGTCTTTAATTTATAACAAGTAATTAAATTTTCATTCAGGTTAATTGTGATCTAGATCAGGGGTTCCCAACTTGGGGTCCATGGACCTCTCAGTTAATGCTAGGGCTCCATGGCATAATATAAAAAGTTTGGGAACCCCTGATTTAGATCTATCAGTGAGATAATACAAGTCTTACAGAATGCAAAGACTGTCCTACTTCCAATGGAGAAATATTCTAAAATTATTTGGAGCTAGGACCTACAATGCTTTCAAAAAAAAAAGTGAAGCTCATCATTCCATAAGCACCCTACTTACTCGGCTACTTATGATTTATTGCTGAAACAAACCATTGAGGATTATTGCTTTTTGCTCAACGCACTAATCATTAGCCCAATAAATACCATACATACAATTATGAGCCACCACACCAGTAAGGATCATCATCATTACGTGTCATGTCATATAACGTAGCTGATCATGGTCTCATGACCATGTTTGTTCTTGGCAAATTTTTCTGCAGAAGTGGTTTGCCATTGCCTTCTTCTGGGTAGTGTCTTTAAAGGACAGGTGACCCCAGCCATTATCAATATATCTGTCAAAAACATACTGTAATCACACATCACAATGTATCTGATCCATATTTACAGCTGCTACTGTTCATTGCTTTTTCCCTTTTTAAAATTGTTCTTTGTTCATTTATATGAAAATGATCAAGCTCTCTTTGGCAGCTCTTAGCTTTCTCATGAGGAACAGAATTTTCTTCACATAAGCAGAATAATCTTTGAAACTTGCTTGGACTAGTTGTAGATAGGTAGAGCATACACTATATCAGTACTAACAGTATGTTACAGAAAAAAAAGACAACATTTGGGAAGGAGTTCAACAAATGATTCAAAACATCATACCTGCTGTTGGCTAGCACCTTGCCTGAGAACAATTATGCTCAGTATTTAGCAAAACCTCAACTAATCTGATGAATTCTCAATGGATCTTGACAGTCCCTAGCGAACCTAGAGTTCTGGTCTTTCTGGTGTGCAAAGAAGGTCATTTGATTGACCCTCATGCACACCGATGATAACAAGCCCCAAAAACTAGTGTCCCATCATAATCACAGGCAACCCTGTTGCCTGAAAAGGGACAAACTGTTGGTGCAGAAGGGAAATGGGGGGAAAAAAAAAGTTAAATATTGTGCAAGAAATACTCTGGTAGGGTTCTGACACTAGTGGGTAATTGCCATAAGACATAAGAGTAGAACTATGCCATTTGGCCCATCAAGTCTGTTCGCCATTTGATTTATTATCCCTCTCAACCCCATTCTCCTGTCTTCTTCCTGTAATCTTCCACCTCCTTAAAATCAAGGACCCATCAAACTCCATTTTCAATATACCCAATGCCTTGGCCTCCACAGAAAATAAATTTCACAGAATTTATTGTTCACCCTCTGGCTGAAGAAATCCTACCTCATCTGTGTTTAAAGTGATGTCCCTGTATTCAGAGGCTATGCCTTCTGATCCTAGATTCTCCTACAAATGGAAACATCCTCTCCACGTCCACTCTATCTTGGCCTTTCGATATTCAGTATAAGTAGTGGTTACCTTGGAATAAATCACCAATTTAATGGACATATAAAGGATAAAATTAATGGTAAAAAATTGGTCTTTATAAACCTTCTGTTGTTAGCTGTGTATAAAAGTTAAACTTAATTTGGCAGTAAACAATGCAAGTCTAATGCATGACCAGATACTTTAACAATCTTTGATGAAAAAAACAATTTTCTTTCAATTTAATCTAAATATCAGAGACAATTACCAAAGAGTGGTATAATTCTGACAAATGAAATAAGTATACTGTATCTTAGGCAACTAATTTTGCACATAGACATTATAGAACAACTGGAGCATTTAGACCACTCTTCAAATTTTCCTTTAAACATGCATGTTCACAGTAATAACAGAAGCTATGTAGATTTCAAAAATTAGCTGCAGTTCTTTGGCTATAACTGCTGAAGTACAAACTTCAATTTTGGGGTCATTTTGGCTAGGCAAAGTACAATGAGTATGGAAGTTCCACATCAGGTCAAATACTGCCAGACATACTAGATTTTCATAATACTATGCATTTCTTTAGAATAAAATATTTCAGGAAATTTCACACCACAAAAGTACTAAAAGTTGGCAAAGGAATCCTCCCTACTGAACTCGGTTCTTGGTGACTTTGAGGATCTAGACCAGGGATTCCCAACCTTTCCTTATGGCATGGATCATGACCATCAGGCAAGGGGTCTGTGGGCACCAGGTTGGGACCCCTTGATCTAGACCATTAATATGACTAATCAACTATAGCAAACATCATTAATAATACTTTGGCTGGTTGTGATAATGGTTCAGATATTGGCTGAGATTGCTCCTTTGGGAGATGATGGGCCAAAAATTCTCAATCTGCATTGTAAGCAGTAGCCTCGTTCATGCCTTATGTGTCGTATGACGTAAGTGATTATGGTCTTTCCATGACAATGATTGTTCTTGGCAAATTTTTTTACTGAAGTGGTTTGCCATTGCCTTCTTCTGGTCAGTGTCTTTACAAGACGGGTGACCCCAGCCATTATTAACATTCTTCAGAGATTGTCTGCCTGGCGTCAGTGCTCGTATAACCAGGACTTGTGATATGCACCAGCTACTCATACGACCATCCACCTGCTCCCATGGCTTCACATGACCCTGATCAGGGAGTTAAGCAGATGCTACACCTTGCCCAAGGGTGAGCTGCAGGCTAGTGGAGTGAAGGAGCACCTTATATTTCCTTTCCTACAGGTGTATCTCCACTCCACCATCTAAAGGAGTAGGTAGTGTAGCAGTTAAAAGAGGTTGAATTATAATTGAAAAAATGCTCCAGTTTAAAGCAGAGCTACAAGAAGGATACGTTAGTAAATTAGTTTAATATTTTTAAATAGTAGTCATACTTTATTGATCCCGGGGGAAATTGGTTTTCGTTACAGTTGCATCATAAATAATAAATAGTAATAGAACCATAAATAGTAATATGTAAATTATGCCAGTAAATTATAAAATAAGTCCAGGACCAGCCTATTGGCTCAGAGTGTCTGACCCTCCAAGGGAGGAGTTGTAAAGTTTGATGGCCACAGGCAGGAATGACTTCCTATGACGCTCAGTGCTGCATCTCAGAGGAATGAGTCTCTGGTTGAATGTACTCCTGTGCCCAACCAGTACATTATGTAGTGGATGGGAGACATTGACCAAGATGGCCTGCAACTTAGACAGCATCCTCTTTTCAGACACCACTGTGAGAGAGTCCAGTTTCATCCCCACAACATCACTGGCCTTACGAATGAGTTTGTTGATTCTGTTGGTGTCTGCTACCCTCAGCCTACTGCCCCAGCACACAACAGCAAACATGATAGCACTGGCCACCACAGACTCGTAGTACATCCTCAGCATTGTCCGGCAGATGTTAAAGGACCTCAGTCTCCTCAGGAAATAGAAACAGCTCTGACCCTTCTTGTAGACAGCCTCAGTGTTCTTTGACCAGTCCAGTTTATTGCCAATTCATATCCCCAGGTATTTGTAATCCTCCACCATGTCCACACTGACCCCCTGGATGGAAACAGGGGTCACCGGTACCTTAGCTCTCCTCAGGTCTACCACCAGCTCCTTAGTCTTTTTCACATTAAGCTGCAGATAATTCTGCTCACACCATGTGACAAAGTTTCCTACCATAGCCCTGTGCTCAGCCTCATCTCCCTTGCTGATGCATCCAACTATGGCAGAGTTAGGGAGTGCACCAAGGTACAGGGAAAATCTTGGATTTTGCATGCTCTCAATACAGATCATTTCATCACAATAATATATTGAGTTAGCACAAGGTAAATCAATAACAGTGTAGAATGAAGTGTTACAGTACAGAGATAGTGTAGACAACAATGCACAAGGCCATAATGAGGTAGCTTGTCAGGTCAAGAGTTCATCATTATTAAAACAAAGGGAGTGGACAATACTGCTATAACAACAGGATAGAATCTGTTCCTGAGCCTGGTTATATGTACTTTCCGGCTTTTGGAACTTCTGCTCAATAGAAGAGTGAATATCTGTGGTTGTGGTGGTGAAGGGGTTATTTGATTCTGCTGGCCATTGTAGCAAATCAGAAAGCAATGCAGGGAGAGTCCATGGTGGGGAGGCCAGCTTCTGCACCCTGCTGAGTTGTGTCTACGACTCTCTGCAGTTTCTTGCGGTCACAGGCAGAGCTGTTGCTGTACCAACCTGTGATGCATATGGAAAGGATGTTTTCAATGGTGCATCAGTAAAAACCAGTGAGGATGAAAAGGAACATGCCAAACTCTTTCAGCTCCTGAAGAAGCAGAGAAACTGGTGAGCTTTCATGTCCGCAATGTCAGTGTGTTTGGACCAAGACAGGCTATTGGTGATGTCTATGAACTTGAAGCTCGCGACTCTCTTGTTCTCAGCACTGTTAAGGTGCACTGCCCCGCCCTGCCCCCTTCCTGAAGTCAATAGTCATAGAGTACTAAAGCACATAAATAGGTTCTTCAGCCCATTCCGTAGCTCACTGTAAAACCCTCCCATCCATGCTACAATTCAATCCACATCTACCGCTGGCAGCATGTTCCACATGTGCACCACCCTCTGAGTGAAGATTCTTCTCCACAGGTGCCTCTTAAATTTTTCACTTTTCACCCTAGACCTATGACTTCTAGATCTAGTCTCACCCACTCCAAGGGGAAAAAAGCCTGCAAGTATTCATCATAGTTACAATACTGAGCAAAAATCTTACACATATATCTTACACATGCAGTTTTACTCTGTGATTGCTGATGGGCAATGGTACTCACTTGCTAAGTGATAGATGCATTTGAAACAGCTACCATAGTTTTTTTGTCAACCACTCACATGAAGTCATGTTTGTCTAAGAAATCCTCTGTACCAATAAGACAACAGTACACTGAGCCGGCAAACAGAGATAGCTGTGATGGCTTATCACTGGAATATTACAGTATATATAACAAGTTTAACTAATTCAGAATTGAATAGGAAGACACCAAAGCCTCCCTAAGTAGCCACTGTGATGTTCAAAGGTATGAGGCGCACACACACATTTGTGTGTGCGTATGTATATATGTGTATAAACACCCTGAGAAGAGGTCGTAGACTGCAGGACGGAGTGGACTTGGAATGGGGTCAGGAGTCAACGATACCCGGGGAAATCGATGGAGATTGATTGGGCCCCTTTCTTTTGGTTCTTTTGTTTTTTCTTTACTAACCCTCTAGTCAAATTAAGAATTATAAAGCTAAATTGTTTAATTGTATATGGTGTACTGTTTGTTATTTTGTGGTACTGATTTGTAACAGGGTGAAACACCACACAGCATCCACACAAACGAGATTTCACTAGTTTGGCGGGGCCAGAGACTGTCTTCATCTAAACTAACACCTCTGTCCAAACCTGAGGGATTGATTAATATATATATATATATATATATATATATATATACACACACACACACACACACATATTATATACACACATATATGTAATATGCATATATATATATACATATATATATATACATACATACACACACACATATATACATACACACACATATACATATATTATACACATATACATACACACACACACACACACACACTGTAGCTAGGATGATGTGTGGGCACGTGGCCAGGGGGTTAAGGCATTGGACTAGCGACCTGAAGGTCATGAGTTCGAGCCTCAGCCAAGACAACGTGTTGTGTCCTTGAGCAAGGCACTTAGTCACACATTGCTCTGTGACGACACTGGTGCCAAGCTGTATGGGTCCTAATGCTCTTCCCTTGGACAACATTGGTGTTGTGGAGAGGGGAGACTTGCAGCATGGGCAACTGCTGGTCTTCCATACAACCTCGCCCAGGCCTGCGCCCTGGAGAGTGAAGACTTTCCAGGTGCAGATCCATGGTTTCACAAGACTAATGGATGCCTTTATTTATTATTTATCTAGGGAGAGAGACATTACACAGTACTGTATTTGTCAACATGGAGCAGAGAATGAGTTGTAAATCTGCAGGCACAAAGGATGTTAGGAATGACGAGGATAGAGACCTATGGCAGGGGTGTGGGACAGATGGCAGAGATGGAGCGGTGGGGCAGGGGATGGCACAGGTGCAGACACACCCAGCCCTGAGGCACCAGGCAAGGTCATTTGATTCCAAACAATTGGTTTAATTGATCATTACAAAATGTGTCTCTGGTGCTTCCTACTCTCTCCCCTCTTCCTTCCTGTTTTCCTAACCATGCTTCCCCTCTCCGTACCCCCTTCCCACTCTCTGTCCACAATAGAGACTCATATCAGAATCAGATTTATCATCACTCAAAATTAGTTTTTTCTTGTAGCCACAGTACAGTGCAACACATACAATTACTGTGCAAAAGTGTTAGGCTCCCTAGCTATATACATGTACCGAAGACTTTTACGCAGTACTGTACACTCCTCATAATTTTGTACAATTCTGTAGCAGGGGTTCCCAACCTGGGGCCTGGGGTCCAGGAACCACTTGGTTAATGGTAAGGCTCATTGTTATGAAGAAGGTAGGGAAACCCCGTTCTATAGGACAATCCTTTTTTCTGTTGCACGTTCAGGGAATAAAGTACCACCATATTCAAACTTTCTCTAAAACTCATGACTTCAAGTTTCGACAACATTGGTGTAAATTTTCTCTGCACTCTTGCAAGTTTATTGATATCTTTTCTGATGGTGGGTGACCAGAACTGCAGACAGTATTCCAAATATGACCAGTGTTTCTGCTTTGCAGACATTGAGAGAAAGTTTGTCGCCGTGACAGCCTGTCACTGGGCTCTCCATCTCCCTCATCTACCCTGATAGATCATTATTTCACTTAGCAACAGGAATTTGTGTTTGGCTTATTATGGTGGAGCCAGTGGCAAAGTTACAAATGGAAGAGTGGACATTTCAGGCTATTGTTTTTATGCCAGAACAATATTACAATTAATTGTTGAAACAATTATAAACTGAACATACAAAAGAAAATCTGCAGCTGCTGGGAATCTAAGCAACACACACAAAATGCTGGAGCAACTCAGCAGGCCAGGCAGCATCTCTGGAAAAGAGTTCAGTCGACATTCTGGGTCTCAGTCTGGAATGTTGACTGCACTCTTTCCCATAGACACCACCTGGCCTGCTGAGTTCCTCCAGTATTTTGTATAAACTAAATAAAATTTAGAGCAGTATTAACTTTTATAAGGTCTACATCTATGTGGAAGTGCTATACTGTCCAAAGCTTGTGAAAGTGCCATTACATTTATCAACAGAGATGCTTCTATTAATGCGTTGAAGCACATTATATGGATCAAAAAGGACAAATACCTGATAATGCAGATGCTGGAAATCCAATGCAACACACACACACACACACACACACACACACAAAATACTGGAGGAACTCAGCCCAGGCAGCATCTACAGAAATGAATGCACAGTCTCTACTACTTTCCCTATGTAACCCTATCCAACAGAGGTGAAGTGTTCTGCCTTGCAAATAAACCACCACCTTTTCAATCCAACACACAGGTAGTGCTGACAGGTTAGGCCGCATCCATGGAAAAGAGTAAGCAGTTGACGGTTTGCCCGAGACTCCTCTTCTAATGATGCTGGGAAGGTTCCCAAGCAATGTGCAGGTCTCTGAGCACTGCAAACAGGTTTTGAGAAATGACCTCATGCTGTAATGAATAAAAGTTAATGAAAAATAGAACTCTGCATTAAGTGAAAAGTGAAGATCTCAATCATGTACTGTTGGCGTCGGAGTGAACAGATGCCACCAAACGGTATGCTGATCATGACACAAGCAAAAATGTATCATGATGAACTGAAAATTGAAGGTAATTGTTAATATTCAGTAGGCTGTTTGCAAAAGTTTACGAAAAGGCACACATTAAAATTTTAAAGGGTCTGCTGATCACAAAATCACAAAACAAGTGCCGATTGCATTTATACTTTGCATAACTGCCATTACATTTTTAAAGCATTGCTGATTAAAATCTAACACAGAACAAGTCTACAGTGCTGATTGATTTTATACCTTACTTAAAACCTAAAAAGAGTAAAATACAAACATAGTGTACTGTAACAATTTAATCAAAGGTTAAAAGTCGTAGGTGGAAATGAAAGTCTGCCATTGTTTGTTGTTGCTCAACAACTGATTCAGGTTTTCTCCCAATGCTGCTGTGGGGCTTCTGTTACCCTGCACACATTATACTTTCATTATATCAATGGTAGAGGATAATTTTTACTCTTAAGTACATACTTGTGATGAACAAGTGTAAGACAAAGTCAGCTTACCAATAGCACATAAATTCAAAGACGGAAATGACAGCGAGACCAAGCTATCTCAATATGTATTCAAAGTCTGAAAAAAAAACAAAAAAATCCAATACACTTCTGGCCCCAAACATATTGGATAATGGATACTCAACCTGTATATAGGTTTCCCCCGCCATCCGAAGGTACAGCGTTCCTATGAAACGGTTCGTAAGCCGAAACGTCGTAAAGTGAAGAAGCAATTACCATTTATTTATATGGGAAAATTTTGCAAGCGTTCGCAGACCCAAAAATAACCTACCAAATCATGTCAAATAACACATAAAACCTAAAATAACAGTAACATATAGTAAAAGCAGGAATGATATGATAAATACACAGCCTATATAAAGTAGAAATACTTCTCTACAACGATTGCCTGCACAGATCTCCGTAGCGAAAATCTCACGCAAGCGCTGTTGGCATAAACGCGCTCTCCAGTAATCTTTAAACTGTGAACTGCCAAATCTACCAAATAACACATAAAAATACACAGCCTATATAAAGTAGAAATAATGTATGTAGAGTGTAGTATCACTTACCGGAATTGGGAAATTAGCCCCGAACACACTGATGATGGTGTGTTAGACTGAGTCGTCGCAGGCTGGGTAGTGCAGTGGCCCCCACCCTCCGGGCTGCCGACCCGATACATTGCCGCGAAGAACGCAGCGGTAGCCAGGAGGCACACAGCATATCATTAAGAAAAAAGCCGAAATAAACATGCTAATAAATTAGGTGCTGCCCGGCACGTAAATGTTGGCACAGATCAGCGGCGATTGCCGATCACGAGATCCTGACACAACTTTGCACCAATAACACACGCAGTTTATGGCAAAGTATGCACACCATTGCAGACTTCAAAGTTAAACACATTGGAGTTGCCAACATCACTGCCTCTCTCCTAAATAAGCTAACTTTTTTTTTTTTTTTTTTTTTTTTATACACACTGGATGTGATGTCACCAATACTGAGCCCCTGAGGAGACCTATAGCTGATGCGACCAGCACCTTAGTCACCTGAGCCGGAGTACACAGGTGTTTCCAACGAGTGGACAGTCAGAAGGCTGAGGGACCGGATGGCATCCCCGGGCGAGTACTCAGGATGTGTACAGCTCAGCTGACGTGTGTATTTACAAACATTTTTAATCTCTCCCTCTACCAGTGTAGAGTGCCCTCCTGCTTCAAAATATCCTCCATTGTTCCGGTACCTAAAGAGACAAAGGTACCATGTCTGAACGACTGGCGTCCTGTCGCACTCACCTCAGTAAAAAGCAAATGCTTTGAGAGGTTGGTCAAGGACGACATCTACAGCATGCTAACACCCACACAGGACCCCTTACAATTCACCTACTGACACAACTGATCAACAGATGATGCAACAGCTACAGCTCTACACACCGTCCTTACACACCTGGATGCTTATGTGAAAATGCTATCCTTGGGCTACAGTTCAACATTCAACACCATAATTCTCCCTCAGAAACCTCAGCCTTCACCCTGCCTTGTGAAGCTGGATCCCGGACTTCCTGTTGGATCGCCGGGAGGTAGTAAAAGTGGGTTACCTTATCTCTGCCCCTCTACACAAGTGCCCCTCAGGGCTGTGTACTAAGCCCCCTCCTTTACTCTCTGTATACCCATCACTGTGTCGCCACCCACAGCTCCAATCTGCTAATTCAATTTGCTGATGACACTACACTGATTGGCCTAATCTCAAATAATAATAAGGCAGCCTACAGAGAAGTCGTCATCACCCTGTCACAGTGGTGTCAAGAAAACATAGAAACATAGAAAATCTACAGCCCAATACAGGACCTTCGGCCCACAAAGCAGTGCTGAACATGTCCTTACCTTAGAACTACCGAGGTTTACCCAAATCCCTCTACCATCTCCGCCTCCACCACCCCCTTCCACACACTCACCACTCTCTGCGTAAAAAACTACCCGACATCTCCTCTGTACCTACTTCCAAGCACCTTAAAACTATGCCCTCTCGTGCTAGCTATTTCAGCTCTGGGAAAAAGCCTCTGACTATCCACACAAACAATGCCTCTCATTATCTTGTACACCTCTATCAAGTCACTTCTCATCCTCTGTCGCTCCAAGGAGAAAAGGCTGAGTTCACTCAACCTATTCTCATAAGGCATGTTCCCCAATCCAGGCAACATCCTTGTAAATCTCCTCTGCACCCTTTCTATGGTTTCCATATCTTTCCTGTAGTGAGGTGACCAGAACTGAGCACAGTACTCAAAGTGTGATCTGACCAGGGTTCTATATAGCTGCAACATTACCTCTCAGCTATTAAACTCAATCCTACGGCCCTTAAACTCAATCCCAGCTTTGAGTGTCCCCAAGATCCCTCTGATCTTCCACACTGCCAAGAGTCTTACCATTCATGCTACATTCTGCTATCATATTTGACTTAGCAAAATGAACAACCTCTCGCTCCATGTCGCAGAAACAAAGGAGCTAGTTGTGGACTACAGGAGGAATGGAGACAGGCTAGCCTCATTTGACATCACTGGGTCTCGGATTGAGAGGGTAAACAGCTTTAAATTCCTCGGCATCACCGAGGATCTCAAGTGATCTTTTACATAACAGCTGTGTGGTGAAAAAGGCACAACAGTGTCTCTTTCACCTCAGACGGTTGAGGAAGTTTGGTATGGGCCCCCAGATCCTAAGAACTTTCTACAGGGGCACAACTGAGAGCATCCTGACTGGCTGCATCACTGCCTGGTATGGGAACTGTACCTCCCTTAATCGCAGGACTCTGCAGAGAGTGGTGCGGACAGCCCAGTGCATCTATAAATGTGAACTTCCCATGATTCAGGACATTTATAAAGACAGGTGTATAAAAAGGGTCTGAAGGATCATTGGATACCTGAGTCACCCCAAACACAAATTGTTCCAGCTGCTACCATCCGGGAAACCGTACCGCAGCATAAAAGCCAGGACCAACAGGCTCCAGGACAGCTTCTTCCACCAGGCCATCAGACTGATTAATTCGTGCTGACACAACTGTATTTCTATGTTATATTGACTGTCTTGTTGTACATACTATTTATTACAAATTACTATAAATTGAACATTGCACATTTAGATGGACATGTAATGTAAAGATTTTTACTCCTCATGTATGAACGATGTAAGTAATAAAGTCAATTCAATTCCTTCATGTGAATGGTTGACAAAAAAACAATGTAACTTTTTTTAAAGGCATCTAAATCTTACCAATTAAGTGTCAATGCCTGTCACAAATCGCAGAAAAAAACTACCCAAAACCTCATCCTCATGAGCAATTTGTAATGCTTTCAGAACTGTGCTGCACTCATTACTTAGAGAACAAAGAGGTTATGGTTTATTTCCAAGATTGAACAGTCCTGGAGTTTGGCAAGAGTTTGATAAACCTAAATGTATCAAACTCTTGCCAAAAACTGAATGTTTAAGGCTGTGTGTCCATCATAAAAAAGGCCTATCAGAGGGCTCTCAAATTCAAAACAAAGACACCACCGTCACAGCACAATATGGAGTACAATATAGCCTCAGGTCGTATCAATAAAGTCCAATTGTAGCCTAGATATTTTAGTCTGCGGACAGGGTTATAAACTTACTTATATAGCTAGAGGAAGTCAAGGAGAGCCACTCCTTGACACAGCCAAGCCTTCTTTGCATAAATTCCCAAAATACTAAGGGTGGAGATGGGGTTGTGGGACAATTCCTGTTCTCAAATCAGCCGTGGAAGAAAGATTTTGTGTGAAAATAAACATAAAATTATCATGAAGTTAACAAATTTCTGAAATGTTTCTGACATTCAGAAACAATATTTTTATTTAATATAGATGGAGTCAATTTGGCATCTTCCAGAGCTATTGTAACAACCTGTTTTAGAAGACGCTGGTGAGATACAGAGATGACTTGCTGGTAGCAAACAAAACAAAAAATACTGTATTAAACACAGTTTTTCTTGGACACAATCACTGCAATCAATAGCCTGTAACTTCCCTTTCGAAATTCAGTTGTTGAAACACCTGTACGTCTTGTCTCGAAGGTGCAGGATGGTTGCAACATGCAGTGTACAGGCCAAATTGAGGTGGTTTGAGCTGGGAATGAGCCAACAGTTGGCCATTTCTGGAATGGACGGAGTCAATTTGATGTGGCAGAACCAAGGTGAAGCGAGGTGAGAGTGGTGACACAGAGCTGAGGCGGTGGGATCTGGGCCAGGGTCGGAGAGCGAGAATATCCCGAGATTTGATGAATTTAAGTGCAGGGTCAAATCAAGGCCGCAGGGCCTGGACCCGAGAGCACATCGAAGTGGCAGTGGTGGATCTGAGAGTGAGGAATCACCAGAGGTTTGGACAATTTAAGTGCTGGGCCAGATTGACAAGGTCAGAGTGTTTAGGCCACAGGCGTGAGTGGCCTGGTGTTCAGCTTACTCACTTACTCATCTCTACACTGAACGGAGGCTGTGACCTGCAACCAACGGGCAACTGAGTTTGTTGCAGTGATGACCGACTTCGTGGCTGTGAACTCACTTTCATGAACTTCAGTTCTGGATATTATTTGCTTACTTTTATTGTTTGCATGATTTTTATTTTGCACTTTGGGTGTTGATGGTCTTTTTTTTAAATGAATCCTACTTAGGTTAATTCTTTTCTGGCTAACTCAAGGAGATGAATGACAAGTTTCTACCTAGTATACATACTTCAATAATAAGTGCACTTTGAACATTGAACCCCACTCTGCCTCTTCCCTCACTATCCATACTAGTAGTAAGTTAACAGGACTAAACAACCTACACATCAGCAGTCTTTGGGACAGGGAAGGACTGAAGGGTGACAGGAAGAAAGTGCAAGCTACACCAACAGAAAAGGAGGTCAGAATCAAACCTGGGTTATTGGAATTTTGAAATGGTTGCTCTGTGTGCGATGCTACTGCACTACAATAGAACCTCTCGGATGTTGAAAGATCTTGATAGGGTGGATGAGGAGGAGATGTTTCCTGTGATGGGGGAGTCTAAGACCAGAGGACACAGGCTCAGAAGGGAAGTACATCCACTTAGAATGGAGATGAGGAGGAATTTCTTTAGCCAGAGAGTGGTGAATCTCAGGAATTCATTGCCACAGCTGGCTGTGGAGGTTAAGTCATTAGGTATATTTAAGGCAAGACAGGAGATTGGGACTGAGAAGAAAATAGAAGAAAATCACCATGATGAAATGGGCCAAATGACCTAATTCTGCTCATATATCTTATGGTCTTATGATGTACTTCTGGCAAATAGAGAATAAGCTGCAGATTCATTGGATTCTGTCAGTATTACAATCGATTTCATACTTCCAAGCAAGACATAAAAGCAAGAACATAGAATAGTACAGCACAGTACAGGCCCTTCAGCCCACAATGTTGTGCCGACCCTCAAACCCTGCCTCCCATATAAGCCCCCACCTTAAATTCCTCCATATACCTGTCTAATAGTCTCTTAAACATCACTAGTGTATCTGCCTCCACCATTGACTCAGGCAGTGCATTCCACGCACCAACCACTCTCTGAGTAAAAAACCTTCCTCTAATATCCCCCTTGAACTTCCCATCCCTTACCTTAAAGCCGTGTCCTCTTGTATTGAGCAGTGGTGCCCTGGGGAAGAGGCACTGGCTATCCACTCTAACTATTCCTCTAATTAGGAGCTAATTCAAAACAACTGTAAAAGTGCAGGATAGAACCTGCCATTTTACCAATGCAGTCTCTCTTATAATAATTACTACTCACTTAGCAACAGGAATTTGTGTTTGTACGTTTCACAGAACCACAGTCAATGTGGACCAAAAAAGACTGCCTGCCACTTGAAATGATAAAACCGCACAAAATTCAGCTCATTCATATTTACCCACCTTACTACATTATAATTCTCTTATTCATTTTCCTATGACAATGACCCCGAGCTGTGGTTTCTGTTGTGGTTGTGGCTTAAACTGATTTGTCTTTAGAGTCATAGAGTCATGGAAGAGTACCACACAGAAACAGTCCCTTCTGCCCATCAATTCCATGCCAAACCATTTAAACTGCCTACTCTCATCAACCAATGACTGGATCATAGCCCTCCACATCCCTGCCATTCATGTCTCTATCCAAATTCTCTTAAACATTAAAATCAAGCTCACTTGCACCACCTGTGCTGGCAGCTCGTTCCACACTCTCACAGCCATCTGAGTAAGACATTTCTCCTCATGTTCCCCTTAAACTTTTCACCTTTCACCCTTAACCCTTGACTTCTGGTTGAAGTCCCACCCAACCTCAGTGGAAAAAGCCTGCTTGCATTTACCCTATCTATACCCCTCATAATGTTGTATACCTTTATCAAATCTCCTCTCAATCTACTACGTTTGATGGAAAAAAGTCATAATCTATTTAATCTTTCTTTATAACTCAGGTCCTCCAATCCCAGCAACATCCTTGTAAATTTTTTTTCACTCTTTTAGGTTGATAGGGATAGTTTAGTGTGCAGCATGAATGCCAGGGACAGGTCAGGGTTTTAGGGACAGGCATGTCAAGGAGTTAGAGGTCAGGGGCAATAAATGAAGAGTCAAGGGTAGAAACTCACATAAAATGCTGAAGAAACTCAGCAAGACAGGCAGCATCTATGGAAAAGATTAAACCATCAACATTTTGGGCCAAGACTATCAGAGAAAAAAGGTGAGAAGTCTGAATAAGAAGATGGGGAGAGAGAAGGAAGAAATATAAGGTAGTAGATGATAGGTGAGACCAGGGGAGGGAGAGAAGCTGGGAGGTTGATTGGTGAAAGCGATACATGGCTAGAGAAGGGGGAGCCTAATAGGAGAGGATAGAAGGCCATGGAAGGAAGAAAAGGAAGAGGAGCACCAGAGAGAGTTGATGGGCAGGTTATAGATAAGGTGAGAGAGAGAAAAAGAGGGAAATGGGAATGGGGAATGATGAAGGGGAGGCATTACTAGAAAATTGAGAAATGAATTTTTATGCCTTGAGGTTGGAGGCTTCCCAGACGCAATATAAGGTATTGTTTCTCAAACCTGAGTGTGGCCTCATCAAGACAGTAGAGGAGGCCGTGGACTGACATGTCAGAAGGAGAATGGGAAGTAGAAGTAAAATGGTTGCCACTGAGAGGTCCCGCTTTTTCTGGCAGATGGAGCTCTCAGTGAAGTGGTCCCCCAGTCTTCGTCAGGTCTCACCAATTACAGGAGGCTGCATCTCTACAGCAGCATGGGCCCAAGGCTGGAGACATGACACAAACATACATTGTCACGTGACCAGCAACAATGAATATATAATTGAGTCAGGTTTTAAAAACAAACATAAACATTTATTAAACTCTGCTCAACAATAGTGAAAAGTATTCAAACAACTAACTTAACCGGAAGTTAACTGCTATACGGCAACTCTGGAACAGTTCTTAAAGTGGTAAATTCGAAAGTCCAAGTGATTTACACAGTCAATAAGGAGAGACTTCTCTGGAAACAGATTTCTTCGAAGACGTGACGTTACTGCTGATCTGGTCCAAAGGATTCACGATGAAGGAAATAGAACGGCTTAAAGGAACAGACCTTTTCCTGGCGAATGAACACTGCACAAATCTTCCTGATCTTCCAGGAGTTATCTCAGATGCAGGTCACTATTTCTGAACAAAGATTCAATAAGGTCGATCCTGTATTAAACTGCCGAACGACACCAACTTTACTCAATCCTTCACGTTCCCGTACTTTAATAAGGTCTTCACTCTCCAATACTAGACTTACAATAGAAAGTAAAACTCCACTTTAAAATGAAACTGTGTCATGAGACGAATACGCAGCATGACGGAGTAACTGATGAACTAAACAACGAATCATCTGTGTAACAACAGGGGTTTCGAGTTATATACCTGTGGATAACATGTCATCACGTGACCTCACACTGGTGGGAAAATTACATCATCCCACCATCACAAGACCATTACATCATGTTCACAAGATACTCAATTACATCATGGTCATGAGACAGACACAAGATACCCACGAGGTATGTAACAACACACACCACTCCTATGGTATAAATGTGTCAGAGGGTGGGAAAGGGGCTTGTTTTGATGTTGTTGCTGTTGCTTGTGTTTTTCTGCTGAACGTGGTGGGCATGGTACTTTGGTGCCAGAATGTGTGGTGACATCTGAGGGAAATTGGGGCATGAAGGCTGAGAGGGAAATTAGGTCAACCATGATGAGATAATTGAGCAGACTCAATGGGCCAAATTGCATAATTCTGCTCCTCTATCTTCTGGTCATATGGTCTTGTGGACTGTCCCAGCATTTGCTTAGGTTCTATTGATTGTTATTGCAAATCATATATTTCATTGAATATTTTGATGTATATGTAATCAATGAATCTGTATCTGACATTACTCTTTCCTCTGTCTTTTCACATATGAAAATTTACTTTATTCTCCTCCTGCTGACATTTTTATTTTTCATTTAACCCCCAACATGTCTGCTTTCAGAGATTAAATAGACCATTACCAATAGTGTAAATGTTCAGGCTTTTGGCTATTAAAAAAAAAGAAATGTAAGTGTAGCAGTTTGTAATGTTACAACTTTACCAGATATAATACATTGGTAACATGGTGTTCTTGCTCAAGTCCAAATTGTTTGTTTCCTTCTGGGGTGTGTATTTAAGCTACCACATACAAAGATCCAAATTCTCCTTGCAAAGAACAATTCTCAACCATAATTCTATAGAGATGTATTCTTTCAAACTTTGAAATTTCCCCTACATGCTCACATTTCCAATCCTTCTCTAGAGCTTTACTTCCTTTTAAAATCTTTACGCATGCACCCAGTGGAATACATCATAGCCTGATCGATTACATACTGGTGCAGAACTGGGTTTGGTCTGGGTTCAAGAGAGCCACAACAAGGATATTCCCAAATACTGATATTGGAAGTGACCACGATCTGGTGATAATGAACTTTAGAATCAGGCTGAAGAAAGTCAAGAAGGCCAAGAACATCAGCGTGAAATTCAACTTGGACGATTGCCCCTCCATCGCCGAATCCTTCAAAGCTACTGTCAGAAAATTTACACCACTGCTGATGCTTGACAAAGATGCTGAAACGTTGACAGCTAAGTTCAATGAAGTGATAACAGGAACAGCCAATGAGATACTTGGACAACACTGCAGGAAAACCCAACCCTGGGTAACAAAGGAGATCTTGGAAATATGTGATGCTGGAAAAGACCTGAAGACAACTAAGAAAACAACAACAGAGGCTGTAGCATACAGAGAGATCAGCAAGAAGATTAGGAAAAACATGATCAAGGCCAAGGAAGAATGGATTGAGATTCAGTGTACAGAGATAGAATATAGCCTGAACAAGAATAACAGCAGGCGAGCATTTCAAATTGTGAAGGATATCACTAAACAGAGACAGTCATGAGTCAGCACCATCCAAGACAAAGAAGGAAATTCTCTCACAGAAGATGAAGATATTCTGAACAGATAACGTGGGTATGGTTCAGATCTTTACAACCAAGGAGACGACAGCGAATTCGCATGCCAGGTCTCATCAAACAACAATGACTTTCCAATACTGCGGGAAGAAGTAGAAGCAACCATAAGATTGCTGCAGAATGGGAAAGCTGCAGGAACAGACAACATCCCAACTGAGCTGATAAAACATAGAGGAGAGACAGTGATAGATATCCTCACCAATATCTGCAACAAAATCTGGCAGATCAGGGAATGGCCAAAACCATGGCAAAATCATTTATCATCACTCTATCCAAGAAAGGCAACTTACAGCAGTACCAGAATTATAGAACCGTAAGTCTTATCAGCCATGCAAGCAAAATGATGTTGAAAGTCATCTTGAACAGACTGAAACCATGGGCAGAAGAAATAATTGGTGAAGAACAGGCTGGATTCAGAAGTGGAAGAAGTGCAACAGAACAGATATTCGACCTCCAAGTACTGTGCAAGAAATACAACCAACAAAGCTCTGAAATCTACTTTAGATAGGTTAAGTAAACTTAAATTTGCTGGGTTTCTGTGATCTTGCTCCTCGCATGTTTTAGAATCAGAATCAGATTTATGATGTGAAGTTTGTTGTTTTGTGATTCAGTGCAATGCAAAGATATAAAATTACTTGTTCATTTGTCATGTGCCTTGTCATATGAAGTGGGTGATCAAGGGCTTTCCATGATCGTGATTGTTCATGGCAAAATTTTCCACAGAAGTTGTTTGCCATTGCCATCTTCTGGGCAATGACCTTACAAAATGAATGAGCCCAGCCATTATCTATACTCTTCAAAGATTGTCTGCCTGATATCAGTGGTTGCATAGCAAGGGCTTGTGATTTGCATCAGCTGCACATATGACTATCCACAACCTGCTCCCATGTCTTCACATGACCCTGATTTGGGTGGGGGGCTGATGGGGGGGCTAAGTACCTTGGCCAAGGATGACCTGCAGACTAGTGGAGGGAGGAAGCGCCTTACACATCCTTTGGTAGAGATGTACATCCACTCCGCCACCTAATAAAATGACCATAAAGTACAAACTCAATAAATGCTGCAAAGGAAGAGAGACAAGGTAGTATTCTGGGATTCATCAGTCCAAACACCTGATAGTGAAAGGGAAGAAGCTGTTTCTGAAACGGTGGGTCCTGTAGCTCCTCCCTGCTGGTAGCAATGAGAAGGGGGCATATTCCAGATGGTGACTGTCCTTGACGATGGATGCCATCTTCTTGTGAAGATTCATGGCCGTGATGTCGTCCATGGTGGGAGGCTTGTGTCTGTGATGAAGCTGCTTCTTCATGATTACATTAATGTGTTGGGCCCAGGAGAAAACCTCCAACATGTGACACCTAGGAACTCAAAGCTTCCCACCTTTTTCACTACTGATCTCTCAATGAGGACTGGTGCATGTTATCCTGACCTCCTCTTCCTGAATTTGTTGATCTTCCTGATGCTGAGTTCAAGGCTGCTGTTGTGATACCACTCAACTAGTCAAACTATCTTGCTCCTGTACACCTCTTCATCCCCACCTGAGATTTTTCTGACAATAGTGGTATCATCTGTAGATTTATAGATGTTACCTGAGTCACACAGTCAAGAGCGTTGACAGAGTAGAGCAGTGAGCTAAGTATACATTATTGAGGCGCAACTGTGTTGATTGTCAATGAGGAGGAGATGTTGTCACTGATTGTTGTCTCCCCATGAAGACATTGAGGATCCAATTGCAGAGGGAGGTACAGAGGCTCAGGTTTAGAAACGTGTTAATTAAAACTGAGGAGATGATGGAATTTGATGCTGAGTTGCAATCAATAAACAGTAGTCCAATCACAAATTAGAGAAAATTTGCAGATGCTGGAAATCCAGGCAACACACACAAAATGCTGGAGGAACTCAGCAGGCCAAGCAGCATCTATGGAAAAAAGTACAGTCGACGTTTTGGGTCAAGACCCTTCATCAGGTCTGGAGGAAATAAGATGAAGAGTCTGAGTTAGAAGGTGGGGTGGGAGGTGGAAGTGATAGGTGATAGGTGATAGGTGAAACCGGGAAGGGGACAGGGCTGAAGTCAAGAGCTGGGAAGTATATTGGTGAAAGCGATACAGGGCTGGAGAATGGAGAATCTGATAGGAGAGGGCAGAGGCCATGGAAGAAAGAAAAGGGGGAAGAGCATCTGAGAGAGTTAATGGGCAGATAAGGAGATAAGATGAGAGGGGGATAAGGAAATGGGGAATGGTAAAAGGGTGGGGGGGGGGCATTACTGGAAGTTCGAGAAATCGATGTTCACGCCATCAGGTTGGAGGTTACCCAGACAGAATATAAGGTGTTGCTCCTCCAACCTGAGTGTGGCCACATCGTAACGTGAGAGGAGGCCATGGACTGACATGTCAGAATGGGAATGGGAAGTGGAATTAAAATGAGTGGCCACCAGGAGATCCCACTTTTTCTGGCACATAGAGGGTAGGTGCTTATTGAAGTGGTCTCCCAATCTACCTTTGGTCATATACTATGTTTGGTGCATCTGGTGTGGCCTGTTGTACATTAGTGAGGCCTGACATGGATCGGGAGACCGCTTCTGCTGAGCAGCTATGCTCTATGTGCCAGAAAAAGTGGGATCTCCTCGTGGCCACCCATCTTAATTCCACTTCTCATTCCCATTCTGAAATGTCCATCCATGACCTCCTCCACTGTCGGGATAAGGCCTCACTTAGGTTGGAGGAACAACTCCTTATATTCTGTTTGGGTAGCCTCCAACCTGATGGCATGAACACTGATTTCTCAAACTTCCCGTAATGATTCTACCACCCCCCCTTCACCATTTCCCATCTCTTTGTCCCTCTTTCATGTTATCTCCTTGCCCGCCCATCGCCTCTCTTCGGTGCTCCTCCCCCCCACCCCTTTCTTCTTTCTTCCGTGGCCTTTTGTCTCTTTCACCAATCAACTTCCTAGATCTTTGCTTCATCCCTCCTCCTCCAAATTTCACCTATCACCTGGCATTTCTCTCTCCCCTCCCATCCCCTTTCAAATCTACTCCTCAGCTTATTTTCTCCAGTCCTGCTGAAGGGTTTCGGTCCGAAACTTTAACTGTACTTCTCTCAGTAGATGCTGCCTGACCTGCTGAGTTCCTCCAGAATTTTGTGTGTGTTGCTCGGATTTCCAGTATCTGCAGATTTCCACTTGTTTGTGGTCTCCCAGCCTACGTTGGGTCTCACCGATATACAGGAGGCCATAACAGGAGCACTAGGTACAGTAGATCACACCAACAGACGAACAGGTGAGGTGTCACCTCACCTGGAAGGACTGTTTGGGGCCCTGAATCATAGTGAGGGAGGTGGTGTAGGGGTAGGTGTCACACTTGTTCTGCTTGCAACAGTAAGTGCCAGAAAGGGAATTAGTGGGGAGGGACGAATGGACAAGGGAGTCACTTAGGGAGCGATCCCCCTGTAGAAAGCAGAAAGTGGGAGGGAAAGATGTGCTTGGTGGTGGGATCTCACTGGAGTTGGCGGAAGTTACAGAGACGCTAGTGGTGTGGTATGTGAGGACAAGACGAACCCTCTCTCTGATGGAGTGGCGGGAGGTTGGAATGACAGCAGTTGTGCGCAAAATGGAGTAGATGCAGTTAAGGACAGTGTTGATGGTGGAGGAAGGGAAGCCCCTTTCTTTGAAGAAAGAGGACACCTCCTTCATTCTGGAATATTCTAAGAACAGGTGGGGCAGAGACAAAAGAATTGAAAGAAGTGGATAGCATTTTTACAAGTAACGGGGTGGGAAGAGGTATAGTCCCGTAGCTGTGAATCAGTGGGTTTGTGATAGACATCAGCAGATAAGCTGTCTCCAGAGACAGAGTCAGAGAGATCACGAAAGGGGAGGGAGCGGTTAGAAATAGAGCAGGTCAATTTGAGGGCAGGGTGGAAATTGGAGGCAAAGTTGATGAAGTCGACGAGCTCTGCATGGGTGCAGGAAGCAGCGCCAATGCAGTTATCAATGTAGTACAGGAAAAGTGGGAGGCAGTAACCAGTGTAGGCTTGGAACATAGACTATTCCACGAGGCCAGCAAAAAAGCAGGCATAGCTGGGACCCATGCGAATACCTTTTGTTTGAAGGAAGTGAGTGGAGCCAAAGGAGAGATTATTAAGAGTGAGGACAAGTTCTGCTCGGCGAAGGAGAATGGTGGTGGAGGGGAACTGGTTGGGTCTGGTGTCCAGAAAGAAATGGAGAGCTTTGAGGCCTTTCTAGTGGGGGGGGAGGTGTTTAGGGACTGGACATCCATGGTGAAAATAAGGTGCTTGGGGACAGGGAACTTGAGATCATTGAAAAGATCAAGAGTGTGTGAAGTGTGGATGCAGGTGGGAAGGGACTAAACCAGGGTGATAAAACTGAGTTAAGGTATGCAGATATGAGTTCAGTGGGGCAGGAACAAGCAGAAACAATGGGTCTACCTGGACAGGCTGGTTTCTGGATCCTGGGTAGGAGTTAGAAACGAGAGGTGTGAGGTGAGGGAACTTTGAGGCTGATGGGAGATCCCAGAGTTAATAAGGTCAGTGGTGGTGTGGGAGACAATGGCCTGGTATTCCTTAGTGGGATCCTGTTCAAGAGGTAAGTAAGAGGAGGTGACTGAGATTTGTCGCTGGGTTTCAGCAAAAGCAGAGGTCAGTCCAGCAGACTACTACGGCACCACCCTCCCCCCCACCGATCTTTCGGTTTGTTGGTGAGGTTAGGATTAGTGCGAAGATAGTAGAGAGAAAAGCTTTCGGAAGGAGTGAGGTTAGAATTACAGAGAGGAGTGGTGAATTTGAGACAGTTGATTCCCATTGGCAGTTGGCAGTGAAAAGGTCCAGAGGAGACAGAAGGCCAGAAGGAGGAGGGTTGAAGGCGGGAGAAGGTGTCATTGTTGCGGGATGGAGAGTCCTTGACAAAGAACTGGGCATGGAGATGGAGGTGGCGGAAGAAGAGCTCAGAGTCATGGCAGGTACAGAACTCAATGAGATGTGGGCACGGGGGGACAAAGGTAAGGCCTTTATCAAGGACAGAACATTCTGCCTCAGAGAGGAGAAGGCCGGAGGGGACAGTGAAGACTCTGCATGGATGAGAACTGGGATCAGAGGGGGAAAAGGGGGTTGATAGTGTCAGAGGATTGGGGTGTTCAGGGATGGTGGTGAGAGAGGAAGATGGAGTCTCTGGGCCCAAGGGCTGGCGGTGGGACCTGAGAGAGATATGGGTGGTGGTGGGGGAAGGGGAGACGGTGATTCCAGCAGCAATGAGTGAAGTCCTGGCCTGCTGCCAGTCGAGACTGGAGTTGGAGGTTGCGCAATAGGCACTTTGAAAGTGTCCAAAGTCTTTGGAATCTGCATTGATGGTGGTGGAGTCCAGGTTTTGAATCTGCTTGGGATTGTCGGAACTGTTGAGGTCCGCAGCAGAGATCGTGGTCTGGAGACATCTGTGCCTGGCATTGGAAACCTATCAATAATCCGGAGCCTGTTGTCCAGGTGCTCCAAAGCAGAGCGGACAGCTTGTGACATTGTGCGTATTGTGGTGGTGGGTGAAATGCAGTGGGCCCAGGTCCTTGATCTGGCAGGAGTTAATTCAAGCCATTACTTACCCCTACTAATATACTGAATGTTGTTGAAAATGGAGAAACGAGTCAAGAGGACTATCGCTGTATGCCCAAACAGACTAAATGACGGATGTTCAAGGAGCCCGCCAAAAATGAAGAGGGCACAGACCTCGAGGAATCTGTCACCAGCTACATCAGTAAATGTGTAGATGACACTGGTACCTCATTTCACGGCCCAGCCGGAAGCATTGGTTGAATGCACAGCCCGGAACGCTGCCTTCAGGTCCAGAGGCAGAGCAGCTCTCAGAACTGCCAGCAGAAAGCTCATCTGAGGCATCAGGAGGACAAAGACTGCCTACACACAAAATATTCAGGAGCACCTGTCTGATAACAATCCCCAGCGTATGTGGCTGGGGCCAATGCGTGTTCTGACTTACTATGTAAAAGAAAACCAATGCCGCCTGTGCCAGGGACACCTCCCTCCCTGATACTCTGGGCATGCTTCAAGCCATGCAACAAAGCTGGCCACGAAAGCTACTCCCCTCCCAGGTGAGTGCAGATGCAACAGCAGCAGAAATGAGAATGGCTCTGCAGAGAGTCAACTTGGGCCTGACAACATCCCAGGCCAAGTACGGAGGGAGTGTGCACACCAATTCACTGACGTCCTCAAGGATGTCTCAGCACTTCATTCATTATGACTGCTGTTATGATATGCTGTTAGTCAGCCACATAATCCCTGTACCAAAGAGCTCTATACCCTCAACCTAAACCAATGCCACCCAGTGGCTCTGATGCCAATCATCATGAAGTGCTTTGAATGGCTGCTAATAGCACACAGCAAAAACTCCATTCCTGCCACGATGGACGCTCACTAACAAAACTGCTCAATGACAAATGCAATGTACCTGCCTTTCACCTGGCCATGATACAACCAGAAAACAGGAACAGTAATGTCAGAATGCTGTTTCTGGATTTCGGTTCAGTATCCAACACTATTTTGTTCCACAGATCTTTGTGAACAAACTCCTGCTCCTCAGTCTAAATACACCATTGTGTAACTGGGTGCTAGACTTCCTAACAAACAGATCTCAGATAGTCAGGATGCACAACTGCACTTCCCTCCTCATCATCCGTACCACAGATGTCCCCCAGGGCTCTGTGCTGAGCTGATTACTCTGCTCACACAGCCAAACACCCGTGTGATCACATTGTAAAGTTTGCAGGTGACACGACAGTGGAGTGGCTCGTCATCCAACAATGATGAAATGACCTACATAGAGGAGGCAGAAGAGCTCAAGGCTTCGTGCCAGGCAAATAACCTTTCCCTTAATGTCAACAAAACAAAAGAGATGGTTATCGACTTCAGGAGAACTCTCACCACCCACACCCCTCTTTACGTTGGTGATACAACAGTGGGAACTGTGAGCAGTTTCAAGCTCCTAGGAGTGCATTGTCACACGTAACCTCCTATAGTCCCAGAGCACAACCTACACAATCAAGTAAGCTCACCAATGCCTCAACTTTCTGAAGAGAGCTAAACTCTGCACATCTATACTCATGTCATTCTACAGATCTGCAGTAGAAAGCATCCTGACAAGCTGCATCACTGCATGGTATGGAAGCTGCTCAGTGGTGGACAGCAAAGCTCCACAACGGGTAGTCAAACCTGCCCGACACATCACAGGCAGCAGCCTAACCACCATCAATGTCATATGTACAGAAAGCTTCCAGAAAAAAGGTCAGTAGCATCATGAAGAATCCCACCCATCCTGCTCATAGACTGTTTATCCCACTCCCATCAGGAGAGGGCTACATAGCACCCACACCAGGACCACTAGACTCAAAAACAATTACTTTCCCCAAGCAGCAAGGGCAATCAACATCTCCACCCACTAACTCCACCATTACGTTATTATATCACACCTCTCACCTAACGTACAGCCTAGTGTCATTTTATGGCCATATAATCAATCTATGAATACAAGATATTTTATGTACTTAGCTTTATTGTGCTTTTCTTCTTATTATTATTGTGTACTTTACCTTTTGTGTTTTTTTAATGCTGCATCAGATTCAGAGTAACAATTACTTTGTTCTCCTTTACACCTGTGTACAGAAAATGACATTAAACAATCTTGAATCTTGAACCTTTCGAAACACTTCATCACAATAGATGGAAATGCTACCAGTTGATAGTCGTTGATCCGGTATGTTTGCTGCACTTTTGCAACCGTTGGGAACACCTGACTGCTGCAGTGAGAGATTGAGGATGTCCTTGAACCCTCCAGCTAGACTGTTGGCAGGGGTTTTCAGTGCCCTGCCAGCTCTTTAAAAATCCTCCACCTACCTTATATTGAACCCTCAATGAGAATCCCTTGGAGAAGCTAGCACAGAGCTCATCAGATTGGAAAATTTGGCACAGGACCACCTAAATATACAATCCATCATGTAGTATGGCCAGAATATGTCCAGGCAACAGAAATGCAAGAAATGAAGATACTCGTTTAAACTAGGGACTCCCAACCTGGGATGTATAGACCGCTCAGTTAATGATAGGGGGCCATGGCATGAAAGGGGCTGGGAACCCCTGATCTAATCTATTCATCCTGACTTAGCTAGCAGTCAAAGGGTATTTCCCCTTGTTTCTGAGTGACTCTGATGACTAACCTTGGTTTTCAGTATATAGACATTAAAATAATTATAGTTCTAACTGTAAAACCCATCAGTAAATAGATTATTACTATAAGGAGTGTTTAATTTCTTTCTGTCTGGAAGGTAGGAAAGAGAGATGATGATTCTCATTAAAAATCCAGGTCACAATTTACAGAGATCCAAATGTCGGTGAATATGCACATTAAAAAGTTTATTTAAATTAATCTGTCAATCTGAAAGCAGTTTGGGCATTGCTGAATAACTTAACTTTACAAATAGTTGATTGAAAATCTAGTGTAGAAAAAGGATCTAGGGTTTTCCCTGCATATATGACGCATAAACTCTTCTTGGGCTTCCAGCTGGATCCAGGTGTCGATTATAACCGGAGTTTCGATGTCAAACCTCTCCATCTATATCAGGAATGATGCCTAGGTATATTGAGTCCACTAGAATAAATACTGTACTCCTGATTGGTTAGTCTTCAGCCAATCAGGTTTCTGCTGTCTCACCTTTTTTAAAGTCGTATTCTAGTTTTTACTTAGTGTGAGACCTTTGTCTTAGTTGGAATTCTTTTTCTGTAGTCTTATTTCAATGGCTTCCTTCACCAGCTGGTCCCGAAAGCTACTGGCATGGCACAGTAGTTCTGTGTCATCCTCACAGACATCAACGAAAACAGAAAAGTACCCCAAAGAATGAGTGACAGTAAAAACATTAGAACCCCAAAGCCCCCCCATATTCTCCCCCTGCCAAGCACAAGCAGCAGCAAAGCATTGACTCTCCTCTCCCCCACTTATTCCAGCAAAAAAGAAGTATCAGCACCCTCCACCCACCAAGCCAGCAATAGCAAAGTGCTCAAGAAATACCACAATCTTCAGTACAATTGTAATGCCCTGGTTAATGTTTTTACCGCTATGCAGTAGGTATTTCATTCTAACAGTTCTGTAAGGGCAGTCTGTTGTGCTTTTAATATGTTTGGGTTTAAGCTAAAAATAAGGGGCTATGTTGTTCAGCTTAGGAATGTTGTGTCAGCCATTCGGGAGGGTAGAATTAGGAAAAAGTTCTAGAGAGTGCTGGGCAGAGAGATTTTTGTGATGGGCACTGGTGCCGGTCGAAGGTGTTTTTGGCGGGATCTAAGAAGACAGGAGGGAAGGTGGCTGAGGATGCCATCCCTATTGTACAAGGTGCTTTGTGCAAGTGAATGACTTCAGGGAAAAAGGACCAATACTCCTGTGGGAGAGCCTGTGTGTTCCAGATGGATTTCGAGTGACATTCTAAAGGTGGTGTGTGATTTCATGCAGACCGTGGGTCCAGCACGTGAGTTAAAGACAACTTCAAAATGAGTTCCTACATATATGCACATTTGGACTGGGTTATCTGTAATAGGCCCTTTTTTATTTCTTTTCTTTTCTTTTTCCTATTAACTGTTCAATAAAGCTGACATTTGTAAATATACTTTCCTTATAATTGAACGCAATGTACAATCTGTTATTTCTTGCTGACATTTTATTTCATGGAGGCAGTATTTGCATGGTATTTGCAAACATCCGGGTTTGGGTGGTTGAGACATCCCATCTTCCTAGTTTTGGTGGGACACAAGTCATACCGATTCTAGGTGTTCGGAGTTTGAGAAAGCTGGTTTTCTCACCACTGTGGCTATTAGTGAGGGCCCAACAAGCCACATTTGTAGAGCTGCCCAGTAAAAGGGGTTTCACAACAAAAACTAATCATTCACCCTGACAATTTGACATACCATAGGCTTTCTCTCTCTTCCCCCAATTGACAAGCCTGTAATGTAAAGCTTAAAAATTATCCCAGAATGGTCAATTACAAAGGACAAATTTTGATCCTCTTGTGGTGCTGCCTTTGAATGGAATTGAGCTCAGAATTATTCATTGAATAAAATTCTTTCAAACGATCCCCCGGACTATTTCACACCTCATTTCTGGAATGAACTGATCTGTAATAAAGAGCTGAAAAGATATGTAACTTCGATGGTTAAGTACCAATCATATTAAGTATCTCATAACATCTTCAAGATAACACAAGCTGCATCTTGTAAGACATTTATCAACGTTATCAAAGAAATAGATCCTTGCAATTTTCTTTACAACTATGCTATTCAGGTGCTGTTCTTTCAGTCTATTTAACTCTGTGGATCTACTGCATGGAGATAGATAATACAGAATTACTTCTCTTAGATTGTAATTCAAGACAATAAATGAAGTGTTTAATAACCTGTCTATTCTCATTGCTCGTCAGAATAACAACGGGATTATTTCAACTGCAGTCATGGAAAATTGGATTAATTGCCTACACTTTAAGAGCTTAGAAAAAGCCACTATCAATGATAGAGGCTGAAAGCACTCAGAAGATCTGACAAAAGAATATAAAACTGGAATATCTGAATAGAATATAAAATCAATATAACCTTGAAACAGTGCCTCTTGTCTGTTGTGTGAGCAACGTCTCTCTCCCCCTCACTAGTGACAGAGACAGCCTGACTGAGATGTCGAAGTTTTTGTTGGACTCTAGATCATGGTCTTTGGGGACTTTGCTATTGCTTGCATGGTGGGTGGTGGGGGGGCTGATGCTTATGCTGGAGTAAGTGGAGGATGACGAGGGGGGAATGTCGATGCTTTTAGGATTTGGGTTTTTTTCTTCTGTTTTGTAGATGTCTGCAAAGAGAAAAGACTTCAGGTTGTATCCTGTTTACCTTCTCTGATATTAAATGGAACCATTGAACAACAACCCACAAGGGACTGTGGAATGCATCAAGTTTTATTGCGCCATCCTCTCATTATCACCAAATATCCTTCCCCCCTCATCTCATGCTGAGTTCACGTTGAATGCTGAGGAGAGCAAGATCACACTGTACCCTGGAGAATTCAATAGCAATTTCAAAAAAAGCTTAAATACTGTCTTCAATATCATTACGTGCCATGCTGTATGATGTGGGTGATCATAGCAACCATGATCGTTCTTGGCAAATTTTTGCCCAGAAGTGGCTTGGCATTGCCTTCTTCTGGGCAATATCTTTACACCAGCCATTTTCAATAATCTTCAGAGATTGTCTTCCTGGCATCAGTGATAACATAACCAAGTCTTGTGATATGCACCCGCTGCTCATACGACCATCCACCACCTGCTCCGAGAGGGAAGGAGTGCCTTACACCTCCTTTGGTGGAGACAAATCTACCTCCCCCCCCCACCCCCACCACCCACTATTGTTGATAAAGCTGCTGAACTAGGATCTACATGGAACCGAATTAAAAGGAAAGTAATGTATTTCATCCTCAATAATTTAGCTGCCAAAGAGAAGCTCGCCCAAAATAAAAGCAGGAGCGAACATTGCACAAGCTTGGAGGAGACAAAAACAAACTTTCAACTCCACCCTTCATTGTAAATCTGAATCAAATGGAAAGTGGACCCAAAGTCAGGACATTACATTACAGATGTATAATACTTTAGTGAGACTGCACTTGAAGGATTGTGTGCAATTGCCTAGCTACAGGAAAGATGTAGTTAAGCTGGGAAGTGGGCAGAAATGATGCACCAAAGATGTTATTGCAAATGAATTATAAAGAGAGACTAGTTAGTCGGAGCTTTTTACCCTGGAGAATGATATTGTGGAGGTACAGGAAATCATGAGAAGGCAGATAAGGTCACGATTTTTCTCGTGGGTGTATAAAACAAGAGGGCATGGTTTGAGATTCAAAGTAAATTTATTATCAAAGTACATATATGTCAGCATATACAACCCAGCAATTCATTCTCTTGTGGGTATACTCAATAAATCCATAACAGATTGAATGTAAGACCACACCCACTTGAGTCTTCAACCAGTGTGCAAAAGACAACAAACTGTGCAGCTATTAAAGGAAAGAATAATAATAATAAATAAATAAGCGATAAATAATGAGAACATGAGATGAAGAGCCCTTGAAGGTGAGACCATAGTTTGTGGGAACATTTCAATGATGGAGCAACTGAAGTTGAGTGAAGTTATCCCCTTTGGTTCAAGAGCCTGATTGCTGAGGGGTAATAACTGTTCCTGAACCTGGTGGTGTGAGTCCTGAGGCTCTTGTACCACCTTCCTGATGGCAGCAGTGGGAAGCATGGCCTGGGTGGTGGGGGTCCCTGATGATCTATGATGTTTTCTTGCGACAGCATTTTGTGTAGATGTGGTCAATGGTTGAGAGGGCTTTACCCATGATGGACTGGGCTGTATCCACTACTTTCTGCAGGCTTTTCCATTCAAAGGCATTGGTAAAGCGAGAGGGGATAAATTTATATGAAACCTGAGGGGCGTCTTTTCCAAACAGAAGATGGTGCTTATGTGGATTGTGTAGCTGGAGGATGCGGCAGAGCTGAGTACTTACAACATTCAAAAGCCATTTAGACAAGTACATTGATAGAAATGGTTTAGAGCAGAGGTTCCCATCCTTTTTGGCCCAATGCCATTAAGTAAGGGGTCCCTGGATCCCAAGTTGGGAACCCCTGGTTTAGAGATATTTAGACCACTTGCAGGGAAATGATAAGTAGGAATGGACAAGATAAACTGAAGAGACTACTTGTGTGCTACATGACTCTTTGACAATACAACCTAATACAAACTGTTATCTAAAAATAAATGTAAAAGAATATAAAAACTTTACAGATGCTGGAAATCAGAAACAATCATAACAAATTTTGGAAATTGTCTCTAAGTTAAGCATCATCTGTGAGGAACTTTTTTGTGGTGTTCTAAAACTAGCCACCCCTCCATCCAATCTGTTTCAACACTGCATTTACACAACCATGTTGAGAGTGGTTCAGACTTTGCTCAGTCCTCAACAAACATGACAAACCTCATGAAGGCAACCAATAGCCTGGAATTTATTGATTACAGACCTCAGGAGAGGGAGATCAGAGGTCCACAAGCCAGTCCTCATCACAGGATCGGAGGTGGAGACAGCCAGTAACTAAATTCCTGGGTGTTACTAACTTAGAGGACCTGTCCTCGACCATCATATAAATGTAATTGAAAAGAAAGCACAACAGTGCCTTTACTTCCTTGGAAGTCTACAGAAATTCAGCATGACATTAAAAACCGTGACAAACTTCTTTAGATGTGTAGTGGAAATTATATTGACTGGCTGCAACATTGCTTAGTATGGGAACACCAATGTCTTTGAATGGAAAATCCTATAAAAGATAGTAGATTTGGCCCAGTACATCACAGGTAAAGCCCTCTCAACCATTGGGCACATCTACATTAAACACTGTCATAGGAAAGTAGCATCCATCATTAAAGATCCTCACCACCCAGGCCATGCTCTTTTCTCACTGCTGCCATCAGGTAGAAGGCTTTTAACTTATATTTGCACAATTTGCACAGTTTGCTGTCTTCTATGTTCTACTTTATCTTTGATTGATCCTGTTATAGTTACTATTCTATAGATTTGCTGAATATACCCACAGGAAAATGAATCTCAGGGTTGTTTGTGGTGACATATATGAACTCTGACAATAAAATTTACTTTGAACTTTGAACAAATAACTCATTTGCTGAGGCCAACCTTCTGCTTTTTTTCAAGTAACATCTGCCTCATTACAAACTTTGTCCAGTCATTGCTGAATGTCAAAGGGAAGATGAATATAACCAAACCTAAACTGAAGTTAAAATTTAACTGGAAGTGAAATCATGAAGTGACAGTAGAGTGTCATGAGCCCTGCTGGCCCTGTGCACCATATTTGTTAATTGCCTGCTTATCAAGAGTCATTAAACCCTTGTGCTTTCTGTTTAACTTGACAAGTTTATTTTGACTGGCATGGGTCTTCGGCTTTCTGTGATTATTTAAAGTGGACTCTCCGTTATTGCTTATCATGGGGTCCTTGTGTGTATGTGGGTTTCAAGAATGATTCATCTCGTGGTGTCGCTCACTTAATTGGTGTTTTGATGAATAAACTCTTGTTTCTGTTTCAACATGGGAGTTTGTCATTCCTCCATACATGGGTTCAATTGTTTGTTAGCACACATTGTGACAGTAGAGCCTAAGTCAGTGGAAATTGAACAGGTAAAACATGCTACTGGCTAGAATCATGTCCTTGAAGAGAACCCTATTTTTGTGTCAGATGACCACCATCTCAGAATCAGGGCATGGCTGGTAGAGTTCCTCACTTCATTCATTCAACCTAACCATATTCTGTGATTTCATTTAATATGCCTCTTTCATAAATTGGAATATTTATTTTTGATCACTTATTTCTAGGTTATATTTGCAATATTTAAGATGATGCTACATTCTGTGGTTCAATTTAATATCAGAGTATGTATACAGTATAGAGCCTGAAATACTTAGTCTTCACAGACATCCTTGAAACAGGAAACAACCCCCAAAGAATAAATGACAGAAAAATGTTAGAATCCCCAAGTAGTTGAACTAAGTAAAAATAGGAGACCCATGAGGTAAAAAAATGGGATCAAATCAAAGGTTACTCAATAAAAGACAGGTCCAAGTTATGCTGGAAGTGCTAAGAAGTGCTATTTCCAACTGGAGATTCAAGAAACTTCTCCCTGATGTTTATAATTTGCAAATTCACAGCCTGCGGTACCTATCTTCCTCCAGCCCTATGCAGATGCTGGGAGACACTATTAATTAAAAAGTTAATTGGACCAGATAATTTCTGTAACTGCAAAGGTAGGTTGAAGGTGTTCTGCAGTAAGCAGGCACTTCCTGACACTCCAAAGGCTTTTCACCTTGTATAAAATCTGACAGATATGCAATTGCATAATTTTCAATTGCTTTGATAACAGCAGCTTTGGCAACACTAAAGTAGGTCCATCTCTACCTGGAAAACTTGGCCCAGTATATTAAAATGAAAAAAAACCTGGAGATGCTGAAAATTTGAAAACAAACCAGAAACGGTTGGAAGCTCTGAATAGGTCAGGCAGCAACAGAGTTACTGTTTCATCCAAAACCCTTGGTAAAAACTGGAATAAATCTGCTGAGCTCCTCCAGCATTTTGTATATGTTGCTTTGGAACAAATGTGGACCTGAAACAGCTGATTCTAGTTCTACTTTCATGGATGTTGTCTGATTTGCAGAATTTCTATAATTTTCTGGTTTTATTCAACTTAGCCTATTCCATTCCAGCAATACAGCTTTTGGCAAAGTTCACTAGCCACAAGGTTACATAACTATTCCTTCAATGGTTTGTGTACTTTTTGACATAATAACCACCCTCATTCTAATTTCTGATATTTTAAAAAGAAAATGCACTTGAAGTATGTGTATTTGCAGGAATAATATTGCTTAAATTACTTCACTTGCAGGTGATGTGATTCATATGCCAAGATGAGGCCACTCTCAAGGTGAAGGAGCAACACCTTATATTCCGTCTGGGTAGCCTCCAACCTGCTGGCATAAATATAGATTTCTCCTTCCAGTAAAAAAAATCACTCCTCCTCCCCTCTTCTATTCCCCACTCTGGCCTTTCAGCTCTTCTCACCAGCTTATCACCTTCCCCTGGTCCCCTCATCCTTCCCTTTCTCCTATGATCCACACTTCTCTCCTATCAGATTCCTTCTTCTCCAGCCATTTATCTTTCCAACCCACCTGGCTTCACCTATCACCTTCTTGCTATCCTCCTTCCCTCCCCACTACTTTTTATTCTGGGGTCTTCCCCTTTCCTTTCTAGGCCAGAACCGTCAACAGCTTATTCACTTCCATAGATGCTGCCTGACCTGCTAAGTTCCTCCAGCATTTTGTGTGTGATGCAATTCTTTGCAAGTAAAGTCACATGGCATAACATATTTTAATGAGGTATTTTAAATATTTCTACGGTTCTAAATTGCTATCAGACTTAGAATAAAAGTTAATTTTGCAGCAAGGATTCTCCTGCGTGTTGTCATGAGGGGATCACTAAGTGGCAGATACATGTCTGTGAATGCATGGTTCCAATGTGCTTCTATTTGATGCACGAGTAATTTATGATAAATCAACTGGGAGAAATTCATATGGGAGCAGGTGTTTTCATTGCAAACTGGTAATGGAAAGGAATACATTTCCAACAAAATATATGTTTAGCATCAATTTGGATAGACAGTAAAAATGAACAAATTAATAAGTACATTTGCAAGCAAATCACTGTTGCTCAAGAAGAATAATAAAATATTTGGTTAATATAGTGTCAGGCTGTGTTTGTGTTTACAAATAAACTAGTGCCTTGGTAGTTCAGAACTCCAGCAGTACCTTATGAAATAGTCATTTACACACACAAGCTTGAGGCCTACCACCCTTGACTGATCAGCTGTGTCCAGATCTCATTCCTGCCTCGTCAGCCGTGTCAATTAAAGTTTTAACATTTACGCAAGCAGTTTCAGCTCCTGCAATCTGCATTTAGGATTTCTTTGGATTGGTCACTGGTACACTGTTTCTTTCTTTTTGCCATGATGGATATTCCTCCAAAGGCTCTGTAATAATTTACTGATCCATGAAATTCATTTTCAGTTGAAGACAACAAAAAACAAGACCTGAATAAAGCCTGGCAGAAGGAGGAAAAATTAAGGCTAACATTTCCCTGACTTTGTATAAGCTTTTATTGATCTTAATGATAACAGAATTTTGGAAAAAAAAAGCCATTTAAGCGTATAGGGTAATAGAGATGCCCAGAATACCAATTAACAGGTTTTGTTTAAGGAAATTCACATGGCAAAGTTCCAGGAGCTTACTGCGAGCTCGTTGGCATTGCATTTCCCAGAATATGTGATTTCAAAACACCACGAAATACTTTGAGTGTGTGAAAGGTGCTTCATAAATGCACATCATCGTTGGTGACCATGTAATACACAGAGCAGCAAGATAGCAGCAATTAGACCAAAGGGCTTGCATGTATACAAGGGGCAGCATAGTGGTTCGCACAACGCTTTACAGAACCTGCGACCCAGGTTCAATTCCCACCGCTGCTTGTAAAGAGTTTGTATGTTCTCCCATGACCAGATGGGGTTCCTCCCACAGTCTAAAGATGTACCAGTTGGTAGGTTAATTGTCCCGTAATTAGGCTAGGGGATAAATTGGAGGTTGTTGTGCAGTGTGGTTCAAAGGTCCTGTTCCACACTATATCTCAATAAATAAATAGATAAGAACATATTCCTTTATATTGACGCACTATGTTGTAGTATGCACAATCCACAAGATAGATTGCACCTAAATCACCTTGACAGCTTCTCCCCTCCTGACAACCTTTCCCATTAAAGTGGACATTCCTTATTCTGTTGTTCCCAATATAACAACATCGAGAAAATAGCCTGACAACTACTGCAGTGTTCAGTGGAAAGGTCATTACTCCCTTCTCAAGGCAACCAACAACCTGCAATTGTAAATATACAGGGGTGGGATTATTAGAAACTTTGAAACAGCTAAAAGGTCTGGGGAAAATAATCAGATTTGAGAGGTTAAGATTGAAAATACAAACACCTTCGAATTGAAAGTTGTAAGGATAGAGCATTTGAGAAATAAGCAGATTCACAGAACAGTGAGGCAGAGAGAGGAGGAGGAGAGAGGGGTCAGAAAGATGTGGAGAGGGCGTTTGGAAGAGGTGAGAGGAGGAGAGAGAGAGGATGGGAGATGAAGGGGTGAGGAGAGAAGAAGATGGGGATGGGGTCAGGGAGAGAGTGGAAAGAGGGATGGAGTGAGAGGGGAGGATGTACTGTAATTGGAGAGAGAGAGAGAGAGAGGGTAGGAGAGGGAGAGATTGAAAGAGAGGATGAGAGAGGGAAATAGAGATTTTGAGAAAGGGAGAGAGACGTTGAGAGAGAGAGAGAGGGAGAGAGGGAGAGAGGGGTTGAGAAAGCGAAGGGAGAGAGGGAGAGAGGGAGAGAGGGAGAGAGGGAGAGAGGGAGAGAGGGAGAGAGGGAGAGAGGGAGAGAGGGAGAGAGGGAGAGAGGGAGAGAGGGAGAGAGGGAGAGAGGGAGAGAGGGAGAGAGGGAGAGAGGGAGAGAGGGAGAGAGGGAGAGAGGGAGAGAGGGAGAGAGGGAGAGAGGGAGAGAGGGAGAGAGGGAGAGAGGGAGAGAGAGAGGAGAGAGGAGAGAGGGAGAGAGGGGAGAGAGGGAGAGAGGGAGAGAGGGGAGAGAGGGAGAGAGGGAGAGGAGGGGAGAGAGGGAGAGAGGGAGAGAGGGAGAGAGGGAGAGAGGGGAGAGGGAGGGGAGAGAGAGAGAGGGAGAGAGGGAGAGAGGGAGAGAGGGAGAGAGGATGAGAAGTGAAGGAGTAGGTCAAGGGGAGAGGATCTTATGGTGTACCTGAAAATAACGTTTGAGATGCCTTATTATTTTGAACTGTATTTGTAATCAGCCCTCCCTTTGATAGCAGTTAGGGTATGATTTTGTATTTTACCTTCATGCTCTTTCCAAGGACTTTCTCATCAAAGGCGTATTTCAGAACTGCAGCCTCATGCTATTTGATAGATTGACTGTTAAAATCTATGAATTCTGTCTCTGAAATCCCATCATGGACAAAGTCAGGAACTGACCTGCAGACTGGCACAAGAAGTATTTCTGTGTTGCAACAGCACTGAAATATTCGTATCAGCTGCTGTAATTTCAAAGTAGTTTTGTTTCCTTCAGCACAGTAAGACACATTTTCATAGCATTTAAATATTAATTTGAAGGTAATAATGCAATTTTAGTTATCTATAATAGCATAAAAGTATTAATATTTTCTTATTTATCAGCTGACAAGAAGGCCCCAATGAAGGCAGGATCCTGACCTTCAGGAGTCCTGGATACAGTAATGCAAAAATTAGGATGCAAGTCTCTCTCTGAATTTATCAATGCTTAAGAATGGCTTCCTTTTCTCTATGAATTTAAATCTCTTGTAGTCAACAAAGCGTCTGTGCATTGACAATCAGTTCCCAAAAGATATAAATTCAGAGAAACAAAAAATAGCTATGGTTTGCCAATAGTTGGACATGTTTACTTAAAGATTTCATGAGGACTTTGACTGTAAATGAAAAAGATGAAACACTGCTGTAAAGCATGACTGGAGCACATCAGAATATTGAAGAAAATGTCTTATTTTATATACACAACAGCATATGTGAACTTAATATCAAGTACTACATATATACCCTGAGATAAGAGGCAGAATCCAGCAAGGCAGAGGCCCTTTCAGCAAGAAAAGGGAAGTGTTTGCCGCTGAGAGCCAATGAAATAGTATGGGGACTGGAGGGAGCACGAGCGGGAGAGACACAATCCAAGCAGCAGACACTGAGAAACGTGATCAAGTTCATTTCATGTCGCATCCACGAGATGACACTATCTCCAACTTTGGCATTCCCTCAGTTCTGCGCTGGATTGTCAGCACAGAATTTGTGGTCAATCCCCAGTCTTGCTTAAGCCATGGAACCTGACCATTAACCGGGGGGTCCGTAAACTCCAGGTTGGGAATCCCTCCCTTAGAGAGAGACTTGAAACAAGGCTGAGCTTGTGTGCCACAGCTAACACACCTTGGTCCAAAATATCCACTGCTTGTTCCCCTCCAGAGATGCTGCCTGTGTTACTGAGTTTTCCAGCATTTTATATCAGAATCTGCAGAATCTGTTACATTTATGACACAAAAGTGGTTTGAGCTTTCTTTGAAAATCTACGGACAGGAGTCAGTGGTGGGTATTTGTGGGAGTATTCTGTAAGTTCAGAATCAGAATTAGAATCAGGTTTAATATCACCAGCGGATGTCAGGAAATTTGTTGCCTTTCTGGTAGCAGTATAATGCAATACATAATAATAGAGGAAAATGTGAATTACAGCATGCATATATAAATGTAACTAAAGGCAACCGTTAGTCTTGCGAGACCATGGATCTGCGCCTGGAAAGTCTTCACTCTCCAGGGCGCAGGCCTGGGCAAGGTTGTACGGAAGACCAGCAGTTACCCATGCTGCAAGTCTCCCCTCTCCACGACACCAATGTTGTCCAAGGGAAGGGCATTAGGACCCGTACAGCTTGGCACCAGTGTCGTCGCAGAGCACTGTGTAGTTAAGTGCCTTGCTCAAGGACACAACATGTTCCCTCGGCTGGGGCTCAAAATCACGACCTTCAGGTCGCTAGTCCAATGCCTTAACCACTTGGCCACGTGCTCACTCTCATAAATATAATAGTTAAATTAAATAAGTGGTGCAAAAAAAAATCAAAACTAACAGTAGTGAGGTAATGTTCGTGGGTTCCATGCCCATTCAGAAATCTGTGGGCAGAGGTTAAGAGGCTGTTTCTGAACTACTGAGTGTGTGTCTTCAGGTTCCTGTCCCTCCTTCCTGATGGTAGGCATATCCTTAATGATGGACGCTGCCTTTTTGAGGGATCGCTCCTTGAAGATGTCCTGGATACTACAGAGGCTAGTGCCCATGATGGAGCTGGCTAAGTTTACAATGTTCTACAGCTTACTTCAATCCTGTGCAGTAGTCCACCACCCACACCACACCAGACAGTGATGCAGTCAGCACAGTAATGCTCTGCATGGCACATCTATAGAAATCTCCATGTTATTGGTGACATACCAAATCTCCTCAAACTCCTAATGAAATATAATCGCTGTCGTGCCTTCTTCGTAGTTGCATCAATATGTTGGGCCCAGGATAGATCCTTAGAGACACTGTCACCCAGGAACTTGAAATTACTCATCCTTTCATACCATTTTCAGCTGTGTAACATGTTGGGGAGTTCAAACATAGTAACACTAATATCAAATCAATATTTTACATTTATTTAAATCGTCATCCTGCTGCTTTAAGCATTGGGGGCAGTTGTTAGTCCTTTTCCGAAGCATTTGTCAAGCTGACATTAGTCGTATTTCTTGTTGGAAACACATTCTGTCATCCTGCACCCAATCTCAGATACATGTGGCTGCACACCAGCTTAAAAATTAAATCCCACAGAGCTCGATTTAGTCTCTTCACCATTAAATCTATTGAAAGCTGCAGTCTTAAGCTGTCAGCATTTTCTATTATTAACTGGTGCACTGTTTAAAAAATAATGTAGCAGAATTTAAAAGCACTTCAGCAACTGCAGTGAAATCCTAGCACCATGGCTTTTGAAGGCACGCAGAAAGTATTTAGTTGTAGCTCACAGAGACGAGGAAATGCTTACAGGTTTTTCTACAAATGAGTAAGAAGTTAAATTTGGGGTGGCATGGTAACATAGTGGTTAGCTCAATGTTTATGGTACAGGTGACCTAGTTTCAGTCCCCACCGCTGCCTGTACATTTTCCCAGTCACTGTGTGGGAGTTCTCCAGGTGCTCTGGTTTCCTCCCACAGTCCAAAGATGTCCCAGTTGGCAGGTTAATTGGTCACTTTAACTTGCCCTGTGATTGCCCTGGATTAAATCAGGGTTTGCTGGGCAGTGTGGTTCGAAGGGGCGGACGGGCCTATTCCTCGCGGTACCTTCACAGGTCCGGAGAAAAGTCTAAAAAAGGAGCGTTTTGCAGAGCTCGGCACATTAGCAATGAATCAGTCATTTCGAAGAGTGAGAAAGAGCTTCGCACATCTCTGGATTACTACTTGAGCCACGTGCAAATTGGCATAGGGTCAAGAAGATCAGAGAATTAAATGTGTGGCTCAAGGATTGGTGTGGGAGAAGTGGGTTTGAATTCATGGGAAATTGGCACCGGTATTGGGGAAGGAGGGAGCTGTTCCAATGGGACGGGCTCCACCTGAACTGTGATAGGACCTGCATCCTAGTGAATCGTATAACTAGGGCTGTGGATAGGGCTTGAAACTAAACAGTAGGGTAGGTGGGTTCGGTTCAACAGATTGGAGAAGTATGGATAAAGATAAAGAAAAAAGAAAAGATAAAAAAGAGAAAAGTAAGAGTGGAGTGAAGAAAAGTCAAGTACAAAAGAGTAAAAGTTTACAAGATTTAAAAGCACAATGAGTGAGGGCACTTTATTTGAATGCCCGCATCATTCAAAACAAGGTCAGTGAACTTGCGACTCAAATTCTTACAAAGAGGTATGATTTAGTGGCCATTGCAGAGATGTGGTTGCAGGGCGGAGAGGATTGAGAATTAAATATCCAAGAATATCAGGTAATACAGAAGGATAGGCAGGAAGATAAGGGAGGTGGGGTAGCGCTCTTAATTAAAGAGGAGATCAGGGCAATAGTGATAGACGATATAAGATCTAAGGAGCACAATGTTGAATCCATCTGGGTAGAGATTAGGAATAGTAAAGGGAAAAAGAAAATCACTGGTGAGTGTAGTCTATCGGCCACCGAATAATAACGTTACAGTGGCACAGGCAATAAACAGAAAAATATCTGAGGCATGTAAGAATGGAACAGCAGTTATCATCGGGGACTTTGAATCAAGTAGGTCGAGGCAGTCTTGAGGAGGGCTTCTTTGAATGCATTCACGATGGTTTTCTTGAGCAGCATGTTACTGAACCTACAAGGGAGCATGCTAGGTTAGATCTGGTCCTGTGCAATGAGACAGGTAAAATTAGTGATCTTGTAGTTAGGGATCCTCTTGGAAAGAGTGGTCATAGTATGACTGAGTTTCTCATACAAATGGAGGATGCAATAGTTCAATCTAAAACCAGTGTATTATGCCTAAACAATGGAGACTACAATGGGATGAGGGAGAATTAGGGTAATGTAGACTGGGAACACTGGCTACATGGTGGGACAGTTGAGGAACAATGGAAGACTTTCAAAGAAATTTTTCATGGTGCCCAACAAAAGTATATTCCAGTTAAAAGCAAGGATAGTAAAGGTAGGGAAAGCCAGTCTTGGATAACAAAAGGAATAAAAGGAGGCATGAAATTAAAAGCTCATACATATAAAGTCACCAAGAGTAGTGGGAAACTGGAAGATTAGGAAAACTTTAAAAAGCAACAAAATACCACTAAGCAAGCAGTAAAGAAAGGGAAGCTAGATTATGAAAATAAACTAGCACAAAATATAAAAATGGACAGTAAAAGGTTTTATAATTATATAAAGTGGAAAAGGCTGGCTAAAGTGAATGTAGGTTCCTTGGAGGATGAGATGAGGGAATTGATATTAGGTAATGAGGCTTTGAATGACTCTTGTGTCATCTTCATGATGGAAGACACATATAACATGCCAAAGAGAGATGTTATGGATGTGATGGGAGGTGAGGACCTTGATGCAATAGCTATCACTAAAGAGGTAGTGTTGAGCAAACTTATGGGCCTGAAGATAGATAAGTTACCTGGTCCTCATGGAATGCATCCCAGGGTTCTGAAAAAATTGGTAGAAATTATAGTAGAAGCTTTGGTGATAATCTACCAAAATTCTCTGGTGGATAGGAAGACGGTGAATGTCACACCACTGTTCTAAAAAGGATGTAGGCAAAAGGCAGGTAACTATATGCCAGTTAGTTTAAAACCTGTAGTTGGAACAATGCTTGAAGTTACCATTAAAGAAGAAATAATGAGGCATCTGGAAAGTAATGGATCCATCAGGCAGATGCAGCATGGGTTCAGCAAAGGCAGGTCCTGTTTGACAAACTTACTGGAATTCTTTGAGGATATAGCAAGCACAGTGGATAGAGGGGAACAGATGGGAGTTATTTGCTTGGATGTCCAGAAGGCATTCAATAAGGTGTTACATAAAAGCCTTATCCATAAGATAAAAATGCAAAGAGTTGGGGGGCGGGGGGTGATGTATTAGCATGGATGGAGGATTGGTTAACTAATAGAAAGCAGAGAGTTGGGATACATGGTGTTTCTCTGGTTGGCAATCAGTGGTGAGTGGTGTACCACAGGGGTCAGTGCTGGGCCTGCAACTGATCATAATGTACATTAACAATCTGGAAGGGGGACTGAGTGTAGTGTATCTAAGTTTGCTGATGATACTAAATTGAGTAGAAAAACAAATTGTGCAAAAGATATGGAGAGTCTGCAGAGAGATATAGATAAGTTAAGTGAGTGGGCAAGGGTCTGTCAGATGGAGTACAGTATTGGTAAATGCAATGTCATCCACTTTGGAAGGATTATTATTTAAATAGTAAAAAATTGCAGCATGCTGCTATGCAGAGGGATGTGGGAGTGCTTGTGCATGAATCACAAAAGGTTGGTCTGCAGGTGCAGCAGTCTATCAAAAAGGCAAATGGGACGTTGGCCTTCATTGCTGGAAGGATTGAATTTAACAGCAGGGAGGTTTTGCTGTAACTGTACAGGGTACTGGTGAGGCCGCACCTGGAGTACTGCACACAGTTCTGGTCTCCTTACTTGGATTTACTGGCTTTGAAAGCAGTGCAGAGAAGGTTCACCAGGTTGATTCTAGAGATCAAGGGGTTAGACAATTAGGAGAGATTGAGTCATCTGGGACTGTACTGACTGGAATTCAGAAGAATGAGAAGAGATCTTATAAAAACATATAAAATTATGAAAGGGATAGATAAGGCAGAGGCAGGGAAGTTGTTTCCACTGGTAGGTGAGACTAGAACTAGAGAATATAACCTCAAGATTTGGGGAAGAAGATCTAGGACAGAGATGAGGAAGAACTGCTTTTCCCAGAGAGTGGTGAGTCGATGGAATTCTCTGACAAGGTTGGATAGATTTTTTTTTTTTTTTTTTTTTTTTAAACACAGTAGGGGAATTAAGGGTTACGGGGAAAAGGCAGGTAGGTGGAGCTGAGTTCATGGCCAGATCAGCCATGACCTTATTGAATGGCGGAGCAGATTTGATGGGCTAGATGGCTGACTCCTGCTCCTATTTCTTATGTTCTTATCTCAAAAAAAAAATCAATAAAATTACATCTTAAATCATGATTATACAGCATCATGTACATATATTATTTTAAAATATTTCTTCAAAACACTCCGTATAGATTTAATACAAGAACTGGCCTTTGGCCTTACGTCTCCATGCCGAGAAAATTACCTGTATTTTATCCACATCCCCCTACACCAGGGGTTCCCAACCCTTTTTTTTTTTTTTTTTTTTTTTTTAAATGCCATGGACCATTACTATTCATTGAGAGGTTCATGGACCCCAGGTTAGCAACACGTGATCTAAACCCTCCTATCCACATGCGTATCAAAATGCCTTTAGAATGTTGTTACTGTACCCGCCTCACCCATTTCCTCTGGTAGCTCGTTCCATGTACTTACCATCCTCTGCATGAAAAGGATGCCCCTCAGGTCCAATTAAAATCTTTCACTTCTTACTATAAACCTAGTATTAAGTTTCCCCTCCCTGGAAAAAAAAATCAGGTATGTTCACCTTATCTATACAATCGCTCTATAGCACCAGGAATCACCAATAGTCTGTAAGGACTTTGCACATTCTCCCCATGTCAACACGAGTTTCCTCCAGCTCCTCTGGTTTCTTCCCACATTGCAAAGATGTGCGGTTGGTATCAGTGAGTTGTAGGTAAGCTTTGTTGATCCCGGAATTGTGGCAATTCTTACGGGCTTCCCCCAGCTCAATTCTTGGACTGTGTTGATCATTAACACAAAAAAAATGAATTTCACTGGATGTTTCACCTTACATGCAACAAAAAAAAAGCTAATCTCTATAAAGATAAACACAATCAAACTTAATCTTTCCTATGTTCCAAGGAATTAAGTCGTAGTCTGCCCAACCACTCCCTGTAACTCAGAACCTCATATTCTGGCAACATCCTTGTAAATCTTTTCTGTACTCCCTCTCCATTGCTTAACTATGTCTTTTGTATAACAGTGTGACCAAAACTGCACACAATATTCCCAAGTGCAGTCTCACTGATAGCTTGTACAACCACGACATAAATGCCCAACTCTTATATTTACTATCCTGACTAAGGCCAGTAAGCCAAAAGCTTTCTTCACCACCCAGTATATCTGTGATGTGACTTGTACTCCGAGATCCTCCTGTTCCACAACACTCCACAGGACCCAACCCTGCACTGTATCAGTCTTACCGCGGTTTGATTTCACAAAATGCAACATTTTGTACTTACTGACTTCAAGAGGAGGAAATCAGAGGTTCACAAGCCAGTCCTCATCAGAGGATCACAGCTGGAGAGGGTCAGCAACTTTAAATTTCTCAATGTTATTTTTTCAGAGAACCTGTCCTGGGCCTAGTATGAAAATGCAATTACAAAGAAAGCACAACAGCACCTCTACTTCCTTAAGAGTTTCTGAAGATTTGGCAAGACATCTAAAACTTCAACAAACTTCTATAGATGTGTAATGGAGAGTATATTGATTGGCTGCATCACAGTCTGGTATGGAAACACCATTGCCCTTGAACAGAAAATCCCACAGAAAGTAGTGGATATGGCTCAGTCCATTACAGGTAAAGCCCTCCCCATCATCGAGCACATCTACACGAAGTATTGTCACAGGAAAGCAGCATCCAACATCAGGGACCTCCACCCACCAGGCTATGCTCTCTTCTCACTGCTTCCATCAGGCAGAAGGAGCAGGAACCTCAGGACTCATGCTGCCAGCTTCAAAAACAGTCTCAACTATCAGGCCCTTGAACCAGAGAGAATAACTTCACTCACCCTATCACTGAAATGTTCCCACAACCTATGGACTCATATTCAAGGACTCATCTCAAGTCTCAATACTTGTTGCCTCTTGATTATTATTAATTCTTGCTTTTTGTATTTGCACAGTCTGTTGTCCTTTGCACACTGGTTAACACCCAGATTGGTGTAGTCTTTCACTAATTCTCTTATAGTTAATATTCTATTAAACATTGATTGATTACATCCATAAGAAAATGAATCTGTCAGAACGCTGGAGCAGGAAGCCAACTGCAGACTCAGATCTGTGCACACAGAGATATTAATTGAGTAACAAATCCCAAAGTGCAAACAAAATTTGCGTCAAAGTTCAGGTCAAGATCAAAACATCCAGAGAAGTCCAAAAAAACCAGAATCAGGAAAGAGGCAGGGTTGATATTCAGACAGACAGAGTACAGATAGGAATGCTGGAAAGGCTCAGGAAAACTCACTGACACAATCTGGCAACAAACAGGTGAAAACACAGGACTGAACCACACTGAGCAATAAACAGAGAGGTAGATGATAGGTGGAGCACAATGAGACAGAAGTGGCAGCAAAACAGGTAATAATGAGAAACAGGTGAGAGACAGAGTACTCAGTAATACAGGGGCCGGAGTAGAGCAGGAGCGGGGACTGGAGCACATGGCAATACAAAACCACAGACAGACGGTTAGGGGCAAAACACACAAAAAGACCAAGTTCAACTGGAGGTACTGACAGAGTATCAAGTTTGTATATGGTGACATATATGTACATTGATAATAAATTTACTTTTAACTATGAACTTTGAAAGACACTTGCCACACCTCAGTCCACTCACCTAGCTGATTTAGATCCCGTTGTATTTTTTGATAATTTCCATCACACTCTATGATATTGACTATGTTAGTATCATCCGTAAACATATTAGCCATGTCTTGTGCATGTATGTCCAACTTGTTTATATAAACAGTAAACAACAAAAATCCCAGAACTGACCCCTATGGCACATCACTAGTGACAGGCCTCCAGTCAGAGAAACAACATCAGACATTATTCCCTGCTCCCTGCCATTGGACCCATTATGAATTCAATTAACTACCTCTCCCTGGACTTCGTGCAATCTTTAATAATGGTACAATGTTCCAAGGTGCTTCCTTCTTTCATTATTTCTTTGTTTCGTGGGGAAGATGAACCTCGCGGTTGCATACTGCTTACATACTTTGATAATAAATGTACTTTGAACTTTGAATCTAGCCTCCCAGACTAGCCTGCCAAAGGCATTGCTAAAGTCTACACAGACAACATCCACTGCCCTTCCCTCATTTATCCACTTGGATAAATTCTAACAGGCTTGTCAGATCTGATTTCCCATTAACAAAGCCTTGATGGCTATCCCCAATTAAATGTTATATGTCCAAATGCTGATAGTTCCTAACTCACTGTTTCTCCTCCAATGTAATCAGGCCTGCAGTTCTCTGGTCTTTGCTGCCATTGTTAAACATGCATTGTTCCATTTTTGTTATTGAATACTGCTAAAGGGAGATGAAAATATAATTTCATTCCTTTTACTCTGCATTGAAATACAGTTGTGTAGCAGGGTGGATATACGTCTCTACCAAAGGTGCCCCCTTCCTCCGCTAGTCTGCAAGGTGTAGCACCTGCTTAGCCCCTCGATCAGGGTCATTTGAAAGAAGAAGTGAAAATCAAAATAAAACCAGATTGTACAATGCCAAAGAGGACATTGATCGCAGTTACGTCTCTAGTATTTATTCAGGGAGGAAGCAAATTAGTGATGGTATGAATATCAATTTCTCCTTCTGGTGTACAAATTCCACCCCCTCCACTTTCTCTAATTCCCACTCTGACCTTTCACTTCTCACTTGCCTGTTAGTTCCCCCTGGGTTCTCCCCTCCCTCCCTCCCTCCCTCCCTCCCTCCTCTCCTCTCCTATCAGATTCCCTCCTCTCCAGCCTTCTTACCTTTCCCTCTCACCTGGTTTCGCCTATCATACTCCAGCTTGCCTCCTTCCCCTCCCCCTTCTTTTAATTCAGACATCTACCCCACCCTTCCCACTCAGTCCTAAAGATGGGTCTTAGTGCTAAATGTTGTCTGTCTACTCTTTTCCATAGATACTGCCTAACCTGCTGAGTTCCTCCAGCACTTTGTGTGTGCTGCTTTCCAGCATCTGCAAAATCTCTTCCGTTTGTGATTAGCAAAGTAGTGAATTAACTAAAAATACCACATGATATTTGTGCTAGGAAGGAATCAAAGGTTTAATATAACATTAAGAGCTATTGAGGCAATTAACACCCTTGAAAAGTAGTTTTTCTATTAACTGCACAATGTTGCAAATTAAAACAAATTTATATCAGATTATGATTGTGATTTTTGACATGCTCTCTGTAATGCATAGTAGCATATCGCACAATTCACTCTGCAAAAAATTAGAATTGTAAAAAGGACAATCTTTAATTAAATAAAACAATGGGTATGACCAGACAGGTTTGAAAGCTTCTGCACAATGACAAATTACAGACAAATCCACAGATTTTAGAAAAAAGACCACTAAAAGACTACATTTGAATAATCTGGTTTGAATCCCAGAAAAATAACAGACTAGCATTCTTTTAAGACCATAAGATATAGGAGGAATTAGGCCATTTGGCCCATCGAGCCTCTCTGCCATTTCATCATGGCTGATCCATTTTTTCCCAATATCCTGCTTTCTCCCCGTATCCCTTCATGCCCTGACCAATCAAGAACCTATCAATCTCTGCCTTAAATATACATAAAGACTTGGCCTATGTCTTGGCCTCCACAGCTGCTCGTGGCAACAAATTCCACAGATTTACCACCCTCTGACTAAAGCAATTTCTCCGCATCTCGGTTCTAAAAGGACGTCCTTCAATCCTGAAGTCATGCCCTCTTGTCCTAGAATCCCCTACCATGGGAAATAGCTTTGCCATATCTAATCTGTTCAGGCCTTTTAACATTCTGAATGTCTCTATGAGGTCTCCCGTCATTCTCCTGAACTCCAGGGAATACAGCCCAACAGCTGCCAGACGTTCCTCATATGGTAACCCTTTCATTCCTGGAATCCTTTTCATGAAAGTCGCTGGTACTGTAAAGCGTTGTGCTAATCACTACACTACCGTGCTGCCCCTTGTATACATATAAACCCTTTGATCTAATTGCTGCTATCTTGCTACTCTGTGTATTACATGGTCACTAACAATGATGTGTATTTATGAAGCACCTTTCACACACTCAGAATATTACGTGATGTGCTAACTGTTCTATTTTTTTTTCTGGAAATTAAACCAGAATCTGAGAATATGCTATAATGTGTATTTTACTGCTATTCTACATATGCTATATGTGCCTTGTGCTGTGTGTGACTGTTGCTTCTGTGTTTTACTCCTAGAACCAATGTTCCCTCTAAATTGTAATGACCAGCGTGCACAAAAATCTTGTGCTGTGCAATTTTTTTTTCTGCCCAGTGACAAAAACATGTGTGCACTGACTAATTTCTTCAATAAAAACTGTATAAATAAGTCACTTCTAAAATCTGCAGACAAATCATCACAAACTCCATGTGGTCAACACCGTCCACTTCAGAAACTGGAAAAAGAAATGTGATTGTGTACAATCATGAAACATACTTAATATGGCAATGACGTAGAGTGTGACAACCTTTTGTGCACAATTTAAATTCCTTCGTGCACTAGTAGCAAAAGATGTGTGCGCGCACACATGCGCACACCACAGGGGAACATTGCCTTGGCCTCAGAGTAATGCTGTTTGGTTTGGCTGTATTCGTGGGCATTCATGTCTGGTCAAGTGACAAATAAACTAGAACTTGAACGCATTGCATCACATCCAGAGAATAGGTTGGGTTAATTTGGTTTAGTCAGTGGTGCCACTAAGCCATATCACAAAAGATATTCTGGTTTCCTACCTAAATTACGTTTTCTGCCTTTGTTGACAATCGTTCTTCCATCGACTCACCAGGTGTCCATCGACTCGCCAATGAGCTCAGAAGGAAAGGGACGCTCATGGGCTAGGGCTCAGAATGTGATTTAATTGTCTGTATTTGACAAAGTTCTGTGAGGTAGGTAGGACAGGGCATACCCAGAGAAGGTGACTGAGGAGCCCAGAGCACTGGCTGATTGATGCAATTCATGTGAACACACTTTACCTTTAGATGCTTGCGGCAGAGTTCTCCACATTCTCTACATCCCAGAAACGAGAAAGGAAAATGTTTCCGCAGGTCTGTGTGCACTACTACCATGCATAAATTCAGATGCATAAGTTTATTCTGAATTGCACGTCAAGATTTTCATAAACACAAGAGATTTTGCAGATGCTGGAAATCCAGAGTAACACACACAAAATGGTGGAGGAACCCAGCAGGTCAGAGAGCGGCTATGGAGGGTCTAGGCCCAAAAGCATCTCTCATAGGTGCTGCTTGACTTGTTGTATTCCTCCAGTAATTTATGTGTGTTTTCCAGATATTCAAATGTTATTCTTTTTATATTGTTACGTTGATGAACCTGTGGGTCTCTAGATCATTTAAAATGCACTTTGACATGTATCTTTATCTACACATGAGCCAGGCTAGAGAAGAACAAGTGGTTGCCTTCCCTTGAAGATATTAGTAAACCATAAGTGCCTTTATGCTCATCATAAAATTTCTTTGGTACTAACTTATAATTGCAGATTTATTTTGTTAACAGATTTTAAATTCTTCAGTTGTCTTAGTGCCTCCTTGTTATTAAGGGCCTTGAGAGTATCATTTTAATGGTACAACATTCCACTGCTTCAAACTAATTCATTTTATGCCCCTCACCTACTTTTATTATCTCCTGAGGAAGCCATCAACTCCTATCGATGGAGACTTAGTTTTTTCTCACTAAATTCCCTTGATTTAATGTGTTCACACCACCAAAAGCACTTTGCTCTCTGTCTCCTCTTTGGCATCAGGTCAAATGTTCATTAAGCAACCTGTTGTTTTCCACTTTCAATTAAATCCCAACCTCCACTCATCTTTAAAGTTCATAAAACACTTACTCCTATCTTTTTATTTTTTTTAAAGTTTTTGCAGTTTAGCTTTGATGTCTTGCAGTTATTTGTTCTGCTCCTCATTTTCTATGTTTAGTTATTGTTGTTTTATCTCTTCACATTTTGATCACATGGTCTGCTGCATCTCAACTTCTATTTTTTCACTTTTGTAGTTCTGACTTTGAATGTGATACTCCAGCTTAATTTTGGCTACTAACACACAGGTTGGGGGTTGAATACATGCTGGCCTTTTACTTTCAGGCAGTGTGTAGAGAGCAAAATTGCTTGTGTCATGTTGGTTATGTCAGCCTTAAAGACCAAATTCCAAGCATGCAGCTCTGCCTGAGATGAAAAGATTTTTGGACAGTGGCCTTGATATAATGGATCAAATGTGTTCTTATTGAATGATGGAGCTTTATTGCCACCTTCATTTGGCCAATGCCACAGAGAAAAGGTATTCTTATTCTTTGATTTTTGGAGTGGTGTTAGTGAAAGGGGCAGGGGTGTGGACGGAGTGGTGCATGCAACTTTGATTTTTGGAGTAGTGTTAGTGAAAGGAGCAGGACCCTAGATGGGGAGCATTGCACGGTGCACACAATAATGTGCTTGTCCCACCTCCAGAAGCACAGTTCAAAACAAGCAGCCTAATTAGGAATATGACATTTTACATGGCTGAGGAACCAATGAAGTCTTCATGACAGAGCAACAGAAATAGAAATTGGATGGTCTAAGGATAGGAATAGATGTGAATTTGCTATTGTATTCAGAAGATCATAAGAGGAGGATTAGGCCACCTGAACCATCAATTCACTCCACCATTTGATCATGGCTAATTTACTTTTCTCTCTCAAACATATTTTCTGCCTTCTTCCCACAACATTTACTATTCTTCGCAAGTCAGTAACTTACTACCACTGCTTTAAATATACCCAACAGCCTGGTCTCCACAACCATCTATGGTAATGAATTCCACAGATTCACTACCTTCACCTTTGTTCTAAAGAGAGTCCTTTTTATTCTGAGACTGTACCCTCTGGTTCTAGACTTTCCCACTACTGGAAATTTCCTATCCATATCCACTCTATCCTGGCCTTCAATGAGATCCCCTCCTCATCCTTCTAAACTGCGGCAAGCACAGGCCCAGAGCCATCAAACACTCCTCACACATTCATCCTTTTATCACTGTGATCATTCTTGTAAATGTCCTTTGGACCTTCTCCAATACCAGGACATCCTTCTTTAGATATGGGACCCCATACTTCAAATGTAGTCTGACCAATACCTTATGAAGCCTCAGAATTATATCCTTGTTTTTATATTGTAGTCCTCTTGAAATGAATATTAACATTGCACTTGCCTTCCATCCTACCAATTCAACCTGCAAGTTAACCTGTAGGGAATCCTGCACTAGGACTCCCAAGTACCTTTGTACCTCCAATTTCTGAATTCTCTCTTCATTTAGAAAGTAGTTCAGGCCTTTACTCTTTCTACCAAATTTCATGACCAAATACTTCTCTATGCTGTATTCCAACTTTCAGCTTCTTTGTCCATTCTCCTAACCCATCCAATTTCTTCTGCAGACTCCCTGCTTTCTTCACACCACCTACCCCTCTACCTATCATTGTGTTATCTGCAAACTTCAACACAAAGCCATCAATTCCACAATTATCATAAATATGAACCCACATTACACTCTGCAGAATTCCACCAGTGACTATCACCCAAACATAGCAGGTTGCCTCTGCCGGTCAGCCAACCTTCTAACCATGTTAGTACCTTTCCTGCAATACAATAGAATGTTTTAAGCTATTGCGTGCACCTGCGAACAAGGATCAAAGTTCAGTGATAAGCATTTCCACAACTGCTCTTGTAGTCTAGTGTCCAAAAAAAAATGGAAATTTGACGATTTTGGCCGATTTTATCATGGAGCTTCCTGGTACCCTAAAGCATTATCCTCAATAATGGGGTCTAAAATCTTACCAACCACAAAAAATCAGGTTAACTGACCTTTTATTTCCTGTCCTTTGCCTCACTCCCTTCTTAAACCATAGAGTGATATTTGTGACTTTCCAGTCCTCTCCATATCCACTCTATCTAATGCCTCCACAATCACTTCAGCTCCTTTATTCAGGACCCTGGTGTGTAGTTCATCTGGTCCAGGAAAATTCAGACCTTTTCAAGTACCTTCTCCTTATTAACAGTGATTGCGGTGATATCACGTGCAATGATGTGCCAGTACCTGATTGGAGAGCACTGAGCATGCACGGAGTTTGCGTGGTTAAGACATGTTTGTTTATTACTCTAAATAAAAGTTCTCTAATTCTTCCAGAATATGATTCTTTACTGTTAACCCAGGTACGTTTAAATAGAAGAAATATAACATGATGTCGGAAGTGGTTCTGGAAGAAAAATATGGGAGAATCAAGAATCAAGAATCGAAGATATCCGGAAAAAAAGAAGAGGAAAAAAGTTCGAACTGCAAATGGTAATATGGAAGGTTTACTACCCCCACCAAAACTTCAGATGACTGGTAACGTGGCGTAGAATTGGAAGGTCTTCAAGCAACAGTTTGAAATATATTTATTGGCGATCAGAGCTGATAGAAAGGCAGACAAAACCAAAGCTGCAGTCCTGCTCCATGTAATCGGGACTGACGCGGTAGAGGTATACAATAATTTTGTCTTTGAAGATGGAGATAATTTCAATTTAAAGTCGATAATGGACAGATTTGAAGTACTTTGTATACCTAAGCCAAACTGAACGTATGAGCGATATAAGTTCTTCACATGTGCACAAGGGGCTGCTGAAACAATTGATCAGTATGTTACGGAGTTAAGAAAGCGTAGTAGAACCTGCGAGTTTGGATTGCTCATGGACTCTCTGATTAAAGATAGAATTGTTTGTGGCATTCGGAATAACGCTCTAAGAGAAAGGCTGTTGAGAGAGCAAGATTCAAATTTTGAAAAAGCTTTCGTGCTCTGCAAAGATTCTGAGACCGTAATGTTGCAGGCTGAAGGGCTTTTTGTTGAAAACTGTAATGTAAACACTGTAAAAAAGCGCGAATATATCAAGAAATATAATAATACATCGACAAAACTGACAGTGAGCAAGACGGCATTAGAAAAAAAGTCAAGTGATCGCTGTGCGCAGGAACACCGTCCAAATCAGTGTTTCACATACGGCAAAATTTGCTACAACTGCGGTAAGATTAATCATTTTTCATGCTGTTGTAGAGGTAGAAAGAAGGAAAATAAAATGAAGCAAGTGAATGCTGTGTTTGAAGATGACTGTGAGGAATTTTATATAGGTGCACTTTATGAAAATGCTGACATGGGGAATATAACAGCAGTAGCTGCAGTGTCTGAGACGACCAAACAGGAGGCAATTGATGATGTGAAAAGCAATGGCAGAAGGAGGTTGCTTCAGTGCAAGTGATAATGAAAGAGACACTGAGAACGTGAGAGTCAATCTAATCACCGTCTAGAGGAAAAACGCCTACAGTGGGCACAGTATAAGCAAGAATTGAAAGCACAAGTGAAGGAATTGAGAAGTTTTATTGAAATGGTGAAGTCTCAGAATAAAAAAGAGATTACACAGTTAACGAATGAATTAGATGAAGAAAAGAAGATTTATCTTTCATTACAAATGGAAGTGGAAGGAATTAGGAAAGATACAGTCCAAACAGAAGCAGGGAAGCAGATTGCTGAGGAGGATATCGTGAACTGCTTACCTGAAATTCCAGATTCTAACCAGGAGGCATGTGAGAGTATACCAAAAGGTTCAGTTGAGATACATAAAGAAAAGCTTAAAGCAGAAAAGAAGAAACACAGGAAGAATCATGCCTCAGATAGCGTAGAGCCAACTTCAGAGTTTCAGTTTTGTTCAGGTTTGTTCATTGGTTAATGTTGTTATTTGTTTTTCTATTTAAGGAAAAGAAGATGTGATTCTTCAGAGATTTAGTTAACTGATGCAGACGAGACAAAACATGTAAATAATAACAAGGAAACACAAGGTCTGTGTGTACCACTTAGGAGGTCTACTCGTGTTCGTAAACCCACGGGGAGACTGACAGAGACATGTTGAATTATGTATTTGTTTTGATTAACATTGTTAATGGTTTTTCTTTTTAAGGAAGGGAAGATGTGGTGATATCACGTGCAATGACGTGCCAGTACCTGATTGGAGAGCACTGAGCATGCGTGGTGTTTGCCAGAATGTTTCAGCCCGTGGCAGGGTTAAGACATGTTTGCTTATTACTGTAAATAAAAGTTCTCTAATTCTTCCAGAATATGATTCTTTACTGTTAACCCACGGTATGATTAAATAGAAGAAATATAACAGTGATCATCCTCACTTCTGCCCAATGACTCTCTTGAATTTCTGGCATTCTGCTGGTGTCTTCCACAGTGAAGACTGATACAGAAGTTCATCCACCATTTCTTTGCTCCCTATTACAGCCTGACCAGTGCCATTTTCTAAAGATCCAAAGTTCTCTTTTGCCTCTATTTTAACTCTTCATGTACCTGAAAAAAACTATTGTTATCCTCTTGTATATTATTGGCTAGTTACCTTCATATTTCATCTTTTCTCCACTTACTGCATTTTAGTTGCCTTCTATTGGTTTTTAAAAGCTTCCCAATCCTCGAGCTTCCTGCTAATTTCTGCAATGTTATGCTCTCTCTGCTTTTATTCTGCTTTTGGCTCCCCTTCCCTTATCAGCCGTAGTTGCCTCACCCATCTTTTAGAATGTTTCTTCCTCTTTGAGATGAGGTGATCTTGCATCTCACAAATTACTCCCAGAAACTCCAGCCATTGCTGCTTCACTATCATCCCTGCTGGGCCTCTCCGCCTATCAATGGCTCCTCTCTCATATCTTTGTAATTCTCTTTACTCAAATGTAATACCGATACACCTGATATTAGCTTCTCCTCTCAAACTGCAGTGTGAATTCAATCATAATATGATCACTGCCTCCTAATGGCTCAATTGCCTTAAACTCCCTAATCAAATCTGATTCATTACATAAAACCGAATCCAGAATTACATTTTCCAGTGGACATTCCGTAGGCATTCTATAAATTCCTTCTCTTGGGATCCAGCCATAATCTTACTTCCCCAGTCTAGCTACATATTGAAGTAGCATTGCCTTTCTTCTATGCCTTTTCTATCTCCATTTTCAATTTGACTCCACATCCTAACTACTATACAGCCTTTTCACCCTTGCAGCCTATTAACTCTAACCACCAGAATTCACATCTTACTTCTTCCTGTGTTTTTTTTAAAATAACAAAGTCACTCCATTTCCTCTGCCCACCTCCTACTATTTAGATTAAAGCAGGGATTCCTAACCATTTTTATGTCATGGACCTCTACCATTAACTGAGGGTGCGTGGAGCCCAATTTGTGAAACCTTGATTTAAAGCATCAGATGATCTGAAGAGCTGAAAGGGATTCTGCAACTTCATCAGGATCACAAATACACAATATTCTGATTAAATTTGTAATGCTCAATTTATTTTGTGATGGAAGTCCTTGGCCTAAATAAGATGTGCAGAAGAGGATGGTCACCTTGACCAGCTGTGAAATGAGAGAATCTGAGCATAATTGAATTCTGAGCGTTGATATACAATCTGTTCATATACAGAAATGTTATATCATGATGCAGCAAAATTCAGCTTCTTCGCTGCTGTCTTCAAAAAATGAATCTCTGATTGTAGATAAATTATTTAATCAATGAAAGGAGGAGCTGTGAAATCTCGCAAGGATAACTGGAGCTATCTGAGGCCACATTTAGAAATCAGATATATAATAGTGGTGGCACATCACTGAACCAATCTTCGACACAGTAACCTCCACTTCCCTCACATAATGAGCTCCCAATCAATCTAACATAATGAGTTCTCCGTATCCTGCCAATGATTTCTGCACCACTTCAATCTGATGTAGGCTCTGCACAGGAGCATGATAACTATCCGGAACATTCCGCCTCTTTCTGCTTTTATGGAACCTAACAGCTCATTTACTTTCTCTGTAGCATCTGAACATCAGCTTAATATCTTAAGCCACTGACTTTGTATAACTCCCAAAGTCCCTTTTACTTTTTCTAATATTTTCCATTAAGGAGATGCTGGAGGAAGTGTGATGTGGTGTCCATGCTTGGCTGGAAGTTGGCCTCTTGCGTTGGTGCCTTCCCCCCCACCCTCCCAGTGTCCGATCGGTGGAATGACAAGCCGGATTACATGTACTTGTTCGTCTGTGGACTGCAGACGGGAACTGCACCATCAATTTGAGGGACATGTTACTCAGGGACTAGGTCTATATATTTTTTTTCTGCATGACTATGCTTTTGTGCTTGCTATCTTGAATGTATTCTGTACGTTTTGCACCTTGGTCCCAGGGGAATGCTGTTTCATTCAGATCTATTCATGTGTGGTTGAATGATAATTAAATCTGAATTTGATATAATCCTATAATTCATCTACTTATTGACAGGATTTGATTTTCATGCACATTATCACCCCAACAATGCATTTCCGAGCAAGTGTTTCATTAAACATATTATCAAAAAAAGGATTAAAGTTTTATGCAAAGCACACCAACAAATAATTTATATCAGCATCTTTTGTTCCTTTCTGAAGAATTCTATTAATGAAGATTTCATACAGTGGTTTGCCAGCCACACCAACCATTCATATTACAATATAAATGCACTAGTCCTGCGCTTACAAATCTTCCCCAGCATGAAGTCTAATGCTGAATCTCATTGGCAATGTTCTGTAGAATTCCTGGCCTTCTTGGTGAAAATCCCTTAATGTGGTGGAGCCAGAAAATAAAACAAGCTCAGAGAAAAAAATTGAAGGTTACTTTATTAAATTATTAACTTTTGAAAATAGATCATGGAACATAAAATAGCACATCACAGGGGCAGAACCTTCAGCTCACAATGCTGTGTCAAACTAATTAAATTAGTAACAAAAGCCTAACTGAACTTACCCCTTCTCATTCTCTCACCTTAGGTAACCTTAATACGTCCGGTATTAAGGTTCAACCCTGGCAGAAAGATACTGGTTGTCTACTCTGTCTAGGTCTCTCGTGATCTTATAAACCTTCAACAAATCTTGTCTCTGCTTCCACCACTCCAGGGAAAAGCCTAAGTTTGTCCAACATCTTCTCATGGCATAAACTCTCTAAACTAAACATTCCTACACCTTCTCGATGACTCTGTGGTTTGATGGTTTATATTCTAAGTTTTTTTTTTAACTTGTTTTTTGGCACTTGCATGATTTGTTCTTTTTTTCTGCTGGTTGGTTGTTTGATGTTTTCTTTGAGGAGGTTCCATGGTGTTTCTTTGTTTCGTGGCTGTCAGTGGGAAAACAAATCTCAGCGTTGAATACTGCATACATAATTTGACAATAAATGTACTTTGAATCTTTGAATCTTTAATCCAGCAGCACCTTGAAATGAATGAATCTGAATGTTAATTGGGTAGTTTAATGCAATATTTGCAATAATAATCAAGGCATCTTAGAAATGATCAAAGAAATTTATTTTATCAGAACTAAAGTAATGTCAACAAAATTGAGGGAGTACAGAGAAGATTTATTAGAATGTTACCTGGGTTTCATCTCCTAAGTTACAGAGAAAGGTTGAACAAGTTGGGTCTTTATTCTCTGGAGCGTAGAAGGCTGAGGGGGGACTTGATAGAGGTATTTAAAATTATGAGGGGGACTGATAGAGTTGACGTGGATAGGCTTTTTCCATTGAGAGTGGGGGAGATTCAAACAAGAGGACATGAGTTGAGAGTTAAAGGGCAAAAGTTTACGGGTAACATGAGGGGGAACTTCTTTACTCAGAGAGTGGTAGCTGTGTGGAACGAGCTTCCAGCAGAAGTGGTTGAGGCAGGTTTGATGTTGTCGTTTAAAGTTAAATTGGACAGTTATATGGACAGGAAAGGAATGGAGGGTTATGGGGCGAGTGCAGGTCGGTGGGACTAGGTGAGAGTAAGAGTTGGGCACAGACTAGAAGGGCCGAGACGGCCTGTTTCCATGCTGTAATTGTTATATGGTTATATGGTTAAAGTAGACATAAAGGAGAATTCAGAAATCTCAAGTCCGTTACTGACTCAGCCTTAGGATATAAGTTACATTCAATGGGAAGCATCTTTTTGATTTGCTCTTTAGCTGCTTCAGCACAACACTGTGGGCTGTAGGGCCTGGTTCAGTGCTGTACTATGTTCAATCATTTTAATTTACAAAGCAAAGAATTGAACATCTTAACAATTATTGATTACTGAGGTTCATTCCATCACTCCTACAACATAATCTTAAATCAAAGGGGATAACTTCATTTATTTTCACTTGCCCAAACATTGAAATGTCCCGCAACCTATGGACTCATTCTCAAGGATTCTTCATCTCATAGAACCATAGAACCATAGAAACTACAGCACAGAAACAGGCCTTTTGGCCCTTCTTGGCTGTGCCGAACCATTTTCTGCCTAGTCCTACTGACCTGCACACGGACCATATCCCTCCATACACCTCCCATCCATGTATCTGACAAATTTATTCTTAAATGTTAAAAAAGAACCCGCATTTACCACCTCATCTGGCAGCTCACTCCATACTCCCACCACTCTCTGTGTGAAGAAGCCCCCCCCAATGTTCCCTTTAAACTTTCCCCCCCTCACCCTTAACCCATGTCCTCTGGTTTTTTTCTCCCCTTGCCTCAGTGGAAAAAGGCTGCTTGCATTCACTCTATCAATACCCATCATAATTTTATATACCTCTATCAAATCTCCCCTCATTCTTCTACGCTCCAGGGAATAAAGTCCTAACCTATTCAACCTTTCTTTGTAACTGAGTTTCTCAAGTCCCGGCAACATCCTTGTAAACCTTCTCTGCACTCTTTCAACCTTATTTATATCCTTCCTGTAATTTGGTGACCAAAACTGAACACAATACTCCAGATTCGGCCTCACTAATGCCTTATACAACCTCATCATAACATTCCAGCTCTTATACTCAATACTTTGATTAATAAAGGCCATGTACCAAAAGCTCTCTTTACAACCCTATCTACCTGTGACGCCACTTTTAGGGAATTTTGTATCTGTATTCCCAGATCCCTCTGTTCCACTGCGCTCCTCAGTGCCTTACCATTAACCCTGTATGTTCTATCTTGGTTTGTCCTTCCAACATGCAATACCTCACACTTATCTGCATTAAATTCCATCTGCCGTTTTTCAGCCCATTTTTCCAGCTGATCCAAGTCCCTCTGCAGGCTCTGAAAACCTTCTTCACTGTCTACTACACCTCCAATCTTTGTATCATCAGCAAATTTGCTGATCCAATTTACCACATTATCATCCAGAACATTGATATAGATGACAAATAACAATAGACCCAGCACAGATCCCTGTGGCACACCACTAGTCACAGGCCTCCACTCGGAGAAGCAATTCTCTACTACCACTCTTTGGCTTCTTCCATTGAGCCAATGTCTAATCCAATTTACCACCATGTATACCCAGCGACTGAATTTTCCTAACTAGCCTCCCATGTGGGACCTTGTCAAAGGCCTTACTGAAGTCCATGTAGACAATATCCACTGTCTTCCCTTCATCCACATTCCTGGTAACCTCCTCGAAAAACTCCAATAGATTGGTCAAACATGACCTACCACGCACAAAGCCATGTTGGCTCTCCCTAATAAGTCCTTGTCTATTCAAATGCTTGTAGATTCTGTCTCTTAGTACTCCCTACAATAACTTAACTACTACCGACGTTAAACTTACTGGCCTATAATTTCCCGGATTACTTTTTGATCCTGTTTTAAACAACGGAACAACATGAGCCACTCTCCAATCCTCCGGCACCTCACCTGTAGACAGCAACATTTTAAATATTTCTGCCAGGGCCCCTGCAATTTCAACACTAGTCTCCTTCAAGGTCTGAGGGAACACCCTGTCAGGTCCCGGGGATTTATCCACTTTAATTTTCCTCAAGACAGCAAGGACCTCCTCCTTTTCAATCTGTACAGTTTCCATGATCTCACTACTTGTTTCCCTTAATTCCATAGACTTCATGCCAGTTTCCTTAGTAAATACAGACACAAAAAACCTATTTAAGATCTCCCTCATTTCCTTTGGTTCCGCACATAGCCGACCACTCTGATCTTCAAGAGGACCAATTTTATCATGTTCGCAGTATTTATTGCTTTTTTAAAAAATATTATTTCTTTTGTTATTTGCACAGTTTGTTGCCTTTTGGTTAAGCACCCTAGTTGGGCAGTCTTTCATTGATTCTGTTATGGTTATTATTCTATAGATTTACTGAGTGTGCCCATAAGAAAATGAATCTCAGGGTTGCATATGGTGACATATATGTACTTTCATAGTAAATTTGCTTTGAACTTTAAGTAATTTCAAAAAGAACAACTGATATGTTTAAAAAATGTTAAAACTTGAGGGTGAAGACATAGCCTTGATTTAACACCTGATTGGGATGGTAAAATCTTACTCATTACTTGATATTCTTCAAGTATTGTATTGATGTGTCAGGTAATATAATTTGCTTAAGCCACCAGAGTAGGACTTGAGCACACCACCCCTTGACTTGTAGATGTGAAAGAGGAAAGAATACATGAAGCTTTGACACCATAATTGTACTTGATTACATGTGAACGCAACTGTCCCATCAGCTGGAAATTTCAACAGTAGAATTCTCCACGAGTTTATTTTTATGATGCTAATGTGGATATTCTTGAATGTGACATTTGTAATACCAGTTATTTATAAAATTATATTTCACAAGATCCATGAATGTAGTTAGCTCTCTGATATCAAGGCTATCAATTACGCGATGGATCTTTGAAGCGTATTAAGCTTTATGCCCGTGACTTCAACTCCACAATAACGGGGAAACACTGGTGTGCCATCCTGTTAATAAATTGTGTTTCCACGAGCAACACTGTGAAGGTGACCGTCAGTGCTAATGAGGCATCTCACCTAAACTTCCACAGGCTGCAGATGGTGGCAAAGAAGCTGTTGTTGAAAGTGGGCAAAGCAGGGAGATGAAAAAATACCTACTTAATTCCTCGGGAATAATTTGTCTTTCCCCTCAAATTGAATATGTTGCATCATTCATCAGAGACATGCCATAGTTAGTTCAATTAGGGCTAGATGCATCTCCATTAGTCATTTAACATCCCTCTTCTGCTCTTGACAAAATGGGTTAGAGAAATAATCTGACCTTCATGTCAAACTATTAGAAAACAACAATTCCAATAAAAATATTAAGTAAAAGCAATGGAAAATACAATTATTATGTAACATCGAGTAGCATATTAAAATTATGTTGATTCTACATTTTTGGGCTTTAAAAGCACAAATCTCATGAGAGATGGATGAGGCATAGCTGAAAGTCTGTGGCAAAGATATAACACATCTAATGAAGGCAGCTGGCTGGCTCCTCAGAAGAGATCAAAACCCATAATGTTTATCATTTTCTGTAGTTAAAAATGCCATTTTGTAAAGGCTGTTTCTTTGCTCTGAATCTTTCTAAATCACTCAACCAATTAAAAGTAGATGGTGTCCACAAAAGAACAGGGTTCAGTCCTGGCACCTCTACTATTTAATGTTTACACAAACGACCAACCAACCTTTCCTAACACACGCAGGTGTATCTATGCAGACGACCTATGCATAGCAACACAAGCTACGACTTACAGCAGTCCTCCAAGCGATGAAGCAGTATTATGAAAAATGGTCTCTGAACCCAAATCCATCAAGAACTCAAGTGTATGCATTCCACCTGAGGAATCGAGAAGCAGCTCGGAAATTCAAGATCTTCTGGTGTGGGAAGGAGCTCGAACACCATCCGACTCCAATTTACCTGGACGTAACACTGGATAGGATGCTCTCATTTGCCACCCACATCCAAAAACACAAGAGGGGAAGTTGGCTCTTGCAAACTTCTCTTGAAAAAATTAGCAGGCACAAAATGGGGAGCTAATGCTCACACACTTAAATCAATCACTCTGCTATGCACCTGCAGAATAACAACCTGGCCTTACCACCCAGAAGATCAAAGAGATTATTGTGGACTTCAGGCATGCTAGGAGCCCCCATTATTTACATCAACGGAGCTGTAGTGGAGCGTGTATCAAGCTTCAAATTCCTTGGTGTCCACATTTCCAATGATCTCACCTGGTCCCTGAACTCCGCCATCCTGAGCAAAAAAACGCAACAGCCCCTATATTTCCTGCAGAGCCTCAAGAAAACTCACCTCTGTCCCAAGATACTGACCGACTTTTACCGCTGTACCATTGAGAGCATACTCACCAACTGCATCTCAGTGCGGTATGGCAATTGTCCCGTATTGGACCGCAAAGCACTCCAGCGTCTGGTGAAAACTGCCCAGTGGATTATTGGCACCCAATTGCCCACCATTGAGAATATCTACCATAAACACTGCCTGGGCAGAGCAAAAAGCATTATCAAAGATGCATCTCACCCTAACCATGGACTTTTTACTCTCCTCCCATCCGGTAGACGCTACAGGAGCCTCCGCTCCCGCACCAGCAGGCACAGGAAGAGCTTCTTCCCTGAGGCTGTGACCCTGCTGAACCTCACATCACAGCGCTAAGCAGTATTGCATCCGTTTTGTACTGTCTCAGTACTTTTATATTTGTGTGCTGTAGCACTTACTTTTTATTCACAGTTATTTTGTAAATAACACTTTATTTGCACTTCTGATTAGATGCTAATTGCATTTTATTGGCTTTGTATCTGTACTCGGCACAATGACAATAAAGTTGAATCTAGTCTAATCTAAACTAGACCTGTGTGGGGCAGATCAGCCCATGTGAAGAAAATAGACTTGTTGCTTAACGAAGCCTGCCGAATAATGACGGGCACACTGCGCCCCACACCCACTAACATCATTTACAGACTTGCAGGCATTGCTCCCCCAGAGATCGGAAGACACACTACAACAAAAATTGGAAAAGGTAAACAGAACTCGGATCCACGGCATCCACTACATCATCATGTGCCAGTTTCCAACCGCCTAAAATCGAGGAGAAGCTTTGCTACAGTGGAGGAACTACCGCACGGAACATCCCCCCAAACATACAGGATTGACCTCTGGCAACAAGCAGAAGCCAGAACCCCACTAAACAATACTGCGCAAGACCTCACAGGAAATTTAACCAGATGGGGCACTGCTTGACAGACGGAAGTGGTGCACTCTCAACAGAGCGAGAGCGGGAGTTTGCAGGACGGGAGACAATATGGTGAAGTGGGGTTTAAGGACTAGTGTATCCTGTGAGTATGGCGAAAGGGTGCAGAACATTGAACACCTTCTGCGCAACTGCCCACTCTCACCTGATTTAGCTGACACTGACCTGCTCAACATCAACCAAACAACACTAGAGTCACTGGCTGTCTGGTGTGACAAGCTATATGATGATACTCACTCTTTACAGTTCCATAAATTATGTACACAGAGCTGAATGTTGCCAAATCTATGGAGACCTCACCTCCCAATGATAAAATGCATGGTAACTGGGAAATACTAGCTGAAGGCACATCCTCGTGTGTGCTTAGCCAAACAGAACAGAAAAATAATAAACTTTCAATGAGGCAATTAAATCAACATTTTTCCTGAAAGTGTATAAATATTAAACACACCATACAGATTGGAATACTTTGCTTTTTACCTTTGATAACTCATCACTATTCTACCCACGATTTCAAAGTCTCCTAGAAATTACTTCCAAGGAACATTATAGTTGGAGGCCTTCTTTGGAATTTTTCTCATGTCTATCCCTTGTCCAAATGGAGTAAATATGAGATTTGACTGTCAGATCTAACAGACCAGAAAATTCAACTGAAGTAAATGTGGTGTTCTAAATAGCCACTGTCTGAAACTAGTCAACTTTAAGAATACAGAATCAAGCATACTCCACAGCTCTCTGCCAAAATGAAATCAGTTTTTCACTATATTGAAAGGTAAGAAAAATAGTTCACTTGAAGTTTAATGAACCTTATATCAAAAAGGCACAATATCCATAAATATCAGATTATATCAAGCCCAAAACATACTTATCTCTGGCCAGTGATACAGTGCCTTGAAGAAGTATTCAGCCCTAGAATATTTTCACATTTTACTGTCTCATTTTCTAAATTTAAAATATATTGAAGTAGGATTTTTGAGCTAATCTGCTAACTATTGTTCATTATGTCAAATCAAAAGAAAAAATTCCAAAACCTGTCAACAATTTACTAAAAATTAAAAGCCAAAATTGTGAGGCTGAAAATGTATTCATCCCTTTTGTAATTATTATGCTAACTTTTCTCAATAGCAATATATTACCAGACCAACTCATGCAATTTGTTGATGTAGAAATTTGGATGATCACTTGTTTTCAATTAATTCATAAGAATAATAACCCACTCTCTGTAAAGTCCAACAGTATGGTACATTTTCAACAGTCCAAATCAAAATAAAGGCAAAAGAGCATTCAGGACAAGTCAGAGAAATAATAATATAGAAGCACAAATCTAGGGAAGTGTACAAGACGCTGTACAAAGGCACTGAATATCTATCGGAGCTCAGTGCAGTCCATTGTGAAAAAGTGGCAAAATATGAAACCACAGCCTAGGTCAGCTGCCCCTCTAAACTGAGTCGCCAGAGAAGAATGGCACTTATAAGAGAGGCTATTGTGGTGCTAACAGTGACTCTGAGTCAGCTGCAGAAGTCAATGGCTCCAAATGGGGATGAAGTTCACGGCTCCACAATCTCTAAGGCCTTGTACATAAAGGGTTTTTATGGAAGAGTGACAATGAAGAAGCCCTGGCTGAAAAAAAAAGAATATTCTTACCTGTAAAAACTTTACAAATCATCATTTAAAAGATACTGTAAAGATGTGGAAGAAGGTTTTGTAGTCGGATGAGACCAAAGTGGAACTTAATGGCTTCAACACTAAGCAGTGCGTGTGGCTTATCAGCCAGGTAACAACATCTCTACTGTAAAGTATAGTGGAGGTGGCATCATGCTATGGCATGCTTTTCAGCGGCAGGCACTGGAAATCTGTTCAGGATTGATGGGAAAGTGAATGTTGCTAAATACAGAGAGATCCTGGATAAAAACCTGCTAGCCTCTGCCAGAAAGCTTAAATTAGGGAACACACATCAAAGTTGCTGGTGAACGCAACAGGCCAGGCAGCATCTCTACGAAGAGATACAGTCGACGTTTCAGCTTAGGAAGGAGGTTTGTCTTTCAGCAGGACAATGACCCAAAACACACTGCCAGAGCAACCGTGGAGTAGCTCCAAATGAAGAAAATTGATGTCCTTATACGATTAAGAGAGACACAGACACGGTAGGTATTTAATATCTTTTTGCCAGGGTTGAATTGTCCAACACCAGGGATATTGAGGCAGTTTAAGGTGAGAGGGATGTGTGGCGTATTTTATCACAGAGTGATGGATGCTGGAATTTGTTGTGTGGGGTGGTAGTGAAGGCAAAGATGGCAAAAGTGTTCAAGAAGCTCTGAGGTATATAAGAAATGGAAAGACGTGGACTGGGTTGGTGGTGTGAAGGAACCACCAACCCAGTCCACGTTGGACATGCTATTGTGGACATGCTATGTTGGTGCCAAGATGTGTGGCAACATTTATGGGCTGCCCTCAGTATATCCTTAGGTTGTGTTGGCTGTTAATGTAAATGGCACATTTCACTGTATGTTTCGATGTATATGTGATAAATAAATTCATCTGATCTTGAACTGAATGTGAATCTAACATTATGACAGACATAGAGTACAGCCAGTTTATTTTTCCTAGGTCCAGATGTCTAATCAAATCAAATTCAATATCAAATTCAAGTTTAATTATCATTCAACCATATATGAATACAGCAGAATGGAACAGTGTTCCTCTGGGGCCAAGATGGGAAACACACAGTACGTTCAAAACAGCAAGCAAAAAAACATAGTCATGCAAAAAAACCCATACTTAAATAGCTCATGTCCCTGAGAGACATGTTCCGCAGAGTGATGGTACAGTTGCAGGCAGTACACAGCCGCATGCAATCCAGCCTGTCAACCCACCAAATACTAGAGGGTGTACAGTTAAGGTGAGAGGGGGTAAGTTCAAAAGAGATATATGGTGCAAGTTTTATTTTACACAGAATGAGGATGTGTGGAATACACTACCAGGGTAGTGACGGTGAAATTTTATTTTACACAGAGTGAGGATGTAGGGAATACACTACTGGGGTAGTGATGGAGAAGTTTTATTTTACACAGAATGAGGATGTGTGGAATACACTACCGGGGTAGTGACGGTGAAGTTTTATTTGACACAGAATGAGGGTGCGTGGAATACACTACCGAGGTAGTGACGGTGAAGTTTTATTTTACACAGAATGAGGGTGCGTGGAATACACTACCAGGAGTAGTGGTGGTGAAGTTTTATTTTACACAGAAGGAGGGTGCGTGGAATACACTACCGGGGTAGTGACGGTGAAGTTCAAGGTGCCGTCAGACAGGCGGATGGACGTGCAGGAAATGGACCTGGTGTAAGTAGAATGGGTTAGTTGAGTTGGACGTTTGATTCAAGATTCAGCGTACATTTATTACCAAAGTATGTACATAGCATACAACTCCAAGATTCATCCTCCTGGAGGCAGCTGTGAAACAAAGCAACACCATGGAACTTATTTAAAAAACATCAAACACCCAACGCGCATATAAAAACAAATTGCACAAATGGCAAAAAGCAAGCGAACAACATGTAGGATATCAAACATCAAATGAGGAGCCCAGTGGTATTCACTTGATTACTGACGTTATTGGTTCGGCACAACATTGTGAGCAAAGGGCCTGTTCTTTTACTGGACTGTTTAATGTTCTAAGTGAGTCCATTTGTCCTGTCATCAACAACACTTGCATGTGAAACCAATCCATATCCTTCTCTCATCTTCGAACACTGAAATTTTGTTTTTCTTTCGGATACATCTCCATATGACCTGTGTATGTTGCAGATGAATCTGCTGCCATTACCAACTCCTGGCCACGCATACCAAACCTCTCACCTGATAAAGGTTTCCCTTGTGCTACATTTGAGCCACACTCAGTAATATATTATAAAAGACCTCAAAATTAAGCAGATCAGTTCAAATTCTAGAACATGGAAAATGTCTCTGTGAAGCACAGACAACCTTCACTTCATTTTATATTCTGTTAACAAAAACAATAATTTAATTGATTCCTAAATTATTCGGGCACATTCACTGACCCAGTATATTCAACGATGATTTGAGTAAATTTAATGGCAAAGGAGAGATGATAGAACATTGCTGCATGATTAGTTGCTGTCTCTGCATTCTAATTGGCAAAGAAATTAGGGTGAAATGATCATTTTTTAAAAATTTAAATGCTCAAAAACATTTTAATAGAAAGTGTATTGAGACCATCAAAAATATATATTATTGTAATATACTTTTAATTTAATAAAAAAGCTGTGGGAAATTTAATCAGTTTTTATTTTTGTTTGATAATATTGGGGAATGAAAATAGTAAAGTTTTTTGCACTCTTTGGGAAGGCAATAATCCCCTTACAAATGGGTTTTAGCTGAGTGAAGTTTTAAGGGTACTGACTAGCCTTAAGTTCATTCATCACATGACGTGTCATATCAGGTGGGCGATTGTGGACTTTCCATGACAATGATTGTTCTTGGCAAATTTTTCCACAGACGTGGTTTGCCATTGCCTTTTTCTGGGCAGTGTCTTTAGAAGATGGGTGACCCCAGCCATTACCAATACTCTTCAGAGATTGTCTGCCTGGCGTCAGTGGTCGCATAACCAGGACCTATGATATGCACCAGCTGCTCATACAACCATCCATCACCTGCTCCAATGGCTTCAAGTGACCCTGATCAGGGTGGGGGCTAAGCAGATGCTACCCCTTGCCCAAGAGTGACCTACAGACTAGCAGAGGGAAGGAGTGCCTTACACCGCCTTTGGTAAAAACATATCTCCACCCCGCCTTCAAATGGCCCTCTTCATTTTTATATTTAGGCTGTGAGGAATTATCAGTGGAGAACATCAGCAACAAAGTTTACTTTTCCTCATTTGGTGCCCATATGTGCTCTTTCCGGCAGATCATCATTGTATGATGATCAGAAATGGAAAGCCTGGCAGATTTAATTTTTTCCCAGGCATCAAGCAAGCCAATAGAGGTCTAGTGTGATCTGCTCACTGCACAGGCTAGGGATGAAAGCCAGGACTATCTTCATCTGTATGCCTCAGAACACATTGGGCAGGTGGCTCTATTTAATAAAGGAGTTCTAATTCATTGTGACTCATTTGCGATTTTATCAGAAATGGAATTGGTTCTGATTAGTAAGCATAACTGATGGGAAAAAAGTGCAAAGTTCAAGACTATATATATAATTTTTATCTCTGTCTTCGTGGTTGACAGTTAATTAGATTTAGTAATACACTAAATAGAGATAGAATAACTTAATTTCATATTTTGTAAGACATTTCTATATAGCAAACAGACACAAAATAGAAAATTAGTCGCAAAGAATCTCTTTGTACCATTTGCTTTAAAGATGTACGCAGCTGTCTATAATAAACACATATGGTGTACAATATATAAACTGCCAATTCAACCTGTGTAAAAGCTTTTCCATTTTCATAATTTTAATCAATATGAAATGTCAAATTTATGCTGCAAGGAAATTACTATGTTATTTCATGCCATGTTCGACACTGAAATTCATTCTTCTACATGTGGCACAGTGCATAAAGAAAGTGTTTTTCTCTCTCAAAGTCAAATCATTTTTTCAACATTTTAATACAGGGCTATTCAGTTATTGTATAAATTACTGTGCAAAAGTCAGGCACCTATATAACTAGAGTGCCTAAGAGTTATGCACAGTACTGTATTTGTCAATGTGGAACAGAGAGTGAGTTTGTAAATCTGGCAGGGAATGGTGAGGGTGGAATGCTGTGGGAGGGGTGTGGGACAGGTGGCAGAGAAAGCACGCCAGGGGCAGGGGGTGGCACATGTGCAGACACACCCAGTACTGATTCACAATGCAAGGTCATTTTGTTCCAAACAATTGGTTTATTGATCATTACAGAATGTCCCTCCGGTGCTTCTTGCTCCCTCCACTCTCTCTTCCACTTTTCCCAACCATGATTGCCCTCTCCCTGCTCCCTTCCCACTCTCAGTTCACAATAGAGACCCATATCAGAATCAGGTTTATCATCACTCACAAATGTCATGAAATTTGTTTTTTTTTGTGTGGCAGTAGTACTGTGCAATACATAAAATTACTACAGTACTGTGCAAAGGTCTTGGGCACTCTAGCTATGTTTATTTATATACCTAAGACTTTTACACAGTACCGTACGTTAAATCAACATGTGATACATAGGAGTCTAATTAGAGGCTTCCAGTTTAAAGATCAACAGAATGCTGACCATCTGTTACAGATTTCAACATCAGAGCTGGATGATCATCCATGCCAACGTCTACCCCTTCATAAAAGCTTGGGATGATACAGAATTGGATTCTGGACAAAAACCTGCCTCTTTACCAGTCATGCTGGGTCTCTGTCAGTTTCACGGAAGCTAATTTTGAAAAGTTAATGTGCCAACCAGACGATTCTTTTACTGATGCCTCAACGCGTGTGGTGCGCTCTTTTAACAAAGTCTCTGCAATGACCACAACATGTACTGTACGTGAGCAATAAGCTGTTATCACATGGTGAATACTGAGGCCTTGCTACTAGAATGGCCAAACGAAAAGATCTTTTTAACAATTCTCTCGAATAAATAGTTTAAAATGTAAATAATCAAAAACAAAAATTTTAAATTAATAAACATGTACTTAAAATATTAGAAATTATTAAGGAAGTATAAGTGAAATAAAGAAAATATACAGATGACTAATGTACATTTGTTCTAAATGATGATGATGACTGCACTGAAATGAACAAGACTGTAAACCTTAACCTGCAAGCACACGTGGTCTTGTTTTGATACTGAGCTCTGTACATTGAACAGAACGGGAGATCAAAACCACCGGCATTTAACTCTGACTTCCCGTTTCAATATATAGGTGTGGAAGTCCGAGACAAACTGGCTTGTGAAGAGGATATGGTGCCTTGTAAAAGTATTCAGTCTCCAACACTTTCTTGACATAAATGAGTATTACAATCATGTGTTTTGATCAATTTAACTGAGAACTTTTATTCATAAATAACATGCTCCTTTTTCACAGTAGAGCCCCAAAACAGGGAAAATTGTAAAGTATGAAAAAAAATTCAAAAACTGAAATGTCAGTGGTTCAGAAGTATTCTTTCCCCCTTTGCTCAGTACTAAGTTGAACCCATCACAGTTATTACAGCCTGTAGTTTTTGGCCAAGTCTCAATTAGCTTTGCACAACATGATGGAGCAAGATTTGCTCATGCTGCACCAGGTTAGTTGGAGAGTGGCGATGGATGGCTATCTTGAGGTCTTGCCAGAGATGTTCGGTTGGGTTAAGGTCTGAACTCTGGCTGGGTCATCGTTATCTATACTCTTCAGAGATTGTCTGCCTGCTGTCAGTGGCCATATAACCAGGATTTGTGATATACACCAGCTGCTCATCCAACCATCCACGACCTGTTCGCATGGCTTCATGTGACCCTGATCGGGTGGCTAAGCAGAGGCTACACCTTGCCCAAGGGTGACCTGCAAGTTAGTGGAGGGAAGGAGCACCTTACACCTCCTTTGTTAGAGACATATTCCACCCCACCACACTTGTTCTATAGCACCAGGCTCTAATAGCTCAAGGTTTGTAATTAAGAGCAGATGACAGGAAGATCAAATGTCATCTGCCATATATTCATTTTAGGTTTCACTTTTAATTGCAATTTCCCATATTTTTTAATTGAGGATAACAAAGGAATCTTCCCTGTTCAAACAATCGAGCTCTGACACCATAACAAATTCCAGATATCCAAAAGCAAACCATCACAAACTGACCTAGAGATATACATACAAAGTGCTGTTTCTTGAAGCAGCAAATGCATGAAAATCAAATAATTTTAGAATGGACCAACTGCAATTTATGACACTGCTAAAATTGGAATATACATTTGTTACATAAGTTGCAACAAATTTGAATATACATAAGTTGTGGATTATGCTTGCTTAAATGGTAAAATTTCTGCATCAAGTACATTTTGAATGACAATTCTTTTTATAGCTATACTCAGAAACTAGGTTATATTGAAGTGGACCTATTTCTATTTAGCCATAGAACAATCATATTCATTCATAAGACAACCCTCAGCTTGGACTCTTGCTCTTGTAGATTCTATTCTGTGGATTCTCACCCATTTTTCCTGTACCCTCTCTCTTCATTGGAACCACACCTGGGCTGATCAAACTCCTAACAACACTAAATTACCTGATCTTATTCCCAACTATAGCACCTCCCTCCTCCATGATTCCTCCACTTTCCCCAGCATTGACACATCTACACGGAACACTGTCGTAGGAAAGCAACACCCATTATCAGGGATTCCCGCCACCAAGGATGAGCTTTCTTTTCGCTACTGCCATTAGGAAAGTGGTAGAGGAGTCTCAGAACTCACACCATGAGGTTCTGGGGTTATTTCCCTTGAACCATCAGGCTCTTGAACCAAAGGGGTCAATTTCACTCATCTTCACTTGTACCATCATTGAACTGTTCCCATAACTAATGGGTTCACTTTCAAGAGCTCTTCATCTCATGTTCTCAATATTTATTGCTTATTTATATCTTATTATTATTCTTGCTTTCTTTTTGTTTTTGCAGAGTTTGTTGTCTTCTGCACACTGGTTCAACACCTAAGTTGGTAGGCTCCTTTATTGATTCTGTTATGGTTATTATTCTATGGACTGATTGCGTATGTCCACAAGAAAATGAATCTCAGGGGTTGTATATGTACTTAGATAAGACATTTACTTTGAACTCTGTCCTGGACTTCACTGATATCATTCTTAGTTCACATAAAACACGCCACCCGCCCCCCCCAAGTCACCCTCTTATCACTGACTTCTCTGCCACAAATGAATTTCATGGCAAATATCTTTGGGATTTAAAACACCAATGAATTTAAATGAACTGCAGTTTTACTTGTATAGATTGAAAAAATAATCCTGCAAATGTTTTCATGGAATATAAATATTGCATTTCTCAGTAATTCAGGTTAGAAAGGAGTTACAATGAATAGATTGTGAGCCATCAACCTTCTGTGCAGCACAGGAACAGACCGGTGGGGTAGTATGGTAGTGTAGTGATTAGCACAACACCTTACAGTACCAGTGACGTGGATTCAATTCCCGCTGCTGTCAGTGAGGAGTTTCTACATTCTACCCATGATCATCTGGATTTCCTCCAGGTGCTTTGGTTTCCTCCTGTAGTCCAAAGATGTACCGGTCAGTAAGTTAGTTGGTCATTGTAAATTATCCCACCATTAGGCTAGAGTTAAATTAGAAATTACTGGGCCGCATGGCTCCAAGGCCAGAAGCATTTATTCTGTGCTGTAATCAAGAAACAAAAAGGCCCTACAGCCCAACTTGTCTATGCTGAACATGATGTCAAACTAAACTAATCCCTTGTACCTAAACGTGATCCATATCTATACGTTCCATATGTCTTCACCTACCTGCCTAAAAGCATCTTAAAAGTCACTACCATACCTTCTTCAACAAACCCTGGTCACACATTCCAGGCACCTACCACCCACTGTGCAAAATAAAACTAGCCTTAAACTAGCCATGAAAAAGTACAGCATAGAAACAGGCCCTTCAGCCCATCTAATTGATGCCAAACCATTTAAACTACCTACTCCCATTGACCTGCACCAGGACCATAGCCCCCCATACCCCTGCCATCCATGTACTTATCCAGCCTCCGCTTAAACCTTGAAATCAAGCTCATAAACACTACTTGTGCTGGTAGCTCATTCCACACTGTCACAACCCTTTGAGTGAGGAAGCTTCCTCCCATGTTCTCTTTAAACTTCTCATCTTTCATCCCTAGCCCATGGCCTCTAGTTGTAGTCCCACCCAACTTCAGTGGAAAAAGCCTGCCTGCATTTAGCCTATCTATACCCTTCATAATTTTGTATACCTCTATCAAATCTCTCTTCAGTCTTCTACGTTCCAAGGAATAAAGTCCTAACCTATTCAATCTTTCCTTATAACTCAGGTCCTCCAGTCCCAGCAAAATCCTTGTAAAATTTACATGTACTCTTTCAACTTCATTGATTTCTTTCCTGTAAGGAGGTGAACAAAACTGCACACAATACTCCAAAATTAGGTCTCAACAACTTCTCTTTTATCAGAGACACTGATGGGGAATTTCAACTGTCAAGGCTACACCGAGGGATTGAAATACAGACGGCAAAGTGCATGGCCCTTTGGGAGCAAAAACACGTTCAAAAATATAGAAGACAGGAGGTCAGAAGTGGGATGCCAATTAGCAAATTCAGAAAGCATGTAATCTTTAGACAGATAATAAAGGTGATTCAAAGTACTTGATGGGGTACTACTGTTTGCACTTTAGTTTTGTACTACTTAAGTAAGAATAAATATACTTATTCCAATTCATAGCTTTTTCTCTATTATTATATATAGCATTGTACTGCTGCTGCAAATGCAACAAATTTCACAACATATGCTGATGATATTAAACCTGATTCTGATTCTATTGTTAGCAATCAACATTCACGAGAACAGACAATATGTCTTCCAGACATGGTTCGTTTCAGAAATACTACTGAGACATGCACAAATCCAAAAATGCCATAAGCTAAGCTTAGGAGGGAGGAGAAGATGGCAGCGCGACGCAGTGTGTGCTGCCGTTCCGATTGAATATCGAATCTGTTAATCAGGGGGCTGTGCACAATCTGGATTTGATGGAGACAGCCGTGAGAAGCACGGAGGAACACCTGGAGTAACTTCTGAAACGCCTGCTTCGCTGCCGCTGCTACTGTGCGATCAAGAATCTCCGGAGGGAAAGGCCCCAAATCTCGGCTTTGCCTATTGCCTATTGCCGGGGCCGGGCTCGAAGTGCTCGGCAGAGATGGTGTTCGGTGCTCGGTGTCGGAGAGCTGGTCGGAGGCTCAGAGTTTTCGGACGGACTCAGAGTCGGACTGTGGTCGGGTGCTTCCAGGGTGCTGCATCGGCAAGTTTGCGGCGCTGGAGGTTCACCATCTGCGTGAGATGATGGGACTTTCGAGAGACTTTGAGACTTTACCGTGCCCTTGGTCTGTTCTTATCAAATTACGGTATTGCTTTGCACTGTTGTAACTATATGTTATAATTATGTGGTTTTTGTTAATTTTTAAGTCGGTTTGTCATGTGCTTCTGTGATAACATTCTGGAAAAACATTGTATCATTTCTTAATGCATGCATTACTAAATGACAATAAGAGAGGACTGCGTGTCCTCATAATCTAATCTAAAGTGTAAAACCTTCTTTCAAATAGAGTTTTAGGACCAATTAGGCCATTTGGCCCATCAAGTCTGCTCCACCATTTCATCATGGCTGATCCATTTCCCTCTCAGCTCCAATCTCCTGCCTTCTCCCTGGATCTCTTCATGCCCTGACCAATCAATAATCTATCAATTTCTGTCTTAAATATACATAAGGAATTGGCCTCTACAGCCATCTGGGGAAATGAATTCCACAGATTCACCACTCTCTGGCTAAAGAAATTCCACCTCATCTCCTTGCTAAATGGACATTCTTTTATTCTGAGGCTACGCCTTTGTTCCTAGACCACCCCCACCATAGGAAACATCATCTCCACATCCAATCTATCGAGGCCTTTCAGCATTTGATAGCTTTCAATGAGATCCTCTCTCATTGTTCTAAATTCCAACGTGCATTGGCCCAAAGCGATCAAACACTGTTCTTAGTAAATAACTGATGGTAATACTGAGAAAAAGTAAGGAGAAGTAATATAACTTTTGGTAACAGTATCAAAACAGAGATTTGAAACTCAGGACACTTCAAGCCAGTGAAGGGGAGTGTGAAGTGGAAATAGGCAGTTGACCACTTGGCAGCCCCAGATATTTTAACACTTACTTCAATGCCAATTTTTAAAATCAAAAATCCTAACAGGATTGGATCATTTAACTACAGGAAGTTCTGCAACAGAGTCTGTTGAAATGGTATTGCTTCATTCCAATGTAACCTTGCATAATGAAATATGATCAGTTGAGATGCAAAAGATAATTAAAGTACTTTGGCAGACAAAAGAATCTAATACCTAGACTCAACGTGCAAACTTTGCAGCTGATACACGATGGACAGAAGCTGTGGGAAACACGTTGGAGGATGGGTCTTACTGAGATGCATGTAATTAACACAGCTTCTCACAACCATCTCTCCCTCTTCGATCAGAATCTTGGAAGAAGGATCAAAGTGAGGATAATATTTAGAAGAACAGAAAAAGTTTTAGAGGAAGTGTGGGAAAGAGAGTTCAAAGAAGCGAGCGTATGTACAAGCTCTTTTCTGCTGCTGTCTGTGGGAGTTTGCACTTTCTCCCTGTGACCACGGGGGTGTCCACCGAGAGCTCCACTTTCCTTCCACAGTCCAAAGACACACCAGTTGGTTAAATACGCAAACATGAGGAAAATCTGCAGATGCTGGAATTTCAAGCAACACGTAAAAAGTGCTGGTGAGCGTAGCAGGCCAGGCAGCATCTATAGGAAGAGGTACTGTCGACATTTTGGGCCGAGACCCTTCGTCAGGACTAACTCAAAGAAGAGATAGTAAGAGATTAGAAAGTGGGAGGGGAAGGGGGAGATACGAAATGATAGTAGAAGACAGGAGGGAAGGGGTGGAGCTAAGAGCTGGACAGGTGATTGGCAAAAGGGATATGAGAGGATCATGGGACGGGAGGCCTCGGGAGAAAGAAAGGGGTAGGGGGGAAGCCCAGAGGATGGGCAAGGAGTATAGTGAGAGGGACAGAGGGAGAAAAAGGAGAGAGAGAAAAAAAAATAAAAATAATAATAATAATAAATAAATAATGGATGGGGTATGGTGGGATATTAACGGAAGTTAGAAGAGTCAATGCTCATGCCATCAGGTTGGAGGCTACCCAGCCGGAATATAAGGCGTTGTTCCTCCAACCTGAGTGACAGTCCTTCCAGGTGAGGCGACACTTCACCTGTGAGTCGGCTGGGGTGATATACTGCGTCCGGTGCTCCCGATGTGGCCTTCTATATATTGGTGAGACCCGATGCAGGCTGGGAGACCATTTCGCTGAACACCTACGCTCTGTCCACCAGAGAAAGCAGGATCTCCCAGTGGCCACACATTTTAATTCCATGTCCCATTCCCATTCCGATATGTCTATCCACGGCCTCCCCTACGATCAAGATGAAGCCACACTCAGGTTGGAGGAACAAAACCTTATATTCCGTCTGGGTAGCCTCCAACCTGATGGCATGAACATCGACTTCTCTAACTTCCGCTAATGCCCCACCTCCCCCTCGTACCCCATCCGTTACTTATTTATTTTCTATTATTTTTTTCTCTCTCTCTTTCCTTTATCTCCCTCTATCCCTCTCATTATAACTCCTTGCCCATCCTCTGGGCTTCCCCCCTCCCCCTTTCTTTCTCCCTAGGCCTCCCATCCCATGATCCTCTCATATCCCTTTGCCCAATCAACTGTCCAGCTCTTAGATCCACCCCTCCCCTCCTGTCTTCTCCTATCATTTCAGACCTCCCCCTCCCGCTCTCAAATCTCTTACTATCTCTTCTTTCAGTTAGTCCTGACGAAGGGTCTCGGCCCGAAATGTCAACTGTATCTCTTCCTAGAGATGCTGCCTGGCCTGCTGCACTCACCAGCGTTTTGTGTGTGATTGTTGGTTAATTAAACAGTTTTGGGCCCATTATCTAAAAACACACGTGCTGGTATTGGATAAGATCGTGAGGAGGTCTACAAGAATGATTCCAAGAATAAAAAAGCTAATGCATGAGGAAAATTTGATGGCTCTGGGCCTGTTACACTGAAGTTTAGAAGTGGTGGGGGGGGGTGGTAGATCTCATTGATAGGTATAGAATATTGAAAGGGCTAGATAAACTGGATGTGGAGAAGATGTTTCTTATAGTGGGGGGGGGGGTCTAACACCAGAGGGCACAGCTTCAGAATAGAGGGATAGCCATTTAGAACAGAAATGAGGAAGAATTTCTTTAGCCAAAGGATGGCAAATCCGTGGAATTCATTACCACAGACAGATGTGGGGAGCAAGTCGTTGTGTATACTTAAAGTGGCGATTGATAGGTTTTTGACTAGTGAAGGCATCTAGGACCAGAGGGTACGGCTGTAGAACAGAGACGCACATTTAGAACAGAGATGGGGAGGAGCTTCTTCAACCAAAGGGTAGTATATCTATGTGGAATTCATTATCAGAGATGGCTGTAACATTGGATAGAAGACCTTAAGACCATAAAATATAGGAACAGAATTAGGCCATTTGGCCGATTGAGCCTGCTCTGCCATTTCATCATGCCTGATACAACTTCCCACACAGCCCCAATCTCCTGCCTTCTCCCTGTATCCCTTCATGCCCTGACCAATCAAGAGTCTATGAATCTCTACCTTAAATATGCAGATTCACCACTCTGGCTAAAGAAATTTCTCCTCATCCTCATTCTGAAATGATGGGCCTCTATTCTGAGGCTGTGTCTTCTGGTCTTAGACTCTCTCACCATAGGAAACTTCCTTTCCACATCCTCTCTATTAAGGCATTTCACCATTCAATGGGTTTCAATGCGGTCACCCCTCATTCTTATGAACTCCAGAGCCATCAGCCACTCTTCATATGACAAGCCACTCAATCCTGAATTGTTTTTGTGAACCTCCTTTGAACCCTCTCCAGTTTCAGCACATCCTTTCTAAGATAAGGGGCCCAAACCTGCTCACAATATTCCAAATGAGGCTTTGCCAGTGCTTTATAAAGTTTCAACATTCCATTATTGCTTTTATATTCTAGTCCTCTTGAAATTAATGCTAACATCACATTTGCCTTCCTCACTACAGGCTTAGTCTGAAGATTAATCTTTAAATGATTCTGCACAAGGACTCCCAAGTCCTTTTGCACCTTAGTTTTTTTGTATTTTCTCTCCATTTAGAAAATAGTCAATGTTTCATTTCTTCTACCAAAGTGCATGATCATACATTTTCCAACACTGTATTCCAACTGCTGCTTCATTGTCCTTTCTGCTAATCTGTCTACATCCTTCTGTAGTCTCTCTACTTCCTCAAAACTACCTGCCCCTCCAGCTATCTTCATATCATCTGCAAAATTAGCAACAAAGTCATCAATTCCATCATCGTAATCACTGACACAGAACATAAAATTTATTGGCTCTAACAAAGACCCCTGTGGAATACCACTAGTCACTGACAGCCAGTCAGAAAAAGTTGTCTTTATTCCAATCAGCCACTGCTTTATCCGTGCTAAAATTTTTCCTAAAATACCATGGACTCGTTGTTTGTTAAGCAGCTCATGCCTGGCACCTTCTCAAAGGCCTTCTAAAAATCCAAGTACACAACATCAATCAATTCTCCTGTGACTATCCTACTTGTTACTTCTTCAAAGAACTCCAATAGATTAGTCAGGCAAGATTTTCCCTTGAGGAAACCATGTGACTACAGCCTATTTTATCATGTGCCTCCAATGGCCCTGAGACCTCATCCTTAATAATCGACTCCAACATCTTCCCTACCACTGAGGTCAGATGAACAGAATGATAGTTTCCTTTCTTCTGCTTCTCTCTCTTCCTGAAGTATGGAGTGACATTTTTTTAAATTTTTCATTCTTCCAGAACCACTCTAGAATCTAGTGATTCTTGAAAGATTATTACCAATGGACCAAAATCTCTTCAGCCAGCTCTTTCAGAGCTCTAGGGTGTATATCATCTGGTCCAGATGACTTATCTACCTTCAGACCTTTTATTTTCCCAAGAATCTTCTCTCTAGTTATGGTAACTTCACACACTTCATGCCCCCTGACACTTGGAAATTCCATCATACTGCTGGTGTCTTTCACAGTGAAGACTGATGCAAAACACTTATTCAGTTAATCCACCATTTTATTGTCCCCCATTACTACCTCTCCAGTATCATTTTCCAGCAGTCCAATATCCACCTTTGTCTTTCTTTTACACTTTACGTATCTGAAGAAACTTAAGGTATCATCTTTAATATTAGTGGCTAGCTTACTTTCGTGTTCCACCTTTACCTTCTTAATGATTTTTTTTGGTTGCCATATGTTGGTTTTTAAAAGCTTCCCAATCCTCTAGCTATCCACCACTCTTTTCTCTAGTTTAAGTGCCCTCTCTTTGGCTTTTATGTTGGCTTTGACTTCTCTTGTTAGCTATGACTGTGTCCTCTTGCCGTTAGAATACTTCATACTCTTTACGATGTATATATCCTGTGCCTTACAAATTGCTTCTACAAATTCCAGCCGTTGCTGCTTTGTCATCATCCCTGCCAGTGTTCTGTTCCAATCAATTCTGACCAGCTCCTCTCTTATGCTTCTGTAATTCCCCTTATTCCACTGTAACACTGATACATCTAACTTTAGCTTGTCCTTCTCAAATTTGGGGGAGAAATTGATCATATTATGATCACTTGCCTCTAAGGGTTATTTGACCTTAAGCTCACTAATGAACTCTGCTCATTGCACAACACCCAATCCAGAATAACTGATCTTCTGATGAGGTCAACTACAAGCTGCTCTAAATAGATATCTCGTAAGCATTCAAGGTATTCCCCCTCCTGTAATCCAGCACCAAGATGACTTTCCCAATTTACCTGCACATTGAAGCCCCACCCCCATGACTATTGTAACATTGTCCTTTTGGCATACATTTTCTATCTCCCTTTGTAATATGTAGGCCTCATCCTTCCCACTGTTTGGGGGTCAGTATACAACTCCCATAAGGGTCGTTTTACTCTTGCAGTTCCTTAGCTCTATCCACAATGATTCAACACCTTTCAACCCTATGTCACCTCTTTTTAATGATGTGATTTCATTTTTTTTTATCAACAGAGCAACTCCGCACCCCCCCCCCCCAGTTCCCTGCCTATCCTTTTGACGCGATGTGTATCCTTGGATATTAAGCTCCCAACTATAATCTTTCAGCCATGATTCCGTGATACCTACATCATCATGCCTACCTATCTGCAAATGTGCTACAAGTTCACCTACCTTATTCCATATACTGTGCACATTCAGATACAACACCTTCAGTCCTGAAGTCACCCTTTTTGAGCAACACACATCAAAGTTGCTGGTGAACGCAGCAGGCCAGGCAGCATCTCTAGGAAGAGGTCATCACTCTTTTTGATTTTGTTGCACTATGCTCAACCTAACTTTGTCTGAGGTCTTACCTACATCTGCCTTGACAGTCTCTGCACTAACTGTTCTGGCACTCTGGTTCCCATTGCCCTTGAACTCTAGATTAAACCCCACATTAACAAACCTCCCTGCTAGGATATTAGCTCCCTTCCAGTTCAGGTGCAAACTGTCCCTTCTGTACAAGTCCCACCTTCCCTGGATGAGAGCCCATTGATCCAAAAATCTTATGCCATCCCTCATACACCAATTCCTTAGCCACATAATACTCTATATAATCTTCGTAGTTCTAGCCTCACTTGCGCATGGCACTTTTAAAGTGAGTATATTTAAAGTGGAGTTTGATAGGTTCTTGGTTATTCAGGGTGTCAAAGGTTACGGGAAGAAGATATGAGCATGGGATTGAGAGGGACAAAAAATCAACTAAATTGGAATTGTGCAGCAGCATTTATGGGCAGAGTGGCCCAGATCTGCTCCCATGCTTTATGGTCTTAAATTATGCACTTTATGTCTGCTGACATATTGTATGATACAATGCAAGGCCATTTATAAAGGTATTAATGTGCAGTGAAACGTAGTACAATTCTTTTATATACTTTAAGATTTTTGTATAATGATTAGATTAAAAGCAGCATTGTAATTCCTTTTTCCAAATCTTGCATATGAATGGCAGAATAATAGGAGGAACAGATGTGCTCAGTTGATTGAATATCATTCATACTATTTCAAATATTCATTCCAATGCTTTCACCCTCACCTACCTCCCCAACAGATTAACATTTCTTTACTATTAACACCAGTTGATCAAAGTACAAAGTCAATTTATGATCAAAGTATATATGTGTCATAGAAAAATAGAAACATAGAAAACCTACAGCACAATACAGGCCCTTCTCAGGTAAGGACATGTTCGGCCTCCTTTGGTAGAGATGTATCTCCACCTTACCACCCCACCGTATACATAATAAAAAATAAATCAACATTTTATGCCCAATACTTGGGTTGTCCAGATAAATGGATACAAATTTGTTGCATGCAAAAGAATTAGGATTCCATTTTCTGCCTGTTATACACCTCATACATTGTTCAATTGCACTGGGTAGTAAAAATAATACTGGAGCTATGACATTCAAAACCAAGAACCAAAGCATTCCAAATGATAGAAATCTAAAAATAACAACACAATGCTCAACAGGTCAGGCTTGTGCTATGGTAACAGAAACAATGCAGGTAGAATAACCTTTATCTCACTACCTTCTGATAGAGGATTCAATACATACCTCTTTACTATATCTTCCCTGGCACCCCAGACGCCTTTACAGATGAAACAATAATTCACATGTCCTCTTTCAATTTAAAGCACTCTATTCAGAGCTCCTGAATATGGTTACATGAAACACTTTTATTCAGGCTGAAAGAACGACCTTGAGCTTCAAGTTGTTTGCCACTACAACTCTCCATCACATTGTCTCTCTGACCTCTGTCCTTGGCCTCCTCGGGTGTTGCAACAATACTCAAAATGAGCTGAAAGAGCGGCATCTCAAAGCACATTGCAGCTCTCAACGAGGCTTCACACTGAGTGCAACCTTTTCAGGTAAGGATGTTTTCCAGGTTGTGTCAGATCTGTCCAGCTCTTATGAAAAGCTATAAATCCAACATATTAACTTTGTTTTTCTCTCTGTAGACACTGCCTGGCCTGACAAGGATTCCTAACATCTTCTTTTGTATTTCCAGACATCCTACCATGCAAAAACTCATTTCAGGGAGATAGCACCATCAATTTGCGGGAGACTCCCGGAACTTCCGGGAGAGATGGGATGTCTGCAATAGAGTAGCTCCTTAGCAGCTGGCCAGCTAGTTTAAATAACGTTAGCCATGCTAATGAACGAATGACACCTGTTAAACTCACCGCAACATGTCTGTTACAGTCTTAACTCACCATGGGCAATAGAAAAGTCACTGTTGCAAACAGTGCAGCGAGCAACACTGTCACTGTTTGACCCCTATTAGGCAGGGGTACACTTTAGTGTAGTCTGGGGTGATGTACGTTTCATATTTTCTGTTTTTGGAACACTCTGCCATGACACGCTCTCGCTCCTGGTCGCTCTCACTAGCGCTTGCTTTCTCGCTCTTGCTCTTGTTCTCGCTTTCGCTCTCTCTCTCGCGCGCGCACGCGCGCGTTTGCTCGCTCACTCGTGGTCGCTCTCTCACGCTTGCTTTCTTGCTCACTCCCTCTTTCTCGCTCTCTCGCACTTGCTTTCTTGCTGTCGCTCTCTCGATCACTCTCGCGCCCTCTCTCTCGTGGTCGCTCTCACTCGCGCTTGCTTTCTTGCTCTCTCTCTCGCTCCCGCTCACTCTCTCTTTCTCGCTCTCGCGTTCTCTCACGCTCGCTCTCAAAAAAAAAATCAATTTCTGGGACATCGTATATAATTTGCGGGCATCAGGGAGCCACTATTAATATGCGAGAGGCTCCCGGAACTTCCGGGAGAGGTGGGATGTCTGTATTTCCATTAACTGCAGTTTTATCTTGATTTAAAAAAAATGAGGGCATTGATCACCAGCAAAGAAATAGCAGTATAACAAATAATAAATAAGATAAAGAAATGATCAGTACACAATGGTTTCCACTTGAGTGTAAAGAAGTGACCATATACAGTACATACAGTAGAGTCATAGAAAATTACAGCACAGAAATAGGCTCTTCAGACCATCTAGTGCATGCCAAGCTATTTAAACTACCTCCCATCGATCTACACAGGGGTCACAGCCCTCCAGACCCCTACCATCTGTGTACCTCGTAAACATTGAAATCAAGTTTGCATTCACCCCTTATGCTGACAGCTCGTTTCACACTCTCATGACCCTCTATGCAATCTCCTCTCAGCCTTCTACATTTCTAAGGAATAAAGTCCTAACCAATTCAATCCTCACTTGAGTGTAAAAAGGCGACCACATACGGTACCTTTCAGGTAATCTCACTACGCTCGACCAATTTGATCTTGAATTCAAAAACGATAATGCCACATTATTACTTAAGACAGCTAACCCTTCCCCCCCAGGGCGGTGTGCTGAGCCTATTGTTGTACGCTCCATTCACACATCGGTGCATGGGAAAGTACCTGAGCAATCACATCGCCAAGTTCACCAATGACACGACAGGGAGGGGCTCATCACCAACAATAATGAGATGGTGAGACAGCCCACAAAGAGGAGGTTGAAGACCTAGTACCAGGCAAATAATCTCTTCCTTAATCTCAACGAGATAAAGGAAATCAACTTCAGGAGAACTCGCACTACTCACACCCCCTTTTACATCGGTGGCACAGCAGTGGACAACTATAGAGAGCCTCCTGACGTATTGCTGTGCAGTGTGGTTTGCCAGCTGCACAGAACAGAACAGGAAAGACTTGCAGCAGGTGGTGAGGGTAGCAGAGCGGGTTATTGGCACAACATTACCCTCCCTCAGAGACATTTATACTGGCAGACTTCAAAAGAAGGCTACTTGTATTTCAAAGGATCCCACTCATCCTGGACATCACCTGTTTTCCCCTCTACCTTCTGGGAAGAGATACAGAGCATTAAGGATGAAAACAAAGAGACTCCTTAACAGCTTCTACCCACGAGCAGTGAAATGTATAACACCCCCTTCCCTTCTCCTGCCCCCCTCCTAAGACAGCGGCAGCTAAATGCATCACACTCCCAGGAATGGCAGGTGTGCAATAGTCCTACCCCACCATCCATATATTATTAATTTTGGACTGCACTCCTGAGGTTTTAGAGTTTATTTTATGTATATATTCTTTGTCATGCTGCAAAACGTTGATATGCTAAACTGTGTTTCATTGCTCCACAACAATGACAATAAAGATATTCTTCTTCTTCTTCTCATAAGGAGTTATTCCTCCATCCTGAGTTTGGCCTCATCACGGCACATGAGGAGGTCATGAACTGACATGTTAGAATGGGAACTAAAATGTTCGGGAAGTAAGTGTTCCACTTTTGGTGGGTGGACCTGAGTTGAAATCTGAGGGACAGGAATGCCCTGTCCATCTCCTGTCTCATTGCTATTCTTTTGTCAGCGATTACAAATAAAAACACAGGATCTTGTGGTTGGTGTCAGACTGCATCATTAGGGTAAGGAAAATAAACGTGTGTGCTTAGGTAGGAGAGAGAGAAATATGTGCAGAAGCTCATAAGATTTGTTTCAATCAACATTTGGATTAGGGAGGATATTTATTTTGTGACTCAGGTCTGTGCTGATTCAGGAATGAGAAATGCTCTTGCTAAGATTAAAAAGGAAGTTGAGGTGCTAGAGGTCTGAAAGATCAAACTGTTTTTCAAGTTCTAAAAGAACTGGTAAGGAAATACATTGTAACTTCACTCTGGCCCAGGATCTGGATCCCAGTGGAGAATGCCAAATAGGAATGCTAAAGAATCCTCATCGCCACAGCTCTGAAGCCTATGGATGAATTTACAGATTGACACATAGTATCTTGTGAGGCATAAAGTCTGCTTCTATCCTGTTCAACAGAGTAAGCAATCACAGAGATATATTGAGAAAGAAGAATCATCACTGGTGGTTGTTTATGTTACTTGCAGTCCCATGTGATTGTCATCATTTGTTTGATCAGGGAGCAACTATGTGGTGGTCAAAGAGAGTTTATGACAATTGTCAGGACGAGGTCATTCGGCCCATCAAGTCTGCTCTGCCATTTCATCGTGCCTGATCCATTACTCCTCTGAGCCCCAATCTCCTGCTTCCCCCACCCACCCCCCACATCCCTTCATACCCTGATTAATCAAGGATTTATCAACCTCTGCCTTAAATATACATACAGACTCGACCTCCACAGTTGCTTGTGGCAACAAATTCCACAGATTCACCACTCTCTGGCTGAAGATATCTCTCCCCATTTCTGTTCTAAAAAGGATACCTTTCTATTTTGAGGCTATGTCCTCTGCTCTTAGACTTTCCAAGCATATGAAACATCATCCACACATCCACTGTATCAAGGCCTTTCATCATTTGATAGATTTCAATTAGGTCACTCCTCATTCTTCTGGATTCCAGTGAATACAGGCCCAGAGCCATCAAATGTTCTTCATATGACAAGCCATTTTAAAATTAGAATCACTTTTGAGAACCTCCGTTGAACCCTCTTTCAGCACATCCCTTCTAAACTGCACACAATACTCACTAGTGCTTTATGAAGTCTCAAAATTACATCCTTGCTTTTATATTCCAGTCCTCTTGAAATGAATGCTAATATTACATTTGCCTTCCTCACCACAGACTCAACCTGAAAATTAACTTTTAGGGAATCCTGCACATGGACTTCCAAATCCATCTGTGCCTCGGATTTCTGTATTTCTCCATTTAGAAAACAGTCAACCCTTTCCTTTCGTCAACCAAAATGTATCACCATACACTTCCTGACACTGTATTCCATCTGATAATTCCTTGACCATTCTCCTAATCTGTCTAAATCCTTCTGTAACCTCCCTATATCCTCAAAACTACCTGCCCCTCCACCTATCTTCATTTCGTCTGCAAACTTTGCAACAAAGTCATCAATTCCATCATCCAAATCATTGACCTATAACAAAAAGAATTGGTTCCAACACAGTCCCTTGTGGAACAACACTCATCAGCAGCAACCAACCAGAAAAGGCTCCCTTTATTCCCATTATTTGCCTCCTGCCAATCAGCCACTGCCTTATCCATGCTAGAATCTTTCCTGTGATGCCTTGGGCTCGTAGCTTGTTAATCAGCCTCTTGTGTGGCACCTTGTCAAAGGCCTTCTGAAAGTCCAAGTGAACAACATCAACTGATTCTCTGTTGTCTATCCTGCTTTTTATGTCTTCAAAGAACCTAACAGATTTGTCAGACAAGATTTTCCCTTGAGAAGACCATGTTAACTACACCTATTTTATCATGTGCTTCCAAGTACCCTGAAACCACATCCTTAAAAATTGACTCTAACACCTTTCCGAACACTGAGGTCAGATGGGGATAAAGATTGCCATCATATCCTAGTTCTACTGGCTCCACCTATCATCTACCAGCTCATTTTATCTCTCCCTCTCAGTTCAAAGAAATTTGTAACTGGTTAATAATATGGAAGATAGGAAATAAGGAAATTAGACATAAGGAGGATGGGCGAACACGAAGAAATCTGCAGATGCTGGAAATTCAAGCAACATACATCAAAGTTGCTGGTGAACGCAACAGACCAGGCAGCATCTCTAGGAAGAGGTATAGTCGATGTTTCGGGCCGAGACCCTTTGTCAGGACTAACTGAAAGAAGAGCTAGTAAGAGATTTGAAAGTGGGAGGGAGAGGGGGATATCCAAAATGATAGGAGAAGACAGGAGGGGGAGGGATGGAGCCAAGAGCTGGACAGGTGATTGGCAAAAGGGATATGAGGGGATCATGGGACAGGAGGTCTAGGGAGAAAGAAAAGGGGGAGGGGGGAAAAACCCAGAGGATGGGCAAGGGGTATAGTGCGAGGGACAGAAGGAGAAGAAGGAGAGAGTGAAAACGAATGTGTGTATATAAATAAATAACGGATGGGGTATGAGGGGGAGGTGGGGCATTAACGGAAGTTTGAGAAGTCAGTGTTCATGCCATCAGCTTGGAGGCTACCCAGACGGAATATAAGGTGTTGTTCCTCCAACCTGAGTGTGGCTTCATCTTTACAGTAGAGGAGGCCGTGGATGGACATGTCAGAATGGGAATGAGATGTGGAATTAAAACGTGTGGCCACTGGGAGATCCTGCTTTCTCTGGCGGACAAAGCATAGGTGTTCAGCAAAACGATCTCCCAGTCTGCGTCGGGTCTCGCCAATATATAGAAGGCCACATTGGGAGCACCAGACGCAGTATATCACCCCAGCCGACTCACAGGTGAAGTGTTGCCTCACCTGGAAGGACTGTTTGGGGCCCTGAATGGTGGTAAGGGAGGAAGTGTAAGGGCATGTGTAGCACTTGTTCCGCTTAAAAGGGTAAGTGCCAGGAGGGAGATCAGTAGGGAGGGATGGGAGGGGGATGAATGGACAAGGGTTTTGCGTAGGGAGCGATCCCTGCAGAAAGCAGAGGGGGGGAGGGAAAGACGTGCTTAGTTGTGGGATCCCGTTGGAGGTGGCGGAAGTTACGGAGAATAATATGTTGGACCTGGAGGCTGGTGGGGTGGTAGGTGAGGACAAGGGCAACCCTATTCCTGGTAGGGTGGCGGGAGGATGGGGTGAGAACAGATATGCGTGAAATGGGGGAGATGCGTTTGAGTGCAGAGTTGATGGTGGAGGAAGGGAAGCCCCTTTCTTTAAAAAAGGACATCTCCCTCATCCTGGAATGAAAAGCCTCATCCTGAGAGCAGATGCGGCGGAGATGGAGGAATTGCGAGAAGGGGATGGCATTTTTGCAAGAGACAGGGTGAAAAGAGGAATAGTCCAGATAGCTGTGAGAGTCAGTAGACTTATAGTAGACATCAGTAGATCAGTAGATAAAGAGGGTGGGTGCTGGTTCTCTCAGTGGTCATAACCATTGAACTGCACAGGTACTTGTTGACTTCTCAGCTTTTCCCAACATATTAATATCAAGGATGAAAACATACTCAACTTTGTAAATGACAGAAGGCATAGTGAGTAGTGTCAATGGTAGAAGAATGCAACAGAGAGACAGGAAATCTCTGCAGATGCAAGTTTGAAACATTTGCCCAAGTTGGTGCAGTCTTTCTTTTTTTACATTCATTCATTCTATTATGGTTATTATTTTCTGCATTCATTGAGTATGCCAGCAAGAAAATGAATCTCAGAAAATGAGTAAGGTGGCATAAATAAATAAATAAACAAACAAACAAATTATACATATGTAATGCTCAGGGCTATTGGTTTGTGTTTATCTAGGGGAAACCCCGTCTGCTCGCTAAGCGGTATCTCATGTTTGCATCGTTGCTGTGTAATGCCACCTGGTACAAACTCACACATCAAATATCAGACAGCACACAAGGTACAATTTACAGATTACACTTTATAAATCTCACTGGAACTATGTAATTAATAGAGATACAATAAAAAAGGGGAAGTAGAAGGTGCCAAACTTATCAGAGTTCAACCACTTCGTGCACAACCGTTGGAGCTCAATGAACGGGGTCCTCTTTCCAGCATGCGATTCCCTCCGACCCCCTCGACTTGCCGCTCAGGACCAACCACGGTGGTCAACTAGAGTGCGTCCAGCACGTCCTTCCTCTTCGGTTCTCCTCAGGAAAACCCACCAAACCACACAGTTCCCAGCCATATGAGACAGAATATCATCCACAAAAAGAATAACATGGACACTCATTGGTTCGTTCTCTCTCTTATCAATAATATAGCCCAAACAAGCAGGGAGAGAGAGAACTCCTTACATCGCAGTTATTATTACAGAAAAGCCATTTTATTATAACATAACAAAGAAGCCATTTTATTAGCCTTAGCAGTGACATAAAAGGAGAAACCCCTTACACACACACACACACACACACACACACACACACACACACGCAAGTTGGTAATAAATTTTCTTTGACCTTTGAAGACAGGAAATAAATTTCATTTGGCTGGAAATTGGTTTCACTATCTTTTGGTGAATGAAACACACACTCTACGTGAAATTAATGCCAATCTCTTCAAAACTTAGTGATTTAGGGCAAAAATCTGTCAAAAGCTACACTTTGTATCAAAATACCTCACTGTGAACCTATAGGCCGCTTTTCAACAAACAGGGGACAGAATTGCAGTAAATTGTTCACTTTCCATATAAGTAATATTTCCATAGATCCAGTTCTACATCTGAGGAGTTGCAAAAAATGCCTTCCCAATGAACGGAATGGAAGGGAACTTTGTGAGAGAATCCAATAATAGCTCACACTTTTAAAAGGTCTCCCCTTGACATATTCCTTTGAAAAGATTTTTCAAAGTCTACCCAAGACTTTAGTTAAAACAAAATCTCATTATTAGTATGTTAATTAAGCATAGCTTTTTTAAATGTAATGGTTTGATTTTGCTTTTTAAATTCTTAATAAGTTCCTGATCATCTCTTACTCTAAAGTCCAAGGCTTCAATTTGTTCTTTCAGAATAAGCAGTAGAAGTACAAGTGAATAACATGTAATCAATATTTTAAATGATTATGGGTTATAGGTACCACAGGATGAATCTACTTAATTTTTTTTTAAAGTTCTGAAATGTTTTAATAATAAAAATTCTGATTTGGCTAGAAATTGGTTTCACTCTCTTTTGATGAATGAAACATGTGCTGTTAGTGAAACAATTGCCCACTCAGACTCCTCCAAAATTTGTGAATTTGGGCAAAAATCTGTCAAAAGCAACACTTTAATGCTTTGTATCAGAATTTTATGTTAAAACAGAAGCTGAGTGAATATTTCCCAACTGCCGTGTTGACTCCTATGAAGTGAGTCAAACTTTAAAACTAAAGGCTGTCATGGAAGCAAGCTGCAATGCAATACATGAATTCATTACATGCTGATCTCGGTCTGGTGAAACACTAACCATAGCAGGAGGAAGTACACATAGATGTCTTGGCCAATTTGAGGATCTAACATATTCTAACTAAAAAAAAACTGATCTTATGCATGGCTTGTACTTGAAAATATATGCAAATATATGTAGTTTCTAGATTTTTTTTAGCAATTACGTGACAATTTATCCCTGAATAGTATCTTGTAATAGTGCCCATATGTGACAACTTCTTAAGATTGCCCAGGCTTTGAAAATCCTGGCACTAGTTTTGAATTTGTGACAATTAATGGGATATTGTCTTTTGTTTTTCTACAGAGCTATGTACCAATCTATCTTTATTTATTTCGGAATTCTAATACTCAAAGTGATAAATTCACAATGAACCACTGTAAAGTGATTTAAAAGGTGTGTTTAGCTTGCTAATATGATTACTGCTTGAGGGCATTTGAAAGATATTGAACGCTAATAGTAACAGTGTTAGAACGTGTTTCTGACTGTACCTAGTGCCTTTTTATCACTCTTCTGATGAATTGTTGCAACTGTATAAAATTCACCTTGTCAGATGGAAAATCAAAAAAAAACAAACTCTTAAATTTCTTTCAGCGTTGCTTTTATTTCTTTCAGAGCACAGTTAAGTCTCTTGGCCTTTGATCCTATTCTCAGGTGCCAGCCCTCGCAATCTCCAGGTCTGGTTAATCACAGGTGAAATAAATAGATTTATTTATTGAGATACAGGGCTGCCACGCACAGCTCCAATCTGCTGATCAGATTCGCAGATGACATGACATTGAGCACCCTTATGTCTAGCAGTGATGAGACAGTCTACAGAGGAGAGGTTAACACCTTGACACAGAGGTGGCAGGATAACAACCTCTTCCTCAATGTCCAGAAAACAAGAGAGCTAATTGTGGATTACAGGAGGAACGGAGACAGGCTCAGCCCCATCAACATCAATGGGTCTGCAGCTGAGAGGGTGAGTAGTTTCAAATTCGTCAGTAAACATATCACCGATGATCTCACCTGGACTGTACACATTGGCTTTGTAGCAAAAACAGCACGACAGCAGCTCTTCTACCTCAGGCGATTGAAGAAGTTTGGCATGAGCCCCCAAATCCCCAAGACTTTCTGCGGGGCACCACAGAGAGCATCCTGACTGGCTGTATCACCACCTGGTACAGAAACTGCACCAACGTTGATCGCTGGGCGCTGCAGAGAGTGGTTCGGGCAGCCAAGCGCACCAGTGGATGTGAACTTCCATCCAATGAGGACACTTACATCAGTACGTACATAAAGGAGGACTGGAAGATCATCAGGGACACCAGTCACACCAACCATAAACTGCTTCAGCTGCTTCCAACTGGCAAATGGTACCACAGCGCTAAAGCCAGGACCAACAGGCTACAGGACAATTTCTTAACTTATAAATTCACATGTCTGTACATTGTGACAGAGTCATAACGCAAAGATTGTTACTCTTACTCCCTCACATTGTGGGATGGATGTAAGATTTAAATAAATTCAAATTCAAGAACAGGCCCTTGCAGCCCTCCGAGCCGTGCTGCCCAGCAACCCCTGATTTAACCCTTGCCTAATGACTGAACAATTTACAATGACCAATTAACCTATCAACTGGTACGATTTTGGACTGTGGGAGGAAACCAGAGCACCAGGAGGAAACCCATGCAGCCACGGGGAGAATATACAGACAACAGATGGATAGCGGATGTAAATGTGCTGGATATAAACAGCACGTACACAAATTTAGTAGGGTTGAGTTAGCTTTCGCAAATGAATCTCATTCTAGATTTATGCTTTAGAATGATGGGGTTAAGAAGTATAGATTTGTATTGTACATACCACAAAATGCAAAATTTAAATAGAGTTTTGCCTACATTCCTTTGAAAAAATGTCGACAAGCAAAATATAGAAATTCCTTTGTTCAGGGACACATACTAATTTAGAATGAATAAGATGTCTTCACTATTTATCACAACATTCAATTTGCATTAATCAGATATTCTAAAAATTCTTTGCATATTACTTTAGGTGATAGTATAGCTACAAACACTGCATAAAAAGCCCAAGGCTTTCAATTCATAATAAAGTAGATATAAAGATGACAGAAACTATAATTAAGGAACAGACTATATTCTTCTGTTTTCCTTTTCAAAAAATCAGTTTGAAATGTATATCAGGTGGTAAAATTCCAGAAAAATATCAAAAGGGGATGTTATATTTCATTAAAAACAAAGCTGGAAGCATTCGCTGATCCATCAAGCCTTAGAATCATCGTCAGACAGGTCCTTCGACCCAACCATGTTGTCAAGTGGACTAATGCATCAGCTCTGTAAACACCTCCTAAACACATATGTACTTACCAAGCTGGTTGTTAAGTATGCTAATGTCCCACCTCAACCACTATTTCTGGCAGCTCATCCTAAACTCTTACCACCTTTTGTAGGCAGAAGCTGCCCCTGACATACCGCTCCCCCTCTCAGCTGCAGACCCATTGACGTTGATGGGGCTGAGCCTGTCTCTGGGAAAAAAAAACTGTTTTGATTCTGTCTGTTATCCTTATGATCTTAAAAGCATCATAATTTCTTGATGATGGTGAGGACAATATGAGTGAGGTTGATGTTCTGCAGCATGTTGATATTAAGGGAGAGGAGGTGTTGGAGTTGTTAAAATACATTAGGACAGATAAGTCCCCGGGGCCTGACGGAATATTCCCCAGGCTGCTCCACGAGGTGAGAGAAGAGATTGCTGAGCCTCTGGCTAGGATCTTTATGTCCTCGTTGTCCACGGGAATGGTACCGGAGGATTGGAGGGAGGCAAATGTTGTCCCCTTGTTCAAAAAAGGTAGTAGGGATAGTCCGAGTAATTATAGACCAGTGAGTCTTACGTCTCTGGTGGGAAAGCTGTGGGAAAAGATTCTTAGAGATAGGATCTATAGGCATTTAGAGAATCATGGTCTGATCAGGGACAGTCAGCATTGCTTTGTGAAGGGCAGATCATGTCTAACAAGCCTGATAGAGTTCTTTGAGGAGGTGACCAGGCATATAGATGAGGGTAGTGCAGTGGATGTGATCTATATGGATTTTAGTAAGGCATTTGACAAGGTTCCACACGGTAGGCTTATTCAGAAAGTTAGAAGGCGTGGGATCCAGGGAAGTTTGGCCAGGTGGATTCAGAATTGGCTTGCCTGCAGAAGGCAGAGTGTGGTGCTGGAGGGAGTACATTCAGATTGGAGGATTGTGACTAGTGGTGTCCCACAAGAATCTGTTCTGGGACCTCTACTTTTCGTGCTTTTTATTAGCGACCTGGATGTAGGGGTAGAAGGGTGGGTTGGCAAGTTTGCAGACAACACAAAGGGTGGTGGTGTTGTAGATAGTGTAGAGGATTGTCAAAGATTGCAGAGAGACATTGATAGGATGCAGAAGTGGGCTGAGAAGTGGCAGATGGAGTTCAACCCAGGGAAGTGTGAGGTGGTACACTTTGGAAGGACAAACTCCAAGGCAGAGTACAAAATAAATGGCAGGATACTTGGTAGTGTGGAGGATCAGAGGGATCTCGGGGTACATGTCCACAGATCCCTGAAAGTTGCCTCACAGGTGGATAGGGTAGTTAAGAAAGCTTATGGGGTGTTAGCTTTCATAAGTCGAGGGATAGAGTTTAAGAGTCGCGATGTAATGATGCAGCTCTATAAAACTCTGGTTAGGCCACACTTGGAGTACTGTGTCCATTTCTGGTCACCTCACTATAAGAAGGATGTGGAAGGATTGGAAAGGGTACAGAGGAGATTTACCAGGATGCTGCCTGGTTTAGAAAGTATGCATTATGATCAGAGTTTAAGGGAGCTAGGGCTTTACTCTTTGGAGAGAAGGAGGATGAGAGGAGACATGATAGAGGTGTACAAGATAATAAGAGGAATAGATAGAGTGGATAGCCAGCGCCTCTTCCCCAGGGCACCACTGCTTAATACAAGAGGACATGGCTTTAAGGTAAGGGGTGGGAAGTTCAAGGGGGGTATTAGAGGAAGGTTTTTTACTCAGAGAGTGGTTGGTGCGTGGAATGCACTGCCTGAGTCAGTGGTGGAGGCAGATACACTGGTGAAATTTAAGAGACTACTAGACAGATATATGGAGGAATCTAAGGTGGGGGGTTATATGGGAGGCAGGGTTTGAGGGTTGGCACAACATTGGGGGCCGAAGGGCCTGTACTGTGCTGTACTATTCTATTCTATCTTCTCCAACATTATTATTATTATGTATTTGTCAAATCCTGATCAAAAGTGATGATCATTTACATTTTCTAAGCCTGTTATTACGACATTTAGCTGAAGAGTCTAAAATTTATTGTAATTTGATTTCCTTCATGTTAGCCTTAAACCAAAACTTCCAAATTTGTTCATGGAGTCATAAAATCATAGAGTCATAATGTCTTAGAACAGTACAACCCAGGAACAGACCCTTTGGCTCATCTAATCCATGTCGAACTATTTAAGCTGCCTCGATCCATGGGCCTGTACCAGGACTCTGGCCTTCCATACCCCTACCATCCTTGTACCTGTCCAACCTCCCTGAAATGTTGAAATCAAGCTCTTATGCACTACTTCTGCTGGTAGCTCGTTCCACACTCTCACAGCCATCTGAGTGAAGGTCCTAACCTAATCAACTTTGGAATGAAGAATAAAAAGAACTGAAGAGATAAATAGAGAAGTAAGTTTTATGTGGAGTCAGTAAGATCACAGCAAATCATCTACCTTATCATTTTTCTGGCACATTTCCCTTCAATGCCTCTGCTCTTCTCAAAGTGGGTCAAGATTAACCATTTCTGTTGCGTTTGTAGCCGTTAACTATAGGTATGCCTGGCTTTAAGAACACTATCACAAGTCTTCCATGTACTGATAAAAATGATGTACATATCAATTTCCCATATTTCCAATTCAAGCTGCCAAATGCAGCCAGGGTGTCTCCTTTGGGTCATCATCATGGCTTGTCACACCAGACAGCCAGTGACTCTAGTGTTGTTTGGTTGATGTTGAGCAGGTCAGTGTCAGCTGAATCAGGTGAGAGTGGGCAGTTGCGCAGAAGGTGTTCAATGTTCTGCACCCTTTCACCACACTCACAGGATACACTGGTCTTTAAACCCCACTTCACCATATTGTCTCCTGTCCTACAAACTCCCACTCTCGCTCTGTTGAGAGTGCACCACTTCCGTCTGTCAAGCAGTGCCCCGTCTGGTTAAATTTCCTGTGAGGTCTTGCACTGTATTGTCTAGTGGGGTTCTGGCTTCTGTTTGTTGCCAGAGGTCAATCCTGTATGTTTGGGGGGATGTTCCGTGCGGTAGTTCCTCCACTGTAGCAAAGCTTCTCCTCGATTTTAGGGGGTTGGAAACTGGCACATGATGATGTAGTGGATGCCGTGGATCCGAGTTCTGTTTACCTTTTTCAATTTTTGTTGTGGTGTGTCTTCCGATCTCTGGGGGAGCAATGCCTGCAAGTCTGTAAATGATGTTAGTGGGTGTGGGGCGCAGTGTGCCCGTCATTATTCGGCAGGCTTCGTTAAGCAACAAGTCTATTTTCTTCACATGTGCTGATCTGCCCCACGCAGGTGCACAGTATTCTGCAGGTGCATAGCAGAGTGCTAGGGCAGTTGATCTAAGTGTGTGAGCATTAGCTCCCCATTTCGTGCCTGCTAATTTTTTCAAGAGAGAATTGCGAGAGCCAACTTTCCCTCAGAGTGTTTGGATGTGGGTGGCAAATGAGAGCGCCCTATCCAGTGTCACGCCCAGGTAAATTGGAGTCGGATGGTGTTCGAGCTCCTTTACGTAAGACAGGCCAATTAAAGCTCACAAGTGGTCAAGCTCACTGCAGAGATGGCATGAGATTATGAGCATACAACTTTCCTCTGATGATGTTTGTGGCTCCTTCATTTATCTTGACCTAAGTCTGTAAATATCAGTTAATTAGATGCAACCATTAGTAATTGTCAGCACTGATTTTCTTCTCCAATTTTTGTCAAGCAGAAGCAATGGAATGGGACCACTCAGCAACCCAAAGCAGGAATGAAAGGTATCTGCTAAAGTTAATGTGGCTGAGATTATAATGATCTATTCCTTTGGACCACAGGAGATAATTAAAATTATAATCCTGAATTAAGTAAAATGTACTAAATATTTGCACTGATAATATTCCACATATAATTGAGGCAAATTACATATGTTAGACACTTAGGAATGTAGAAGACTGTGGGGAGATTTGAGAGATGAATAGATAGGGGTAAGTACACGCAGGCTTTTTCTTCTGAGGTTGGGTGGGACCACAACTAGAGGTCATGGGTTAAGGGTGAAAGGTGAAAAGTTTAAGGGTAACGTGAAGGGAAACTTCTTCAATCAGAGGGTCATGAGATTGTGGAATGAGTCGCCAGAGCAAGTGGTACATGTAAGCTTGATTTCAACATTTTAGTGAAGTTTGGATTGGTATATAGATGGTCGGGGTATGGAGGGCTATGGTCTGGTTGCAGGTCGATGGGACTCGGCAGTTTAAATGTTTTGGCATGGACTAGATGGGCTGAAGAGCCTGCTTCTGTGCTGTACTTTTCTATGACTCTACGGCTCTTCCAAGCACTTTTCTAATTCTGCCAAACACAACAGTATGTTGATGTCCTTGCATTAAACAATAGTTTACATGGGTCACTGGCAATAAAATAGCATTATTTTAACAGCTGGGTGACAATATTCTGTAAGATTTCAAAATGAGTTAAGAATCTTTTTGAGATAATTGGGATTTTTAGCCGAAGATGTCAGAAATGGATCGATGGGAAAATGCAGCAGTTTTCAGTGATGTATATTTACAATCTTTCAGAAATTTGTGATCAGGTAGAACGATCTAATTTTATTTGACAAGAATTAATGAGTCATGGAAAATATACCTCTTTAACCCAAAACAAGTTAAATAATATCATTGATCGCATCCCTGTCCGAAACAAGTAATATTGGAAACAAACATGAGAAAACCTGCAGATGCTGGAAATCCAAGCAACACGCGCAAAAGGCTGGAGGAACTCAGCAGGCCAGGCAGCATCCATGGAAAAAAAGCACCAGGTGATGGGTGAAATCGGAAGGGCAAAGGGTGAAGCAAAGAGCTGGCAATCTGATTGGAGAAAGAGATACAGGGCTAGAGAAGGGGATATCCTTTAGGAGAGGACAGCAGTCCATGGAGAATGAAAAGGGGAGGAGCACCAGAGGGAAGTGATGGGCAGGTAAGGAGATAAGGTGAGAGAGGGAAACGGATAATGGGAAACGGTGAAGGGGGGTGCATTACTGGAAGTTTGAGAAATTGATGTTCATGCTATCAGGTTGGAGGCTACCCAGATGAAATATAAGGTGTGGTTCCTCCAACCTGAGTGTGGCCTCATCATGACAATACAGGAGGTCATGGACTCACATCAGTGTCAGAATGGGAAGTGGAATTAAAATGGGTGGCCACTGGGAGATCCTGCTTTTTTTGGCAGATGGAGCGGAAGTGCTTGGTGAAGTGGTCTCCCAATCTATGTTGGGTCTCATCGATACACAGGAGGCCATACTGGCAGTACAGGATACAGTAGGTGCCCTAAACAGACTCACAGGTAGAAAGTCACCTCAGCTGGAAGGGCTGTTTGAGGCCCTGAATGATAGTGAGGGAAGAGGTGTAGGGGCAGGTAGTAGTAATTGTTCTGCTTGCAAGGATAAGTGCCAAGAGGGAGATCAGTGGGGAAGGATGAATGGACAAAATAATTGAGTAGGAAGCAATCCCTGTAGAAAGCAGATAGTTAGGGGGAGGAGGGAGAGAAACACGTGCTTGGTGGTGGGATCCTGTCAGAGATGGCAGAAGTTATGGAGAATTATGTGCTGGATGCAGAGGGTGGAAGGGAGGTAGGAGAGGACAAGGGGAACCCTATCCCTGGTAGGGTGGTGGGAGGATAGGGTGAGGGAAGATTTGCGTGAAATGGAAAAGATGCGGTTGAAGGCAGTGTTGATGGTGGTGGAAGGGAAGCCCCTTTCTTTGAAGAAGGAGGACATCTCTTTCATTCGAGAATGAAAAGCCTCATCCTGAGAGCAGATGCATTGGAGATGGAGGAATTGAGAGAAGGGGATGGTAATTTTACAAGTAACTGGGTTGGAAGAGGTGTAGTCCAGGTAGATGTGAGAGTCAGTGAGTTTATAATAGACATCAGTAGATGTCCTTATGGCTGAACAAGTGAGTGTCACAACTGAGAGAAGAATATCTATGGTTATGTTATTTTCTAGTCCTGTTTCAACAATAAAAATGCACAAAGCAATTTCATTCCTCATCTTTGACTGAAGGTTTTCAGCACTAGACACACAATTGAAACTTTTGTTGATATTACAGGTGCAAGCATTTAGTGTGCCCATTGTCTGTTGTGACAATCACTTGGTCAGCCATAAGGACCAGGACTGATTGAACAGAAACCTTTATCAAATTAAGAATGGATAGTTTAGACAGAAAGTTACGTTGCAGATAAGATGCTATCAATAGCTCAGTAAATGCATTGTCTTCCAGGACTACGATAAATTGAAAGACTATTCATCAGATGCATTACTCATCTAAGCATCACCTTCTAAAGCTAATCTCTCTGAAGTTATCTTGATTCCATAGAAAATTGGGTCATTTCCAATATTACTTTGTTCCGGACAGGGATGTGATCAATGATATTATTTAACTTGAGATGGGTTAAAGAGGTATATTTTCCATGACTCATTATTTCTTGTCAAATAAAAGTAGATTGTTTTACCTGATAACAAATTTCTGAAAGATTGTAAATATACATTACCGAAAACTGCTGCATTTTTCCCATCGATCCATTTCTGACATCTTCAGCTAAAAATCAGTTATTTCAGAAAGATTACTTGTTCACTTTGACATTTTGCAGAATGTTGCTAACCAGTGGTTAGCATAGTGCTATTTTATTGCCAGTGGTCCGCATTCAATTCCACTGCTCTCAGTTTGTTCTCCCCATCAATGCATGGGTTTCCTCCTGGTGCTCTAGTTTCCTCCTACATTCCAAGGTGGTACGGGTTAGTAGATTAATCATTCCCTGAGTGGAATTGTGGGCTTGTTGGGCCAGAAGTCCTTTTTACTCTGATGTATCTTTATAGTCATTGTCATAGTCATAGTCATAGTCATGGTTATACTTTATTGATCCCGGGGGAAATTGGTTTTCATTACAGTTGCACCATAAATAATTAAATAGCAATAGAACCATAAATAGTTAAATAGTAATATGTAAATTATGAAATAAGTCCAGGACCAGCCTATTGGCTCAGGGTGTCTGACCCTCCAAGGGAGGAGTTGTAAAGTTTGATGGCCACAGGCAGGAATGACTTCCTATGACGCTCTGTATTGCATCTCGGTGGAATGAGTCTCTGGCTGAATGTACTCCTGTGCCCAACCAGTACATTATGTAGTGGATGGGAGACATTTAAACAAATAAAATTTAAAAATAAAGTAGAATGAGGTACTTTGGTTTATCTTAAGAAATAACAGCAAAGTAAAATCTGCCCATAACACTCACCAAGTATTATGATGAATATAAATAACTTAATATTGACAAAAGAGTCAATATTATTTGTGAATAACATATATATTCTTCCCGTTTATAGATGCAGTCATGTAAACTATTGTCTTATGCAAGTACATCAACATACTCTTGCGTTTGGCAGAATTAGAAAAGTGGTTGGAAGACCATAGAATCATAGAAAAGTGCAGTACAGAAACAGGCTCCTCAGCCCATCTAGCCCATGCCAAGACATTTAAACTGGTTATAAAAACTTCCAAAGAGAATGAATATGTTTTTATAGGCACTGTCTCTACCTCTACCAGTACCACTGGCAGTGTGTCCCACACACCCACCGCTCTCCGTGTAAAAACTAAACCATCTCTGACATCCATCCCTAGACTTTCCTCCAATTATGCAAGAAATATTCCCTCTCGTATTAGCTGTTTCCGCCCTGAGAAAGAGGCACTAGTTTTCCATTCTATCAATACTTGTTATCATCTTATATACAGTATCTCTATCAAGTCACCTGATCGTATCTTTTATCAAGTCACAATAGCGTAGTGGTCAGCACAATGCTTTACAGTGCCAGCAACTTGGGTTCAATTCCTGCCGCTGCTTGTAAAGTGCTGCTACGTTCTCCCCATGACCTTTTGGGGTTCTCTGGGTGCTCCAGATTCATCCCAGATTCCAAAGGCATGCCATTTAGTATGTCAATTAGTCTTTGTAAATAGTCCTGTCATTAGACTAGGGTGAAATTGGGGGTTGCTGGGTGGTGCAGCTTGAAGGGCCAGAAGGGCCTATTCCGTGTTGTATCCCAATAAATCAATAAATATAGAAAGAAATAAAATTTAAAAAGTCACCAGTTACAAGACATACTAGTAAACATCCAACCTAAATGAAAATGCCCAACGTAGGCCTCTCATGGTCTGAGTCGACGTCCCCTCCCCTCCCCCAGTAAACATCCTCCGTATGTAAACATATTGCACAGTTAATGCCCAGCCTTTCTGATTTGGCACAGTATTTGCTCTGCACAGAAGCAGATCTAAATAAATTAGTGGGTGATGATATCTTCACATTATAATCAACAATATGTTCAGTGATTCCTGATGGAACATTCACATATGTTGATATCTGGTGAGAAAAGCTCAAGGCTCAGCTGTGATGAATAACATAGTTAAAGTTGCAAAGTTGTAAAGTTTAAAAGGTCCATTTCCCTATAATTCTACCATATTTGTTATGTGCCATGTCATATAATGTGGGCAATCATGGTCTTTCCATGACTATTGATTGTTCTTGGCAAATTTTTGTACGGAAGTGGTTTAGTGGTTTGCCTTTGCCTTCTTCTTGATAATGTCTTCACAGGTGGTTTACAAGTGGTTACAAGTGATCAGGTGACTTGATAGAGATACTGTGGTTGGTGCGTGGAATGCACTGCCCGAGTCAGTGGTGGAGGTAGATACACTAGTGAAGTTTAAGAGACTACTAGACAGGTATATGGAGGAATCTAAGGTGGGGGCTTATATGGAAGGCAGGGTTTGAGGGTCGGCACAACATTGTGGGCCGAAAGGCCTGTACTGTGCTGTACTATTCTATGTTCTATGTTCTAAGACAGGTGACCCTAGTCATTATCAATAGTCTTCAGACATTGTCTGCCTGACATCAGTGGTCAAGAATTATGATAAGCACCAGCTGCTCATATGGCCATTCACCACTTGCTCCCATGGCCTCACATGAGCGTGAGTTGCTAAGCAGGTGCTACACCTTGCTCTAGGGTGACTTGCAGGCTAGTGGTGGGACGGAGGGCCTTTCACCTCCTTTAGTAGAGATGTATCACCACCCTGCCGTCCATCTACCACATCGCCATAGTTTATTGTTAGCCCCATATGTGAAACATTGATGGACAGGCCATTTTACCACCATCAGTATTTCTGCCCAAGAAAGTCTGGTCTCTCTCTGGGCCCATACTGAGCTAAGGAACTTTGCAGAAGATCAAGAAGGTTGTTAATGCTCCTAAAGCACAAAAACAGCATCCATCATCAGAGACCCCCACCACCCAGGCCATGCTTTTTTTCTTGCTGCTGCCATCAGGAAGACTGTACAAGAGCCACAGGCCTCACACCACCAGTGTTTTTTTAGGAACAATTAATATCCCTCAACCATCAGGCTCTTGAACCAGTGAGGATAACTTCACTCAACTTCACACACCCCTTCATTGAAATGTTCCCACAACCAATAGACTCAGATTCAAAGACTCTTTATCTCATGTTCTCAATATTTATTGTATCTTACTTATTATAATTCTTTCTTTTTCTTTTGAGTTTGCACAGACAACAATATTTTGCTCACCGGTTGTTTGTCCTTCCAGTTGGGCATGGTCTTTCATTGATTCTAATGTGTTTCTTGGATTTACTGTGCATGCCCGCCTGAAGACAGATCTCAGGGTTGCATATGGTGACATATATGTACTTTGATAATAAATTTACTTTGACTTTAGAGTCAGCAACTCTAATAGAAGAGTGGAAAATGAGATAAAATATCTCTAAGTCAATATAATTAACATTTATGATGCTATACAGAAGATCTAGATGAATGAAGTCTTATTTCTTGCTATACTTCACACTACCAGAAGCTAACTAACAGAACATTACTGGGATGAATTGAAGTAACATACTGAGGTCTACTTGGGATTAGCAATTTGAATTCTGAATACCTGGCTCAAAAAACATATTTAAACTTTCTGCAGTAGAAATATCGATGACACCAGAATTTATCTACTGGCCGTTACATTGGCAATCCCATTAGTCTATTCCTGAGATCAGGATAAGTGGGTTAGTTGGAGGCAGCAGTCCAGAATTCCATTGATGTGGTAATGCAAGGGGAGACCTATTGGAAGTTGGGCTTACAGTTTCACATAAATAGACAAATTCTTGCAACCTTGTCCGAAAAGTCACGATCAAGTGACAATTTATTTGTTTGAGGTCATGCCTATCTGATTTTTTTTCCCCTCTTCAGATACCCTTTTTCTCAGAGGAGTATCACATCTAGAGTTTGCGTATATTGAGTGAATCTACACTGGTGGAAGCTTTTCGTTGAACACCTCTGCTCCATCTGCCACGAGCTGGAGTTTCTGGTGGACAAACATTTAAATTCTTTTCAAGATGGCGCCAGTATCTGGCAACTCTGCGCGTGCTCTCCCGAGCAAACTGCCCTCTACACTATCCTATAAATTCTGATTCTCCTTCCCATTCTGACCTGTCAATCCATGGTCGCCTCTTGTGCCAAGATGAGGCCACCCTCTGAGTGGAGGAGGAACACTTTATATTCTGTCAGGGAAGCCTTCAACCTGATGGCATGAATATCAATTTACCCTTGCGGTAAACAAATCCACACCCCCACCCTTCCTCTATTCCCCTCCCTGATCTTTTACCTCTTCTCACCTGCCTATCACCTTCCACTGGGTCTGCTCTTCCTTCCCTCTCTTCTCCTATCAGATTCCTTCTGCTGCAGCCTTGACCTTTCCCACCTACCTGGCTTCACCTATCACCTTTATAGCTAGCCTCCTTCTCCTCCCCACATCTCTTTATTCTGGTATCTTCCTCCTTCCTTCTCAGTTCTGCTGAAGATTCCCGGTCTGAAATGTCAACTGTTTATTTATTTCTATAGATGCTGCCTAATCTACTGCATTCCTCCAGCATTTTGTATGAACATTGTCAGCACTTAAGGAGCTTATCTGCTGAATTCATAGGAAAGAAAATATCCCAGGCACTCTCCCACACAACAGTCAATACATAGAGTTCCAGAAAGAAGCAGCGCCTAGTCCATTTCTTTTGAATACAGCAACACATCTTTAGAAATCTAATACTGGCAGATCGAAACTGTTCCAAAAACTCTCCCATAAAACGGAACAGAATTTCTAAGCACTAATTTCTTTTGAATACAAAACTGGACATAAAACTGAATGCTTAACCAACAAAATGATTACGAGGACAAAGGTTATTCATGGATTTATTAGATAAAACAAAGTAATTCATCTGCTCCCAAAGGTTCAGTGGTCTCTGAAGATCAAAGTTTTTATTTAAGTAAAGCCTCAGCAGGATTCATACTAATCATTCAAACCGATTTGGAACTAAATTTTGGAGGAATCATAGACAATAGACAACAGATAATAGGTGCAGGAGTATGCCATTCGGCCCTTCGAGCCAGCACCACCATTCACTGTGATCATGGCCGATCATCCACAATCAGTACCTTTTTCCTCCCTTCTCCCCATATCCCTTGACTAGGCTATCTTTAAGGGCTCTATCTAACTCTCTCTTGAAAGCATCCAGAAAGTTGGCCTCCACTGCCTTCTGAGGCAGAGCATTCCACACATCCACAACTTTCTGGGTGAAAAAGTTTTTCCTCAGCTCCGTTCTAAATAGCCTAACCATTATTCTTAAACTGTGGCCTCTGGTTCTGGACTCCCCCAACATCGGGAAAGTGCTTCCTGCCTCTAGCATATCCAATCCCTTAATAATCTTATACGTTTCAATCAGATCCTCTCTCATCCTTCTAAATTCCAGTGTATACAAGCCCAGTCACTCCAATCTTTCAACATATGACAGTTCCGCCATCCCGGGAATTAACCTTGTGAACCTACGCTGCACCTCTTCAATAGCAAGAATGTCCTTCCTCAAATTTGGAGTCCAAAACTGCACGCAATACTACAGGTGTGGTTTCATCAGGGCTTTGTACAACTGCAGAAGGACCTCTTTGCTCCTATACTCAACTCCCCTTGTTATGAAGGCCAACATGCCATTAGCTTTCTTCACTGCCTGCTGTACCTGCATGCTTGCTTTCAGTGACTGATGAACAAAGACACCTAGATCTTGTTGTGCTTCCCCTTTTCCTAACTTGACACCATTCAGATAGTAATCTGCCTTGCTGCTCTTGCCACCAAAGTGGTTAACCTCACATTTATCCATGTTAAACTGTAGGGAAGCCGAAGCGTGTTTTCTGACAAGACCCTTCATTCTGAGGCAGAAAGAGGACTCTCCATTATCTCTTCCCAAATGGAATTTAACTTAACCAAGGTATAAGGCAAAAAGCTATTGAAGCCAAATTGAACTTGAAGTACCTTTTGATGAAAGCCTGTTTTCCTTTATTTGTGTGGCTTCCAGAATTGTTTTTGTTTTGGAGGGGGGGAGGTCAGGAGTTTGTCTTACCTTGTACTATTTCCTTAGTGTGTTAACTCTAAGAATCATGGTGCTTATTTTTACAAAGAATTTATTTATAAACTTTGTCGCTAAACACTAAGAGGTGCTGATATTATGCTAGAAATATCACCCAAGTTATTATTTGATAACCAACAAAAGACAATGTTCCTTGATTTGAGCTGACACAGACTGTATAATATATTGTACAAGTCTGTTCCCCAGCTACATTGCATCAGGGGAAGTGCAACAAAGATTCATTTTAGGGATGGGGGAGCGAGACCTGGATTGTCCTATGAGGAGATAATGCTGACTCGGCCTATATTTTTGAGAATTTAAAAGAAAATAATCTCATTGAAACTTGTTCAATGACTATTCAGGGAAGCAAATAAACCTGACTGTCCAGATAGGCCCATTGTCTCAGTCTGCTCCTGCCCCACTGAATACATGTACTCATACTTTGACTTCATTCTCTTGTCCTTGGTTGTGTCCCTTCCCACCTACATTTCTAATACTCTTCATCTCCTCAATAACATTCAATACCCTTACCCTGAGCAGTTCATTTTCACCATGGATGACCAGTTCCTTTTCACTTGCATCCCCCATCAGTAAGGCCTTAAAGCTCTCAGCTTCTTCTTTAACAAAAGAGCCAACCAGTTTCCCTTTACCACTCTCCTCCGTCTGGCAGAACTAGTCATCACCATCTCCTTTGATTCCTCCCACTTCCTTGAGACTCAAGGTGTGGCCATGGACACCAGCTCTGCCTGCATTTTCATTAGGTATGTAGAACAGTCCATGCTCCAAGCCTTTCCCGATAATGCTCCACAACTTTTCCTTCGCTACATTGACGGCTGAATTGGTGCTGCTTCATGCATCATGCTGAGCTCATCAATTTCATCAGCTTTGTCTCCATCTTCCACCCTGCCCTTAAATTCACTTGGTCCACTCTGACAACTCCTTCCTCTTTCTCAATCTCATTGTTTCCATCTCTGGAGGGAAACTGTCAACTGACATCTTTTAGAAACCTTCTGATTCCCATGGCTATCTTGATTATAGCCCTTCCCAACCTGTCTCCCCTAAAAATCCTATTCCCTTTTCTCAATTCCTGCATTTTCTCTGCATCTGTTCCAGGATGAGGCTTTCCACTCCAGGACATCAACATCTGCATCATTCTCCACAACTTCTGCCATTTCCGAAGGGATCCTACCACCAAAAGCATCATTGCCTCCCCTACACTCTCCACTTTCTGCAGGGATTTCTCGCTCTGTGATTCCGTTGTCCATTTGTGCCACCCTACCCATCTCCCTCTCAGCACTAATCCCTGCAGGTGGCCAAAATGCTACACCTGCCCACTCACCTCCTCCCCAATCTCCATTCAGGGCCCCAAACAGTCCTTCCAAGCGAGGCAGAACATCACGTGTTGGGGTTGCCTATTGTGTCCGAAGCTCCTGATGTGGCCTCCTCTACAATAGTGAGACCCATTGTAAATTGGGGGAACTGCTTCATTGGGCACCTCAACTACATTTGCCAAAAGTGGAACTTTTTGGCAGCCAGACATTTTAATTTCGAGATTCCCATTTCATTTCTGACATTTCTTTTTCAGTCCGTGGCCTCCTCTTCTGCCAAGATGAGGACATCCTCAAGGCAGAGGAGCAACACAATACATATTCCATCTGAGAAGCTTCCAGTTTGATGGTGTGGTATCAATTCCAGTTTCCGGTTGAAATAATTTCCCTTCTCCACCCTTCTTCTATTCCCCACTCTTGTCCCTTACCTCTTCTGACCTGCCTTTCACCTGCTCCTGGGTCCTCTCCTCCTTTCCTTTCATCTATGCTCCACTCTCCTCCCCTAGCAGATTCCTACCTCTCCAGCCCATTACCTTTCCTGGCTTCTCATCTCACGTTCTGGCCATCCTCCTTCCTCTACCCCTCTCTTTTTATTCTGTCATCTTCCTCCCTCCTTTCCAGTCCTGAAGAATGTTTTGGCCTGAAACATCGACTGTTTCCATAGATACTGCCTGATCTGCTGTGTTCCTCCAGCATTTTGTGTGTGTTGCTTTGGATTTCCAGCATCTCTTGGGCTAATCAAAGATGATGTTGACTACGGCATTGAAAACCAGGTGTCACAGAATAAAGAAACACTCATTAAGAACTGGGATAAGAAGAATTTCCTTAACACAGAGATACAAGGTGGAATAGGGCCTTCCAGCCCTCTGCGCTGTGCTGCTCATAGATTAAACCCATCTATTTAATCCTAGCCTAAACACAGGGCAATATGCATTGGCCAATTAAGCTACTAACCATCTTTGGACTGTGGCAAGAAACAGGATCACCCGAAGGAAATCCACACAGTCATGGGGAGAATGTACAAGCTCCTTAAAGAAGATGCTGAAAGTGAATTCTGAATTCTGACGCTCCAACGAACAGAGCCACTCTAACTGACACCCTACCTTGGCACCCAAGCACAGACACAAGTGAGCATTTAGAGTTCTCTACAAGGTGGCTTAGGAGACTTACTCAGTGATCATAATCAAGACAAGATTTTTGGATATTGACTATTATTTGATTTTCATAATGTGTGAATGTGACAGGTAAAAAAAATGTTAGTAGCCTTATTGAATTAAAGAGCAGATACAAAGCTCTAAATAGCTTCCTCCTGCTTTTTTCTTATAATATTATATTCTTAATTCTATTTCTGTAGAAAAATATCTTTTAGGAAGTAATTTTATGAGCTTGTGTCTTTGTCTGAGAAGTGGATATTCCAAACATGATTTGCCCATTTGCACCATTTGCTAGCCTTTGAAATTTCAAATAGCCTTCGATGTGGGCTATTACCAAAAACGATAAATGTTCTCCACAACTTGTGTCTAATATTTTAGACTCATCTAGGCAGATTGCATATTAAGGACATTTTTTTAGACAAAGGCTGGATTTACCTTTGACATGTTTACTGAGTGGTTAATTATCAGTATGGGTGTAAACTGCTCATACTACTGTTGTAGTTGATGTGACCAGGAAATTCTGTTAGGGACTGGTTAGCTGTTCCCACTGTTGCCTGGGGATAATATAGCTGAAACAGATAGTTAATATTTGAAACTATCGAATTTTAAGTCTTAATGAGATCTATTGCTTCATTTGTATTTGATAATTTTGTGTGAATATTTACATAAGAATGAAATATTGCACTGAGTAAGATCTCTAGAAAACTTGAAAGAAACAATAACCCGTCAGTGGTACTTGTGAAGTAAGGTCTTTGTTCTGAATGTGACAGAATAAAATTGTAATCATTGACATTGTTTTATTACAAGGTTTAAAAAAATGTGTGTGTAATTATATAAATAATTCTAATTGGGAGAATGGCAGATGTACACTTCTAAGGTGTGAATTTAAAATATTAGCATAATTGTTAATACATCTAGATTTAACCTATTGTAATGTAAACTGCAGAGAATAGGGTTGTTTTACAACTTGAATTGTTTGTAAGTTTTCTAATCATTGCCAACAGCCGAATATAAAATCTCAAGTGAACAAACCCAATAGGATAGTGTTTTATAATGTAACTACTGTTTTTTATTGAATTGAAAGTATTTCCCGTTCAAAATGGGTTAACGCCAAAGATAAGGAATCAGAATCATATTAACGCTGTCTTAATGCTGTGAAATGTATTGCTTTGCAACAGCAGTATAGTGCAAACTAATAAAACTACAATAAATTTAAAAAATAAAGTGTGCAGAAGTAAAAGGCATAATGAGATAGTGTTCATGGGTTCACAAATGCATATTCTAATGAATTCTTTACCAACCTTTCCTTTATCAATTTTTTTCCATGTAGGATGAAAAGTAGTTATTTAGTGCCTCTGCTGTACCTTCAGTCTATGCATAAATTTTGTTTAAGTTTTTTATTCATTGTTTCTTTTTTCTAACAGCTTATTATTTCCATGCCTAGAGAAGATTTTTCATTCCCTCTTCGTAAATGGGATTTAACCTTAACCCCTTATCTAAAAAAAAGGATGTGTTGACATCGGAGAGAGTTCAGAGGAGGTTCAGAAAGGTGTTTATGAGATTGTATGGCTTGTCAAATGAGGAACATTTGATGGTTTGGGCTTCTACTCATTGGAATTCAGAAGAATGGGCAGTGACCTCATTGAAACCTATTGAATGGTGAAAGGCCTTGATAGAGTGGATGCAGAGAGGTTGTTTCCTGTCGCGCTCGAGTCTAAGACAAGAGGAAACAGCTGCAGAATACAGGGACATCTAATTAGAACAGAGAAAAGGAGGAATTTCTTTAGCCAGAGAGCGGTAAATCTGTGAAATTCATTACCACAGGCAGCTGGGTATATTCAAGACAGAGGCTGATAGGTCTTGATTAGTCGGGTTACGAAAGGCAGGAGACTGGGGCTGAGACGGGAATGGATCAGCCATGATCTGGCAGAGCAGACTCGATAGCTCAAATAGTCTAATTCTGCTCCTATATGTTATAGTCTATGATCTCATATTCTTTATTTTCCTTTTTTATTTCTTTTTCATGAGCACCAATCCAACATCTCACCTCCCTCAATGATTTTAACTAGTTAGCCTGATTTACAAGTGTAAGGGGATTTCTTTTTTTTTATGTCACTGCGTAGTCTAATTAAAATGGCTTCTTTGTTATGTTAACTGATGAGAAAGTCCTCCCGCTAGCAGTTAGTTTTGGGTTATCTATTGGTAAGAGGATGAATGAACCAATTGGGATAGTTGTTATGCTTTTGGTGTGTCTGAAGATACTGTATGTGTGGGGTTTTGGGGGAGAAGGCGGGAGAGAGAGACAGAGGATGGACCAGGTGCTGTGAGTCCGCTAACAGGGTCGGACCCCGAGTGGGATGTTCGGCGAGGAGACGGAGACGGACTCGTGTGGAGCGTCTGGTCGACCACTGTTGTTGGTCCCAGGCGGCCAGTCAAGGTGGTCCGAGGGGTCGCAGGGTGAAGAAGTTGGGTCCTGAGCTCCAACTGTTTGTGCACGAAGAAATTGAACTCAACTGTAGCTGGGAATCTTAAATAAATGACAATTTGAAACTCTCAGCAGTTCATCCTGCATTTGTGGAGAGGAAAAAAGCACATTAACATAACATTTTGATGACCTTTTATTCAAAATGGCTATTTCTGATGCAAACAGAAAAGGAGGTTATCTGAAATTGTTCACTTCTGCAATAAATCCCAAGAGATTTGACATTCTACATCAGAAAATGTTCCTTACCCTTAATTTATTCCCGAGATCCATATCATTAGAGAATTGCGCGAGCAGTCGCAGAGTCATAGAACGCTACAGCACAGAAAGAGAACCTTTGGCCCATACAGTCCATGCTGAACTACTAATCTGCTTAGTCTGATTGACCAGAGTCCTCCAAAACCCTCCCTATCCAAATTTCCCTTAAACATTGAGATCAAACCTATATCCACCACTTAAGCTGGCATTCCACATTCTCTTTCTTTTCATTATTATTATTCAAAATTACCACGAGTACATCGAAGTAAGCAACACTTACAATGTCCCAAGAAAAAAAAACATTATTTTAAAGATTGAAAACATTTTTCCACACTCTCACAACCCTCTGAGTGAAGTTGTTCCCCCAATGTTCCCCCTAAACATTTCAACTTTCACCCTTAACCCATGAACTTTAGTCTTAGTGTCACTCAACCTCCGTGGAAAAGGCCTGCTTTCATTTACCGTATCAATACCCCTCATAATTTTGTATACCTCTATCAAATCTCCACTCATCCTTCTAAATTCTTGGGAATAAAGTCTTTACCTGTAACTCTGGTTCTCGAGTCCCAGCAACATCCTTGTAAATTTTCTCTGCACACTTTCAATCTCATTGACATCTTTCCTGTAGGTAGGTGACCAGAACTGCAGACAATACTCCAAATTAGCCCTCACCAGCATCTTATACAACTTCAACATAACATCCCACTTCCGAACTAAATACATTCATTTATGAAAGCCAATGTGCCAAAAGCCTTAATTACAACCATATCTACCTATGATGCCACTTTCAAGGAATTATGTACCTGCATTCCCAGATCCCTTTGTTCTACCGCACTCCTCAGTGCCCTCCTGCTCACCACATAAGACCTACATAGTTTGGTCCTACTGAGGTGCAATACCTCATCTTTAGAAATTAGAAACTGGTCCTCTGGAAGACCAGAATGGTAATCCATGTGTGGAGCCAAAACAGATAGGAGAGGTCATAAGTGCACTCCTTGCATCTGTATTTACTCGGAAAATGGATACAGAGCCTATAGAGGTGAGACAAAGCAGCATCAACTTCATGGATCCTGTACAGATTACAGAGGAGGAGATGTTTGCTACCCTGAGGCAAATCAGGGTGGATAAATCCCCAGTGCCAGACAAAGTGTTCCCTCGGACACTACAGGAAGTAAGTTGAGAAATTGTTAGGGCCCTAACAGAGGTATTTAAAACATCCCTAGTAACAGGAGAGGTATCAGAGAATTGGAGGATACCCAATGTTGTTGCGCTTTTTAAAAAAGGCTGTAAACATAAAGCTGGAAATTATAGGCTGCTGAGTCTGACATCAGTTGTGGGAAAGTTATCTCCTTTTCTCCTTGGAGCGACGGAGGATGAGAGGTGACCTGATAGAGGTGTATAAGATGATGGGAGGCATTGATCATGTGGATAGTCAGAGGCTTTTTCCCAGGGCTGAAATGGCTAACATGAGAGGGCACAGTTTTAAGGTGCTTGGAAGTAGGTACAGAGGAGATGTCAGGGGTAAGTTGTTTTTTTTATGTAGAGAGTGGTGAATGCGTGGAATGGGCTGCTGGCAACAGTGGTGGTGGCAGATATGATAGGGTCTTTTAAGAGCTTAGAAAAATAGAGGGTTATCGGTAACCCTAGGTAATTTATAAAGTAAGTACATGTTCAGCACAGCATTGTGGACCAAAGGGCTTGTATTGTGCTGTAGGTTTTTCTATGTTTCTATGTTATGGGAAGGTCTAAGGGACTGGATATAAATATTTGGATAGAAATGGACTGATCAAGGATAGTCAGCATGGCTTCATTTGAGGTAGGTCATATCCAACCAATCTTAAAGAGTTTTTCAAGGAAGTTACCAGGAAAGTATATGAAGACAAGGAAGTGGATGTTGTCTACATGGACTTCAGCAAGGCGTTTGACAAGGTCCATGTGGGAGGCTGGTCAAGAAGGTTCAGCTGCTTGGCATTCAAGATGAGGCAGTAAATTGGATTAAACATTGGCTTTGCGGGGAAAGCCAGAGAGTGGTAGGAGAGGGTTGTATCTCGACTGAAGGCCTATCATTAATGGTGTGCCACAGGGATCGGTGCTGGGTCATTTGATGTTTGTCATCTATATCAACGATTTGGGTGGTAATCTAAACCGGATTAGCAAATCTGTGGATGACTCCAAGGTTGGGGTTGTAGTGGACCGTGAGGAAGGCTACCATGGCTTGCAGAGGGTTCTGCATCAGCTGGAAAAATGGGCTGAAAATACCTGATGCAATTTAATGCTGACAAGTGCAAGGTTCTGCACTTTGGTAGGACCAACCAAGGTAGGTCTTACACAGCAACACACATCAAAGTTGCTGGTGAACGCAGCAGGCCAGGCAGCATCTCTAGGAAGAGGTGCAGTCGACGTTTCAGGCCGAGACCCTTCGTCAGGACTAACTGAAGGAAGAGTGAGTAAGGAATTTGAAAGTTGGAGGGGGAGGGGGAGATCCAAAATGATAGGAGAAGACAGGAGGGGGAGGGATGGAGCCAAGAGCTGGACAGGTGATAGGCAAAAGGGGATACGAGAGGATCATGGGACAGGAGGTCCGGGAAGAAAGACGGGGGGGGGTGACCCAGAGGATGGGCAAGAGGTATATTCAGAGGGACAGAGGGAGAAAAAGGAGAGTGAGAGAAAGAATGTGTGCATAAAAATAAGTAACAGATGGGGTACAAGGGGGAGGTGGGACCTTAGCGGAAGTTAGAGAAGTCAATGTTCATGCCATCAGGTTGGAGGCTACCCAGACGGAATATAAGGTGTTGTTCCTCCAACCTGAGTGTGGCTTCATCTTTATAGTAGAGGAGGCCGTGGATAGACATGTCAGAATGGGAATGGGATGTGGAATTATAATGTGTGGCCACTGGGAGATCCTGCTTTCTCTGGCGGACAGAGCGTAGATGTTCAGCAAAGCGGTCTCCCAGTCTGTGTCGGGTCTCGCCAATATATAAAAGGCCACATCGGGTGCACTGGACGCAGTATATCACCCCAGCCGACTCACAGGTGAAGTGTTGCCTCACCTGGAAGGACTGTTTGGGGCCCTGAATGGTGGTAAGGGAGGAAGTGTAAGGGTACGTGTAGCACTTGTTCCGCTTACACGGATAAGTGCCAGGAGGGAGATCAGTGGGGAGGGATGGGGGGGACGAATGGACAAGGGAGTTGCGTAGGGAGCGATCCCTGCGGAATGCAGAGAGAGGCGGGGAGGGAACGATGTGCTTAGTGGTGGGATCCCGTTGGAGGTGGCGGAAGTTACGGAGAATAATATGTTGGACCCGGAGGCTGGTGGGGTGGTAGGTGAGGACCAGGGGAACCCTATTCCTAGTGGGGTGGCCGAAGGATGGAGTGAGAGCAGATGTGAGTGAAATGGGGGAGATGCGTTTAAGAGCAGAGTTGATAATGGAGGAAGGGAAGCCCCTTTCTTTAAAAAAGGAAGACATCTCCCTCGTCCTAGAATGAAAAGCCTCATCCTGAGAGCAGATGCAGCGGAGACGGAGGAATTGCGAGAAGGGGATGGCGTTTTTGCAAGAGACAGGGTGAGAAGAGGAATAGTCCAGATAGCTGTGAGAGTCAGTAGGCTTATAGTAGACATCAGTGGATAAGCTGTCTCCAGAGACAGAGACAGAAAGATCTAGAAAGGGGAGGGAGGTGTCGGAAATGGACCAGGTAAACTTGAGGGCAGGGTGAAAGTTGGAGGCAAAGTTAATGAAGTCAACGAGCTCAGCAAGCGTGCAGGAAGCCGCGGCAATGCAGCCATCGATGTAGCGAAGGAAAAGTGGTTGACAGATACCAGTATAGGCTTGGAACATAGATTGTTCCTCAAACCCAACAAAAAGGCAGGCATAGCTAGGACGCATACGGGTGCCCATAGCTACACCTTTAGTTTGGAGGAAGTGGGAGGAGCCAAAGGAGAAATTATTAAGAGTAAGGACTAATTCCGCTAGACGGAGCAGAGTGATGGTAGAGGGGAACTGATTAGGTCTGGAATCCAAAAAGAAGCGGAGAGCTTTGAGACCTTCCTGATGGGGGATGGAAGTATCTAAGGACTGGACATCCATGGTGAAAATAAAGCGGTGGGGGCCAGGGAACTTAAAATCATCGAAAAGTTTAAGAGCGTGAGAAGTGTCACGAACATAGGTCGGAAGGGATTGAACAAGGGGGGATAAAACCGTGTCGAGGTATGCAGAAACGAGTTCACAGTGAATGATAGGGCACTGGAGAGTGTGATAGAACAAAGGGACCTGGGAATACAGGAACGTAATTAGTTGAAAGTGGGACCACAGGTAGATACAGTCAAAAAGGAAGATTTTAGCACATTGGCCTTCATAAGTCAATTTATTGAGTTCAGAAGTGGGAGTCATATAAGATGCAGATGAGAACTAAGTTGGAGTATTATGTGTAGTTTTGGTCACCCTCTTGAGGAAAGATGTAAACAAGGTTAAAAGAGTGCAGTGAAAATTTACAAGGACCTGAGTTATAAGTAAAGGTTGAATAGGCTAGGATTGTTTTCTTTAGAACATAGAAGATTGAGAGGAGATTTGAAAGAGGTATGCAGAATTATGAGACGTATAGATAGGGTAAATGCAAGCAGGCTTTTTACACTGAGGTTGGCTGGGAAAACAACCAGAGGTCCTGGCTTTAGGGTGAAAAGTGAGAAGTTTAAGAGGAACATGAGGGGAAACTTCTTCACTCAGAGAGTCCTGAGAGTGTGGACTGAGCTGCCAGCACGTGGTCCATGGAAGATCGATTTCAATGTTTAAGAGAAGTTTGTTAGATACATGGGATATGGAGAACAATGGTCCCAGTGCAGGTGGATGTGAGTAGGCAGTTTAAATGGCTCGGTATAAACTAGATGGATCAAAGGGCCTGTTTCTGGACTATCCCTCTATGACTCCATAACTATGACTCAGACTTTTCTGTACTAAATTCTATCTGCCATTATTCAGCCCATTTTTCCAGCTGTTCCAGATCCTGCTGCAGAACATGATAGTCTTCATCACAGTCCACTATAAGACCATAAGACAAAGGAGCAGAATTAGGCCATATGGCCCATTGAGTCTGCTCCAACATTCAATCATGACTGATCCTTTTTTCCCCTCCTCAGCCACAGACCCAGCCTTCTCCCCATAGCCTTTGATGCCGTGTCCAATCAAGAACCTATCAAGCTCTGCCTTAAATACACCTAATGATCTGGCCTCTACAACTACCTGTGGTAAAAAATTCCACAAATTCACCACCCTCTAACAAAAGAAATTTCTCTGCACCTCTGTTTTAAATGGACACCCCTCTATCCTGAGACTGCGTCCTCTTGCCCTGGACTCCCCCAACATGAAAAACATCCATTCCACATCTACTTTGTCTAGGCCTTTCAACATTCGAAAGGTTTCAATGAGATACCACCTCATCCTTCTAAATTCCAGTGAATACAGACCCAGAGCTATGAAATGTTCCTCGTACGATAACCTTTTCTTTCTCCGAATCATCCTGGTGAACCTCTTCTGAACACTCTCCATTGCCAGCACGCCTTTTCTTCGATGAGGAGCCCAAAACTGTAAACAATACTCAAGGTGGGTCTCAACATCACATCCCTGCTCTTGTATCCTAAACCCCTTGAAATGAATGCTAACATGGCATTTGACTTCCTCACCACCGACACTACCTGCAATTTAACCTTTAGGGTGTTCTGCACAAGGACTCCCAAGTCCCTTTGCATCTCAGATTTTTGGATTTTCTCTTCATTTAGAAAATAGTCCACACATTTATTTCTACTACTAAAGTGCATGACCATGCATTTTCTGACATTGTATTTCATTTGCCACTTTCTTGCCCATTCTCCTAATCTGTCTCAGTCCTACTGCAGCCTACCTGTTTCATCAACACTACCTGCCCCTCCACCAATCTCTGTACTATCTGCACACTTGTCAACAAAGCCACCTATTACATCATCTAAATCATTAATATACAGCATAAAAACAAGTGGTCCCAACACCGACCCCTGCGCACTACCCCTAGTAACTGCCAGCCAACTAGAAAAGTATCCTTTTATTCCCACTCTCTGCCTCCTACCAATCAGCCAATCCTTTAACCATGCCAGTAATTTTCCTGTAATACCATAGGCTCTTCACTTGGTAAGCAGCCTCATGTGTGGCACCTTGTTAAGGCCTTCTGAAAGTCCAAATATACAACACCCACTGCATCCCCTTTATCTATCCTACTTGTAATCTCCTCAAAGAATTCCAACAGGTTCGTCAGGCAGGATTTTCCCTGAAGGAAACCTTGCTGACTTTGTACTATCTTGTCCTGTGTCACCAAGTACTCCATCACCTCATCCTTAACAATTGACTCCAACATCTTCCCAACCACTGAGGTCAGGCTAACTGGTCTATAACTTCCTCTCTGCTGCCTTCCTCCTTTCTTAAAGAGTGGAATGACATTTGCAATTTTCCAGTCCTTTGGCACGATGACAGAGTCCAATGGTTTTTGAAAAATCATTACTAATGCCTGAGCAATCTCTACTGCTACCTCTTTCAGAACCCTAGGTTGCATTTTATCTGGTCCAGGAACTTATGTATCCTTAGGTCTTTCAGCTTTTCAGCCCGCCCTTCAACATCCGGCAGTCTGCTAGAGAAGACTGATGCAAAATACTCATTTAGTTCATCTGCCATCTCCTTGTCCCCTGTTATTATTTCTCTGGCTTCATTTTCTAGTGTTTCTATATCCACTCCCATCTCTCTTTAATTTTGTTTACATACTTGGAAAAGCTTTTACTGTCCACTTTGATATTGTTTGCTAGCTTGCTTTCATAGTTCATCTTTTCCCTCCTAATGATTCTTCTAGTTACTCTCTGTAGGGTTTTAAAAGTTTCCCAATCCTCTACCTTCTCACAAATTATATGTCACATCTTTATACTGATTTTGTGCCATTCTTTACAAGTAGAACCATGCCACTCCCTCTGCCTACTTTCCTGTCCCTCCAATAAAATGTGTAACTTTGGACATTCAACTCCCAACTACAACCATCCTTTAGCCATGATTCAGTTATGGCCACAACATCACACCTGACAATCTATAATAATGCAACAAGATTATCCACCTTATTTCTTATACTCTGCGTATCGAGATAGAACACTTTGAGTGCTGTATTTGCTACCCTTTTTGATTCTGCATCTCTCATGCACTGATACTCACCCTGCTGGCTGCAGTTTTGGCCTATGCTCCCAATCTTGGTGTCATCTGCAAATTTGCTGATCCAGTTAACCACATTATCATTCAGATCCTTGATATAGTTGACAAATAACAATGGACCCAGCACCGATCCTATGCCGATCCTCTAAGTCACAAGCCTCCAGTTAAAAAGGCATCCATCTATTCTCACTCTCTGTATTTTCCAACAAAGCTAATGTTTAATCCAATTTACTACCTCATCTCAAGTGCCAAGCAACTGCACCTTATTAACTACTCTCCCATGCGAGAGAGTCAATTTGATTTACTCCATGTAATATCGAAGAAAAATTAGAGGAAAAAATCTGTGCAGGAGGCTGCCATTGTATCTGCATCAGTTGGAATAGGACTACATGATTTAGTCAAAATCAATGTCAAATTTGTTATCATATACACAAGTCCATGTGTGCACAAGAGTAATGAAGCACTGCAGCACCTGGCACCATTTAAGCAGCATTCATAAGAAAAACATAAATTCTGTACAAATTTCACAAGAAAGAACACAATTTGATCGCAAAAACAGTCTACTTCAGTGCAAAGAGATTAAATGTAGAACAGTACAATGCAGGAACAGGTCCTTGCAACCAATTAAATCAGTGTTAAGTGGCTAACTAAACTAATTTCTTCTGCTTACATAATGTTCATATCCTTCCAGTTTCCTCACATTCATGTGCCTATCTAAATATCTCTTAAAAATCCCCAGTGTTCCTCTACCACCACCCCAGGGAGTACTCTCTCTGTGTAAAAAAACTTGGCCCTCACATCTCCTTTGAACTTAGCCTCATCTCACATTAAATGCATGCTGTCTGGTATTAGATGTTTCAACCCTGGAAAAAATATATTGTCAGCCTACTCTGTACATGTCTTGTAATAGTATAAATCTTTGTCTCATCTCCCCTAGCCTCCAATGCTTCAGATAAAACAACCCAAGTTTGTATCACCTTCATTATAGCTCATGCCCTCTAATCCAGATAAAATCCTCGTGAAACTCTTGGGCACCCTCTAAAGCCTCGACATCATTCCTATAATGGGGTGATCAGAACTGCATACAATGCACTAGATGCAGCCTAGAGTTTTATAAAGCTGCAAGATAACTTCCTGTCTTTTGAGCTCAGTGCCTTCGTCATAATAACTTCCTTTCATCCCTTATCTTAGGTTTAATGAATCTTGTCTTCCAGCGTGGCTCCTTTAAGAATGTTATAGCCAGGGATGGTAAATCGGACAAGCTCTCATTACCTATGATACGCTCCCAATGGTGTGCGTCTCAAACAGCCTCTGACAACCAAATCCAGCTCCTGGCCTTCACGTGTGGCTGAGCTATTAAGCCCAGTGGAGCCGTTTCTACTGACAGGAGAAGTGGCAAAGGCAGGTTATTGCTGCCTTAAAACCAGTTGCTTCTGGCAGATTGGGCTCATCAGTCAAGGTTGGCAGCTCATCTAGGAGAAGGAAAACTCAGATCTCAAATCTCCTCTGTTTTATGGCTATACTCACTCATGGGAACGACTTCGGAAGTAAACTCCAAGGGAAGAATCCACATCTGGAGTCCCTAAGGCTGTCCAACGTTGAGTTCAACGCTGACTGGCAACTCCCGTGATGCTGCTGGTACCAAACTGTATCCGTCCCTGCTGTTCCTTTGGAGGACGGTGTGTAGCGGTGTGCCTCAGGGATCTGTACTGGGTCCAATGTTGTTTGTCATATATATTAATGATCTGGATGATGGGGTGGTAAATTGGATGAATGTGTGCAGATGATACTAAGAAAGGTGGCGTTGTGGATAATGACGTAGGTTTTCAAAGCTTGCAGAGAGATTTAGGCCAGTTAGAAGAGTGGGCTGAAAGATGGCAGATGGGGTTTAATGTTGATAAATGTGAGGTGCTACATTTTGGTAGGACTAATCAAAATAGGACATACATGGTAAATGGTAGGGCATTGAAGAATGCTGTAGAACAGAGGGATCTAGGAATAATGGTACCTAGTTCCCTGAAGGTGGAATCTCATGTGGATAGGGTGGTGAAGAAAGCTTTTGGTATGCTGGCCTTTATTAATCAGAGCATTGAGTATAGGAGTTGGGATGTAATATTGAAATTGTATAAGGCATTGGTAAGGCCAAATTTGGAGTATTATGTACAGTTCTGGTCACCGAATTATAGGAAAGATGTCAATAAAATTGAAAGAGTACAGAGGAGGTTTACTAAAATATTGCCTGGGTTTCATCTCCTAAGTTACAGAGAAAGGTTGAACAAGTTAGGTCTTTATTCTTTGGAGCGTAGAAGGTTGAGAGGGGACTTGATAGAGGTGTTTAAAATTATGAGGGGGATAGATAGCGTTGACGTGGATAGGCTTTTTCTATTGAGAGTGGGGGAGATTCAAATAAGAGGACATGAGTTGAGAGTTAAAGGGCAAAAGTTTAGGGGTAACATGAGGGAGAACTTCTTTACTCAGAAAGTGGTGGCTGTGTGGAACAAGCTTCCAGCAGAAGTGGTTGAGGCAGGTTCAATGTTGTCATTTAAAGTTAAATTGGAAAGATATATGGACAGGAAAGGAATGGAGGGTTATGGATCAAGTGCAGGTCGGTGGGACTAGGTGAGTAGGAGTTCGGCACGGACTAGAAAGGCCGAGATAGCCTGTTTCCGTGCTGTAATTGTTATATGGTTATTCATCAGATGCATGGAGAAGGGAAGCTTGCTACATAGCAACAGCTTGCTCTGTATATGGTACTGCCTAGACTTGCATATCTAGACAGCTAAAATGCAACATTCATGGTCGACCTGACTGATGGAGGCCTCTCACATCCTGGTTGATATCTTTTTGAGAGAATATGTTTACTTTGAATCTCTCCAATCTTCCCAATGTTCTAGGACTAATTTACCTTCAATAACTTATTTTCAGACTACTTTTGTGAAATGAGTCTAGTACTATTGAGTTTACTTCAATTTAGAGCCATTACTCTTTATTATCTGTCTGGCATTCCAAAACGATTTGTTCATTCATTATGTGTCAAGTCATATACATAAAAAATCATAGTCTTTCCATGACCATGATTTTTCTTGACGAAATTTTCTACAGAAGTGGTTTGCCATTGCCTTATTCTGAGCAATATCTTTACAAGACAGGTGACCTCAGCTATTACCAATACTCTTCAGAGATTGTCTGCTTGCCGCCACTGGTCACATAACCAGGGCTGGTGATATGTACCAGCTGCTCATATGACCATCCACCACTTGCTCCCACGGAATAGTTTACCATTTTGAAATGGAATTGGTGTGATTGTCAAGAGAACATCTAGGAACATCACTCCTAAAAGTGATGTCTTAGCATCAAAGGAACACTGATGGATCGACAAACCATTTTGAAGTGGTGGATGGATTCTTCCCTATATATAACAGCAATTTGCACCAGCTCACCTGAAAGCTTTTCATTCCACGGAGAACTCCAGCCCTAATTATAACCCCATGAATATAAATTGCAGACTTGAGTGCAGCTTCCATTGGACAAGGTTCTTTATCATTACTCGATGCCATTTCCATGCACTTTGCAATTTTGCAAAGAAGATTAAATGTGAGATACACGTGTTTAATAATCTTGATTAAATTCTCTTATTAGTTAATCCATAAATTGTCACGAAGCAACATGATCTACAGAAACACCAAGTTTGCAGTGCCAAGCCAGGCACCTCTGCAAGCAAGATACCACTGACAGATTTGAGTGATTTCTAATTCTTGGTTCTCCAGAATTTTTCAAAGTTTAGAATTGAACAAAGCCTGTATTTCTTTGCTACGTAGAGCATCATTTGCTTTCAGTATGAAGAATGGTTTCAGTTAGAAGAATGGTTTGCTTTAGGTCCAAATACTTAACACTTTATGTGGTTGCATTCCTGACATCACTCTCAATTTCTCTGTTTTATTTGCTCTGAAGAATACCTGTTCTTTGCATAAACTGAAAGACACCTCTGTCCTATAACTTGCACAAAGACTTCCAGGCTAAGTAGCCTCACAGGAATGTAGTTCCCGCTTGACAACGATTATATTTGCACACAGAGGCAATGTGTAGTGTGGGGAGGCTGTTAAAAGGACAAAATAACAGTCAGCAGGATGAGTTGCAACATAAAAGGCAGACAAAGTTGAAATGGTGAATATAGGACTGAAGGTATTGTATTTGAATACTCATTGTATAGGGAATAAAGTAAGTAAACTTGCAGCACAGTCGCAAGGTGGCAGGTATGATGTAGGCATCACTGAACCATAGACAAAAGGAGATTACAACTGAGAGCTTAATGTCCAAGGATACACATTGTATGGAAAGGACAGGCAGGAAGGCAGAGGGGGCAGCATAGCTCTGTTGGTAAAAAAATAAAATTAGATAATTAGAAAGAGGTGACGTAGGGTTAGAAGGTGTTGAATCATTGTGGATAGAGCTAAGGAACTGAAAAGACCCTGATGGGGTTGTATACCAACCCCCAAAGAGTAGTAAGGATGTGGCCTACAAATTACATTAGGAGATTGAAAATGCACGCCAAAAGGGCAATGTTACAGTCGTCATGGGGGAATCCCAATATGCAGGTAGATTGGGAAAATCAGACTGGTGCTGGATTACAGGCGGGGGAATTTCCAGAGTGACCACAAGACGGCTTTTTAGAGCAGCTCGTGGTTGAGAACACCACAGGATCAGTTATTCTGGTTTAGGTGTTGTGCAATGAACCAAAATTGATTAGTGAGCTTAAGGTAAAAGAATCCTTAGGGGGAAAGTGGTCATAATATAATCAAATTCACCCTGAAATTTGAGAAGGAGAAACTGAAGTCAGATGTGTCAGTGCTACAGTGGAGTAGAAGGAATTATAGGGGCATGCGAGAGGAGATGGCCAAAAATGATTGGAAAAGAGCACTGGCAGAATAATGGCAGAACAGCAATAGCTGGAATTTCTAGAAGAAATTCAGAAGGCGCAGGATATATACACCCCAAAGAGGAAGAAATATTCTAAAGGAAAGATGACACAACTGTGGCTAACAAGAGAAGTCAAAACCAACATAAAAGCCAAAGAGAAGCGATATAATAGAGCAAAAATTAGTGGGCAGTTAGTGTTGGGAAGCTTTTAAAAACCAACAGAAGGCAACCAAAAATGCATTAAGAAGGCAAAAATGTAATGCAAAAGTAATCTAGGTAATAATATTAAAGAGGATAGCAAAAGTATCTTCAGATACATAAAGTGTGAAAGAGAGGCGAGAGTGGATATCAGACCACTGGAAAATTATGCTGGAGGAGTAGTAATGGGGGATGAGGAAATGGCGGGTGAACTGAATAAGTATTCTGTATCAATCTGCATGGTGGAAGACACTAGCAGTCTGATGGAAGTTCCAGGTGTCAGGGGTTGTGAAATGTGTGAATTTATGATTGATAGAGAGAAGATCCTTGGAAAACAGAAAGGTCTGAAGGTAGATAAGTCACCTGGATCAGATGGTGTACACCCCAGAGTTTCTGAAACAAGTGGCTGAAGAGATCACTGAGGCATTTGTAATGATCTTTCAAGAATCACTAGATCCTGGAATGGTTCTAGAACACTGAAAATTTGCAAGCAAGAGAAAATCTACAGATGCTGGAAATCCAAGCAACACACACAAAATGCTGGAGGAACTCTGCAGGCCAGGCAGGATCTATGGAAAGAGTACAGTGTGACAGGGTCCTGAATTACCCTTATGAACTGTGCTCGATTACCCCTATGAACTGTGCTTTTGAAAAGAGAGAGACAGAGTTATTTAACACCGACATGTTGTTTTGAAAAGAGAGAGAGAGGAAGACTCACTGTTGGACTGTCACTTTAAGGCACAAGAAAGAACTGGCTAACTTTTGGATTTCTGCTGAGTTGGAAATGGCACCGAGCAGCTCGTAAGTTGCTATGGTGACCGAGGACGGCGTTATTTGATGGACAATTGATGTCATGATTTTTCGGCAGCGTGTTGATACTTCCCAAGGATATGCCTGCTTGTACATTTCTTACACAGAGAAGAGAAGGAGGAGTTATTTGAATGATAGCTGGTATCCAGTATGGTGAGATAAACAGGAGGTCAGATGATATAAACCTCAGACACATGTTTTGGACACTGAATGAGCTTTGTTGGGCCCACAGAAAAAGTGGGTTTTTTGGAGGATCGATCAGGCAGATCGATCTGTCGCTCTTGCAGTGAGAAAGGGGATTGACTGATGGGGAGTTGTCCATGTGTCCACCCTTGCCTGGGTTGATAGCTCCACCACAGAAAACCGGTCCCCTTTCTTGAAGTCACAGTCGGTGACTCTTAAAGGATTTCAGAGGACAACGAGAAGATCGACGGTGTCAGCTCACCTGAAGACTCAAATCTCTCCCTCTCTCTCTCTCTCTCCATCACTACTCAACTCAATACCACGAACTGAACTGAACTGAACTGAACTTTACTCATCATGGTAAGACTGTATCTTTTTACCCCTATACGAAGAAGCTTGGTTTTCATATATATTTCCACACTTACTGATTTACTTACTTATATATAATCATTGCTAACCTCATCAAAGTTGCTGGTGAACGCAGCAGGCCAGGCAGCATCTCTAGGAAGAGGTAGGATTCTGCCTGGCCTGCTGCGTTCGCCAGCAACTTTGATGTGTGTTGCTTGAATTTCCAGCATCTGCAGATTTCCTCGTGTTTGCATCATTGCTAACCTGTTTGATTTATCTACATTTATTTTACTGTATTGCGTAGTTACTAATAAATATTATTAGTTAATAGCAATACTGGACTCCAAAGTGTTTTCCATCTCTGCTGGTTCTTTAACCTGTCAAAGCTTCAGGCCAAGACCCTTCATCAGGACTGGTTAAAAAAAAGATGAGGAGTCAGAATAAGAAAGTGGGGAGTGGGTGATAGGTAAAACTGGGAGGAGGGAGGGGTGAAGAATAGAGCTTGGAGGTTGATTGGTGAAGGAAATACAGGGCTGGAGGAAGGAGAGCCTGATAGAAGGCCATGGGAGAAAGAAAAGGAGCAGGAGCCCCTGAGGAAGGTGATGGGCAGGTGAGGAGATAAGGGAATGGGGAATGATGAGGGGGGCATTACTAGAAGTTCGAGAAATTGATGTTCATGCCATCCATTTGGAATCTATCCAGATGGAATATAAGGTGTTGCTCCTCCAACCAGAGTGTGGCCTCATCACAGCAGTAGAGGAGGCCATGGACTGACATGTTGGATTGGAATGGGAAGTGGAAGTAAGGTGGGTGGCCACCGGCAGATCCCACTTTTTATGGTGAAGCAGTCTCCCAATCTGTGCCTGGTTTCACCTATATGTAGGAGATCCCTCTGGGAGCATTGGATATGAGTAGATGACCCCTACGTACTCACAACTGAAGTGTTGCCTCACCTGAAAGGACTGCTTGGAGCCCTGAATGGTACTGAGAGAGGAGGTATAGAGGCAGGTGTAGAACTTGTTCCACTTGCAAGGATAAGTTCCAGGAGGGATGTGGGGAGGGATGAATGGGCAAGGGAGTTGCGTAAGGAGCGATCCCTGCGGAAAGCAGGAAGTAGGGGGGAGGGAAAGATGCGCTTGATGGCACGATCCTTTTGGAGATAGTAGAAGTTATGGGAATTATGTGCTGGATGTGGAGGCTGGTCTGGTGGTAGATGAGGACAAGAGGAACCCTATCCCTGATGGAGTGATGGGAGGATGGGCTGAGGGCAAATGTGTGCAAAATGGAAGAGATACGTTTGAGGGCAGTGTTGGTGGTAGAGAAAGGGAAGCCACTTCCTATGAAGAGGGAGACCATCCCCTTAGTTCTGGAATGAAAAGCCTCATGCTGACGGCAGTTGTGGTGGAGGCGAAGGAATTGAGAGAAGGGGATGGCATTTTGACAAGTAACAGTATGGGAAGAGTAGCTGCGAGAGTCAATGGATTTATAGTAGACATCAGTGGATAAGCAGTCTCCAGAGATAGAGACAGAGAGATCAAGAAAGGGGAGGGAGGTGTTGTAAATGGATCAGGTAAATTTGAGGGCAGGATGGAAGTTGGAGGCAAAGTTGATTAAGTCGATGAGCTCTGCATGGGTGCAGGAAGCAGCGCCAATGCATTCGCCGATGTAGCATAGGAAAAGTGTGGAATATCACCATTGTAGGCTTGGAATATAGACTGTTCCATGTCGTTGTCAAAAAGTCAGGCATAGCTGGGACCCATGCGAGTACGCATGGCTACACCTTTTGTTTGAAGTAAGTGGGAGGAGCCAAAGGAGAAAGTATTAAGAGTGAGGACAAGTTCTGCTAGATGGAGGAGAGTGGTGGTGGAGGTGTACTGGTGAAAGGGTTAACTATTTCTAAATGGAGAAAAAATACAAAAAAACTGAGGTGCAAGGGGACTTGGGAGTCTTTGTACAGGACTCCCTAAAGGTTAATTTGCAGCTTGAGTCTGTGATGAGGAAGGCAAATACAATGTTAGTATTCATTTCAAGAGGACTAGAATATAAAAAACAGGGATGTGATGTTGAGATTTTATAAAACAATCATGAGGTCTCTCTTGGGGTATTATGAGATCTTCAGAGGTTGCCTGCCTGGGGTCAGTGTTCACATAACCAGGACTTGTGATGCTTAACTGATCACACCAACAATAATACTTTTCCTCTGACACTTCTATTCTCTACAAATGTTTATCTGGTGAGATTAAATCTGGAACAGTTGTTTCTTCATATTGGGTTTATACCCCCCATAATTTTGTATACCTCTATCAAATCTCCTCTGGATATTCTACATTCTAGGGAATAAAGTTCTAATCTATTCAGTATTTCCTTATAACTCAGGTCCTCCAGTCCCGGCAACAGCCTTGTAAATTTCCTCTGTACTTTTTCAGCTTTGTTTAATATTTCCAGTCAGTTGGTGACCAAAGCTGCACACAGCACTCCAAACTAGGTTTCAGCAATGTTTAATACAATGTCCACATAATATCTCAATTCTTGTACTCAATGCTTTGAATCTTTGGAAACTGCACACAATACTTCAAATTAGGCCTCAACCACAAGGATGATTAAACAATGTTCAATTTCATTTGCAGTTCAGAAGAAAGCAAAATATTCAGCCCTTAACATTAGCAAATCTTTAATACTCTCAATAATTTCTTTTGGTCCTATATTACACATTATTTTAGGTACTGTAGCCTCTCTTGAATTCCATATTGGATTAGTAACTGTCTTAGAAGAAGGGATTTTATCCATTGAATGAGTTCCATGTGCACAGATCACCATCCGGAAACAGATCACCATCGGGAAACAGATCACCATCAGGAAACTAGCCAAATGCAGACACAAGGGGAAGTGGTACAATTCTGGCCTCCACTTCTGGAGTTTCACCAACATCATCCGCATACCTACCTTATCAAATCTCTTCTTTACTTGATAAACTCATTTCAGACCTGTTTCATACTTCCAGCAAGAAATCTCCCCGACCTTCTTCACATTTTCCTGTGAAATAATTATTTACTGGCTCATAGTATTCCTATAAATCTTTCTAATCTCTCTCCCCATTAACTCTGAATCATTTTTCTGTCATGGTGTTAAGAACATTGCTCAGTATTCTGTACAGAGTAACCTGTTGTTGGCACATAAAAGCTTACCATTCAAGTTTAATCATATATAATAATTCAGCTTTCAGGGTATACACAAGAACACTCAAATAAGATGGAACAGGCCACCTCGTCCCCTAAACCTGTCCAACTAATGAATCCGAAAATGACTACTCTGAATCAGAACTAGAATCACTTTCTTGCCAGTATGTGAAGCATACCAGAGTTGATTGTGGTCCAATGCCAAGTTTAAAGACAGGACAATACAATAATAGACAACATAATAACAACCAACAATTTACAAGGCAATAGTGCAAATAGCCATGAACAATCAACAATTAGCAGAAACATGCAGAAATATCAATAACCAAACTTAAATAAATGAACAGATTAAATGATTACCAATAGAACAAGGAGAGCAGAAAAGCTACCTCTATTTTAAATAAATCTCAAGATCTCACCTCTGCAGCTCTTCAAGGCAGAGAATTCCAGAGATTCATCACAATTCTGTGTAACTCATCTTTAAATGCCCCGCCCCACCTTTATCTTGTATATATGACTCCTTATTCAAAATTCTCCCGCAGGTGGAAACATTTCCCCTCCCCGAAGATCTTATACACTTCATGAAATTACTCTCCATTCTTCAGAATCTTCAGGCATTTAGAGGGGAGCATGTAACAGAACAATATTAATCAGAAGTCCATTTCCATGGATGTTGCCTGAACTGCTGAGTTTCTTCATCATTTTGTGCATCTTGCTTTGGATTCCCAGCATCTGCAGAGTGTCTTGTATTGCATTCTTTTCAATAATGAGGGAAGATATCTAAGATTGCTCTTTAAATTATATCTCTTAGGTGCAGCTTAGAAATGAAAAGGAAATGTTCCAAAATCTATTAACCTTCTAGCCTGAGATTCCAAGCCTTTTTTTACCAAGATGCCTCACTAACAGGTTAATGATGTGAAATCATGAAATTAGTAGAAGTGCACAGATTGAACAATTGTTTCATGAAGATTGGTGAATTATTTCATCAATTCTGATCTACTTAATTCTAACCAACGTTACACCCAAAAAAACAGAAGATCAGAGATGTTTCAACAATTGGTGTTTTGGGTCAAGACCTTTCAGCCCTGATGAAGGTCTCATCACAAAACGTTGACTATTTATTCCTCTCCATAGGTGCTGCCTGATCTGCTGAGTTTCTGCGACGTTTTGTGTGTGTGTGTTACTCAAGATTTCAAGCATCTGCAGAACCTCGTGTGTTTAATAAATGCTTCGAACGTTACTTCAACTATTAATCAAACAGAGTCAACATGTGGTATTTCCAGAGTCAAGGTGAAATGACATGATTAAGACCAGTGATGGATAATGATCCAAAAAAGCTTGGTGAGTTTATAATTACGCCACAACTAATAGCCACACCACTGTGTGAATGCAGAAACTAATGACTCCATTTCATTTATAAACATATTCAATCAGTTTGTTCCTCTTAAATAAAGGAAAAAATACATCACTATTATGGTCATGCATAATAATATATTTTAAAGTTTATGTCATGTAAAAAATATTGTTTTATAAATGGTTCCAGAACTATATCATATGTCATGAAGAGCACTTGTTAACACACACACAGACATTACCTGGTCGTCCTGCTGTCATTGCCGTGAATGTACCTGCCTCAATGCCTTGCCCGGTATCTTCTCATAACAGGTCCTAAATCGAGCTGATGTGCTCGGGATTGGCTTTATGATAACTTTCCCACCATACACTAATTCTTTAGTCATGGGGATGTGTTAGTGTGTATATAATGTCTGCGTACTGTATTTACGCTAGATACTTCGGCTTATTTTATAATGTGATTGTAACTACATTGTGGGGTGCATCATTTGTCGGTAATTAAAGATAGTATGTCCTGGTGGCCTAGAAATAAAGAGGGGGAGGGAGGAAGAGAAGGAGGAGGAGGGAGGGGAAGAAGGAGGGAGAGGAGAGGAGGAGGGGGAGGGAGATGGGATGGGGAGGAAAGGGGAGAAGGAGGAGGGGAAGGGAGAGGGGAGGAGGGGAAAGGAGGAGGAGGGGGAGGAGGTGGAAGGAGGAGGAGGGGGAGGGGAAGGGAGAAGGAGGAGGGGGAGGAGGGGAAGGGAGAAGGAGGGGGAGGAGGTGGGAGGAGGAGGAGGAGGAGGGGGAGGGGAGGAGGAGGAGGGGGAGGGGAGGAGGAAAGGGGAGGAGGGGAGAGGAGGAGGGGAAGAGAGGGGGAGGGGGGGAGGAGGGGAGGGAAGGAGGGGAAGAGAGGGGGAGGAGGAGAAGAGAGGGGGAGGGGGAGGGGAGGAGGGGAGGGAAGGAGGAGAAGAGAGGGGGAGGAGGCTGGGAGGAGAGGGGGAGGAGCGGGGAGGAGGGGATGGGGGGAGGGAGGGGAGAGGGAGGAGGGGGAGGAGAGGAGGGGGAGGGGGAGGAGGAGGGGATGGGGAGAGGGAGGGGAGAGGGAGGAGGGGGAGGAGGAGGAGGGGGAGGGGGAGGAGGAGGAGAGGGAGAAGGGAGGAGGAGGAGAGGGAGAAGGGAGGAGGAGGAGGGGGTGAGGAGCGAGGAGGAGGGGGAGGATCGGGGAGGAGAGAGAGAAGGGGGGAGGAGGGGATAGGGAGAGAGGGGAGGGGAGGAGGGGATAGGGAGAGAGGGGAGGGGAGGAGGAAAGGGGAGGCAGGGAGTGGTATGGGAGTGGAGGAGGGGGGAGGGGGAGGAGGAGGGAAGGGGGAGGAAGGGGAGGAGGGAGGGGGAGGGGAGGAGGGGGGAAGGGGAGGAAGGGGGAGGAGGGGGGAGGAGGGGAGGATGATGATGATGATGATGAATAGATAGAAGGCTTTATAAGACACTCGTGAGACCACACTTGGAGTATTGTGTGCAGTTTTGGCTCCTTGTTTTAGAAAGGATATACTGACATTGCAGAGGGATTTAGATTATGGGGACACGCAGTCCTCTTTTATTGTCATTTAGTAATGCATGCATTAAGAAATGATACAATGCTCCTCCAGTATGATACCACAGAAATACAAGACAATCCAAGACTGAAAAACTGACAAAAACTACATAATTATAACATATAGTTACAACAGTGCAAAGCAATACCGTAATTTGATAAAGAACAGACCATGGGCACGTTAAAAAAATGTCTCAAGGTCTCTCAAAAGTCCCATCATCTCATGCAAACGATAGAAGGAAGAAAGAATATCCCTGCCATGAGCTTCCAGCGCCGCAAACTTGCCGATGCAGCACCCTGGAAGCACCCGACGACAGTTCAACTCTTGAGTCCATCCGTTTTAGCTTAGATCAGTCTAATGTAGCGCTGTGTTGTTCACTGACTGATACTATTACGAGACCATTAGACTATAAGATATAGGAGCAGAATTAGGCCATTTGGCCCGTCAAGTCTACACCAGCATTTCATCATAACTGATCCATTTTCCTTTGCAGCCCCAATCTCCTGCCTTTCCCCTGTATCCCTTCATGTCCTGACTAACCAAGAATCTATTAGCCGCTGCCTTAAATATACCTTAAGACTTGGCC